>NC_089846.1:42172614-43372614 GCF_035609145.1 Eleutherodactylus coqui | reverse complement strand
CCTCCTATTCATGTCTAGGGAGTGCGCACTTCTGAAAAGTACACTTGCTATGCACATGCTGACTTTGCCGGGAGACCCCACAGGAATGGGGGCGTAGGGAGAATATGAAAAAAGAAGCTCCTCAAACTCCACATCACCTAAACTATGAGCACCATAACTTATTTTAACTTGTGGTGCTTATAGTTGATGACAGGTTCCCTTTAAGGATTCACAAGTCTGAAATGCGTAGGAACTATAATTTATTCTCTGGCTTCCATCTGGTGCATCTACTAGTGAATATCATTCGGCCTTGATATTTTGTGTTTTTATGCCGTTTTTGGAATAAAGATTTACAACTTTACTAAAGCTTGAGCTGGACTTTAATGCCATGATCTGTTTATCTTTTTCAGTTCTGCAAGTGCTGGCCATTATACATATACAGTCATGTTTAATAAAACCAGGACAGGATGGCATTGTGTACGACTCATATATTGGCATCAAGCAGCGAACTCTGACATGATCAGATAAGATTCCTAAAGATGGAGTATCAATATTGTCAGCTGGTTAACTTGTGACTATAAAAGTATCTTGGGGTCAATTATAGTGATCCAAGCTAATATATATGGTGTATTCTTTATAGACTGATGTCATATCATAGAAGAGGATTTAAGTAACCCAACGACTGTTGTTCTTTGTTGAACTTTTTGGAAGACTTCATTGAATCAGGATCTGGGTTTATCAACAGTTACTCTGATATATATGACTGTAATGGCCATGATTTAAGAGCCTGATTCTCATTATTAGAACATAAAGAAGAAATATAAAACAAAGTCCAATATAATGTAAGTGATCACTCACATAAGGCAGATGGCAAACGCCCCACTGACAGATTCACTCTGGCGCACGAGAAAGGCTCCATCTCGTCCATCTTGGATCAATAGCTGTTCTGCGTACGTTTGGCTTAATTCAGCATGGTACCAACATTCACACATGCTCTTTATGTGCTTTAAAAATGCTCTAAAAAGTTCTAGAATAGACAAAAATAAGTAGAACGATATTATCAAACGTCATGAGAGTATGACAGCAAAATTTGATCAGCTCAGAATTAGTCTTGGCAACATTAAATGTGACAATGTCCTCAAAAATAACAGTACAAACGACAAATGGGAGAAGTTTAAAAACATCCTAAATACCTCATGTGAGCAGTTCATACCCTTCAAAAACCAAAGAACTACAAGTAGAAGAAAAACAATGTGGTTCGACAAGACTGTAAGGCGGCAATAAGCAGGAAAAAAAGAAAGTGTTTGAATTACTAAAATAGGAAGTCAGTGAAGAAACGTTAATAACATAAAGGGAAAAAAAACAAAACATGTAAGGAAAAGATAAAAACTGCAAAGGAGGAGGCAAAGAGACTGATTGCCAAAAAGAACAAAAGTAACCCTAAACTATTTTTCAATTATATAAATGGTAAAAGGATCTGCACTGAGAGCACTGGCCTTTTAACAAATAATGCAGGAGAAATCATAGAAGATGATGGGGGAAGGCTGGGGCGTAACTATAGGGGATGCGGTTGCACCCGGGCCCAGGAGCCTTAGGGGGCCCATAGGGCCTCTCCTCTCCATATAGCAAGCCCAGTACTACAAATAAAGCGTTATAGTTGGAGGCCCGGTTACAGGTTTTGCATTGGGGCCCTGGAGCTGTAAGTTACGCCTCTGGGGGAAGGCAAATCTATTAAATAGTTTTTTCTCAAGTATATTCATGAGAGAAAAATAAATGTCACACAAGATGCAGGGGATAAAATGAACCCCCCACTAAATATCACCTGCCTAACACAGGAGGAAGTGCAGAGCCTGCTAAAAAGGATTAAACAGAGGGTGGTAATAAATGGTTTGTATTCTGATTGGGCCACCGTCACTAGTGGAGTGCCACAGGGTTCAGTATTGGGCCCCATTCTGTTCAATATATTTATCAATAACCTGATAGAGGAAATGCCCAATAAAATATTGATATTTGCAGACAATACGGAATAATACATAATAATTAATACAAAGGAGGACAATGTACGGCTACAAATGGACCTAGATAAGCTGGGGGCTTGCGTAGAAAAATGACACATGAAGTTCAATATTGATAAATGTAAGGTTCTGCACATGGGCAGGAGAAATGGATGTCACCAATATACACTAAATGGGGTACTGCTAGGGAAAAGTGAAATGGAAAAAGACTTGGGGGTACTAGTGGACTGTAGACTTAACTGGAGCAATCAATGCCAGTCAGCTGCTGCAAAAGCAAATAAAGTCTTGGGGTGCATTAAAAGAGGTATAGGGGCGAGGGACGATAATATTATCCCCCCACTATATAAGGCACTTGTCAGGCCTCACACGAAATACTGCTTACAGTTCTGGTCACCGGTGCTCAGGAAAAGTGTTACAGTACTGGAGGGGGTTCAAAGAAGAGCAACTAAACTGATACATGGAATGAGGGGACTGGAATACCCAGAGAGGCTATCCAAATTGGGATTATTTACCCTAGAAAAAAGACTGCTAAGGGGCGACCAAATAACTATGTATAAATACATGACGGGACAATACAACGATCTCTCCCATGATCTGTTTATACCCAGGACTGCGACAGTAAGAAGAAGGCATCTTCTACGGTTAGAGGAACGAAGGTTTCATCACCAACATAGAAAAGACATCTTTACTGTAAGAGCAGTGACACTGTGGAACTCTCTGCCTGAGGACGTGGTGATGGCAAAATCAATGGAGGAGTTTAAGGGGGGACTAGATGTCTTTTTAGAGTGCTATGATATTACCGGATATAGACATTAGGTGATCCGCGGGGTTGTTGATCTGGGTCTCGGGGTCAGATAGGAACTTGTTGATCCAGAGATTATTCTGACTGCCATTATGGAGTCGGGAAGGAATTTTTTCCCCCCAAAATGGGGTAAATTGGCTTTTGCCTCATTTGTTTTGCCTTCTCTGGATTAACAAGGAGGTGGAAACAGGCTCAACTGGATGGACAGTTGTCTTTTTGCAGCCTAACATGCTATGTTACGTAATTCTGAATGTCACATCACATGAAAATAAGAGGTTTTCTGGGAGTTGGATATGATGACCTATCCTCAGATAGCTGTGGATCTGCCACCTCTGACCCTTCAGCTGTTTGAAGAGGCACTCGAGTGAGCGCTGTGGCGTCTTTACTGCGTACCAGGCACAGCACCATACAATTTGTAGAGGCTGTATCTGGTATAGCATCTCAATATAATTCACTTGAATGGGACAACTGATGCAAGGCCACATGAGGAATAAAACCTGATAACACTGGCCTGCGAAGAAGCGCCATGGCTACTTCAAGCAGTTGATTGGCATGACTTCTGGGAGATGGAACCCACAGATTAGACATTGCTCACCCATCCTGAGTGTAAGTCACCAATATACAACTCCTGGAAAAGCCTTTTTAATTCTTACTAGAAAATTCTTAGCTGATCATATGGGTTTCTAATTATGGTTTAAGGACCCAAGTCTCATGGTACCTTTACATAAGGCGATTATCACCTGAACAATCACTGGAAATAGTGAAATCAGGCATCAGTCTTCCTATGTACAGAAGGTCATTGACAGGCCAATAAGCAGGAAATCACTGACTTGTCGGAGTCACTTTGGTTTAGTTCACCTAAAAATCAAGCGACTATTGGCCCGTGTAAACAGGCAGTCTTTCATCTATGAACAACTGCCTGTTTGCAATAAATGGAGGCGGGTGGCCGGAAGAGAACTCCCCCGCTGATCCGCCTCCATTCTCTGAATGACTATTGCTCCGATGTGAAAGCACAGGAGGAGCAGTCTGTGGGATGGCTGTTGGATGCATATGTGCCCAACGGTCGTCCCTTATAAAGGCACCTTTATATATTCAAATGTACATTCCTTTCATGTATTCTAGATAATTACTTGATGTTTTCACTGATTAGAACATTTTGCATACAACCCACAATGAAATTATCATTTCTCATTCTGCAGGTTATTTTCACGTCATTTCATTTCCAGGTGAAAACAAGCACATTTATAATAGACCCAGTAAACTCTTTTTACAGTATAATAAACAGTGTGGTACTGTGTAGCCAGAATAATCTAAAGGTTGGCAAATACATTTGTGTAAAAAAAACAGGAATTATAAAAGCTATTGAATAACCAGAAAAAGTGTATTTGCAAACTTTTAGTACTCAACAAGGTTAACCTCTTAAGGAGGCAACACTTTTTTTATTGTCGTTTTTTTCCCCCACTTCAAAAAAAATCAGGACTCTTATATATCCATCAGGCCGGTTTCACACAGGCGAGAAAATCGCACGATTTTCTCGCAATGCGACAGCGCTACAAATCACATGTATGTGAAGCACATACTTTCCAATGGGTTCCTTCACATTAGCGACGTTTTGTAGGCTGCTACATTGCGAGACAAAAAATATGCGAGTTGCTGAATATTGGCGCGATTTGCGCTGTTTTGTAGCCCATGTTTCCATATGGAGCCTTTCTTTCTGCTGCATCGCTTTTTCGTGCGGTGCAACATTTATAGTAGGAAATCCTAATGTTTTTCCCTAAAATAAGCCATAGATGCATAAAAAAAAACATCACCTAACAGCCACTGTCCACTCCACCGCATGTCTTCTCTGCAGCTTCCCAGCACTTGTCTTCAATCTTCAGGCAACTCTTCCTGATCAGGGGTTTGTAAAACCCCGCCTCCAGGAAGAGCTTCTTCTGATTGGCTGAGCCACGGCGCTCGAGAACCAATCAGAGCCAGAGCTCAATGAACCAATCTCAGCCATTCAGTGAAGCACTGACCTTGACTGGTTCATGTGTGCCGCTGTTCAGCCAATCAGAGGTAGCACTTCCTGGAGGCGGGGGTTTTCAAACCCCTGACCAGAAAGAGTTGCCTGAAGACAAGTGCCAGGGAGCTGCAGAGAAGACTTGTGTCGGAGCAGACAGCGGCTGTTAGGTGATGTATTTGTTTGTTTGTTTGTTTGTTTTTATGCAGCTAGGGCTTATATTTCAAGCCCCCCAAAAAACATTTCGGCAAGAGAGCGCTACAAAGTCGCGCAACTTTGTAGCACCAAGCATGAATTTGTAGTGACACAAAATCATGTTATCGCCACAAGAAAACGCAGCGATATCGCACAGCATACGGATGCAATATTGCTGCGATTCTCTCCTGGCAATATCGCTGTCGCCTGTGTGAAAGAGGCCTCAATGTAGCTGTCTTGTCTTTTGCAGAATGAGTTGTATTTTTCAGTTATACTATTTAATGTACCATATAATAAACTGGAAAGCTTTTAAAAAATTCTAAGTGGAGTGAAATGGAAAAAAATGCAGTTCTACCACCCAGAGGGGCCTTGTTTTTATGGCAGACACCCTGCGGCAGAAATAGCATGATAAGTTCATTCTAGTTGGCGCTATACAAATAAAGATTATTATTATTCTATGGGACAGTATTATTACAATACCAAATTTATATAGTCTTTTTTTCTGCTGTTCTGCTTAATAAAATTAAATAAATAAAATTATTTTCTGCCGCCATCTTATGACAGCCCATTTTTGTAGGACATCCTGTAGTGTCTATTGGTACTATTTTAAAGTACATATACGTTTGATAACTTTTTATAAAAAATTTTCTTGGAGACTGGGGTGACCAAAAAAGCACAATCCTGTTGTATTACCCCCCACCAGCTGGGCACTCATTTTACCGGCCTCAGAAGGATTGAAGACTAAGACAATCTTGAGCCGGCTACCTGAAACATGCGGGAATTGAACTGCTATATAAAAAAATACATCACCCATCTTCGTGTCATCTACCCTATCAGCACTAAACGTTAGTTTATGGTGCTGTGGAGATGTGACAGGTTCCCCTTGAGGCCTCAGTCACACGGGCGCATCGGCACCCGTACACCGGCACCGATGCGCCCGTGTGACTGCAGGAAGGAGACGGACGTACCTGAAGACGGACGTCTCTCTGCAGCGCCGGAGGAAAGAACACATGACCGGCAATGGAGCCGGTCACATGTTCTTCCTCCCGGCGCTGCAGAGAGACGTCCGTCTTCAGGTATGTCCGTCTGCTGGTGTCAGTCACACAGGCGCATCGGCGCCGGTGTACGGGTGCCGATGCGCCTGTGTGACTGAGCTCTCAGGAGTAAAGTAAAGTTTTCTTACATAATTAGATTTAGAGCAGATTCAAACTTATTTGTGGATGCATGTTCGCACGTAAAAATCTAGCCTGTAGAACGTGACAAACACTTTTTTGCGCAAAATCTTAATCCGCAAAAAGATAGGTCCTGCGCTTACTTTGTCCGTGATAGGCAGAAAGCTGCCATAGACTTCTATGGCAGCTCAAAAAAAGGGAGGGGGAGGAAGTTACCCTGCGTATAACGCAGGGAAAAGTCAGCTGGCCCTAATTATGCATTTAATTGCCATTCTATTCCACGAGAAGGGTGTAACATGCGATCGTGTGAACTGGCATTTCGATTGCAAAAAAAACTGTTGATCTGCTAGTACGGACGTATCAGCCTGCTTCTCGCCATCTCCTAACTTCGTTCATGCGAAAATATGTTCTGTACTGGTGAACATATTTACGCATACGCTCGATGGAATAAGCCCTCATCATGGTAATGGGTGAAGTCACAAATATTTGCATTTAGACTTAGGTCTGTTTATATGGTCTCGGAGCACATAAAACTGCACCTGATGAATACAGTACTTGGAACAGAAGATGATAGACAAACATCTAGTGTAAGGGGATTCATATATACCCCATTTCCCTGAAAATAAGACAGTGTCTTATATTAATTTTTGCTCCAAAAGGTTTTACTTTTTTACATGTATAGCTGCCTGGACAGTATTTAAATTGACTTTTTTATTGACTGTAATTAGGGCTTAATTTTGGAGTAGGGCTTATAATTCAAGCATCCTCAGATATCCAGAAAAGTCATTCTGCATCCTCAAAAATCCTGAAAAATCAGGGTAGGTCTTATTTTCAGGGAAACAGGGGTATGTAAAATTTTTATTATTCGTACTATTATCCTCGCCTTTCTTAATTTTATTTTTCAGTAGTTTTTTTTATTTTATTTTAAAGCAGTATTGTGGATGTAAAGGATTTTAGGGAAGGCAAGTCCATATCTACTTGCCTTCTTTAATAGTGTTATCATTTTAACATGAAATTATTGACACCCCATCTTCATTCTACTTCACTTGTGGTGTTATAATTTTGACAATTTTCTTTTTGCTTCAATTTTACTAAAGTTCCTAAAAAATAATAGCAGTAACACTTTGATAAACCTGATACTCTACATCAAAGCTATACATCCAGCCAAGTATCAAAGGATTGCGGTTTTGTCCACATAACACTCCATCAGTTAAAATACGTTCGAATTATCAATCTAGGCTATGATCACACATTGTGGAGTAGATCCGCATGTAGATGTATTGTACTGTAGATCGCTGCAGAACCTCGGCTGGCATTCTGCAGCTGAAATTCCATAGCAATTGTGTTCTGCGTGTGAAGTCACCTTCTATGGAAAGCTAGCCTCCTATGTATGTGCACAGGTTTCTACTTCCGTCATGTTAATAATGTTAATTATTTTATCAGAGCACAATACATGTAACATCACAATGGAATAATAAATATACTTACTTTTGAAATATGGATAGATAGATAGATAGATAGATAGATAGATAGATAGATAGATAGATAGATAGATAGATAGATAGATAGATAGATAGATAGATAGATAGATAGATAGATAGATAGATAGATAGATAGATAGATAGATAGATAGATAGATAGATAGATAGATAGATGGATAGATAGATGGATAGATAGATAAGCTTGTAGTGAATAGTGACCATTTGGAGAAATGCTCACCTGCTATCGTCCTGATTTACGGCCGTAGAGTGATTGTGTTCCCCCCACTGCTTGTGTTGCAGTGAAGGCATGGTATTGAGGAGGAATGAGTCGGAAGGAAACCATAAGGCGTCTCATAACCCACAGACCTGTGGCTTCAGCTGAAGCATGAAGACTGTGCTGCAAGATAAGATGAGGGAGCAAGGCTGCTTTAACACCTGCATTAGGGTCAGTGAAAGCAGCTTTAGGCCTCCCTTACACAGGCGTTTGCAGAAACACAGCAGTTTTCAATGCTGCATTTACTGCGGTTTCAGCAGCGCGGTCATGCATTTTTGACACCGGTTTGGCTGTGTTTTCAGCACAGCTAAAAACACAGCCAAGGATGCTGGGGAAAAAAATCAATACTCACCTAGCTGGTGCTGTTGGGGTCCCCGCCGCTGTTCTCCGGAGCTTCGTGCAGGCTGCCGACACTTGTCATGGCCAACAAAGCATCTATTGCTAGTGACAGGGATTGAAATCCCCGCCTCCAGCCGCTGAGTGTCAGCTGGCTCAGCCAATCACAGCCAGTGCTGGATGCACCAATCACAACCATTCATTGAATGGCTGTGATTGGTGCATCGAGAGCCAGTTCTGATTGGCGGAGCCAGCTAAAACTCAGAAGCCCCAGCCAATCAGAGAAATGTGTTGTGAGGCTACCGCTTGCATTTGGCGCTGCCAAAAATGTGGTACCAAGTTGTGCCACATTATCAGCAACGCTGAACCACTGCCCATTCATTTCAATGGGTCACGGCTGAAAAACGCCAAAGATAGAACATGTATCGCTGTCAAAGCGCGGCGTTGAAGTCATGCTGTGAACAGCCCAATTGAAATTTATGGGAGCGTTGTACAGCGTTTAGCGCAGTGCTGAAAAGGCAGCGCTAAACACTGTACAAAAACATTTGTGTGAGGGAGGCCTTACTCAATTATATACAAGGCAAAGACACGCAAGTGAGAATAAGCTGTTACATAGCGCACACCACAGATAAACTAGTGATATTGCAGCAATACAGTTTAGTAAAGGTGTCTCCCAATGTAATTCACCATATTTACTCTATGAGGTATATATATGTATATACACTGACCAGTTTTAACATTAACAAAACAGCTCCGACCCACTGAGGCATGGGCTCTACAAGACCTCTGAAGGTGTCCGTTGCTATTCGACCCACAGATTTTCATAGCATATTCTTTAAGTCTTGTAAATTGCAAGGTCAGGCCTTGATCGATTGGACCAAGGAATTGAGAGACCAAGGCAACACCTAGTATAAGCAATAGAGATGAGCGAACGTACTCGTCCGAGCTTGATATTCGTGCGAATATTAGGGTGTTCGGGATGCTCGTTACTCTTAACGAGCACCACGCGGTGTTCTGGTTACTTTCAGTTTCCTCTCTGAGACGTTAGCGCGCTTTTCTGGCCAATTGAAAGACAGGGAAGGCATTACAACTTCCCCCTGTGACGTTCAAGCCCTATACCACCCCCCTGCAGTGAGTGGCTGGGGAGATCTGATGTCACCCGAGTATAAAAGTCGGCCCCTCCCGCAGCTCGCCACACATGCCTTGTGAGTTAGCTGAGGGAAAGTACTATCGTGCTGGTGCTGCTGTAGGGAGAGCGTTAGGAGTCAGTGTAGGCTTCAAGAACCCCAACGGTCCTTCTCAGGGCCACATCTACCTGTGTGCAGGCTGCTGCTAGCAGTGTTTTTTGTTTTTTTTCTTCTCAAAATCGGCAGTGCAGAGCATTGCACCCGGTATTAAGGACAGAAGTGGTGTATAGGCAGGGAGAGTGTTAGGAGTGAGTGTAGCCTTCAAGAACCTCAACGGTCCTTTCTAGGGCCAAATTTAAGCCTGTGCAGTACTGTGCTGGCTGCTGTTAGCAGTGTTGCATTTATTTTTTTTTTCTAAAAATCGTCTGTGCAGAGCATTGCACCCTCCATTGATACTACAGGGACAGAATTGTGTAGGCAGGGCCACAACACAGTTATTGTTCATTGAATATACGCAGTGGGTCCTTCCCTTTGCTAAAAAGGACAAAAAATTATATTTGGCCAGCCTGTGTCAGTCCTAAGGTCTCCGTGTACGTGTGTGCTGCGTGGACAACGTACAAAAATCAGACGCAACCAGCTACGGTTTACTGCAGGCTTGCGCCTTTGTCTTTCCTGACTGGCAAATACCTGCTCTGCTAGAGTTAATAACTCTGCTACACTATAGTTGTGTGACACTTTTTGAGGGCCACACCACAGATATTAAACTTCTTGTTCATTGAATATACGCAGTGGGTCCTTCCCTTTGCAATAAAGGAAAAGAAATTATATTTGGCCTGCCTGTGTCAGTCCTAAGGTCTCCGTGTACGTGTGTGCTGCGTGGACAACGTACAAAAATCAGACGCAACCAGCTACGGTTTACTGCAGGCTTGCGCCTTTGTCTTTCCTGACTGGCAAATACCTGCTCTGCTAGAGTTAATAACTCTGCTACACTAAAGTTGTGTGTCACTTTTTCAGGGCCACACTACAGTTCTAAAAGTTATTGTTCATTGAATATACGCAGTGGGTCCTTCCCTTTGCAAAAGAGGAAAAGAAATTATATTTGGCCTGCAGGCTTGCGCCAATTTATTTCCTGCCTGGGAAATCAAATCACTGGTAATACAGCATGCTGAGGGGTAGGGGTAGGCCTAGAGGACGTGGACGTGGCCGAGGACGCGTAGGCCCAAGTGAGCGTGTGGGCACAGGCCGAGCTCCTGATCCAGGTGTGTCGCAGCCGACTGCTGCGCGATTAGGAGAGAGGCACGTTTCTGGCGTCCCCACATTCATCGCCCAATTAATGGGTCCACGCAGGAGACCTTTATTAGAAAATGAGCAGTGTGAGCAGGTCCTGTCCTGGATGGCAGAAAGTGCTTCGAGCAACCTATCGTCCAGCCACAGTTCTGCGCCGTCCACTGCTGCAAATCCGAATCCTCTGTCTGCTGCTCCTCCTTCCTCCCAGCCTCCTCACTCCACTACAATGACACCTGCTCAGGAGCGGGAACACTCCCAGGAACTGTTCTCGGGCCCCTGCTTAGATTGGGTAGCAGTGGTTCCTCTCCCACCAGAGGAGTTTATCGTCACTGATGCCCAACCATTCGAAAGTTCCCGGGGTCCGGGGGAAGAGGCTGGGGACTTCCGCCAACTGTCTCAAGAAGTTTCTGTGGGTGAGGAGGACGATGACGATGAGACACAGTTGTCTTGCAGTGAGGTAGTAGTAAGGGCAGTAAGTCCAAGGGAGCAGCGCACAGAGGATTCGGAGGAAGAGCAGCAGGACGATGAGGTGACTGACCCCACCTGGTGTGCAACGCCTACTCAGGACAGGTCTTCAGAGGGGGAGGCAAGGGCATCAGCAGGGCAGGTTGCAAGAGGCAGTGCGGTGGCCAGGGGTAGAGGCAGGGCCAGACCGAATAATCCACCAAGTGTTTCCCAAAGCACACCCTCGCGCCATGCCACCCTGCAGAGGCCGAGGTGCTCTAAGGTCTGGCAGTTTTTCACAGAGACGCCTGACGACCGACGAACAGTGGTGTGCAACCTTTGTCGCGCCAAGATCAGCCGGGGAGCCACCACCAACAGCCTCACCACCACCAGCATGCGCAGACATATGATGGCCAAGCACCCCACAAGGTGGGACGAAGGCCGTTCACCGCCTCCAGTTTGCACCGCTGCCTCTCCCCCTGTGCCCCAACCTGCCACTGAGATCCAACCTCCCTCTCAGGACACAGGCACAACCGTCTCATGGCCTGCACCCACACCCTCACCTCCGCTGTCCTCGGCCCCATCCAGCAATGTCTCGCACCGCACAGTCCAGACGTCGCTAGCGCAAGTGTTGGAGCGCAAGCGCAAGTACGCCACCACGCACCCGCACGCTCAATCGTTAACCGTCCACATAGCCAAATTTATCAGCCTTGAGATGCTGCCGTATAGGGTTGTGGAAACGGAGTCCTTCAAAGCTATGATGGCGGCGGCGGCCCCGCGCTACTCAGTTCCCAGTCGCCACTACTTTTCCCAATGTGCCGTCCCAGCCCTGCACGACCACGTCTCCCGAGACATTGTACGCGCCCTCACCAATGCGGTTAGTGGCAAGGTCCACTTAACTACGGACACGTGGACAAGCACAGGCGGGCAGGGCCACTACATCTCCCTGACGGCACATTGGGTGAATTTAGTGGAGGCTGGGACAGAGTCAGTGCCTGGGACCGCTCACGTCCTACCCACCCCCAGAATTGCGGGCCCCAGCTCGGTGGTGGTATCTGCGGCGGTGTATGCTTCTTCCACTAAAGCACCCTCCTCCTCCTCCTCAACCTCTGTCTCGCAATCTAGATGTGTCAGCAGCAGCAGGACGTCGCCAGCAGTCGGTGTCGCGCGGCGTGGCAGCACAGCAGTGGACAAGCGTCAGCAGGCCGTGCTGAAACTACTCAGCTTAGGAGATAGGAGGCACACGGCCCACGAATTGCTGCAGGGTCTGACAGAGCAGACGGACCGTTGGCTGAGCCTCCAACCGGGCATGGTCGTGTGTGACAACGGCCGTAACCTGGTGGCGGCTCTGCAGCTCGGCAGCCTCACGCACGTGCCATGCCTGGCCCACGTCTTTAATTTGGTGGTTCAGCGCTTTCTGAAAAGCTACCCACGCTTGTCAGACCTGCTCGTAAAGGTGCGCCGGCTCTGCGCACATTTCCGCAAGTCCCACACGGACGCTGCCACCCTGCGCACCCTGCAACATCGCTTTAATCTGCCAGTGCACCGACTGCTGTGCGACGTGCCCACACGGTGGAACTCTACGCTCCACATGTTGGCTAGGCTCTATGAGCAGCGTAGAGCTATAGTGGAATACCAACTCCAACATGGGCGGCGCAGTGGGAGTCAGCCTCCTCGATTCTTTTCAGATGAGTGGGCCTGGTTGGCAGACATCTGCCAGGTCCTTCGAAACTTTGATCAGTCTACCCAGGTGGTGAGCGGCGATGCTGCAATCATTACCGTCACCATTCCTCTGCTATGCATCTTGAGAAGTTCCCTGCAAACCATAAAGGCAGCCGCTTTGCGCTCGGAAACAGAGCCGGGGGAAGACAGTATGTCGCTGGATAGTCAGAGCACCCTCCTGTCTATATCTCAGCGCGTTCAGGAGGAGGAGGAGGAGGATGAGGAGGATGAGGAGGAGGGGGAAGAGACAGCTTGGCCCACTGCTGACGGTACCCATGCTGCTTGCCTGTCATCATTTCAGCGTGTATGGCCTGAGGAGGAGGAGGAGGAGGAGGAGGAGGATCCTGAAAGTGATCTGCCTAGTGAAGACAGCCATGTGTTGCGTACAGGTACCCTGGCACACATGGCTGACTTCATGTTAGGATGCCTTTCTCGTGACCCTCGCATTCAACGCATTCTGGCCACTACGGATTACTGGGTGTACACACTGCTCGACCCACGCTATAAGGAGAACCTTCCCACTCTCATTCCCGAAGAGGAAAGGGGTTTGAGAGTGTTGCTATACCACAGGACCCTGGCGGACAAGCTGATGGTAAAATTCCCATCCGACAGCGGTAGTGGCAGAAGGCGCAGTTCCGAGGGCCAGGTAGCAGGGGAGGTGCGTAGATCGAGCAGCATGTACAGCCCAGGCAGTGCAACAGTCTTTAAGGGCCTGGCCAGCTTTATGGCTCCCCAGCAAGACTGTGTCACCGCTCCCCAGTCAAGGCTGAGTCGGCGGGAGCACTGTAAAAGGATGGTGAGGGAGTACGTAGCCGATCGCACGACCATCCTCGGTGACGCCTCTGCCCCCTACAACTACTGGGTGTCGAAGCTGGACACGTGGCCTGAACTAGCGCTGTATGCCCTGGAGGTGCTTGCTTGTCCTGCGGCTAGCGTCTTGTCGGAGAGGGTGTTTAGTGCGGCTGGGGGAATCATCACAGATAAGCGTACCCGCCTGTCAACCGACAGTGCCGACAGGCTAACACTCATCAAGATGAACAAAGCCTGGATTTCCCCAGACTTCTCTTCTCCACCAGCGGACAGCAGCGATACGTAAGCAATACGTATTATGCACCCGCGGATGGAAGCTACGTTCTCTCTCACCATCCAAAACGGGGACATTTCTGCTTCATCAATCTGTGTCTAATATTCCTCCTCCTCCTGCTCCTCCTCCTGAAACCTCAGGTAATCACGCTGAACGGGCAATTTTTCTTAGGGCCACAAGGCTTACTCATCTAATTTTTCTAAACAATTTTTATATGTTTCAATGCTCTTAAAAGCGTTGAAACTTTAACTTGAACCAATTTTTCGTTAAACTGGGCTGCCTTCAGGCCTAGTTACCACTTAAGCCACATTAACCAAAGCGATTAATGGGTTTCACCTGCCATCTTGGTTGGGCATGGCCAATTTTTACTGAGGTACATTAGTACTGTTGGTACACCAATTTTTTGGGGCCCTCACCTACAGTGTAATCATAGCAATTTGTATGTTCTTCACCTGCACTCATGGTACAGAAGTGTGTGTGGGGTTGGCCTACACTTTAGCTACATAAATGTAACTTGGGCCTTGGCTATACTGCAGCTACTGAAATGGAACGAAGACTGCGCTCCCACTATACTGCTGCTTCGGAATTGTTACTGGGGCCTGTCTTGAGTGCTACTATTGCTGACATGGAACGAAGACTGCGCTCCCGCTATACTGCTGCTTCGGAATTGTTACTGGGGCCTGTCTTGAGTGCTACTATTGCTGACATGGAACGAAGACTGCGCTCCCGCTATAATGCTGCTAGTGATATGTTAGTGGGGCCTGTCTTGAGTGCTACTATTGCTGACATGGAACGAAGACTGCGCTCCCGCTATAATGCTGCTAGTGATATGTTAGTGGGGCTTGTCTTGAGTGCTACTATTGCTGACATGGAACGAAGACTGCGCTCCTCCTATAATGCTGCTAGTGATATGTTAGTGGGGCCTGTCCTAAATGCTACGGCTGAAATGTTACGAATTCTGGGCTCTGCCTATACCGCTGCTAATGGTATGTCTCTGGGGTGTGGAAACAGAGGCTTCCCAAAGACATGATGGCGGCGAGGCCATTTCCCACCAACGCGGTTACTGTAAAGGTGCATATAACCACGGACACGTGTAGAGGACACGTAGTGCCTCAAAAACATCCCCCTCCTCCTCCAACAGGGAAAACAAACATTCTTGGCAAATGCCTTTGCATTGGTTCGTCTGGTGGCAGTCCAAGAATTTCACCTTTACCGACACTACAAGAGAGACCCCCCACCATCCCCCCGCCACGGCCCACTTAATCCTGGCCACATTCCGAAAACCAACAAAATAAAACCGCGCTACTAGGTCCGCAGTCACCACCACATTACCACCAACGCGGTTACTGTTAAGGTACATATTACCAGTCTGACTGGGGCATGCAGAGACACCTTGACAGAATGAATAGTGTGTGACACATAGGTTCCCCATTGCTATGCCCACGTGTGCAGCTCCTGATGGCGGTGGCACAGGATTCTATTTCTCATTGCTTCTGTACAGCATTGTGGGCTATCGCCCCGCCACTTTTAAAGAGGGTCGCTGCCTAGCCGTGCCAACCTCTGCAGTGTGTGCCTGCGGTTCCTCCTCATGGCAGACGCACTTCTAAATAGACATGAGGGTGGTGAGGCATTAGGGCAGCTGAAGGCTGCGCAGGGACACTTTGGTGTGCGCTGTGGGGGGGAGGGGGGGGCGGTTGGGCAGCATGTAACCCAGGAGAAGTGGCAGTGGAGTGTCATGCAGGCAGTGATTGTGCTTTGTTGGAGGTAGTGTGGTGCTTAGCAAAGGTATGCCATGCTAATGAGGGCTTTTCAGAAGTAAAAGTTTTTGGGAGGGGGGGGGCCCCACTCTTGCCGCTATTGTGGCTTAATAGTGGGACCTGTGAACTTGAGATGCAGCCCAACATGTAGCCCCTCGCCTGCCCTATCCGTTGCTGTGTCGTTCCCATCACTTTCTTGAATTGCCCAGATTTTCACACAAGGAAACCTTAGCGAGCATCAGCGAAATACAAAAATGCTCGGGTCGCCCATTGACTTCAATGGGGTTCGTTACTCGAAACGAACCCTCGAGCATCGCGAAAATTTCGTCCCGAGTAACGAGCACCCGAGCATTTTGGTGCTCGCTCATCTCTAATAAGCAACTCTTGTGCAATTTTATTCTGATATTAAACATCTATAAGTGCTGAGGCACGTCCTTGTGTTACTGTATCTTACTGTAATTGTCACAGCCATGGCTTACGTGCATCTTCACATGTCATTTATTTTTTGGAAGTGCCAACTTTTTTAATGCTTGCATTGGTGGAGGAGTGGCTGCCTAAACTTTTGTCTTGCACTCCATTCACCCATCTGCCCCAAGTGGCTTAATGAAAGTATATATCCAGGTATCCATCTTTCCCATTCATTTGGAGGCTTTTTGCCCAAAGAGAGAGGTCTTTTCAAGCTAAGTATCCATCCAATAAGGTTCACCTGGACCTGGCATATGGGCCCACGTGTTTTGATCAAAATATGTGCTAAGAACCTTACATTTTTATGCAGTGGTATAAACAAGAGTTGTGCAAGTTTATTCAGATATTAAATGTATCTTTTGCATTAGCTTTACAGCCTAATGTTCATCAGCTGTAGTGGTCACCTGGGTGTGGGAGAAAGTAATTTAGGTCAGTGTGTGAGATACCTCAGAAGAGGAAAGAGCAAATTGAGAAATCCCTCACCACTGTGGTTTTCTGTATCAAGCCCCAGGCCTACTCCTGCACAGATCAAGATATTGATTATCCCCATTCTACCAGCAGGACTTGCCTAAAGAGTCAGTTTCATGTGGCTTTGTGACATCCTGGAACTGACTCCACAGGGCATTGTTTGCAGCCCAGTGTAACTACCACAGCCTCCACCAGCACCTCCAACCATAAATTTGAAATCTGCATCTGCAGAGACTATTAACATTGGAGTGCCCGGTTCGTAACCACCAAACTGCTTGCTGACTTGTTGCCCTTCATTTTGAGGAGCGAGTTATTATTGTTAAAGAATCCTCTACGCATTAATTTACCCCTCATTTAGAGGAGATTACGAAAGCGCAGTGCGCAATGGCAGTTTGTTGTTGGAGAATAAAAATGTATTGAAGCAAGATGGCGTACAATGCTATGTTCTTTTTAAAGAAACCACTAAGTGCTGGCTTTCAGCCGTGTAATGAGCAGTACTATGTGACCTGTCCACCAACAACTCTCATGTAGGGGTCACCCAAGCAAGAGTTGTTTCCTGCCAACCAGTGCCCCTCGGCAGGCGCCCTAATGTCCACCTGTCCTGTTTCACTGAACATTCCTAAGGGCCCCTTCTACGTCCTTTCCATTGACCATGGGGCCCTTCATAATTATGGAGTCATGGACAGAATAGGGTCTCCAGCCAAGGGGATCCCTCCTGCACCTATCCTTTCCAAGGAAGAAGAGGAGCTCTGGCCAGATGCCTCAATGATGCTACAGGAGATGAACACTATTATTTCTCGAGAGGGGAGGTTAATCTCAGCTAAGCTGCCTTGCATTGTAGAGATGTTCCCAGTTGATAGTCACGAAGATAGTTTCAGCTTTTCAAAACAGTCTCACTTCTTGAAACGACCAAGTCCAGATATACACATTTACTGAAGTGACTAAAATAATGGAGAACCCTCATGCAAAATTTCTACATCTTTGGGCATTGCCACCATCAGTTTCAGAACAACTTTATATTATTTCTACTAACCACATATTTTAGGTGTTTCAGGTTACTACATGCACCAGCCTTGCTCAAACATATGGAGAAATGTGAAAGAACGTATACAGATAACATGAGAATATGATTCATAATGACCTTACAGTAATACCATTGGATTTGCAAATGGAAGTCTTGGGATGCATTCTGTACATTAGATTCCAGCTATCTGAATAGAGAATAACTACAAAAACTACAAAAATATCTCAAGTCTTAACGTTATCATATGTTGGGTTTTGCAGATGGTTGGAGTGCTTTCCTAACCTCCACAACACTGGCTTTGTGATCACATAATTCTTGATAGCTGATGCCAATATGTTCACCTCTAGACCTAAAGGTTAAGTCGTGTTTCCTCCCCCTGATCCTGTAATCCCCTGAAGCTTAAGCTTCTTCGGAAATTTATTTATAAATTAACGTTGCTACTTACTATTGCTTCATAGGATTCGTCAGCTAATAGGATTCAGTATGCCCTCCCATTCTCATAGATTGCAGATCACAAGTATATAAAGAGAAGAAAGGTAGCATGACAGTAACAGATGATATCCAGGAGACTGTCAAATACATTATCAATCCAAATTCAGGTAACCAACTTTTTTTTGTCGCCTATGAAGGAGTAGTATAAATATATATAGTTCACTGATTTAGGGTCTGGGGCATACATATTATGGGATTGTTGGTGTCAAATAATATGAACAGTTTTGCATCATATGTAACTAACATAGGAAGCATATAAAGAATAGATCGAAATGTCCTCACTAGTGTGAGTGTATGAATTGTTTACACCTTTGTTATAAGTTATGTCAACGTTATGCCACTGATAACGCCCCAAGACATTCGAGAGGGTGGTAGGAAAGGAGCATAAGTTTTCTCTCTTTTCTTACTTATTACTCATTATCCATTTTTGTTGCAGCTGGGTATTTTTTTGCTTTTACCTTTGCTGAATAGAATTTTTTCCATTAACTGTTATCTTCTCCTCAAATGTATCTCGATATGCACAAAGATCCACTACACTGCTTCCTTGTCATCTGCCAAACTCTCAAAAAGACATTGATACTTTTTTTGTCCCTCATTACTGTCCAGGTTTCACATCTGTAAAGAGCCACAGGAGATCTATGGTCTTGAAAAATTTGACCAATGTTTTTGCAAAAACATCAAAAAAAGTTTAGAACCATGTTAGCCAGTAGAGCAAAATAGGATTGTTCTCAGTAAGAGAAACCAAGTAATCTTGTAGATAATATGATACCTTTTAATGGCTAACAAAAATACATGATGTTATAGCGAGCTTTCCAATCTCTCAGGGTCCTTCCTCAGGCAGAATGGAAATCCATTATGTCTGAGGAAGGACCCCGAGAAGTTCGAAAGCTCGCTATAACATCATGTATTTTTATTAGTCATTAAACAGTATCATATAAAATAAATCTTGGTATTTGTATAGCGCCAACTTATTCCGCAGCGCTTTCAGGTAATTATTACTTATTACCCCCCACCAAGCTGGGTACTCATTTTACCGACCTCAGAGGGATGGAAGGCTGAGTCAACCTTGAGCCGGCTACCTGACTCACACGGGGATTGAACTTACAACCTTCAGGTCGTAGGTGAGAGCTTACACTCTGTGCCACACGAGGCTCATCATAGCTACAAGATTACTCGGTTTCTCTTACTGAGAACAATCGCACTTTGTACAAACATCATTACATCTGAAGATCTGTAGTGATGAGCGAGCATACTCGCTAAGGGCAATTACTCGATCGAGCATTGCCCTAAGCGAGTACCTGCCCGCTCGGAAGAAAAGGTTCGGCTGCCGGCAGCGGGCGGGGAGCGGCAGGGAAGAGCGGGGAGTAACGGAGGGGAGATCTCTCTCCCCCCTTGCTCCCCCCTGCTCACTGCCGCAACTCACCTCTCACCCGCGCCGGCAACCGAACCTTTTCTTCAGAGCGGGGAGATACTCGCTAAGGACAATGCTCGATCGAGTAATTGTCCTTAGCGAGTATGCTCACTCATCTCTAAAGATCTCCTCTAGCTTTTTTTATCCATGCTGTTGAAAAAGCCAGACGGTGTTGCATTTCTTAGCCACAACCAACTGATTCTATTCAAATACTCATCTGACTATCTGATGATACAAAGTATAAAATACATACACTCTATAAATACTATATACTATACTGTCCCCCATGCAACCCTCATAAGAGGTAATGGGGTATAAAGAAATTGAATCTGAGCAGTTTTCCAGTATTTCTTTCTACCATGACTAAACGTTTCCTCTTTGTATTCTTGACTATTTAGCAGTAAGAGCTTTTTCACATAAACCTATGCATAATACGTTCGCCCGTACGGAATGTATTTACGCATAAATGAATTTTTAACATGCTCGACTTATGATCGTAATTTGTATTTTTAATGCCGTTCAGGGCTTATTCACACAAACGTATGCATTAATATGTTCGCCCATAAGGACCATATATTCACATGAAATGAAATGAAGGGATGAAATGGCAAGAAGCAGGCTGATCCATTCGTGCTATCCGATTGATTGTTTTTTTGTGATCAAAATGCCCATTTGCACGCTTGCGTGTAAGACCCTTCTTAGATGAGAATGGCAATTAAATGCCTAATTTATCGTGAACTGTCTATGGTAGCATCTCTGCCTAAAGGCTGGTTTACATGGGCCGATGATCGCTCAAAGATCGCTCAAATGACAGTTTGAGTGACAGCTTTGAGCAATCATTTTGCATAAAAATAAATTGGTATTTAAGTAGCTACTCAGCTACTTAAATATCAATTATGTATGCAAATGAAGCCTTCACTGAATGCAGCTAATAGCCTGAGGCTATTATCTGTGCTCAGATCCTTTGTTCTGCAGGGGAAACAATGCTATCAGCACTCCCCATGGAGAACTGCTGATAAAAGTGAGGGATGATTTTTAGGTTAGACTGAATTTAATGATCAGCTAACAGTGCCCGAAAAGCGCACGATGGGCGCACATTTACACACACCGGGGAGGAACGGAGGGGAGATCTCTCTCTCCCTCTCTAACCCCCCCCCCCCCGCTCCCCCCTGCTGACCGAACCTTTTCTTCAGAGCGGGGAGATACTCGCTAAGGGCAATGCTCGCTTGAGTAATTGCCCTTAGCGAGTATGCTCGCTCATCTCTAATTACACAGTTTTATGTTAGTACTATTTTTAATTTTTCCTATTGAAAATACATGCGATTTTCACACACATGAAAATCGCATTTTCAGTTGTGTGATACAATTTTCTCGCAAATCGCAATGTAATAACAGTGAACATCGCAATTTTAAAAAGTTTCTCAGACCAATATCGTGCTCGCCCATGTGAATGCATCCTAAAACTCATGGAGTGTATATGGTCATGATACTTTGAAAGGAATGTAGCTTTAAATGATGAATCAAATGACTAAGGCCAGGTTCACATGGCTGAGATTCTCACGCGAGTTTTGCGCGTTGCGAGATGCACAAATGTTGCTCAAATATGAACCCCACTCTTTTGAATGGGGTCATGCACCACATGCGCGATTATTTTCTGCACACTGCCAATTGTGTTTGGCGAGTGCGATGCGAGGTCTCCCATTGAAAACAATAGAAACACTCTGCGATCCTCTGCCGTGGCTTAGAGCCGCAGCGGAGAATCGCTACCTTCCTGAAATGATGTGAAGCAGTTTTGATATAAGAATGCCTCTTATCCATGGCGAAATCGCCCGTGTGAAATTAGCCTGAAGCAGTGGTCCGCAACCAGCGTCTTGGGAGCCACATATGGCTTGCAACCCCTTTCTAGGTAGCTCACCATGGGAGTCCTGAGTTGTACCTATATGTACTAGCAGTTGACATAATTTTTTGCCATTACATATTGAAGAAAAAAAAAATGCATAAAAAGTGATTAAAAAGTTGTATGTACCCCAAAATGGTACCAATACAAACTACAGGTCGCGCCACAAAAAATGAGTCCTCACACAGACCCATAGATGGAAAAATAAAGTTATGGGAGTCAAAATAAGGTAAAGAAGGAATTATTTTTATTAAAGAAAAGGTATTTTACTTTGTTTAGGCAATACTATATTTAAAAAAAACTATATAAACTTTTAAAAGTCTTCCAATACACGGGACCATTGAAAAATACAACTGGTACCACAAAAAACAAGCCCTCATTTAGATATGTCAGTCCAAAAATTAAAAAATGTTATGATTTTTTTTTAAATATTGGGAATAACAGAACTGCAGAATGTGACCTGCCCGCAGGTGCATCAATGACCTTTGGTTATGAAAGGGTTAATGATGGTGCATGTAAAAGTAGGTGAGCTCCTCAAGTATTACTGGTCAGCTGACTTTTATTTTTCGGATTGGAACCTTGTCGTCAAAAAGATTGCTTTTTTTGAATCTTTTTGTAAAGTTGAAAGTATAGAGATTGCAAGGCTTATTGGTCCAGAGATGACAGATACCCCCAGAAAGATGGGAGCATCTATAAGATGGGTATCACTAGTTAAACTAGGGAGGTTCTGTCACAGATGCAGCTGAAAATACCAGAATACATGCAGCGCTTTTTCTTCCATCCAAAAGGGAAAAAAAGCGGGCGTAGCCCAGTATAGGAACCATTTGGCTGTGGGGATTTCCCTTTCCTGCTCCCTGAACGGAGTAGGAAAGCCGAATCCCAAGCGCTGATGTTAAAGCACCCTAAGAGAGACGTCAAAAGTTTTAATCAGTAAAGTTCCCACTGCTGAGGCCTGCACTGATCACTACAACGAAGGGTCAGCAGCGTTCACCAGAACAATGTTCCCCTTTGACTATTTTCGGTTGCTTTCAGCTCCCCCCAGCAGCTGACAATGGCTTCTATAGACGTTTTATGAAGCCGTCTTCAACTGACGGAAAAAGCTAAAAAGCAGCTAAAACAGCTGAGAGGGCACAGCGACCCCTACTGATCAAAACTTTTGACGTGTCTTTACAACGTGTCAAAAGTTTGACAGGTACACTTTAAAGTTAAACTTCATCAAAAATTTTCATTTCTGCTTTGGGTGTCTCACATCCATCTGAAAGTGAAGAATCTTTGTCTTAATTCATTCGTTCAAACTTTTTACTAAACAGTTGATCATGAGAAAGAAATCAATAAAAAATTCCTGCTGCAATGGGGTCGAGAGGTAGAGGCTTTTGTAGTGTATAAAAATATTATAAAATGATAGATAATGCACACCTACATGTGGAGTCTCTCCCCTTGGAGGGATAGGAACACATCCAATGCTGCTGGTAGCTAACCCTCCTCTCCCAAGTCCCCAGATACTTGTAAATCCAGCTAAAGGGATACTTGAAGCAGTTCCAAAGAGCACAATGTGATAATAAACAACATTCTTCATCAATTTAGTAGCATATAAATTAGGTTTCGATCACTCGGTATTGTTGAGCAGCCTATACTACTGACAGCCCTTCATTTCCACATCGGCATGAGCAAAATCCTGAACCTGCTGTCAGGAGCTTACAGACAAGATGTCATCCTGTAAACATTATCCATTGTATTCACTAAATCCGTTTTGGGGGATTACATCAACTTTACCCCTTCAACAGATCTTATTAATTTCTGTGCATCAGTCTACATCGGTTCCATCTTGATCGCCTTATTATTGAGAACAAAGGTTGCCATAATAAGAACTGCTGCAAAATGAAGCAAAATTGCAAGGATGAACCCAGACATAAATGACCAGAATCTGCAATCCATGTTTGTAGGAGACTGTCCCTGGTCCGTCGTTCCCCTGAAGATAAGTACTTCCTGTAGTATCTGTTTGCAGCTTTTTCAAGTTCACCTCCAGTAAAACATGTATGCTTAAATAATCAGGAGTGCACCTTGATTGGGGGGATTGGAGGAGATAGTTGTTAGCTGAACAGTCATTCAACTGATAAGTGCCTTGTGTGTACTTCAAAGTCCAACTGAAAATTCAGCTGTTGGCCAGATGTATGAAGCTTTACGTGCTAAATTGGGTTTTCTGGTGATCCCCCGCTGTCCTCTACTATGAAACTAGTGGTGGACATGACAATGGGGAAGTATAACAAATACTACAAAAGTCATGTGCAGAATAACAGAGCAGAGACGTCATGAGCCACCAAGGAGATTCCATAGGAAAATAGACAACATGGACGAAGAAGGCATCAGAATACGCAGAAGAGGGAATATAAGGAGCAGGGTGAAAAGTATTTGTTATTATGTCAAAGAAACGTAGTTTAGAAAGTGGAATTAGGCTTTAAAATGGTAAATGACACCATGCACTCTTTGGCTCATATAGTTGGAATCAAAATGATTCAACTACCATTGCAAATTAGGTTTGTTTGCCAAATTTACAAACTTTCAGAAATTCGCAAAAAACAATGTAACCCAAGCTCAACACAACTAATATAATAAGTGGTTTCTCCAAATTCATAACCGAATGTCACTTTTAATGACTCCGTCAGCCTCAGAATTATGCAGCCCCCCGAATAAAATCCCTCATAATAGAACACATTTGCACATCAGGTGTTGTCTCAAGCACACCCGGAGCAACTAATCAAGGGCTTCATTAGTTGCACGAGGTGAGCTTGAGATAAAACGCATGAACTACCTGGGCTGGATAGGGCTTTGTTAACTGTGACTTTTGATTGCATGTCAAAAAAATAGAGTGGTCCAAAAAGTTAAGAGAAAAGATCATTGCCTTCCACAAACAAGGAAAGGGATATAAAAAGATAGCAAAGGCAGTGAATGTTTCCAGAGATACAGTTGGAAGCAGTTCTCAAGTTCAAAGTTATAAGAACACTAGCTGCACTACATGGACGTGGTGGAAAGAGGAAAATATCACTGTCTGCCACCAGATTCCTGAGGAGACGGCTGGTCAAAAAATCTTAAGTGACTGCAAAAGACCTGCAACAAGATTCGTTGGCAGCAGGCACTGGGGTCTTCGTTTGCTCAATAAGTAGCATCCTAAACACTGAAGGTCTTCATGGCCAATCTCCAAGACGTACATACATACTAACCCAAAAGAACAAGAAAAGGTGGCTCCAATATGTTCAAAACTATATAAATAATCCACAAATTTTGGGATTCTGTACTGTGGAGTGATGAAACAAAATTAGAACTTTTTGGTACTATGGATAAGCAATATGTCTAAAGGAGGAAGAATGAAGCATTCACTGCTAAAAATAGTGAAGCATACGATGGCAGTGCCTTGGTGATGCTCTGAGGTGGCTTTGCTCTTCTGGCACTAGAAATCTGCAGCGTGTGGAGGGCAAGATGGATTCAATCACATTTCAGGAATCCTAGAAGAAACAGCCATGCCTTCTATGCGCAAGCTGAAATCATTGGACCATCCAACAGGACAATGATCCCAAGCGTAACTCAAAATCCACCAAGGTTTGGTTTCAGAAGAGGTCCTGGAAGTGGCTTGACTTGAAGCCCATAAAAACTCTTTGGTGGGATTGAGGTTGCATCACACAAAGACAAGAATATTAGTGCACTGGAGGCTATTGCCCATGAGGAATAGACAAAGATTCCTCAGAACACTTTAAGAAGCTGGTATCTATTTGCAAAAGGTCATAACAGCAAAACGTATTCTACTAAGTACGAAAGACGTTTTTCATGGAGGGGTTGAATAACTCTGAAACTGCAGTAGTCTTTAAAAGTGGCCTTTTGTATTGAGTTTGGAGAAGTCACTTGTTGTGTTGAACTATTTATATTGTTCGTGCTCTATTGTTTTTTGCAAACAGCTGAAAGTTTGTAAATTTGGCAAACACATCTAATTTGCAAAGAGGGTTGAATTATATTTATTGCAACTGTGTATCATGCTCTGATGGACCGAGAATTGCAAGCGTGACCATACTTCTACAACCTCCTCCACACCAAAACTAATCATACACAGTCATTTGCAGCCAACACAATAACTCCTGCACAACACCTACATACATCGTACAAAACACAAAAATACAGACTACAACTATGATTCATGCTGCTCTCAATTTTATACCTCATTTGGCACAGGTTGCATGCAACTATGTATCGCAATGGCAAGGTAAAGGTGAACATTTGCTGATTACAGCATTTCTTCTTTCTCATATAATACAATTTCCAAAGAAGTTTTAGCAGCCTAGTCATAGAGTCATCCAGGCTTCATAGTGCCACTTTTTTTCTCCAACTCTACTCTGCTTATGCTAATGATCTCAATGATTTCATGGTTTTTGATGTTCGTTGTGACTGTTCTCAGCAAGAGAAACCAAGTAACCTTGTAGATGTGATACCTTTTAACACATACAAAATTCCATCGTCTACAGATAGGCCATCAGATACAACCAGATCTAACCTAACCCAAGAGACAGAGATGAACATTTACAGCATCTGAAAAACATTAAAAGCTATCATATCTACAAGATTACTTGGTTTCTCTTGCTGGGAACAATCACATTTTGCTCTACTGGCTAACACCGTACTAAACGTTTTTAGTTTTATTTAATGTTGTTTGTCACGCTCATGTTTTTGCTATTGACGACCAACATGACATCAATAGCTGTTCGTCGGGAAGCTGAGCCTCCAGTACCAACCAAGCCTGCCACGCTATGGTCAGCATTTCCTGCAATGACTGCAGTGACAGCAGCCCCGGGAATCAGCTGATCGGAGGGGATCTGAGCGTCGTGTCCCTACCAATCATCTATTGATGACATCAGCCATCAATAGCAAAAATTTAAAAAAAAAAGTCCAGAAATA
Source organism: Eleutherodactylus coqui (assembly GCF_035609145.1). Taxonomy (NCBI): domain Eukaryota; kingdom Metazoa; phylum Chordata; class Amphibia; order Anura; family Eleutherodactylidae; genus Eleutherodactylus; species Eleutherodactylus coqui. The sequence continues at coordinate 43,346,242 of NC_089846.1, read as the reverse complement.
TCCCTTTAATATCACAGTTCAAATAACTAAGGCATAGCTGATGCGCTGGTATAGTACTTATATACCTAGTTAGGTTTATGGGATAGGAGACTACATGACGTGTAAATTTGTAATTGTGGGTCGAGAGTGATACTGTTTCTCCTTACTGTAGGCGTAAGGAGATTTAAAGGCCATGCAATGCTCCTCTGAGAAATTTAGTATGCAAATAGCGAGATGGAACATTTCATCTATTGGAAGATAGCTTCCCTATAAGTCAATGTCCAACCTTCATGTTACAAGGCATGATAGAAGATTGAACATTGACTTATAGGGAAGCTACCAGCTACCTTCCAATAGGTGGCCCTGAAAATATCTGGCACCAATGTAGTTGTGGAACCAGAACAAATACACGTTTGATCATGACTGATTGGTCAGCTAGAGGATACACCTCCCTGTCAGCCAATTAGTCCATACACCATAAGAGATATTTAAGCAAGGTAGAGTAGAACAGAACATCAAACACTGAGGGACTTCCAACAGACCGCACCCAAGACCTTTCCAGCACAGTGACCACCAACACTGAGGGTTTCCCGGCCGACGGCACTTAAGGGGCCTCCACACATACCATTACCTACCACTGCCCAGCACCAAATGACAGGGTGCAAGCGCCAAATGCTGGATATCGTGGACCAGGGCTGATGTTGTGACTCCACCCCAGCTCCACTTCCTGACTCTGGCTGGAACACCACAGCAAACCCATGCTAGAAACTATTACATCATTTATCCAGTATGTTAAATTCCATTAATACAAATAACTATTTTCTGTTCATCCTGCTTTTCCAAAGCAGGAATAAAAAATAATCAATAAGTTGTATATATTTCAAAATGGCGCAAATAAAAACTACAAGTTGTCCTGCAAAAAACAAGCCTCCTATAAAGTTGACAATGGGAAAAAAAGCTCTGTTCCTGGAATGTGATAACTCACAAAGAGGATTTTTGTTAAGAAAAAAAGTGTTTATATTGTGCAAAAGTAGTAAAAACATAATAAAGTGGCATTCTTTAGAGGGTTTTTCCAAATTTAATGTGACTGTTATTGGGTTAATACACCTGTCTTAGTATGTGTGTCTATGCCTGTCTGTGTTGAAGGGGTTGTCCAAGACTTTTTGATTTTTTTTCTATTGATGGCCTTACCTCAGAGCAGGTCATCAATAGGCGATCGGCAGGGATCTGCCTCTCGAATCCCCACCGATCAGCTGATTACCTGGCTTGTTATCACTATGGAAAATACAGGAAGTAGATCGCACTGACCATGGCCTGGGTTGGTATAGCAGGTGCAGCTCCCATTGAATTCAAATGGTATATACTACAATATAATGTTGCATTGACAATCTGTAGGTTACATACTTGTTAAGTCTAGTTATACTAGTTGGTTTTACTTCAATAGGCTGTTAACCATCACTTTATTCAAAAGTCTGCTTGACGTGGTTGCTTGACTATTGAGGGAGGCAAGGGCCACCATTCTAATGATTGGCGGAATTCTACCTTTCAGACCCCAAATTCTAATATTTATTAATCCTATGGACAGCTGATTAATATTTTTGTGCACAAATGTTTCTACGTGGAAGCCAGCAGAGCATCAATACCACAGAACTTTTACAAGGCTTCCTGTAATATCAGTGTATGATACAGGTCAAATGGCAAACAAGTATGTCTTGGAACTAGGGCTTTGGAGTAAAATAAAGTTCATAGGGGGGTTCTGGGACTAAAAAACAAAGGAAAGACAGATAAAAGTGGGAAATAGAGAAAAACATTTATACTTGCCATTTAAAAGCTAGTTCTTGCCAATCATCGCTAATTTGACAGCTCAGTCAATCACTGGCCTCATTGGGCATCTGTGCATGAGTAGCACATGACCGCTGCAGTTGTTTCCTGGACCAGTGGAGAGCACCATTTTTGTTCTGTCTACTGTTATCTGCCTTGTATATCATCCCTGATATCTGCTGTTCTTTAACATCAACAACGCATTTTGATTCCATACTGATAAAAATCCCAAGCCGGGATCAAACTGCGTTGTTAGTGTTACTGTGAAAAATGCTAAGTCTTTGAAACTACTTGCCAAGTCAAGTTCTTCACCCACTGAATAAGCATCAATGTTCTCCAGAAGCAATTTTTCTCTTCTGTCCTGATTTTCTTTATGTTTAAAAACAGGCTAATTTTTCTTTCTTTCTTTTTTTTTCTATCACAGATCTGAATCAATATGGCAGACGGATCCAAGTAAGTTAAATATCAGAACACTAGCTATATTAGATATTGTGGGTGAACTCTTACGGGCACCTTTTGGGACATTGTGTACTTAAAGTAATGTATTTTGGGTTGAAAATACCTTTTTCAATGGGGTTTAATTAAAACTTTTGCACTGTTTGTATCCTGCTGCTTCTGCATATCACTGTATATAGCAAGCTGCAGAAAGCATCTCCCTTTAGATCCATTGGTGTGCTGGACTGCTTAATTTCTCTCTTCTCTCTGTCCTCTCCTAAACGTTCTAATCAGTTCATTTATGACCGCAATAAAGTTTATTTTCATTGTGGTCATAAATTAGGCGATAAGAACATTTAAGAGAAAAGGGCTGAAAACCAAGCTGGTAGTTGAGCACACTAATACATCTGAAAGGAGATGCTTTCTGCAGCTTTTTATATACAGTGATATGTAGAAGCTGCAAAAGACAAATGGTGCAAAATTTGCAATTAAGCCCAATTGCAAAAATATGTAAATTTAAGTAACTAAAATGGCCCCAAAGGTGTTTGTTGTCTTTAACCTCTCTTCAAACCATAATAGACCCACCAAATGGTACGATGAATGAATCTGTAGTATAGAATAAACGGAAATACAGACAAATCATACAATCGAATATCCTACCCTCTTCTAGCTATATAATATTAACCTCTACCCATTTTGAAGACACTCATGTACTATTTTCTAGTTCTAGAAGCACAGCTATACTATACCTATACCTGTTTCCTTCACATTCTTACTTAGCATATTTACATTTATTTGCAGAGTTTTCAAGAAAACCAGTCCCGATGGAAAGGTAAGAACACATTTGGAAATGAAGTTACAATCAGTTTTGGGATTTTCACAACCGCTGTAAAGGCATTCAATAACCAAGCTGTTTCCATCCTCTTCTAGCTATCCATGTATCTTGCTAAGCGGGACTTTGTGGATCATGTGGAATTCGTAGAGCCTGTTGGTCAGTCATTATACAGCTCATGTAGCATTACTAAGAGTAGAGTCTATAATACTTACATCTAACCTTCCATTTTTCATGTTCTTGCAGATGGGATGCTTTTAATTGATCCAGAATACCAAAAGGACAAGAAAGGTAAACTGAATAGTCTAGCTGATTGGCCCTGGACATGACACCATTGTTTAGATTATGTATACCGTGTTTCCCCGAAAATAAGACAGTGTTTTATATTAATTTTTGTTCAAAAAGGTTTAACTTTTTTACATGTATAGCTGCCTGGACACTATTTAAATTGACTTTTTTAAAATCATTTTGCATCCTCAAAAATTGGAAAATCATGCTATGTCTTATTTTCAGGGAAACATGGTACTAAAACACATACTACAAGATCAGGGTATTAATACACTTTCATTTCTACAGTACTTGAGACAATTCAACAATTTTCCAACTTTTTCTCAAAATTGGCAGACCAAAGAAAAAAATGCCGTCCCGTTGTTGGCTATCAGAGTGAATACGCCTGTAGGTTGTTTCATAAATATGGCATACTGTTTCATTTTGGCTTTCATACTAATGGGAAGATGGAACAATGCCTCTATAGCACCACCTATTGGAAAGCCTCAATCCTACAAGTCAAGACCTTTTAACTTGCCTTGTAAAAATGACTGGAAATATAAGCCAAAGCCAGAGTCTTATCCAGAAAAGGATAAACCATGCACAGACAGACTGTTTCATGGTTTTTGCCCTTCACCAGTGGCAGTAGATTGCTGGCTTGGCTGGTGAGAGGCCTATGATGTGGGTCAAGGCGGATATGGTTTCTCCTTAGGGAGAGCACCTAGTGAGGAGACTTATAAGGCTATGCATGCTCTTCTGGGAAATTTATGCAAATAGGAAGATGGAGCAATGCCTCTACAGCACCATTTATTGGATGACAGCATTACTGCAAGTCAATGTCAGACCTTTTAACAAGCCTTGTAAAAATGACTGGCTTTCTAAACTATATATTCTGATATTTCCCTCTAACTGTACACATTTTTTTTATTAATTCTCCCATTCCGTATTTTTTTTTTAGTGTTTGTGGTGCTGACCTGTGCTTTCCGCTATGGTCGGGATGATATGGAGCTCATTGGTTTGAGTTTCAGAAAGGACTTATACGTGCTATCTTGCCAAGTGTACCCCCCATTGCCCGAGGACAAGAAGCCACTAACACCGTTACAAGAGAAACTACGTGCAAAGTTGGGGGATAATGCCTTCCCTTTCTGTTTTAATGTGAGTAACTTAACTAATGAATGTTTGGAAACAAGAGATGAGATTTGACAACAAAGTTTATTTTGCCTTCTTCCTTGCCTTCGTCTTACAATTTTCAGATGATCAAGAACTTGCCATGTTCTGTGACACTGCAACCAGGGCCAGAGGATTCTGGGAAGGTAAGCATCAAAATGGATAGAAAAAAACAGTTTCTGCTCACAGTAAAATGTTACAATATTTGTTAGCTTTTTCTTTGTCAAGGACTTTAGGGGAAAGTTTCATAAGTGCTGACGAAGTGCAGCAGAATGCAAGCGAACAGGGAATTACAATTTGCACAAAATTGAAAACTCTATTGCCCTGAGAGGTGAAATTCACAGCAAAATCTCAAGTAAAACCCATCTGCAGAATAATTGTGAATGTATCGTAATGTGATAATCTATTCTAAATGGCCACTTTAATACAGACCCAAGCCCTTTCATGGTTGGAATTTCTGTGTATGGAGAGTAGACACTGACCCTGAATCGCAGAAAAAAATCCAGGGGAAATAACTCGCCAGCAAAAGGAGTCAGGGGAGGATGTCAAGAATTGTTCTGATGAACAATCGCTGCACAGTCAAGCAAATTGCATATCTGCACGGATGGGCTATAGGAACACATGGCCAGTTCCAGTGCCATTGTGGTCTAAGAGAAACAGGCAATACTCCAGTGGGCAAAAGAGTGCAAAAATTGTATCACTGAGCAGTGGTAAAATATTGACTGGTCAGATGAATCTAGGTTTCTGTTGCACCGTGCTGATGGGAAACTAAGAAACATGAATCGATGAACTCTTAGGGCCCCAGCACACTTGCGTTTTTTAACGTGATTGTCAATGGGACTTTCTAATGTTAAAAACGCATCGCAAGTTTGTGCTTTGCAATTTTTGTGTGATGCATTCTCAAAGAGTGGTCATAAATGGCTGCACATCCAAGTGGAAGAATGTATCAAGGCTCGGTCCTACGCCCAGTGTTGTTCAACATTTTTATAAATAATCTGGAGGAGGGAATTGATGGGAAACTGATCAAATTTGGTGATGACACAAAGCTAGGAGGGATGGCTAACACTAGGGAAGAGAGTGAGAGAGAGAGTATTCAAAAAGATGTAGAAAAGCTTGAACAGTGGACAGCGACTAACAGAATGGTATTTTAAAAGGAGAAATGCAAAGTCTTACATCTGGGCAAGAAAAATGAAAAAAGCACATACAGAATGGGAGGAATTGGGCTAAGCAGCAGCACATGTGAAAAAGACTTGGGTATATTAATAGATCATAGACCGAACATGAGTCAACAATGTGATGCAGCAGCCAAAAAGGCAAACACAATTCTGGGATGTATTAAGAGAAGCATAGAGTCTAGATCATGTGAGGTAATTATCCCCCATCTACTATTCCTTAGTCAGATCTCATCTGGAATACTGTGTCCAAAGGGATGAAACTGAAAGGGAGGAGACACAAATTAGATATTAGAAAAAACTTTCTGACGGTGAGGGTGATGAATGAGTGGAACAGGTTACCATGGGAGGTGGTGAGTTCTCCTTCAATGGAAGCCTTCAAACAAAGGCTGGACAAATATCTGTCTGGGATGATTTAGTGAATCCTGCACTGAGCAGGGGGTTGGACCCGATGACCCTGGAGGTCCCTTCCAACTCTACCATTCTATGATTCTATGAAGTGTGCAGGGGCCCTTAACATCAGTTGTTCAGAGCATGTCAGTACCTCTAATTTGTGGCAACTTCAAGAAACAATCCTGTCCACTTGGGCCAATAATCCTGCTGAATGATTTCAACACCTAGTATAACCTATACCACAATGGATTGCTGTGGCTCTGAAGGTCCGACTAGGTCAAATGTGTTTCTAGATGGGTGTCACTAATAAAGCAGCCATTCACTGTATATTAATGCTCATAGGGTCTCGTTATGGGTTTTTCATTAATTCACACAAGTCCGTTGACAGCTTCATATTTCAGTCACTTAGTGACTTCCTATAATGTCTCTAGGGAATAATGGCATTTTTACCTTTCCTTGTTTTCTTGCTATAGAATAGTTCTATCACGTTATATGGTGTTTTTTGTGAAAACACATTATGTTCGTGCACCGAATATCTAACGCGCGAATCCTTATAAATATCATAACAATACCGATATTTCACATTTATACACTTCAAGGACATAAAATCTGGGGCAGGATGATTATTTCTAGACAGTGGGATGTTTTTCCCAGAAAATGGTCCTTCAATGTCAGAACATCAAAATATGTTTAAAGTCATTCCAATAGTAGCAAAATATCATAATTATTGCGGTTCTGCACTGACCTACATGGGAAATCCTCAGTCAAAATATTGAGAGCAAAACGATACAAAATGACATAACTCCTTTCCTGTAACTTTCCTCAGTACTTGTCCCCGTGTCTCTTCCTCTCTTCTAGGCCTGTGGAGTAGATTTTGAGGTAAGAGGTTTCTGCGCAGAAAATCCAGAGGAGAAAGTCCACAGAAAGTAAGAACATAGATTTTTCTGTGTTATGATTAGATCTGACATCACTTAATGTACAAATCCAATTCTTGTAATTACAACTAAACCATATTAGATTGTATATATCATATAAAGCTCACAACATGACTACAGCACCAGAACCAAGCTCATAGCATAATATTATTACAGCACCAGAACCAAGCTCATAACATAAATACAACATTAGAACCAAGCTCAGTACATAAATACAACACCAGAACCGAGTTAATAGCATAACATAAATACGCACTAGAACCAAGCTCATAACATATTGTAAATACAGCACCAAGAACAAGCTCATAACATGAATATAACACTAGAACCAAGCTCAGTACATAAATACAACACCAGACCCGAGCTCATAGCATAACATAAATACAGCACCAGAACCAAGCTCATAACATATGTAAATACATTACCAAGAACAAGCTCATAACATGAATATAACACTAGAACCAAGCTAATAACAAACTGTCAATACAGTACCAGAACCAAGTTAATAACATAAATAAAGCATCAGAATCAAGCTTACAAAATATTGTAAATACAGCACCAGAACCAAACTCATAAAATAAATTCAGCATGTACCAACCTCAGTACATACTGCAGATGCCACACGGGAACCAAGCTCATAGCATAAATATAGTAGCACAACTAAACAACTGTGTTGTTGGGGCTCCGATGGACTGACAGTGGTGCCTCAGAACATCAGCCAGGAGGAGGATGATTCATGTCACTCCACAAGGCGCTGCCATATGGGAGAAGAAGAACATGACGCCGGACCTAAGGGAGTAGGGGCGATCGCCCTCAGTCTACATCCTGTGGTGCCCCCTACAGGCTTGTGCACTGTGTAACCACACAGGTCGCACATAGCTAAGGCCGGCCGTGTTTTCTTGTTCATGTAGCTAGATCTCCATGCATACCGCTTTCAGGGTTAAACCTTTTATAAGCAGAGCACAGACTGTTGTACTGTATGTGTGCAGCATATTCATATCAGTGCCGCTATATGAGAGCTTGTTAAGGGGCTGGACAAAATAAAATATTAAAATGGACATTAAATGCTGAGACTATATAACCCTACAGATTCAATATTTACTAAGAACTTAATCATCACATATGTATCCACTTTACAAAAATGGAAACTTATGAGAGGGTTACTATTTATTGATTATTTGCATCCAAGTTCAGTACATAAAGGCACCAACCATGGAGTAAGGAGCTTAAAGGGGTAATCTGGCCAATCACAAGAACAAGAATTCCTTGTACATATGAATGAATGGAACGGCAGTCAAACGTGCATTCTAGTGATTCATTCATTTCAATATGACTGTTGGAGAGCTCCAAGCACTTTTACTCGGTTATCTTCATCAGTGCCATTGAAATGAATTGAATGGCAGCTTGCATGCTTGAGCACCACTCCATTTGTTGGGGACTACACAGGACCACTCATTCTAGTGATCTGTGGCAGTTGCAGTGGTCAACCTCCACTCATCAAACACTTGTGGATAGGGGATATGTGTTCAAGGGGTTGTAAGAAAATTACAAGTTATTCCCTATCCACAGGATAATAGATAACATGCTGATCAGTGGAGTCTTTAAAACCGGGGTCCCGTGTCCCCATTTGCCTGTCACTGTGGGGTCACTTTTACCCCTACACAGTGATATAAGAATGTATGGAGCACTGACCGAGCATGTGCGGTTGGCTCTCCATTCATTTCAAAGGGGCTGATGGAGTGCTTGCCGTTCAGCTATCTCTGTAGTTCCATTGAAAGTGAATGTGCAGCATCCGAGGAGCGGGCCCACAGCCGAGGAGATGGTGAGGTAGATAAAGACCTTGTCACAGGTGGCTCTACCATCTCCTTCCTTGAGGGTAGCCCGGGACCAGTACAAATTACTGCTGGCGGAGGTCAAAGGGAAAGGGCAACTAGCAGTTACCTTTGCAGTTGTTTGTCACACGTGATGCCACTGTTCTGCCCTGTGTGGTGAATCCTGAAGATGTATTAAACAGTCCACACACAGAGATAACTTTCTGTGCAAACCCGGGAACAGTCGGTAGAGCTCGTTTACTTGAATAAAATATGGCAAACAGTCCATAAACGTTACATCTACCAGTACAACACCGGTGCCAATACAGGATAGTGGTGTGACAGAGAAGATTTCTCAGGATGGCAGAAGAATCCACAGTCCCAGTTATCTGTGGGGTTTTGCTCCCGGCTACTCTCTTCACTCACTCTCTCCAGCTCTCTACCGGTACACACTCACATTTGGAAGAGGCACTACACGTTGTGTGTCGGCTTCTCTCTCACACTCTGCATGTCCTAGTGATACTGAGACTTCCAGGGTGAAGTGGGCCCAGGGCAAGTAGTCGGCCATCGCTCAGCTTCTTCCATCTTGCACTTCCACTGACGAGGCACAGTTTCTCCTACTCACTAAAACACACTCTCCTTAGACTGACTCAGACTATCTTGACTGACTTGCACAGCATCCTTGCAAACACATATATGAAACATGGTTACATAACACACAACAAGATACATTTCTTAGACATAACCCAGACATTAACCAATTCAGTGCTGCAGAGGTGCAATACACATCACAAATGTACACACATTGAAGACACTGATAATACAAATGCATAAGACAAACACTTTCATACTTATGGAGGGGCCCCGTTAACTTTGGGCCACTACAAATGGAGCAGCAGTGTGTTTGCATGACCAGTGCTTTATTCAGTCTCTTCCTTATTGCAAGTCAACAATGAGGAGGATAGGGGATAACTTGTTATTTATGTACAACCCTTTTAAGTTTGGTAGAAACCCTTTAAAACGTGGACCTTGATATGGTGTGATGTGTTATAGTGACCTCCCCCGTCGTTCTCCTGGTGGAAGCTGCTGCTCAATGCATTGAATGGCGCTGCTAAGTAGTCCGTCTTTTCAAAATTTTATAATGGGCGGACTACTCAGCAGCGCCACTAAATACTGAGCGGCGGCTTCCAACTCTGACAACAGGGGAATGATGGGGAAGGTAAATATAACACATCCCCGGACTCAGCAGATTACCTACTTTTAGCCCATAAGCTTAGCTTAAAGGGCTAAAATTAGGTAACAGAGTCTCTTTAATGTTACGTTTCAAAATCAATTAGATGCTGTTGCCAGAGATCTACAGTACTCTTATAGCTTATTAGCTTGCCACTTAGAACATGGAGTCAATAAGTAGTGTCATGCTTACTGCACATCTGTCTTTGTACCAATCTTATATTCTCTTATCACAATTAGGAACACAGCACGGCTTATCATTAGGAAAGTCCAGTTTGCCCCAGAAGTCACAGGACCAGCTCCAAGTGCAGAAATCACGCGTCAGTTCATGATGTCAGACAAGCCGCTGCATCTGGAGGCCTCATTAGATAAGGAGGTGACGTCTCTCATTATTTATGTCTTGTGTTCCCTTTCAGCATGCATGCATCAGTATAGAAAAAGTTTGGTACTGTGTTAGCCAGTAGGGCAAAATGTGATTGTTCTCAGCAAGAGAAACCAAGTAACCTTGTAGATATGATACCTTTTAATGGCTAACAAAAATACATGATGTTATAGCGAGCTTTCGAACCTCTCAGGGTTCTTCCTCAGGTATTAATAAATTGTAAGATGTGAGACGTGGAGATGTGAGCTCACTATAACTCACACTATGGTGGTCTATGTAGCAGAACTTCTTAAGAGTTGCTTGTTTGAACAAACAGGAAGGTGTCCACGACAACGCACGTTCCCCAATTAGCGCTGGTGCCAGGGTCACAGTATCGTCCTCCTTCAGTTTGTCTTTCGCCGATCTCCCACCCGTCTTCAGCACCTTCATGTTCTCCCTACTTGCTGCAGCCCTTACAAACCCCACTCATCACCATCCCTATCACACTGTCTCTTAAGCTACACGCCGCTTCGCTACACTGGTGGAAACAGCAGTCCATTTTATGAGTTACTCATTCCCTAGCCACTGTAAGGCAGTATTAACACTATTTTAGCATATGTTCCCATAAGGCTCATTCATACAAGCGTATCTGCGAGGCGTATTATGCATGCATTTTTTTATTTCAATGGGTTCAATCACATAAGCGTATTTTTTCACACGATGTGCGATCGTGTGACAAAATATGTGTCATGTCCTAAGTATGCATTATGCACCATAGAAGTTCACTGAAATCAAAGGATGTGTGTAAATACATGTGAAATATGCAGGAAACGTGCACTCGCGGCATATTTTTGCACAAAAGCAATGCAATTTTGCGCATTCTTCTTTGTATTTGCAAACAACGTGCCAGGCCAGGCGAAATATGCTGATGTAGGCAGCGTATTTACGCAGCTGAAATGCGCTTACGCCCATGTGAATGAGGCGCCACCACTTAAAATACATTTGCAGTAACCTTTGTAGGCTTGAGGACCTACTCAGAAGGGTTGGCCATATATACATAATAACATAACAGCCTTATGTAAAATACTTAAGTAGTTTGACCCCTAGGGGGCAGTATATAATCGAACATTAAATAAAACTTTTGCAAAGTCTACATCACAGCAGGCATCATAACTGGTCCTAAACCAGTCCTGACTGTTACACATGCCTCCCGCATTGCCCAGCCTGCCTCAGGAACCCTGAAATCAGCCTTTGAAAGAGATGCTCACTGTATGCAAACAACGCTAATGTGGTCCAATAGGTGGTCCATTGTCAAATAGTGGTCCTGAGCTTTCTGCAATAAGTGAACCCTGGCTCTTGATTGGCTGATCTCATTATCTATCTATTGTAATCTGTTTGTAGGTGTATTATCATGGTGAACCAATCGGAATCAATATCAAAATCAACAATTCAACCAATAAGATTGTGAAAAAGATCAAGATCACAGGTATACATAGAGTAATTAAAGAGTTTTTGCCACTACTTAAAATTACCTTACAACCATTCTGTCCTACCTGATTGTTGCTCACCAGAACATGTGACTGTTGCAGCCAATTATTGGCCACAGCAGTGACCTTCTATAGCCAGTGATTGGCTGCAGCAGTCACATGTTCTGGCCAACAACAATCAGGAAGGACAGAGTGGTTGTGAAGCAAGGGAAATGTGTCAGAAAATGAATAATTATATAAATAATATTTTTGTGTTTAACATATTTTTAAGAATTTTTGGTGATTTTTTTTTTTACATTTTCGGTTACAATCTGTTTTTTTTTTTTAAACTCTAAAATTCTGCATTTTTAACACTGAGCACAGAACCTACTAATAGGCTGATACTTCCTGATCTGTAGGGAAACCTTTGCAACAGTCATTTCTCTAACATCACAGCAGGATGACACTGAGAGGTAACACCTATATGTAGATAACACAGGATCCACCATTCACAATAGTTGATGAGCTGTGGCTATCTACTCTCCTCTCTGCAAAATGATGTCTGCAAAAGTCACAGATCATGCCTAGAGCAGTCTCCCATACAAGTGAATGCGTCCCCTCCTGTCCATTGTGTGAATGGCCCATGAAGTTGCTGCAAAGCATACCTCTAAATGCTGTTAAAGGCAAGATGGCAGCCGCCATAGTCATGTATCGAAAACAGAGTAAAAAAATTAAAGAGAACTAAACAATATGGCTACTTACCCTTAAAGTGACCCTGTGGTTTTGGGAAAAAAGTATGTCCCAAGACTGAATGGGCAGGGGGTTATATAACCTAGCGTTGTTCTTTTCTGATATTTCTACAATCTACCAGTTCCAAGTCCTGTTTTCAGTTAGCCGGAACGGATGACACAGTCTTCAGGCTAACTAATCCCCACAATGCATTAGTGGTGTTAGACTGTCAATGCACTATACCTGTTCTCTGACTGGTAATCACATAATCCCTACTGGCCAATCAAGAGCAATGCAGATTGCGCATTAGGTAATTAGAAAATTGCTGCAGCCATCATGGACAACTGAAAACAGGGCCTGGAACTGTTGGACCATAGGGGCGGCAGAAAAGAACAACTGCATGTAATATACCCCCTTCCCCTCCTGTCCCGGGACACAGTTTTTCTGGAGGGTCCCTTTAAAGGGGTTTTCCAAGAGTTTAAAAAACTGGCCAATGGCAGGGAATAAAATAAAATGTAAAAAAACTATTCAGTACGCTGATCCAGCGCAAAGGATCCCATCACTGACATCCTGATCCTAGAGTTGCCTGTTGTGGTCCTGCACCGTTCATCATTCATGTGGCCACTGCATCCAATATTTGGCTAAAGCCGGTGATTGGCTGCAATAATCATGTAAATGTTGAACAGCCTGTGACCGCTGCAGGAGTTCCAGGATCTGAGTGCTATAATCTCACAGCTCTTATAGTAAAGAACCCCATTCTGTGTTGGTGATGAAACCTTCGTTCTTCTAGACGTAGAGGATGCCCTCTTGTTACCGTCGCAGCCCTTGGTATAAACAGATCATGGGAGAGATCCTTGTATTGTCCCCTTATGGGTGACCCGCGGGGATTCCACAACTCAATGTTGCCCATGGACACGAGGTCTTAGACAGGTAGATGCATCGCTGGCTCGGTCAAACAAACATTGTTCAGAATCGTTCAGTCTTTTACATTCGCTTCATAATCAAATGAGAGGGACTTGAATGATTGTTGTTTAAAGTGAAATAGTGAATGATAAGTAAATGAGCCATCGATGCATAAAATGAGCGATGACCCAAAAGTGAATCATTCGTCATTCAGTCGTTGGCTTGTATTTAGACCGAATGGTTTTCATTCACTTTTGCTTGTTTGAATGGTTTTTTTGAATAGTTTTGTCTAAAAGCAGCTTAATTAGGACCCACAGCAGCGGACAGATGTTAACACATTGCTGCCAAGTGCCGCATGATAGGGCACATGCGCTGACGCCGCAGTCACATGGCCCAGGCTTATGTTATAACGTCGGGCTAGACCTGTTTCTTTGTCACAGCCGTTGTGCTACGATGCTACCCACCTCCTTTCTTTATACATCCACATCCCCACCACCATTTCCATGTTTGTATTATGTGTATTCTATAATACTTCATTTTATTGTCGCTGTACGGAATATACTCAATACACTAAAATGACATCTCATCTTTTCCTACCTCTAGTGGAGCAGACGACAGACGTGGTGCTGTACTCACTGGACAAATACACAAAGACGGTCTTCAATGAGGAAATGAAGTGAGTAAAGAGAAGCCTATGACATTGAAGACACAAAGGAACATTTAGTACCCCCAAAAAAGTTTTGCTGGGCCCCATATAGCATGAATGGCTACATATAGATTTACATGCTACCAATACAGTGCTTATTTATTATCATGTTTTATTAGTGATGTCATGACAGTTATTACAAAGATTCTTTACTTGACCATATTGTACTGGGATCACAAATTGTCTCCAATCTTGTTTAGCACCAACTTATTACGCAGCACTTTCAGGTAATTTTTTTATTTGCTACCCCCCACCAAGCTGGGTGCTCATTTTACCAACCTCAGAAGGATGGAAGATGGAGTCAACCTTAAGGCAGCTACCTGAACCCATTCAGGATTTGAACTCACAACCTTCAGGTCGTGAGTGAGAGCTTACACTCTGTGCCACACAAGGCTCATGCACACAGTAGGGAATAACTTTCTGATTGGTGAGGGTCTTACCACTGAACTGAGACCTCTGTCAGTTCCATGTCCATGCCTATCAACGATGGGTCACTTCTCCTACTGCAGTGACGTCAGAATAAATGGAGCGTTGGCTGAATATGTGCAGTCTGTGCTCCATTCATTTCAATAGGGGTGGAAAGAAATACTCAAGCGCTTGCTGCTTGGCTAGCTCCGCAGTCCCTTTGAAAGTGAATGGAGCGTCAGCGCCCTTGCATGACGCTCCTCCTCACTGCAAAGGATGCAGTAAGCTTGGAGAGTGAAGGATGGGGGACACGGGGCCCACTCCCCTAGGATCAGTGGTGGTCTCAGTGGTGGGCAAATTATTCCCTATCCTGAGCACAGTGTATAACTTGTGATCCTGGTACAGCCCGTTTAGGTTGCTCTGAGGGTTCTCACCCAATTACATTTTTTTAATGCTGCGATATCGCTGTGTTTTGGTTTTTTTTTACGCGATTGTCAATGGGACTTTCTAATGTTAAAAACGCATTGCAAGTTTGTGCTTTGCGATTTTTGTGCGATGGTGCGCGGGTAGCAGCACCATGATGCTACATTTTTCCCAAGAAAAAAAGCATCACTGACGCTACAAAATCGTGTGTACATAGCAGTGATTTTGTAGCAGTGATTTCGCTGTCGCCTGTGTGGAAGCGGCCTAAGGCCTCATGTCCACTGGACAATTACAATAGCAAAATCCGTGCGGGTGTCCCGCACGCCCTTTCCACGGCCATAGGGATGTATTGGACACTGGCAGGTAAGTAAATACCTGCGGATATCCTTTTTCCCTGCCGCACGGATCGCACGTGCAGGAAATTACCCGCAGCATGCTCCATTTTCTGCGGGTCTCCCGCAGGCTTCCATAGAAGCCTATGGAAGCTGTCTGTATTTGCGGCACATCCCCTGCTGAATTTCTGCTCTCCGGCGCGGGAGCAGGAGTTCAAAAAGAAAAGAGTGCCCGAGGCGTGCGCGCGGCACGCTGCTGGCGTGCAGAGCATATCCGCCGGGCCAAAGAAAGAAGATCTGGAGGGGAGATCCGCAGCGTCCGGACAGGTGAGTAAAATCAATTTTTAGGCCTCATGTCCACGGGAAAGGAGGGACCCACTGTGGGATACTGCATGAAGAATCCGCGGCGGGCCCAAATTTCCTAGTGGACATGAGGACTAAAACTTCCATTGTGAAAACATTAAGATATCGTAAATGGAAAAGCCAACCATAAGGAAATTTGTTAATTTATTCTAATGAAAGAATGTACAAAAAACACAATAGGTAAGATAAGCAACAAGAAAACACAAGACAACAGACTATCTATGACACTAGAACAGTGTTTCCCAAACTCCAGTCCTCAGGACCCCCCAGCAGGTCATGTTTTCAGGATTTCCGCAGTATTGCACAGGTGATGTAATTATTGTCAGTACCTCAGCCATTGCCACAGGTGTTCTTACTATAGGATATCCTAAAAACATGACCTGTTGGAAGATCGTGAGGACTGGAGTTGGGAAACACTGTCAGCTCTGTGCTGAGGTGCTATCCATGGTGCTGACCATAGGCTCCTATGGGGGCTGCTACAGCACTTTGCTCGCAGCACGGACATGTGAACGGGCTGCTCCATGGAGCATAGAGCAGCTCGTTCACCACAGAATTTCTGCATGTCAGCAGCGTGGTTTACACGTTGCTGTAGCAGCGTGTAAATCACGCCTGTCAGAATGCACCCTGAATACAGACTGATTATGGACTGAATATGGATCCACTGAATTAAATTGGTGCATTTAGATGTGCGTTTTTTTACACAGGTAAAAATTTGCAACATATCCTATGTTGATCTGTATCACGGACCAAAACAGTGAAAACAAATTTTGCATGCCTTTTCACTGCATTTTTTATGCATGTTGCCATGAGACAGTGGAGAAAAAAAAGTTACATCAATTGGGCCTTTTTTTGTTTTCTCTCGTGAAAAACACTGTTATTATGAATGCAACATGGATGTAATAAACACCGCGCAATCACACCAAAAAGGCACATACAAATGCAGTGAAAATAACGCATTTTTATGGACCAAAATTGCGTATCCCCGTATAAATGAGGCCTTAGATGCACGACAAGCATATACAACATACACAGTGGAGGATTACTGTATTAGCGCATTTAAGGGGCGTAGGGCTAGGTGATACTTTTATTACACCACTCACTGCCAGCACTGTGAAGCAATTTCTCTTTTATCTCTGTGTACCGCTCCGGGAAGTACTCGTAGAGGGACCTTCACTCAGCAGTGCTCTCCCTTGCTGTTCACAGCTCTAATCAAACTACTAATGACCAGATGACTGTGCGTATGTATGTTTGTGTGTGAGTGCTTTTATGTTCTGTCCCCTGGTGACGTCATTGCAGGTCCTACAACATATATAAAACACAGAGCCTGACCGACAGAAGAACATCAAAGTTAGGACTCTTGGAAGGGGAGGACAAAAATAAAAAAAAGGAGAATACAAGTCGTTATTATCTCAGACACAACTCAGCGGTCCTGACAGGAGACACTGACCTACCACCACCACACAGATTCAGTGGGATCAAGGACCTGCGGTGACATCACTGCTGTGGGAGGAGCCATTGTGCAGTTTGGTAAAAGAGACCCAGTGGGCTGAAGGACCTGCAGTGACATCACTTCTGTGGGAGGAGCCTTTGTGCAGTTTGGTAGATAGTATTGTATACTGGATAAGCAGACAGCAGCCACCAGGACTTGTGATGATGTCATTATCATGTGATCACCTGTATGGGTGGAGTTAGGGATCACATGACCAGGGGCTGATCACTGTATCCAGGGGTCTGCTGAGCTGGTGATGTCTGGAGATCAACATGGATGTACCACAGCTGTGTGTGTATGAATCAGGATGCACATAGTAGAGCTGTGTGTGTGATGTGTGGGGATCATAATGGATGTACCATGTAGCAGAGCTGTGAGGCCACCAGAAACACTATTACTATAATTCCCTAATAATTACTAGTTGACAGTTATAGTCATCTCCTGGTTGGACACTGCGGCTGTCAATAAGGATAGAGGATTTCAGTGGACAGCGAGGGAGATCACTACTACCTGCAGACTTTGATGCAGAAGTGAAAATGACTTGAAACCTGCCTGCAATTCCACATCAAAATCTGCAGCCAAACCTGTGGATTTTGGGGTGGAATTCAGCAGCTGCTGATTTGCCTGCGTCCTGCGCCATAATTCCACCCCTTATTAAAAGTCCCTAAATGCTGCCTTGACACAAAATCTTTGAGTCTTGCTTCTTCTGCCCATTCAAAATGCTTGGCAGCTTTTCTTGAACACTCACTCATACAAGACACTGAATGGCAGTATTGAGTGGGAGATATATGGCAGCATTATGTGGGCAGTATATGGCAGTACTGTATAGGCACTGAATGGTTTATATTAGTAACATATATACCTATATATACAGCTTTGGAAATTACAAGGCTATTTCCTTCTGTTTCTTTGTAGTGATACTGTAGCCGCAAATTCAGTATTCTCACGATCATATTCCGTGATTCCACTACTTTCAAGTAACCGGGAAAAGCGCGGTCTGGCACTGGATGGCAAACTGAAGCATGGAGACACTAACTTGGCATCATCAACAATGTAAATGTACACCTAATTATTATCTGCATTACGCCAGTCCTTTATGATGCAGAAGTGGGAGGAAATAGGAAAAAATGCAATTCTGCCATTTTTGTGGGGAAAGTTTGTTTTTACGGATTTCAAAGTTCGGTAAAACTGAGGTGTTAATTTTACTGTATGGGTCAGTGCAAGTACAGAAATACCTATTTTTTATGTTTTACTGCTTAAAAAATGCAGCTGTGTGAGGGCTTGTTTTTGCAGGGTGAGCTGTAGTTTTTATTGCTACCACAAGGGGTAACATACAATTATATGATCACTTTTTATTCGGTTTTTTTTTCAGTAGCGGGGTGAAGAAAAAAACTGCAGTTCTAGCTTTACAGATTTTTATCCTTACAGCTGTCACCGTGCGGTATAAATAATGCAGTATTTTAATAGTTCAGCCTTACCAATACTATATATTTTGTTCATTTATTATTACTTTGGCTTTTTTATATGAGAAATGGTCCAAGAGTCTTTTAACTTATATATTTATTTCTTCTAATTTTTGAAAAAATGTAATTAAACTTACTAGTAGGTTTTTATTTTTAGTTCCCATAGGGGACTTGAACTTGCGATCGTTTGATCACTTACACATATTGTGTTTCTGCAGGCATTCTATTAAGCCCCACCACAGGCACATCTGAATAGGCATAAATATATGACAGCCCTGGTGGTCTTCACAAGGGCCCAGGCTGCCATGACATACTAACGGTGGCCCGCAACCCCATTGCGGGCAAGCCACTTGGCTGGCAGAGGTAGTCTCGTCCTTCTGTCATGACATTTAAATACCGCTATCAGAAATGACATCGGCACCTAAATGGTTAACAGCTATCATCCGTGCTAGAACCGATTGCAGCCATTGCCAGCAGCTGTCAGCCTGCAGACCAATGACGTACATGTATGTCATTGGTTGTTAAGGAGTTAATAACTACGTTATAATATGTACATACGTTTTTTTAGATTTTGAAAGATGCAAATAAATGTTATTTAATCCATTTTTTCCTTCCAGTTTGCGCCCAGGAATGGACAGAGAGGTGATGGGCATGCTGGTATCTTACAAAGTCAAAATAAATTTGATGGCATCCAGAGGCGGGTAGGTAGACCTAATCAAACTACGTTATCCCTGCAGGGCCACCATAGGGGAAATTAAAGGAGTTATCCAGGCAATTATATTTTTGAAAAGATGTTCATTGTAGCGGAAAAACCTAAAAGATGGCATATTCACATCATCTGATCCCCTCCTGTGGTGCCCGGTCTGCTGCTGATCTCTACCTGCTGCAGCAATGACATCACCAACATCAGGGACATTTGATGGCTGCAGCAATCACCACTTTGCGCAGAGATTAACTGCAATGGCCACATCCCATCATCGGGACATGGTTGCTGCAGCGGGATGTGGAGAGCAGCAGGCAGGGCGGTAGACAGAAGTGAGGCAGGAGTTATAATGCAGCACTGTGGAGAGCTTTATGGATGAGAGTGTGAATGAGCCCAAACTCTAACTTCCTATTCAATTAAGCAATCTGTATGTAAGCTCAGGATAGGCTTTAAATTAATGATGGGCAAACGAAAAATGATGGATTGTAACACATTTGGTCCTTTGTTCCTTTATGGTATAAGTGGTACCAAATGTCCAGTAGCGGCTTATCTGCTTCTCCCTTACTAAAATAACCATGCATGTCTGAACAAATCCATCCACAATCATCGTCAGAAGAAACGCGGTGTAAATTACTGTCACATATATCACTAACATTTTTTTTGCCTTTTCCAGCATTCTAGGAGATCTTACCTCAAGGTAAGTCCACAATCACTTACATGGTGTGAATATACGTTTTGCTATAACCATAAGAGCAGAGGCTTCCAGAAAATCAACTGTTGGAAATTGCAATTTTTGCAGTTTTATATCAAATAATAATTCTCCAATATACAAACCTGCATGTCTAAACAATTTTAACATATACTTTTTATTCTCTAGTGATGTTGGAGTGGAACTTCCTCTTATTCTGATGCACCCAAAACCATCTGAAAGTGAGTCTAGATATAAGTCATTTACCATTTCCAATCCACTGTCTGACGTCTTCCTACATTCTGATTGAAGCTTGTACAGCTCTAATGTCAGAAAACGTCCGGGAGGGTATTCTTACCATCTATTGCCAGCCACTCTGCTGTCGGAGCCTCTCTGGCGCACACACACTGGCTCTAGCCAGCAGATGGCACCGTTGTATAACAGCAAAAAGCGAAAGCCTTTTAGGAAACCCTGAATCCAAAATTGGATTGGAAAGGGTTAAAGGGAATCTGAACCCAGGACAGGTCTGCTCATTATCCCTGTGGATTCTATGAAATACTGCTGGCTTTCAGAATAAACACGCTTTGAATTTCTGGCTCAGAACAGAGCGAGTCATGGAGGTGGGCCTCAACGGCCTGTCCCCGCCCATAGCATGTAGACCGGCAGCCCTCTTCCCTTTCGTGTATAGGCAGAGAGCTGTCACTCTCGGAGAGAGGATGGTGCGGCCCACCTCCATGACCCCAAGTCAAACTTCAAAGTATGTTTATTCTAAAACGCTGCAGAGAAAATAAAGTAGCAAGGCTAATGGACCAGCCATAAATAGGCAATGCAGAATAAATGAAAAAAAGCTATTACTTAAAGGGGTTCTCCCGCGGCAGCAAGTGGGTCTATACACTTCTGTATGGCCATATTAATGCACTTTGTAATGTACATTGTGCATTAATTATGAGCCATACAGAAGTTATCAAAAGTTTTATACTTACCTGCTCCGTTGCTGGCGTCCTCGTCTCCATGGTGCCGACTAATTTTCGGCCTCCGATGGCCAAATTAGCCGCGCTTGCGCAGTCCGGGTCTTCTCCTGTCTTCAATGGGGCCGCTCGTGCAGAATGCCGGCTCCGTGTAGCTCCGCCCCGTCACGTGCCGATTCCAGCCAATCAGGAGGCTGGAATCGGCAATGGACCGCACAGAAGAGCTGCGGTCCACGGAGGAAGAGGATCCCGGCGGCCATCTTCACCGGTAAGTATAGAAGTCACCGGAGCGCGGGGATTAAGGTAAGCGCTGAGCGTTTTTTTTTTTTTACGTCCCTGCATCGGGGTTGTCCCGCGCCGAACGGGGGGGGGGGGGTTGAAAAAAAAACAACCCGTTTCGGCACGGGACAACCCCTTTAAGTATGGGGGGAGGGAGGTGGGGGTATATGGAAGCCAATATTACCACCCTAAATCCAGCTTAGCATATAATATAACATAGCAATGACCCAGTGAGGAATTCCACCAATTTAGGTGTCGGCTATAGTCCACAGGATTTATTTATATTTCCAGGAAGAACAAACAATGGAGCTTATTTACTAATACTGCCCCATTTACACGCAAAGATGATCGCTCAAAGTTCGTTCAAAAGAAAGGATGATTGACAGTTTGAGCAATTATTTTGCATAAGCTGCTAATGGGCACTAATGCCCATTAGCAGCTTATTAGCTTCATTTGCATGTAAATGAGCCTCCCTGAGCTGTATGCAGAGAACAGCAGATGGTCTTTAATCTGCATACGGCCCCTTTGTTCTGCCTAGGGTCTGCAGCTGAATACAATATTATCAGCGCTAACGGGGAGAATCACAGCGTGCGGTCCCTGCAATCAGCTCTCTTGCCGAACGATGGATTTTAAACTCAACTAAAAATCATCATTTGGACGAAAAACAAACAATGGTAACATTTACATGCAACGATTATCGCTCAAAAGACATCGTTTGAGCAAATTTTAAGCGATAATCGTTGCGCCTAAATCGGGTTTAAGGCTATTTCCACGCAGGATGGATTTGTTGTGGAATGTCGGCAGTGGACATTCCACAGCAGAAATTCAACATAAAAATCTGCACTATTTTTTTGCATTGGATTCTGCAACGTCTCTGCTGCTAAAATTAACATGCTGCAGTTTTAATTTCAGCACCGCATGTCAGTTTCTGCATGGGGTTTTGTGCAGATTTACTCCAGAGCATATAGACAATATTTTGAAAATCTCATCCACTTTGCTACTATTTAAATCTTGGTATTTGTATAGCGCCAACTTATTCCGCAGCGCTTTCAGGTAATAATTACTTATTACCCCCCCCCCACCAAGCTGGGTTCTTATTTTACCAACCTCGGAAGGATGGAAGGCTGAGTCAACCTTGAGCCGGCTACCTGAATCATGCGGGGATCGAACTTGCAGCCTTTAGGTCGTAGGCGAGAGCTTACACTCTGCACCACACAAGGCTATTTTAAACACTGTGGACTTTCCGTGTGGAGGGTCTGCTCGGAAACTCTGCAGGCGATCCACCCTGTGTTGACCTGGCGTAGAAGTTAGCCGGTTTAAAATACGCCAGATTTATCATAGTAGCTCAGATAAATCTGTCTAATGTTAAGACTGTCTAGTCTACGTTTAGACCACCTATTAGCTGATTTAGTTTACGCCAAAAATTGTGCCAAGATTTTGGTGCAATCTAGGCCACACCTCTTTTCAGATAAGTTGGGAAAACTGTACAAAAGCATCTAAAAACACAGTAAATGTGGCACAAAGCATGCAAGACAATTTTCTGGAATAATTTGTGCCAGAAATCTGTTGTATTTTGAATGATAAGTAATAAGTGCAGCACCAGGAGTGCAGTGTAACAGGTTTCGGTGCAGTGCTTGTATCTCAGTGCAGACAACCGATGCACTAAGATACTGGCAAAATTCATTGGGTCCTTGGGGAGCAGGTACAATACACACAGAATCTTGTAGTTCTGTGCATTTCGTCCCTTTGTAAGATAAAGTACTGCTTTATGGGCTTTGGTGCTATTTGAGAAGAGGAAACTTGGATGTAAAATGCTGAGAAACAATCTGATAATCCAATAATCCAACGCCGATCAGGATTTATAGGTTGAACTTTATTGTAAACTCAACTATGCATAATAACCCAGTATGTGTCTCTTCTTCCCTACATTTGCTTCCATACTGGACACCTGCAGGTGCAACAAGGTAAGAGAAAAAAAAAAAAAAAAGCAAAAAACAAAAACAAACAAACAAACAAACAAAAAAAAATAAATATATATATATATATTTATTCCTTCCAAGCTTGGAATCCATCAGTTTTCCAGTATCTTGTGTTAAAATATACACTGAATGACCACTTTATTAGAGACACCGGGTCTTTCATGATTGGAGCTACACTCTATGTAAATTAGTCATGTGACCCTGGGTTGCAGTATAAAATCAAGTGAGCAAGTTTTCCATGGATTAGTTTCAATGTGAATCCACAATGTTAGAATGAGAAAGTCGAACAATCTAAGTCACTTGAAATATGGTCATTGGTGTTAGACCAGCCAGGGTCAGTATTTTCAGCCATTCAGACGTATCGGCAAAGAAATACGCAGAAGCAATGAAAACCATTGATCACTGTAGAATGCTTGGAATGACCAATAATGGTTAAATCGGGCCAACTGTCTTCCCAGCGTTGTACACAAGATAACTCCCTCCCTTTTTCCATTTTTTATAGGAGTCTATGGGAGCTTCCTGCGTATTTTGGCAGAAGATAGGTCAAGACCTATCTTTTCACGTGGCGTAAAAAATCGGCGCCCATAAAACGTTCGCACATGTGTTATTGTCTTCTGAATGAATACATTAGAATCCAATACATCGCATGGTCGCAATTTTTTGGTGATTTTTTTACGCGGCTAAATACCTGTATATATACACTCATGTGAATAAGCTCTAAGAGTAACAGAAAGGCAAAACTCCAGTGGGCAAAAGAACTGAATCGCTGAGCAGAGGTAAAACATCACCTGGTCAGATGAATCCAGATTTCTGTTGCACCGTGCTGATTGGAGGGTCAAAATTTAGCGCAAGCAGAATGAATCGATGACCCCTTCCTGTCTGCTGCTCAGTGCATGTCAAAACCTCCATCTAATCTGTGGCAACTACAAGAAGCTATCTTGTCCACATTGGCCAACAATCTCAACAACTAGAGGAATCTGTGCCATGATAAATCGCTGCGGTTCTAAACACCAAAGGAAGTCCAACATGTTACTAGATGGGAGTCTCTAATAAAGTGGCCACTCAGCGTATGGCCGCCTGCACACTGCAGAGCCAGATTTCGCATCCAGAATCCCACAGCGGAATCCAGCTCTGCCAGTAGCAGCGTTTGCGCGTACCTGTCACTTTTCTTTTTCTTCTGTACTGCGGACGGACATACACAGGACAGATTTTTTGTAATTACTGCTTTTCCCATAGTGATTGCAAAAGGGCTGCGGTTCGGACGACTGCAATGGAAGCCATTCATGCAGATTCCACGAACAAATGGAGCATGCTAAGATTTTTCATCCACTTGCGGGATCCGTAATTGGTTTCCACAAGTGTGCAGGAAAAATTGATTTCTCATAGCATGCTATGGGCGCTATTTTCTGCGGATCTGCGGTGCGGATGCCCCGCCACGGATTCCGCAGCAGACATACGTCCGGGGAAGGAGCCCTATATCACAGCATTTTCTTAAGTTAGTATGTTGACAGAAGAAATGTTACAATTTGTGGACAACGTTAAGTCAACTGCTAGAAGGGATGACTAGTAAGTTACTAGTAGTAACTGATTTCATGTGTATGTGCAGGTTTCCTGCAAATTCCCTGTATATTTACAGACACCCATTGATTTCAAATGCACCAAGACAGGGCATTCTGCGTTTTTTTTTCACGCAACGGAAAGTCGTGTTACGAATACGCAGCTGTGAATGAACTCATTGAAATCAATGGGCTGCATTCATTGCATAGTAGGCGTATAAAAAATATGCGCTAAAGGCCGCTTCCACAGGGACGACACGATATGGATGTGAGAAAATCGCAGCGATATCACATCAGTGGTCCGTGCGATGTCGCTGCGTTTTCTCGCAGCAATATTGCGATTTCGTGTTGCTACAAAGTCGCATGTAATGCTATAAAGTCGCATGACTTTGTAGCACCATGTACAAGGATTTTCGAAGGGGGGGGGCTTAAATATAAGCCCTACTCTGAAAACAAGCTCTAGCTGCATTAAAAAAACGCAGATACTTCACCTAAGAAGCGCTGTCAGCTACGCCTTGTCTTCTCTCCGGTTCCCAGCCATTGTCTTCAGGTATTTCTCCCTGGTCAGGGATTTGTAAATTCCCGCCTCCAGGAAGCTCTGCCTCTGATTCATTTATTGAATGGCTGTGATTGGTTCATCAAGCGCTGGCTCTGATTGGCTGAACCCCGCACAAAAAACACGTTTTCATGCGAAGGGATGCAACACATAGGAATGCTGCATAGGCAAACATGGGCTACAAAAAAAATCGCAAATCGCGGTTGTATACAGCATGCCGTGATTTTGTAGTATCGCAATGTCGCAGGCTACAAAACATCGCTGGTGTGGAAAAGCCCATTGGAAAGCATGGGTTCTACATACATGCGAATTGTAGCACTGTCGCATTGCGCCAAAATCATACGAGAAAATCGCCCATCTGGAAGCGGCCTAATATGCTTCGTATTTACACGGGTGTGATTGAGCCCTTAGAGAAATCCCATCAGCTAGGAGAGCCCCTTCAGAGACCCTGCGCAAGGTAAATGTGCAAAGGATTTGTTAGTCCAGTCAAGTCTGACCCAGAGAGAGCAGCGGCATAAATCTGCAGTCATTTTAGTCCCCATCACACTTGTTTTAGCGCTCCGCTAGCAAATCGCTTTCCTTGATTTACGTCCGTCTAATCCGGGGCTGTCATTGGATTTCAGTGCGGAGGACGTGGTGATTGAGGAGTTTTCACGGCAAAAGCTGCAAGGTGAAGAAGAAGACGACGATGAGAAAGAGGAAGCAGAAAAAAGTTGATGTGATTCCAGTTACTTGTTTAAAGAAAAGTCTCCGGCACTTTGTCCCCCTCCATCAGATTCGTATGATAGTCCGAACCCGGTAGTCATCATTTACATCATTAGCATACATTAGTGGATCTCTATATGTTCGCTTCAATCAGAAGGCTTCAAAAGAATTAAACTAAATAAAATGTGACTTCCCGCTTGCTTGATTTGTTGGTTCAGTTCCTACGGCGCGCATGCCGATGGCGGCCTTGTGTAAGTTACTAGTGAGGGCACAGCTGCCATCTTGAATGCAGTTTGGGGTTTTCGTACCTCAATATTCTTTTGGATTCCTATTGGGATTATTACTACACATGGAGTAGGCACCGGGTCTGCCAGGAAAGAGCACCGATCGCCATTTGTGCAAGGGGCCTGAATGATCATTATGGCGGCTTCACTCATGCGTATGTGCAATATGCGCATGCTTCAGTGCAAGCTATGAAAGGGGCTGAATTGCGCGTGTATTTGCGTATTTTCCTGCACTTTTCCCCACGCAGGGCATATTGATTTGCACACAGCAGACGAACACACCCCGATTAAAATGGCTATTAAGACTAATAAGCACCAGAAGTCTCTTTTTTTTCCACTGAATTGCGCAACGTATAGCACACCTCCTATAGACTTCTATGGGGACCCTTGTTGCGCAAATGCACACAAAAATAGAGCAGGTCCTATTTTTTTGCACGCGCAACAAAAAGGGCGCATAAAAAGGAGATGAGAGCAAACCTATTGATATCAATGGGTTCTATTCTCTGCATTTTGCGTCCCAAATACGTCCGTGTGAAGCCGCCCTTAGTGCCATCGTTCAGTTCCATTACTGTCAACGGCATATCGCTGTTGTTACATCCGTTAAGGACATTACACAGACCGCCATGACTAGGATGGGACAGGAGGATGGGAAACAGGGCAGAGAAAGTGACATAGAGGGGAAATTGAGCTCTGATCTAAAAATGGACTACAGGATAGGGGATAGCTTGCTGATCAGTGGGGGTCTCACCGCTGAGACCCCTGCTGATCTGTGGGGGTCCTGTGTCCTCGCTGCAGGGTTACTGCACCCCCATAGTGGAGACTGAATAGAGCGCTGGTTGCGTAAGCTCACTAGCGCTTTATTCACATTCAATGGCACTGTGGAGATACCCAAGCGGGTGCAGCTCCTGTATTTCCGTCAGTCCCGCTGAAAGCAGTGGATCGCTGACCATTAGAGATGAGCGAACATACTCGGTAAGGGCGATTTCGCAATCGAGCACCGCGATTTTCGAGTACTTCACTACTCGGGTGAAAAGTACTCGGGTGCACTGTGGGGCGGGGGGTTGCAGAGGGGAGTGGGGGGGTAGCAGCGGGGAACAGGGGGGAGCCCTCTCTCTCTCCCTCTCCCCCCCCCCCCACTCCCCACTGCAACCCCCCGCTCACCCACAGCGCACCCGAGTACTTTTCACCCGAGTAGTGAAGTACTCGAAAATCGCGGTGCCCGATTGCGAAATCGCCCTTACCGAGTACATTCGCTCATCTCTACTGACCATCCATGCTTGGCAACCGATCCATTCACAGTGACATCACTGCATGGGGAGAAGCAACCCCATTACATCACTGCATGGGGAGAAGCAACCCCATGACATCACCGCATGGGGAGAAGCAACCCCATGACATCACTGCATGGGAAGAAGCAACCTGCACAGTGATAGGACAGCAGGACACACTAAGACCCCCACCACTGATCAGCAGGTTATCCCCCATCCTGTGCATACTAGGGCATAACTTGACATTCCGGTACAACAACCCTCTAAGTGTCCTTTTAATGTTAGGAATGCGAGACATTCATCAGACATTCATGGCCGGTCTTGTAGAGATGCTATTTGGCATTTACTACAACCTGACCAGAGTTTTCAATGCAGTTGCGTTTTTCCACAACCACATTGTAAACTGCGGCAAAACATGTTAAAACATTTTTTTCCCCCAAGAGTAGTTTCAATGCGCTTTTCAACCACATAGTCTGAATACAGCCCAAATATCTAGCATGCGATTGTCATGTCTTAGGCCGGCTTCATACTGACATACTTGCGCGCACAAGGTACGCAGAGAATAGAACCCATTGATGTCAATGGGTTCGTTCACATTTTTGTATTTTGGAGCACGCAAAAATGATAGAACGCGCTGTATCTTTCTGCATATTTGCGCACCACAGGTCCCCATAGGAGTCAATGGGGGGGGGGGGGTGCAAATGTGTGCGCAATACGCAATGAGATGCGTGGAACACGGCGTAATTCCCCTGGACAAAGAACACATCTGGAACTTGTTAGCCAATTGAATCGAAGTTTGTGTCCCATGTGCGAAGAATTATTCCCTGCGGGCAGAAAAAGTGCAGTAAGGCTCCATTCACACGGGGCAGTTCACTTTTTTAATAAAAACCGCACCAAAAAGCGCATTGGTGAAACCACGTGTTTTTACTATGTTTGTAGTAAAATGTGGCAAAAAATGCACTTTTTGGTGCATTTTTTATTGCAGCCGAACTGCCCTGAGTGAATGGAGCCTAAGGGTGGTGTCGCATCTGTGCCTGAGGTTCAAATCGGAGGGCAGGAAAGGGGAATCCCTGCGGCCAAACAGGACGGAACCGAATACCAGTGAACGGACCCCGTAGACTATAATGGGGTCCGTTCGGTTTCCACTCAGATATTCGGCCTTTGGATGCATGCAGTACTTTTTCTAAGCCAGATCTGCGACCGCCAACGCAGACGTGAAACCAGATTAAACTATGTTGACATGTGCGCAAAAAAGTTGTGTTAAAGCGTGCGCAATTGCGCTTGTGTGAAGCCGCACTTCAGTGGATTATAAGTACACATCATGTTTTATTGTCATCAAACCCCAGAAGAAAAAAAAAGAAAGATGGCTAATTGATGCTGACATGCGCGCAAAAAAGTTGTGTTAAAGCGTGCGCAATTGCGCTTGTGTGAACCTGCACTTCAGTGGATTATAAATGAACATTATGTTTTATTGTCATCAAACCCCAGAAAAAAAAGAAAAATGGCTAATTGACAACTGTGGGCATGCAAACATGAAGAGCCATAACACATAAGCGTTCTTTGCGGGAGGCTGTCAGTCGCCGATTGTAGCAGTCTGTGGGTGTAGCAATATGGCGGCTCTGAGCAGCCGTCTCCTCGGGAGCGCGCACGGCCCCGCCCTCTCACGTGACGAGTCCGCGCTCGGCCTGGTGCGCTGCGTGCTCGCTCCTCGGTTCTGGTCGGTTCTGCTCCAGGTCGGTGATTCGGCGCTTTCCTCATTATGACCTCGACCGGCGGCGGAGAGTTCGGGAACCCCCTGAGGAAATTCAAGCTGGTGTTCCTGGGGGAGCAGAGCGGTGAGTGCCCCCCATTGTGTGCGCGGGAGCGGCCGGGGGTGCAGCACGTATATAGCGGGGGGTGGTGTATACAGGTGTGTACTTGGGCTGTGCGGCACAGCTGTCAGTAGGGCACGGTATCTGCTCCAGCTTGTCATGGTGACTGATGATGTCATGGAGAGTGGTGATGTCATGCAGACTGATGATGTCACGCAGACTGATGATGTCACGGCTTACAGTATTTGCAGCTGTCGTCCTGCTTACGGCAGTCCGGTTCCCGGATGGTTTTATAAGCCAGTGCATTAATAGAACCAACCCAGCTGTACTGACCCGTCACCGATCCAGACCCGCTATCCTTCTGGTCTTTGTTTGGCTGCGGCGGTCAGGTGGTACCGTTTCTAATCAGAGGCCGTGGTTGTAGGCGCTGTTGTCCTGGCATCACAGACACTTGAAGCAATGAGAACAGCACGATTGCTACGGCCTCTTGATTGGCTGCGGCGGTCAGGTGGTACCGTTCCTAATTTCATTCAATCTAGCGATAATCTCGCGTCCCGCTTGTTCCTCGGAAGGCGTTGCCCATTCGTTTGGTTCCATTAAAGTCAATGGGAACCCTTTCCGATCTTCTATCATGCGGGGCATCAGAACGTCACCGATGCGGGTGTGCCTGAAAAATACCGGTCATCCGCAGGTGCATCGCGTGTTCGCAGCCTGATATCGCGTTCGCACGTGTGTAGGAAGCCTTCGGCGCAGCCCTATTGTTTCCCCATGAGGGTGCGGTTAGATGGTGACTTACAATGTGGGGTATTACAGATGGGAAGGGGCTGATGTGGGCACTGTCTGGCACATGCTGCCAGCTGCACTACACGGGTCGGCGCCCCCGGTGGTTGCCTCTTGCAGTAGAAGTAAAAAAAAAAAAAAAAACTACCGCAGAATCCACAGCAGAAATCCAGGCTGGTAGTGTGACATGCCGCGGAGACAGGTTCAGCCCCAGTCTATGCGGTTAATCAGCCACGGGAACAGGTGATTTGGTACAAGCCAGCCATGAATTTAAAGGTATTACAGGGGTGTCCAGTAATATGAAGTTATCTCCTATCCCGGTTAGTCCCGAGACACCACCCCCAATCCTATCCCGGTTAGTCCCGAGATCACCCCCAATCCTATCCCGGTTAGTCCCGAGATCACCCCCAATCCTATCCCGGTTAGTCCCGAGATCACCCCCAATCCTATCCCGGTTAGTCCCGAGATCACCCCCAATCCTATCCCGGTTAGTCCCGAGATCACCCCCAATCCTATCCCGGTTAGTCCCGAAACCACCCCCCAATCCTATCCCGGTTAGTCCCGAAACCACCCCCCAATCCTATCCCGGTTAGTCCCGAAACCACCCCCCAATCCTATCCCGGTTAGTCCCGAAACCACCCCCCAATCCTATCCCGGTTAGTCCCGAAACCACCCCCCAATCCTATCCCGGTTAGTCCCGAAACCACCCCCCACTCCTATCCCGGTTAGTCCCGAGACCACCCCCCACTCCTATCCCGGTTAGTCCCGAGACCACCCCCCACTCCTATCCCGGTTAGTCCCGAGACCACCCCCCACTCCTATCCCGGTTAGTCCCGAGACCACCCCCCACTCCTATCCCGGTTAGTCCCGAGACCACCCCCCACTCCTATCCCGGTTAGTCCCGAGACCACCCCCCACTCCTATCCCGGTTAGTCCCGAGACCACCCCCCACTCCTATCCCGGTTAGTCCCGAGACCACCCCCCACTCCTATCCCGGTTAGTCCCGAGACCACCCCCCACTCCTATCCCGGTTAGTCCCGAGACCACCCCCCACTCCTATCCCGGTTAGTCCCGAGACCACCCCCCACTCCTATCCCGGTTAGTCCCGAGACCACCCCCCACTCCTATCCCGGTTAGTCCCGAGACCACCCCCCACTCCTATCCCGGTTAGTCCCGAGACCACCCCCCACTCCTATCCCGGTTAGTCCCGAGACCACCCCCCACTCGTATCCCGGTTAGTCCCGAGACCACCCCCCACTCGTATCCCGGTTAGTCCCGAGACCACCCCCCACTCGTATCCCGGTTAGTCCCGAGACCACCCCCCACTCCTATCCCGGTTAGTCCCGAGACCACCCCCCACTCCTATCCCGGTTAGTCCCGAGACCACCCCCCACTCCTATCCCGGTTAGTCCCGAGACCACCCCCCACTCCTATCCCGGTTAGTCCCGAGACCACCCCCCACTCCTATCCCGGTTAGTCCCGAGACCACCCCCCACTCCTATCCCGGTTAGTCCCGAGACCACCCCCCACTCCTATCCCGGTTAGTCCCGAGACCACCCCCCACTCCTATCCCGGTTAGTCCCGAGACCACCCCCAATCCTGAGAACGGAGCCCCGGTGTATCACCAAACTAATGCAGCAGCTGCTGTGCCAGTGATAACGGCAACCGCCGTCCCGACGACACTCTGGGCCCGATAGGTGAGTGGTAATCTGTCACTTGTCGAAGTCGCTTGTTTTTTAGGTCACCTAGATACTGAGTGGTTGTCGGCCCGTTTGAGGCAGGCAGCCGTTCCTCTATGAACCCCTGTGATGGAGGCGGTGATGGAAGAGATCTCCGGCCGCTCCACCGACATTCAGTGAGCGATCACCGATGGATGAATGATACCAGTAGAAACTACAGCAGGCAGCTCGCCTTACCAGACAGAGAGCCCTCACACAGCGCCATCCGCAGGAAATAAGTTATGGGGATGATGAGAATATGGTGACAAAAGCAGGGTTTTTTAATTTAATTTTTTTTTTTTACATTTTTTATTTTATAGTAGTGCAATGTACAAAAACCTATATATTTGGTAGTGCCTGTAGAATAAAGGTTACATCATGTTTAGGGCACCTTGAGACATTTAAAGACAACCCCCCCCACCCCAGAAGAAAGAAGCCTCGATTTCCTTTTTGTTTGTTTTTTTAATTCTTTTAACCCACTTAGATATTTTTAAAAGTTTTTCCATGCATTATATGAGATATTAAATGGCGCTGTTAAAAAGTACTTGTCCCACGAAAAGCAAGCCCATCTATGTCAATGGAGAAATAAGTCAGAGTTTTTGGAAGAAGGAACAAAAAAAAAACAAAAAACCCCAAAATGTTTGGTTTTGAAAGGCTCAGTTGTAACGGCGTGTTCATCTATGCGCCGGCGCCTGTGGTCAGAGCCTCTGTCCCAAAATCCTGGATGACATTGCACTGCATGTTGTACTATTACCTCTGGGATAATACTGGGCGGCGTACCGGAAGCCCGGCAGGCCCCATTATAATCACCGGAGTCTGGCGGGTGCGGCTGGGTCTTGTCATCTGTTCCCGGACAGGATTCTGTTATGCTTTTCTCATGACGAAACAGAATCGCGGAATCCCCCCTGCAGATGTGACCTTGGCCTGAGGGCCCTCCTACACTGAATGATCACCGGCTGGATCGCGGGAATCTGAATGATTAGTGTGAATGCCAGCGCAATCTCAACGACGAAGGATATTCTTCGTCCAGATCGTGCAGGCAGAAAAATCAGATGATGATCGGCCCGTGTGGACAGGCAGTAACTCATCTAGGATCAACTGCCTGTTTACTGTGAATGGAGGCAGGTGGCCGGAATGGTCTCCATCGCGTTCCGCCTTCATTCACGGAACGATGATCGTTCTTGTGTGTGTAGGCATAGAAGCAATTATCATTGGGACGGCTGTCGCGGGCTTCTGTGTAAGAGGGTCTGTAGTGTCTTGCCATCTAATGAGCGCTGGAGGACATGAATGACGACATTAAATGGCTGTGATTGGCTCATCGAGCGCCAGCTGTGATTGGCTGATGCTACGGTTCTGAGGCAATCACAGCAATCTCTTGCTGGAGGCGGGGTATTCAACCCATATTACCAGGAAGAGAATGCTCTGTCACCGCTAAGAACGACACGTAAGATTGCCAGAGCATCTAGCGGGCAGAGAGGGGGGACGGGGTCGATGCCTGCGAGGTGAGTTTTGGTTTTTTTTTCATGTAGTGCAATTTGGGCTTCTTTTTGGGGAAGGGCTTATATTTCAACCCTCCTGAAAATCAGGGTAGGTCTTATTATCGGGAAACACTGTAGTATGCAGGGGAAGTAAGAAGCGATCAGATTTGGCTGCTTGAGGGATTCGGAGATTGATTCTATCCAGAGAGGGACACATGGAAGCCAAAATTAGAAAAAATAGGTGCAGTTATACCAGTTATCCAGTTTTGTTTTTGTTTTTTTAATTTTGACTTTTCTATGTGAAAGTGGAGTTGAAGTTTAATATAATTTTTATTTGTAATATTGAAGTTTTTTTTTTTTTTTATCAAAGGGCCACTCCAGGGACATATTTTTTGGTCTCCCTTATATAACAAGTCGCCAGTATATATGTTGGCTGGTAATACTATGTTTAGTTGTTCCTTTCTATCCGAAAATTCCTGCCGTCCTTCTTCTCTTCAGTTGGGTCATGTGATCGCTTTGTGACTACCTTGGAATTACTACACTTTTTGTTCTTTCAAAAAGTCGCCAATTTCACACGAACAGACTTGAATTGTGGACTCCTTGATCGTCCGCTTGTTCTTCTGGGCTCTTACCCGAAAGTGTTTTTTTTTTTTTTTACAGTGGTTTATACTACTTTCAAAAAAAGTAGTATATGGCCTCATGTACACGGCATGCACGGATTCCCGCCGCAGGTGACCTGTGAGTCGTTGCGTAAATTAATTTAAAATGCTCGCGGGAGATTGCGGATTCAATGGTTTTTCCGCACGGATGTATACGGATGCACAGCAGATCATCTGCACGAAAAAAAAATTGCAAGCCCAATGGTGCCTTCCCCCTCCTCCCTACCTGGTCTCCAAGCAACCTGAGAAGTATCCGTAATGCATCCTCAGCCAAGCCAAGAGAAGAGTATCCCGTCCTAAAGGCTCTCAGAGCTGTTCTTACCACGACCGCACAAGAGGATGTCATCTGGGAGATAGAAGGGTGTCCCAGGGGGTTTAGCAGCTTTCTGATGTCATTCCCTGCTCGCCATAGTTCTTCCTTGCGGACAATATGCTGTCCTTAAATGTACATCTGCGTGGAAAACCGCACGCGTATGCGACCATACACAATTCGTTTCTGCGATCAAACGCAGGTCTTCCACTCGCGGAATCCAAACCATTCGTGTAAGCCTGGCCTTACTGTATGATGAAACTGCATGGACCACAGAGGCTCTTCACAGGGGGGACACACAAACACGTAGCACGGATGATTAGAGGCTTCTGTCACACAGTTCTAATGAAGATTACACTTCACCTTCCTGACCGTAAAATTATTGTCTTTAGCTTATTAACATAATTTAATATAAAAGGTAATAATCACAGTGTCCTTCCAGCAGGCAGAGATGGTAGTGCCTCTAGTTGCCCATGTGATGCTGTGCTGATGCATCATGGGATTGCTAGCACAGCACAGAGGGATAGAAAGCAAAGCAATTCGATAATCATGATGAGTATCAGACAGCAGTCAGGTTGTTAAGGGGTTAAGAACTTAACAGAGCATTGACTAAACAGTCAGGGCTATAATCCAGCACTGTGTGGCTATGACCTTTGTAGATGTACGTGTTGCAGACAGCCATTTGGAATGACTTCTAGAGGAGCGCTACCATGCAGAAATCTAAGGCATGATGTTAGGAGAGGTGACCAGTTCTCTTTAAATCGACCTCCCCCCACCCCACTCCCGGCAGGTCCCTATCGGGCAGCGTAAATATGGCGACAGACGCCCTTTAAGTATGTCGCACATATACTGCTGTGCTCTGCACTTGGATTAGATTGAGACTCAATGTATATTTGGCGCAGAGGGCTTCCGGCGAGATGCGGGACTTGGACCAGCCACGTTTTATACAACAGTCAGTAGTTCTCCAAAGCTGTTTAGTAAAAATGCCACTTTTCTTGTCAAATCCTGAGATTTCCGCTAAGCCGATTGTCGTGTCTTTAGCAGCGAGGCTGGAAGGTCAGAGGGCGCACGAGGCGAGGGCTCGCCAAAGCTCACCGCCTTAATTGAGATCCTTGTGATGAGATTAAGGTGTAGCGGATACTCCCGCACGTGGAGGGTCTCCAGACATCCTACAACTGTCTTCCCTTGTCACCTCCTTACTGATCAGTGCTGCGCCCGTCCTCACGATGGCTCCGCGGTAGGGGGGGGGGGGCTTGCCACAGATTCGCTCCACTATGTGCAAACTCGCATTATAGGGGGGTCCGTGAGTTTTCAGCACCCTTTATGTGCATAGACTTTAAGCTATTCCATGTATACATAGAGGACTATAGCGTCTGAAGCCATTAACCATTTCCTTTTCCATTGCAGTTGGGAAGACCTCGCTCATCACCCGCTTCATGTATGACAGCTTTGACAACACGTACCAGGTGAGCCTCCTGAGTCTTGATCTTTGAAAGGGAAGTACTAAAGTTAATTCTCCTTTATTGTTTCCAGATTAAAGTAGCTGGAGGATTAGTCGGAGCAGCAGGCTCTCCTGGAGACCTCTAATCGCCTATCAAGTCTGCGGCGTCTGGCCATAATCGCCCATTCAGTGTGTTATTGTTTCGGTGCCAGCGCCGGGCAGCGCGCTATGTGTACACATCCTGATAAAAGCAAACTAATCTTAGAGATAGATGCAGTTAGTACAGCTGCGCTGCTCCCACGGCCCCCGACATAATGTGCATCCTCACTTTTTAGTTTGCATTAGGCAGGATTCTCCCTTTTTTTTCCTTCTATATATGTGCATTTAGCAGATATAGGTCAGGGCACAATATATGGTAACCGTATGTGGAATGTGATTGCATCGTATGTATCATTGTCTTATGTATGCTATATGTATTGTTTTCTTGCTTTTGCATGAAGTGTATTCTACTTCTTTACAGGCTACCATTGGCATAGACTTTCTTTCCAAGACTATGTACCTAGAGGATCGCACGGTGAGTGATGAATTCCTTCCTGTATGGCCAGGTTCCCATGACCGTATCTCACAGGGTGCAGGCTGTGGGGAATATGCGCATGGCATGCAGCAGGTGCGCCGTGACATAGCGTACTGGCTGTGTGCCACCCATTGCCATATACTATCTTGGCATGTATGCACCAACACAGAACATGCAGGTTTGTGGTCGGTGCATTAAAGTCCCATTCTAATCTATGGCCACCCCTTTAACATGACCTCTGGGTCTTTGCGCTAAAAGCCAAGAAGGCATGGCATTTAGTTGATTGCCAGAGCCCTTTATTTTAGCGTGTTCCCAGTTCGTGTACTTGCTGTAATCTTCTGAAGTCAGAAGGGTCACCTATGACAATGAATTCGCTGGATGGGGACGGATTGCTGCATATGCTAGTGCGGATTTGTTCCAACATGATCTGTTGATCTTTACTGCAGTACATTCACCTCAGCAGGGATGTAATGCCGGGTACAATGCCATCTGGCTTACCACATTTTGTCATTCTTGAGAATTTAGAGTTTTGGTCTAGAGAAAAGGCCCTTTTACATGCAACAATTTTCACTCAAAATTCGTTAAAACGTTCGAAAGTGAGTGAGAATCGTTACATGTAAATGTGGTCAGTTGCACGCTATCTATTAACTTGGTGTTTAGCGCTGGTTTTTAGCTGGCATAAAAATAGTCGTCAGGCCCTTCAAAATTCGCTCCATTTGAATACACAATGAGTACATTGTTTAATGTGCGAGGAGGAGACTGGAATCCTGATGGCCAGATAATCCCTCGCATAAACACACATTCACCTGAGCAAACAACTAGTTCTCCTTCTACAAAGCTTACTTTAGCTAATGAGGGAAATGGAGTCATTATCTGTATGTGTAATTTGATGCAAAAATGTTGTCAGTTTGTTCAGTCGTTCGGCCGTGTAAGCGATTATCTTTGTGTGTAAAAGGGCCTTCACGGAAGCAGCTGAATGGTCCTCAGTTATTGATGGATTGGGGCCCAGAATCCCCGTCCATCAGCGGATCGTCCAACCTGGTACAGCGGGCCGGATGTAAACATTAATGATGAGGCGCAGGAAATGGGAGCTCCGGCTTCACTCTTAATGCAATCAATGGGAGCCCTGCTTTTCAAAGTCACATCCTGCTGTTTGTTGCAGGCAGGACATGATGTACGGTCCTGTAACAAATGCATGCTTAATATCTACATTAAAATGCACAATTATGGTTTATACGAACCACATAATTAAAGTGCAAGGTTCTTTGTGCATAGTTTGATCAGACTATGTGGGCCCATCTGCCACATCCAGGTGAACTTTGCTTGATGGGTTCCTAGCTATGTAGACGCCTCTTGTTAAGCTAAAAAGCTTCCACATGGATGGGAGAGCAGGATACCTGGCTGTATACTATCACCGAACCACCTTCAATAGTCCTGTCAGTAACAAGAGCAGGACGTTTAATAGGGCAGTGCTATCATTGATTTCAATGGGAGTGAAGTCTGTGCTCCCCTTCCTGCAATGACATTCAGGTGATGGACTGGGGTCCTGAGTGGCGAACCCCTGTCCATCAATGAATAGGGTCATCAGTTGAAAAAAGCCCCTTTCCCATAGGTGCATTGGGTAGCATTAATCCACATTTCTTTTTCGGTTTTCTACTGTTCACTATGTTCCCTCCTTATAATATCTGTCCCTTCTGCTTTTCTTCCTGTCTTCATTGGCCTGGTATCAGCAGGTGCGGCTGCAGCTCTGGGACACCGCCGGACAGGAACGTTTCCGCAGTCTGATCCCCAGCTATATACGTGACTCCACAATTGCGGTTGTTGTGTATGATATTACAAGTGAGTGACTTTTTTTTTTTTCTGTTTTAAGAAACCTTGGAACAGTTGAAGACTCGGTTCACATCTCATATTTGCCTGTCATTGGATGTATACATAGGAATAAAGAGCAGTAGTACCGCCTTAGAATGAAGTCTATACCACTACGTCAACCTGCTGTTCAGGATCCAGGGACAGCTGAGTGTAAATGTAATGGTGATCTTATTACTTGTCATCCAGCTTTCCCAGAGCCCTGAATGCCATGTTTGACTAGTTATCGCGATGTATGTGGTATACATGCTTGCAGAGCTCTGCAGTTGGCATTCAGGATCCTGGAAGAGCTGAGTGACAATGTAATAATTCCATTAGTTGCCACCCAACTTTTCAGGAACCTTGCGTGGCACGTCAGATTATGGTGAGGTATGAGTTATACATTTCAGTACAACTAGGCACCAATCCGCTGTACCTATGGGTGGCGCTCCTCCCCTGCTATGGAGCCAGCACCTGCATGATAAGGAGTGGAGGAGAGCTGTCCCTACATACAGTTGATTGATGGGGAAGCAGCAGCAGTAATTCCCTCCAGCTCACTAATCAGCAGTTCGTACGGGCGGCTGCTATGGTACAGATGTGCGATCCTTATCACACAACAGGGGAGAAGAGCCGCCGGTAGGAACAGCTGATTGCTGAGCGCCGAAGAAAACTGCTGCTGCTCCCCACCCCACCAATCAGCTGTTAGTAAGGATGGCTCTCCTCCCTTGCTATGTATGCTGTCCCAGCCAGCAGCTGTGTGAGGACGTGCAATCCTTCTCATACAGCTGCCGGCCGTGTCCAAATTTCGGCACGTTGGCTTTATTGGACACACTGACTTTTTACCCCCACTTTGGTGATGGCGTGTGTGGGGGGGGGGATTGGGGGGTGTGTAACAGGAGAATGGAGTGCTTCTTAATCTATAATCTACGGCACATATTCTCGTAAATAACAATGGGCTTCAGAATTTGGCCTGGAACCTGTATGAAATGTTCTGTTAGCCTATCGTTAAGGTGCATTCGCACACGGTGCAGGTTCTCCTGCAGAAATTTCTGCAACGGTTTGCTTCACCTGTATAGGGTTTGCAGAAAGCCACGCACATGCTGCAGAAACAGCCGCATCCAGATGACTGGAACAGATTTTGCAGATGTTCTAGAATAAATCGGACTTGCATGAATTCACCCTTTAATCCCTCTTATTGCTGATTACATGTATGTTCAGCCTGTCCAGTTTGTGAAACGGAAAGTTACTGCAACATTCTTATATATATGTTTTATCTTCCATCTAGACCTGAACTCTTTCCAGCAAACTTCCAAATGGATAGACGATGTTCGAACAGAGAGGGGAAGTGACGTTATAATCATGCTGGTGGGCAATAAAACTGATCTGGCAGATAAGAGGTAACTGCACAGCACACGGCCAGGAGGGCGCAGGCCTATTAACATAGAGGAGGTCTGGATAATCATCGTATTGGTAATATATTCTGTGGTCTCGTAGCCTGGCTGGGTTGAACCTTTTTTTTTTTTCTTTTCTCTTTACGGTTTTCAAACTACTATTTGTCCTGCTCGGCTAAAATGCTCTTTTTTTTTCGAGTTAAAACCATAGGATTTGAGCAATCAATTTCATGAATGATTGACTGTAGAGAAAAAGAAGCTTTTCATGACCGTCTGTGAAATTGGTGGCCACCCGCTGGTTTTACTGGCCAACTACAGTCCTAAGAATTGGCTCTTTACTGCGACTTTCTATTCTGACCACCTCTAAATGCACTAATGGGCATATTAAGTTGACATTTTCTTTCAAATGACTTTGTCCACTTTCAGGGTGCTTTCACGTGCTGCTGATTGGCTGCGGATTTGGTTGCAGATTGAAAACTGCTGTGGCCCTGTACTAAAATCTGCGATACAATCCACAGCAAGTCAGCGGCGTGTGAAGGCACCCTCGTGGTTTGGAATGCTTTCTGGTCCAACCTGAGATATTGTTTAGAAGCACAAGTTCTATTTATAAAGGTTACATCAGTAGTGCCCTCACATGTTTTTACGAACTCTGTGAGCACAACTTTATGACTAGTCTAATGGAGTCTTCCGACTTTTTATATAGATGGACGTAGGTCGGGATTAAGTACATTCGTGTGTGTATATATAATATAAATATATACTATTTAACATTTATTTATTTTTATATGCTGGCACTGCAGAACAATAATAAACTAGCCCAGCCTCGTGTGTCCCAGCTCCTCGCGCCTTCAGCGCTGTCTCACCGATCATCTCATCTGCGGAGTCAGCCTGTAAACAGGACATCACAGACCTCAACAGGCTCACTGCCGCCTGGAAATAGAGCGCCCACGGTTTGTTTGAAGATGCTGCGCTACAGCAGCTCAGACAGATGAATACGGGCGGGTTTTTCTGCATTACCAGCTTATTTAAAAAAATAAATAAATTTTAAAAAACTCCAACTCCTTTTAATGATGCGCCCCCCCCCCCATTTTCGTTTTTTCCTCACCCCTTTTACAAAAATTGTAATTCCTTTATTTATCCATTGACGTCACTGTATGAGGGCTTGTTTTTTGCGGGACGAGTTGTAATTT
Organism: Eleutherodactylus coqui; assembly: GCF_035609145.1. NCBI lineage: Eukaryota > Metazoa > Chordata > Amphibia > Anura > Eleutherodactylidae > Eleutherodactylus > Eleutherodactylus coqui. The sequence continues at coordinate 43,305,377 of NC_089846.1, read as the reverse complement.
TCAATGGTGTTATTTAATGTACCGGAAAACTTTAAAAAAATTCTAAGTGGAGTAAAATGGAAAAAAACAACATTCCGCCATCTATCAGTGCATCGTTTTTCTACAGTGCACAAACTGCAACAAAAATGACATAACGTTATTCAATCGGTCAGTATGATTACTACAATACCAAACTTGTATAGGGTTTTTTTATTTTTTTTGCTGTACTTATGCTGTAATTATTTTTAATTTTTTTCAAAGACATTTAATTTTTTTTAAATTATTTTCTGCCGCTATCTTCTGCCCACAATAACGTTTACATTTTTCTGTTGACATAATTGTGCGAGGGCTCATTTTTTTGTGGGTTTTTTGATTGCTTTTAATTGCTTTTTCTCTGGGAGACATGGTCAGTGAAAGTGCATTTTTGGCGTCCTTTACTTTTTTCTTTTTTGCAGGCGACGTTCACAGTGCGGGGTAAATAATACGCTACTTTGATAGAACGGACTTTGACGGACGTGGTGATACCAAATATGTATTTTTGTTTCATGAGTTAGATTTTTTTTTTATTATAGTTATGGCAAAAAAGCCATTTTATTTTTTTTTCTTTTGCAATTAATAAAACTTTATTGATCTTCTAGTTTTTTTTTTTGTTTTTTTTTTTTTAGCCCCCTAGTGGACCACAACTAGTGATGCTTTGATCGCTCCTGCAGTATGATGTAATCCTATAGCATATGCTTATATGGTTGTGTGGGAGCCCTGAACATCATTCGGGGGATTTAAATGCCGCTGTCGGAGTTGACAGCGGCATTTGAAGGGTTGACAGCCACGATCGGCCACACTGTCAATTGCAGCTATTGCCTGCGGATGTCAGCTGTGTAATAAACAGCTGACGCCCGCACTGTATGAACAGAGGTCGCCCCACGATCTCTCTTCATACATACCCTGGACCTGCATGACGTAAATGTACGTCATATAGCGGGAAGGGGTTAAAGAGTTTGTCCAGGTTGTTCAAGTGACAAGGTACGTATACACACCCACACCCTTTACGTATACATTACCATTGGCTGCTCTGTTTATAAACAGCCGAGGTTGTCAAGTGACTCTAAAACTTGTATATACAAATTGGTCACTTTGCTCATTTCGGTAATCTCTATTTATAGTAAACCTGAGAACTATTTAAAGTACTAATTATTCCTTTTTGCCTTAATTCACTCCTTGGACAGCTATAAATATACATCAGCCAGAAATTGTCTAATCTGTATATGTTGGCTTTTGCATGGCTTCTTCAGGTGTGTAACATCTCCTTACAAGCCTTCTGAGTAGACTGGCTCTTCTTGGTGTGACGTCTGCCCCTACTTTGGTGTCCTGTCTTGCTGCTCATGTACCCATTAGCCCTCTGAGTCAATCAGATCTCCCAACTTCTGCTGCTTCTCCCCTCTCACAGCATACAGTCTTCCAGAGAGCAGCTGCAGCTGCGTGTCCCTTCCTGTATTCCTTGTCTGCTTATTACTGCAGAAGAACTTTTTTGAGAGTTAGACCAAAGGTACGCGGCCAGAGTGCGAGTTGTGCCTGAGAAATTCAGATGCAATTCGCATTAGAGAGCCGACATAAACCCGTCTGTGCTGTTTGATCTGTATAGACACCGCACATGGTATGTGCTATTCTCATTCGTGAAGGTGGACAAGAATAGGACGTACGGTGTCTTATGTTTTCACGTGGACCTTTAGTCCCTGTATAGGCTGCAAAGGGGCTGTGTGCTGTCTGTGCACTACATGGACCGCTCCTAGCCCCAAAGTACGGCCTTGTGCTTTGGCCTTACCGAGGAGGTTCCTGAAAATGTAGGCTACATTCACACAGGCGAGTGTGATACCGTTCGGCCCGACATCACACTAGCCAACCTGAGTTTTTCACGCTGATGGGAGGCATTTTTTATTCAAACAAGCCTCGCATGGCTTCTATGATGATGCGATCCTCAGGCGCATGTTTCACACGCATCAGAGGGTTGCAAGTGTTACCAATCTATTTCAATGGGAAACATTGTATCACACTCACACATCGCATGGCATTGAAGTGCCATGCGATGTTTTTTACGGTCCCATTGAAATCAATGGGCGAGGCTTTCCGTGGGAACACCCATAGATGGAATATGCTGCGAGGAAAAAAATCGCTCATGTGAAAAAATCCATTCAAAAGAATAGAGTTCATATTCGTGCGTCTCGCAACACACAAAACTCACTTGAGCTTCTCGCCCGTGTGAATAAGCCCTTACAGAGAGCCTGCAGGCAGGGAAAGGGGAACTACAAACTTATCAGGAGCGAAGATGATGTCACTGTACCCATGGAACATATGTTATAAATGTTAGTTCACTACTGATGTGCTGCCGATTTATGGAAGGCGCAGGCTTTTTAGCAATATGTGCACTTTTAACGTTATGTTTTCCTGCATTACGATTTATTTTGTGCATCTTTTTTAATTTGTCTCATCAGCCTTTAAATATAAATAATTTATAGTTATGTGCGCCCATTTTTTTCCCATTTTCATTTACTCACTTTCTAAGTTTGTATGTTCCTTTCATTGGTTCTTATTTCTCCATACTTCATTTTGATTTGCTCTGATTTTATTTCCGTTCATCTGGTTTTGTTCCATTGCTGTAGACAGGCTTCTGTTCAGAGGTCGAAGGGCATCTCGGGGACTGAATTTCTTGTAAATTGAAACCAGTACTAAAGCAAGATGTTTGGGCACACAGGTACGTGTCTTGCTGCTGGAGGCCATGAGCAGCGCTCCTCCCTGTGGGCACTGTTACTCTCTCCTCTGCCATTAATATACATTGTCAATGGAAGTGATTCCTGAGAGAATAGAGGGGATGCAATCTAGCAAGCAACTGGTGAAAGCTTAACCTCATGTATGCTCGGTCTATGATGTAAGCTGTGCTATGAATGTGTACTGAAACCTTACTAACTAATTGAACTCAATTATGTTTCCTGTGTCCCTTTTTGTTTTTAATATATACAGTAAACAGGGAATCCCTTAATTTAATTAGCATTCTTCTTCTTTCCACCACGTTACCAATAGACAAATCACTACTGAGGAAGGAGAGCAGAGAGCCAAGGAGCTCAGCGTCATGTTCATCGAAACTAGTGCCAAGACGGGCTACAATGTCAAACAGGTAAGATCGGTCTCCTCCCTCTGTATGTATATGTATATATATATATATCTCCCTATGGTGCACTAGATTTGGTTCAGTAGAATAATCGGGGATCTAGTGGTTAAATCCAGAATATAGACGCTCACCCCTGGTAAGTCAGAGCTCCGTTTATCAGTGTGTCCCTTTTCATTCAGTGCCTGTGCATCCCATAGGGAACAGCGGAGTGTATGCACATGAACTGACTGAAAAGTCACGCTGATAGACGACTTTCCGGGATGACCGCTTGTGAACGGGGAGCCTGGTCAATGTAAAAATTACACCCTGGACTCTATAAGCGCATAACGTGGTTTACGGGGCTTATAGGAGGTTAAAGGTCCGGCTGTGCAACATCTAACATGTGTTCTTCTGCTTACAGCTCTTTCGTCGTGTAGCCGCTGCTTTGCCTGGCATGGACAGTACACCAGAGAAAAGTAAAGAAGACAGTATCCTTTTTGTTACTTTTGAGGCTTTAACATGACTGCCTTAGTTTCCTTTTTAGAGTACTGTTCATGTATGCTTACATTATCGTAAATCTGGATTTTCTGCAGCAGAATTGCCTGTGTAACATCTGCAACATTTAGGCTGGGTTCACACTGGGCGGATTTGCCGCGGAAATTCCATCCGGAATTAAGCCGCGGCAAATCCGCCTGCGTCCGCTAATCCTGCAGTTAGCCAGCCATGTAGACGAGATTTCTCAGAAATCTCGTCCACACGGGACCCGCTGGCCGCATCATGTCCATTTTCCTGTGGCTGAAGGTTGGCTGGTAGCTCTAGCCTTATGCCCCTTTTACACGGGACGATTCTCATTTAGATAAGCACACGGGTGAGTGATGTCACCGCTAGTTGTTCGCGCTCATGCAGAATGTTTAGACAGACAGATCATCGAAACACTGAGTGTTTAGACATAACGAGGAGTGAGCGAACCAGTGATAATTTATTTCTTTTTTTTAATATGTAGGCTGAGTGACAAACGAAAAATGCCCGATGGCTTCGCGTTTAGACGTAAACATTAGCGCGCACTTTTGTGTGTTTGAGCGATAGTCATTACATGTGTTTGGGCGGTAAGCCTGCCTATTATAGGAAGTCTGTCTCTAATACCGGAGACACCCAGACTGATAAGGGGAGTAGGGTTGCCGATTTCCTTGCTGATGTCTCAAGCTGCCCTTAGATGTCTATGGGGAATTGAAAGCAGGGAGCTGCCAGACAGCAGCAAAGAAACCTGCACAGAGATGTTGCAGCAGCAGCTACTTGGTAGGTTTTTACAGTTTTGCACCTCCACAACGGCTTGTTTAATCAGAACCACATCTAGATTTGCGATATTTCCTCCTAACTTGACCAGTATTCAGAGAAGCTACTCTTAGATATGTTTATAGAACTCAACCACAAACTGAAAAAGTAATTTAATGTGTTTATTATATTTACTATAACACAGTTGTCCTCTCTGACGATGCTGTTTTTTTTTTTTTTATTTCCTGGGAAAACCTGTTTGGGTGGAGGACACACATATTGTAACTGATGTGCCTTCTGCATAGTTGTAGCCCAGTGTTATTGATAAGAGGAACAGTGTTCAGCCTGTCCTATACATCACATCCCGCACCACTCACAGGCTAATGATAGTGGTCTGAGACTTATACAGTGATTCCCCCTTAAGGTAAAGGGGTTGTCTTATTTTAAAATTAGTGCCAAAGGACTTAACACAATGGGTAATTACTCGTCATCAGCCCCAGCAGTCCAGGGCTGCGGCCAACTGATTCCTCTGGGCTCTGTTGACAGAAGTTAGGTGACCGCTGCCTGCCAACTGGAGGCTGCAGTATCAGAGCTCACATCCTGGGCACCATGATGCCAGGAGTTTGAAACGGTTATGCTTTGGCCTCTGATTGGCAGGTTGTGGTCACCTGACTTCTGTCAACAGAGATCAGGATAATAGCGGGGTTGCAGCAACGGATCGCCGTGCTGAGGACAGGTAAGTACCCTTTGTTTTATTTTAACAAATTTGGCATATGACTTTGTGACCAAACAACCCCTTTAAAACGGCCTCAGGATTCAGTATACAGTGTTACAGCCAGTCTGGATCTGTGGCAGATACACTTAGCTGGAAGATCAAGTCAGTTGGAATGGGCATCTTACTGATAAAATGCCTGTATTATTGCAGTACATGCACTGATTGTCTTTAGACATTCTGATTTGAAGGCTGTACAGCTCCGATGTCAGAAGACGTCCAGCAGGGTATTCTTACTGTATATTACTGGCCGCTTTGTTGTCGGGGGGGGGGGCCTCTCCAGCATGTCCCATACCGCAGTACTAGCTCTGGCCAGCAGATTGCGCCATTGTATAATGTCAGAAAGAGAAAAACCCCTAGGAAACCCTGAATTCAAAATTAGATTGCAAAGGGTTAATATAGGTTGAGAAACCTCTGTGAGATAAGAGAACTCATTCTTGTTCCAACATAGCAATAGCATAGGATACAAGAGGGCGTCGTACGTGATTTTATTTCAGTGCTGCGTAGCGTGGATTGTTTTAGTGAGTGCAAGGTTGGCTTCACACAAGTGCAATTGCCTTAGTGATCTGAACCAAGCATTTTAGTGCGCATTCTCGCGTATTTTACTGTACTTTTTCTGCCCACAGGATGTCGTGTTTTTTTTTTTTTGTTTGTTTGTTTTTTTGCACATGGGACACAAACCCGCATTGATTGAAATGGCTAATTCATCTGAGCTCCAGATGTGTGTTTTTTGTTTTTCTAGTGGAATGATGCAGTGTTCCATGCATCTCCTTGCGTAGTGCGGACTCCCCATTGACTGATATGGGGACCTTCGGTGCACAAATATGCAGAAAGATAGCACATGTTCTATCTTTTTTTTTTTTTTTTTTTTGTGCGACCAAAAGGCGCGCTCTGAAATACGGACATGTGAGCGATCCCATTGACATCAATGGGTTGTATTCTCTGCATATTGCACGGGCAAACACCTCTGTGTGGCGCCAGCCTATTGAAAGCTAAATAGTTATCTGGTAACCCTGGTGTCCCTCTATGCATTCCCAAACTATACTGCTAATAAATCTTGGATTACTCGGGGTAAAGATCAGAAGTACTATTTTACTGGAAGAGTAGTAGATGCTTAGATAGACTTTCAGCAGAGGTGGTTGCGTAAATCAAGAATAAGTGAATATATACATGCCTGGTATAAGCATAGAAAAGGAAGATCGGCTGAACCATGCGGTCTTTTCTGTGGTTCTAGTTTATAAACCTCCGACCCGGTAGTATTCCTTAACCCATATCCTCCAGTGATTGACATCAAGTTGGAGAAGCCTCCCGAGCAGCCGGTGACCGAGAGCGGTTGTTCCTGCTAACATCTTCAGATTTCATTCTGCATCGGAGAGTCCGCTGCTGTCTAAATGCATTAAAAGAAAAAGCAAAGCGTCTATTTATCTCTTAGATTCCCAGTGCGTGGATGCAGTGTGTGTTTCGTCATCTTTAAAAAAAATTTAAAAACCGGTGGGGCGGGGGGATGTTGGGTACCGGGGGTTAAAAAAAAAAGCCACAACCCGCCTCATTTCACTCAAACTGCATGGTGTCGTGTAAGGTTGGAGAATGAGAATTTTCTGTATGTATAGTTTTTATTTCTTGCACTTTGGGTACCTCATTGGTGCCTACTTAATTCTATCAATGTGATACAATTAAATGGAACTTTGTGCTGACGTTCTTGTTTGTTGCGGTGACTAAACCAGGATGCAGACATTATACGAGAAGCAGGGTGCGCATATTAACGAAAAACTCAGTAACGGAAAAACAGATTGCTTTAAAAAGGCGGCCACCAGTGTGCCCGGGCCACAGAGCCGTAAGAGTGTATGATTTTCACACTGATAGTGCCCTGCGCTCCTCACAAATCCTAGATTTATATACATACTGCGGTTTTATATTGCAATGGTTGACGGCTGTACGTTCTTAGTGTTTGTAAATCCTTTCTTCTTTGCACTTGGACCGCTGTGACTTCAGCCAGCCAGAGGTCTGCTTTTCATTATGTTGTATCTGTTGCTTGCACACTACATGTATATGGATTTTTAAGATTAACCGGTATTCCCCGTGTCTGTGAGGACTGGAGGAATGTGTAGTCTGGTCGTTGCTTTGAGAATATTTTGCCTTAATCGTGACTGAGGTTCTAAAACCACTTCTTTCAGTTGCTCCTTTACCGATGGCCTATAAACTACCTACTAGCAAAGTGGGAGTTTAGGAATTCTTATTAATGAAGCACTTTTTTCTTCTCTTTTCTTTTATAGAAATCCGTCCCAGGAACGATGGCCTCTGCTGTGAAGAATCCAGTTCTGTAGATCTTTCCCTCCAGACCGTGCATTCTGCACTTTTTCTTTCAACCTCCAAGTGACCTGATCATGCTCTGTGCCAGGCAGGTAATGGGGCTGCTTTATGTCAACTGCCATAAAGAAAGTGTCTTCCCCGAAGCAACCAATCTCAGTGAAGCTTTTATTTCGTATACTGCTCTATAAAATGAAAGCTGCACTGAGATTAGTTGACATCTGTCGGAAAAGGAGGCTGATTCATCATTGCACTCAGACTGCAGAAAATATGCTCAGCCTGTCCATCATTGCCAGGAGCATCTCTGGAGCACATGCTCCGGCTGTTCATCGTTACTGGTGCACACTCCACAGAGCATATTCGGAGCGTGCTAGTTGCACGCCATCTAAAAGCAGAGTATCAAACGTGTGCACAACACTTACATGGATGCAGATGCAGCAGTCGGAAGCCATTACTCTGATGGCTATGTAGAAGCTTGTACCGAATGGTGATAAAAGCCTTAAAGTATTTTGATGGTTCACTGTAGATTTAACTTGGCAAGTGAATATTAATCGGTTTGTTGCTATTAATGGACAAATAATTTATAATAACTAGGTTCCATCTGCTTCCCACTTCTGGTCACATGATGTGTGATCTGCTGATGGTGCTCTATGTGTTCATCATTGCATCTGCTGGAGCATGGGCACTCTGCACTCCACTATGATGTCACAGATTACTCTGGGAGTCATTCAATAGTGGAATGATGAATACACCTAGAGGGCTGTTGCTTGTGCTGGTCATGTGACCTGGAGCCTATTAGAAAAGTGCAGAATACACAGTCTGGAGGGGATGAGCTACAGAACTGGATTCTTCACTGTAGACATCAATGATACTGTGATGGATTTCTCAAATCCATAGTTAAACCTGGAGTGCTTCTTGAAGTAGCGACTGCAGGAATTATAAATGGGTTACAGCAAAAGAGACCCTACACCAATATTCCCCCAACTTGTGGCCCTTCAACTGTTGCAAAACTACAACTCCCATCATGGTGTAAAGGTTTGTACATATATCACGTTCCACAGTATTCCCCTCATCACTTCCATGACCCTAGGCTATGCTCTGACGGCTCCTCACCGTATGTGATCACCTCCTGTGCACTGCCTGTGCTGCATCCTGGTCGTGTCGCCTTGCCGTTTCTTTGTGTACAGGGTTTCCCCAGCACTCTGGGTTGGAGCCTTTGATCTGTCAGTTGTATTGTTATTGCAATTATCTGGATTGTACAAAATAAATAAAAGCTTAAAAAATAAACAGATAATGGACAAACTATATAGTGAAAACCGTTCTCTTCACTTGAATACTCTTTGAATGTCTTCTGTTGCGTATCTGCCCCATATTACTTCTCCATAGCTGTAATACAAGTAGGTGTGACTATTACTGAGTAATACTATATGAACACAGCTGTGTCACTGAATAAAATCTACACCTATTAATCTGCTTTCTTTGTGCTTTCTTCAGTAGAGAAAAGTATCAAAAACTTGTCGACTACTTGATACGACATTACATAAAATGTAAGTTTGTTTGCATCTGCGTTTTGGCACTTTGGATGCCCGGTGGGATCTGTTGGGTTTTCGCCAGGGTGGCCGTGGTTGTGACTGGAGAAATGAAGCCTTCAGCATGTGCCCAGATGAAGATTTTTAAAGGGGATGTTCCAAAACCATGTTCTATTACCTATCTACTGGATACGTGCTAAAACTCTGGAGGGTCTCGCTACTGGGACTCCCACTGCATACAGACACTCCTGTAATAAGGAGGAGCTTAAATAAAGAGGTCGAACATGCGCAGTGCCGCTCCATTCATTTTCACTGACCCCGATAGAAATGGCCGAGCACTTATACTCAACAACTTCTGACAGCCTCACTTAAAGAACTGGATCTGCATCACGGATGCTCAGCTGCTGCCACATTCAAGACCCTCCTCACTGCGGGATATGGGAGGGCATAGAGAGGAGAACCCAGCACACACTTACTTTCTTAAGATTGTTTGTGAACTTTGTGGTGTGACCTCCCAATCAGTTTCATCACCTATCGAATGGGATAGGTGATAGACCATTCTGGGAATCTCCCTTTTACCAGGGCTGTGGGGTATGAGACAGATTTCTCAGGTTTTTCAGACTTTTTGTCTTTTAAGCCTATTTTAGGCTTAAGGACGCAGTGATTTGGCAGGATTTTCATCTCCACTTCAAAAGCCATAACTTTTTTTTTTTTCTCTGTCGACACGGCTGTATGAGGTCTTGTTTCTTGAATAAAGAGCTGTAGTTTTTATTGCTAGCATTTACTGGGTACATATAATGTATAACTTTTTGATTTAAAAAAAAAAAGCCTCAATTCTATTACTAGATTTTTTACAATTTTTTTTGCAGCGTGACTCATACAGCATAAATGACATGCTAAAAAAAAATTCTGCAGTCTTATGACAATACCAAAAACTATTGTTTTATGGAGGGGGTGGGGGGTTAGGATTATTCACGATTTTATTCACAATGCTCGCTCGAGCAATTGCCTTTAGCGAGTATACTCGCTCATCTCTAGTTACTACCATTATTTCCATGTACAACAATCTATGGTACATTTACTGATCCCGATATTTATGAACACAAAGCAAGATTTATCCAATGACAGTCGTGTGATCATCTTCTGGAACATCATAACAATCCAAACCCGGAATCTCCTGGTGAATTTCTTGCGACTCCATTTCTTTCAGAATCATTGGCCCAAATCTCTCATGTCTAGCAATAGCACTGTCCTTAAATGAGTACTTCTTTTCTTGCCTGACTCGCACGCAGGGCCACAAAAAATAAGGGTTGTAAGGTACCTAGCTCCCACACACTCTCTGGTAACTTTAATAATCACCCACAGCAGTTCCTGGACCACTTGTACAGCAGGGACGGTATTGCAGCTTCCGGCCACCAGGGGGAGCTCATCACAGCAGGGACAGAGCTAGGTCTGTCTTTGGTGGGGGGGGGGGGCTTATATTTAGCACTTCAGCAAAACCTCTACTAGGTCTTATTTTCAGGCAATGTCTTATTTGCAGGGAAACACGATAGTTGCAAAAAAATCAGATGCCTGGTTGTTCAGTAACTGCTCAGACCCTGCTGTCCTAACCACGACAGGAGCTCTGTGTAGTGCAGTAACCCCCTACATATAAATATAACTCACATATGAGATAGTCTCAATATAAATACATATATATACACTAAGGAGAATATTCCTCACGTATATGTATACACTGAGGCCTAGACCAATCTACAGCAAATTTCCTACATAGGCTAATGAGACGCTTCAGAAGGCTTTAGACCAGATTTTAGCTCTCTAGGACCTACGAATCTTGACCTATATACAAAAAAAAAAAATAGATGCTGAAACCCCCCAGTAGACTGCAGTCTCTGCTGCTAGATACTCAGACCCTGCTGCCCACATCCTAACCATGGCTCTGTGTATTGCAGTAAACCAACACATCTAAATATATATGTGCAACATCGGTTAATGCGGACGTTCCGAAGGTTTCAGACTTTCTTTCAGATCTCTAGCATTCTCGAAATATTTGTAAAAAAAATCGGAATACAAAAGCAAATATTAATTACAATCTCTTCCAGATGCACCTGCTGAGATGTCAAATTTCCGTGCGCAACAACCCCGATGGTTTTCTTTACTCGCCGTGAATGGACTGTACCTATATTGAATTTGAGCATTCTCATATATTAAACCCTTTCTGAACAGTTATGCCTTCAAGAAGGAACCCTGCACTTGGATGAAAGACTCCTGCGGCAAAGCTTCCTGCTGAAACCACACAGCAGCCCCAAGCCCATCCTTCCATTTGTATTCTGATTTCTAGCAATGTATGGAGAACGGTTGGTCCTACAGAACTGAAACCTGGTCTAGAATGTTCCAAAGTGTGTGATCTACTCATATTGCAAAATTGATAGTTGTTTGGCCGTGCATAAAGAGAAATACATATACCCTGTTTCCCCAAAAATAGCCCCTGTCCTGATTTTTTGGGGATTTTCGGGGAGGCTTGAAATATAAGTCCTACCCCAAAAATAAGCAATAGCTGCGATTACATATAAAAAAGAAAAGATACTTACCAGGTAGTTCTGGGTCCTCCTGCTGCTAGCCGGAGCTCTGCAGTTCATCGTACAGTCCCCATTTGCTCACAGAAAATCACTCCACGGTTATGGGATTCATAAACCCCACCTCCAGGAAGTGATGGCTCTGATTGATTCTCTAGTGCTGCTCAGCCAATCAATGCAGTGCTCAATGAACCAATGCGATGTCTGTGATTAGTTCTTCGAGCACTGCATTGATTGGCTGAGCAGTGCTGGATCAACCAATCAGAACCATCGCGTTGTGGAATCGGGATTTCAGAATTATACATGTATATAAAGATAGACTTTATTAACCCCTTAATGCCACAGGATGCAAGCTTACATCCTGGCAGGGTAGTAGTTAACGCAACAGGATGTAAATCTATGTTCTGTGGATAGCTCAGAAGTGAACTCGTGCCATCCTGCAGCAGGAGTCTGCTGTGACAGTGGGGATCGGTGAAAATGATAATAACCATACCTCCTAATGGATGACCAGAGTGAGGATATTTCCGTAATCATGCACTCATTCAGAATAAGGCCTTATTCACACGAGCGTGATTTTAACGCAAAATAGGCGCATGAAAAGATCACGTCTAATAGAACCAATGGTTTCCTATGTAAAACATTCAGATTAAAGAATTTTAGACGCGCAAAAAACTCGCACCTAACAAAGATAGAACATGCGTGTGCAAATCTCACATCTAAGGTCTGTGCTGCGAGAAGACATAGGACCTGACCTCTCTTTGGTGTGAGCTGCGCAGGAGTTTCCATAGACTCCTATGGGAGCTGGATAACATGCAACACGCAGCTCTCGATTGTGTGAACGGGCAATTTCACTGCTAATTAAGCTTGAGACTTAATAGCTGGAAATCACCCGTTCATGCTATTTTTTTTAGTGCAGTATAGCCACAATTTTTTCACGTTACTATACTGAGCTAAAACCACGCCTGTGTAAGCGAGGCCTCAAGTAGAGTAAAATCAACAAGTGTGGATCTCCATGATTACGTAATACCATGTCATACTGGGTGATAGAAAAACCCTTGATGAACCCCTCCTCGCATCCGTGGAAGCCGGAAACACACCAGAAGTTATTTGTGTCTTAGAATAATCTGGAGGATTTTCTCTATATTTATTTGCGCAGCGTAATCTAATGATTTAATAGTGGTGAGTCTTAAGGACCACGGTGACGCCCTTGTCAGGGTGAACACCTTGTACATAGTATTGGCATTGCGGGGCTAGGTTTATTCTCTACCCTTCCCAACTTCCTTGCGGGGATGGATTTTAATGTTTTTTCATCTGACCTAAGGAATTACACATTGAATGAATGAAGTTGTACCTTTGGAGTCACCTGGCAGTTTGTGAGCGCCACACTTGTGGATTTTACCCTACTTTATTCTATATGAGTGATTGTATAAATATCCTCCACTCTGCTCATCTATGGCTATTATAATCTGATTTAATGAATTTTTTTTTTTTTAAATATTGTGAATTTTTAATTTTTTTTTTTAGACATTTTAGGACTTTTTCACACGAGCGTAAATATGCGAAGTATTACGAGCATATTTTTTACGCACGTAATATACAGTGAGTGGATTCATTCACAGCTGTGTATTTGTCACGGGCTTTCGTTCGCATTAAAACAAATGTAGCATGTCCTATCTTGGTGCGTATTATGCACTGAAGTACCCCATTAAAATGTATGGCCATACATAAATATGCAGGAAATCTGAATATACGCTGCGTCTTTACGCAAAATCAGTGGGATTTTGTGCAGTTTTTCTTATGCACGTAAATATGCAGTGTATTTACCAATAGGCAGAAACATGCAGGGAATCGGCATATTTCGGTCAGTAAATATGCATACGCCCGTGTAAAAGAACCCGTAATGAATATTTAATAAAATATTTCATACATTAGTGAAAATGGGTGGGGTGGGGGCGTATTGCTGGGTGGTTTCCTAAACAATAGACAATATTGGGGCAGGCTTCTGTGTTCTCTGCACTTGATATATCACTCTCTTTCTGGTGATGGGGCTTTGAATACCCCGCCTCCAGCAAGCGAGTGCTGTGATTGGATCACGAGCGTCGCTAGCTCAGCCTCGGAGAGAGTGATATGTCAGTGCAGAGGACACGGAAGCCTGCCGCAGTGCTGGAGACCAGCGCGAGGGACTCAGATGCCGCGGGCTCGGTGAGTATTGATGTTTTTTTGTTTTTTCCCCCATGTACTTTAGTTGGGCTTACTTTCGGGGGATGGCTTTTATTTCATGCAGGAAGCCTCACAGTCCCACCGGAAGTTATAGGGCTTCATGCGGCTTAAACCTAGACTCCTTCCCTGTCTCCTGCTCTCGGTACAATAAGGATATGTTCACATGGGTGGAATCAGTGTCAGATTTTTCCGTGTGGATTCTGCCTCAAATCAGTAATCATCCGGTATCGCAGCCGTCCACTTTCCTTCATACCCTTGTTCAGTTGCACATATGTCCTGGTGAAATCTTTCACCCTGAAGTATTATCAGACAGTTCTGATAAATGAGGCTCGCGGTTTAAATGGTCAATATAGAACTTGTGGGAGAATGTTAATAGGCTATACAATGCTCTGACTCATGCTGGGATCAACTTCTCCCCAGAAATGGCGCTGTTATCAAGTTTTCCAGGCTCCAATCAGGCACAAAAAAGGGTCTATTTAGGCCGGCTGTCAACGGGTGTGCAAAGTCCCGCGGCAGATCTCTGCCGCAGGAGCCGCCGCCCAGGAGCAGGGGTCGCCGCCGAATCTCCGCCGGTCAGCCCTATCTGATAGACAGGCTGGCTGCGGAGAAGCGGGGCAATTCACAAGCATGCTGCAAATTGCCCGCCGCGAATGGAGAATCACAATGATTCTCCGCTCGTGGACAGGGGCTGGTGCTTCCCATAGCAATGCTATAGAAAGCCTCGGCCGGCGTGATTCGCCAGTGAATACACGTCCGTGGACAGGGAGCCTTAGTTTCTTCATTCTGGCCATGAAGCAGGTGATCCCGAGGCTATGGAAGTCAACAACATCCCCAACCAGAATTACCTGGCTGGAGAACATAGACAATTTAAGACAACTGGAAGAGACCATCACCAGAGATGACAATAGGCTTCAGAGGCTCTATGCGATGTGGATGACATGGTTGACATTACGATCATCCGATCAACTCAAGGAATGGCTCCACAGAGGGGATATTTCCAAGTAAGTTGCTACAGCTCCAGCAAAGGTACAAAGGTACAAATTGACGAGTGGGGACAGCGCTCCCACCAGGCGTGGTGGAGATCTTTTTTGTCTTTCTCTTTTTTATCTTTCTTCATCTTTATCTTTAATTCTTGACTGTTTTCGCTACTCTCTGTCCTGATATTTTACACCTGCACGGGGAGGTTTTCCTCCGGAGGGCATCCCCATAAACTATTTTGTTGATGTTGGATATAGCTTTATATACGAAAACCTTGATATAGTGAAAGTTATATGAAGTAGATTTTTTCTGATGTGACTATGTGAAGGATACACGTATGTCAAAGCTGTTCTTATTGATTGGTTGTACGACCAAATAAAATACGTTTGAACCATAAATGGTCAATATACTGCGACAAAATAGTGCAATATTGAATATCCCACTTTCTTATGACGTCTAGAATGTCACTATCTTGCCTGACAGACAGTTTTGTTTGTAATATTTAGATTCCGCATTCTGAATATAGGTAAGAACACGGATATTACACAGGAACATACACCCTTCTTAGGTCGCCTTCACACAGGTGACTGATATCGGCCTGAGAAACTCGGACTGCTACCGTACTCTGATACTAGCCATTCTGGATGGGAACGTGTTGCATTTTTGCTTAAAAAACGCATCTCATCTACGTACTTGCAATTCTCACGTGTGTTTTTCACGAGTGTGTAAAAAAAATAAAAAATTCGCACTTCCTTCAATGGTTTCAAGGGTAAAAATTGCATGAAAATTACGTGAGATACAAGTGTGTTGCGATTTTTAAAACATGCGATAGGAAATAATTGCCGATTCCTTGCGAGGAATCACCCAAAAATAAGACATGCAGCAGCTCCTCGATCTGTCAGCATCGCGGCGAGAGAAAAATCGCTCATGTGAATAAACGCATTTACATCAATGTGTTATTTTTGTGCACAAATTCCATCTATACCGCTATTGGATGAAACATGAACCCCCCCCCCCCCTGTGAATGCACCCTCATGCAGGGAATTGTTCATATGCGGTGGCATGGCCGGCCTCCGCTATGTGCGACCCGTGTGGTTACAGAGAGTACCAACCACCAGTTTGTAGGGGGCACCAGGCAGACGTAGGCTGGAGGTACTGCCCCCTTCATGGCCGCCCGGACAGATGATCTTCTTCCTCTGTGTGGCAGCATCTTGTGAATCTACATTAATCATCCTCCTCCTGGCTCTGTCCCCTCGACTCTGATGTTCCGAGGCGCCACTGTCAGTGCACTCGTGCCCAGCAACAGCACAATCACTGAGATCTGCTACTGTACATGTGATGAGCGTGGTACTTGGACTGTATCTATGTACCGAAGTTAGTTCTGGGGCTGTATTTATGTTATGAGCTTGGCTCTGGTATTATATCCATGTACTGAGGTTGGTTCTGGGGCTGTATTTATGTTATGAGCTTGGCTCTGGTATTACATCTATGTACTGAAGTTAGTTCTGGGGCTGTATTTATGTTATGAGCTTGGCTCTGGTATTATATCCATGTACTGAGGTTGGTTCTGGGGCTGTATTTATGTTATGAGCTTGGCTCTGGTATTATATCCATGTACTGAGGTTGGTTCTGGGGCTGTATTTATGTTATGAGCTTGGCTCTGGTATTACATCAATGTACTGAGGTTGGTTCTGGGGATGTATTTGTTATGAGCTTGGCAATGGTATTACATCTATGTACTGAAGTTGGTTCTGGGGATGTATTTATGTTATGAGCTTGGCTCTGGTATTACATCTATGTACTGAAGTTGGTTCTGGGGATGTATTTATGTTATGAGCTTGGCTCTGGTATTACATCTATGTACTGAAGTTGGTTCTGGGGATGTATTTGTTATGAGCTTGGCAATGGTATTACATCTATGTACTGACGTTGGTTCTGGGGATGTATTTATGTTATAAGCTTGGCTCTGGTATTATATCCATGTACTGAGGTTGGTTCTGGGGCTGTATTTATGTTATGAGCTTGGCTCTGGTATTATATCCATGTACTGAGGTTGGTTCTGGGGCTGTATTTATGTTATGAGCTTGGCTCTGGTATTACATCTATGTACTGAAGTTAGTTCTGGGGCTGTATTTATGTTATGAGCTTGGCTCTGGTATTATATCCATGTACTGAGGTTGGTTCTGGGGCTGTATTTATGTTATGAGCTTGGCTCTGGTATTATATCCATGTACTGAGGTTGGTTCTGGGGCTGTATTTATGTTATGAGCTTGGCTCTGGTATTACATCAATGTACTGAGGTTGGTTCTGGGGATGTATTTGTTATGAGCTTGGCAATGGTATTACATCTATGTACTGAAGTTGGTTCTGGGGATGTATTTGTTATGAGCTTGGCAATGGTATTACATCTATGTACTGACGTTGGTTCTGGGGATGTATTTATCTTATAAGCTTGGCTCTGGTATTATATCCATGTACTGAGGTTGGTTCTGGGGCTGTATTTATGTTATGAGCTTGGCTCTGGTATTACATCTATGTACCGAAGTTAGTTCTGGGGCTGTATTTATGTTATGAGCTTGGCTCTGGTATTATATCCATGTACTGAGGTTGGTTCTGGGGCTGTATTTATGTTATGAGCTTGGCTCTGGTATTACATCAATGTACTGAGGTTGGTTCTGGGGATGTATTTGTTATGAGCTTGGCAATGGTATTACATCTATGTACTGAAGTTGGTTCTGGGGATGTATTTATGTTATGAGCTTGGCTCTGGTATTACATCTATGTACTGAAGTTAGTTCTGGGGCTGTATTTATGTTATGAGCTTGGCTCTGGTATTACATCTATGTACTGAGGTTGGTTCTGGGGATGTATTTATGTTATGAGCTTGGCTATGGTATTACATCTATGTACTGAGGTTAGTTCTGGGGCTGTATTTATGTTATGAGCTTGGCTCTGGTATTACATCTATGTACTGAAGTTAGTTCTGGGGCTGTATTTATGTTATGAGCTTGGCTCTGGTATTACATCTATGTACTGAAGTTGGTTCTGGGGATGTATTTGTTATGAGCCTGGCAATGGTATTACATTTATGTACTGAAGTTGGTTCTGGGGCTGTATTTATGTTATGAGCTTGGCTTTGGTATTACATCAATGTACTGAGGTTGGTTCTGGGGATGTATTTGTTATGAGCTTGGCAATGGTATTACATCTATGTACTGAAGTTGGTTCTGGGGATGTATTTATGTTATGAGCTTGGCTCTGGTATTACATCTATGTACTGAAGTTGGTTCTGGGGATGTATTTATGTTATGAGCTTGGCTCTGGTATTACATCTATGTACTGAAGTTAGTTCTGGGGCTGTATTCATGTTATGAGCTTGGCTCTGGTATTACATCTATGTACTGAAGTTAGTTCTGGGGCTGTATTTATGTTATGAGCTTGGCTCTGGTATTACATCTACGTACTGAAGTTGGTTCTGGGGATGTATTTGTTATGAGCTTGGCAATGGTATTACATCTATGTACTGACGTTGGTTCTGGGGATGTATTTATGTTATGAGCTTGGCTCTGGTATTACATCTATGTACTGACGTTGGTTCTGGGGATGTATTTATGTTATGAGCTTGGCTCTGGTATTACATCTATGTACTGAAGTTGGTTCTGGGGATGTATTTGTTATGAGCTTGGCAATGGTATTACATCTATGTACTGAGGTTGGTTCTGGGGATGTATTTATGTTATGAGCTTGGCTATGGTATTACATCTATGTACTGAGGTTGGTTCTGGGGATGTATTTTTTATGAGCTTGGCTCTGGTATTACATTTATGTACTGAAGTTGGTTCTGGGGATATATTTATGTTATGAGCTTGGCTCTGGTATTACATCTATGAAGTTGGTTCTGGGGATGTATTTGTTATGAGCTTGGCAATGGTATTACATCTATGTACTGAAGTTAGTTCTGGGGCTGTATTTATGTTATGAGCTTGGCTATGGTATTACATCTATGTACTGATGTTGGTTCTGGGGATGTATTTGTTATGAGCTTGGCAATGGTATTACATCTATGTACCGAAGTTAGTTCTGGGGCTGTATTTATGTTATGAGCTTGGCTCTGGTATTATATCCATGTACTGAGGTTGGTTCTGGGGCTGTATTTATGTTATGAGCTTGGCTCTGGTATTACATCAATGTACTGAAGTTAGTTCTGGGGCTGTATTTATGTTATGAGCTTGGCTCTGGTATTACATCTATGTACTGAAGTTGGTTCTGGGGATGTATTTGTTATGAGCTTGGCAATGGTATTACATCTATGTACTGAAGTTGGTTCTGGGGATGTATTTATGTTATGAGCTTGGCTCTGGTATTACATCTATGTACTGACGTTGGTTCTGGGGATGTATTTATGTTATGAGCTTGGCTCTGGTATTATATCCATGTACTGAGGTTGGTTCTGGGGCTGTATTTATGTTATGAGCTTGGCTCTGGTATTACATCTATGTACCGAAGTTAGTTCTGGGGCTGTATTTATGTTATGAGCTTGGCTCTGGTATTATATCCATGTACTGAGGTTGGTTCTGGGGCTGTATTTATGTTATGAGCTTGGCTCTGGTATTACATCAATGTACTGAGGTTGGTTCTGGGGATGTATTTGTTATGAGCTTGGCAATGGTATTACATCCATGTACTGAGGTTGGTTCTGGGGCTGTATTTATGTTATGAGCTTGGCTCTGGTATTACATCTATGTACCGAAGTTAGTTCTGGGGCTGTATTTATGTTATGAGCTTGGCTCTGGTATTATATCCATGTACTGAGGTTGGTTCTGGGGCTGTATTTATGTTATGAGCTTGGCTCTGGTATTACATCAATGTACTGAGGTTGGTTCTGGGGATGTATTTGTTATGAGCTTGGCAATGGTATTACATCTATGTACTGAAGTTGGTTCTGGGGATGTATTTATGTTATGAGCTTGGCTCTGGTATTACATCTATGTACTGACGTTGGTTCTGGGGATGTATTTATGTTATGAGCTTGGCTCTGGTATTACATCTATGTACTGAAGTTAGTTCTGGGGATGTATTTATGTTATGAGCTTGGCTCTGGTATTATATCCATGTACTGAGGTTGGTTCTGGAGCTGTATTTATGTTATGAGCTTGGCTCTGGCATTCTATCTATGCACTGATATTGGTTCTGCTGCTGTATACATGATAGGAGCTTGGTTCTGGTACAGTATTTAGTCACCGCCGTGCTTTCGGCATAGGCAGAATACAAATAGACTGCCTATTAGTGCATTATGTATCTTTTTTTTTTTTCTTATGATGGCGTAGGTGCCAAAATATATTCTGTGCAGAGCGCTATCTAACTTTAGGGGGTATACCGATCTTGGCTTTTCATGGCCGAGAAGGGAAAACCCGGAAGCTCTTTTCCGAACGTGCTGTTACTGTAGCTCTGCGTGAATGGAAGCAGGATAGTGCAGCGTGCTGCGCTGTGTCCCTCAGGGTGCGTTCACACGAACGTATATCGGCTCGGTTTTCACGCCGAGCCGATATACGTTGTCCTCGGGTGCAGGGGGGGGGGGGGGAGGATAGAAGAGCCAGGGCCAGGAACTGAGGCTCCCGCCCCCTCTCTGCCTCCTCTCCGCCCCTCTGCACTATTTGCAATGAGAGAAGGCGAGACAGGGGCGGGGCTAAAGGTCCCGAATTAGCCCCGCCCCGTCCCGCCTCTCTCCATTGCAAATAGTGCAGAGGGGCGGAGAGGGGGCGGGAGCCTCAGTTCCTGGCCTTGGCTCTCCGAGAGCTACGGAAAACATGCTGCACTAAGCGCTCGGCTCTGTCCATAGGCTTCGGCCGGTCGCCATGGCAGTGGTTTCCCATCTAGGATATGAAAAGCCAAGATGCGAATACCCCTCTGGCCGCTACAGCCCAGCGGATGGGATGCACAAGTCTCTGAGCTGCGCCATTCTTCTGAAGGGGCTTATTGTCCCAACGGCTGGGGATAATCGTTATCTCCTGGACACCTCTCTACAGTGTACACTAAGAACCATAACAGCTCCTGCCACTAGAGGGAGCCCTCGGCTCTTGTCACCACGGCGCCATGTCACATATGTAAACACAGAAGAGGATGGAAAGCCGGTTGTGAAAGCAGCCAATCAGAGAGCGCAGTCGGTCGGGGGGGCGGGGTCAGCAGCTGCTAGGGCGGGGCCGTGCGGGTACCGGACACCTGTTACCTGTCCGCAGCCGGAGAGCCGCCATACTACAGCCGGGAGGGCGCTCCTCCCAGCACACCTGTCCCTGCTGCAGCCTCACTCCCTTCGTCTCCATGGCTCGGCAGGTGCCCGACATTCCCGACGACTCCGTGTTCCTCTCCTTCCAGGCGCAGTGCGAGTCCCACGAGGGCTGGACCTGCTACTACAACAAGCCGGGCATCGGGGTGTGGATGAAGCCCCCTGGCGGGAGGAGCTGCCTGGTGCACACGGTGAAGGTGAGGCTATTAATAGCTGACACGTGACCGCGGCCGCTGCTGCAGGGGGGCTTCCTCTTTGATAATACAGGGTTAATTTTTAAAGGGTTCCATCGGTTGTAGGATTTACTGACACGTCACTTGTAAGAAAGTGACACCCGCAGGAGGAGGTTCTGCATCAGCTGCGCCCTCCTGACCAGGCTTTAGGGTGTATTCACACGGGTGATTTTCTCGCATGCGTTCCGTCCGATTGCAATGTGAAAAGAACGTGTTAATTTAAATGTTTATTCCTATCAGCAACTTCTCTCTTGTACTTCTGTGCCATCTCGTCACGTTCTTCGGAACGCATCGCCCATCCGTTTTGTGGGACCTTTAATGCTTGACAGGCCGTGCGATGTGCAGGCGAGTGCGATACGAGGTTCCCCACTGTAATCAACGGGACACACCTTTGATCCTCTATCGTGCGTGAAACTCGCACAAGAGGGGCGGAACTTCACAGATGAGAGGTGTTTTTGCCTGAAAAAGGCTTTGCATCTGCAGGTAAATGGCACTTTCACGGCCCGTTATTGCGCTCGCCCCCGTGTGTAGATAGCCTAAGGGTGTATTTACATGGGCAGTTTTTCTCGCACAGTAAGGCCGCCTGCACACAAGCGGAAATACCACGGCGGGATTTCCGCCACTGGAAGCCTGCATAGGATTGCGTTAACAAACGCAATCCTATGCAGACGGCTGCAATTTGGCCGTGCGAAATCTGGCATGGCAAACAAACCGCGGCATGTTCCGTGAGCCCCGCACAGACATGTCACTCACCCGCCGCCGGCTCCGGTCTGCGCATGCGCTGGCTGCCCGGCAAGCCGGCACATCAAATAGCCAGAGCCGCGGGTGAGTACGTGCTGGTCCCTGCAGACGCTTGGATCGGGTCCCGCGGCGAGAATCCTCAGCGCCGGATCCGACCCGCCCATCTGCAGGCGTCCTAATGCTTGCTGTGTATATTCTCCCCCCAATTTTTATTATTGAAACCCCATATACCCCCAAACCCGTCCAGCAATGTGATGCGCTTTTCTCACAATACACATTGCATTCGCAGGAAAAAAATCACAGGCTTTCTAAGGCCTCATGTCCACGGGGAAAATAAGAATTAAAATCCGCAGCGTTTTTCCTGCACACGGATCCGCGCCCCATAGGGATGCATTGACCACCCGCGGGTGGATAAATACCCGCGGATGGTATTTAAAGTGAATTTAAAAAATTCTGGAGCAAGAAAAAAAAATGGACATGCTCCATTTAGGTGCGGATCACACGTGCGGGAGCTCATAGAGCACATAGCTCAATTGATCTCCCACATGAAAAATAAAAGACAATGACAGTGCATCCGCAGCCCAAATCCACAGCGTATCTGATTTTCCCCGTGGACATGAGGCCTAAGGCCGCCTGCAGACGAGCGGGTCGGATCCGGCAGCGAGAATTCTTGCCGCGCGATCCGACCCGAGCGCCTGCAGGGACGAGCGCGTACTCACCCGCGCCTGGCGGCCCCGGCTCTTTCATGTGCCTGCTGCCGCGCAGCCGGCGCATGCGCAGACCGGAGCCGGCGGCCGGGTGAGTGCGTGCCCTGCAGAAAATTAGGACATGCCGCGGTTTGTTTGCCGCGCGAGATTTCGCGCGGCCAAACCGCGGCCGTCTGCATAGGAGTGCGTATTGTAATGCACTCCTATGCAAACTTTCAGCGGCGGAAATCCCGCGGCGGGATTTCCGCTCGTGTGCAGGCGGCTTAAGTGCGATATTGCGCTGAGTTTCTCAGACCAATATCTGTCACCCGTGTGAATACGGCCCTGCAGCTGGCACCCCTCGGGTCCTCATACAGAAGCTACAGACCAGTCTGTACCGGTCAACTTGCGGGTTTTTTTTTTGGTTTTTTTTTATGGAAATCTAGTGCAGACTGCAGCGCTGCTTCATTTCTTCTAAAAAGTGGAAAATGAATTAAAAGGAACGTTTTTGTTTGTTTTTTGTTTGTTTTTTGTTTGTTTTCCCTTTTTTTTTTAACATTGTCAGCGGATGACTGAACTGAATGGGGAAAAAAAGTTTATTTTTGGTTCCACTTCTAATCTTTGTTTAATCTCAAACAGAAAAAAAGATTACAAAATGGATTGATTGAAAAACGGTAAACAGAATGAAGTGGAAACAAACTGGGATGTTTTGTTTTTTTTTGTTTGACAATCTAGCAACCTACCCCCCCCCCCCCCCCCGCCCCCTCCACCTCAAAAAACGATGGTTTTCATTGGTTCAGTGTTAGCAGAAATTAATTTATCTGTTTCATGTAAATGAGCCCTTCCATGCATTCTAGAACAACCCCATGCACCTAGACTACGTTCACATGGGGCAGACTGTGCTGCAGACTGTCGGAGCGGATTTTGTTTTGCAGATCTGCTACAATTTGGTGTCGTTTTTGACTTTGAATTTCTTTTAGAATTAACCCTTGATTTGAAGAGGTGAAATCCACACCGACAATCCTGTACTTGACACGTTGTGGAACCCAAATCAGGTCCGTTTTTGCAGCATGTGGACCAGACTTTACAAACCTTTTCTACTTTGCTGCTAACTGTAAATGCCGCAAGTTTTCTGTGCGGAGGGGCTGTATGGCAAATCCACCCTGTGTAAACATAGCCTCGTGGGGCAAATCAGTGCCAGGAGAGGGGTACTTTGCATACAGGTGATAAGTCTGCACCTGGATACTGGTTTATAACCCTCCTGTACTCTGCCCGGCACTAAGACGGCATTGTTTGCAGTGTGCATTAAAGGGAAAGTGTTTTCAGAAAAGCAGCTATTTTATAAAGTTTTTATGATCAGCACCAAAAAATTCTAAAGGTTTTTTTCCTGTAATTTTCAATGTCATGATTAAAAAAAAAACAATTCTCAAATTGTGCAATTTTGCATACTGATCACTAGGTGTAATCCTAATCTGGCGCTTCCTGTTCACTTATCATCCCAGGCAGTGTTACAATGAAAGGTCACACCTATATAGATGACACAGGATCTACCATTCACAACAGGTGATGTCACAACTCACCTCCTGCCCCTCCCTGCATAATGACCTCTGCACAGGGAACAGAACATGCCTACAACAGTCACCAAAGAAATCAATGGATTCTCTCCTGTCCATTGTGTGACTGGCCGTGAGATCAATGAACTGCAGCTCAAGTGATGGCCGCCCACAGAGTCCTATGCAGACAATAGAATAAAACATTTACAAAAAAACCTGTTTAGAAAATGTAAAATATTTAACAATCTGGTTTTAATTGCTAAAAAAAATAGGGGATATATTCCCTTTTAATGGGGTTTACCAGGAATAAACTATTGATGACCTATCCTCGGAATAGGTCATCAATAGTTAATCGGCAGGGGTCTGCCACTACGGTAGCCCACCGATCAGTGGGTTGAAGAGGCTGTGGCTCTCGGGTTATGGAGCTCTTCTCAGCCGTGTGATATCACGGTCATTGGTCACATAGCCTGAGTGCAGGTCAGTCCCGTTCAAGTGACTAGGACTGAGCTGCTCTACTAGGCACAGCCGAGGGAAATCCTAAAATCGTCAGGGTTGTTCTCCCGGATCTCAGTAACAAGACCCATGTGTCACAGGCTGTTTCTTTGCTCCAGCCACCGCTTCGACCCAACTCTACATGGACACGTCTTTCTTCTTCCTTGTCCTCTTCCACGGCATTTCGTACACCAGGGTAGTGCTATATAGACGTTCCTATCCAAAATGGCTACAAATGGTGAAAGTTTTTGGAATTTAATCCCTAAAGCAACAGGGTACAATAATCATCATATAAGTGAATAATATCGTCTCACTGATGGCGGCGCTACATGGCTATACATTCGCCGGTAAGAAGAATTTCTTCGCGCCACGAGGTGCTGCTGCCAGCGATGCTTCTGCGACTACAGGCTACGTGGGGGAGCATTCGGGCAAGCTACTCCCCTTTGCAGTTGAAGCGTCTACTATCACGCATATACGTTGGAAGAAGTAGCGAAACCGGCTGGCATGCGCAAAAGAGGCTGAATGTATTTTCGAGGCTCTGGCTCCGATGATTTTCCTAGCCGATGGCTGAGCAGTAGGTGGGCATGTAAATAAAAAGGGCCGTTGTCCTGACAGCCAATCGCTGTTCCTGTGCAAGAACACCCCACCAAACGATAACCCATCCTCTTAGCTGAGGAACGACTGGCATTTAAACCAATTTTGTCTAAATGTCAACGGTGGGTAACCAGACAATCCCTGTAAAGTGACTCTCTGGGCTTGGAGAAACAAAAATGGCCACACCGCTTTCCCGACTACCTGATGTTCTCGGTGTATTGGTATGCCTCAGTAGTCTATGACGTTGCATGCTATTCTGATTGGTCAGCATTGCTCACGTGCAGCACTAGCCAATCGGAGCAGGTGTAGAGTGTTAGAGTAATGATGCATCAGGTAGTCAGAGAAATGGTGCGGCCATCTTTGTTTCTCCAGGACCGGATGGTCGCTTTCAATCATCAGCTGCAGAAATGTATGGAAATTGGAAATTACTGAACAGGTTTTCTGAGTTGTTTTATTCTTCGGCCTGGTGAGGTTTCATAAACCTGTCACGGGGGCTTTTAATGTAGAGACCCAAGGCAAGTTTACGGGACATTACTTTTGATGTCACTGTTCCGCCTGCTGTTGGCTCTTTCTGGTGAGAATGAGGAAAAAACGACAGTTCTTAATGGCCCATTCAGATTTTCAGGTCTAAGTGCTGTTCGTGTATTTCACGCACGGCACTTGGACCCATTATAACCAAGTCGGCTATTCACATGGGCATTTTGTTGCACGTGGACCAATGGGGTATTAGTGTATCTTGACGCCACCAGGAAGTCCTGGTGGAGCCATAAGTGACGAGGGTGACGCCCCCTGAACCTGATTGGTCGAAAACGTGCTTGTGCTGCAGTTCCTGGAAGGGCAAAAGCAATTCCGTATCCCAGCTGCGGATGATAAGCATTCAGCTTCGCAACATTAGCAGCGGACAGCGGCCATCATGATTACACAGCCGGGAGAAGGGCACAAGATATTGCCTATCTCAAGAGGACGAGGGGTTAAAATAACAACTGGCTGAAACTTTTTTACTTTATGAAGAACAATACAGAAATCTCAGCAGAGCACGGTGTGGGAGGGAGGCCGGGGGTGTTTTCACAGGGGAGGTTTTGGTGCAGCGTTTAAAGCTAAAACTAGGAGTGGATATAAAAAAGAGAAGTCGAACCTCTGGTCTGCACTCCCCCTCGCTCTACTATCCTCTCTAGCTTTGGCTTCAGTCAGATCGACAAGTGCGATCTGCTGTAAACCAAACAAGATGTATTTACATGATTTGCACTTGTTTTACACAGGAAACTTTGCACCCAGATTGAGGAAGTTCTGATGACTCACAAAAAACAAGAAATGGCTAAAACGGCCTTTTCTATATGAAGCTCACACATAGCGGGATGTTCAGCTGCAGAATCCGTGCAGAAACTCTTCTGCATTTGTCAGTATGCTGTCCATACGCGTACATTCACGCGAAAAACCGCACGCATACACAACCATTCGCTATTTATTTCCATGATCACTCGCAGTTATTCCACTGCGGATATCTGCGCGTGGAATCCAACCCGCTCGTGTGAGTCCGGCCATATAGTGGTTTTTTTTGTTTGTTTGTTTTTTCGCTTGAACCATCCATTCGTGTCAGTGTCTGTATATAGCTTCATAGACTATAATGGGGCCGTGGATAAACCCGGACAGCACATGGCCCCAAATGCTCAATGAATTTTCTCTGCGTATTAACTTTATTTTTTCTTCTTCAGGGGTCTATGACTTTTCCGGATGTCGCAGCTGAAACGGTATATGATGTTTTACATGACACGGGCTATCGCAAGAAGTGGGACGTAAACATGATAGAAACCCGGGACATTGCTCGGCTCTCTGTGAACGCAGATGTGGGATATTACTCTTGTGAGTTATAAGTAATAGTAGATGATTAAAATCCATAGGAGGTTATTATGGTCCAAGTCCTTATACTAATCAAATAAACTAGTTGTCTGACTTATTCATCATTGTACAAGAGGGAGAACAGGAACTGCCTTAGGCTGCGTGTCCACCGGCGTTTGTTCATTGTGTTACCCGCGGCGGGTATCACAGTGAACGCTTTCTATAGCGTTGCTATGGAAAGCGCAGCCACCGCGTCCACGAGCAGAAAATCCTAGCGATTCTCCGCGGTGAGTATATGAGTCAGATAGGCTCACCGCAGAGAACTGACAGCGCCCCACCCCCACCCCTCCTCCCCCGCGGCGGAATATCGCTGGCGATATTCCGTAACGGCCATGGACAGGGGGCCTTATACAGAGACTCAAGAAAAAGCACTAGCGCTCCATTTACTTTGAATGGGATTGCAGAAATAGCCGAGGGGGCGCCGCTTCTCTGTTTCCATCAGGCCCATTGAAACAAATGGATTGCTGACCGCACATACACGGTAAAGGGTGAGAAGTGACGAGAGTAGGACATGAGTCTCGTTCTTGAGATCTGTGGGGGTTTTGGGCATAAGACCTCTACATAACAGCAAGTTATCCCATATACTGTGGATTGGGTATAAGTAGCAATTGTGGTACAACCCCTTTAAGTGGTACATATGTTTTAGTTTTCTGTTCTCCTTTTTTTCATGACATTTTTTTCCCCATAGAGAAGCCTATGGGAAACCGTCTATAAAGAAAGCCATGCCTAGAGCATGCTGGGATTTGCAAGAAGTGCCACGGACCCCAAACATACACCAGACGTGCGCGGGGGGGAGCACATTGTTTGTAGTGCGCCTCGTAATTCTCTATTGTGCCACAGCTAACTTCTGGATGTGACATTTGTGCTGCCAGTATTTTTTAAATAGACTGCCTATGAAATCGCTCCTAATCAGCCCCTTGTTTCCCTCCTTAGGGAAGTGCCCTAAACCTGTGAAGAATCGGGATGTGGTCACACTACGGTCATGGCTTGTAATGCCGGATTGCTACATCATCATCAATTTCTCTGTCAAGCATAGCGTAAGTCTAAGAAGCTTTACTGCCCACAAAACTCCTTATTGGGTAGATTGTACTTCATGGGTAACCCGGGCTGGCACTTGGGGGGGTTATAGGACCTCGTTCAAATAGTTATTATGCAGCGCAGTTCTTTTCAAGTCTCTTGTGAAATGCTTGGTTAAAGGACGTCTGTCAGCTAATTTTTGACTATTACTTCCTCCCCCTCTTCAGGCGCATGCGCTGTGACTCCTCCCTGGCAGGAATGCCCTCACACACATGCGCCATCCTCAGTGCAGTGCGGTAATGTCAGACGTGCAACGTGGAGACGTCCATCAACATAGAAGGGGGTGTTTTTAGCAGAAAAGGGAGACCCAGCCCTCTGGCAAATGTGAACTGCCCATTGGATGGTCCGAGGCTAATTAATAGATGGCGCAGGAAGACATTCTGTGGCTTTATTCAGAGATGGCAACCACAGTGCACAGAGATAACGGTACTGTTTTAACCAACATTCAAATAAGGGAGATGGAAAAATACCTCTGCAGCGCCACCTATTGGAAGGTAGCTTCCTGCAAGTCAATGAGTCAAACATTGAGTTGCAGGAAGCTACCTTCCAATAGGTGGTGCTGCAGAGGTATTGTTCCATCTCCCTTATTTGCATATTACCCAGCGGAGCATGAATGGCCTTCTAAGTCTCACTCACCTTCTAGGTGCTCTCCCTAAGGAGAAAAGCTAGCGTTCCTAACCATCATTCAGTCGCTTGTGCATTGGTATATTGAGTTTAATAGGGAAAAGTTAGCTGACAGACTTCCTTTTAATATCAATTTACACTTCACAATTAATCTCCATGTCTGTTGCAGATGTATCCACCACGGCGGGACTTGATTCGAGCAGTGTCCTTTCTTGCGGGCTACCTTATTAAAATCAATGGTCCTACAAGCTGTACACTTACCTATCTGGCACAGGTGGATCCCCGAGGTGAGACTTAGTCCCAGCTCCTAACTAGATTGGGCAGTCATAAAACATTCTATTCCATCAAAACACCATATAAAACATGAAAGGTATAATGTCCCAGTAAATGGACAGTCTGGAGAACTACAATTGCTGCCTAAAGGGGTTTGCTGGGCAAATTATATTGATAACCTCTCAGTATAGGTCATCAATAGTTAATTGCTGCGGACCTGCCAGTTGGGCTCCCTAGCAATAAGCTGTTTGTCACTGCAGCGAGACTAGACATCCTCATTGGGAATGGTGCAGGAAGTCTCTGAGGCGGCTTCACTCCCACTGAAATCAGTGGAAGCGCTACCTCTTATTACACTTCAATGTCTGACCCCAGAAGTGCCGGAAGTATAATAGGGGTTTTCAGCTTTCATTAATTTCAATGTGGGGGAAGCTACTTTGAAGACTTCCTGCTCCGACCCCAAAGACAATGAATGGCCCTGCTTGCACTGACAGTGGACCAGACGATCAGCTGATCACCAGGCATCCTGAGTAGCGGGTCCCCAGCTAGTCACTATTGATGACCTATCCTGAGGATAGGTCATTCATAGAATTTGCCTGAAAAACTCCTTTAATCATTAATAGTAAAATGGCAACAATCATTGTGATCATGATTACATAAATTATGTAGTGCAGTGTAGTTGACTTTTGACAGCTTTCCTACTAGACTATGATAGGGCCACCAGCCCTGCATTACAGGGTGCCAGTAAGTAACTGGTGGCATCCACGCACCCTGTCAACCGTTTGCATGCCGTGTTTACTATTGTCTGCAGCATGTAAGGGGTTAAACGACCAGGATCAGAGGTTTCTCCACTCTTGGCTGTTAGAGCAGGAGCTCTGCTGTCAGAAGACCATGAAGTCGCAGCTCATCCCTGTACAAGATTCCCATGCTGGCCATTGACTGGGCTGCTGTATATTTACAGCAACCCTCTTCAGATGGGGGAGTGTGAGTTGTACCCAAAAATCATCAGACAATCCATCTATAACTTTCTGGTACAGACCCGCTCACAACACTGACCGACGAGACGGATGCCAGCAGCCATTGCTTACTGTTTACAAGCCTGCCTGACACTCGGCTTGATAAAAAAAAATAAAAAATTAAAATCGCTACTTATAATAAGTTCCCGGACAAGGTTAGACCCCCGCCCCCCATTGTTGGCTGCATATTGTTACTTGTGACAACCCCCCCCCCCCCCCCACCTACAGAGCTGCAGAACCAGTCTGTCTGACTTACTGATTCCTCCGGCTCATATATCTGCACTCCTTGCCATTTCCCCACCGTGCGCTGTGAAAGCAGCAACTGAAGTGCATCCAGTGGACTACTTTGGCGCACACTTTGGGCTTATTCACATGCGTGTAAATACAGAGCACTGAATCCCCATTGATTTGCAGTACATGAAAAACACAGCAGCCTGTCTTAGTTTGGTGTAACGGACTGATATAGGTCATTAAGTCAGTGGGACTGCGCAAATATGCAGTGAATACATATGATACATGCGTATTTGTGCATAAAATTAACCCTTTCCAATCCAATTTGTATTCTGGTTTTCTTAGGGGCTTACTCTTTTTCTGCTGTTATACAACGGCGCTATCTGCTGGCTAAAGCCAGTACTGCATGAGGTGACACATTGGATAGGCTCTGACAGCAGAGAGGCTGGCAATATACAGTAAGAGAACTCCGATGGACTTCTTCCAACATCAAAGCTGTACAGCCTTAAATCATAATGTCTTTAGACGTCACAGTGGATTGGAGAGGGTTAATAGTCGTCTTGCGTTTTTGCAGGGATTACAAGTGCAAAAAGACAAGAACGCAAGAACTTAAAACAGACTCCCTATAAAGAGTAGCTGCACTTTTTTTTTTTTTTAATTGTACAGTATATACGATTCTAAGCATTTTTACGGTAGGTTTTCTCAGTCTATTCTGTACATTTGTGGTGGAAAATCCCCTTTTCAGCTAGAAGATTGTGCAGAGAAATACAGCTTCAGCTAACTGTATAGTTGTCCATGGAGCTGCAGCTGTCCTTGCACTGTTCTCTAGTGCAGGCACAGCTGTCCCATGATGATTGTTAGTCTCATCCGACCTTCAGTTGCTCAATGCTCTCCATGCATTCCTGTCTCACAGCTTCTTTCAGTTCTGTGGTTGACATGTTTGTGGTGGCC
Organism: Eleutherodactylus coqui; assembly: GCF_035609145.1. Classification (NCBI taxonomy): domain Eukaryota; kingdom Metazoa; phylum Chordata; class Amphibia; order Anura; family Eleutherodactylidae; genus Eleutherodactylus; species Eleutherodactylus coqui. Next base: position 43,273,958 of record NC_089846.1, on the reverse strand, counting down.
TCGAATGAATATATATATATATATATATATATATATATAGCCATCTTGTTCTTTGTTGTCCTGATCTTCTCTTTCCACTGACCTTGCATCAGTCCTGTTTCCAGTGAGTTAGCAGGCAGCATTTGTTCAAAACAAGAGAGCCGCTGTTTGATTTTTTTTTTTTTTTTTACCCTCTAGTGATATTTTCGGTTTGACACGTTCTAACACTACCTTGTTCGTTATCATGGCAGTCCAAGCTATCCATAGCATTCTCCTCCAGCACCAGAGTTCAAACGCATCAACTTTTTTATTCTCTGTTTTCCTGACGTCCAACTTTCGCAACCATACGTCGTTATGGGAAAGACGATTGCATTGACCAGTCTGGTTTTTGTTGCAATGCTCATATCCTTGCTTTTCCAGATCTTTTCCATTCCATTCATTGCATTCCTACCAAGTGTAATCAATCTCTTGATCTCAGGTTCAGGTTGCTTGTTGCAATTGATTTTGGATCCAAGGAAGATGAAATCTTAGACTGTCTTGACTTCTTCGTTGATGTTTATGTTCACTGACCCGTTGCCTACCGCGGTCATGACTTTCGTTTTCTTGCTGTTGAGATACAGTCCCATGTGTTGGCTTTCCTTTTGCACTCGTTGGATAAGGTGTTCCAGGTCCCTTTAACTTTCCGCAAGCAGGGTGGTGTCATCTGCATATCGGATGTTGATATTTCTGCCTCAGATTTTGACTCCCGATTTCTAATTCGTCCAAGTTGCATCGCCTCATGATCATTTCTGCGAACAGATTCAAAAGGCCTGGTTATAGAATGCTGCCTTGCCGTATACCTTTCTCGATTCTGAACCAATCCATGTTTCCATAAGCTGTCCTGACTGTTGCTTCTTGGTTGTTGTAAAGCGCCCTTATAAGCTGTTCAATATGTTCTGGGACGCCCATTTGCTTCAGACACTTCCAAAGCTGCTTATGTTCCACACAATCAAATGCCTTGGTGTAGTCGATGAAACATATGTACACGTCCCGATGATACTCTCAGGTCTTCTCAGTGCAGGTTCGCGATTTGGTCTCCTGTGCCACGTCCTGTGCTGAAGCCAGCTTGAACGTCTGGTAGTTCCCGTTCAACAATTGTCGCAATGCGTTTTTGTATGATCTTTAAAAGCATTTTGCTGGCGTGTGAGGTATGAGGGCGATGGGGCGGTGATTAGAACATTCTTGAGCATCACCTTTTTTGGAAGTGTGATGAAGACAGATCTTGTCCAGTCTTTGGAGCTCTAGATCTTTTGACATAGGTCGTTAGGATCTTGATTGATACTGGTTTGAGCAGTTCAGCTGGTATGTAATCAATGCCTGGAGCTTTCCTGTTTTGGTAGTTTCAGGGCCCATGTGACTTCTTCCTCCAGAATGCCCAGTTCTTGTTCTACTTGATGTACGTGATCAACGGGTTGTCTGTCTGCCTGCATACAACTCTGCTGTATATTCTCACCCCCTACGCTTGATTTGATCATAGAACTGTTTATTTCTAAAGCCTGCTCTAGGACCTTCCTCAAGACACACCTATGGATACAGAAAATGCAGTGTCCACAGTAGCAGATCAAGCTGCGTCTTATATTAATATGCTGTACATATGAAAGGTCCCTTAGGGTGCTTTCACATGTCGATTTGCTACAGATTTTGTAGCAGATTTCGATGGGGATCTCTACAGCAGATTTCACCACTTCAATTGAATTCAAAGTGAAGGGGTGAAATCTGCTTTAGCTCTGCATCTAATCAGTGATGTGTACACTCCCTTAGTGCGGCTTCCCCCAGACTAATTAGCGCACACACTCTGCAGAGAATAGAACCCATGGATTTCGGAGCGTTCATTCACATTTTCGTTTTTGCACATGTGAAAAAATAAGCACAATGTTCTACTTTAGTACGCATTTGCACAGCTAAGGCCCCATAGGAGTCTATAAAGGCTGCGCAGATACCCATGTATTTGCGCATAACTGGAAATAATTAAGCTACATAGCCTTTTAAGTCATGGCACGGTTGTGTCCCGCGCCCATGTGATATTTCCCACAGTAAAACGTGCAAAAGCATGATGTTCACGGCACAAAAACGTTGTGCTAATGTGCGTTTTTGCGTATACGCCCGTGTAAAGCCAGTGTTAAAAACAGTACTTTTGATTTTTAAACCTACTTTCCCTGTGCCCCCAATGATCTCCCACCACAGCTTTCATTCCTCTGCTGCTCTATCCTTTGGCACTGTGTAAGGAGAAGCCGTTCTATGCTGCAGCCTGCTTCTCCTCTCACTGTCAGGGTCACAGTGCATGGGGTGTACAGTATTATATGTCACAAGCCAATGCACTGAGACCTTAACAGTGCATCGGGTCCTGCAAAGGACCCGGCGCTCTGTAAGGGGAGGAGCATGCTGCAGCGCAGGACAGCTTCTCCTTACACAGCGCCGGAGGACAGAGCAGTAGAGACAGAGGAATAAAAGGTAGTGCTGGGAGAGTATAGAGGGGCACAGACTTAGTATGTTTGAAAATCAAAATACTGTATAAAAAGTGGGTTTTATTAATAAACTGCTATATGGAACAGTTCTCTCTAGCTGAAGACTGACTTCTCGGCACAGTCTTCTCCTACCTGAAGGGGGGCTTTGTACAAAGAATGGGCTAATAAAACCCACTGCAAAAAATGCTTTTGATCACCTATTTTGTGCATTAAATTGCAGCTCCTCTTTAGGTTAAGAAAATCCTTATATCAGTAATATCTATTAACATTGATGGTTACTGCCTATATGTACAATACATCTGCTCTTATTTCTCTTTTTAGGATCTTTACCAAAATGGGTTGTAAATAAGTCCTCCCAGTATTTGGCACCAAAGGTGAGACTACCATGTATTATTAGGCTGCTTTCATGTGGTTGTCATACTGGCACATTTAGCATCCATATCATGACTACAACACCAAACCTCCCTTGGATTTAATAATTCACAGAATGATTCTGCATCACAGCAGTGTGATCGAGGCCTTAGAGCGGGCTCACACGACCGTATTGGAGTTGCGTATTACGTAAGCTCTGTATGCCCGTGTCATATGTGGCGGTTCGCAGGCAATCAATTGCAGTGTCTTACGCATTTCCACTCACATTAGCATGTTGGAATTGTGTTATCAGCAAGCCCAAAATAGAACGCAGTATGTTCTATTTTGCCATGTATATGCAAAATAGAGCCCATTGTTCTCGATTGTCTCATAGTTCACATTTTCTTCCATCTACTACATTGCCACTGATCACCTCACTCTACCCTCCTGTTGACCCTTGTTAATCCAGATTCTGCGGAAACTGCATAAGGCGAGCTTACAATATCCAGCCTGGAAGAAGAAGCACAACTCGGACTTTAAGCCATGGCTAAACCCAGAGCAGAACACTTTACCTCGAATATCCCTTAATGAGCTGTCCCTGCAGAGAGCAGAGTCCCTGGAACATGTGGACGAAAGTCAGGTGTGTGAAGTTAAAGAGGACAGAGGAGACAGCGAGGAGGAGGAAGGCAAAAATGGCTAAGAGTTCATCCGACTGGGGCGAGGGGAGAAAACTACTTGCTTTGGCCAGAAAAGTTAATTAGAACTGTAGTATTTTGGACAAGTAGTTGTGATCACAGTCATCCATTTACACTAGCGAGGAAGTCTATGTCTTTGGACCGAAGACTAATAACTGAAGCATGCCTATAGGTGACTCTGGAACAATGTGGACAAACTTTTGTCAAACCAAACCAAAAAGTGATCTCACATCTTTACAATCGACTGCCAAGTGTGAATACAGGCAGCAAAGTCTTCCAACCTGCCAAGGAATTCCATGTTGATCGCGGTGACATGTAAGCGTGTCACCATCTCTGTGCCTTCAATTCATGTTGCGTTTTTGAATAGCTTATTGCCTTAAAATGTAAAAAGTTGCACAGGTTTCTCCTTGGCCCCAGATCATTAATGAAGTAGGTTTAGTGGGGTGAATTTTTCTGCAACTCGTGAACACGGCAGAAAGATCCACTTCCGGGAGAGACCAGATTCATTTACATCTTTCTGGTTCTTTAACCCCTTCATGACATGGCCTATTTTGGGCTTAAGGACGCAACAATTTTTGGCGGATTTTCTTCTCCGTTTATCAAAAGCCATAACTTTTTTATTTTTCCGTCGACGCGGCCGTATGAGGGCTTGTTTTTTGCGTGGCGAACTGTAGTTTTTATCGATGCCAATTTTGGGTACATAGACTATATTGTAAAAATTTTTTTTTTTTTTTTTTTTTTTAATAGAGAGAAAACGCATCAATTCTGCCATAGATTTTTTTTTTTTTTTTTTTACACCGTTAATCATGCAGCATAAATGAGACTTTCCATTTTTTCTGCAGACCGGTACGGTTACAACGATACCAAAATTCTAACATTTTTTTTTTTAGGTTTTCCCACTTTTCTGCAATAAAAACCCTTTTTTTGGAAATCTTTTTTTCTATTATAAATTGCTGCATTCAAAGTCACGTAACTTTTTTTTTTTTTTTTTGATGTACAGAGCTCTATGAGGGCTTATTTTTTGCGAGACGAGCTGTAGATGGTACCATTTTGGCGTACATACGGCTTTTTTGATCACTTTTATTGCGTTTTTAGTGAGGCAAAATGCTAAAAATGAGCATTTTGCCTCAGTTTTTTAGCTTTTTTTTTTTTTTAGCGTTTTTTTCGGTGCACAGTCAAAAGCATGTGCAACTTATTGTACACATCGTTACGGACGTGACAATACCAAATATGTGGGGTTTTAATTTTTTTTACCTTTTTTATGCTAATCTGAGAAAAAGCATAAAAAATGTTTTTTTTACTCTTTTTTTTTTTACATTTTTTTAAATTCATTTTTTAAATCTTTTTTTTACACTGTTTGTGTCCCTCTGAGGGACTTTAACCACTGCCCTGATGATCGCTGTCATAAGGCATGGCAGAGCTACTGCTCTCCCATGCCTTATCGCTCATACAGCGATCCTAGGCATAGGCAATACAGGACGCCAGTGTCTGGCGTCCTGTTGCCATGGTGACAGGCCGGGCTCTCGCGATGACATCGCGAGTTCCGGCCGGAGACACAGAGGGAGCCGCGCTCCCTCTGTGAACTCTTTCCCTGCCGCGATCTACATAGATCGCGGCAGGGAAGGGGTTAACAGTGGCGGGCGCATCTCCGATGTCCCCCCGCTGTTGCAGCGAGACGCCGGCTGTGACTGACAGCCGACTCCCGCTGCGGGATAGCGCTGGATCATATGTGATCCAGCGCTATCTCCAGGACGTAAGTTTACGCCCTGTTGCGGGAAGTACCCTGCTCCCAGGACGTAAACTTACGCCCTGCAGCGGGAATGGGTTAAAGCAGAAGTGGATTACAGCTCTGGGTTCCAGTCTTATAATTCTCGTTTTCATAGAGATGCATAAAATGATTGTTACATATTCTAATTAATTATAATTGTTTACTACATAATAATCTTTAGAAGCCAAACTGTAAAGAACTGGGATTCAGAGTTATTGGCCAATTGAAGTCACTTTTAGAGAATATTTAAGAAAAGGCTGTTATTTCTAATGTGAAAATGTTTTTTTAAATTGACAACTGCCATAAAGCAGGCATTATAGCTACGGTGTGATCATTGCTTCATGCGATTTAAAGTTGTGGTAGCGCATAGACACTTCTTTCAATGATGGTAAAGATACAATTTTGTTACATATTAAGACATTATACAAAGGTATTCATGATCATCACACTTTACTTACTATGCAAACTAACAGTTTTACAAATACATTTACGAAAGCAAGTCATTAATAAAGTGTCAGATTCCGCCATTCTCACCCCTGCATTTGAGAGAATGTTCACACAGGTTGGAATGCAGGCTTCTTCACTTAACTGCTGGTGCAGGGTTTTGCTCGCACTAAAACACAGAGAACACTACCCATTGATTGGGTCTGTTCTCATAAGCGTGTTTTGCACACACTGGAAAAAGTAGGACCTGCTCTATTTTCCTGTATTGTGTGCTGCAGAAGTCCCATAGAAGTCTATGGAAGGTCTGAAAATGCACAAGGGGAAGAAGCAGGAAAAAAGAACACAGCTGGAGCGCATTAGATAGCCATTAAATCCATGAAAAGGGTGTGCGCAAGAATGTACAGTCTTATGTCAAAACCGCCTCCCATCACTTCCAGGAAGTAGCGATCTTTCAGGGGATCAGCGAGTGTTTGCCATTGTTTTCAATGGGAAACATCGCATCTCCCTCCCCTGCACGTTGCACACTGTGCTATGCATTTTCTGTCCCCAGAATAGGTGTGGAGGTTTGAGTAAATACCACGATTTTGATAGAATGGGGTTCATATTCGTGCGTCTTGCAACGCACAAATCTCACACGATTCTAAGCTGTGTAAAAGCGGCCTAATAGTGTGCTAACAAAAGAAAGTGGTGTAGTGTCAAGTTTAATAACGCAACAAAGATATGTAATAGGTGTCCACGTATGCCAGAGCCATCATGCCAGCACCCAGATCCGGGGGTCAGGGCTCTTGGGAAGAGCTTCTCTCCAGCAATCATGCAGAATCCCAGTGCTCCTGTGGATGGGAAAGGAAGACCAGCAGATGGCGCTAGTGTACCGTTCTTTCTTTCTGCCTCTGGTAATCTGGAAGAACACAAACACCACAATTCTATTTATTTCCTGTACAGCATCAACATATTTCACTATGCAGAGATGTCAATCACTAAGGGCCCATGCACACTGGCCTATTGTCACTGCATATTAAGTGGCGCTAAAAGCCCAGCGATTTCTATTGGGCCACTCACCTCTACATTATTTTTTTTTTTTATGTGCATGGAAGAAAAAAAAAAATACATGTCCTATTTAGTTGGGGGATTTAACGTATACAGCAAATATGTACATAATGTATATTTGCTTTGTACTGCATGTTACACGCATGAAAAGGTATATCTCCTTAAGAGGGAACACCTAGAAGGTGTGTGAGGAGACTTAGGCCATTCATGCTCCTGCCAAATAGGTGAAGATGGAACAATAGCTCTGCAGCGCCACCTACTGGAAGGCAGCATTCCTGCAAGTCAGTGTCAGTCTTTTTAGACAAGTTTTGGAACAACAACTGCAAAGTGTAAGTCAAAGCCAGAAACCCACATTTAGAGGCCTCTCCCTAGCCCAGCCAATCACCCCGAAACAGCTGTCTGTGTATGGTTTCTGGCTTACAATTTTCAGGTCATTGTTATAAGACTTGTTTAAAAAGTCTCAACATTGACTTGCAGGAATGCTGCCTTCCAAGAGGTGGCGCTGCAGAGGTATTGTTCCAGCTTCGTATTTACATATTTCCCAGAGGAGCATGCATGACCTTATAAGTCTCCACTCACCTAGCTGCACTATAGCACTTAAAGGAATCTACAAAGTCCATCAACATCTGCTCTCTTCATGTTTATGGGGAGGTTTTCTTCTGTAGCTGTATATAAAATCGGTGATGGAAAACAAGTTTTTCCAGTTCTCACTCGGCAGTCCTGCCGCTGACTGACCACACCGGCCTTTATTGCTATTCTTGGCTTTGAAATTTCACACGTTTGTTTCTGTTGACGGCGCACTACCTGCCCCTCCAGAAGTGGGCACCCTAAATCTGCAAGCCTGCTGCCAAAGCAGAAGACGTATCCCGCATGCATTGGGTCTAAGTGATACATAAATGAGATTTCTAAGCAAAGAATAGTAATGACAATAGAGACTGCCCGGGTCAGGTAAAAGGGGGAGACAGTGGGCTGGAACCCCACGCGAGAATTGGGGTACTTTTGGGACCTGGGATTTGCCAGCTTGTTTGCATATGGAATAAAACTTCTCCACACTGAAGGGCAAAAAAGACTACGTTTCAGTTGTTTGGGTAAAATGTGATTGTCCTCAGCAAGAGAAACCATGTAATCTTGTAGATATGACAAGTCTGTTCCTATACATAGATAGGATGGCTCTAATCAATCCTTTAAACAGGCTTGGAGCAGCATCCAGGGTGCAAAGTCAAAGGAAGGTTGCCAGAGATTCCGCTCTTATAAAAACTGCATATCTTTATTTTCCTCCATAAAAGACAGACAACGTTTCAACCGCCGCTCTGCGGTCTTTGTCAAGTCACCGCTGCTCTGGCAACCTTCCTTTGACTTTGCACCCTGTACGCTGCTCCAAGCCTGTTTTAAAGGATTGATTTGATTAATATCTGGATGACGGATCCACATCCTGGAAGGAGCGTGCATCATTAAGCCCGTTGGCGAGTTTCCCCCAGGATTAATATCTGGGTACGGTTAAGAGTGCTGCGGTTGTTCGGTGGATTTAGATAGGATGGATCTGTCAATTATAAGGAACAAACCGGAAGGAAAGCTGCCCAATCTGCATCTCCTTGAGCCACCGGACAGGATGTTCCTATATGTGTGCTGCCATATAATGCTGTCTTCTTCACAATGCTTTTAGGGATAATTACTACTATACCCCTCTGGTCTCAGACTCGCCATTTCCGTCCCTGCCAGTCTTTTACAGCAGATGGAACAGCGTTGTCTTTGGCGCTTATCTATCCAGTGGAAAAGACTGACAGGGACGGAAACTATACGAGATGGAGAGCAAAGAGGTGTCACATGTTCTCCCCTACGGTGCCATCGTGGTTTCCGTCCCTACACAGTTTCCACATGGAAAATGGAACCAACACTGGCTGCACTCCTATGCAAGACTCTACTTTAGGCCTCATGCATACGGCAGGTCCAGACTCCACCTACGGAATCCAGCCCTGACTGTGGCAGGTTACCCTGCGTACCTGTGTGTGGAGGCGGGGGCCACACGGACCGCTCTTCTGGCTTCTCTGCACTGCAGATAGTCCACATGACTTGCTGTCGGACATGCGCAGTACGAATTTTTTTTATACACTCCTGCTTTCCTCGTGGAATCCCCAATGTTAATTGCAGACGGGCTGCGCGTCGGACAGCTTCCATTGACTTCAATGGAAGCAGTCGGTGCGGGAACCGCAGGAAAATGGAGCATGCTGTGATTTTTTTTTTTTTTTTTTTTATCCATGAGCAGAAACCGCAATTGGTTTTGGCTCATGTGCATGAAGAATCTTGGGGGCCCGCTCCAGATTCCGCAGCAAAATTCCGCCCATGTGCATTGGGCCTTACTTACATCTGACTATGGTAAAGTACTTGTTATATAAACTACACTTCCTTGAGCACAGTCTGTGCGGAGACACTCTGGACTTTAACCCCTTGAGGGGCACGCCCGGAAATTTTCCGGGACGAGCTCCACTGCTCATAGCGATATAGCCCGAAAGATTTCCGGGCTATGTATCGCTATGGGAGCTGCAGAGCACAATGCCACAAGCTGTGGCATTGTGCTTTGCCTGCACAGTCCCACAGAGAAGAAAGCAAGGGCTTTGAAAAACCAGCAGAAGATATTGCCGATCTGCCGGCAATCTCCTGCTTCTAAGTCTCCTGCTTTGTTTATAGGTTGCCATAGAGACCATCAGCTTGTCAGGTCTCTGTGGCAGGGAGAACTGGTGCTTGGCTGTCAGAGGACAGCTAGGTACCAGCTCTTACAGCAGAGACCAGAGAAAACCTCCAATCTCTGCTGTGTTAACCCTTTACATGCTGCAGTCTGTGACTGCAGCATGTAAAGGGCTGTCACCGTCGGACCCCCGGAATGTGATCAGGGGGTCCTGATGGGTCCCTGTGGAAGTCCCATAAAGGGACAAAAAAAAAAAACCCACAAAAGTAAAAAAATAAAAAATTATAAAAACACTTGTCTCCCTTTACTTTGTAAAAAAAAAATCAAAAATCAAATCACACATGTGGTATCCATGCGTGTTAATGACCCAGAGAAGGAAGTTAATACATTATTTAACCCCTTAATGACATGGCCCCTTTTTTTCTTTTTTCCCCATTTCTTTTTTTCCTCCCCCGTTTAAAAAAAAAAATCACAACTTGTCCCGCAAAAAACAAGCCCTTATATGGCCGTGTCAATGGAAAAATGAAAAAGTTATGGCTCTTGAGACGCAACTGCAAAATTAGTTGAAATTCAATGATTAGACCATTTAAAAAAACCTGCCCTGGTGGGTCTGACAGGGTGGTAGGAAACCCGCCACTCAAGGGGTTAATGCAGACTGTACTGCAGGTGAGAATGAATGAAACTTCAATCATTTACATAAAATTGTTCTAAAAGGTGAATTTCAATAAAACAGTCCTCGCTTTAAATTGTATGTATGTAGCTTAGTGTCTGCCAAATACTCACTGTATGGGAAGTAACGGACTTGCATATAGATTTCCCTGGCGGTTTTCAAAATTTCCACTGCCTAAAGGAGAGAAAAAAATAATTATACCAGCAACTACTTTAACCCCTTCTCACTGCAGTTATTTTGGATCATTTTCATTTTTCCTCCCCACTTTCAAAAAAAAAGTTTATTTTTCCAGTGACACTGCTACAAGACGACATTTTTTTTTTTCTAAGAACAGTTATATGTTTTTCATTGGTACCATATAATGTACTGGTAAACTTTTAAAGGTTTCTAAGTGAGGGAGATTGCATTTATGACGTTCACAGTGCAGTAAGAATGAGGTCTTCTTTATTCTGTCAATACAGCAATACAAAATGCTACTTAAAATAAACTTACTTAAAACAAAAAAGTAGCGTTCCGTCGCCATCTTTTGAGGTCTCCCTTTTTGTGAGGTGACCTGTATTTTTTATTGATACGATTTTGGGATAGGACTTTTTGATCACTTTTTATTCAATTTTCTGGGAAACTGGGACCAAAAAAAAGTGTAACTACAACATTGCGGTTTTTTTTCCTCCTGACAGTGTTCACTGTGCAGGATTAATAATGTGATTTTAATAAACTGGACTTTTACAGACAGTGAAAACAGGTTTTTAATTTACTTTTTGCTGCAAAGGAAAAGGAAGGGCTTTTTTTTAATTAAAGGGGTTGTCTCGCAGCAGCAAGTGGGGTTATACACTTCTGTATGGCCATATTAATGCACTTTGTAATATACATCGTGCATTAAATATGAGCCATACAGAAGTTATTCACTTACCCACTCCGTTGCTGGCGTCCCCGTCTCCATGGCTCCGTCTAATTTCAGCGTCTAATCGCCCGATTAGACGCGCTTGCGCAGAAGGGTCTTCTGCCTTCGGCTCGGTCTGGCACGAGCGGCGTTCTGGCTCCGCCCCCTTCTACGCGTCATCGCGTAGCTCCGCCCTGTCACGTGTGCCGATTCCAGCCAATCAGGAGGCTGGAATCGGCACACGTGATGGGGCGGAGCTACGCGATGACGCATAGAAGGGGCGGAGCCAGAACGCAGCTGCTGCCGAACCGAGCCGAAGGCAGAAGACCCTTCTGCGCAAGCGCGTCTAATCGGGCGATTAGACGCTGAAGTTAGACGGAGCCATGGAGATGGGGACGCCAGCGCAGGGAAGGTAAGTGAATAACTTCTGTATGGCTCATATTTAATGCACGATGTATATTACAAAGTGCATTAATATGGCCATACAGAAGTACTTAACCCCACTTGCTTTCGTGAGACAACCCCTTTAATTTTTCTGTAAATTAAATCTTCACTCTTTTTTTTAGTCCTCAGAGGACTTGAGCTTGCAATAGTTTGCTCGCTTACACAGTATACCAGACTATAGTATTGCATTATACTGTGTTTTGACCAGCATTCTATTTAGGTGTGCCACAATCATGTTTTAAAAGGGGTTGTCCAAGTTGTCTGTTTTTAACCCTTAAGGACCAGGCTGTACCTTTTGGTACAAAAGGTACTTAAAGACCAGACATTTTTCTTTTTAGGGATTGTACCCATGTGGAGGTTTTACTGCCCTATTTTTTTTCCTTCAGCTACCAAAATTATTTTTGCTGCATTTTTTTCCGCTTTGTATAGGGCTGTTTTTTTAATATATCTTTTTCACTGACTTTTTCCCCAGTTTTTGCTTTATTGGGAGTAAAGGGCTAATAAAAAAAATTTGTTTTAACACTTATAGTAATTGTTTTTAAAGGAGTATATTTACACTAAAATAAAGTATGAAAACGGGTTCCTCATTTTGGTTTGGAAGTTTTGATATATAATATGTATGGTTTTGGATTACAGGGCACATACGGCCATGGTTTTGGGTTATTTTCTTTATGTATTGTATTATATTATCTTATTCTGTAATTTTTTTTTCTTACTTATTTATGTAACTATTTTTTACCATCTATGTCCTCCATTACATTATAGAAGACCACTGGGGGGCATTCACGTTTTGTGTTTTTTTTGGACACTTTTCCACTGTAGCATCCATAGGAGTCCCAGTTACAGGGAAAATATCCCCTTCTAGTGACAATAGTCACTGGCAGAGGTGATCAGGGTTTGCTAGGATCCTGCAGCTGTGCTGTAACAGGGAATCCCGGCAGCCTCGTTGAGCGCTGTGTACTAGGGAATGGAGAAGAGGTTAAAAACCCCTCCTGCCTTCTCCTCCGGGTTATCAGCTGTGACTTAATAGCCGACAACCTGACTTGCTTCTGCTTGATTGCAGAAGCAGGGGCTTTAATTCCCCGTCGTATTTCTGCGATTGGGCGGGATTAAAGCTCAGGACCAAGTGCTGTAAATTTACAGCACTTGGTCTTTAAGGGGTTAAATAAAACCCTGTTGCCTATGCAGTTAAATAATTAACAGTTATTTACTCGCCTCTCCTTGCTTCCCACTGTGTCCGCACCAGGTCTCCCATCTGATGTCAGGTATACAGACTGCCCCCCAGCCTGCTTACAGGACCACACATGTACTGCAGAAAATAAAGCTCAGCACTCGATTGCTGAGCTCTATAATTGGCTGCAGCGCCAATGATGTCCCATAAACCGCAGGACTGGAGCATGTAAACAAATACTGTAGTGGAGCACTGAGCAGCACCACAAGACACAACATGGAATGGAGAGAGGTGGGTATATGACTGTTAATTATTATTTTACTGAATGGGGATCAAGGTTTTATATAAAACATACAACCCCTTTAATAGGCAAACTGTCATGTCAGCCCTTAGGGCCGTCAGAAGGCTCCAAACTGCAATGACGTCCCCACTCCAACCTGCAATCTCCGATCGCGGTGTCCGCTTAGTCCTCATCAGGACATTTACCCCCTACTATTCCAGTGATACCACGTTTATACAGTTTTAGGTTTTCTTATTTTTATACACGAAACACTTTTTAAAAGATTTTTGTCTCGCTGCATTCAGAGAGCCGTAACATTGTAATTTTTCCATCAGAGCTCTATGAGGGCTTGTTGTTTGCGGAATGAGTTCTGGTCTCCATTTATGCCATTTTTGGGGGACATATTTTGATCATTTTTTTTTTTTTTCCATTTTTACTAGATGCAAGATTAACAAAATCTGAAGTTCTGGTATTTTTTTTACCGTGTTGAAGAATATGTTAAATTAATTCTGTCAGTAAGATTATATTAGATACCAAAAATTTATATAGCTTTTGTTTGCAACTCTTTCACGTCTTAGAAAAAAAAAAAAAGTATCACCGCATTCAAAGAGCCCTTACATCCCCCAATCAACAGTGCTGTGAGTTTTTGTTTTTTCTTTTGTGAGACGAGTTGTAGGTTTTAATGATACCATTTGGTGATCCATATGACTTTATGATCACATCCATTTTTGTGAAGCAGGATATGAAAAATTACCTATTTTCACTTGGGTTTTATATTTTTTTCTTTTACAGCTTGATTTATGCGAATTAAATAATGTACTTTTTTTTACATGACATTACAAATGTGGCAATATCGAGTTTGTGTATATATATATTTTTTTTTTAACATACTAAGAGGGGAAAGGTGGGGTTTTGACTTTTTTTAAACCTTTTACTTTTGTCCCACTAGTGGACTTGTAGTTCACAACTTTTGATTGTTTATATAATAAACTACAATACTTCAGTATTGCAGTGTAATATATTGCCAATGCAGCTCAGAGACTGAGCCACGTAGACCACCATAGATGGCAGACCTGGAGGCCATCTTCAGGCCTCTGGGTGCCAAAATAACCCATCAGGACGCCGTAATCACATTGCGTATGTCCGATGGGTGACAGAGGGAGCCCTCTCTCTTTGTCAGCTTTTTACATGCTGTGGGTGCATTAACCATATCCTGGAAAGGGTTAAACGATGGGGCTTAGAGGTTTCTCTGGTTCCTGCCATTACAGCTGAAGCCTGGCTGTCAGACGGCCAAGCCCCTTCTCCTTCAAGCGGATGCAGCGCTGTAAAAAGGTGTACGGACAGTCGTTAAGGGGTTAAAAGATGCTGTTAGAATTGGTAGGAACATTTGAAGCGTTAACAGACGCAATTGAAGTTATTGCAGTTGTTTCAGGCAGGTGTTGGCTGTCAAAGTTGCCCGACACTCAGTGCATGAAGTGGGCTTGACTATCCTCTATACATTGACACAACGTGGGCTGTGCATCAGTAAGGGGTTAAGCAGCTCGGAAACATGAGCCAGGATGAACTTTATTACAATGTTACACTCAGACCACAACCCGTATTTTAACATAAATGTCACATTTGTAAGGAGTCCATTCAAGAGTCTACTTATAAGTGATGACTACAAGGATCTTACTGATCCTGCATTGTCCTACAGGATGTCAGTCCAGTTCTGGGGCACACCAAGTATCGGGCCGCAGATCTCTGAGCACATCTATGTGTAGATCTTGTACTAATCCTCAATAACATGATAATTAAAGTGTTTGTGCAGTTAGTCATTCTCTGCAGATTTAAAGGGCTTGCCTGGTTAATGGACAAACCCTGTATGTAAATAATAAACAGAGCTGCATACAAACACACAGACCTGGCTGCATCTTCCAGTATTTGTCTCCCTCCTCCTCTCCCCTCCATAGGATTCTATGGGCAGCATGGAACAGCAGCAAATAAAGGAATTCCTGCCAAATAGGCTAGTGAGGCCTTAGGTAAATAGTGATTTGCACTTTTGCTAGTTAGTAGTTTTGAGTTACTAACTTTTCAGATATTGTTCTTACACAATAGCCAAAGTGATCTCATTTTAACAGGCACTACCCTAATGACTAATGGGGAAACCCTCACCTTCCTGCCACACCACTAGGAGTATACAGTAATAATAGTCCTCTTATGAATGGGCATTGGTTCCTAACGCAAACTCCCTATGTGTATACAGTGTGAACACAATACTATCAGAGATCGATCTCTGTATTAGTGACGGAAAACCTCCAAGAATGGCCGTCAGCCAGTCCCTTCTCCGGTACCTTGCTGTGCTCAATATCCTGGAAGTCCACATTGTTGACAGTCAGCACTTGGTCTCCTTCCTGCAGGCCGGCGCGGTGAGCGTCAGAGTCCGGGATGACCTATACAAAGAACAAATGCAAACTTTATCATCTTTAAAGTGCCACAAATTATGTTATATGACGGCGACCCAATGGATGAACCTGAATATTCAATATTATTCAAAGGGGGTTTCCAATTTTTTTTTTTACATTTTTATATAGAGAGCCCAAATTAATATATTCATCGTGGCACCAAAGCGGCGGTCCGGCACCACAGCATCGGAGAAGTGATATAGCCAGGTGAGAAGACCCGTCCCATAAACCTGTCACGTGGGCTTCTAACGTAGAGGCGCGAGGCAGGTTTACCTGACATTACTGATTACATCCCTGTCCGGGCTCCTCCTGGCTGCAGCATTCATGTTTAATTGTACTGAAATCTGCAGCTTTTTAAAGGGGTTGTCCAGTTTTAAATTACTGATGACCTATCCTTAGAATAGGCCATCAATGGTAGATTGACAGGGGTCCACTTATTAGTCAGCTGTTCGCTGTACCACTGCGCTTGTGCCCCTGTCATAGCACAAGGTATGCCAGCTCTTTGCGGCAGCTGAAGGTGCACTGTGCTTGGGTGCGTTCTTTTGCCCCTCAATTCAGTGATCAGCAGGCATCTCAGTATCTGGACCTCCACTGATCCAAAAACTTTTTTAATGTCAAAAGTTTGGGGTTTTTTGCAGCTACTTTATATACACGGTATACGTTCATGTATTTTGTGCATATAGAGCAATGTTTTACTTTCTGGATGTAATAATTGTACAGAAAGATCAGGAATGATTCATCTGGCCAATTAGTATTTTTTACTATGTTCTATAGAATTACAGGATCTATAGAACAGTCTGAAAACCCAGTCCTACCTCTTAGCGGTTTACCCATCAGTATGTACAAAGTGGCAACTACATGTGTGACCCCAGTCCAAACCAGCAATATGAGGCTGAGGTTTATATACATTTAAGAGTAAAGAGGACAGGATTGTCACATGATTAGAGGGTCCTGATAGCCGGTACTAGAGACATACCTTAGAGATAAAGATACCAAGCTGGGAGGCTTTTCCACCTCTGATGTTAAATCCAAGCTGTAGAGACAAACAGAATCAGCGTTAATCAGTCTTGTGGCCTTTAGCAAACCGAGATCCATCAGGGACTCGGGATTCAGACCCCCGTATGAGACAAGCTCCGACCACTTATTGTTTTTTAATAAAGTTATTAACTCTCATGTTTGAGGCATTAATGGAAAAAAATAAGAGATTTTCCAGTAAGTACAAAATTTTTTACTCATCTCACGCATTGGGGGACAGAACCTAGGACCGTGGGTATAGTTACTGCCATTAGGAGGCGGACACTAAGCAAAAAAAAAAAAAAGTTATCTCCTCCTCCCAGCTACACCCCCTCCTGCAGGCACCGAGCAAGCAGTAGGGGCAACATGCAGGTCCAGACCGGGTCTGACAGGGTCATCCTTTTTGGGCACCATGAACAAGTTGGAGTAAAAGCCCTTGAAGCATTCTGACTCCCTGAGAGAATATTGTCTGCATCACCTGATCTAAAGCGGTGGCCTGTAAAGGAGACACTGGGATACTGGAAGTGAAGAAGCAATCTGGGGGATAAACTGAAAATTCTATGGTCAAACCCAAAGAGATGACCTCCTGAACCCAGGCATTGGACACATGAGCGAGCCAGGTCTCCTTGAACAGGGAAAGTAGTCCTCCCACCCTGGATAGAACGGGTGGAGGCCGGCCTTTATGCAGAAGATTTTGTGGAAGCAAACTTGTAGGATTGGGGTCGGGAGCGCCAGGATAGTCATGGTTTAAAAGAGGGCTTGCGATTTTGGTCCTGCAAGGATTTCTTGATATTCGAGGACCTGGGGCTGGAGCGATGAAAGGAACAAAATGGAGTCCGCTTCTTCTGTACAGATCTTGCATGGCTGGTTTTATGCTGTGGAAGATGCCAACTCTTCCACCCAGTGATTTCAAAAACAATCTGGCGCCAAAACGAAGCAAGCCGACAAAGGGAAAGCGAGGTAATGACCGCTTAGGCGGCATCTGCAGTCCAAGATTTGTGCCATAGTGTGTGTAGCGAGGTTACCGAAACAGCTGAGGCGCGAGCCAAGTGTGTACCTGACTGTATCTAAAGAGGTTTTGCAGAGAAACTTCCCCATCTGGCTGATCTGCTGAGCAACATCAACTAACTGAGGAGGGCAGCCAGAAAGAACGCCTCAACGTAGTTGCTTAGCCCATTCAGTTGTGGCCCTACTGAACCAGGTAGAGGCAAAAAGAGGCTAGAGAGAGAAATCCATGGGAAGAAGCGCCTGTCACGGTCTAAGCGGTGGCACCCAAGAGAGGCATGCCCAAGGCAGGGAAGGAGTAGTAGGCAGGATGGTGGTGGAGGAAGAGGGAGAAGGAGGGAAGAGAGGAATGCTCACCTTTCCGCCAAATGAAGCTGAACTCCCAGTCTCCAGCAACGTACCCCCCAGGGCTCGCCTGCCTTTAAGGAGGAAGGTAGTGGTCCAATATCACAGTCACTAAGGCTAGTGCGTCAAGGTCCAATTAATGTTGACTGTACCTGCTTGTGTTCTGAAGGTTGGGCTGTCAACAGAGAGGTTAGATCCAGTCTGTTAGCGCTCTTTGGTGGGTTAAACAGAGAGAGTCTAATGCCAGCCATGTAGTCCCAGAGTCATGAAGACTGAAGACCAATGGAAGGAGAGGTCTGCCTCCTAAGGATACCAAGCTAAAACTGGCTAGCTTGGTGCCTGCAGAATGGGTATAGCTGGTAGGCGGAGCGAACACCTTTTTTTTTTTGCTTAATGTCCACCTCCTAGTGGCAGTAGCTATACCTGTAGTTCTAAGCTGTGTTCCCCAATGCAATAAACACGAAAAAAAAAATTGTATGCTTCCAATGGATATGAGTGGGGAAAAAAGGCCTCCCATTGCTGATATACATATACTAATATACTGCATATCTTTTGTATTGCAGTGTATTCTGTCTTCTACTGTAAATCTGACAGGTAGCCCATTAGGCTCTGGCATACATCCATGATAGCCTTGGAGGCTTCTCTTAGACCCTCGGCTGCCATGGCAATGCATCAATGAAATGAGTGTGTTGGATGCCACAGTCAGATTGACCGCAGAATCTAAGGGGTTAAACAACTGGAATAACCGCTATCTCCCATTCTGGTCTTCAGGCTGCGTGCAGACAAGGCATTTATGTTGTCATTTTGAGCTGCAATTTAAAAGAAGTATCATTAAAACCAGTTATTTAAAAGCTGCGTGCATTGTTAGAATCTGCATGCAGTTTTTAAAAATACCCAAGTTGTTGTTTTTTTTAAACGCATGCTGTTTTTTAAATTATGGTTGAAAACTGCAATGTGTGAACGCAGCCTGAGAGCCAGGAGTCCGGTATATAATATAGCCAGTACACGCAAGTGATGGTGTGAGTAAAGCTCCCACCATCACCACGACGCACTACTACGCCGGCTCGTAGCAACTACTTTCCTGCCGTGCCATAACAGTACACCACAGGGCAGGAAGGGGTTAAACCCCTAGGGAGATAAACAGCGGCATGTTTGTCAACCACTTATCTCCTCTGCATAGTGAGATTATCATGCATGCATGGATCCACTAAACAAACACATTTAGGTTACGTACACACGGACGATTTAACGTTGTGCCCGAGATTCTCAGGCGCAACTCGCATCAGACACCCTGTCCTCGTGCCGCCCGACGTGCAGAACACCCACACATCTGTATGTACGGTTATCAGCCAAGAATCGGACAGTAAGAAAACATGCTGTGATACTAATTATATACCATATTTCCCCCAAAATAAGACAGTGTCTTATATTAATTTTTGTTCAAAAAGGTTTAACTTTTTTTTACATGTATAGCTGCCTGGACGCTATTTAAATTGACTTTTTTAATTAACTGTTAGCGGGGCTTAATTTTGGAGTAGGGCTTATATTTCAAGCATCCTCAAAAAGCCTGAAAAATCATTTTGCATCCTCAAAAATTCTGGAAAATCGTGCTATGTCTTATTTTCAGGTAAACAGGATAGATATATATATATATATATATATATATATATATATATATATTTTTTTTTTTTTTTTTTAATTTTTTTTTTTACTTGGGACAAGTCATCCAAGTAAAAAAAAAAAAGCCCTGTGAACACGTCCATCCAAATAAATGGTTACAATTTCCGTCTGATTTTCAGACTGGAGGAAAAAAAATAAATGAAGATCAGACGGAAAATTGGTTCGTATGACTATACCCTTATAGGGAAGATGGGGGAACAAGTGTCTCCCCAGCAACTGAATGTGCGCAGCAAGGACTCGTGAGGATTGGTGCACTGGGCTTACATTCTACAAGACCCACCTGAGCTCCGGGGGGCTTCTTCAGAAGGATGGAGCGAGGCAGGAAACGCGGCAGCTCATTGTTGTAATCCGAGTTGTAGACGCGCTGTGACAGACAAAGCATGTTAACGAGGGCGCTGAATAAACGATGCCTGTTGGTTCTGAGGATACGTTCACACGGCGGAATTCACAGCGGAATTTTCGGAGTCATTAAAACCAATATCAAGATCCGTGGCTTCTTACCAGTTTTTGGCGCAGAGTGACACGTGGATTTAGGCCTTTCAATGGGCAAAATCTCCATGGGGCATTCTGACGTGGACGCGCAATTCATACATTGGCAGGGCTACATCCGAGCGCAGATCCGGGCCAAAAGCCATCGCAGAAAGTCACAGATTTGGACACGGTTTTTAGAAGCAGAATTCGCCACAGTAAATTGCGCGGTGTGAACCTGCGCTCAGCGCCACCGCACTCTAAAGGCACTTACTGTAACTTAAAGGAGTATTCTGGCAACGGGACTTTTTTTTTCCGCTTTCACCCATCCACTGGATTGGTGGGGTCCGACTGCTGGGACCCCCACTGATCTCAAGAACACGGTGCCAAGGGTCCCCAAATTAAATGAAGCAGCAGATGAACGTGCCCACTGCCGCACCATTCCTTCCAGGGGAACTGCTGGAGGTGGTGGAGTACAGCGTCAGCTTTCTTCAGCATTCCCTTATGGATAATTGGCGGGGATGCTTGATCGCTGCTCCAATCATATGGGAGGGGGAGCAACCGATTCCACTAGGGTTGCCACGTGACCAGTAACATCCCGGCTGGTAATTAAGTTGAAAGACCAATGCTGCCATTTTTTTTTTAACCAGCCTTATTAATGGACAGTAAAAAAAAACAGCTACCAGCTGAGCGCCCCTCCGGTAGGACAGCGACTGCATGTTATCAGGTCTTCCACCATCTGTCTCTGGTGGAAGACCTGATAACACAGACTCTGCCGTTATCAGCGTCTGTGACCCCTGGCGCCCCACAATGTATGCCATGTGTACAGGATGATGTGCCGGAAGCAGATGCAGGGGGGCATGAGGGGTCACGGCAGCACCAGGGAGAGAAATACTTCATGATGTGGGGCTGCTGCCCGGCCGGAGTTCAGGGTAGTGAGGGCACTACTGGGGGTGAGGTTACTATTAGGGCCATATTATTATTATTGGGACCACTACTGGAGATGCCATTACTACTGTGGGTGATGTTACTATTGGGGCCACTGATGGGGCAGGTCTACTATGGGGCCACTACTGGAGACACCATTACTAATGGGGCCACGATTACTACTGCGGGTGAGGTTACTACTGGGGCCACTACTAGGGGCACTGATACTATTGGGTCTACTACTGGAGATGCCATTACTACTGGTGGCCACTAGAATAACAGAGGTAAACATATGTTGATAAGCCACGCCTCTGACCACACCCCCTTTACCTTGGCAGGTTTTAGTTGTGACATAGCTGCCCCCCCCCGGGTCGCACTGGTCAGCCCCCCCATCAGACGCTTAACTCCACTAGATATTGCCAAGCCTAAGATCAGCGAGCTCCAGGCTGATGGCCAGGTGAGCGGATCCTACAGGGTCCATCACCGTGTACTGCCGAGTACCCCCAGCTAGAGGCGCTACCATGTCCTTACCTCCTGCAGGGGGATCCAGGCCGGAGGGTTCTCGTAGGGAGGCAGGAAGACTACCGGGTAGGGGTACTCCTCGTACGCTGCGCGCCCCTCCATCCCTGCGGCACAAGGTACAATCCTCACCAGGCTGGAGGTGACACATGCAGCACCAGGCACATCCCGCTGGCATATTACCAAAGGAGGCCTGAGTTCTCCTATGGGGCCGATTCAGCCAATCAGCTGGCTGGAATCGGCACCACGTGACACAGCGGCGTGCCCGCGCATTGCCGTGCACAGGATTGTGCTGCCTGAGTTCTCCTGTGCGGCCGATTCAGCCAACAGCGGCGTGCCCGCGCATTGCCGTGCACAGGATTGTGCTTTGCCCGCGCTTTCACATGTTCAGTGCCTTGCCATGCACTCGTGTGGACACAGGATTGTGCCTTGCCCGCGGTTTACATGCCACTCGTGTGTGGCACAGACAGTTATTGATTTGGCAGGTATTTTTTGTGCTTTTTGGCAGGTATTTTTTGTGCTTTTTGGCAGGTTTTTTTTGTGCTTTTTGGCAGTTTTTTTTTGTGCTTTTGCCAAAGGTGATTATTTCTTTTGCGCACGTGGATTTGCCAGCGGAAGTTTTACATCTTTTGCGCAAGTGGATTTGCCAGCGGACGTTTTACACAGGACTACTAAAAGCCAAGGTAAGCTGCTGCATCTGCTCATTTAATTGCGCTCTTACTTCCCCTGCGCGCATTGGCGGAGAGGCGGCCAATTCTGCATGCCGCTGCATTGTCCACGAGCGCGATCCCCAGAATGCCGCTGCATTGTCGCCGCGATCCCCAGCATGCCGCTGCATTGTCCACGAGCGCGATCCCCAGCATGCCACTGCATTTTCGCCATGCCGCTGCATTGTCCACGAGCGCGATCCCCAGCATGCCGCTGCATTGTCCACGAGCGCGATCCCCAGCATGCCGCTGCATTGTCGCTGCGATCCCCAGCATGCCGCTGCATTATCGCCATGCCGCTGCATTGTCCACGAGCGCGATCCCCAGCATGCCGCTGCATTGTCGCCGCGATCCCCAGCATGCCGCTGCATTGTCGCCGCGATCCCCAGCATGCCGCTGCATTGTCGCCGCGATCCCCAGCATGCCGCTGCATTGTCGCCGCGATCCCCAGCATGCCGCTGCATTGTCGCCGCAATCCCCAGCATGCCGCTGCATTGTCGCCGCGATCCCCAGCATGCCGCTGCATTGTCGCCGCGATCCCCAGCATGCCGCTGCATTGTCGCCGCGATCCCCAGCATGCCGCTGCATTGTCGCCGCGATCCCCAGCATGCCGCTGCATGCATGGTCGCCGCTGCATTGTCCACGAGCGCGATCCCCCAGCATGCCACTGCATTGTCGCCATACCGCTGCATTGTCCACGAGCGCGATCCCCAGCTTGCCGCTGCATTGTCGCCGCGATCCCCAGCATGCCGCTGCATGCATGGTCGCCGCTGCATTGTCCACGAGCACGATCCCCAGCATGCCGCTGCATTGCTATGTGTGGAGACGCGGTTACCAGAGATTTGTGCGCTGTGCGCTGCTACGTGTGGAGACGCGATTACCTGAGATTTGTGCGCTGTGCGCTGCTACGTGTGGAGACAACACCCAAGATTTGTGCGCTACGTGTGGTGAGTACGTCACCTGAGATTTGCGTGACGCCACCTGACGCAACCTGTCTTTTTTTGCAGATTTGTGCGCCTTATTGCAAAATAACGTGTGGAGAGGATCCTGACGTTTGGACGCGTTTCGAGAAGAATTTCTCTTCGCTCGGACACCATCTGACATCACTCAGCGAGGTAAGCTGCTGCATCTGCCAAATTTTTCATTGCTTGCATATGCTCATGTGTACATGCATGCGTGCCTGTATGCGTACATGCCTGTATGCGTACATGCATGCATGCCTTATGCGTACATGCGTGCCTGCGTGTATGCGTACGTGCGTGCCTGTATGCCTATGTGCGGGCATGCGTGCCGTATGCGTGCGGGCATGCGTGCCGTATGCGTGCGGGCATGCGTGCCGTATGCGTGCGGGCATGCGTGCATGCCTTATGCGTGCGGGCATGCCTTATGCGTGCGGGCATGCCTTATGCGTGCGGGCGTGCCTTATGCGTGCGGGCATGCGTGCCTTATGCGTGCGGGCATGCGTGCGGGCATGCGTGCATGCCTTGTGCGTACGGGCATGCGTGCCTGCATGCATGCCTGTGTGCGTGCGGGCATGCGTGCCTGCATGCATGCCTGTGTGCGTGCGTGCATGCCTTGTGCGTGCATGCATGCCTGTGTGCGTGCATGCCTTATGCGTGCGGGCATGCGTGCATGCCTTATGCGTGCGGGCGTGCATGCCTTATGCGTGCGGGCATGCGTGCCTTATGCGTGCGGGCATGCATGCCTTATGCGTGCGGGCATGCGTGCCTTATGCGTGCGGGCATGCATGCCTTATGCGTGCGGGCATGCATGCCTTATGCGTGCGGGCATGCGTGCATGCCTTGTGCGTGCATGCATGCCTGTGTGCGTGCGTGAGTGCGTGCCTTATGCGTGAGTGCGTGCCTTATGCGTGAGTGCATGCCTTATGCGTACATGCATGCCTGTATGCGTGCATGCATGCATTATGCGTACATGCGTGCATTATGCGTACATGCGTGCATTATGCGTACATGCGTGCATTATGCGTACACGCATGCCTGTATGTGTACACGCATGCCTTATGTGTACACGCATGCCTCTGTGTACACGCATTCCTCTGTGTACACGCATTCCTGTATGCGTACACACATGCGTGGCTGTATGCCTATGTGCGTGCATGCGTGCCTTGTGCGTACAGGCGTGCGTGCCTGTATGCGTACAGGCATGCGTGCGTGCCTGTATGCGGACATGCACGCGTGCCTGTATGCGGACACGCACGCGTGCCTGTATGCGGACATGCGTATGCATGCATTTATGTATAGATGCACGCATGCGTGTACATGCATGCAGATGCACACATGCGTGTACATGCATGCAGATGCACACATGCATGCATAGATGCACACATGCATGTATGTATGTATAGATGCATGCATAATTCTTCTGACCTGGTTGGGGGAGTAGTGGTCATTGTAAGTGGGTTGAGCGGATCTAGGAATCAGTAATACTGGTGGGATGTGACTGTTAACCTGCTGATTTCTCGTCATTTCCTGCAGATCTGACGTCCTTGAGAACGGGAAGGCTGGCAGACAGTGAAGAGACCCTCGTCGTTCAGCAATCTTTAAACCCTTCTTTTAATGCACTGTTTTTTCCCAGTGACTCCCTTGTTTTTAATACGCTTTTTAAAAAAAATAATTATGACGGAGGATCCTGAAAAACTGCGCAATATTTTACTGCAATGCATTAAACAGAAAAGACCCATAAACACAGCCGCCTTTTGTCTATGTCACAAAGGCTGCTAGGTGTCATAATTAAGGATGAGCGAGTATACTTGCTAAGGTACTACTCGTTCGAGTAATGTGCCTTAAACGAGTGTCTCCCTGCTCATCCTTAAAGATTCGGGGGCCGCCGCGAGGGAGAGCGGGGAGGAACGGAGGGGAGATCTCTCTCTATCTCCCCTGCGACTCACCTGTCAGCCGCAGCGGTCCCCGAATCTTTATGGACGAGCAGGGAGATACTCGTCTAAGGCACATTACTTGAACGAGTAGTGCCTTAGCGAGTATACTCGCTCATCCTTAATTATGACACCTAGCAGCCTTTGCAAACTTGGATTGGTGTAGGAAAACTAAGTGTTCCTCAAAATTCTGAAAAGTAATGTTAAATTTGTACGTCTCCTAAATGGAAAAAATAAATGTACAAGAGTTTTAAACAGTGCTTCCAGAATAAAGTGTACAGATGGAAATCTATATGTTCGCAGAGATTTGTACAGAATGTTGGCACTTATTTTATATATGACATTTGACAATGTGAAAAAATGAAAATTCAAAATTGTGCAAAGTAGCAATTTTAATAAATATACACAACTTTTAACAGTCCTTTTTTACTACCTAACAGAAGTACAACAAGGGGAAGAAAAAAATGTCACAGTCACTTGGATATGCAAAACCTTTACGGACTTATGATATGTCAAGTGACACATGTAAAGTTCCAAGTTTTCAGTCTGTCACTAAGGCGCAAACAGGCTTGTTCTCTAAGGGGATAAATAGCTTAGTGTATAAACTGTGAACCGACTAACGAGGGACAGTGAGCAGCATCACATGCAACCTGACAATCTTCATCGTACTGCTCCATCAGATCCTGATGATGGATTTCCATAGCAGGTGATGGGCCATTTCCAGCTTTTAAGCGTCCTCCGGAGCCAACATCTGGGAACTTTTGGCTCTCTGGTGATTCAACTCTGTGGTTGTGAGCACCGGAAACGGTTACCACAGTGCAGTATTCTGACCAAAACGTATCAGCTGACCTAGAAGGAGGAAGAAAAAAAAAATTAACCCTGCCTGCAATTGGCTTAATTCCGTGGGTTTTCCTAGTTCTTGCACTGTCCCTGCTTTTCTTCACTCCTACTTTAATAGATAAAGACATCGTATTTGGACAATTGGTATGTTTCTCCGAAGGTTGGTGCAGTATTGGGATGGAACCTGTACGTTTGCTAAAAAAAGGAATTAAATGCTCAAATCTAATGTTATGTCTTTTTCGCCCAATAAGACGAATTTAACACAGCAAGTGTGTGAGAGAGAGAGAGGGGGTGGCTGAGTAAGTGGGTGAGCATACATGCATGTATACATACATGCACGCATACAGGCATGCATGCACACAGGAACGCGTGCGTGTACGCATACAGGCACGCGTGCGTGTACGCATAAGGCATGCACGCATACAGGCACGCGTGCGTGTACGCATAAGGCATGCACGCATACAGGCACGCGTGCGTGTACGCATAAGGCATGCACGCATACAGGCACGCGTGCGTGTACGCATAAGGCATGCACGCATACAGGCACGCGTGCGTGTACGCATAAGGCATGCACGCATACAGGCACGCGTGCGTGTACGCATAAGGCATGCACGCATACAGGCACGCGTGCGTGTACGCATAAGGCATGCACGCATAAGGCATGCATGCACGCACATAGGCATACAGGCATGCATGTACGCATACAGGCATGCATGCGTGTACGCATACAGGCATGCGTGTACGCATACAGGCATGCGTGTACGCATACAGGCATGCGTGTACACACAGGCATGCGTGTACGCATAATGCGTGTACGCATAATGCGCGCATAAGGCACGCACGCATACAGGCATGCATGTACGCATAAGGCACGCACGCATAAGGCATGCACTCACGCATAAGGCACGCACGCACACAGGCATGCACGCACGCATAAGGCACGCACGCACACAGGCATGCACGCACGCATACAGGCATGCATGTACGCATGCCCGCACGCATAAGGCATGCACGCATGCCCGCACGCATAAGGCATGCACGCATGCCCGCACGCACAAGGCATGCACGCATGCCCGCACGCATAAGGCATGCACGCATGCCCGCACGCATAAGGCATGCACGCATGCCCGCACGCATAAGGCACGCATGCCCGCACGCATAAGGCACGCATGCCCGCACGCATAAGGCACGCATGCCCGCACGCATAAGGCACGCACGCACGCATAAGGCATGCACGCACGCATAAGGCATGCATGCCCGCACGCATAAGGCACGCATGCCCGCACGCATAAGGCACGCATAAGGCACGCATGCCCGCACGCATAAGGCACGCATGCCCGCACGCATAAGGCACGCCCGCACGCATAAGGCATGCCCGCACGCATAAGGCATGCCCGCACGCATAAGGCATGCACGCATGCCCGCACGCATACGGCACGCATGCCCGCACGCATACGGCACGCATGCCCGCACGCATACGGCACGCATGCCCGCACATAGGCATACAGGCACGCACGTACGCATACACGCAGGCACGCATGTACGCATAAGGCATGCATGCATGTACGCATACAGGCATGTACGCATACAGGCACGCATGCATGTACACATGAGCATATGCAAGCAATGAAAAATTTGGCAGATGCAGCAGCTTACCTCGCTGAGTGATGTCAGATGGTGTCCGAGCGAAGAGAAATTCTTCTCGAAACGCGTCCAAACGTCAGGATCCTCTCCACACGTTATTTTGCAATAAGGCGCACAAATCTGCAAAAAAAGACAGGTTGCGTCAGGTGGCGTCACGCAAATCTCAGGTGACGTACTCACCACACGTAGCGCACAAATCTTGGGTGTTGTCTCCACACGTAGCAGCGCACAGCGCACAAATCTCAGGTAATCGCGTCTCCACACGTAGCAGCGCACAGCGCACAAATCTCTGGTAACCGCGTCTCCACACATAGCAATGCAGCGGCATGCTGGGGATCGTGCTCGTGGACAATGCAGCGGCGACCATGCATGCAGCGGCATGCTGGGGATCGCGGCGACAATGCAGCGGCAAGCTGGGGATCGCGCTCGTGGACAATGCAGCGGTATGGCGACAATGCAGTGGCATGCTGGGGGATCGCGCTCGTGGACAATGCAGCGGCGACCATGCATGCAGCGGCATGCTGGGGATCGCGGCGACAATGCAGCGGCATGCTGGGGATCGCGGCGACAATGCAGCGGCATGCTGGGGATCGCGGCGACAATGCAGCGGCATGCTGGGGATCGCGGCGACAATGCAGCGGCATGCTGGGGATTGCGGCGACAATGCAGCGGCATGCTGGGGATCGCGGCGACAATGCAGCGGCATGCTGGGGATCGCGGCAACAATGCAGCGGCATGCTGGGGATCGCGCTCGTGGACAATGCAGCGGCATGGCGATAATGCAGCGGCATGCTGGGGATCGCAGCGACAATGCAGCGGCATGCTGGGGATCGCGCTCGTGGACAATGCAGCGGCATGGCGAAAATGCAGTGGCATGCTGGGGATCGCGCTCGTGGACAATGCAGCGGCATGCTGGGGATCGCGGCGACAATGCAGCGGCATTCTGGGGATCGCGCTCGTGGACAATGCAGCGGCATGCAGAATTGGCCGCCTCTCCGCCAATGCGCGCAGGGGAAGTAAGAGCGCAATTAAATGAGCAGATGCAGCAGCTTACCTTGGCTTTTAGTAGTCCTGTGTAAAACGTCCGCTGGCAAATCCACTTGCGCAAAAGATGTAAAACTTCCGCTGGCAAATCCACGTGCGCAAAAGAAATAATCACCTTTGGCAAAAGCACAAAAAAAAACTGCCAAAAAGCACAAAAAAAACCTGCCAAAAAGCACAAAAAAAACCTGCCAAAAAGCACAAAAAATACCTGCCAAATCAATAACTGTCTGTGCCACACACGAGTGGCATGTAAACCGCGGGCAAGGCACAATCCTGTGTCCACACGAGTGCATGGCAAGGCACTGAGCATGTGAAAGCGCGGGCAAAGCACAATCCTGTGCACGGCAATGCGCGGGCACGCCGCTGTTGGCTGAATCGGCCGCACAGAACTCAGGCAGCACAATCCTGTGCACGGCAATGCGCGGGCACGCCGCTGTGTCACGTGGTGCCGATTCCAGCCAGCTGATTGGCTGAATCGGCCCCATAGGAGAACTCAGGCCTCCTTTGGTAATATGCATCCCGCTGCGGGGTGAGAAGGTAACGCCCGCGAGCATATTAGTAGTTTACACTGCGGTTATTCCTGCTGCCGATTCCAGCCAATGAGGTGGCTGGAATCGGCACCATGTGACCTCCCATTGTGCACGAGCAGTACAGTTCAGCTGCCGTGCACGATGAGAGCTGTGCCCGCGCCCACGTGACCGGTGACGTCACCGGTACTTGAATTTGCCCGCGAGGAAGAGGAAGCTGATGGTTGGAGCCTTTTATACTACTTTCAACGTGGGAGAGGAAGATTTCTGCGCTGTGTGGTGAGTACCTACCTGAGATTAATGTGCTGTGCTGCTACGTGTGGTGAGTACCTACCTGAGATTAATGCGCTGTGTGCTGAGTACCTACCTGAGATTAATGCGCTGTGTGGTGAGTACCTACCTGAGATTAATGCGCTGTGTGCTGAGTACCTACCTGAGATTAATGCGCTGTGTGCTGAGTACCTACCTGAGATTAATGCGCTGTGTGCTGAGTACCTACCTGAGATTAGTGCGCTGTGTGGTGAGTACCTACCTGAGATTAATGCGCTGTGTGGTGAGTACCTACCTGAGATTAATGCGCTGTGTGGTGAGTACCTACCTGAGATTAATGCGCTGTGTGCTGAGTACCTACCCGAGATTAATGCGCTGTGTGCTGAGTACCTACCCGAGATTAATGCGCTGTGTGCTGAGTACCTACCCGAGATTAATGCGCTGTGTGCTGAGTACCTACCCGAGATTAATGCGCTGTGTGCTGAGTACCTACCTGAGATTAATGCGCTGTGTGCTGAGTACCTACCTGAGATTAATGCGCTGTGTGCTGAGTACCTACCTGAGATTAATGCGCTGTGTGCTGAGTACCTACCTGAGATTAATGCGCTGTGTGCTGAGTACCTACCTGAGATTAATGCGCTGTGTGCTGAGTACCTACCTGAGATTAATGCGCTGTGTGCTGAGTACCTACCTGAGATTAATGCGCTGTGTGCTGAGTACCTACCTGAGATTAATGCGCTGTGTGCTGAGTACCTACCTGAGATTAATGCGCTGTGTGCTGAGTACCTACCTGAGATTAATGCGCTGTGTGCTGAGTACCTACCTGAGATTAATGCGCTGTGTGCTGAGTACCTACCTGAGATTAATGCGCTGTGTGCTGAGTACCTACCTGAGATTAATGCGCTGTGTGCTGAGTACCTACCTGAGATTAATGCGCTGTGTGCTGAGTACCTACCTGAGATTAATGCGCTGTGTGCTGAGTACCTACCTGAGATTAATGTGCTGTGCTGCTACGTGTGGTGAGTACCTACCTGAGATTAATGCGCTGTGTGGTGAGTACCTACCTGAGATTAATGCGCTGTGTGGTGAGTACCTACCTGAGATTAGTGCGCTGTGTGGTGAGTACCTACCTGAGATTAGTGCGCTGTGTGGTGAGTACCTACCTGAGATTAATGCGCTGTGTGGTGAGTACCTACCTGAGATTAATGCGCTGTGTGGTGAGTACCTACCTGAGATTAATGTGCTGTGCTGCTACGTGTGGTGAGTACCTACCTGAGATTAATGCGCTGTGTGGTGAGTACCTACCTGAGATTAATGCGCTGTGTGCTGAGTACCTACCTGAGATTTCTGCGCTACGTGTGGTGAGTACCTACCTGAGATTTCTGCGCTACGTGTGGTGAGTACCTACCTGAGATTTAGGCGCTGTGCTGCTATGTGTGGTGACTACCTACCTGAGATTAATGCGCTGTGTGCTGAGTACCTACCTGAGATTAATGCGCTGTGTGGTGAGTACCTACCTATGATTTAGGCGCTGTGCCGCTATGTGTGGTGAGTACCTACCTGAGATTAATGCGCTGTGTGCTGAGTACCTACCTGAGATTAATGCGCTGTGTGGTGACTACCTACCTGAGATTAATGCGCTGTGTGCTGAGTACCTACCTGAGATTAATGCGCTGTGTGCTGAGTACCTACCTGAGATTAATGCGCTGTGTGCTGAGTACCTACCTGAGATTTATGCGCTGTGTGCTGAGTACCTACCTGAGATTTCTGCGCTACGTGTGGTGAGTACCTACCTGAGATTTCTGCGCTACGTGTGGTGAGTACCTACCTGAGATTAATGCGCTGTGTGGTGAGTACCTACCTGAGATTAATGCGCTGTGTGGTGAGTACCTACCTGAGATTAATGCGCTGTGTGGTGAGTACCTACCTGAGATTAATGCGCTGTGTGCTGAGTACCTACCTGAGATTAATGCGCTGTGTGCTGAGTACCTACCTGAGATTAATGCGCTGTGTGCTGAGTACCTACCTGAGATTAATGCGCTGTGTGCTGAGTACCTACCTGAGATTAATGCGCTGTGTGCTGAGTACCTACCTGAGATTAATGCGCTGTGTGCTGAGTACCTACCTGAGATTAATGCGCTGTGTGCTGAGTACCTACCTGAGATTAATGCGCTGTGTGCTACGTGTGGTGAGTACCTACCTGAGATTAATGCGCTACGTGCTACGTGTGGTGAGTACCTACCTGAGATTAATGCGCTACGTGTGGTGAGTACCTACCTGAGATTAATGCGCTACGTGTGGTGAGTACCTACCTGAGATTAATGCGCTGTGTGCTGAGTACCTACCTGAGATTAATGCGCTGTGTGTGCTGAGTACCTACCTGAGATTAATGCGCTGTGTGTGCTGAGTACCTACCTGAGATTTATGCGCTGTGTGTGCTGAGTACCTACCTGAGATTAATGCGCTGTGTGTGGTGAGTACCTACCTGAGATTAATGCGCTGTGTGTGGTGAGTACCTACCTGAGATTAATGCGCTGTGTGTGGTGAGTACCTACCTGAGATTAATGCGCTGTGCGCTACGTGTGGTGAGTACCTACCTGAGATTAATGCGCTACGTGTGGTGAGTACCTACCTGAGATTAATGCGCTGTGCTGCTACGTGTGGTGAGTACCTACCTGAGATTAATGCGCTGTGTGTGGCGAGTACCTACCTGAGATTAATGCGCTGTGCGCTACGTGTGGCGAGTACCTACCTGAGATTAATTCGCTGTGCGCTACGTCTGGCGAGTACCTACCTGAGATTAATTCGCTGTGCGCTACGTCTGGTGAGTACGTCACCTGAAATTTGCGCGACGCCACCTGACGCAACCTGTCTTTTTTTGCAGATTTGTGCGCTACGTGGGGAGACGCGGCCACCCGAGATTTGTGCGCTTTTTTTTGCAAACTTACGTATGGAGATGATCCTGACGTTTGGACGCGTTTTGAGAAGAATTTCGCTTCGCTTGCACACAAGCTGACATAACTCGTCGAGGTAAGCTGCTGCATCTGCTAAAATTTTCATTGCGTGCATCTGCTCATACGTGCTTATTTTGCGCATATTTGCAGGTTTTCGCACGCGCGTGTGTGTACGTATATATGATTCTTCTGACCAGGTTGGGGGAGTAGTGGTCAATGTAAGTGGGTGGAGCGGATCTAGGGATCAGTAATACTGGTGTGATGTGACTGTTAACCTGCTGATTTTTCGTTATTTCCTGCAGATCTGACGTCCTTGAGAATGGGAAGGCTGTCCGACAGTGAAGAGACCCTCGACGTTCAGCAATCTTGAAACCCTTCGTTTTATGGACTGCTTTTTGCCGGTGACTCACTTTTTTTTTTTTTTTATAAGCTTTTTGGAGTATCCTGAAAAACTGCGCAATATTTTACACCGATTGAGTAAACAGAAAAGATCCCCAAACACAGCGGCCTTTGGTTTATCAGGGAATGACACTTGGTGTAAAATCCAAATTTTTAATAAATAATAAAACGTGATTTGAATTTGTTTTTTTGTTTTACCTTATTTATGTTTTCAGGCTCCTGATTACCCACGCTGTAAAGCCGGCTGCGACGAGCTCCGCCATGGAATTCCGGGGCGGAGCCCATCACGGCAGCCCCAAGAGACCCCAATACCTACCTCTGGTTCCGGAGTCCCGCATGACGCCTCAGTGCGCATGGGTAATAGAGCGTGAGACGCACCGCAGCGGCATGTGACGCGGCTGGCGGTAGGCGTAGAGGCGGTTTCACGCTATTTTCCGCTGTGCTACAGCGGAAAATAGCGTGAATGGACGGCTTCCACAGACTGCAATGGAAGCCGTCCGCGCGTATACCCGCGGCATTTTACGGTGCGGAATTCCGCACCGTAAGCATTGAGCTATTAGGTTGAATACCGTGTTTCCCCGATAGTAAGACA
Source organism: Eleutherodactylus coqui (assembly GCF_035609145.1). Classification (NCBI taxonomy): domain Eukaryota; kingdom Metazoa; phylum Chordata; class Amphibia; order Anura; family Eleutherodactylidae; genus Eleutherodactylus; species Eleutherodactylus coqui. The sequence continues at coordinate 43,240,770 of NC_089846.1, read as the reverse complement.
CCCCCCGATTGTAAGACGTTTCAGGGGGGTCGGCCAATGTAAGCCGTACCCCGAAAGTAAGACATATGTCTTACTTTCGGGGAAACACGGGGGTATTGCCGCCTCCCTCTCATCTACGGTAGCTGCGCGCCGCCTCCTGCCCACTTCCGCGCCGCCCCCCCTCCATACGTCACCGCGTCTGCCGCCTTTGGCCTCATGTCCACGGGGAAAATCAGGCCCGCTACGGATTCTCCATGGAGAATCTGCAGCGGGTCCCTCCTGCCCCACGGACATGAGCGCTGAAAATAGGAATAAATCAGAATTAACTTACCTCTCACACGCTCCGGATACTTCCTTCGCTGCGGCGTCATCTTCTCTCGTCGCGGCCGGATCTTCTTTCTTCGGCTCGGCGGATGTGCATGATGACGTCGGTGACGTGCCCCGCACATGCGCCGGGCCGAAGCAAAATGATCCGGCCGCGACTGAGAGAAGATGGCGCCGCGGCGAAGAGAAGAACCAGAGCGTGTGAGTACAATTTGATTTTTGTGTCCCGGGAGACCCGCATGAAAATGGAGCATGGTCCAGATTTTTTCATGCTCCATTTTCCAATATAAGACATACCCCGAAAGTAAGACATAGTGGGGCTTTTGGGGATAAAAAGAAAGACACTGTCTTACTTTCGGGGAAACACGGTAGCTCCGTCTGTGGGAAGGAGCCCTAGGGCCTCATGTCCACTAGCAAAATGGAATTGCGGTTTCCGCAGCGGATTTGCCCCTAGGGAATCATTGGCCATCCCGTCCATTAAACTGATTTTTGCACCCGCGGATGGAATTTTAATAGAATTGCGTTTTTCATGCGTGGGAGAAAAAACCGCGGCATGCTCCATTTTACCGCGGATCGGCCACATTGCTATCACATTGACAGCAATGTGTGCGGATATCTGCATGAAAATTATACAATTGAAAGCTGATTCTACGCGGATTGTATTTTTCCAGTGGACATGAGGCCTAAGGCCGCCTGCAGACGGCCGTGTCGCATCCAGCTGCTCGCAACGGGACCCGACCTGAGCGCCTGCAGAGAGCAGTGCGGAACTCGCCCGCTCCCGCAGCTCTGACTCATGTGCCAGCAGACGGCACATGCGCAGAGCCGGCAGCCAGCGAGTGGCGTTTCTGTACGGGGCTCTGCGAACCCCGCACAGAATTAGAGCATGGCGCGGTTTGTTTTCTGCGCGTGATTTCGCGTAGACAAACCACGGCCTTCTGCATAGGATTGCGTATTGAAATGCAATCCTATGCAGGCGTGTACAGCCGGAAATGTACGGTGCTGCGTCTGGCATAGACTGAAGTGGCAGCGGTGCGCACTCGTCATCAGCTGATTGGCAGGGATTCTGGGAGGCAGATCACCACTTCACTGCGCATAGATCATCAGTACTGGAGTCCCAGGGAACCCTTTTAACCCCTTGCCACCGCAGCACGTGAATGTATGTATATGTTAGGAAGCAGCTTTCTGGAATGGACTTGCATCTACATCCTACAGATCTGAGCCCACACCATCTACTGCTGAAGACTGTTGCTAATGACAGTTGGCCTCCCGCAGCCACAGAGGGGATGGGTGAGACAACAGATTCCCGCTGTTAACCCTTTCCAGTCCAATGTCGGGCCTGCCCCGACATCATAATTTCCCTCCAATGTCGGGGCAGGCCCGACACTGCAGTGCAGGAGTGGATCTGCAACCGATCGTCAGGCACATCGGGTGCAGATGCACTCCTGCACTGGTCCTCATCGAAGACCCCCGAGGAGAAGGCAGAAAGGGATTTTAATCCTTTCTGCCTTCTCCTTTACACATTACTTAGCGCTATGTAATGCATAGATTCTGGCCGGCGATCATGTGACCGCCGGTGTTACCTGACCCCAGCAGTCACATGATCGCCGAACCGGGAGGCAGAAGGAGAGTACTGAAGACGCCGGACAGGTAAGCAGGTCCCTCCCTGCACCCTCCTGAACTCTGTCAGCTCAGGAGGGTGCAGGGAAAGTGTATTTTTTCTCACCCATTCTCCCCAGAACCAATTTATTTGGAGCTGGGGAGAATGGGTGAGAAAAAATAAGTGGATTGGAAAGGGTTAATGCTTTGCATGCAACGATTGCTCTTATTTCATTAGGTTTTTGTATGTAATCAGATATACTTCAGTCTAAGCCGACCTGAGTATAAGCCAAGGTACCAACTTTTACCCCAAAAACCTGGGGTCAATTATTGACTTGAGTATAAGGCAAGGGGTAATATTAGGTACCTCGGCTAACACTGGGATCGGCTATACTCGAGTATGCATTGTGGCTGCTGCTACAGGCCAAGTGGGCAGTATTGTCCGGGTCTCCTGGACTCATGGTTAGTGTAGGGACTAGCGGTATAACCAGGAGCTTAGAAGTTCGCCCGCTAGCTTCACGTTTTGTCTACAATGTCAAGTAATACCTGTTCTTTATAATCAGCCTATCTGTTAGTAGTGGTTGCATTTTTGGCTTCTGTATGCAGTGTTTTCTATCTCTGTGTATTCTGTTCCGTCTCTGTTATATGCCATGCGTGTGTCCTGTTCTGTGGCTCCTAGGATCAGCTATGGCCCAGTTCCGAAGACCGCTGGGCCGCCCTCTTATTTGGGGATGTATATGCTTAGGTTGGGCCACTGTCGACACACACCCCCCCCTCTTTAGCACAGGGTCAGTGGCATGGATTCCATGTGAATCTCCTGTGTGCATGTATACTACTAGACTACTAGTCCTTTGGTCACGATGGTGTTGGCAGTCTGCTAAATCTGCCCACACGATCATAACAGTCTGTTCAGAAAGCCACATAGTACTGATTACATTTTGGGTCCCATTTGTGCATACTAACATAACATTAGGGCCACAATGGGTACATTTCTGAAAACAATACAAACAGGGGTATCCATTTTGGGGTGTCAGTGCACATGAAAATGAGGATTTTTGGTGGAAAAAAATTTAGAATAGCACATTAGCCGAAATAAAGCCTTATTATAATTTTTTTTAATCATAATTCCATTAATTCCTGAAAATGTGGGATCTAAATACTCCTCACACCACTCAGTGAACACATTAAGGGGTGTACTTTGTAAAATAGGGCCATTTTAGGGGGTATGTATTCTGACACCCACGAGCCTTTGCAATCTTGGCTCGGTGGAGGAAAAAGGATTTAGCAAAATGAGGAAAAATGAGGTTCAACTTGAATGTCTCCAAAATGGTTCCAAACAAAAGATGTTTTTGCAAATGTGCGTCCAGAATAAAGTGAACAGATGGAAATATATGTTGGCAAAGATTTGTAGAGTATGCGTGCACATATGAGATATAACATTTGCAAATGTTAAAAAATTACAAGTTATTCAAAATGTTGTCAATATTCTTAATTTTAATTAATATACACAACTTCTAACTGCCCATTTTTACCACTTAAACGAAGTACAACAAGGCACAGAAAAAACAATGTAAGAATCACGTCGATTTGCAAACATGCCCATCTTGAAAGCGTCCTACTGAGCCAACATCTAGGACCGTCAGTCTCTCTGCTGCTTCAACAATGATTGTGAGCAAACGCAGTGTGGTAATCCTGAAATAACTTATCAGCTCACCTGTAAAGAAGAAGGAAAAAAGTTTGCAAGAAAATTAATAAAAGCTTAGTCTATCCAAAAATACCAAAAAAAAAAAAAAAAAAGGTGAGTCACCGGCAAAAAGCAGTCCATAAAACGAAGGGTTTCAAGATTGCTGAACGTCGAGGGTCTCTTCACTGTCGGACAGCCTTCCCATTCTCAAGGACGTCAGATCTGCAGGAAATAACGAAAAATCAGCAGGTTAACAGTCACATCACACCAGTATTACTGATCCCTAGATCCGCTCTACCCACTTACATTGACCACTACTCCCCCAACCTGGTCAGAAGAATCATATATTATATATACACGTACGCACACACGAAAACATGCAAATATGCGCAAAATAAGCACATATGAGCAGATGCACGCAATGAAAATTTTAGCAGATGCAGCAGCTTACCTCGACGAGTTATGTCAGCTTGTGTGCAAGCGAAGCGAAATTCTTCTCAAAACGCGTCCAAACGTCAGGATCATCTCCACACGTAAGTTTGCAAAAAAAAGCGCACAAATCTCGGGTGGCTGCGTCTCCCCACGTAGCGCACAAATCTGCAAAAAAAGACAGGTTGCGTCAGGTGGCGTCGCGGAAATTTCAGGTGACGTACTCACCAGACGTAGCGCACAGCGAATTAATCTCAGGTAGGTACTCGCCAGACGTAGCGCACAGCGAATTAATCTCAGGTAGGTACTCGCCACACGTAGCGCACAGCGCATTAATCTCAGGTAGGTACTCGCCACACACAGCGCATTAATCTCAGGTAGGTACTCACCACACGTAGCAGCACAGCGCATTAATCTCAGGTAGGTACTCACCACACAGCGCATTAATCTCAGGTAGGTACTCACCACACGTAGCACACAGCGCATTAATCTCAGGTAGGTACTCACCACACGTAGCGCACAGCGCATTAATCTCAGGTAGGTACTCAGCACACAGCGCATTAATCTCAGGTAGGTACTCAGCACACAGCGCATTAATCTCAGGTAGGTACTCAGCACACAGCGCATTAATCTCAGGTAGGTACTCAGCACACAGCGCATTAATCTCAGGTAGGTACTCAGCACACAGCGCATTAATCTCAGGTAGGTACTCAGCACACAGCGCATTAATCTCAGGTAGGTACTCAGCACACAGCGCATTAATCTCAGGTAGGTACTCAGCACACAGCGCATTAATCTCAGGTAGGTACTCAGCACACAGCGCATTAATCTCAGGTAGGTACTCAGCACACAGCGCATTAATCTCAGGTAGGTACTCAGCACACAGCGCATTAATCTCAGGTAGGTACTCAGCACACAGCGCATTAATCTCAGGTAGGTACTCAGCACACAACGCATTAATCTCGGGTAGGTACTCAGCACACAGCGCATTAATCTCGGGTAGGTACTCAGCACACAGCGCATTAATCTCGGGTAGGTACTCAGCACACAGCGCATTAATCTCGGGTAGGTACTCAGCACACAGCGCATTAATCTCAGGTAGGTACTCACCACACAGCGCATTAATCTCAGGTAGGTACTCACCACACAGCGCATTAATCTCAGGTAGGTACTCACCACACAGCGCATTAATCTCAGGTAGGTACTCACCACACAGCGCACTAATCTCAGGTAGGTACTCAGCACACAGCGCATTAATCTCAGGTAGGTACTCAGCACACAGCGCATTAATCTCAGGTAGGTACTCAGCACACAGCGCATTAATCTCAGGTAGGTACTCAGCACACAGCGCATTAATCTCAGGTAGGTACTCACCACACAGCGCATTAATCTCAGGTAGGTACTCACCACACAGCGCACTAATCTCAGGTAGGTACTCACCACACAGCGCATTAATCTCAGGTAGGTACTCAGCACACAGCGCATTAATCTCAGGTAGGTACTCACCACACAGCGCATTAATCTCAGGTAGGTACTCACCACACAGCGCATTAATCTCAGGTAGGTACTCAGCACACAGCGCATTAATCTCAGGTAGGTACTCACCACACGTAGCAGCACAGCACATTAATCTCAGGTAGGTACTCACCACACAGCGCAGAAATCTTCCTCTCCCACGTTGAAAGTAGTATAAAAGGCTCCAACCATCAGCTTCCTCTGTAGGCTCGGAATTCGCGGGCAAATTCAAGTACCGGTGACGTCACCGGTCACGTGGGCGCGGGCACAGCTCTCATCGTGCACGGCAGCTGAACTGTACTGCTCGTGCACAATGGGAGGTCACATGGTGCCGATTCCAGCCACCTCATTGGCTGGAATCGGCAGCAGGAATAACCGCAGTGTAAACTACTAATATGCCGCCCGCGACCAGAGCGCCCAGCTGCTTCCTACTTCCGGTAGTCGTCCTGCTTTCCCTCGGGCTTCCGGGATCTCCGCGCTGACCGTCCTACCTGCAGTGATAGGAGCCCCACTTGGAGCACGCCTGCACAGTGACCTCCTGGGCACTAGATGGCGCTATTACCTGACGGCCTGGAAGCCACTATTTCAACCAGTTTTTTTAATCAGTTTTATGTCAATAAAGGTAAACAGGTGTTTCTTTACTCCTCGTCAATGACAGTCCGCAGAGGAGGTTGTGGGGATGGGGTGAAGCTTTCCATGAGTGATTGGACCGGTGCTCTAAGTTACAGTGTTTCCCACCTGCGCCGTCTATGGAGGAGCGAGGGATCCCTGGAGCCGAACGGTCTGTCCCTGAAGGTGCGTTCACACGAACGTATATCGGCTCTGTTTTCACGCCGAGCCGATATACGTTGTCCTCATGTGCAGGGGGGGGGGGGAGGCTGGAAGAGCCAGGAGCAGAAACTCAGCTCCCGCCCCCTCTCTGCCTCCTCTCCACCCCTCTGCACTACTTGCAATGAGGAGAGGCATTCCCCCGGAATTTAGCCCCGCCCCCGTTCCGCCTCCTCTCATTGCAAATAGTGCAGAGAGGAGGCGGGAGCTCAGTTCCTGCTCCTGGCTCTTCCAGCCTCCCCCCCCTGCACATGAGGACAACGTATATCGGCTCGGCGTGAAAACCGAGCCGATATACGTTCGTGTGAATGCAGCCTGAGCTACAATGGGGTCCGCCACTTTACACCCAGCGGCCCGGCTTGGGGACAGAAGAAAAAGCTCCGCCTGCTGAAGAAAATACGCTGCATGTTCACATGCGCCAAAGAGAGCGGACAGGCTTATTGAAATGGTCCCATTCCCTTCAATGGCCTATTACGGTGGGTAATACGCACCACCATAGGCCGCGCCGCGTAGATTTATCACGTGATTACACATTGCATCAAAAAATATTCTTATGAGCAAGCTTATTGAAATCAGTGGCTTCTATTGACTGTATCATACACAATCTGTGCTGATAACACGCCGTGCGGATACACTTATGAGGACGAGCCTTACTGCGCCATCACTAACAGCTCTGCAACCGCGACCAGAAGGCTGATGTGGCCCTCGGGGGAAAAGGAGTTTGACACCCCTCATCTAGATCGTGCAAACTAGAGGCTGTGGAAGTTGGCGTCCCCGATGGTCCCATACATCTATTGGCGATAAACCTGGTGACCGGGCAGCCACGGAAGTGTGACAATGTTGTGGGGGCTCTTGTGACCCCCTTGTGTGTGCTGCTGAGCGTTATCCTGCTGGAAGCCGCCATGAGAGGAACACATGTGGCTGCAGGATGTGCTGAACATATCACTGAGCTGTCATTGTCCCTCGTACCACTATTAAGGCCCATTTACATGGGCCGATGATCACTAAAAGATTGCTCAAACGACAGTTTAAGTGACAGCTTTGAGCGATCATTGTGCCTAAACTATTAAGTAGCTATTCAGCTACTTAATAGCAATTAGGCGTGCAAATGAAGCCTTTAGCTGAATGCAGTTAATAGCCGGAGGGCTCTTATCTGCATTCAGATCCTTTGTTCTCCAGGGGTAAACAATGCTATCAGCACTCCCCCTTGTGGAGAACTGCTGCTAAGAGCAAATGACTATTTTTAGGTTGTACTAAATTTAACGATCAGCTAGCAGTGCCCAAAAAGCATGTGATGGGCGTGCGTTTAGACGCACTGATGATCGCTAAAACGATCGCCAATTAGCGGGGGGTTTTTTTAGTGGTCATCGGCTGGTGTAAATGGGCCTTTAGGGGTGACCGACTGTTGTATGCTATGGCCTCCCAGAGTATCACACCCGACTGTTGTATGCTATGGCCTCCCAGAGTATCACACCAGCAGGGGGCAGGATTGAGGCAAAGGCAGGATTGAGGTGCTCACCCTGAGGGTGCGTTCACACGAGCGCATAAACGGCGCGCTTTTGCGACCAAACGTATATACGTGACCATCTGAGGCAATGGTTTCGAATGTATTCGTTCACATGGGCGATTTTACGGCTCATAAAAACGGCAACCCGCGGAAAAACGGACATACGCGACCGAAATACGTGCCAGCGAATATTCGATGGCCGAAAAGACCGTTTGAAAAGTAGGAACAAACGAAAATACGCTTTCTAGCTCTGGTCGTGATCGGCGAAAAACGTTCTTTCCGGCGATTATACGCTGCGCTCGTGCGAACGTAAATACGCCTACGCTCGTGTGAACGCACCCTGAGGTCTGCAGATACGAACAGAGCCAGCCGTCGTCAGGCTGTAAACTAAACCTGGTTGGCTGCCAGTAATGGGAGGGGGCGGAAGCTTAGCAACTAGTTCCCACCGCCTCAGTCAGTAAAGGGCGAAGAGAAGGGGATAGGAGTTTAGCAGACACGCTGCTAAACTCCCACCTCCCTTCTCCAGCAGCTACCATACGCTCTCATAGGAGTCTATGGGAGCCACCGCCGCATTTCGGCTGGAAAGATAGTCCCTGAACTATCTTTTCTGGCCGATGCAAAAGCGTCCAGCCAAAATGCGCTCGTATGGGTTATCATGGCCGATGGGGCACTTTTATGCCGCCGAAATACGTCCATCTGAACTGATGCATTATAAACCAATGCATCAAATGGGCAGCGTATAGCAGCCGGGCGTGAAATCACTGCGATGTACGCTCGTGTGTATGAAGCCTGAGATGCAACTGCAGCAAAATGACAACTTCTTCTAGGAGCTGGATTTTCTTTTTTTTTTACACTTATTGTATTTAATAAAGATTTACATACACCTAAAACAGCAAAACAAATTCTAAAATATTCTACTCCGTTCCCCAGCAGATCCTTTCCGGACACCTGATGACTTTCGACGCCTGGTGAAGATCTCAGTGTTGCACAGGCTACATCACAGCTAATGATAGTGAATGTGGTTGCACAGAACCTCAGCAGTTCACAATACCTGCTGCAGTTACTTACAGGTGGCGACACGATCATGCTCACTTTCATTACTTGCAGACAATAAAAACCAAAAGGCCCAAAAAAGCCTCAAAAAAGGCCCTTCCGCACTCCAAGGGTCAGGAACAACAACTAACTACTGTGGCTAAATATTAATCCACATTTATTAGCGGTGTATAGCAAAAGGTAAAAATAACAAATGCAACACATTTTAGCGCTAGCTATAAAAAGCGAACCTGGACTCTGGGGTATGGGCAGGTGGTCCTGGCCATAGGAACCCTGCCTGGCACCATGTAAGTCCCCTTCTTGTGTATATGTGTGCGTAATATATATATATATATATATATATATATATACACACACACACACATACATATACACACACAGAAACAGATGCTAGTACAGGTGTTAGTGTATCTTGATGCCACCGGAAAAAGTGGTGGATTCAAGATACAGGAGCTTTGACAGTGCGGTGACGTCCCCTTTTTCTGATTGGCTGCACGCCATTCTGCCTTTGTTCAGCCTCACAGGTCCTGCTTCTGGCTCACTCTGAGTGTAGCTGGTGTGCAAGCAGCGCTGAAGCTGATGCCCTCTGCTGCCTTGGGGCCGCTGTCACTCTCCCTGGCACCCTTTGCTAATGCTTACAGTGGCTGTCTGCTCAGATTGCTTGTAGGGCCGCCGCTGTTGCTGTCTCTGCCGGAGCTTCCTCCTCCTTACAGCTCCTGTCAAAGGGTGGCCTGCTACTGCCGCCGATGTCAGCTTCGCTTGTTAGTAGGGGGCCCCCGCTGTCAGTCTCCCTGCGGGCCCTTTCTTCTGCTTACAGCTGCAGGTGCTGGGCGCGCTGCTGAAACCTCCTGCTCCTGGCTCCAGTGTAACAGTAGGCGCGCTGGTGGCCGCACTGCTGAGTCCTCCTACTCGTGGCCCCGCTGTAAGAGTATGCACTGGCGCCCTCCCAGCAGCGCTGAAGTTCAGCGCCTACACTCACACCGGTACAAGAAGCAGAACCTGTCTGAAAGAAGAAACCATGAATGCTGTGCAGCCAATCACAAAATTGGGGGCGTGACCGCACTGCCAAACCCCCTGTATCTAGTCACCACCTCTACTTCAGGTGGCGTCAAGATTCGCTAATACCGCTAGTACATTCCACAAGGCGCTGTTCAACTATTTATAACTTTCATTACTTGGGAAAGTTGCTTTGCAGCGCTAGTCTTGTACCTCGCAGCTTCACATTGTATTTGAACTATAGTGACCACAATCACCAATTCGCTGGAAGACAAAACCCTCCGTAACTTGCCAATGTGGTCATAGGATGTGTCATCGCTGTAGCCATTCAGTGAGCAACGGGGAAATTTGGATAATTGATGAGTTAAAGGGGTTTTGCTGGATAAGATATCCTAAGGATAGGTCATCAACATCAGATCAGTGGAGGTCTGCCACTCAGGCCCCTGCTGATCAGCTGTTTGAAGTGGCTGCAGGACTCAGGTGAGAGCCATGGCCATTTCACTGCATACCCGGCACAGTGCCACACATTTCATAGTAGCTGTGACTAGTATAGCATCTCATTCTATTCATTTGAATGGAGCTGAACTACTATTAGGTCATGTGATTGATGAACGTGATGTCACAGATCTGAAAAGATCTTCGGAAGCAGTGTTCCCCAACTCCAGTCCTCAGGGACCGCCAACAGGTCATGTTTTCAGGATTTCCTTAGTGTTGCACAGGTGATGTAATTATTGTCAGTGCCTCAGACATTGCCACAGGGGTTCTTACCATAGGATATACTGAAAACATGACCTGTTGGTGATCCCTGAGGACTGGAGTTGGGGACCCCTGTTCTGAAGGATGAAGCACATTCATGGGATTTTTTTATTGCAAAAAGTAGAACAAAGAAATGTATAGTGGTCCAATCACAGCGGACAACACCCTAAATGACACTTTGCTGCAATAGAAAAGTAGCCAATTATTATGAAAGTTAAGTACTGACGAATGAATACATAATATGATGTGTGTATACAGTAACTGCATTGATAAGAGTAAGGAATGTGGATACAATGATTAAATATGGTCTGCAGGAGACGCCCAAGACTCCAGTATCAATGACCTGCCACTTTTACAAGCTTTGGACTAAACTATAATAATCCCTAAATAAGAAGTGTAACACAGGTTATACTTTGACAGTGACTGATCCTGAGGATAAGTCATCAGTGCCTTAGCCACGGAAAACCCCTAAAGGTGTAGATTTGGCTGCAGATTTTGGCACGGGTTACAAAGGCTGAAATCTGCAGTATGCACTGACATACTGCAGTGTATTTCACTTATGCTGCAGATTCCGTGCAGAATTTTTACACACCATGTGGACAAGATTCTTTATATCACATCCACATGGCTTGTACTGCAAATTCTGTAGCATTCCCTGCCCCCCCATGTTGACCATACCCTAAAATACTTGTCTGACTTAGGGCTCCTTCACACTGCCGAGCAAGATATGGGGCAGTGGATATTGTCATCACATGACGCGTGAAAGCCCCATGGATGTGAGGCGTTTTCATGTGAAAACAGCCTTGCATCACTTCAGGGATGGAGGGAATCCCCAGTGGCAGCTGTCACAGCCGCGGCAGAGGATCGCAGAGCTCTCCCATTGCTTTCAATGGGGTCGGGGCTGCTGCCGCTGCCCCTATTGGGTACAATGTGGCTGTGATGAGACATCTTGCAGCCAGATAGAACATGCTGCGGTTTGTTTCCCGCATAGCATCGCCATGCAGGAAAACATTGCTCATGTGCATACCCCCATTCAAAAGAATAGGGTTCATATTTGTGAACTGCGCAAATATCGCACGATTTTCACGCCGGTGTGAAGGCAGCATTAGAAAATACTTTATTAAGGAATTCTGAGTTAAAGGGGTTTTGTCATTATAAAAAAAAAAGAAAAAAATTTCTATACTCCCCTATTCCTCCCCTGTCAGTCTTCTTACCGCATCTTCTCCTCCCCAATCTTCTGGCTCCTGCAGTCCCCCGGGTCACCTCACTTCCAGCCGGCCGGATCCTCTTCTTCCTGTGACGTTACAAACATTGACAGGCATTCTGCTTCCTGCAGGTCGGTGTACCCGCTCACTAGTGACATACTGTTCACTGCCTAGCAGGGAATGCTGAATCCTATGCCGGGCTATTGCCAAGACTGTGCATGTGCGCTGTGTCACGGCAATAGTATATTACCACTCGCAGTGACACAGCATGCATGTGCAGTCTCAGTAACAGCCTGGCATAGGATTCGGCATTCCCTGCTAGGCAGCGAACAGTACGTCACTACTGAGCAGGTACACCGACCGGCAGGAAGCAGAATGTCTGTAACGTCACAGGCACAATACGCGGCACAAATACGCTAGGGTGAACGAGCACCAAGGCCAGATTCACACAACTGTGTTTAAGCTTGCATTTGCGCACGCAATACACAGAAAATAAAACCCACCGATTTTAATGGGTTCGTTCACCTGCACATATTTGGCGCGCACAATTTAGTCAGGCAAAAAACAAATCGCAGTATGCTCCATTTTCCTGTGCATTTGCACCGATAAAACGAAACAGTTTCAAGTCAGTAAACTGATTGGCCGGTTCAATGAGAGCATTGGCACATTTATTTTTCTTTATGCACACGCAATTGTGCACAACTTACGAGCACAAAAAAAAAAAAAAGGTCCAGTAAAATACTCTGATGCCCAAGCAAAAGCACAGCGTAAATATACATTTATACCTTACTGCTGCTTTCAATAAAAAGAAATTATAATTTATTGTTAAAACACAGAAACCATCCGAAATGATAATCAAGTTAAGAGTTCTTCACCCCGTTTCCAGCCACGTCTGCAGCACTCCTCACTCTATACAGCTGGTACACGAGCACTCAAGCTGGGCGGTGCAAGACCTTTTAAAACAAATTGCGCATGCGCAGTGTCAGTTTGCAACTACAGTAGCGCGCAGCACCCATCTTAATCCGTCTAGAACTAACACGTCACCGGCTACACACAGCGACTCAACCCCCGTAGTGAATATTCGCGCCCAATAATTTCTTATTTTCTTGACGGGGCTCATTTGTAATCATATTTTGGGCAAATTTACCCTCACTAAAGATGGCGATTATACACTTTGCGCCTCCTTCCGGCGTGCGCGTCATCTAGACAGCCGGTGACGTACTGCGCTCTGATTGGTCGGTTCAAGACATTGGAAATTTTGAAAGCTTGGCGGTTGCAGCAGAAAGTTCCGCCGCCCAGGACGGGAGAGACCGGAGCTGAGAGCAGAACCGGAGCATCAGTGGAGAGAGGAGGCGCCCCCGGGTACGTGCTGAGCTCCATCAAGGTGTAAGACGTGGCCGCTGTACCTCCCAGCCCGTTACATAACGTCTGTTGGCCTGTCTATGCAGTGGAGTGCAGGCTATAGCACGCTGTTATCAGCCGGTAGTGGTACAATGGCCTCTTACACTCTCCCATAGACCCCCATGTTGCTGGTCACACATTGCATGGAATCCAAGTGCAATAAAGAGCGCAGAGCATCCTATCCTAGTGCGTATTATGTGTGCGCATACACGCCAAGATAGCGCATAGCGGTATGCAGCGCGGGCTCACGGCATTGCCTATCTATAGCGCCATACTAATACGGCAGTGAATTACAAACGCTCCTGTAAAGCCGCCTTTTGGGCGGAAAGAATCAAAAATAAAATCCTTTTTTTTTTTTTTCTGCGTTTATTTTAACGGGGTTTTAAAAAATGCTGCAAGTGTTTTATTAAAACTCTAAATAAAACCTACATGATGGCGATACACACGGAGACCGCAGTAAAAATCACGGATCCAATAGGCGTAGAGTTGGCATCTCGCTTAAGGCACGGCTCACATGAACGTATGGCGCGATATGTGTGAATGGAGTCAATGACCGCATGTTGCATTGTACCGCGTATTGCCTGTGGCCGCGGTTGGCTGCGTGACATCCGTGGTGGATCTGCACTATTGGGTGTTTGGGTGCAGATATTTCAGCTGTAGAACGTTTGCAAAAAAAAAGTGATCATCCCTTTAAAAATAGTTTTTTAAAAACTACAGTCCATCACACACAAGACCGCATGTGGCGGTTCTGGCAAAATAAAACCCCTTGTGTCTTTGAGAGGCGTCGTCCACCAAGTAATGAAGGCCTAATGCATCGCCCGCGCCCCGGAGCGCAGCACGGTTCATACCTGGAAGTTGCAGCGTTTTATGAAGTTTTTCTGTTCCCAGGCTTGTTTGGGTGCGAGATGGGCAAGGATGAGGGCATCCCCGTGAGAGTGGCTCTGCGCTGCCGGCCTCTGGTGCAGAAGGAGATCAATGAAGGCTGTAAGACGTGTCTTGCGTTTGTCCCCCGGGAGCCTCAGGTGGGTCGGTGACATCAGGTTCGTCCTTCCTGGCGGCTGCAGCTCTAGACTAATGTCCTCTCTAACCTACAGGTGATTGTCGGCAACGAGAAATCCTTCACCTATGACTTCGTGTTCGATCCGCTGGCCGAGCAGGAGGAGGTTTATAACACGGCTGTGTCTCCCCTGATACAGGGCCTGTTTAAAGGTAAGCTTAGGAGCTGGACGATCTGGAAGATAGAGGTACTTACCCTGAAAATAAGACCTACCCTGATTTTAGGATTTTTGGGGAGGCTTAAAATATAAGCCCTAGCTGCATTACATTTAAAATACATTACCTAGCAAGCTCGGTCCATGTCCCTCCCGTTGTTCTCCGGAGCTCCGACACTACTTGCTGTCCTCGGCTGCTCACAAATCACTTCCTGGTTACGGGAGTCATAAATCCCACCTACAGGAAGCGATGGCTCTGATTGGTTCTCATGCGCTGCTCGGCCAAGCAATGCGGCGCCCGGTGAACCAATGCGATGGCTGTGATTGCTTCATCGAGCGCTGCATTGATTGGCTGAGCAGCGGTCGAAGAAACAAACGGAACCATCACTTCCTGTAGCTGGGATGTATTGCCGCAGCTCAGTGGGAGAGATCTGGACTGAGCCTGCTAGGTAAGCATAAGACACCCCACTCCCCTGACGCAATGACTTTTTGAGGCGCTTTTCATCCCCACTTTTCAAGAGCCATACAACTTTTATTTTTTTATTGGTACCAGTTTATGGTACATATGTCTTTTCTGATCGCTTTTATTGTGCTTTTTTTTTGGGGGGGGGAGGTAAAATAAATAAAATAACTTTTTGTTTTTTGCTGTGCAGGATTATTAGTGTGCTCAAATTACAGTACAGGTAGTTATGGACACGATGATACCACAATGGGTTTTTTCGTAAATGTAAAAAAAATTTTCATACATATAAGGGAAAATGAAAATTTTTATTTATTTTATTTTTACATTATTTAGGTCCCTGAAGGGAACCTGATCCATAACAGCTATGATCACTATGGTAAGGTATTGCAGGACTTATGTCCTGCAATTCCTTATCACTGGTTATAGCTATCATAAGCAATGGCAAAGCGGGATGCCTGATTACATCATGGGGGTCCAATGATGTCACAGAGGGAGTGCCCTCCCTCTGTGAACCCTTTACGCCCCACGATCCTACATATATTGTAGCATGTAAGGGGTTAACAGCCTTACATACTGTGGTGGGAAGCGGCTAAAACTACCCCAGGATGTGCAAAAACTACATCTCCCACAATGCTCCATTTCCAGTTACCGACTAGAGTGCATCTGTGACTGTACAAACTGTGTCCTTGTATAATCTCAAGGCGGTGAGCCTACCTGACCAGAGAAGCATACAAATTGTGCCCGTTTGATACCAATGGAGAACGGGGGAGGGGGATGGGAGCGTGATGCTTAGGTTTACTTTTATAGCATTTCTGAAGCCATTTCTGTGATGGATTTGCCTATGTCCAGGATTGCAGATTGTGCTAACTTTTGCTATTTTTGGCTACTACAACCTCCTTGAGGCCGGTTTTTTAAGACTTTGCCTATGCAGGATGACAATGTTCTTTCTAGTCTGTATTGGGGATAAGAATATCAGTTTTTTTAAAGAGTTTGATGTGCCTTTTCTTAGGGTACAATGCCACAGTTCTTGCTTATGGACAGACGGGATCTGGAAAGACCTTCTCGATGGGAGGCGCTTACACCCATGACCAAGAGAACGAACCAACTGTGGGCGTCATCCCGAGAGTTGTGAAGGCATTGTTTCAGGAAATTGAACAAAGAGCAGACTGGGAATTTCTCCTTAAAGTTTCTTACTTGGAGGTAAACGTACAAGTCGCTGTTCTGTTAGTACTGTGGATAAGCGCAAACTTTGTAACATTATAGTTTGAGAATATGTAAACAGGTTATGCCACCCTGTATAGTAATGGCCTATCGCTGGACTATGCCATCACTTTACGATCAGAGGCTCCGACCTCATGTCCCCTAGGTCATCTTTGAACGGTAGTGCTCCAGTCCACCCAGGCATGCTGGGAACTGCATGGCCCTACTCGCTTGAATGGGGCTGTTCTGCAGATCCCTGCTAGACTTGTCTGTGCAGAAAAAAAAAATCAATGAAGGAGATGCAGTGGTGCTACCCCTTTTCTTAAGATCGGTGGGGGTCTGAGATGTTGGACCTCTACTGGCCATGTCCTCACTTTATAAAATGGGGATAACCCATTAAAGGGGCACTTCAGGATTTGTTAACTTTGTTTATTGATGGCTGACAGGTTGGGTCCGCACCTATCTCTGTGACCTGACATGGCCGTATTAACAGCTCTTTTTTTTTTTTAAATGCAGCTTGACCTATTTTTTTCCCCCTGTATTTGTATTCTTTTCTAGGGGGTAAATACTGATCAGTATATGTCCAGTAGAAAATAAACCATATGGAGACAAATGCTCATTGGATAGTGATGAGATACGGGTGTATGGCATCTGTAATACAGATCCAAATTACGGATGTGTTACAATACGCTTGTCTGAAACTGGCCTAAGGAAGTTAGCCAGAACAAAACTGAGGATGGGTTACAAATGGCAGATCGCAAGCTCAGAACACTCACGATCAACTGATTAGAAGGAGCTGCGGGTCGGCCAGAACGATGAAAAGGCAGTCCATTTCATCGGTTTCCCATTCACTTTGATCTGCTATTCTGAGGATGGATCACCAATAGTTTCCTTCTGGAAAATCCCTTGTGAGGGTGGAAACGCGGTACCGCTGTCCACATATGGTCAAACCACAGCCGCCCGTGGCAGCATAGCTTTTACTAGTAACTCGTGGCTGGCATGGGTGAATGTCATTTTGGCTGTAATTACGTAAAAGTAGTAACCAATTTTGACTGAATAATCTGTAGTATTTGTATAGCGGTAAAGCTCTACTGTTATAATATACAACTCGGATGGCGACTTATCTGCTGGAGGAACAAAGGATATGGGATGTTAAAATTTGACAATCCCATTTGTTCCAGTCGGGGGAGTGCTGTCCCCAAAAGCATTGGGTCGGTTCACACCAGAAGTTGGCAATCTATTTTCCGGCTCTGTATGCCAAACCTGCCCAATCATGGAAACGAGCAGCGCCGCATGGATCCAGTTGAGTGTAGTGGGTCCATCCAGCATGCTGCACTACTTTGGGATATTAACGGAAACTGATGTAGACTCCGTTCTGCAGATGTAAATCCAGCTTGGGGCTGTTGGGCCAGTTTATCTGTGTGAAGCTGGCCATGTAACCAGTCTAGGAAGTTCTCTGAAAGGCAGACATGGCAGCACAAATCTCTTGCCTGTCCAAGTGTTGGAAAACCGCATTAAAGGCTTCTATGTGATCACTTATTAATCTGTTTGTTTGAAGATCTACAATGAGGAAATTCTTGACTTGTTATATGCTTCTCGGGATAAAGCCTGTCCAATTAGCATCCGTGAGGATCCGAAGGAAGGCATTAAGGTATGTTACCGGAGCATTGCGTAAGTATAACAGTTGTGGGATATTAGAAGACTGATAACTTACTGTTCCCTTCAGATCTGTGGACTGACGGAGCGGGATGTAAAGACTGCTTTGGATACAATAAGTTGCTTGGAGCAGGGGAACAGCTCTCGCACCGTGGCCTCTACAGCTATGAATTCCCAGTCTTCTCGATCCCATGCCATATTCACCATCTCAATAGAGCAGAAGAAAAGGGCTGATAAGTAAGAGTCCTTTTTTTGCTCAGACAGATAGATTAAAATACACTATAGGAAGTGTATTGGCCATTACAAAACTTGCAGCAGCTATATGAGCTATATAATTGGTGCAGTTGCTTCTCTTTTCCTGTCTAATAGCCAGGCAGCTGAGTGGAAACCGAGCAGACCCCATTATAGTCAATGGGGTCTGTTCAGCGCTGTTCCCTCCCAGCCTGAGACTGAGCCATTCGGCCATAGGGATTCCCCTTCCCTGCTGATTGGGAATGCCCATTCATGTGATTACTACTATGTGTAAAAGGTATCGGCCACTGATGATTTTTTAAAATGTGCCGATAACTGTAAAATGGCTCACTTACTAATGTCATGTGACTAGAACATGGCTGCTCAGGGAGGAGCGTGTGTCCCAAGACTTCCATCAGGAGCCTTCATTGGATAACATTGTGCACAGCGTTGCACATATGCTAGTTTTGCTTTCCGTGTTCACCGAAGGCAACTGATAGACATAACAAATGTGAGCTCTGTGATGACCGTGAAGAATATTGTACAGAATGAGGGGCGTGACTTTACAGCTAAAGAAAGCAATTGGCGCAAATCTGCTAATTACATTATGAAGAATAATCGGAAAGTGGGCAACCCCTCTAAGTAACTGGCTTCAGCATGGCTGACGTGGAGCATTAGTTGGTCACTTTGGTACTATGATAGTTTGCCTTTAATCATTGAATTCTTATGATTCCTGTTTTTTGTGTGGTGGTTTTTTTTGGGTTTTTTTTGGGTGGTAGCTTGGAGTTATTGAGGAATCTGAACTATATCTGTAATCTGCTTCAATCCTTATAGGAACAACAGTTTTCGTTCCAAACTACACCTTGTCGATCTTGCTGGGTCTGAAAGGCAGAAGAAGACCAAAGCTGAAGGGGATCGTCTGAAAGAGGGTAAATATATATCAGAAGGGGAACCTGTCGGGTGATATATTCTGCCCCAAGATCAGTATATGGTGGAGGGGAGCATTGCTCCGATCTGTGATGTTTTTGATTTGGAGTAGGATTCCTGATTGGCATCTTGAAAAAAAAGGTTTGGTACGGTGTTAGCCAGTAGAGCAAAGTGTGATTGTTCTCAGCAAGAGAGACCACGTAATCTTGTAGATATACCTTTTAACAAATACATGATGTTATAGTGAGCTTTCGAACCTCACAGGGTCCTTCCTCAGGCATAATGAAATGGATCTGAAGAGGCATGCATATATATTCACACATACTTATGACAAGGCGCAGACATAGATGTGATTAATATGCACTTAAAAAATGCCACAACAGAGATAAAACCTTTACATCTATGTTTCTATGGTCCCTGAATTAGTGTTAGAGGGTCACCAGGCCAGTAGTGTTATCTGTGCTATAGATTTCTCATACTTCCCAGTCATGCATGAATCCTTTTGAAGAATTTAACCCTCTGTTGAAAGTGTCAAAAGTTACATTTGTATTCCCAAATTCTTCTATGGCTTTGTGATCTGAAATTGCCTTTCAATATAATAACTTTCATGTCTTCAAAGTTGTGTCCATGACTAGAAAAGTGATCTGCCACAGAGAATTTTGTCTAATTGTGTGGTGAGGAGACCTCATCCTCTAAGTTTGTCCTGTTTCTCCAACGTAGAGGGCCTCAACAGGACATTTACTGTACAGGATCAGGTAGACCACATCGGATGTGAAACATGTGAATGTCCCCGGGATCTTCTAGTCCTGCTGTGTGTTGGGGCATCTTTAATGGTGTGAAGCAAGTGGTGTGCAGACTTACTTTCCATGGTACACCACTGTGATCCTTTTTTTCTGGTGATTGGTGGACATCTTAGAGGGCAGGAAAGGGTTCTATCCAGAGAGCGATAACTACTAAGCAGCCTCAAGAGTGTTTGCAAAGCAATGCCCCGCTCCGCTGTCTCAGGTATCACTTGACAGCAGGCAATGGACAGCAAGTTAGAAGGAAGGGAGACCCCCTAGTGGCCAGCGTTTTTGAGACCCTTTTGTGCAGAAAAATCACTGAAGTTAAAGAATGTGAATTGGAATTTTACAAGTTTATCACATTGGCTATTCTATTACCAAACGTTTGACTACTTAAACCTGACCGGTTTATTCTTCCTTTTAGTGTTCGTTTTGGCTAATTCTTTAGTAATGTATCATAGTATCACCCTTAAGATTACAATAAGTAACCTGTGGACTTCTGGACTCGTAGGTATCAGCATCAACCGTGGCCTGTTGTGTTTGGGCAATGTTATTAGTGCTTTGGGAGATGATTCAAAGAAAGGCGGCTTTGTGCCATACAGAGACTCCAAGTTAACTCGTCTTCTACAAGGTAAGTTTTTGTAGTTTTGCTCATTGCATTACACCTGGAAGAAGCCATATGAGAAGTATAGTATGGGCTGCAGGGTTGCTTCTATTGCTCTAAAGTTTCGGGAATGGAAATGGCTACCAAGTAATACAATGATTCCGTGTCCTGGAGTTGGCTGAACTCTCAGAATATGCATCCACCCAAGGGCCTAGTTGGGGACACATTGTATCCTACAGTTAGCAGTGATTTGTATCTGGTGCAATCTGTTATATTGTAGGATCAGGCAGTATTCAGAATAATTATACCGCAAACTTACTGAGATGTCATATATTGCTGCAAATAGCCCAATATTGGCTTGAATATGGGGGAAATGGGTTGGTTAAAAAAAAAGCAACAATTTTTTGAAGTCCTATGAAGGGCCACACTTATGAATTGGTTAGCACCATAACTGTTGTAAATACTTTTAGACCGACTTAGTAGCAAAGCCAGAAATTGGCAAAATTTTGGTACAAATCTAGTCTTAAATGCTGGACCTGAGTCAAGTCTCATATACATTTATATTAGTGGTGTATGTTGTATGCGAAACTTGGGACATGACATCTGGCCTCTGGAACGGTGGCTGTGGACAGAGGCTGCTTTTGTGCTTCCTTATAGCCTACTACTAAACCTGGAGCACACTTACTGCTGTCACAAGATTAACTTTTGTCTTCACATTTTGTGACTCTTCCAGGGTTGGCAGCTGCAGAAGATTTAAATTTATCATCGGTTTCCCTGAAAATAAGACACTGTCTTATATCTCCCCCCCCCCCCCCCCCCCAAAAGAGGCAGGGTCTTATTTTCAGGGAGGGCTTATAATCACCTAGTAGCCAGCGTTCGGCTCCCTCGTGCTGGGCTGCGGTGCTGCTGCGGGCTTCTGTGTACTCCTGAATGCTGACACAGCATTTCTTCTGGTAGCGGGGCTTGTATACTCCAGCAAGTGGTTACTGTGATTTGACTGACGTGGCACTTGATGAGCCGATCAGAGCCATTCATTGAATGGCTGTGATTGGTTAATCAAGCGCCAGCTAGGATTGGCTGAGGCAGCTCTCGATGAAACAATCAGAACAATCGCTTGCTGGAGGTGGGGTATTCAAGCCCCGCTACCAAAAGAAAACTGTTAGCGTTCAAGAGTACACAGAAGCCTGCAGCAGCGCCGCAGCCCAGCGCGAAGAATCCACACGTTTTTTTTTGTTTTTTTTTTCTTGTAGTTTAGCTAGAGCTTATTTTTGGGCAAGGGCTTATATTTCAAGCCTCCCGCCCTCTATATCCCCCCTGCTTTGACTTTCTAATGTTAAAAACGCATCACATGAAAAACAAACCCCCAGAGGGTACCCGAAAAGAGAAACCTATTCCTCCTAGACGGAGCAAAAATACTAATCCCTAGGCATTGGAAAGACACAGACCCCACTAGCATCCATGAATGGTTTAATGAGACAGCAGACAGCGCCATTGTATAATGGCAGAAAGAGCCCCCTAGAAGACTCTGAATCCAAAATTGGATTGCCAAGGGTTAAAGGAAGCAAGTGTAGCATGTTGCAGCGTCAATCTGTGTATTTAACCTTTTTATACTCCAGACAGATGTCTCTTAAAGCGCCATACACAAAGCATGAGTGAGAACTACAGGCAAGGGAATACAATATACATAAAGTCCAGAGTGTGATAGGTGGTGGGGAGTTGTTTCTACAGGAGGTCTTTAAGTCAATGAAATGGTTTTTCTGGGAGTAAAATATTAATGGTCTTTCTTTGGAAGAGGTCATCAATATTAGGCCGTTAGACGTATGGACAGCACATCGTAGAGAATAGACTGCAGCACGCCCCTGATCACTGCAGCCTCTTCCAACGACTGCTCGACAGATGCCAGGAGTCTGGCCAACAGGGATCTGATACTGAGAATAGGTTATCAATAGTTTAGTCCCAGAAAAACCTTTAAAATGCCTGAATCTTGGATATATTAGAAACGATATTATCTTAAGTCTTCTTTAAAAAAGTCCATTTGTCTACAGATTCCCTGGGTGGTAACAGTCACACCCTGATGATTGCATGTGTGAGCCCTGCTGACTCCAACATGGAGGAGACCGTCAATACTCTTAGATATGCAGATCGAGCCAGGAAGATCAAGAATAAACCTATAGTCAACACGGATCCGCAGGCTCTAGAGCTCCAGAAACTCAAGCAGCAGGTACTTATAGCTTCACGGAAGCCAAGAAAATGGGAACAAGACCTCCTTTATCAGAATCACAATGTGCTTTTATGATTGTCTTGAACAGGTACAAGATCTGCAGGTTTTGTTGCTGCAGGCCCACGGAGGGACTCTGCCCGTCTTAACAAAGTAAGAGATCCCCATTTCTGGAGTATTTAATGTAAAAAATACTTCTACAGGTTGACCTATGGGCATTTGGTCGCTGACTGAACTAAATACTGTGTATGTTCAACTGTAAAAGAATTGGCTTGTACACTTGGCTTCCTTTTAAGAGACCCTGCAAGCCTGGACAAAGATGGTCGCACCACTTCTGACTACTTGATGCGCTAAGATACTACCTGCTCCTCTTACCGGCCAGCACTGGTAAATCAAAGCCGATGTAGTATTTTGGATGCATACTAATACATACTATGCACTAGGATGTCAGAGAAGCTGCTGGGCAGTATCAAAAAGAAACAATGGCAACAATGCTGCCATTGTTTCTTTTTGATACTGGACTGCTACGTTTGGAGTTTTCTGGCTCTGACTCCATTACAATTGGCATGCATGAAGCAGATTTATTGATCTGGAATAACTGCTACAAAGTCCTGAGGTGTGCTGCGAATCAACGTAATTGCATAGAGAAGCTGCTGTGGCCATCTTTGTCCAGAGGGTCGCTTTAAATATTGCTACTAGATTTGTGTACAGATCCAGTTTTGCAGTACTTTTAGCAAGGCTGGTTTAGGCTGACTTTCCACGCCTACTCTGTTTCTTTCCAAAAAAAAAAACAGACTTTACAGGAAAGTCTCCAGTGAAATATAAAATACATCACATACAAAGCATTCTGAAATCGGTCTTGAGATACAAGATGGGTTATCTGCTTATTGAGGGATTAGGTTACATCCTGTCTATGGAGAGGGGAGGAGAGCAACTACAGGGAAACTAAGACAGAAAGGCGCTGCTGCTGAAAGCTCTAGTAAGTGTTTTATGTTGGCCAAGTGCTGGATTCACAACTACACTGCTCGGTACACTGTATAATGTCCGTACTGCTTCTCCTTGTGAGGGTGAGCTTACAGAGAAGGAGTAAGATCTCCTTTATGTGCTGTGTATAGCAGTGATATAGCAGCTAGTTACACTTACTGGAGTTGAGGTCAGGTAAATATTGACCGGAAAATGACTAAAAATTTCATATGGAACTCCTAATGGCCAAAAATAGTTTAGTTATGTCAGACATTGGCTCATTCTGAAATGACAAGTGTACTTTTGTTCTTGAGGTTAACATGGTTCATAATAAACTTCACTAAGGTGGTGTGTTCTCAGTGTAGGGTGCGAATTCCAATATGGGAGTTATGGCATCTCTTTACTGGCCTCTCCCATGGACATGCCGCTTATTCTGTTCTTCCTTTCTTACTTAGCATGCAGCCATCTGAGAATTTACAGTCTCTTATGATGAAGACTAAAACCTTGGAGGAAGAGAATCTCAAGCTGAGTCGAGAGCTGAGTGAGTCTTCAGAACAGACTGCTCAGTTTCTTGAGAGGATTATTCTGGTGAGCCGGAATGCTTTGCTGTATATTACACTATGAAGTTTCTGGCCAACTAAACAAGAAATGTAAACAGAAAACTTTTGTCCTCCAAATGATTTCGCTCCCTACAGGGAAAGGGGCACAAGGGGAGATGTGGTCGCATGTGGCATATTTGCAGAAATTTTTGCAGATGTATAGATCTGAATGGGATTTCTTAAAATCCAGGCAGATGCTGCAGAAACAACCCCATTCAGATGGATGTATTGGCTTTTCAGTTGCAGAAATTTCCATTACAAATCTGTAGTTTAAGTATACCCTAAGGCTGGGTTCTCACAGGGCAGATTCTCGGCGGAAATCTCGCGGTTTGGCCGCAGCGAAAAATCGCAAGATTTCCGCCGGGAGAACCGCTGCTGCAAAACTGGCGGCTTTGAAGCGGCCCGGCTGCTCGCTCTCCCATAGAGGAGAGCGCGGCCGCAGCAGCAAAAAAAAATGGACAAGCTGCGGTCGGCAAATCCGCGCCACAGCGGCAGCTTTTGCTGGCTTAGCCACAGCGGATTTGCCGTCCCGTGTGGACGAGATTTCTGAGAAATCTCGTCCACATGGCTGCCTAATCCCGGGATTAGCGGCCGCATGCAGATTTGCGCGGTGAAATTACACACAGAATTTCTGTGGCAAATCCACCCTGTGTGAACCCAGCCTAAGGGATGGTTCATGTGGGCTGCTATCACTGTTAAATGAGCTTTTATTGAGATCAGTCCTTGTTTAACTGGCCCTTACACAGACCGTTATGGAGGACAAATGATTGTCCTCCATTCACTTACACTGCATTGGGGGAGGGGGACACTTTTTTTTGTGTTCTTTTTGAGCATTGTCCAGCACTATCAAAGCAAAAAAAGTGATCCCAGCTGGTATACTGCCCTCTAAATGGTGTGCTCCCTGGAAGTTATCACTTGGCAGTACAGCATTGGCGTCCAGTGTAGCTGTCCTACAATAGAATGGCTGCCAACTGAGATCTGGGTATTTGTTCTTCAATAGTGTGTCGCTAACTTAAGGGATATTGAACGGCATCATTCTCTACAGTGTTTAATTCTTGGCAGCACATCCCATCTTCACATTAGGAAATATGCTGCTGAGATGTGTGTAGGGTGAGGGGGTGAAGTCTGCTGTCTGCTGAGGATCTACATTAAAATCCACCCAAATGGTGCGTATTTTCTGCTGCAGAAATTCTGCACTATTTCCGCTACATGTGAACACACCCCTTGGCTGTTTCCACGGAACTGGTGCACTGCGGAATCTTCAGGGCTCAGTTGACGAACTGTCTTGAAACCTGCAAGGCCTAAAGTTGGTTGTTGATCTGTGGCTATTTTCTTGGCTAATGGTGTTTTTCAGTGCGTTTTTTTTTAAGATTTCTGTTTGTTTACTCAAATGCATCATTGGAGGAACAATGCAAATCTACACTAAAATGCGAAATGCAACCAACCCTCTCAAAAACACCCTGGGGATTTAGCTTTTATATTACCTGCTTTTTCTGCAACATTAAACTCTGCTTTGCAAGCTATTAGCGCAGCGGCTATTTTGGATTTTTTTGTAGCCGCGAAAACTACGACGAAAGAATAATCGTTCATTCAGTCACTGCTGGCACTTACACTGCGACTATTCAGTTTCACTTGATCTTGTGAGAATGTGAACAATGGTCGTTCTGTGTAAAAAGGCCTTTAGGCTGGAATCACACATTGGCCGGAGATGTTAATCAAGTGATGATTGAACAAAAGAGATTATTTTTTCTTAATACTTTCCCCCTTCTGACTTTGGTTCAAGAAAGACGCATCTGTAATTCCAGCCTAAAGTTTCTATTTTTAAATTTTTTTTTCTTCTCCCTACTTGTAGACGGAACAGGAGAATGAGAAACTGAACACAAAGCTGGAGGAACTTAAGCAACATGCAGCGTGAGTCTTATGATCAGCCTGGAATCTTGTGATCGGGGATCTGCTAACTTTCCTGTTTTTAACTGGATTAATTTCTATCACAGATGTAAGTTGGACCTGCAGAAAATAGTTGAGACATTAGAAGACCAAGAGCTTAAGGAAAATCTAGAAGTTATTCGAAACTTGCAGCAAGTCATTGTCCATCTTCAGGTAAGCTAGTGCAATCTGCCGCCCTTCTGAAAGGAACACATTAATTGGTTTTGAAATTGGATATTCAGTCGGTCGATGTGATTTGTGTCTACATCCTTTAGGCCATATAGTAGACTAGACCGACGTATAACTCATGAAGGGCCTGTTGCACCAAAGTTTCCATCTTGGATCAACAAGAGTTAATCTAAGGTCAAGTAGAAAAACGTTGCACCAACACGGTTTAGTCTGATCTTGGTTCAATTTGATCCCCTGATTTTAGCTAATTAAACTAGTTGAATTTAGTTTCCCACCTTGGATTTTGGCTGCTAGACTGCTGATGGACGTTTCTGGGTTGTGAAATTACACCCAAGTTTGCCGCTAGTAGCAGCCGGGTTTGTACTATTTAGCTATGAATGCTGGTAAAATCACCGTCGTGTACAATCGGCATGCGGGATACGTTTCTTCTAGATTCAACCTTTGATCGCAGATCAGGTGAACTTGGTTTTGAAAATCTTAGATCAAAAAGTGTTGGCGTAAAAGTGTTGCACCGACTACAGTAGATCGAAGTTTAACTAATCCAGCATCAACAGCGTAGTTGGTGTAACCAGCCCTAAGACAACCGCCTAGAAGATGATTAATCGCCACCAGTTTACTTCCTACTTATTAAAATTCCTTTTTAGTGAATAGAGACAGCCCCTTTGTTAAATCCATTAATTTGTGTCATGTTCACCTAACTATTTTTGTTGGTAAGTAGACAATTCAAGTAAATGTTCCATCCGCCCTTTAGACTTGGAAATTTGTTTTGTCGTGTTCTGTGTCTGACAGAAATACTGCCACCATGTGGTTGGATGACCACCTGACACACTAAGGCATTTACCGTATGTCAGAAGGGCCTGGCAGTGCCAAACCTCTGACTGCTTCCATAATCAGTTAGAGTGCAAAAGTGTTGTAACTGATTATTGAAACCAGCAGGAAATACTTTACTGTCCCTCTATTTCCAGTCTGGGCGCCGCTGAGTATCACCAGCGGTAACCCCTGACACTCTCCTGGCGTCTGCGCTACTGCACTACCTGTATGCGTAGGTGCAGGGAGAAAAGTGTCAGAGCCTGTAATACTCGGTGGTGCCTGGACCGGAGCTACAGAGGGAAAATAAAATACCTCCTGGTGGGGTTGCTGCCCACCAAAGGTAATGAAGCCACTGTTGCCCCTGGGGGCATGATTACTTTTGCGGTCACTGTGGTTATCCACGTACATTTGAAACTAAACTCTCCACTTCTTTAGCCCACCAAGGAAGTTTTTTGTTTTAGTATGAAATATTTTACCCTATTTTCTATTCAAACCTGGATGCGTCTTGTAGTCAAGAAAATATGGTACAGGTGACCCAATAGAGGGAGACTTGGCACCTAATTGTTTATACGGTGGCCTGCACTCACGAGTCGGGGGGTTGAGGGAGAACCATATCACTCCACCCATTCACTGGTGTAGTGGAGATCAGTCCCTGCTACAATCAGTCAGCGCCCACATTGAAGCACTGTACAGCATATTGTGGGTCTAGTAATCACAAGGGGTTCCGTGACTAGTGGCTCCTGTACCTAGAACACTGCCCTCAAGTGGATTCATTTTCTATTAGTCACTGTCTTGGGCTGTCTTCTAGTATTCTAATATGTGACCAGGCTACAGAGCTGAGGGTGCTTGTTGGCATATAGGGCACATTTCTATATACTGATTGTGTTGTGCCTTCTGGCTTGGTTTTGTTAGGACATCTATTATATTCCATATATATAAATGTCTTTGGTAACAGACTTGAATTAAACATCATTTACATCGTACCTTGTTTTGTTTATTCTTCTAAGCCCCAGAAAAGATATATTTTGAGCTTCTATTCTGAACCATATAGTTAGATTGGAGACCTAATTGTTCGCTTGCCATTTGTGTAATGTTACGGCTCCACCTCAGTAACAATTTGTTTGCATACACAAGAACTTTGTTTTTTCCTTCCTTTTGCTGCCAATTGTTCAGCAAGCGCTCCTGTGGAGCGGCAGGTCTGACCTTCTCAATCGTTTCCTTTATCAGGATGAAAGTTCGGGAATTGCTGCATCCATTGAAGCTTTGGTGGATGAGGTCACAAACTCTTCTCTGTCTGAAGAGGTAAGACTAATATGAAGATCAAGGAAACGGAAATGCAATAGAAAGGATTTGTGACTTTTTTTGAAAAGCCTCATAAAAGTGTGTAAAAGCTCTTCTATATCATCACTTATCTAAAGTTACCCAACTTAAAGGGGTTGTCCCGAGGCAGCAAGTGGGTCTATACACTTCTGTATGGCCATAATAATGCACTTTGTAATGTACATTGTGCATTAATTATGAGCCATACAGAAGTTATAAAAAGTTTTATACTTACCTGCTCCGTTGCTAGCGTCCTCGTCTCCATGGTGCCGACTAATTTTCGCCCTCCGATGGCCAAATTAGCCGCGCTTGCGCAGTCCGGGTCTTCTGCTTTCTTCTATGGAGCCGCTCGTGCCAGAGAGCGGCTCCGTGTAGCTCCGCCCCGTCACGTGCCGATTCCAGCCAATCAGGAGGCTGGAATCGGCAGTGGACCGCACAGAAGAGCTGCGGTCCACGAAGGTAGAAGATCCCGGCGGCCATCTTCAGCGGTAAGTATTGAAGTCACCGGACCGCCGGGATTCAGGTAAGCGCTGTGCGGGTGGTTTTTTTAACCCCTGCATCGGGGTTGTCTCGCGCCGAACGGGGGGGGGGTTTAAAAAAAAAAAAACCCGTTTCGGCGCGGAACATCTCCTTTAAGGCTCACTGCTTAACATGGGCTGACAGTCTTCTCAGCAACTACGTCCCTGCTAAGGTCGTCGGCGCTCGTGCAGAGCCTTTAAACTGAAAGGCTCGCCGGCTTCTCAGCTGCCTCTCCCTCAGCTCTTCACCTCCTATAGGAAGCAGAGAACATTTTCACACGAGAAGTCAACTTGTTTTTGAAGCGGACGACAAGCCATTTCCACCCCCCCACCCCACCCCCAGCATTCACACTCAATGATTATTGCTCAAATTTGTTTGAACTAATTTTGAGCGATAATCGTTACAGGTAATTGGGCCTTTAGTTGAGCTGTTGGTGACCCTCTTGTCCCAGGCAAACCAAGATGACACACTGCTTCTGACTACCAGGGCTTACTGTGCCCTGATAGTGAAGGACCCTCACACACTCTGGTCAGCGCTGTTCTCATGAGCAGCGCTGGCCAATTAGATTAGCATGTAGTATCTGTCTGCCGATGCATAGTGTGCGCCACCAGAAGCTGCTCAACCGTTTTTTTGTTTTTTTTCCATCAGACTAAAGTGTCTTTTGTGATTTAAATTGCAACTTGGGCTATAAGAAAAGATTCCCCTGATTCTTATTTATTTTTTTTCTTTTTAACCCCTTAATGACACGGCCTATTTTGGGCTTAAGGACGCAATGATTTTTGGCGGATTTTCATCTCCATTTTTCAAAAGCCATAACTTTTTTATTTTTCTGTCGACGCGGCCGTATTAGGGATTGTTTTTTGCGTGGCGAGCTGTAGTTTTTATCGGTGCCACTTTTGGGTACATAGACTATATCGTAAAACTTTAATTTTTTTATTTTTTTTATATAACAGGGAGAGAGAACGCATCAATTCTGCCATAGATTTTTTGGTTTTTTTACAGCGTTAATCATGCAGCATAAACGTCACAATACATTTTTTTTTTTTTCCTGCGGGTCGGTACGGTTATAACAATACCAAAATTCTTTTTTTTTTCCGTTTTTTTTGCAATAAAAACCCTTATTTTGGAAGTCTTTTTTCTTTTTCTTTTTTTTTTTCTCTATCGCTGCATTCAAAGTTCTGTAACTTTTTTTTTTTTTTTTTTTTTTTTTTTTCTATGTACGGAGCTCTCTGAGGCCTTATTTTTTGCAAGACTTTTATTGCATTTTTTGGGAGGCAAAATGCTAGAAATTAGCATTTTGCCTCTGTTTTTAGCGCTTTTTTTTAATGTTTTTTGCCGTACAAAATAAAAAGCGTGTTCAACTTTTTGTACATGTTGTTACGGACGGGCCAATACCCAAAATGTGCCATTTTAATTTTTTTAACTTTTTTTTTTTAGGCTAATATTAGGGACTTGCAGCACTTATGATCGCTGTGATAAGGCATGGCAGGGCTACTGCCCTGCCATGCCTTATCGCTTATACAGCGATCATAGGCATTGGAACTACAGGATACTAGTGTCTGGCGTCCTGTTGCCATGGCGACAGGCCGGGCTCTCGTGATAACATCACGACAGCCGGCTGGAAACAGAGGGAGCGCGCTCCCTCTGGGAACTCTTTCCCTGCTGTGATCTACTTAGATCGTGGCAGGGAAGGGGTTAACAGCGGGGGGCGCATCTCACTGACAGCCGGCTCCCGCTGCGGGATAGCGCAAGATCAGTCATGATCTCGCACTATCCCGATGACGTAAGGGGGGTACCAGCCTGCCATGACGTACCCTTACGTCATGGGTCGGGAAGGGGTTAAAGAAATGGGATTGCAGTAGAATAGAAGGAAGAAAAACTACAAACAGAAGGAAAAGTCCTAAAGGCTGTTTTTATTTTCGCTCTATAGTATATGTACTTACACTATCTATTTACACTTGTATATTAGACACTTTCCTTTAATAGTACAGGGAAGCAGCAGCGCATTCAAAACCCCAAGCTTGTCAGTGTAAAGGTCTGTCCTGATGAAACTACCCCTTCTATAAAGACCCTCTTCCCTGGTGATGGGCAGTTATCACTCTGGGAAGCTGTGGATGTCACCGCACTGCAAAGTGTCAGGGAAAGTGTTACACGGCAGTCGTGTAATATTGCTACATGGTTGCTTGGAGTTCTTCACAACAGCATATGAAAAAGGCTGATATATGTATTTTTTCTTTTTTTTTTCTCTATTAGAGGGAATCCATTTTTCAATGTTTTTTTTTTTGTTTCCTTTTCAGAAACTCGATAACGGAGAGAAGCGTTCTTCTGATGGCTTTACCGCTACTCATGCCCTTAGACAGGCACAGCTTTCCAAAGAACTGATTGAATTGAATAAAGCATTGGTTCTGAAGGAAGCGCTGGCAAAGAAGATGGCTCAGAATGACAATCAGCTGGAACCTATGCAAGGCGAATACCTGGTAAGCATTGTCATTGACTCTAAGACCATGTTCACATCTTGTGGTATCTTAATGCCATACCACAGGCAAAGGGCAAGATTGATGTACAAAACTGAGTATTAATCCATGCTACAAAGAGAGCTCAAAAATAAGCTATATTTTTGCACTTGTGTTGTAACCTATTCCAAACACCATTTATTCAAGATTTATGAATGCAACTCACATTTTGTAACGCATGAATGCAAAGAAAAGAAACAAACTGCAAACAAAAAACCTGTTCATGCATTCATCGCTCATCACTAGTTCGGACTGCGTTCACACAGTCTCAACCTTAAGCTACTTCACATTATGGATGTTTAATACGGTCCCTTTTTTCTTGCAGATTAACATAAAGTCCTTGGAAGCAGAAGTAGGCGCTCTGCAGAAGGAAAAGGAAGAGCTAATCCTTGCTCTTCATTCGGCCAAGAAGGATACCAATCAGGCCAAGTGAGTAATGATTAAACCGTTCTCCATAGCCATTCACATGTTGTTCCATAACTTTTGTTTAGTTTGTATATACATGTGTCTTCCAGTATGACTTAGTTCTGTTTTGAGATGGTGTGTGTATATGTAATTACACTTTTCCTAAATTTTTAAACTGATGCTGTCATCAGCTTTGAATTCTCTAAACGGTCATGGAGCTCAATGGTGAGGGAATAAGGAGTCCAAGGAGCTGTTTTCATACTCGCATGTACCCCATTCCTGTGGTGTCAGCAAAGTCAGTGAGTGCCAACAGCTTGACTCTGTGCACTCGTGTCTATAGGAGATGCCCGCACAAAATTGAGCTGCTGGTGCATGCCAACCTGTGGGGACACAGAGCTGCTATGGGGCGCCCAGTGAGTATAAAGCGCAGTTCCCTCACTTTTCAGCCCCGTAATGTAGTTTATTATTAGACATGCCGATTTGTTTGCGTGAAGAATGTCAGAGCTCTTTCGGGCAGTCTGCTTAGACAGACAGATACGTCGTTGGCTCGTTCTAACGGGAAATCGTTCAGTCATTCACTGTATAGGTGGATGAGAACGATTGAACAATCTGGATTTAAACCGAACTGTTAGTGAATGAGCCAACTATTTGTATGGCTGCGTAAAATTGAGTACTGCAGAGCAAACTATTGGTCCGATCATTGGTAGCGTTTACACTGAATTATAATTGTTCATTCTTGATTGTTTAATCGTTGCATGTAAAAGGGCCTTAGGCTTACATTCCTAAAGTTTTTTTTAACCAATTGGGTAGGAATCAAAAATATTGACTTTCTAAATAAAATGTTCACAGGCTGAGTGAAAGAAGAAGAAAGAGGTTGCATGAACTAGAGGGTCAGATGTCCGACTTGAAGAAAAAGCTGCTTGAGCAGTCGAAGCTTCTGAAGTTGAGGGAGTGCACTGAAAAAACGGTCACCAAATTGAATGACGAGATTAAAGTGAGTTCATCGCTAATGCTTGTATAGAACACGCTGAGATCCCTAAAGTAGTTTCCACCGCTCACGACTAAATGTTAAAGGCATCATCCAGGATATTAAAAAGTTCTAAAAGGTTAAAATGAAGAAAAATTGAATACACTCCTATCCCAGTGGCTCCCCATCCGGTGCTGCAGACCCTTTGCCTGCCATACGGCATCCGGAAAAAAACAACGGGTGGTCATGTGACCTCTCCGCCAGTCACAGGCTTCATCGGTAAATCTTCTATAGCTGCTGAAGCCTGTGAGTGGCTAAGCAGTCGTGTGCACAATGAATGACACATGACTGTCCGCCAGTTCTTCTGGCTTCCATGCAGCAGGCACTGGGGCTGCAGCGCTGGATGGCGAGCCTCTGGGACAGGTAAGTGTTAAAATGAAGAGAAATTTAACACTTTTTTTTAATATAATTTTATTTTTAATGTCCCAGAAAACTCCTTTCAGCTTTTTAATAAACAGTATTGCAAATGCAGCCATCTGCTTGTTTTCTCTAGGCAATGAAAACGCAGAGAGTTCAGCTAATGAGGCAGATGAAGGAAGATTCTGAAAAGTTCCGCTCTTTTAAGCAACAGAAAACTAAAGAAGTGATTCAGCTTAAGGAGCGAGTAAGTCGGAGCATTTTATTATAACCGGTGTACGCAGTTTCTACTCTTCTTGCTAAACCATGTTTATAATTTTTTAGGACCGTAAGCGACAATATGAACTGCTAAAATTAGAAAGGGACTTCCAGAAGCAAGCCAATGTACTACGTAGGAAAACGGAAGAGGTAAGTAGTATTTTTTTTTTTCTAACTGCATTTCAGGGACATAAAGCCACTAAAGTGTGTATGAGCGAGCCCTATCAAACTTTTTTTTTTTTTTTTTTTCAGGCAGCGACTGCAAACAAGAGATTGAAAGAAGCTCTACTGAGACAGAAGGAAGCTTTGGATAGGCGTAAGGATGCTCAGAACAAGGGCATGGAGGGAGCATCTGCTAGAGTTAAGGTATGTGACGTATGAACACTATACCTTCCTACGCATCAGATTTAATTTACAGGTAAATGGGGGGGGGGGGGGTGTTAGGACTGTTTCATTCTGCATCACTTGCTAAATGTTTCTGTGCACACGTAAGACCGTCCTTCCTGTGGAGTCAGGGTTTTTGCTTTATTTTGACTAAAAAAAAAAAAAAAATTTATCCAACTTAGGTTTACTGACCTCTCAATTCGGTTAAATTGTCAGTAGATCGGTAGGGTTTAAGCTCTAGATATTATTGCCGATCAGCTGTTAAAAGCAAACGTGGAGGGGTGTGTTTCACTTCACTTGAAAACTGTGCATTTTTCAGTCCACTAAATGGTACCACTTAAAAAGTTTTTTGTCTTGCAAAAAATGGCCCTTTTACAGCTATGTTGATATAAAAAATAAGTTGTGGGCCTTGAAAGACTCGGACTAAAATAAATGAAAAATCAAAAAAAGCTCTAAACTGGAAACCGAAATCCATTCAGAATTTGCATGATGGTGTAGTCGAGATGGGTAATGAAGTTTGATCAAGTAGTATTAAGGCTTATGGATACCATGTGTCTTTGCCCAAAAACTTTTGTAACTGGATATAATTTACAAGTTCTGCACCATTTCTCTTCTGCGTTCGCAGTGTTTTTATTCGAGTATACACTGCAAGCTGGAGGACTTGGTTTGTTGCAAAATCCATCGGTCAGACTGATGGCTTGTGAAGCTGTGATGGGGGAGGGGGCAGGTTTAACCCCTTGAGTGGCACGCCCGAAAATTTTCCGGGACGAGCTCCACTGCTCATAGCTATATAGCCTGGAAGATTTCCCGGCTATGTATCAATATGGGAGCTGCAGAGCACAATGCCACAAGCTGTGACAGTGTGCTCTGCCTGCACTGTCCCACAGAGAACAGTGCAGGACATTAAGAAGCAGGAAGATATTGCCGATCTGCCGGCAATCTCCTGCTTCTAATGTCCTGCTTTGTTTACAGGTTGCTATAGAGACCATCGGCTTGTCAGAAGCAAGCCGATGGTCTCTGTTGCAGGGAGAGCAGGTGCTTGGCTGTCAGAGGACAGCTATGTACCTGCTCTTACAGCAGAGATCTGAGAAAACCTCTGATCTCTGCTGTGTTAACCCTTTACATGCTGCAGTCTGACTGCAGCATGTAAAGGGCTGTCACCATGGGACCCCCCAGAATGTAATCAGGGGGTCCTGATGGGTCTCTGCGGAAGTCCCCTAAAGGGACAAAAATAAAAAAGTGGAAAAAAAAAATGATTTAAAAAATAAAATAAATAAAATTAAACACTTGTTCCCGTTTACTTTGTGAAAAATTAAAAATAAAATTACACATGTGGTATCCCTGCGTCGTAATGACCCAGAGAAGGACGTTAGTACATTATTTAACCCCTTAATGACATGGTCCTTTTTTTTTTTCTTCTTTCCCCATTTCTTTTTTTTCCTCCCCCTGTTTAAAAAATCATAACTCCTTTATTTATCCATCGGCGTCGCTGTATGAGTGCTTGTTTTTTGCGGAATGAGTTATAGGTTTCAATGGTGCCATTTAAAGTACCATATAATGTACTGAAAAACGTTTACAAAAATCTAAGTGGAGTAAAATGAAAGAAAAATGACATTCTGCCATCTTTCAGTGCGTTTTTGTTTCTACGGCGCACAAACTGCAACAAAAATGACCTGATAACTTTATTCTATGGGTCAGTATGATTACTACGATACCAAACTTGTATAGTGTTTTTTGTTTTTTTTGTTTTATTTTTGCTGTAGTACTTGTATTTTGTTTCAAAGACATTTAATTTTTTTGAATTTTCTGCGGTCATTTTGTGCGCGCAATAACTTTCATTTTTCCATCAATGTACTTGAGCAAGGGCTCATTTTTTGCAGGATGTCCTGTAGTTAACGTTGGTATCATTTTGGAATACATACGACTTTTTGATCGCTTTTTATTGCATTTTTTCTGGGAGACAGGGTGACAAAGTGCATTTCTGGCGTTCGTTATTTTTTTTTCGGCCTACATTCACCGTGGAGGGTAAATAATGCACTATTTTGATAGATCAGACATTTACGGACGCAGCGATACCAAATATGTATTTTTCATTTATGATTTAGATTTTTTTTTTATTATAGGTATGGCAAAAGGAGGGTGATTTAACTTTTTACTTTTTTTCCCTAATCAACCTACCAATTTTTTTACAAGTTATGCAATACATTATATATACCCAAAAATGATGCCATCAAAAAGTACAACTTCTCCAGCAAAAAACAAGCCCTCACATGGCAGTGTCAATGGAAAAATGAAAGTTATGGCTCTTGAAACGCGACTGCAAAATTAGTTGAAATTAAAAGATTAGACCATTTAAAAAAACCTGCCCTGATGGGCACGACAGGGTGGTAAGAAACCTGCCACTCAAGGTTAGGTTAATTGTTAGTTTACAGCAGTCAAAGGCATAAATGTGATTTTAGATGAAGCTTCTAGGATATATGTGAGCTGCATCAATTAGATTGTGCTATAAAAACCATCATTTAACTTAGAAGTGCTGGCAGCCAGCGCTCCTATACACTTGTAATTACAAGGGTTGGCCACTAGGACCCGGTTGCTGTGAGCTATGCCAGCGGGGTACCGTGCTGCCGCTTCTGCCACAGATTGGATGTCGGGGGGGAAGATAAGTGAGACAAATTGATAAACTGATTGGATATTATTTTTATTATTTTACATAGAATTGGCTGGCCAATGAGGTGGAAGTCCTTGTGAGTACAGAGGAAGCTCAGAGACATCTTAATGACCTCCTTGAGGACAGGAAGATTCTAGCCCAGGATATAGCACAGCTGAAGCAGAAAAAGGATTCCGGAGAGCGTATACCTGCTAAAATCCGCGTAAGTTCAATCTGCAGTTGGCCTGAATTTTGCTATTTGGTAACGATTTGTTTTTTTGTTTTTTTTTTTTTAGTTGATTTGCTGAAAATCTTGTTAAAATAGAGACGCCGCTATACATGACTGATACATTGGATATACATGTTTGTAATTTATGGTTCCATGAGCTTTCAGAGAGCTTAAAGACTGACCTATCCCAATATGACGAGGACTGCCGTCAGTGGGGTCAAGGGGGAAAATGTATGAAATCACTGATCTTTAAGGGATAAGGAGTAAACCTAGTACTGTTTTCCTTAAGCGGCGGACGTACACGGTGGCTGAGCTGGAGAACATGGAAGAAGAGGCTTCTGTCACAAAGCAGATTGAAAGCTTGGAGACTGAAATGGAGCTCAGGTACTTCTACTGGCCTTGGATAAGGAATACATGGTCTACTGGAGTATAAACGTTCCATTCAATGATCTGGAATATATTTGCATTTCTAACAGGAGCGCCCAGATAGCTGATCTTCAGCAGAAGCTGCTGGATGCAGACAGCGAGGAAGAGCGAGTGAAGCAGAGATGGGAAACGGTCACAACCCTTATGGAAGCAAAATGTGCACTGAAATATCTGATGGCGGAGGTAGGTAGTGCAGTCTCTCAGTAAGGTACTTTAGGCTTTCCTCTTGCCAAAAAAATGCAGTGTCAGTGTCTCAAAGTACTGTACACCCAATGCGTTGGGACCCTGACAGTGCATCAGGTCCGGCGGGAAGGGCAAAAGCCGTCTGCAGCATAAAACGGCTTCTTCAGAGACAGACTTGAGAGGAATAACACCAGCAGAACACGGGAGGACAAAGTAGCGTTAAAAATATAAAACAAGCATTAATAAACTGTTGTACAGAAACAGCTGTGGCTACACTAGAGAGAACAGTGTACTTAAAGGGAATATAAAAGATCGCTGGAAACTGCGGTACACTTAAGGTTCCTTCACATTGGTAAGATTTGTGCGCTGCGAGACGCACAAATATGAAACCCAATATTTTGAGTGGTTTTATTCACATTTGCGATGTTTTCCTGCATAGCATCGCGATGCAGAAATCAAATTGTAACCTGTTCTTTTTTTTTTTTTTTTAGCGATATCACCCATTGTTTTCAATGGGGCCGGCGCCATTGAATCAATGGGAGAAAATCGTGAAACAGCTTCACATCCCTACGGCGCTGATGGAATCCCCATAGTGAGTAGAGAGGAAGGCAGAGCTACATATTTGGAGGGATAGGGGGTGGGGCCAAGTGGGGGTGGGGTTAGAGGGACCTGCCTTCTAGCCCAACCCACTCTTAACTAGAGTGGAATCATTAAACCTCTAGCCCCACCCTATCTCTCTAGCCCCACCCCCTAGATCTCCAAATATGGGGAGATTTCTAGAAGATTCCCTGTAACCCCGCCTTCCTCTGTCCTCGCTATGGGGTATTCCTTCAGCCCCACAGGGATGCGGGGGTGTTTCCATGTGAAAACTCCTCGCATCCAGGGGTTTTCAAAACCATTGTGAGGGATGGGAATCGCAGCCCGATATTGCCCTCACCCGTGTGCAGGAGCCTTTACAGATACAGGAGGGCAGACGTGCACCACCTCGGCAGGCAGCCAACTTGCCAAAGGAGCGGGCAAATTACACCTGTGGAGGACACCGATAAGACAGCCACTCACACAATCTCCTAATATAGAGGGGTTGGCTGCCTTGTGTATACTCCCACACAGAGCAGTAAATACAGGGAGAGGGAACAGTGCAGGCACAGCTACATCACCCTCTTCAGTAATGCAGTTCCAGTAGCTAGCTGAAGACCGATTTCTTAGCACAGTCTTCACATAGGTGGAAAATATATAGAATAGGTGATTCTATGCATTTTTGAAATGGGTTTTTCTTTCAAAAATGCATAGAATCGCCTATTCTATACATTAAAGCGCAACACTCTTTAATAAACATGACCCTATAATTACTGAGGTAAGTCTCTCATATCATCTGCAACTAGTCGTTGGTTACCCCAAAGTTGTTACCTTGTAGTGACCATATAGTGTTTTGTGCTTTTCCCCTTTATATTCAATACTGTCTTGATCTCAAGATTTAAAACAAAAAAGCTTGTTGTGGTCCTTTCACATTAACTAGGAAATATAGCAAAAACTAGAAAAACCAGTGATTACTGAAACTCAAGTGAAATTCCAAAGGTTAACATAAAATCATAGCCACCTGCCCTGCTACTTTTTTTTTTAATGCAAAGTCTCTAACTTTTTAGCCAATAGGGAGAATTTATTCCGGATTTATAATAGTTTTCTGTTATCGAATGTTTGCACGTGTAGTTTTGCTCAGGTTTGTGTGTAGTGAGATGTACAACAGCAAAATGATACACTTTCCAAAGTGTCTAGAAATGGGGATTTGTGTATAGGTTTTCAGACAGATTTAAGAAGTGCAAACAATTTGTCAGTCTGTGTGGTGTAAAAATTGACTTTACATTTCCAAGCCTAATTTAAAGATATAATGGCATAAACAGCATATTAGAGGCTACAAACTAGATATACAAAGGGTATGCATAGCACCAAAATATTTGAAAGAGTATGCATAAACCTTTACAGTTGGCTTCCATTAAGTGTGTTTTATAGTGAAATCCAGTTGAGTAGCTTACCTGTTGGGTTCTCTGATAATCCCACGCTGGATTTAGATGGAATGACTATCATTCAAAAAATTGTTCAAACAAGTAAGACTATCGTTGAGTTTAAGTGCAGCCAATAACAAACGGGAATCTTTTGCTTCTTGTTTTTGTCCAGTTTCTGCAGGTATAAAAATCTTCTCGTTTGCTTTATTGTTTGGTTTACACTGCAATCATTCATTCCCTGTATTTGCTTATAAAGGGGCTGAACAATGCATTTGCCTGTCTAAACAGGCTGCACAAGTGCGAACAAGAGTCACCGATAACTCAAACGAGAATCACATCATCTAGAAAGACCCCCATACAGCTGGCATGTGCGATGGGCTGAGCTTTCTCTAAAACAAACCTCTATATCCATAGTGTTGCTATGTATCTACTCTTCGTTGACTCATTGAGGCCGCCTCCTATCAGTGAACCCTTTCCAATCCACTGTCTGACGTCTTCCTACATTCCGATTGAAGCTTGTACAGCTCTAATATCAAAAGACGTCCAACAGGGTATTCTTACCATCTATTGCCAGCCACTCTGCTGTCGGAGCCACTCTGGCGCGCACACACACTGGCTGTAGCCAGCAGATGGCACCGTTGTATAACAGCAAAAAGAGAGAGCCTTTTTAGGAAACTCTGAATATAAAATTGGATTGGAAAGGGTTAATATATATTTGTGCAGGTCATCAGCTAACATGTGCTTGGGTATCCTTTTGTCCTGATAAGACTATTGGCGGTTTTTCAGACATTTGAGTAGTTTATTGGTTAACAAAGTTTTTATTAGCTTTTTGGAAAGGTCAAAACATATTAAACATGACTTTCAATATTACATTCAGTTAAATAGTCAGGGGGTTACAAAGCTGGGCAAAATGCCCCAAATTACATCTCAGGTATTACTATTTACAGAGTAGAATAAAGTAAAATTCCAAGTTTTATTCCTTTATTAGGTAAACCCCTACTGAAACAAAATATAATCTGCCTGAAGAGACCTGAACCAAGAGTAACATTAAGGGAGAAACAAGTATAAGGGGAGGATCAGGGAGGGGGAGGGGGGGGGTTATGCTTGTAGCTTGCCATAACGGTGCACCTGAGTTGAAAGGGTACAAAAAACTCTTCTGTTTTAGTGCCATAAATATATACCTCATATTTGTTGGGGAAGTAGAGGATATACTTGAAGGTGAGCTAGAGACCCCTGGGAGGGTCACAGATCTGGCTGTTGGTTTTCATAGACGCATAGTGAGCGAGTTTTGGTACCAAGGTAACCAGATTCTTTCCTATACCGCTTCACGGTATAAGAATAGCCGCTAGTTTCTCATTAACCATAATCCATGACCGTTTTATTTTAACTAAAGGTCAGAAACGCTATCTTTTCTCCTTAGGGAGAGCAACTATAACCTAAGTAAGGAGACTCAAATGGCCATGCACGCTCCTCTGGGTAATATGCAAATAAGGGAGATGGAATAAATCCTCCACAGTGCCACCTATTGAAAGGTAGCATTCCTTCAAAGTCAGACTTTTTATACAAGCCTTGTTACAATGATTCCTGGTCATTGTAACAAGGCTTGTATAAAAAGTCTGACTTTGACTTGAAGGAATGCTGCCTTTCAATAGGTGGCACTGTGGAGGAGTTATTCCATCTCCCTTATTTGCATTTTAACTAAAGCAACACCAACTGATGTTTTCCTC
The DNA here is from genome assembly GCF_035609145.1 of Eleutherodactylus coqui. Classification (NCBI taxonomy): domain Eukaryota; kingdom Metazoa; phylum Chordata; class Amphibia; order Anura; family Eleutherodactylidae; genus Eleutherodactylus; species Eleutherodactylus coqui. Next base: position 43,199,723 of record NC_089846.1, on the reverse strand, counting down.
CAAGAGTGAGTGATTGCTATACATGCAGCTAGGAAACAATAAGATACCCATTTATGAGTGTGTTTGGGGATGTTAGGGATATGTATGCCCAGTAAAGCTTCCCAGGACTAGTTTTGTAACGAAATATTAGTAATGGAATGTATGGGTGTATACCTGAATGCAGAACCTGCAGAGCCTAGGGCAGTTCCACCAGATATGTAGGAAGGTTCCCTCCGCATCCCCTAAAATATAGGCCTGACGTCCCTGGAAACATGCTGGAGGTTCTTTTAGGAACAAGATACCAACACATGAGAAGTTTATAACCCGCTCCTGTTATTGATACGGTAATAGTTTTGTGGTGGTTGTTGCGGTTTTATGCCACTCAGAAACTGGTAGTTCCTCACCTAGTTCCCCTTCCCATCTCCTCATGTAAGGGAGTTTGTCCTTGGGTGTTATAAAGTTCGAGTATAGTTTGGCAATTATTCCAGGGCCCCTGGCATTTGTTACAAAGGCTTTCAAAGATAGTTAATTCATCCAGATTTTGTCTATTTTCGGTACAAGTCAATACATAATGCTTAATTTGCTGTAAACGAAAAATCTCCCCATTTGTAATGGCGTGAATAGCCCGAAAGAACTCAAAATTGTCTGAAGCCTAATCTAGCCACAAAATCAATCATTCTAGTAAGATCTCTATCCATCTTCCAAAGTCGGTTCACTTGAGTATATTAAAGCGCTGAATGACTTAAGAATTCTCTTTAATACTCGCCCTATCAAAACCTCATGGGTTTCTTGTCAGTTTCTGTACTTCTGGAAACACGTCCACTGATACAGCGTCACTTGTCAATGTTGCCCAGGACCAGAAAAAAACAAACCCCAGCAGGGTACTCACAATGCATCTGAACATGTGTGGCTGAAGTTTGATAAGGGGAGTGTTATTACTTTTATTACAGCATTTTAAGTTGTGTTTAGAAAAGTGGCCAGATAACCCTTTTAATGCTGTAACAAAATTACACCTTTAACCCTTTCCAATCCACTGTCTGACCTTTGAAGACATTATGATTTAAGGCTGTACAGCTCCAATGTTGGAAGACGTCTGCCGGGGTTCTCTTACTGTATATTGCCAGCTTCTCTGCTGTCGGATCCTATCCAACGTGTTCCCTTATGCAGTACTGGCTCTAGCCAGCAGATGGCGCCATTGTATAACGGCAGAAAAAGAGTAAGCCTCCTAGGAAACCCAGGATACATATTGGATTGGAAAGGGTTAAACAGCATCACATAGGTGTGATCTGATGCCTTCCTGACAGGTGCTATAGACACAAAGATTTTAAATTGTCAACAGGATATTGGAAAGCCACTAATGCAACATAGAAGGGTACAAATATCGCCCGCTGTCTGGAGGGACGAGGTTTGGTTGCAAGCGGGCAGCTCATGTAGGAATTGCACTGATAACAGCAGAATAAACTGACAACTGAATCTGTCCCGAAGTGTAATCTAGAATTGCCCAGACACACAAGGAAATTTGAGGCCAGCATTTCAAATGGCGATCTTGGTCATTCCGCCGGCACGCGATGCGCCTAATACATGAAGAGGCACACTGCTCCTCGTGTGTTGGGCACATCTCAAAGTACATGTGCCCATGCAGAAATGGATGCCAGATCCGATCTGGCGTTCAGTTATGATTTTATGCTAGCCTCTGGTGTAAATTCTACATATCGGACTGGTCGGCAATGTCCCCTCTTCTAGTGAATCCTGCACTGAGCAGGGGGTTGGAGCAGATAACCCTGGAGGTCCCTTCCAACTCTACCAGTCTATGACAGTGATGCAAACCTCCAATATTCTCAAACGTTTGCACAAATCCCCACTTTTGAAAAGATTTGCAGTCTTTTTTTTTTTTCATCAGACGCTGGTGTGAAGTTTTTGGGAATTGTCCCCGCAGGCTTCATGACTGATGTACTGATCTGTCATAGAAAATGTTTTGTTCTTGTGTCAACACAATGGCTTCACGCTGTTTTCCCTTTTCACTCCACAATATTTTTAGCTGGTTTCTTCCAAAGTCCAGAATAGTAAGCTTGAAAGCGGTCATAAACAAAACAAGGCGCATGCTGCCGATCTGCAGAAGATGATATTTGAAGAACGAAATCAGATGGCTGAAATGGAGACGGAGCACCAGAGCCAGCTTGTGGAGCTCGAACAGCAGCACCAGGCGAAGGTACGCTTATTTACCCAGACTCAAGCAAATCGATTTTTTTTTTTTTTTTTTTTTTTTTAAATGGGGCATTTGTGTATATAAATCCTTGCTTTGTCATTTCCAATATTTAACATTTTAAAGGCCTTTGTCCAAAAAAATAAGATGCTTCTAATAAAAAGGCCTTTTGTTCCAGGTCAGTATGACCCCTTTTAAAACTAGTAAATTGAGATTTCAAGTCTGGTTATCTGTTCCTCAGATACTTTATTTGCTGAGCCAGTTACAGCAGAAGCAGCCAATAGCCTCTGAATCAGAAGAATCTACTGAGGACACCGTGACGGAACGCGAGAAACAACTGATGGAGAGACTGAAGTTTCAGGTACTTCATATTTGAGTGCATAGAAGTTTGTCTCCAGAATAGAGTACAGAATCGCTAGAAATGATACTTGTGCTTATGGGATTGGTTAAAGTTCACCACTCTTCTCAGCCCTTAAATGTACACCTCTTGAAGAAACTGTGGGGATGGTAGTGGGAAAGCTTTGGTTGAACTATGCAAGGACATGGTAAATGGTTGCGATGAATGAAGTGCATACAATTCTAGAGAAACAGCCATTAACTGAGTGTTAAAGGTGAATGAATATAGACCGGAAAAAGGGGACAGTTCTCACCTGCCGCCACCCCACCTCTATTTCCAAGTGTAAGGTGTATGATGTAAGATGGCTGGGAGGATCAGGGTTGGATTGGACTTGTACGGCTACAAACGGACCTGGATAAGCTGGGGGCTTGGGCAGAAAAATGGCAAATGAAGTTCAATGTTGATAAATGTAAGGTTATACACATGGGCAGCAAAAACAGATGTCACCAATATACACTAAATGGGGTACTGCTAGGGAAAAGTGATATGGAAAAAGACCTGGGGGTAGTAGTGGACTGCAGACTTAACTGGAGTAACCAATGTCAGTCAGCAGCTGCAAAGGCTAATAAAGTCTTGGGGTGCATTAAAAGAGGTATAGGGGCGAAGGATGAGAACATTATCCTCCCACTATATAAGGCACTTGTCAGGCCTCACATGGAATACTGTGTACAGTTCTGGTCACCGGTGCTCAGGAAAGATGTTACAGTACTGGAGGGGGTTCAAAGAAGGGCAACTAAACTAATACATGGAATGACAGGACTGGAATACCCAGAGAGGCTATCCAAATTGGGATTATTTACTCTAGAAAAAAGGCTAAGGGGTGACCAAATAACTATGTATAAATACATGAGGGGACAATACAAGGATCTCCCCCATGATCTGTTTATACCCAGGACTACGACGGTAACAAGAGGGCATCCGCTACGTTTAGATGAAAGCGGGTTTCATTGCCAACATAGAAAAGGGTTCTTTACTGTAAGAGCAGCTAGACTGTCAAACTCTCTGCCTGAGGAAGTGGTGATGGCAAAATCCATAGAGGAGTTTAAGAGGGGACTAGATGTCTTTCTGGAGAGGAAGGACATTATATATAAATCTTAGGTTAATTGTTAATCCGGGTATACAGGCCGGTAGGAACTATTAGGGGTTGATCCAGGGAACAGTCTGATTGCCATTAGGGAGTCAGGAAGAATTTTTTTTTTTTCCCCAAAAGGGCTAATTGGCTTCTGCTCTTGGGGTTTTTTGCCTTCCTCTGGATCAACAACACAGTAGGATAGACAGGCTGAACTAGATGGACATTGTCTTCATTTGGCCTTACGAACTATGTTACTATGTTGTACAAGGTTATAAAACTTAAAATGGAATAAGGCTTTCCAGGTGACTGAGAAAGTTGGGAATAGCCAAAAAACTAACTCTTGGACATGTCCACCATAATGACATGATGAAGTTGTGTGGTGGTTTAATTTGGGATGTGTTCACATGGTGCAGACAAAACCACATGCATTTCTGATGGGACTGCATTTTTCTATAGCAGCTGCATCCGAAACCACAGTGAATTGCTAAAAAAACATGCATTTTTCAGCCTATCCGGTCTTGACCGCACCTCAACTGCGCTGTGTGACTACAGCCTTAAAGCAATTTTTTGCATAACTAGGAACAGCATGTGCTTAGTAAGAGGGGACCTTTCCATATTTTGACTTGCCTATATTGATCAACTTGCACTCCATTAAGGGCCCGGGCACATGACTGTTTTCACCGCGTATTAGTTGTCCGCACGCACGATACACAGTGCGTAGAGCCAGTGAAAGCCAATGAGCTTTCATTTATCCATTCACATGGCGTATAGCCACTGCGTATTGACACGCAAGAGAAATAAATCGCAGCATGCTCTGTTTCTTCACGTTCATATGCTATGTGAGCCATATACTCTTGTACGGGCAGTGTATAGTACGCTGTCCATACGCAATAAATTGCATATGGGCAATGTTTCCATATGCATCCCCACTCTGAACATAAAAATAAAAATCACGTGGGCGTGGCCAGCGACCGGCATGAGCAGTCGCACGTGAGGAGAGCTCCCTACGGGAAAGCCTAAAATCCTGCTATAATCCTGGCCAGAGTCACATCCTGAGACCCCAGACATTATCCAGGACCTCCTAAATCCTGAGGGGACGTTGAAACCGAGTCTGGAGGAGATTGGAGTCTCCTGTGCCCTTAACGGAGCCGCGGGCCGAGGAAGAAGAGGAGCGGCGCCATTGCCTGTTTTCCCGCGCTCCCTCCGACGCTGACCTCCCGGGCCTCCTGCCCACAGAGCCGGGTAGGGACCTATGGGCTCGCTTCTGCTGGCTGAGACCTGCCCGGTGAGCCTTCCCCGAGACCCGGTCACCCCACTCGGGCCGACCCTCCCCCCCCCGATCACCGCCGGCTGGATCCCGGACCCCGGGACGGAGTGGCTCACCCCCCCCCCCCTCCCCCCCCCCCGGGAGGAGGAAGGAGCTGCTGCGCTGAGACGAGGGGGAGAGCTACGGCTCGCAAGCCACTCCGGCCGCCCCGCTGCCCCGAGACCTCCGCTGCCACCTACTTGTGCCGGCGCGCGGACCGCGCGGGAACCATCCCTCCGGGCTGGGGAGCCCGCCCCGCTGCCCCGGGACCTCCGCTGCCACTTACCTGTGCCGGCGCGGGAACCATCCCTCCGGGCTGGGGAGCCCGCCCCGCGATCCTAGGAGAAGCGGTGCCTGTTGCCGGGACCCCGGCCGGGTCCGCGGCTCGCTCCAGCGTTCGACTCCGAGCGGCTGGGGACTCTGCAGCCGACGAGAGATTAACCCCCTCCTGGACGGGGGGGGCTGCCTGGCTCGCAGCCTCCGGTTTTCTTCTCCCCGTGCAGGGGCTGTGCGGGTAAACACAGCCTGGTAGACCATCCTGCAGCGTTCCACCACGGTCCCCCAGTGGGGCTAGACGCCGCACAAAAGCCCTGATTTACACCTCAGCGGCCGCCTCACCTGCAAATCGGCGAGCTGGGAGTTCTTCTGGCCGGTACGGCTACCGGATAGACGGCCACGGACCCAACCGGAACCGAGGCCGGCCTGACCATCACACCGCTGACCAGCTACCTGCGGCCCAGCTCGTGACACCTGGCGGCCCCCGAAACCTTACACCGCAATATTCTCCTTCTCGAACCCGGTCCTGCGGAGCCGGCAACTGAACTGTAAGTAACCAGCAGAGAGACAACGCACTCATCAAGAGACATTGATCCCTCTATATACACCAGGCATATAATCTACAACAATAGACCCCTGCTGCCCCGCCTGGGGGGAACAAAACATCCTCAGCTATTGTCATTACAACATAACACCTGAGGGAGGGCGCGAGGAACGGACTACTTGCGCTCAAAACCCCCGTCCGCCCGACCCTCTGCTCGTGGCGAATAGTGTCGTGGCAAGGAGCCAGCGCCACTTTCTAATTTTCTTTTACAACTGGGCATAGACTCAACTAAATCCTATACAATTGCGACCCCGGACGCGGGACCTTCACCCTCTAACAACTACGGCAACCACATAACTAAGGACTGGATAGCTAATCACATCTAAATCCTGCAAAGCCGCACCAAAACTGTCGACTTTACCATAAGACGCCCGCCATAAGTCACTTCTCTCATATTCGTTACACTGAACGGGAAAAGGCAGAAACTTCCGCTTCTTAACAACCAATATAAGTGCAAATTACAAGGACTGTGCAACCGTTAACATTTAAGTGTTACAAAACCACGCCAAAACCACCGGAACTGCCCTCTAGACTTTATTATAATCAATATCTCTCGATACTTTATATACCACACTACGCTAAGCGGGAAAAGATTCCTACCCTCTAAACAACCACTTACTGCATAACTACAAAGACCCTTGCTGATAACATCTAAGTTCTGTAAGAGACGCATTAACCCACTGTAACCTAAATCTCGGGGCGGAGAAGAGGAAAGGCCACTTACTTCCATAAACCACTATACCAATCCACGTCTCTCACCATGAGCACACGAGCCAAAAGTGGCTCGGCAGCAGAAAAGCTAAAAGAGTTTGCCCACTCTAAGACTCCAGATCATACACTGCGGCCAGTACGACCCACCCAGATGAGGGAGCCCGAAGACGAGAGCGGGCAGCCGCTGGAACCGACTATGCGACAGCTCCTCGAAGCAATCAATACCTGCAAGTCCTCTCTCACTAATAAAATAGCAGAGATAAAGTCTGACGTCTCGCTCCTGAGACAAGACTTGCAGAACATGAGAGGTAGAATGCGGGAAATGGAAGATCGCATCTCCAACGCAGAGGACTCCTTACGCCCGCTCTCTGCGGCAGTTAAAAAAGCCACGCGAGTAGCAGAATATTGCCAATCCAAGACGGATGACCTAGAAAACAGGTCACGCCGTAACAATCTACGGATAATTGGCCTGCCCGAGAAGTCAGAAGGCTCCCACCCAGAAACATTCGCCGAAACATGGCTGAAGTCTTTGCTAAGTGACGAGACCTTCTCCACGCACTTTGTAGTGGAAAGAGCCCACCGGGTCCCAACAAAACCACCGCAACCGGGAGCCCCCCCGCGCCCTTTCCTAGTGAGGATTCTGAACTGCAGAGATCGGGATGCGGCACTTCGTCAAGCTAGACTAAAGGGCCCATTAAAGTATAATAACGCAATCTCGATATTCCCTGACTTTTCAGCCGAGCTACAAAAGCAAAGGGCTACTTTTATAGACGCCAAAAGAAAGTTCAAAGAAAGAAACATCCCTTATTCAATGGCGTACCCAGCCCGCTTACGTATCGTAGCCCAAGGAAAAGTGGTTTTTCTTCAATCCCCCACCGAGGCCTCGGAGTGGCTGGATATGCACCCGCAAATACTGGAAGACGATTGAACCCACAACATCTATGGCGGGACTCTGAACTCATAATCTTGTGCGACTGATACCCCCCTGACCTATAGACGCTGAAGCATGGGGCGACAATATCTTTAAATTGCCAACAGATCTGGCAAGCGCCCATGATCCTCTGTAGGCCACCGGGATATTTCCCCCCCCCCCCCCCCATATTAGAGGAACATCTGCTACTTCTGTATAGATTGTAGCTAAATTGTTTTATTCTTGTTTGATGTTTTTGACATTTATGTCGAAATTAAGCAAAATGTCAGAGGTTAAAGGTTTAAAATGTTATAATCTGCTCTCCAATAATATTCTTAGCAGGTCTGCATCGACACAACTCCCCTCCCTACACCCACAGGTTTTCCCCCTCTCTCCCTACTCTAGGGGCACAGAGGCAACACTTCAAACACATATCCACACAGTCAGCAATGACCCTAAAATGTATTAGTTGGAACGTCCGAGGTCTCGGCACCGCCCTTAAGCGAAGAGCGGTCTTCGCGTATATTCGGCAAACTAACGCACACATTATAAGTTTGCAGGAGACCCATCTTATTGGGGAAAAGGCCGACACCCTGGCAAAGCCTTGGGTGCAATGGGCGGCTCACTCCTTCCACACCTCCTCCTCTAGGGGCGTCTCCGTGCTCATCCATAGGTCATTACGTTGGAACCCCATCAACACTCGCAGGGACCCCGAAGGAAGGTTTATATTCATATTCGGAGAAATAGACTCCAAACCTTACATTATCCTATCTATCTATAACCCACCTCACAATAACCTCCATCTTTTACAATCCGCTATAACATACGCTCATCAATACCCCTCGGCGGGGGTGATTTGCCTAGGGGATTTTAATATGGTAATGGACTCAGCCGTAGACAGATTCCACATATCCCCTAATACGACCCCCACCCAAAGCTCTTCCCTTAAACAATTAATCGACAGTGTCGGCTGGATTGATCTCTGGCGACTCAAACACCCTGACGTGCAGGAGTTCACCTGCCATTCCCCGGGACATAGCGCACTGGCAAGAATTGACTATATATTTAGCTCAGTGGAACTGGCAATATTCCTTCCTAAAATCACGCACTGCCCACGCGGCGTATCCGATCATAGCCCCATACTGCTAACGTTGAAATTCCCCCAACAAAATATAGTACCCACTTGGAGGCTCCATCCCTTTTGGTTGAAGCTAATCGGACCAGATGATCAAGTACCTTTCCACATATCCCTGTTCTTAGAGGCTCACAGTGAGAATACCCACCCCGCTCTGAAATGGGACACCCTAAAGGCCTACGTAAGGGGATTCCTCAAGTCCGCCATATCATACATTAAAAAATCGACAGCCCAGGCCGACAGAGAATTAGAATCCCAGACAATAGAGGCGGAAAAGATATACACATCCAACCCTACAGATGCCAATAAAATAGCCTGGCTTAGCCTACTTCGACTCCACAAACACCAAATATATGCTAAAGCTAAGCGCAAATTATTCTTTACCAAACAACATTATTTTGAACTAGGAAATCAATCCAGTCACCTACTGGCCAGCCTCATTAGACAGGGAAATAAAACTAATACGGTCCTTAAGATCAAAAACCAGGGCGGGGTGGAGCTGACTGACGGCCCATCTATCACAAACTGTTTTAAAGATTTTTATAGCAATCTGTACAACTCTTCCTCTCAAAGTACAGTGGCAGACGTCCTAAGCTACTTGGAGGATTTAGACTTCCCAACCTTATCCGCAGATCAGGTCGAACTTCTGGAAGCCCCTATCACGCTAGAGGAGATCCAGCAGGTAATCAGAGATATGGCTTCTAATAAATCACCCGGCCCAGATGGTCTTCCGATAGAAACATACCGGAAATATAGTGAACAACTAGCCCCATTACTACTTGAGACACTAAATCAAGCCCAAATAGATAATACCCTCCCACCCTCATTCTACAAAGCCTCCATAGTGGTGATACAGAAACCCGGAAAGGATCCGACAGATTGTAGCTCCTATCGCCCAATCTCTCTGGTAAATGCCGATTACAAAATCCTAACCAAAATCCTAGCAACTAGACTAAATCAAGTGATTGTCCATTGTCCATCCGGACCAGACGGGCTTCATGCCTGGGAAATCTACGACAATAAATATCCGTAGAGTCCAGACGGCCATGCAACTGGGAAAACAATATAATATGCCCTGGGCCTTGGTCTCGTTGGACATGGCAAAGGCCTTTGACTCACTGGAGTGGGCTTTTCTCGAGGCCTGTCTGACCCGCTTTGGATTTGGACCCATGTTCCAACAATGGATCAAAATCATATATAAGTCCCCGAGCGCGAATGTAGTGGTAAATGGCATTCCATCACCAGAATTCCAACTGGCAAGAGGTACCCGTCAGGGATGCCCTCTATCCCCGGCTCTATTTGCCATAGCCATTGAGGCGTTGGCAATACGTTTGAGAGACGCCCCCAGTGTAGAGGGTATTAGATGGACGGACCTCGAGAGTAAGGTGGGACTATACGCGGACGATACAATTCTTTTTCTATCAGACCCAATGAACTCCTTTTCCCAAGCCATGACCCACATAGATAGGTTCTCCAGTTTCTCGGGTCTGTACGTCAACTGGTCTAAATCGACAATCCTATATACAAACTCCAACCCCGGAAATGACCCCTGTGTAACTAAGTATGGGCTAAAACCAGTCCAGACATTGAAATATCTGGGGATACTAATGCCGTATGATCACAATAACGCCATAGCAGAAAACATGGACCCGCTGCTGGACAACATAAAACACACATTAAAAGGATGGACCAAACTACCACTCTCTGTGGCAGGGCGCATAAATCTTATTAAAATGGCCATACAGCCTAAATGTTTGTATATACTGCAGCACATGCCAATAGCAGTCCCCAAACGCTTCTTCCAGACATTAAACTCCCTAATCACCTCCTTTGTATGGAACTCCACTCGCTCCAAGCTAAGTCTGTCGATATTACAAAGGCCCAAGGAGCAGGCCGGAATGGCCCTTCCGGACCTCCGACTCTACTATTTGGCAGGACAACTGAGAAATATACGGACCTGGGTCCTGAATAGGGAGCTGCCCATAGCAGACAAACAATTGGCAAAGCAAGTAAAAGGCAATAATCTTCTAAATTACCTAGAATTCCCGCAATACACTAACCCCTCCGACGTGGTCCCGCTTCATAGACTAGCCCTTGGGGTGTGGAGGGAGGTGAAGGCGTTGCAACAATACCGAGATACACTACCCGAGCTCTGTCTCTGGAATAACCCTGGCCTCACTGCCCTACAATCAATCCCAGATCCACAATATTGGATGGCTCAAGGGGCACACACACTAAACGACATATATACAGACGGAATACTCCCTACATTCACAGAACTACGCGACAAGCTGCAGTCCCCACATCTCCAACTATTCAGATTCTTCCAGCTGAGACACGCTCTAAACTCCCAATTCCCACCCACATCAACACATATATCTAAATTCCCTACAATTGGTATCCTCAAGTCTCAGGGACCCAGGGGGCTAATCTCGGCCCTATATACGCATCTCCTTTCGGCCAAAATAGCTCCTAACCCACCTACAGCATACGACAAATGGAGACGAACTATTCCATCTCTCACACCTGAGGAATGGCAGGACATCTCTGAGTCCCACCTGGTAGTTTCCCCCGCTGTAAACAACAAATTAATCCAATTATACATAACATATCAGGCCTATCTTACCCCTAGCCGCTTATATAGAATGGGCACCGCATCCTCAAATGCTTGCCACAGATGTCGTCAACCAGACGCGAACTTTTGGCATTTGATATGGGAGTGCCCCCTAGTTAATGAGTACTGGTCGGAAATCACTAACCTTATAAACGCACTACTACCTCCCCCACTGACTATAGATCTAGACCCCAAGGTGGCGTTATTTGGCCTACTGGAGGAGGAGGTATGGCCACATCACATCCGCATATTTCTGGAAAAGATCCTGTTCCTGGCCCGCAAGACAATAGCCATGAAGTGGATGGCGGTGGAGACTCCCTCTACCCCACACTGGATACAAATGGTGAATACCGTAATCTCTTACGAAAAGATCATTTACCAAAACAGAGGATGCCCGACCAAATTTGGGAAGGTGTGGGGGATATGGATCGACTCCCACTCTACCTTACAAACGGAATAACCTCGAACCCCGACCAGTACCCCCCCCCCCCCCCCCTAGATAAGTGTCCGCAGACCTGCAATACAGCTCTTCTATCAAAATTGAAATAAGTTAGCGCAGAACCGTTTTTGGGAAAAGTTAAAAGTTTATTGTTGTCAAGTTATCCGAGGAATACAGCAATGAGATATATCGATCCTAATGTAATGGAAATGTATGTATGAACAATGCCATACCTAACAAAACTCTTCTTATTCTGTATTCTACAATGCCTTTGTTTGGTTAAAATAAAACGAATTTAAAAAAAAAAATAAAAATCACATTGCTCATGTCCGTGAGCGTGTTATTTGCGGACATGCGCAGTGCCATATGTAGCCATACGCGCCAGAAGAGTATTATGCATACAGCCGTGGGCATGATCCCTAACGGTGTATTTGGCAGTTGGCAATTTTAGGACTCATGCACACAGGACAAATTGAGCAGTGGATCCCGTGCTTGTCAGCAGGCGTGGGCGATCCACTGCTCAATGTGCCCATAGATGTGTGTGTAGATTCCTCTCTTCACGCACACAAGCAGATTTTATTTGCGGCTGCTACATGCTGAAATAAAATCTCAGCATGCTCTAGACTGCTTCCAATGAGCATCGCAATAGTGTCGCGGATCCGTGTTATTGCTTAGGCGATGGTGCGGGGAAATCTGTAGTGCGCATGTGCACTGGCAGCACATCCACATTACAGAAGAAAAGAATTCTGACAGGTCAGCAGGGTCGCAGGCATGGGAGGATTCCATGTGGGATTTCCCTCACGGAATCTCTGCATGCGGTCTTAACGATCCTGTCTGAACTCTGAAAGTTCTAAAACTGTTGCACAACTAAAACACTTCTGTGCGCTAAATACTTTCCATCATTGGCCAGAACATATCATTAGCAATGCATAATTCTGTTTGGTTTCTACATTACATAGTTAAGTACATTTATAATTGTAAACCGCTATAAAAAGCTGTCCGTTCTGCTTGATTCAAACTATTCTGTTTCTTCCAAGGACGAAGAAATTGAAAAAATGAAGGAGCTGTGTGAGAAAAACCAAGAACTCATGCAAGAAAATGATTTATACAAACAAGTAAGTGGAAGTACTCAGAAATGGGATCTATACATACTGTTCTGGATACGCTAGTAGGGGACATTGGATAGATATCGAGTCGAAGCAAGTATGCCATACCTAATCTATCACGTTCAACTGTCTACCAGGGATAGTCAAACCTTTTTAACTAAACCTCAATAGTCCTAACATGATACACCTGCGGTCCAAGTCCTTGCCAAAGCTTAAAAATAATTGCTCAGTTTACGTTTTGCTTCCCATGGCATTAAATTAAGCACAAAAGGAGCCAATGTTACTAAACCAGAGATTGTGGCAGCCTGAAAAGACTGGCCTATGATCACCCCGTGAAAGGGACCTTATCTACAACTAGGGGGATGGGGGGGGTTAGTTTGAGAAGCACTGGTCTGTACACATACTGTATATACTTGAGTATAAGCCTAGTTTTTAAGCACATTTTTTTTGTGCTGAAAGCCTCCCCCAGCTTACACTCGAGTCAGGCAAAGCTTTAAAAAAAACCCTCCATACTCCTCTCCCAGCCGGCGTCTGTCTCCGGCAGCTGTGTGTCAGCAGAGAGAATTCAAGCAGCAGTCATTCCCCCGCCATTCTCTCTGCTCAGCTCTGTCATCCCCCGCTGTCAGCGCGGTGTAAGTAAGAGCTGTGATTGGATAGAGCGTCATCCAATCACAGCCAGCGCTCGATCATTCACAGCCAATCAAGCTGCTTTAGAATTCTCCCCGCTCGGCTTTCAAATCCCCTGCTGTCAGTGCTGCGTATGTTAGCACTTTGATTGGATCGAGCGCCAGCTGTAATTGGCTGGTGCTCAATCCAATCATAGTGCTTACTTACACAGCACTGACAGAGCCAAGCAGAGAGGACGGTGGGGAATGACAGCAGGGAGAATTCAAGCAGTTTGTTGCACAGACGCCGGCTGGGAGGGGAGTATGGAGGTTTTTTTACCTAGTATATACTTGAGTATAGCTCGGCTTATACTCCAGTCAATAAGTTTTCCCATTTTTTTTGTGGTGAACTTATTGTCTCGGCTTATACTCGGGTTGGCTAATACTCAGGTATATACCGTACATTTATTTTACTTCTGGTTTGTGCAAAACAATGACACAACTACACGGCCATAATGTGAATTTCATGTTCAAACTAAGAATTCAGTGGGGCAGATTTACTATTTAAAAATGCGCTAGAAATTGTCTTGCATGCGTCGCACTACGTCTTCAGTATACGCTCATCAGTTATCTATATTTTTGATATGAAAACATACATTTTTCACTTTTCTAATAGTTTTGTAGTTTACATTTATTTTTGTTCCCCACCCCAATTCACCTTCATTACAAAGTCTATACATTAGGCATATAAAAACGTGTAGACATAAATTTCCATACACTTTTTTTTTTTCCTTCGTCTTTTGGGGGATAAAAACACGGATGCGTTTCACGGATGAACCTATGCTGGTGTGAATAGACCCTCGGACGAGATTAGTAAATCTTGCCCCTTTTTGCGTATATTTCAATGAGAGGTTGAATCTGTTCAATTTAAAGGTTTTTTTTTTTTTTTTTTTTCTCCTCTCGTTCATGATGTGTTGTGGAGTTCACACTAGTAGTTGCTTTTTTTTTTTTCAGTAGATCGTGTTTTCCAAAAATAGAACTGTACAAAACTGATTGTTTTCCCTTCCTTTATTTTTTGCTCTCCCATTGACTAATATAAAGTATCCCTTTTTTAGTTCAGTTTTGTTTTTTAACTGGAAACAAAAGGGCGGCGGTACACGCTTGTGCTCCAGTGTGTAAAACAAAGTAAAAGAACTGGATGAAAACTGAAAATTGAGTAACAGAATAGAGCTGAAGGGCTTCAGTTTCAATGAATTTCTATGGGCAGAAAATCAAACTTTCTTTGTTTTTCCTGCTCACTCAACCAACTAGCTAGAGAAAACAACGCTAGTGAGAATTGACACTTACATTTAGAGGGGTGTTCCTATTTTGGAAATCTTATCAGTGTGTTTGAAGTTGCAAAATGATGCACTCCCCCTTTTTAAGATGTTGGTTTTCAATATGCTCCATTCACCAGGTGCTCCATTCACCAGGTATTGCAGATGTTGATTCTTCTGTCTTCAGGTTGTTTACTGTTCATTACCGGGGAAACAGACCACCTCTTCTATGGAAAGAAATGACAGAGCACAACCGTACCTGGTGGCCCGGCCCAAAGCTGGTGCGCATGCGCTCTAGAGATCCGGCCATTAGTTTTAGATGAAGGTGCACAAATGCTGTGCCTTTCCATAGAGCTGGTCTTTTTCCATGGCAATGAACAGTAAACCAGATGAATCGATTTTTTGCAATATCTGCAGAACGAAGCATTTCAGAAATAATTTTTTATGGGTGAATGTATTGTTTTGCAATTTTGAACACCTTAAGATAGGAATTCAGAGATGGAATATTCCTTTAAATATAAAAATTAGGGCATAAGCCGTTTCCCAGGTATATATGTTGTATACTGTTCGAACAATGGGTTGTTGGGGTGTTGATAGTGGAGGGTCCGACCTGTGGAACACCCATCTATTATGACAGCAACACTATAGTCTCAGGGTTCGCTGCAGGCGGCCAATATGTTCCTTCTGTGTGATCATTTCTCAAATTGTTTTCTTTCAAGAAATTGGCGCTACTTCATGCTGCAAGTGGAAGGAAAATGTACAACACATCAGGGGTGCTTCCTGTTGATTCTCCTGATTCTCCCTTTGAATTTGTTCCCCCAAAGGTAAAAATACTGCTTGTTCTCTCCACAATGTTGCTGAGCGGTTGGTGACAATAGCTGAACACTAAACTTTTTTTTTTCCTTTTTTAATTATTTCAGCCTAAAAATCTCCGCCGAACAACAGCAAAATCTACCACCGTTATCTTGGAAGATTTGTTTTCCGAATCTGAAGAGTCTGAAGAGGATTCAAGTGACAAAAACTGGGTCCCTGTCCAAAATGACAAACCGCCCAAGAAGGCACCAAGTGGGGTGAGTCAAAAAACCTTAACTGCTTTGCATGACTCCTTGCTTTTTTTTTTTTTGTCTTTTTCTTGGCAAAGTTTGTTGCAAAAGTTACATCTGTTCACTTCAAGCATTTAAACTTTTTTAGTCTCGGGGTGTTATCCGTATTTCTGTTCTCTTTTTTTTTTTTTTTTTAAAAAATAGTCAACCCCTTCAAAATAACTGAAACTGTATAAAATAAGACTTTGTACGTCCAGAGCTGGTGCTCCTGGTCAGCCTCTGCTTTACTAGGCGACAACATGTCAGTAATTGACTGCTGCAGCCAGTGGGTGGTCTTTTGCTGTAGGTCGGTGCTACAGTACTCCTTTGCCAATGTGACACGATTGCTGCAGTCTAGTGGATAGAAACCAACTGGGAGCATCATTTATTAAAGGGGTTTCCCAGCACTGAACCTATGACCCATCCTCAGAATGTGTCAAATAGTTGATCAGTGGGGGTCCGTTGCTGATCAAAGTGGCAGCGGTCAAGCCTCTATTCAGGCCAATGACGTCACATTCATTTATAATTAGGAGCTCCATCCCATTCAAGAGAATGGGACGGAGCTGTGATACCAGGCACAGCTGCTAAAAATGACCAACTGCTTGGTATTGACTGAAGTGTCGGCTGCGCTCACTCAATCACTACTGTCGCTTTAACAGCCTTTCAGCGAGGATTACGAGCAACAGGCCATCACAATCAACTATTGATGGGTGATCAATAGTTCAGTGCCAGTAAATTAACCCCATCCTAGCCATCTTAATTTTCTTTACTGACAACCCCTTTAATACATTGCTTTTAACCCAGTACTCCCCTTTTGACGGCCTTAGTAATGATTCTTTCCCGCTATTATAGTGCACTTGTAAAGGGCGTTGTGGAAATAAAATGTGCCGCTGTAGGAAAAATAAGCAGAATTGCTCGGAAGATTGTAACTGTGACAAATTGAAATGCCGCAACAGGGATAGCTTCTCGGTAAGTCTGGCTTTTTTTTTTTTTAAAGACTGGAATGGGCCAAGTCAAGACTAATTACAATTGCAGCTTTGCACTTTGATTGCCTTGTATGTGGCCACTATAAGCAAGACCATGAAAAACTGCATGTACAACTTTCTTTCCTCTAGCAACTTTCTAAATAGTCTTCATTTTAAGAACTGTTCTACTGTATGGCTGCTGTTGAGTAATGCTGGTGCCATGTTTCTTCCCCCAACAAAGTAACAGTGGTTTCCTGTGTTCTTCTCTTAAGACCACTTTAAGGAGGATTCCACTACTTTCCACTGTAAAAGTCAAAATGCTAACTGCCACTTGTCTGTCCGTGAGTGAGTTACATGCTCCACCCCTGATCACATGACGGTGACTCTGTCATAGGTCCTATTCCATAGTAACTGAGGCAGTGGCAGTTTGTAAGAGATGCATATCTCACTCGGGATGATCTCCAGATGAAGGACCCGTGATGATGTCACCGTGATATTAGGGGCGGAGCATGGGACTCGACTACTCTGGATGATATGGGGTGGAGCAAGAGTGTTGCTATACATGTTGTTGTTCTTCTATCCCTTATTATGGTCGTTCAATAAACTCCCTGAATCCCCTTTAAACAATTGTCTTGTGGGATCCCCCTGTTTCTGCCAGTTGTGTTTTTTTGTTTTTTTTTTCCTTTCTAGTAAATGTTAAGTGGCAATTTACAGTGATTTTATTTGCCTTCTGTGACTCTTGGCTTTTTTCTTTGACAGTGTGTTGCAGTACTTCTGTATGCTGTAGTTTTATTTACGTGCATTTTTGCGTTTTTTAATTTAGCGTTTTAAAAAATAAATTTGCTTTTGGTTGGTCTTGGCTATACAAAATAGCTTGCTGTTTGTCACCTTCATTCCCCCCCCCCCCCCCCCCCTTTCGTCCCACCCCGGACCCCTTCACATAACATATTTAATGTCTGGAATGATTTCACTGACAGGATGATGCCAATATGGAGGATCAATCACAGGAGTCTGAAAACTCGTTGAAGATTGACTACCCTGGAGATATAACGGCTGGAAGCACCTTTTTCACACCACCTTGTATCACACCCACCAAAAAGGTATGGCGAGCTGTGGGGCTTTATAGCTGCGTAATGAACTGTTCTCTTCTGCTAAAACATGAAAACAGTAGAGTAAGGTTTATAAAGAAGTCTTAAATGATGTTGGAAATTTCCATCCATGAGGCTGGATTCTC
This sequence comes from Eleutherodactylus coqui, assembly GCF_035609145.1. NCBI lineage: Eukaryota > Metazoa > Chordata > Amphibia > Anura > Eleutherodactylidae > Eleutherodactylus > Eleutherodactylus coqui. Next base: position 43,181,769 of record NC_089846.1, on the reverse strand, counting down.
AAAAGTTTTCCTTCAGTGTTTAACCCCTCCACGACCAAGGACGTAAGAGTACGTCCTGGAGCTCCGGAGTATGTATAAAGAGGTCGCTGGGCGACCTCTTCATACAGCGTGGGCGTCATCTGTTTATTACATTATACACAGTGTCTACACACAATTGTGAATAGATAATGAAAATCACTGTACTTTCATTGACTGCGTTTACTGCATATTACGCAAGAAATTCTGCTCATGTGAGCCTGGCCTAACTCAAAGGGGCTCTCTACTCTTCAAATGAAGTTCTGATTTAACAATGGAACCAAATGACCTTCTTCCGTAGGTTCTGCGTGAAATAAGTGACATTGGCCAGGCGCTCCCCATGAAGCTGCAGCGCAAACCAAGTATCGTCCCTGGAGCTCCACTGACTGCAGACTCACAAGAGAATCAAATCTCCATCCTGAAGAAAAAGAAGAAAGCACTTTGTAACAGTAATAGCAGCTTCTTCTCCGGATGTTCACCGATCACAGAGGATGAGTGAAGAAAGCCGTTCTAGTCTAACAATCAGTAGCCTCTACGGAGAAGATGAACTGTTTTTTAACATTGGATCATTTTATAGTTAACAGTCAGAGATGAGACTTGTAAATATTTCTATGTGTGTTGTGTCTGACAGCTAGTTCGTGTTATGTACAAGTAATAGCACAAGTTTTAGATACGGAACCTCTTCCAGCTACGGGTCAACAAGCACCATTATTAAAAAAACTCCATCGCCGTTTTGAAAATGGTTTTTAGGGTTTTTTTTTTTTGTTTTTTTTAGCCAAAGTCTGGAGTGGACTCAATGAAAATGGGGAATATAAAGGAGGGACTTGTACTTCTCCTTCCTGCTGGATCCACTTCTGGCTTTGGCTTAAAACAGTACATCCTGCCATGGTTTTTCATTGATTAAAAAAGACTGTGAAACCACCCCTTACGAAACTGCTAGTTCTGTCATGCATGCTAGCATGAAAAACGGTACTGGAAAATTACCTAAGCTGGCAATGGCATTGGAAATGCCAAATAACATTGCATTGCAGCTGGCAAATGTATAGAAGGGGTTTCTCATTAAGGCTTTTGGTATGTCGAACAGACCTGATCAGTGTGGGTCTGACATTCCGCTGTTGATATAAAGTCACATTGGGAGTTAATCATACCAAACAGTCTCCAAATATCCATCATTTCAATGGTATCAGTGGACTTATAGCAAACATCCCCACCAAGGACACGGCCATCTTGATTTCTCTATTGTTGGGGTCCCGATAGATAATATAAGGAACAAACCTTTATGTTAGTCTTAAACCGTCTAGCATGACTGTAGATGCTTAGTCTGCGATGCCTGACCTTTTTTGAGTCTCTGATCTAGTTATAATTTCTTTTATGTCTAAAGATTTTCTCCGAAGCCCTGATGAATTTTAGTCAAAATTGATATAAATTTTGTCATGTTTTTAATATTTGTAGTTCTTACTAATAAAATTAAATGCTCAAGTGTTTATTTGATATCGTGATTTTCTATAAACGTTTTAGAAATCCTAATAGGACCTATAGAAGACTAGCAAAACCACATCACAAGAATATGGTAATGAGGTAAAGGGTCAAACCAGTGTAATTGGCACAAACATCATAAAACAAAAAAGTGTACAAAATGCCACATGAAAGCTATATTGTAAACACATTAAAAATAGTATCTTAAAATCTCCATAGGAAACCAGTAAGCCGCAATTGAAGAATTCCCAGACAAATACATTGATATATTACCCACAGGACTTCCATTACGTTTTATAAAATACAGGAAGGCTTAAAGGTAAATTAATCCCTGTGCTGGAGGTGCACACCAAGAATGTAAAGCAAGCATTGTGTCTATGTAATCTGATAAAGATGATCAAGGGTGACAAGTCTTCTGAGAGGGGCTTGACAATGTGTTACATATGGTGAAGATGGGTCAATCCTGGGATATTAAGATGCTTAAACCAAGGAGTCCAGGTCTTGAGAAATGGCTCCATCTTATCTTCCCGCATAGTGGATACTTTTTCATACTCTAGTGCTCTGGAGACCCTGGCTAAAACTACCTGACTGTTGAGGGATGTAATAAGCCGTGTATTTTGGCTTCCATGCATATAATTTGCGCTAGTTTGTTCTTGATTGTTACCACCTCCGTTGCTCTACTGGCGGATAGACTTACTTAGTTTTAAGTGGGTAAATCATGTGTAACACTTTCAAATACAAGGTTGGCAATCTGCCTCAAGAAAGATCAAATCCTAGGATATGTCCACCAAGCATGAAGTATGGTCCATTCCATTCTCCTACCAACCCCTAAAAGAGAGGTGACGTCCCAGAGGAGAACCCATGTAAAAATACACAATTTTTAAGGTGACCATTAAGGAGCTCTAGTTTAAAACACTGGATTTTTATGGGCTGCTTTAGAATAAAGAAAAAAACGGGATTATAGATGAAACTCTTAACCCATCTGGTAGTTCCTCGCACAGAATACCTACTTATCTTAAAGGTAGTTGCAGTTTTTTTCTGGTAGCGCTTCATAGGTGCACCATACTGAATATTCTTGACTTAAAGGAGATGTCCCGCGCCGAAACGGGTTTTTTTTTTTTTTAAACCCCCCCCCCCCCGTTCGGCGCGAGACAACCCCGATGCAGGGGTTAAAAAAACCACCCGCACAGCGCTTACCTGAATCCCGGCGGTCCGGCGTCTTCATACTCACCTGCTGAAGATGGCCGCCGGGATCCTCTGTCTTCGTGGACCGCAGCTCTTCTGTGCGGTCCACTGCCGATTCCAGCCTCCTGATTGGCTGGAATCGGCACGTGACGGGGCGGAGCTACACGGAGCCGCTCTCCGGCACGAGCGGCTCCATAGAAGACTGCTGAAGACCCGGACTGCGCAAGCGCGGCTAATTTGGCCATCGGAGGCCAAAAATTAGTCGGCACCATGGAGACGAGGACGCCAGCAACGGAGCAGGTAAGTATAAAACTTTTTATAACTTCTGTATGGCTCATAATTAATGCACAATGTATATTACAAAGTGCATTAATATGGCCATACAGAAGTGTATAGACCCACTTGCTGCCTCGGGACAACCCCTTTAACCACCACCTAATGGCTCTGGTGATTGGCACAGAAGCAATCGCCACTTTTGATGCTGCAGTCTGTGTAACAAGTTTGTTTTCTTCTATACACAGTATCTGCTTTTCTGTCCATAGCATCTTTTAACAGAGCTGAAACATGAAAAGAGAACTCTGAAGGCAGCACCCCATCTTTCAAAAAAGTTAATTTTTTTCATAAGTTCTGGATGCACCCCAAAGAGTTCTAGAGTTCCCAATTGATTTTAAAAATAGTTCTAGCGAATTAAGCCAAATCAACAAATGTATCTCTGCGGTGCTAACTTCCAAAAATGATATTACTAAATGAGCGAGAACTTTGTAAATATGGCTTCTAGAGCTTTGAGCAATAAGTTTTCTTCAGAGCTATTGAGGTGCTACCCAGAACTCTTATAAAATCGTGGGATTTCCCAAAAAATTATTTACACATAACTACTGAAATTTTTTTTTGATCCAGCATCTAAAAATCAGCGAGAACTTTGTAAATATTGGTTCTAGACCTTCGAGCATTAAGAGTTTCATCCAATGGATAGCAGTGATCATGTAAAGTAAAATAAAAGTGTGAAAAAAAAAAAAAGTTTCAAAACCTTGCGTTTCATCTCCTCCCACGGATCATATCTGTGAGGGAGGATGAAATGACGTACCTAAGGCCCGTGGATTTATCCGCGGACCTTACCTCAGCTTCTGCGCACGTGCCTGTCGCCAAAATGGCAGGCGCATGCGCAAAAGCTGTGGTAACTTAAAATCTCCCTGCTCCTGGCTACAAAACTTAGCCGAGAGCCTGGAGATTTCACGGAGAGCCGCAGTGAGCGGTTCCTGATCACTTGTTCGCCGTTATCCAATGGATAATGGCAATCACATAAAAGTAAAAAAAAGGTGAAGGTTCATCTCCCCTCACCGATGCGATCGGTGAGATGAGATGAAACTTTTTACCGGAGGCCTCTATTTGCACCCAGACACGATCTTCCTACGGCTGCGTGAGCCCGGCGTTATTCAGACCGCTACCTGTAATCCGTAATTTACAAGAAGCCCCGGGAACGCTCGCCTTCCTGCAGTTCCAGGAGCAGCTTGTTGAGCTCCTTTTGTGTGAGACCGCCACACCTCATCAAGCTTACGGAGACTCAGAGCACCACTTTTTACACCCCATACCCGCTACTGAGGTCAAGACATGACCCCCAAAAAGCATGAGAGGAGGGGGGATACCCGGTTTTATTGCCCCATGTACCCATCAATACTACACAGTTCACATTATTACTTTTATCTAAGATTTGGGGAATGCCGAAAAGGGCGTAGAGTGTGTGTGGGAGGGGCGGGGGGGGAAAATTTTTTTAAGGTGTCAATTTTTATTCCGTACAAATGAGCAATGGGGCCTGGAATTTATTCAGTTGTACCCTGCAATCCAACAGGTGTTCCCTCCATTATAGGCCTTGCCATGTTTCCTGTAAGTAGATTAGGGCCACAATGGGTATGTTTTTGAACACGGGACAAACGGGGTATCCATTTTGGGGTGAAAGTCTTCATTCCTATGTACGCTGTACAAAAAAACCAGTTTTTAAATTGACGAAATTGCCAAAAAAATTAAAATCGTAATTTTTTCCTTCTGCTTTGCTTAGATTTATTCAAATACTGTGGGGTCAAAATACGCAGTACACCGCTAGATGAATTCGTTAAGGGACAAACAGGGGTATCCATTTTGGGGTGAAAGTCTTCATCCCTAATGTGTGATGTACAAAAAAAAAGAGTTTTTAAATTGATAGAATTTTTTTCCTACTGCTTTGCTTAGATTTATTCAAAAATTGTAGTGTAAAAATACACAGTACAACCCTACATAAATTCGTTAGGGGGTCTAGTTTTCAAAATGGGGTCATTTGTGGGGGTTCTCTGTCGTTTTGGCCGCTCAAGGGCTCTACAAGTGGGCAATGGGGCATAAATCACCTTCATGCTAAATTTCTGTTCTGAAAGCCACCGACTACTCCTTTCATTTTGGCCCCATTGTGAATCCAGTCAAAAGATTAGGGCCACAATGGGTATGTCTCTAAACACTGACAAGCAGGGTATCTATTTTGGGGTGCAAGTCTTCATTCATGTGTGTGCTGTACAAAAAAAGCAGTTTTTAAAATGACAGAATTGCCAAAAAAACGAAAATCACATTTTTTTCCTTTTGCTTTGCTTGAATTCATTCAAAAACTGTGGGGTCAAAATGGGCAGTACACCCCTAGATAAATTCGTTAAGGGGTCTAGTTTTCAAAATGGGGTCACTTGTGGGGGTTCTTTGGTTTTGGCCGCTCAAAAGCTCTACAAATGTGCTATGGGGCCTAAAACGCCTTCAAGGAAAATTTATGCTCTAAAAACCACCGACTACTCCTTTCGTTTTGGGCCCCGTTGTGCATCCAGACATAAGACTAGTCCAAGAGACAATCGACGACAGCACACGCCAAACCTCTATCTGAGGGAGGAACCCACTGGGCAAGACGTTACATGTTTCTTAATCGGTCCTGGATCCACTGGACCGAATTTAACAGGAATCAATGAATAATAGAGGTGAAGCAGCATCCACGGAAATTATTTCAAACGCTTTAATTCCTCCAGCATAAAACAACGTTTCAACCGACTTGTGAAGACCACAAGTTGGTTGAAACGTTGTTTTATGCTGGAGGAATTAAAGCGTTTGAAATAATTTCCGTGGATGCTGCTTCACCTCTATTATTCAGACATAAGACTAGGGCTACAATGGGTATGTCTCTGAGCACGGGACAAACAGGGGTATCCATTTTGGGTGCAAGGCTTTATTCATGTGTGTGCTGTACAAAAAAAAGCTGTTTTTAAAATGACAGAATTGATAAAAAAACGAAAATCACAATTTTTTTCCTTTTGCTTTGCTTGAATTCATTCAAAAACTGTCGGGTCAAAATGGGTAGTACACCCCTAGATAAATTCGTTAAGGGGTCTAGTTTTCAAAATGGGGTCATTTGTGGGGGTTCTCTTTGGTTTTGGCCGCTCAAGAGCTCTACAAATGTGCTATGGGGCCTAAAACGCCTTCAAGCAAAATTTATGTTCTGAAAGACACCGACTACTCCTTTCATTTTGGGTCCCGTTGTGCATCCAGACAGAAGATTAGGGTCACAATGGGCATATTTCTGAACACGGGAGAAACGGGGGTATCCATTTTGGGGTGTAAATCCTCATTTTCATGGGCACTATAGGAAAAAAATATGTCTTTAAAATGACATATTTGCAAAAATATGAAATTTTATTTTTTCTCCTCTAAATTGAATTAATTCCTGAAAAAAACTGGTGGGGTCAAAATACTCATGACACCCCTCAGTGAATACACTAAGGGGTGTAGTTTGAGATTTTGCAAACTTGGCTTGGTGCAGGAAAACAAAGTGCTCCTCAAAATGCTGAAAAGTAATGTTGAATTTGTACGTCCTCTAAATGGTTAAAAAAACCAAGTTTTTCAAGCGTGCATTCAGAATAAAGTAAACAGATGGAAATACATATCTTAGCAAAAATTTGTACAGTATGTTTAAACATATTTAAGATATTATGGTTGAAAATGTGAAAAAATGACAATTTTTTCAAAATGTTTCCAATATTGGTACTTTTAATAAATATACACAAATTATATCGGTCTCTTTTTACAACCAAAATGAAGCACAATATGTGGCGAAAAAACAATGTCAGAATTACTTGGATATGTAAAGCCTTTACGGAGTTATGCTATGTTGAACGACGCATGTCAGATTTTCAAAATTTGGCTTCGTCACTAAGGTGTTAAAAAAAAAGGGGGTTTTATGTGTAAAAGTAGTAACAAATGTAAAAAAAAACTACATGGATTTGGTATTGCTGTAATTGTATTGACGTTAAAAGATCATTTATGCCGTACAGTGAACGCCCCCCTCCAAAAAAAAAAAAAAACTATTCTAGAATTGCAATTTATTTTTTTTGCTACTCCTACCTCCCTAAAGGCTGAATAAAAAGTTATCTGTAGCCCAAAATGTGTTTTTACTATTTCATGTACCATATAATGTACTGAACAACTTAAAAAAAAAATCTAAGTGGAGAGAAATAGAAAAAAATTTAATTCTATCATCTTTCGGTGTTTCTACAGCGCACAAACAGCAACAAAATGAGATAACTTTATTCTTAGACTTATATATTTTTTTGCTGTACTACTTGTATTTTTTTTCAAAGATATTTCATTTTTTAAAATTATTTTCCTCCGCCATCTTCTCCACGCAATGGCTTTTTTATTCTTCCGTCAGCATAGTTGTGCGAGGGCTAATTTGTTTTAGGTCGTCTTGTAGTTTGTTTTGGTACAATTTTGAAGTACATAGACCTTTTTGATCACTTTGTATTGCTTTTTTCTCTTGGAAACAGGGAGACCAAATAAAGTGCATTTGTAATTTTTTTTTTTTTCTGACGACCTTCATCGTGCGTGGTAAATAATGCGTTACTTTGATAGATCAGACTTTTACAGATGCAGTGATACCAAATATGTAATTTTGATTTATTATTTAGATTCTTTTATAACAAATATAGCAAAAGGAGGGTTTTGTAAGCTTTTATTCCTTTTTTTTTTAATAATTAGCAAAACTTGATTGTTCTTATTTTTCTGACAGTCTGTCAAGCCACCCTACGAGGATGGCTTGATGGGCATTCTGTCATGACAGCCCTGGGGCCTTTCAGAAGGCCTCCGGCTGCCATGACACCCTCACAACTCCCTGCCAACTCATCGTGGCGGGCTGTATGGGACCCCCGAATATCATTTGGGGCATTTAAATGCATTTAAAGAGTTAACAGCCCCGATGAGCTGCGCAGCTTATTGGTGCTGTTGCTGCCTGGGGTCAGCTGTAAGAAACAGCCGACACCCGTGATGTATGGAGGGAGAGCACCCTGCATTCTGACCTTTTTTCTTTTTTTCTTGTTCCTCTCTCACTTTCTTCAGTTTTCTTATACATATTCTTTCGTATATTCTTAGACTGAATAGGCAATAGGACAGGACAGTATTGTGCTTGCTGGGTTACCCCAGCTTGGCGACCTGGGGGGCCCGCTGGATGGGAGTCCAATAGGGTGGAACACAGAATAACGTGGAAATGTTTATTTTATATATATATACACAGGAAAGTGAAATATTTGCTATAACAGAAGAAGAAACCAAAGCAAATAATGTGAAGTATGCCTGTGGGAAAAGGCTTTTCTGTTTTTGCATACAGTTCAATGTTTGATATTCCAGATTTAAAATCTAATTGTAATTTGCATATAAAAGTTTAATAAAAGTAATTTGGACATAAATCTTTGATCCAGTGTTTTTTCATCTGCTTTAATGGTTTTCATTTCTTGCAATGCAAAAATAAGACAACACTTTTACTATGTGACGATGTTTTCCTTTACTCATGCGGACATTACTGAGCGCTCAGGCACAATTTATTGCATGCTCTTTGCTATAAATGTAATTGCTTCATTTAGGCTTCCAGCAAATGGTCGGATTTGCATTCCGAAATCCGGAAGCGGGACTCCACTCCCGATTCTGCAGCAAATCCAGCCCAAGACATGCTATGGCAAAACACGATTTCCTTCCCACGAGCGGAAATCCATTGCGATTTTACGCTCGCGGGGGAGAAATCGCAGCATGCTGCGATTTTGTGCGGACTACGCACAGTTGGCTTCCATTGAAGTCAATGGAAGACGTCTGTCCCGCGGCCATTCTGCAATCATCATTGCAGAATGGTCGCTGCAGCCGTGTCATCGCCATAGCGACGACACGGCGTCTTCTGTACTGCGCATGTGCATCGGCCGGCACATCAGCAGCAGAGGAGAAGATGCAGGGGTCACCAGCCTGGAACCGGGTTGAACTCCGCTACGGGAATCCTCTATGCAGGGTCCAACCCGCCGGCATACAGGAGGCCTTAATAAAAGATATTTAGGTAAATGCTAGTAGAGCTTTTTTTAAACTGTGTTATTGCAGTGATGGTTACAGGAAACGGACTATCCTATGTTAATAATATGTGTCAGCTTTCATGCCAAAGCCTGCAAACGGAGTACAGGGTGTTGGTAAATTTTCATGCGTAAACATGTTTAACTGATTACTTCTGTTGTATTTACTTAAATAGGCAATGCAAAAACAGACAAAAAAAAGTTTCCTATAGGCCCCCTGCACACGGGAGGAAATTCCGCAACGGGATTTCCCACAGAATTTCCGCCCGTGCCCGCCTGCATAGGTTTGCATAACTAAACGCAATCCTATGCAGACGGCCGCAATTTGTCCACGTGAAAATACACGCGGAAAACAAATCGTGGCATGTTCTATTTCTGTGCGATGTCACTCCTGGCTTACCAGCTCCGCTCTGCGCCGGCTGGGCGGCAGCCGGCACACCACAGAGCCGGAGCCATGGGAGCAGGTGAGAACCGCACTGGAGAATTCTCGCAGGGGATCCGTCCCGGCCGTCTGCAGGCAGCCTTAGGGCTAATGCCCACTGCCGGATTTCCGCGGCGGTTCACCACAGCTATTACGTTCTATTGAACCTAATAGCTCAATGTACACACTGCGGAATTCTGCAGTGTGAAATTACCCGCAGCATGTCCTATTTGTCGCGAGAATACACGCAGATGGCTTCCATTGCAGTCAATGGAAGCCACCCATCATGCTATACTTCCGCTGTAGCATAGCGGAAGTATAGCGTGATTACGCGCCCCACCGGCCACGTCATAAGACGCTGCCAGCGCTTCATGTGACACCGCCGGCCGTCGTGCGCTGTACTGCGCATGTGCAATGGCAGTGTCACGCGGGAGCTACGCAGCAAATCCAAAGGTGAGTATGGGGTCTTTGGGGGGGCACTGTGACGGACTCTGCTGCGGTATTCCACTTACGGAGCCTGTCACGGCCGTGGGCATGAGTCCTTAGTTTTTTCTTTTCAAGCAAACATGGTAACTGGATTGTATAGCACAGAGAGCATACAAACTAACTTACTGCTCTTGTCAACTATTACACATTAGATATCTGCCCCAAATAAAAACACAAAATCACAATCCTATAAAACATACGGATGCGCATTTAAGCTGGGGTCACACGGGACCGAAACCCCGCGGAATGACCGCATGGAAATACCATGAGATTTCCACTGGGGAAATGCAGCTTCCAAACCCGCGGTCTTACGCCATGGATTTTGGAGTGGCTTCACCGCCTGCATTCCGCTGCAGCCATCTCTCCCCATAGAGAGCAGAGTGGCCAAGGGGAAAGAATTGACATGCTGCATTTTTGAATTCCGTGCGGCATGTCGATTTCAGCACGGCTTGGCCGCAACGAATTGGCCGCATTGTGTGGATAAGATTTTTGCAAATCTGGTCCACTTTGCTGGCTAATCCCAGGATAAAAAGCCGCGGGGAGGATTTCTGTGTAGAAAGTCTGCACAGAAATTCAGCAGCAATAACACCCCGTGTGCACCCAGCCTTAGGGGGGCGTTGACACTTTCGGATTTTGGTGCGGAATTCCAGAACGGTACATTGTTGCAGAGTATTCCATTCCATCTGAAATAAACATTAGCAAGCAAAATGCTGCGCAATAGCAGAATGTGTGCCACGTTTATAAAAGAGAGGTACCATCTTTAATTTGTTCTATGATATGCATTGCTATTGCCTACCACAATTGCAACATATGATTATCACAACTGAATAGAAATAAGTCAGTTGCTTTCGAAATAAAGATAATTACTACTGCTGTAACTTCAAATTTACTAATGTAAATATATTTCTATATCTTAAAGGGGGGGTTTCCCCGCGAAAGCAAATGGGGTTATACACTTCTGTATGGCCATATTAATGCACTTTGTAATGTACATCGTGCATTAAATATGAGCCATACAGAAGTTATACAATTACCCCCTCCGGTGCTGGCGTCCCCGTCTCCATGGCGCCGACCGAAGCCTTCTTCTGCCTGGATTAGACGCGCTTGCACTGAAGGGGCCACTCCGGCGTGCTCACGCCGCACAGGTCTTCTGCGCATGTGCAGAAGACCTCTTCAGCGCGAGCACGCCGGAGCCGGACAGAAGAGGGCAGACTGCGCAAGCACGTCTAATCCAGGCAGAAGAAGGCTTTGGTCGGCGCCATGGAGACGGGGACGCCAACACCGGAGGGGGTAAGTGTATAACTTCTGTATGGCCAATATTTAATGCACGATGTATATTACAAAGTGCATTAATATGGCCATACAGAAGTGTATAACCCCACTTGCTCCCACGAGACAACCCCTTTAAGTGGAATCTTCATTAATCAAATAAGGATTATACAATCACATGCCTCTATACCTTGCATGCCTCATGTATCCCCCAAAGCCTACCTGTGCTCACTTCTTGCCTAATGGTAGGCTACTTAGTGTTTGACATACATTGATCAGAAATAATATTAAAACCACTAATGGGTGAAGTGAATAACATTGATCTTGTGAAAAAATGACACCTGTCACGGCTGGCAAGAAATTAGGCAGTAAGTGAACAGTCAGTTCTAGGCTAGATGACTTGGTCAGAGTATCTCCAAAGCAGCAGGTTTTGTAGGTTATTGCCTGTGTGCACTGGCTAGCACCTACCAAAATCAGTCCAGGGACAATTGGTGAACCAGGACAGGGTCATGAGTATCCAAGACTCATTGATGTGCCTGGGGAGAAAAGGCCAGCTCTTGTATTCTGACCTGAGAGAAGAGCTATCTTAACATAAATTGTTAAAGTTAATGCTGGCAATGATAGAAAGATGGCCAACAACAATGCATTATAGCTTGCTGTATAGCCATAAACTGGTCAGATTGGCCAGGTAACCGCTGTTCTACCCTGATTCCCCAAAAATAAGACTGTGTCTTATACTAATTTTTGTGCCTAAAGATGTGCTAGGTCTTATTTTCAGGGGATGTCTTATTTTCCCATGAAGAAGAATTCACATTTATTGTTGAAGAAGAAGAAGAATGAAAATTCATTATATACTGTACAGTAGTTGTCATCACAAACCAGCATAACCAGACAAACTGTGACAAACCCCTAAAGAATCAAAGTGACACACTGGTTGCCTGACTCACACAGGGTCACAAAAAATAAGGGCTGTAATGTACCTGGCTCCCACACACTGTCTGGAGACTGTAACGATCACCCACAGCAGTTCCTGGACCACTTGTACAGCAGGGCCTGTATTGCAGCTTCCGGCCACTAGGGGGAGCTCATCATAGCAGACTCGCACAGCAGGGACAGAGCTAGGTCTTACTTTCGGGGGAGGCCTTATATTTAGCACTTCAGCAAAACCTCTACTAGGTCTTATTTTCAGGGGATGTTCTATTTTAGGTGAAACATGGTATGTCGAAAATAATTACAATGGGAAATGAGCATCAAGACAACAGAGCAATAGAAGAAGGCATCCTAGTCTGATGATTCTCGTTTCTTTTGCATCATGTGGATGGCAGGGTGTATTAGTGGCACTAACCTGGAGAAGACGTGGCACCAGAATGCACTGTGTGAAGTCAGTGGAGGCAGTGTGATGCTCTAAAAAGGCTCTGTAGGGGAACCTTGGGTCTTGGCATGTATGTGAATGTTACACTGAAACTTACCACCTATGTATCATTGTTTTAGACCAAGTCCACCCCTTCATGACAAAGGTATTGACTAATGGCCATGGACTCTTTCAGAGGGTTAATGCACCCTGCTGCACTCTAAAACTGTTCAGGAGTGGTTTGAAAAACATGACAAACAGTTCAAGGTTTTGATTTGGACTCAAAATTGCCCATATCTCAATCTGTTGAGCATCTATGGGACACGCTGGAAAAACAAGTCCAATCCATGGAGTGTCCACCTCACAACGTACAGGACTTAATGGATCTGCTGCTAACAATGTCTTTGTGTCAGATACTACAAGAAACGTTCAGGGCAGAGGCGTAACTATAGAGGGTGCAGGGGATGCGGTTGCACCCGGGCCCAGGAGCCTTAGGGGGCCCATAAAGCCTCTCTTCTCCATATAGGGAGCCCAGTACTATGAATAAAGCATTATAATTGGGGCCCCTGTTACAGGTTTTGCATTGGGGCCCTGAAGCTTCAAGTTATGTCTCTGTTTATCATGGTTTAGGTATGGGTATGGGTACATATACAGATAGAGGGGGGGGGGGGGGGGCCAGCTCATCTTTTGCATCAGGGCCCCTGAGCCTTTACTTACCCCCCTGCTTCAGGGGTCTTGTGGGGTCCATGCCTCAATGAGTCAGAGCTGTTTTCATAGTAAGAGGGGTACCTGTAGAAGATTCAGTTGTTATGGGTGATTGGTATATATCACTCATGTGCACACTTTTTAAATAGAATAACGTATATAAACGTATGTCATTAGTTGCATTAAAGAGGCTGAGAAGAATTCTTAAATCAGTATACCTTTATAAATAAAATTAGACAGAGGAACATAGAAAATCAAGTACTGTGCCACCAATATTGATTTAGTTGGAGGATGTGTACTAGAACATTTGCTAAACCCTTAAGATACATACATTCATTTTTCACCCATTAGAACACCTTTTTTTTCTAAATTAAGAACCTTATGGGAGATACAGGAACCAAAAATATTGCTGTGTAAATAAACTTCTTAAAGCTAAGGTCTTCCCTTTAACACATTTTTTTCTCTAATATAATCTTTAAATCGTAAAATCCAAAATTCTGTGCCTGTAAATGTCTTAATATATCTTTATAGCTTTTGTAGCTGTTTTTTTGCTACGGAGCTCCATATAGCCACAGTGTTAAACGTTAACATTCTGTCACCACTACGGGATTACTGCATGTTTATGGACACGTTGAGATGTACAATTTTTAACTACAAATAGAGCACTTGGGTTGGTTCTGCTGTCATTTTAAGCACACGATATGAGGAAAAAAAGGTGTACCTGAAAGTAGATGGATCACTTCAGCTTCATTTACCAAATTTAGATAAAATATTAGAACCTGGCTATTTTATGTTCTAAGTAAGACTCTTTTTTTTTCACACAACGCTTTCTTATCTCCAGCTCTGGATTCATCTTGGGCTTTCATCTTCTATGCGAAGAACTGCAAATGGAGACAGAAACCAGGACAGAACCATAGGCATCAATGGGTTGGATGATGGCCTCCAGCATTTCACATGGTTTCTGTCCCTGTGAGTCTTTTAAACTAGATAGAAAAGTGCTGCGTTACATCCTGGATTCCGTGCCTATGACTCTGCTCTAGCGCCTACTTTGTCTCTGGTTTCCTTCTATTATGCAGAAATGTGAAAAGAGCATAAAGTAAATATTAGGTTACATTCTGGGAGACAGTTGAAATAGTAATAAATATTTTAATAACTTGAGTCCAGCTGGGAGATTAAACATATTCCAAATCTCTGTGAAAGCTTCCCTACTAGAGATGAGCGAACGTACTCGTTACGAGTACTTACGCACCCGAGCACCTGTTCCCCGCTGCTCCCCCCCGCACCGCCGCGCCTCTCCCCGCCCCCCGGCGCCCCCCAAATCTTTACGCCCGAGTACTGAAGTACTCGAAAATGGCGGTACTCGGGTGCGTAAGTACTCATTACGAGTACGTTCGCTCATCTCTATTCCCTACCCCATAGTGGAGTTCTCCAAGAACAATACATATAACTTTAGATAGCACTTTACTTCTTTCTGTCTCTTAGTACCAAGAAACTCTCTAATGTGATTTTAAACTATGTATTTTTTTACACATACTCATAAATTGCATGTTTTAGCCTGCCCTTAATCTTCTCTCTATACTTCTTTTAGTCCATACCAAGAAATATACACTACTAGCATGCGATCTCTGAAGAAAGGCAATTCAAGGAAACTCGTTCTGATAACATTGAATTTTCATTGTGTCATTTTTATTGAAACTTCTTCATTTTCATATGGAAAACATTTGAAAGTGTCGTTCTAATTCTATTTATTTGAGTGCTTGTGGATCGACAATATTTTTTGTTCTTCCGTCTGGTGCGTACTGGAATACATCTGACGCTTTTCCGAGGCATGAGCTGGCCACATACAGTTGTCCAGGTGAGAAGCACGGATTCCCCAAATCTAGCCCACACACTTGCAGCGATTGTCCTTGTGCTCTGTTGATGGTTATTGCAAAAGCGAGTCGCAGCGGAAACTGTAAACGTTTGAATCCAAATGGCATATCTGTTGGGATAATTGGAATACGTGACAACAGGACATCTTCCCCCTAGAATTTCTCATTCTGAATTGCAGCTTCAATAACATTGTTCATCATCTTTATCACTGAAAGTCTTGTACCATTGCAGTCGTGGTGGATTGATGTTTCGGAGAATTTCACCAATTTTCAATGTTAAAATGTGTGGTGGCATACCTGGAAAATTGAGTGAATTCAAGAATGCTGTTGGGTAATTGACCACTTCGTCTTGATTCATCACAGTATCGATGGACTTATACATTGTCGCTTCGCCTGGTATTCCGTTTTGAATGCTGAAATTGATGGCATTGACATAGTTGTCGGTAGCTGGTAATATAGCAGTGCCCTCAGCCACTGATGATTGGTGTAATTCATGTAATATAGCAGTGCCCTGAGCCACTGATGATTGGTGTAATTCATGTAATATAGCAGTGCCCTGAGCCACTGATGATTGTGGTAATTCATGTATTATAGCAGTGCCCTGAGCCACTGATGATTGTGGTAATTCATGTATTATAGCAGTGCCCTGAGCCACTGATGATTGGTGTAATTCATGTATTATAGCACATGCCCTGAGCCACTGATGATTGGTGTAATTCATGTAATATAGCAGTGCCCTGAGCCACTGATGATTGTTGTAATTCATGTAATATAGCAGTGCCCTGAGCTCCTGATGATTGTGGTAATTCATGTAATATAGCAGTGCACTGAGCCACTGATGATTGGTGTAATTCATGTAATATAGCAGTGCCCTGAGCCACTGATGATTGGTGTAATTCATGTAATATAGCAGTGCCCTGAGCCACTGATGATTGGTGTAATTCATGTAATATAGCAGTGCCCCTGAGCCACTGATGATTGTGGTAATTCATGTATTATAGCACATGCCCTGAGCCACTGATGATTGGTGTAATTCATGTAATATAGCAGTGCCCTGAGCCACTGATGATTGGTGTAATTCATGTAATATAGCAGTGCCCTGAGCCACTGATGATTGGTGTAATTCATGTAATATAGCAGTGCCCCTGAGCCACTGATGATTGTGGTAATTCATGTATTATAGCAGTGCCCTGAGCCACTGATGATTGGTGTAATTCATGTAATATAGCAGTGCACTGAGTCACTGATGATTGTGGTAATTCATGCAATATAGCACATGCCCTGAGGCACTGATTGGTGTAATTCATGTAATATAGCAGTGCCCTGAGCCACTGATGATTGTGGTAATTCATGTATTATAGCACATGCCCTGAGCCACTGATGATTGTTGTAATTCATGTAATATAGCAGTGCGCTGAGCCACTGATGATTGTTGTAATTCATGTAATATAGCACCTGCACTGAGCCACTGATGATTTGTGTAATTCATGTAATATAGCAGTGCGCTGAGCCACTGATGATTGTTGTAATTCATGTAATATAGCAGTGCGCTGAGCCACTGATGATTGTGGTAATTCATGTATTATAGCACATGCCCTGAGCCACTGATGATTGGTGTAATTCATGTAATATAGCAGTGCACTGAGCCACTGATGATTGTGGTAATTCATGTAATATAGCACATGCCCTGAGCCACTGATTGGTGTAATTCATGTAATATAGCATGTGCGCTGAGCCACTGATGATTGTGGTACATGAATTACACCAATCATCAGTGGCTCAGTGCACTGCTATATTACATGAACTACACCAATCATCAGTGGCTCAGTGCACTATTATATTACATGAATTACAACAATCATCAGTGGCTCAGTGCACTGCTATATTACGTGAATTACACCAATCAGTGGCTCAGCGCACTGCTATATTACATGAATTACAACAATCATCAGTGGCTCAGCGCACTGCTAATTTACATGAATTACACCAATCATCAGTGGCTCAGTGCACTGCTATATTACATGAATTACACCAATCATCAGTGGCTCAGCGCACTGCTATATTACATGAATTACACCAATCATCAGTGGCTCAGCGCACATGCTATATTACATGAATTACAACAATCATCAGTGGCTCAGGGCACTGCTATATTACATGAATTACACCAATCATCAGTGGCTCAGTGCATGTGCTATAATACATGAATTACCACAATCATCAGTGGCTCAGCGCACTGCTATATTACATGAATTACCACAATCATCAGTGGCTCAGCGCACTGCTATATTACATGAATTACACCAATCAGTGGCTCAGGGCATGTGCTATATTACATGAATTACCACAATCATCAGTGGCTCAGTGCACTGCTATATTACATGAATTACACCAATCATCAGTGGCTCAGTGCACTGTTATATTACATGAATTACACCAATCATCAGTGGCTCAGCGCACTGCTATATTACATGAATTACCACAATCATCAGTGGCTCAGTGCACTGCTATATTACATGAATTACAACAATCATCAGTGGCTCAGTGCACTGCTATATTACATGAATTACACAAATCATCAGTGGCTCAGGGCATGTGCTATAATACATGAATTACCACAATCATCAGTGGCTCAGCGCACTGCTATAATACATGAATTACACCAATCATCAGTGGCTCAGGGCACTGCTATATTACATGAATTACACCAATCAGTGGCTCAGGGCATGTGCTATATTGCATGAATTACCACAATCATCAGTGACTCAGTGCACTGCTATATTACATGAATTACACCAATCATCAGTGGCTCAGTGCACTGCTATATTACATGAATTACACCAATCATCAGTGGCTCAGCGCACTGCTATATTACATGAATTACACCAATCATCAGTGGCTCAGCGCACATGCTATATTACATGAATTACAACAATCATCAGTGGCTCAGGGCACTGCTATATTACATGAATTACACCAATCATCAGTGGCTCAGTGCATGTGCTATAATACATGAATTACCACAATCATCAGTGGCTCAGCGCACTGCTATATTACATGAATTACCACAATCATCAGTGGCTCAGCGCACTGCTATATTACATGAATTACACCAATCAGTGGCTCAGGGCATGTGCTATATTACATGAATTACCACAATCATCAGTGGCTCAGTGCACTGCTATATTACATGAATTACACCAATCATCAGTGGCTCAGCGCACTGCTATATTACATGAATTACACAAATCATCAGTGGCTCAGCGCACTGCTATATTACATGAATTACCACAATCATCAGTGGCTCAGTGCACTGCTATATTACATGAATTACAACAATCATCAGTGGCTCAGTGCACTGCTATATTACATGAATTACACAAATCATCAGTGGCTCAGGGCATGTGCTATAATACATGAATTACCACAATCATCAGTGGCTCAGCGCACTGCTATAATACATGAATTACACCAATCATCAGTGGCTCAGGGCACTGCTATATTACATGAATTACACCAATCAGTGGCTCAGGGCATGTGCTATATTGCATGAATTACCACAATCATCAGTGACTCAGTGCACTGCTATATTACATGAATTACACCAATCATCAGTGGCTCAGTGCACTGCTATATTACATGAATTACACCAATCATCAGTGGCTCAGCGCACTGCTATATTACATGAATTACACCAATCATCAGTGGCTCAGGGCACTGCTATATTACATGAATTACACCAATCATCAGTGGCTCAGGGCATGTGCTATAATACATGAATTACCACAATCATCAGTGGCTCAGCGCACTGCTATATTACATGAATTACAACAATCATCAGTGGCTCAGGGCACTGCTATAATACATGAATTACCACAATCATCAGTGGCTCAGGGCACTGCTATAATACATGAATTACCACAATCATCAGTGGCTCAGGGCACTGCTATATTACATGAATTACACCAATCATCAGTGGCTCAGGGCACTGCTATATTACATGAATTACACCAATCATCAGTGGCTGAGGGCACTGCTATATTACCAGCTACCGACAACTATGTCAATGCCATCAATTTCAGCATTCAAAACGGAATACCAGGCGAAGCGACAACGTATAAGTCCATCGATACTGTGATGAATCAAGACGAAGTGGTCAATTACCCAACAGCATTCTTGAATTCACTCAATTTTCCAGGTATGCCACCACACATTTTAACATTGAAAATTGGTGAAATTCTCCGAAACATCAATCCACCACGACTGCAATGGTACAAGACTTTCGGTGATAAAGATGATGAACAATGTTATTGAAGCTGCAATTCAGAATGGGAAATTCTAGGGGGAAGATGTCCTGTTGTCACGTATTCCAATTATCCCAACAGATATGCCATTTGAATTCAAACGTTTACAGTTTCCGCTGCGACTCGCTTTTGCAATAACCATCAACAGAGCACAAGGACAATCGCTGCAAGTGTGTGGGCTAGATTTGGGGAATCCATGCTTCTCACCTGGACAACTGTATGTGGCCAGCTCATGCCTCGGAAAAGCGTCAGATGTATTCCAGTACGCACCAGACGGAAGAACAAAAAATATTGTCGATCCACAACTACTCAAATAAATAGAATTAAAACGACACTTTCAAATGTTTTCCATATGAAAATGAAGAAGTTTCAATAAAAATGACACAATGAAAATTCAATGTTATCAGAACGAGTTTCCTTGAATTGCCTTTCTTCAGAGATCGCATGCTAGTAGTGTATATTTCTTGGTATGGACTAAAAGAAGTATAGAGAGAAGATTAAGGGCAGGTTAAAACATGCAATTTATGAGTATGTGTAAAAAAATACATAGTTTAAAATCACATTAGAGAGTTTCTTGGTACTAAGAGACAGAAAGAAGTAAAGTGCTATCTAAAGTTATATGTATTGTTCTTGGAGAACTCCACTATGGGGTAGGGAATAGAGATGAGCGAACGTACTCGTAATGAGTACTTACGCACCCGAGTACCGCCATTTTCGAGTACTTCAGTACTCGGGCGTAAAGATTTGGGGGGCGCCGGGGGGCGGGGAGAGGCGCGGCGGTGCGGGGGGGAACAGGGGGGAGCCCTCTCTCTCTCCCTCTCCCCCCCACTCCCCACTGCTACCCCCCGTGCCACCACGGCGCCCCCCGAATCTTTACGCGCGAGTACTGCTGTACTCAAAAATGGCGGTGCTCGGGTGCGTAAGTACTCGTAACGAGTACGTTCGCTCATCTCTAGTAGGGAAGCTTTCACAGAGATTTGGAATATGTTTAATCTCCCAGCTGGACTCAAGTTATTAGAACAATCATCAGTGGCTCAGGGCATGTGCTATATTACATGAATTACCACAATCATCAGTGGCTCAGGGCATATGCTATATTACATGAATTACCACAATCATCAGGGGCTCAGTGCAGGTGCTATATTACATGAATTACAACAATCATCAGTGGCTCAGGGCACTGCTATATTACATGAATTACACCAATCATCAGTGGCTCAGGGCACTGCTATAATACATGAATTACCACAATCATCAGTGGCTCAGGGCACTACTATATTACATGAATTACCACAATCATCAGTGGCTCAGTGCACCGCTATATTACATGAATTACCACAATCATCAGTGGCTCAGTGCACCGCTATATTACATGAATTACACCAATCATCAGTGGCTCGGTGCACTGCTATATTACATGAATTACACCAATCATCAGTGGCTCAGGGCACTGCTATATTACATGAATTACACCAATCATCAGTGGCTCAGTGCACTGCTATATTACATGAATTACCACAATCATCAGTGGCTCAGGGCACTGCTATAATACATGAATTACAACAATCATCAGTGGCTCAGGGCATATGCTATATTACATGAATTACACCAATCATCAGTGGCTCAGGGCACTGCTATAATACATGAATTACCACAATCATCAGTGGCTCAGTGCACCGCTATATTACATGAATTACCACAATCATCAGTGGCTCAGTGCACCGCTATATTACATGAATTACCACAATCATCAGTGGCTCAGTGCACCGCTATATTACATGAATTACCACAATCATCAGTGGCTCAGTGCACCGCTATATTACATGAATTACACCAATCATCAGTGGCTCGGTGCACTGCTATATTACATGAATTACACCAATCATCAGTGGCTCAGGGCACTGCTATATTACATGAATTACACCAATCATCAGTGGCTCAGTGCACTGCTATATTACATGAATTACACCAATCATCAGTGGCTCAGTGCACTGTTATATTACATGAATTACAACAATCATCAGTGGCTCAGGGGCACTGCTATATTACATGAATTACAAAAATCATCAGTGGCTCAGTGCATGTGCTATATTACATGAATTACACAAATCATCAGTGGCTCAGCGCACTGCTATATTACATGAATTACACAAATCATCAGTGGCTCAGTGCACTGCTATATTACATGAATTACAACAATCATCAGTGGCTCAGGGCACTGCTATATTACATGAATTACAACAATCATCAGTGGCTCAGTGCACTGCTATATTACATGAATTACACAAATCATCAGTGGCTCAGCGCACTGCTATATTACATGAATTACACCAATCATCAGTGGCTCAGCGCACTGCTATATTACATGAATTACACCAATCATCAGTGGCTCAGGGCATGTGCTATATTACATGAATTACACCAATCATCAGTGCCTCAGTGCAGGTGCTATATTACATGAATTACACCAATCATCAGTGCCTCAGTGCAGGTGCTATATTACATGAATTACACCAATCATCAGTGGCTCAGGGCACTGCTATATTACATGAAATACACAAATCATCAGTGGCTCAGTGCAGGTGCTATATTACATGAATTACACCAATCATCAGTGGCTCAGTGCAGGTGCTATATTACATGAATTACACAAATCATCAGTGGCTCAGTGCAGGTGCTATATTACATGAATTACACCAATCATCAGTGGCTCGGTGCACTGCTATATTACATGAATTACACCAATCATCAGTGGCTCAGTGCACTGCTATATTACATGAATTACACCAATCATCAGTGGCTCAGTGCACTGTTATATTACATGAATTACAACAATCATCAGTGGCTCAGGGGCACTGCTATATTACATGATGATTTTTGTAATTCATGTAATATAGCAGTGCCCCTGAGCCACTGATGATTGTTGTAATTCATGTAATATAGCAGTACACTGAGCCACTGATGATTTGTGTAATTCATGTAATATAGCAGTGCGCTGAGCCACTGATGATTTGTGTAATTCATGTAATATAGCACATGCACTGAGCCACTGATGATTTTTGTAATTCATGTAATATAGCAGTGCACTGAGCCACTGATGATTGTTGTAATTCATGTAATATAACAGTGCACTGAGCCACTGATGATTGGTGTAATTCATGTAATATAGCAGTGCACTGAGCCACTGATGATTGGTGTAATTCATGTAATATAGCAGTGCACCGAGCCACTGATGATTGGTGTAATTCATGTAATATAGCGGTGCACTGAGCCACTGATGATTGTGGTAATTCATGTAATATAGCGGTGCACTGAGCCACTGATGATTGTGGTAATTCATGTAATATAGTAGTGCCCTGAGCCACTGATGATTGTGGTAATTCATGTATTATAGCAGTGCCCTGAGCCACTGATGATTGGTGTAATTCATGTAATATAGCAGTGCCCTGAGCCACTGATGATTGTTGTAATTCATGTATTATAGCAGTGCACTGAGCCCCTGATGATTGTGGTAATTCATGTAATATAGCATATGCCCTGAGCCACTGATGATTGTTGTAATTCATGTAATATAACAGTGCACTGAGCCACTGATGATTGTGGTAATTCATGTAATATAGCACATGCCCTGAGCCACTGATTGGTGTAATTCATGTAATATAGCAGTGCCCTGAGCCACTGATGATTGTGGTAATTCATGTAATATAGCACATGCACTGAGCCACTGATGATTGGTGTAATTCATGTAATATAGCACCTGCACTGAGCCACCGATGATTTGTGTAATTCATGTAATATAGCAGTGCGCTGAGCCACTGATTGGTGTAATTCATGTAATATAGCAGCTGCACTGAGCCACTGATGATTGTTGTAATTCCGCGTGATATTTGGGAAAACCTTTTGAATCAATTCGTCTTTGGTCGATGTCATCTTACCAAAGTTTGTGGGCAATGTGATACATTGTGCAGATCTGTCGATTGCCATCTTCCCATTCTCAATATCCAGCAACTGTTTTGCGAAACGTTCGGCGGATGCATCATGTTGTAGTTGAACACGCATCCCATTGCTCGTCTGTTTCTGAAGCTCGTAATGCCTTTTTCTTTCCTGCTTGAGATGGAAATTGATTGGTCGATCTACATTTGGGGCGCATAAATGTCAATGATGCTCGCACGCGCGCCATTTATCGTAGGATAGATGTACTATGCCAGAAACCTTCGCAGGAGTGTACCAAACAACTTCCCAAAGTCTCATGGCGATCGGATGAATGGTGTAGTAATGCATAAAGGACAGACAGACAGACATGCATTCGTTTATATATATATAGATAGGCTCTGCATTGTATCTATTAATTTAAAGAGGACCTGTTAGCGAGGCCGGCTGCATAGCTTTGCAGTCATTCAAGTCTGACAGTGAGCACTGGGATTGCCCAGCTGAGACATTCACAGCTCTGGGAGCCAAATCCTAAAGCTTGTATTGGGGAATGGGGATGAGTGCGAAGAAAAGAAAGACATGGTTGGAGTCAGCTAGGCCATAGTGGCAAAACTATGCTGCCGGCCCCAAAGACCTGAGGATGTGATAAGTCCTCTTTAAGCTCCTTTATATATACAAAGCATTGATCTTTTGGTACAAGCTACATGATGTAGGTTACACATCCCTTTTTCATTGTGCAGATTTTTCTTACATTGATTTTTTTTATACTACATTAAATTGCAGGTATAAAACATTTGATTATAAACTTCCAGGGAGTGGAGTGTGGGTGTGTGAGCTAAAGCAATTATTAGGAGCATGTACTAACAAACTGCACTTGTAATTGAGCAACTTATATAAGTGCTTTGTAGTATCTTCTGACTGCTACTAGATTAAACATGTAACAATATAATCAAGTCAGACTGAATCTAAAGTTGAAGCTCAGCAGCTCATGTGTCTGTGCCAAGGTTAAAAAAGATTAAAATGCAAAAAAAGTGCTCCCAGTAAAGACAGATTGTCAACCCCACCTAGCAGCTGGAAAAACAGGACGAGCATGGTGAAACCTCACCAACTTACAGTGAAAAAGCAGGTTGTTCATCCTTCAGCCACAGTACAGATGCACATGTCCCAATCTCAGCTATACCGTGCAACCTCACCCTAAGGCCACTGTAATATGGAGTTAATGTAATATATATATATATATATATATATATATATATATATATATATATATATATATATATATATATATATATATATATATCTATTTCACTGACATATTTAAAAACACGACATATACCTCTCATGCTTTCCTTCTCTCCTCTTCTTCTCTTTCTCTACTTAAACCTTACAATGTTATATGAGCTACAAGTTATAGCACCATTCAAAGTTTATATTAAGTCTTTATTCATAGTAATTGATGGGGATGGGTGGGTGGGAGGGCTTTACGGGTAAAATGTTTTTTTTTAAGCAAAGGTTACTAGCAAGGGTTATGTCGCGATACAGCAAACAGCCATAAGGGATAGGCCTGGCGATTCCTCCAGGCCTAAGCAAGGAGTTAAAGGGGTTGTCCCGCGAAAGCAAGTGGGTCTATACACTTCTGTATGGCCATATTAATGCACATTGTAATGTACATCGTGCATTAATTATGAGCCATACAGAAGTTATTAGAAGTTATTCACTTACCAGTTCCGTTGCTGGCATCCTCGTCTCCATGGTGCCGTCTAATTTTCAGCGTCTAATCGCCCGATTAGACGCGCTTGCGCAGTCCGGTCTTCTTCTTTTCTGAATGGGGCCGCTCGTGCCGGAGAGCGGCTCCGTGTAGCTTCACCCCGTCACGTGCCGATTCCAGCCAATCAGGAGGCTGGAATCGGCAATGGACCGCACAGAAGAGCTGCGGTCCACCAAGGGAGAAGATCCCGGCGGCCATCTTCAACCGGTAAGTAAGAAGTCACCGGAGCGCGGGGATTCAGGTAAGCGCTGTGCGGATTTTTTTTTAGGTCCCTGCATCAGGTTTGTCTCGCGCCGAACGGGGGGGCTGTTGAAAAAAAAAAAACCTGTTTCGGCGCGGGACAACCCCTTTAACTGCGACTTTGTCAAACATGAAAAGGTTCCGCATAATGTTTGTACTGCAAAAAATCTCAATAAAATATATTTTGAAATAAAAACACGACATGTATTTTTGCCTCCATTTTGATATTCGTTTCAATTGGGCAAATACGGATCAGTTTTTGCTTACTAGAAAATAAAATATATGGAGGTAAAAACAAAGCATATACTCATGAAATACTGCTGACATATAGCATAGTATGCTAGGCTGACCATCCAGGCAAAAAGAAAAACCCCAATGAGGTAGAAGCCTATTAACCCCATTTTGGGAGAGAAAACTTCTTTCCCGACTCCATAATGGCAGTCAGAATAATCTCTGGATCAATACTCATAAGAGAAAATTCCTTTCTGATTCCAAGTCCTCTCTTAAACTCCTCTATGGATTTTGCCATCACCACTTCCTGGGGCAGAGAGTTCCACAGTCTCACTGCTCTTACAGTAAAGAACCCCCTTCTGTGTTGGTGATGAAACCTGCTTTCTTCTAGACATAGCGGATGCCCTCTTGTTACCGCCACAGTCCTGGGTATAAACAGATCATGGGAAAGATCCTTGTATTGTCCCCTAATGTATTTAGTTATTTGATCCCTCATAATAGTCTTTTTTTCAGAGTAATCCCAATTTTGATAGCCCCTCTGGGTATTCTAGTCCTCCCATTCCGTTTATTAATTTAGTTGCCCTTCTTTGAACCCCCTCAAGCACTGCAACATCTTTCCTGAGCACCGGTGACCAGAACTGTACACAGTATTCCATGTGAGGCCTGACAAGTGCCTTCTATAGTGGAAGAATAATGTTCTCATCCCTCACCCCTATACCACTTTTAATGCACCCCAAGACTTTATTTGCCTTTGCAGCAGCTGAAGGGCATTGATTGCTCCAGTTAAGTCTATAGTCCACTAGTACCCCCATACTAGTGGACTAGTATATTTTTTCCATCTCACTTTTCCCTAGCACTACCCCATTTGGTGTATATTGGTGACACCTGTTTTTTCTACGCATGTGCATAACCTTACTAGAGATTAGCGAGTATACTCGAGCGAGCATTGCCTTTAGCGAGTATCCCCCCGCTCGAGACGGCAGGTTCGGGTGCCGGCGCGGGGGAGCGGTGAGTAGCGGCAGTCAGCAGGAGGGAGTAGGGGGGAGAGAGGGAGAGAGAGTTTTCCCCCGCAGCTCCTTGCCCGCTGCTGGCACCCGAACCTTCCGTCTCGAGCAGGGAGATACTCGCTAAAGGCAATGCTCGCTCGAACAATTGCCTTCAGCGAGTATACTCGCTCATCTCTAAACCTTACATTTATTAATATTGAACTTCATTTGCCATTTTTCTGCCCAAGCCCCCAGCTTAGCTAGGTCTATTTGCAGCCGCACATTGTCCTCCTTTGTATTAATTACCTTGTATAATTTCATATAGCCTGCAAATATTGATAATTTACTGTGCCGTCCCTCTATCAGGTCATTAAAAAATATATTGAACAGAATGGGGCCTAATACTGAGCCCTGTGGCACTCCACTAGTGATGGTGGCCCAATCAAAGGACAAACCATTTATTACCGCCCTCTGTTTTCTATTTCTGAGCCAGTTCTTTACCCAGATACATACGTTTTCACCCAATCCGAGCTGTCTCATTTTATATATTAACCTATTATGCGACACAGTGTCAAATGTTTTAGTCAGAAACCAGCCTACGGCATTTTCGTACATGTATGGCTGGATTTGAATTGTGGATTCCACAATCGGTGTCCATGTGGGCATTGAAAGACATTCATTTTCGAATTTTCTTTCACACTCGCAGATATAAATTGCATACTCCAAGAGCGGAAACAAATCACAGCATATTCTATTTCACCACTGATTTCGCGTGGTCAGCCTTCATTGATGTCCGTAGAGGCGTGAAACCCACAGCCCATATGTAATCAATATTGCATATGGGCAGTGGATACCAGCATCACCACTAAGCGACGGCATGGGAAATACAAGCAAAAACCTGTACTGCGCATGACCGCCTGCGAACCTCTGCGGTCAAACGCAATACAGTAAAGTGCTATACACAGGGTCACCGTCCGGGCTCATAGCCGGAATCTGACCCGCTTGTGTGAGCCCAGCCTTAAGGATCAAGCTATTTTGTTTTCTTTTTTGCTTTTTTTCCCTCCCTGATTTCAAAAATCATAACTTTTTTATGGGGGGGGGGGGGGGGGGGGAGGGGGGGGCTTCATTTTTTTGCAGGACAAGTTGTAATTTTTAATGTTACCATATAATGTGATGAAAACTTTCATAAATTCCTACGCAACATGGCAAAAAAAAATGTTAACTTAATTCTGTGGTTTCGTTTAATTATGGCAATACTGAATTTTATAGAATTTTCTTATTGTAGTACTTTTAAAAAATAAACTAGAACCCCATAATGTATTTCCTTTTTTGTCGATGGGGTTGTGTGAGGGCTTGTTTTTTGAAGCCCTCACACAAAAAACAATTGGTACCATTTTGGGGTACATACAACATTATCACGTTTTATAAAATTTTTTGTTTTAAGTTGGAGTGACCAAAAAAGTGAAATTCTGACATTGTGTATCTTTTCCAGACTGTGTAAATTATACATTATTTTAAAGATCTGACTTTTATGAACGCTGCCAATATCCAATGTTTTCATGTTATAAATTCTGTAAATTGTGATTTTCTATTGCAGTACTTTTTCCATCTGCACCTGATGATATTTTGTGGTTGGATTTTAAAGGGAATACATCACCTTTTATTTTTTTACTAATTAAAACCAGATAGAGAAACATTTTCCTTTCTTTTCTAATCTGCTTTTAATTCCTGATTGTATATTTTTTATTCTGTGGTCTATACATGACTATGGAGGCTGCTATCTTGCCTAAGCTGCATTAAATAGCATAAAGAGCATTTAGAAGATATGCTTTACAGCAGCTTCATGGGCCATTCACACAATGGACAGGAGGGGACTCATTGACTGGTATGGGAGACTGTACTAGACATGATCTGCGACCTGTGCAGAGGTCATTTTGCAGGGAAGAGGAGTCGATAGTCACAGCTTATCAACTGTTTCTCCTGTGTTATCTACATACAGGTGTTAAGACTAGAGATGAGCGAGTATACTCGCTAAAGGCAATTGCTCGAGTGAGCATTGCCTTTATCGAGTACCTGCCCGCTCGAGACCAAAGGTTCGGGTGCCGGCACGGGGGAGCGGTGAGCAGCGGCAGTCAGCAGGAGGGAGCGGGGGGGAGAGAGAAAGAGAGAGATCTCCCCTCCGTTCCACCCCGCTCTCCCCCGCAGCTCCCTGCCCGCCGCTGGCACCCGAACCTTTGGTCTCGAGCGGGCAGGTACACACTAAAGGCAATGCGCGCTCGAGCAATTGCCTTTAGCGAGTATACTCGCTCATCTCTAGTTAAGACCCTTTTACACGGGATGAATGTTGGGCAGACGATGCCCGACACTCGGCCCTGTGTGTACTGGCTCCCGTGCTGCTGTATCGCTGGCTCTCTGACAGAGTGGCCAGCAGGGGTCTGGGGTAGCTGGAGGAGATTTCTCTCCTCGCTCTCCCCCTCCCCTCTCCATTCACTTAACACAGCCGGCCGTTCACTACTGAATGGCTGCTGTTTACACTGAATGATCATCGTTTAGGATTTTATGCAACAGCACAGGAGCGAGTACATGCGGAGACGAGTGTCGGGCATCGTTTGCCCGACAGTCAACCCGTTTAAATGGGGCTTTACCTTTCAATGTAATCCTGCCTGTGATGTCAGTGAGATGCCTGCTGCAAAGTTTTCTGCAGAGAACATGAAGTGACACACTATAGTACTAGGCTCTATGGTCAGTGTGAAAAATGCAGGATTTTACTTTTTTTTTTTTTTTGTTAATATAGATTGTGACCGGAAATTAAAACGAAAAATTACCATATTTAAAAATATGTTTAATACTAAAATATGATGATTTTCTAATAAAACATCCCTCTAAGATAAGATTTCTGCAGCTATCTCATAAATTCCTTTTCTCTCAACATGTAACCATTTTTTATTTTCCTCTTTAATCTGTCAAACATGTATTCAACATTTTTTCCCACAATAAGTCTTTACAATTTTGCATTTTTACCATTGATTTATTTGAAAGCCGCCTCACAGTCATCGGTGGGATCCACTGTTATATTAAGGAAGGTATACCCGCTGATTGAAAGCAATTTCAATTATCTTAAGTTATATTAAAGATATGCTGCAAGAGCAATGGATATCCTGGTTTCAGAAGACATGCTTTATTTTTGGATTCTACATTGCCTTTATTTTCCTCACCATGCTTTATACCATTTATTGTATTTACAGTGTGGTTCTATCATTGAATAGCCCACATCACGAAGATATTGCATTTCTCTTGGGACGGCTGCCTGGCTCTTCTTCCTCTGCCAGGTTACTCATGTAAAAATATTTATTTACAGTCTGCTGTTGAGGAAGTTGCTTTCACACAAACTGGTGCAGTTCCAGAACCTGAGCTGTTTAATTTGGCACATCGTAGGTTTTCTTCCTTTGTGTTAAAGGTGTTATAGTTTCCTAAAAATTAAGCTACAATCTTCAAAGTAAACAAACAGGGTGCACTAAAGATCTGAAATACCACACTATGCAATAACAGCCGATTAGCCAGTAAATAACATAGTCAATGTAATACACTGTATATGGTAACGAACAAGACACGTGACTCAGCATCAGAATAGTGCTGCCACATCTGCAGCTTTCTGCAACCAATTTTTTTTCATCACATCCAGGATAAGGCCGGACTCAGATGGCTGCAGTTCGCTGCGTGCCACCCACACGAGACATTGCATACTTGATGCATGGCGATTGGCGCCACACAACATCTTGGCATGTATGTGCGTGTAATTTGAGCCAAGATAGAACATACTGCGATTTTTCTTGTTTGCATATTTTGCATGATTTATGGGAGCGGCAACATGGCTGCCTATGGGAGATTGGTGCATTGAAGGTTTTGCATGCGT
Source organism: Eleutherodactylus coqui (assembly GCF_035609145.1). Lineage (NCBI taxonomy): Eukaryota > Metazoa > Chordata > Amphibia > Anura > Eleutherodactylidae > Eleutherodactylus > Eleutherodactylus coqui. The sequence goes on along the minus strand of NC_089846.1, from coordinate 43,151,241 downwards.
AATACGCTGTAACCATACACTTGTGTGAGCCTGGCCTAAAGAAGCAACTTAACAGATAGTCTAAATTCTATACAGAGCTAAGTGTTTCCATGGTAACAGACTACAAACATGCCCTGTGTAGTCTGATCCTGCAGCCAAACTCTCTTCCACCTGTCTCTTAATTCTTACTCGGTTTTGCACTGCTTCCTTCAGTTCCTGTGTGATATCCATGCCAGTATCAGCCATAGTGTGCTTTGGCAGCCAGGTCTTTTTTTTTGCCACTGATCTGTCCAAACATTATAGATTTTTCTAGTGACTCTGCTCGTCTTACATGGTCAAAACCTGTGGGTCTGAGTCTGGTCATCTTGTCCTCCAGTGATATATTGGGTCTTATATGATTCAGGACTTCTCTGTTTGTTACTCTTGCCGCCCCAGTCATACGCAGCAGCTTTCGCCAGCACCACAGCTCAAACACATCAATCCTCCTATCAGCTTTTTTCACAGTCCAGCTTTCACATCCATACATGGCTATGGGGAAAACTGTGGTTTGCACTATCGTACATTGAGTTGCTATGCTGATATCCCCACTTTTCCATATTTTGGCCATGTTTAGCATCGCACTTTGCCCCAATGCCATCCTACGTTTTATCTCTGGCATAGATTCTCCAGCCTGATCAATTTTTGAATCAAGGAAGATGACGTCTCACACGCATTCTACGGTCTCATTGTCGAACTTGATTTGAATTTGGACATTTTTTGCAATTGTCATAATTTTAGTCTTCTTTAAAGTCAGGTAGAGGCCCATTTTTTCAATTTCAGTTTTAATCTTACATATCAACTGCTTCTGACCAGCTTCTGTTTCTGTAAGCAGAGTTGTGTCATCTGCATAACGGAGATTGTTGATGTTTCTGTCACCTATTTTTACCACAATTTCCAATTCATCTAGGTCTATTTTCCACATGATCACTTCCGCATAAAGGTTAAACAAGAAGGGTGAGAGGATGCAGCCCTGTCGGAACACCTTTGCCTATTCAAAATCAATCTGCGTCCCCGTACTGTGTTCTCACAGTGGCTTCTTGATTGGTATAAAGGGATTTTATCATCTTGACTAGATGTGCAGATACGCCCAGCTCTTTTAGGTCGTGCCACAGCTTGTCATGGTCAATGCAGTCAAAGGCCTTGATGTAGTCGTTGAAGCAAATGTAGACATTCTTTTGGTAGTCTTAAGCTTTTTCCATGGTCCATTGCAGGTTTGTAGTATGGTCTCGGATGCCGTGTCCTCGCAACAATCCTACCTGCGCATCAGAGAGTACTGCTTTGACTACTGATCTCAGTCTTTCCTATATAAATTTGAGAAGGATCTTGTGTGTATGAGAAATGAGAGCTATTGTTCAATAGTTGGAGCAATTCTGGAAGTCGCCTTTCTTTGGTAGAGGGATGAAGACAGATCTGTTGCGTTCGCCGGGTGCGCTAAAGCGCCACACCTCTGAACAGATGCAGGATTGTGTCCATTTAAAACCGCAAACACTCACACAGCATTTGCACTCACAACTTGCAACTCTCCAGGCAATGATGGTAGGACCCCTGTCGCTTACTAATCAGGGAAAGTGGGGTACCCTTGCCTAAAAGCGGGGTGATTGTCCCGATAAGGTTGGCCCCACTGTCTTCATCTGGGACCTGGCTATCCCTGATCAGGAACCTGGAGATAAGTACAAAACACACAGGACATGACACTGTTCACACACTTGCACAGACATACAAAACATGTCACTATTCACACTAACACACAATGTTATGCAAACCACATAGAACAAGACTACACATAGAGCACGTCTGGCCACTTGCACAGACATATAACACATGTCACTTTTCACACCAGCATACTAGGTTATGCATACAACATATAACAGGAACCCCACCCAGAGCTCGCATGCATACATATGGTAAACCATAGCCAGTCCAAGTGTACTCACACCAGGGGAATACAGAGTCAGCCAGCATGCCGATATAGGGAACAGTGTCAGGCATCACCCATCTGATACACACATCGGACATCAGATGTCTGAATATCGCACTTACCAAGGGATAGGGAGAAACCCACACCCAGCCAGCTCAATTAACCCCTAACTGTGAAGGTGTGCACAAGGAAACCTGTAGAGCCACAGGTCCCAGATGCACAACGTTGGCAAGATCTTTTCCAGTCCTGTGGCCATTGTGTGGATGCCCATATTACCTGGCACAGCTCTGTGATGGTATTCACTGGTACTGGCAGCATAGCTCTGCCGTTATGTGATGTATGCCTGGTGCTTTAATTTTGGCTAATTGCTTCATTGCCATAACCACTTCTGACTCCATAATGGAGGTCTCCAAGTCCACAGGTTCTACCTCATGCAATGGCCCGGGTATGTCGTTGCAGGCAGATAGTTCCTCTGAGTATTCCCTCCTCCTATCCTTGATACCCTGTTGGTCATTCAGTTCCTTCCCATTTTTGCCTTTGATTGTGCAGTTGTGTGCCATGAAAGGTTTTCGGACCACCTTGACCTGTGAGAATAGACCTCGCATATGGCCTTTCATGGCTTCTGCTTCGAGTTCTTGGCAACACTCATTCCAGTCCATTTCCTTGTCTTTCATTGCCGCTCGCTGAAAAATCGGCATTCAGTTGCCGAACATCATTTTTGCTGCTCTTCTTTTATCAGCTATTCTGAGGGTTTGCTCGGACAACCAATAATGTTGTTTTTCCTGATTCCTATAGGTGAAATGCTTACTGGCTGTTTCCATAACTGTGGACTGTATATCGTGGCATAGTTCCTTTGGATGCTTTTCTGATGTGTCAAGCAGTTCGAATCTGTTAGCTACCAGGAAAGGTTTTTATTGCAACAAATGAACTTTGACAACGATGAGTACACAGGATGTAATCAATCTGATTTTGATGGAGGGCATTGGCAGATGTCCATGTGTACAGTTGGTGTTTAGGTTCCATAAACTAAATGTTTGCTATCCTGAGCCAATTTTCTTGTCAGAACTGTACCAGGCAATCACCGGCTTCATTTCTTTCACCAAGCCCAAATCTTCCTGTGATGGTTGCTTCTGGTTGGCTGCTGACTTTAAAATTGAAGTCGCCCATAATGTAAATGATGTCCTTCTTTGGCACTTCATTTAGAGTTTTCTGGACGTCAGCATAAAAATCTTCAATGGTTTCCTCCTCGGTATTTGTTGGGGCATAGACCTGTAAGATTGAGATGTTCACTGACTTACCACGTATCCACATAGAAATGAAACGGTCGCTGATTGTTCTAAAACTTTCTATTGCCTTTGAGATTTGCTTGTTTGTAATAAAGGCTACTCCCTTCCCCTTGATTTCCTCATGCCCAGCATGGTGCAATGTGAAGTCATGGGACTGAAAATATCCATTACCTGTGAGTATCAATGTTAAGTCTTGTCATTTCACGTTTCACAATACCTAATTTCCCTAGACTCATGCCACGCACATTCCATGTTGGTAGTATCTGAGCTTTGGTACAGCACAGTCCTTTCCTTTAAACATGAGGTACATAAGTAGCTAGGCAGTCCCAGGGCTTATCCCCAGTTGCGCCACGAGGAAAACCCTGACTACTTGTACTCAGAACTTGCTCTTCCCCAGTCGCATTTAGGGAATCCTTTGACCTGGAAAACCTACCATCGGATACCATATCTGAATCATTTGAGAGCTCTTTCATAGGGTTTCCAAGGCAAAGTTTTTACAGGGTAGGTTGCCAGGCCTTTCCCTAACCTTTCCCATTTATCCTGGCTTGGGACTGGTATATAGGGATGACTTACCTCCATGGCTGGAGGATATGGAATAACCAAAAAATTCTGCCACTTATTTTGGATTTCAAAGTTTTACTGTTCTCAGTGCAGTATAAATAGTGCTTTAGCTTTGGGCCAACTTCACACGAGTGTATTGCACATGTAATACAGACAAGTGTCCTGCCATGACCGCAGAATGTTGACCTGACGTTACAGCTTCATACTACAGATTCTTGTTATACTATGACCTTAGGTTAGTAGACCTGCAGTCGGGCCAACATTCTGGCCCATATTATGGGCACATAAATTGTTGTTTTTTTAAGATAAAGCATTTATAATTAGAAAAAAGTTTGTGTTTTTTTTTTTTCTTTTTAATTTTAAAACATTTTATTATTGTTCCTTGTTTTTTATATTTTTCCCATTTGAATGTTTTTAGGTGTGATTTTTGTTTTTGTTATACTGTCTAATTACGAGAACTTGACCATCCAGGTGACGCAACATAACCATCTACCTATGTTTTACCTGTTACATAATGTTACAAAATGTGACCTTTTTACACTTTTAACCCGAAACTCTGTTTTTAAACACCATTGTATCCATACAAGCCTGACGAATGATAGCCCTATACTTCCTACCGCTGCAGGACATGTATGGAGGGAGATCGCGGGATGATCCCCCTCCATACATCCTGGGTGCCTGCTGTTTCTTACAGCTGACACCCGCGGCAAGAGCCCCGATCAGCTGTGCGGCTCACCGGGGCTGTTAACCCTTTAAATTCCCCGAACGCTGTTCGTTGGTCCCGTACGCCCCCCCACGATGAGTTCGCAGGGAGCCCTGTGGGTGTCATGGCAGCCGGGATCCTTCTGAAAGGCCCCAGGGCTGTCATGGCTGTGGGGTAGCTTGATAAACTCTCAGATTGCATTATCATGTAATGCTGTACATTAATTATCCCCAATTAATATATTTATATTTAGTTAGTATAGGTGATATTATAGTGTAGGGTTCATGCTTTAAATTCATTTAGAAATAATTAAAAATTTATAAGGGTATGTTCACATGTAGCGGATGTTGGTGCCAATTTGCACCAAAAGCTATATCAAAACTTGTACCACTTGGTATGGATTTTGACATGGATCTGCAGCTGCTTTCACCCTTTTAATTAAAGGGGTGAAATCTACTGCGAATCGGTGTCAAAATCTGCATGAAAATCCAAAGCAATGGTGTTATGGTAGAAAATAACGAAAAATCTGCACTAATTCCTGTAGATGTGAAAGTACCCTTACATTAATTTATTACATGAATTAGTTATTAGGGTGGTTATAAATAGTACATACTCTGATTAGCCACTGTTACTAGTGGTGTATCACAGGGGTTGGTTTTGGACCCTATTCTTTGTAATATATTTAATAATGAAGGATTGCACAATATCAATATTTGCTGATGAAACAAAACTATGTAAAGAAATTAACACAAGAGAGGGCAGTATACAGTTGCAAGAGGATCTGGATAAGTTTGGGGCTTGGTTAGAAAAGTAGAAAATGAGGTTTAACACTGATAAATGTAAGGTTATACACATTTACAGGGAAATACATGTCACCATCACACACTAAATGGGAAACCACTGGGCAAAACACGGCATTTCTTCCTTCCTGGGAGTACAGGACATGAATATCCAGTAACATCCCTGTATTCTTTCCTGCCATTTCTGAAGAAGGGGCTGCGTCTCTGAAACACGTTATTTGTAATGGCTATAATTTTATTAATAAAGAAGAAATTGGGTTAATCCCGTTTGCTTTTATTAAGCTCTGATATGTCCTTTTTTGGTCTTACATGCTGTGTTACTACGGTATGTAATTATTTTAATTATCAATATCATTTATATGAATAATTATAAATTAAAAACAATATACTTCAATTTTTTAAAAATGAATGTAAAATTAATAAGTCTCCTAAATCAGTGCTTCTCAACTTCAGTCCTCAGGGACCCCCAACAGGTCATGTTTTCAGGATATCCTATAGTAAGAACACATGTGGCAATGTCTGAGACACTGACGATAATTACATCATATGTGTAATACTGAAGAAATCCAGTTGGCGGGTCCGTGAAGACTGGAGTTGAAAAACATTGTCCTAAATTGCTCTAAAAACATGTAAAATCTTTCAAATGTGCAAAATAAAGTACAGAAATGGAAATGTATATGTGATTTAAACGTTTGTACAGCATGTATGCACACGTGATATACTGCAGTTGAAAGTATGAAAAAAATGACAATTTAAAAAAAAATTCTCAATTTTGGTGTTTTAATAAATATATGCAAAATGTAACAGTCTACTTTACCACCTAAATAAAATGCAATTTGTGATGTAAGATATACTGTCAGGATTATTGTGTAATATGTGTAAGACCTTAACAGATGTGTTCCCTGCTAAAGTGAAACATACCAGATTTTCAAAATTTGGCTCGGTTATGAAGGCACAAACAGGCTTGGTATTGAAGGGGTTAAAGGAGTCTGTACGCTTGTCTGACCCTGGCATTCTTTTTTTTTTTTCTTGTCTGACCCTGGCATTATTCTTCTTCTTGTCTGACCCTGGCAATTGCTGTTCCCATAGAGATATTGCTATCACATTTAGAATCTTTGCTTGATTTGGGATTTGAAATAATGAAACCTTCTTAGTGTCACTAATTTCTATAGCTGCTCTAGAAAAGCTTCCTTCAATCCCCTCCAGGCCCCACTTTGTGAATAGGGATAGCACAATGGTCTCTCTAAGCACAGTTTGAAGGGCTGCACCGTTTCCATATCTTAGGACTACAGATAACTGTTCTAACATTATTACTATATGTAATTTAACAGTTAGAGCCCTATCTAGTGCTGGCATCTTTCTGACACATTTACCATCGCTAAAGGCAGAAAGTGGCGCAAATTATAGCACAAATCTACGCCTGCTTATAATGGGTGTTAACTTTAGTGCAACCCTATATAACATATGAAGTGCCATTTTCTCTTACCTTATATTTTTGTGACTATGGGGGTGATTTAGCAAGACTGGCATTTTATACATCAGTCTTACATTGAAGTGTGTTTGAGTGAAATGCACTAAATGTATTAATTCTAAAATATAAATCCTTTTCAACCATTCTTTAATTGCTTTGGATTATTGTCTTGCTGTAACACCCAATGAGGTCATGAACTGTTGCCCTTACATTGTTTTCTGATATGTTTTGATGTTTTGTAGCCTTTTCCAGATTTCTTCTGAAAATTGTTTGCATTCAGGGCTGGTTCACACTAACCAATCTTTATTGAGAAGAACAAATTTGTCAGTAACCAGGCTTTGTGTGCCTTCATTTAATGGGCAAAGCATGTATGAAACACACAATTTCAATCTCATCTCCTTAACTGAAATGCCTTTTGTCAATTAACTCTTCGAGAAGTCATTGACACAGAAGTTCTGTTATGTTCGTGCGGGCAAGTGCGCACCGGGATCACACGAACGTGAGCCGGAGGGATAGGGAACACCAGGTGAACTACCACAGATTAGCACCTCTCGCTATCTTCTACTAGGGTTAGTGATACAGACCTACCTGAGCGGGGACATCACCCTAATAAAGGGCAGCCAAGCAGTCTTTGGAACTGGGCCTTAGCTGCTCCTAAGAACCCACACATCCTGGATAGGACACATACACATGTCACCACCGACAGTGTAAACTGGACAGAGTAAGAAGACATACAGAGCCATAATCACACTACACAGCAGCCAAAATGCAAACACTAGTAGCAGATGTTAACGCTATAAATGCCAGGTATTAGTTCCTGGCTATACCGCTACTCCCTACACTAACCAGGAGTCCAGCAACACAACCAAACAAAACCAAAACGCAAATCATTCTTGCAGCCACCACACATAGAACCTGCTCACACCACAAACAGAGAGAGAATGAGAACAGAGAAAGACGACCACACCCACACCTGGGAAGACAGCTCTTATCTGTACTGACCTAGAGTGATTGGCTGACTGGAGACACACACATGCCCAGCCAGCGCAATCCCCCACACCTGAGAAGGAAAGGTGCAGATCATCTGTAGTATCACAGATCCAAGGAGACAGACATGACAAGTTCACTTACTTTTTCTCTCTGCACTGTGGATGTTCACTGAATATGCCCAATAAAAGATATGAAGGGTACAACTGTTTGTGTGTTAGTATAGATTGAGTTTGTCTATAATTCTGACTTGGATAACAGAAAATATTTTATTAGCAAATAATACAGAAATCCAGGTAATTCCAAAGGATTCACTTACTTTTATTGCAATTTTATGTTCGCAAATTTCATGAATGCTCATTCACTAACATTGCATGTCTTACTGTTACTGAATATTACTGCAGACACAAAACTGTCAGCAATAGATCTAAAGTGAACCTTGCCTGGCATAAAGTGAAAAAGTGGGATCAAAATTACTTCATATCACTGAATGAAAGAAACCATAGTTATTGATACATGAGATCATACAATGCCTCTGCAGCGCCACCTATTGGAAGGCATCTTCTCTATAAGTCAATGTCTAAATCTTCTAACAGGCCTTGTAACATAATTAGGGATATAAGCCAAAACCAGAGTTTTCCTCAAAAGGACATGATAGAAAGTTGGACTTTGACTTATAGTGAAGTTGCTTTCCAATAGGTGGCGCTGCAGAGGCATTATACCATCTCCCATTACCATATCAAGACCTATAAGTCTCCTCACGCCTACTTGGCGCTTTCTACAAGGAGAAACAGAACCTCTCCCTACTGATAGAGGGCATGTTAAAATACCAGGGTCCAATTGAATACAAATCAACCACACTGCTATACTGGGTAGGTAGCAAAATACTAATGAACAGCCACTTACACACCTACAATGCAAAAGTCAAGAGGGGGTGGTTGTCTGGTATTAGAACTGCACACAGCTAAGGCTTCTGGTGTCAGCAACTAAGTTACACATGGTATACCATGTTGGCCACCAGCCTATTAGTCACACCCATGCTATTAGATCAGGCTGGCTGCCCAGCAGCCTTCTATGTGCATCATATAATTGGCACATCATAAAACCTTATCTCTGTACATAGAGTCCACAGAGTAATTAAAACATGTCTGAGTGATTTCCATATTATTCTTTGGAATTATATTATGTCTTTATAAACAAAAAAGAACTGTTTTATTGCGGTTTAGAAGTAGATAAATAAAACAGCCTAAGTGTAGTCCAAGGGCTCATACACATGGCTAAAGGACCATGCAAACAACATTTTGGTATGTCTCCCTGGGATCCATCCTGGGGTTCTGACTAAAGCCCTAAAAGCGCGAGTTCAATGGAACTATGGATGGAATCGTAGGCTTCCATTACTGAAATGGTGGCCAATAAAGACTCCAATTGAGCAGTAACATAGCATATAGCAAGTTAGGCTGAAAAAAGACATATGTCTATCCAGTTCAGTCAATCCCCCCCCCCCCCCCCTTCCCCACCCAATGTTAATCCAGAGGGGCAAAATCCCTAATGAGGTAGAAGCCAATTTCCTCATTAAAGGTAAAAAAAACCCCTTCCCTACTCGAATCTGGCAATTGGAATAATCCCCGGGTCACCGACCTTTCTGAAGTAATAAGTGACTATAATCTGTAATATTGTATTGCTCAAGAAACCTTCTTTCCTCTAGACGTAGAGGGCGCCTACTTGTTACAGTCACAGTCCTGGGTATAAACTGATGATGGTAAAGATGGCTGTATTGACTCCTGACATGAACCGCTTACATTTAATATTTAGGATGTTTTTAAACATTTCCCATTTATTGTCTGTACTTTTATTTTTGAGGACATTGTCTCAGTCAATACATTTAGGACATCTCTGAGCTGATCGAACATTGCCTTTCTAAAGCTTCTTTCACACAAGCACATATCGGCCGGCCTTTTACACGGCCGGTCAATATGCGCTGTGATCTGATGCATTACATTCCAATGCATCAGATCACATGTGCATATTACTGAGACATAAAAGCACCTGGCAAGGCCAATACAGCGCCAGGCGGTTTTAAGTCAGGCCCAAAAGATAGTCCTGGAACTATCTTTTCGGCCGGAATACGTCTGCTGCTGCATGGGCTCTTATGGGAGCCCATAGCAGCGGCCATAGGTGAGAGGTAGTTTACCAACGTGGCTGCTAAACTCCCTCCCTCTGCTCTCCTCCCCCCCATGCAGGCTCACCTCTCATCTTCTCCCCGCTTGCTCTGTACAATGGAAGGGGGCAGGGTGGGAGCAGAGCTAAGCGCCAGCCCGTCCCGCCTCCTCCCATTGATGGCTATGGACAAGGGGTGGGGCATGGGTGGAGCTAAGCTACCACCCTCTCCCTGTCCCTTGTCCATAACCATCAATAGAAAGGAGGCAGGCTGGGCTGCCAATTAGCTCCGCCCCTACCATTGCAAAGACCAAGCAGGGAGGAGACGAGAGGTGAGCCTGCGATGGGGAGGGAGGGGAAATGGGCGACGGCATGGTGAGCTCAGTGCATATGCACCGTGCCCCATGCCGTGTGTGCACCCATTCACAAGTTTCTATGCCCCAGATGGAAGCGTATATTGGCCGCCCGTGAAAACACCGGCTAATATGCGGTCGTGTGAAAGAAGCCTAAGGTTTAGTAATTTTGTAGTTCTCCGATAAAACTCAGTTTTGAAAGACAAGTGGAAATGTATAATATTAGGATCACTATTTCCTAGGTGCTCTTCCCGACCTGCATCCCTTTTATTTTGACAGGTCTGTTGGTTAATATTAAGTCCTAAATGCCCCCCCCCAGTCTGGTCCTGTTCAAGTTTAGTTATTCACGGAAACTTGTTATCTTTTCAAAATCTGCAGGTTTCATTTTCCCAGTTTATATCCGAATAGTTAAAGTCCCCCATAATAATTACTTCATTGTGATTTGCTATTTGCCTCAGTAATAGATTTCTGGTGGCTTCTGTTATATTTGATGGTCTATAGAAAACCCCTATGAGGATTGTATTATTGTTTTTCTCTCCATTTATTTCTACCCATAGAGACTCCACATGTTCATCTCTTTCACATATATCTTCATGCAGTGTGGCCTTTAGGCGGGATTCAGACGAACGTATATTGGCTGGGTTTTCACACCCAGCGATGTTTTCCTGCATGGCACCAATATGATAGCATGTGGGAAACACATCTCAGCATGTCCTATCTTTCTGCGGGATCACCCCTTGTTTTCAATGGGGCCGGCGGCAGCAGCACCGACCAATTGAAAGCAATGGGAGAACTCTGCAATCCTCTGCCGTGGCTGTGACAGCCGCCGCAGGGTTTCCCTTCATCCCCGCAGTGATGCAAGGCCGTTTTCACATGAAAAGACCTCGCATCCATGGGCCCTTCACATGGTGGGGAGCATGTGATTCACGGCCCGATATCGCACTCGTCAGTGTGAAGGAGCCCTGAGGGAGACAACAGGTGTGTGGTTTATTTTAAAAGAAATATCCTAAAGTTTGCAAAGGACAAATTCTTCCAGGTGAACAGAACAGCCAAGCACAGCCCTGCTCCAAGGAAAAGCTGTAGAACTACAATTGGTTCTTGTGCTGCAGAAAATTTTCGTCTTTGGGAGGTGGAGAAGGAAACATGGTGGAAACAAGAGCAGCAGTTCCACCACCACCACCAGCAGTAACATCACCTTAAGGGTGCATTCCCACGAACGTATATTGGCTCGGTTTTCACGCCGAGCCGATATACGTTGTCCTCGTGTTCAGGGGGAGGAGGATGGAAGAGCCGGGAGCAGTGCTCTGAGCTCCCGGCCCCTCTCTACCTCTTCTCCGCCCCTCTGCACTATTTGCAATGGGGAGAGGCGGGACGGGGCGGGGCTAATTCTCTAAACTTAGCCCTGCCCCCATCCCACCTCCTTTCATTGCAAATAGTGCAGAGGGGCGGAGAGGAGGCAGAGAGGAGGCGGGAGCTCAGTTCCTGCTCCTGGCTCTTCCATCCTCCCCCCCCCCTGCAGAGAGAGACAACGTATATCGGCTCGGCGTGAAAACCGAGTCGATATACGTTCGTGTGAATGCCCCCTTAAACAGGATCTTACATAAAGACTGTTTCAGAATTTCCCATTGTTTTCCATGGCAAGCAAAAAAAAAAAAAAATCGCATTGCACTCACATGTAGACGTGATTTTCATGTCAGCGCGATGCAATTTTAAAAATTTTTTCTATTGCGACATGAATGAAAATGATTTTCATTTGCAGCAGTCTCTACTCCACGTTTGGGGCATACAGCTGAGGGATACATTTTTGCCAAAAAATTTGCATGCAGAAAATATGTCAATGCATTGCAAAAAGTTTGTATATTTCTCCCATGTGATTTTTTTTCAAGTATAATTTTTTGTACATATTTGAGCATTATGGTAGATTCAGGGGTGTAACTACAGTAGGTGCCAACTATTAACTATTTCATTACTATCCCCCTAATCACTTCTATATTGCAAATTGGCTTCCAGCGATCAGCACTGTTATAGAAAGCGCTGACCAGTGTTTTGAAATAGCCGCGAGCAACTCTCCCGTGCACACTGTACTGCATTATCTGATAATTAAATCATTACTAATTAATAGAGATGAGCGAGCGCACTCGGTTCGGGTGTTTTTGAACTCGAGCACTGCTTTTTCCGAGTAACTGACTACTCGGACGAAAAGATTCGGGGGGCGCCGGGGGGCGGCATGGTGGAGCGGGGGGTAGCAGTGGGGAACAGGGGGAGCTCTCTCTCCCCCCTCCCACTCCCCTCTGCAACCCCCCGCTCACCCCCGGCGCCCCCTGAATCTTTTCGCCCGAGTAGTCAGTTACTCAGAAAAAGCGGTGCTCGAGTGCAAAAACACCCGAACCGAGTACGTTCACTCATCTCTACTAATTAACTATTTCACTATTGTTCCCTCATGTTCTTAATAACTTCTTAACTGTATATTGGCCTCCAGTGGTATTACCGCTCAGTCCTTAAAAATACCTTTAGCCTGTCTATTTTTTATGTAGTGGTAACATCTCTTTTTTCCAGGGTTATCATATATATCTTTTTCCTTTAATGATAGTAATAATTGGCATTGTTTCTGTTTGTGGTTTCTGTTAATCATCATGTGAACCTCTGACGTTACCTACTGCCTGGAACTACGTACGGAGTTTTAAAATTTGCCTGTATTTTGCATTGCTCTGTAAATGGCCAAACAAAGGTGCTGGACGGCACAGAAACATGTTTCTTCCTGTCTTCGTTTAATAAAATGATTGGTTCACTACGCTCCTGGTGCTCCAGAATTCTTCCCTGAACCTGTGTCTTCTTCAGCATGTTTCTGGCTTTGGGCAAGAAAGAAAGCGGGGAAGTCTTCTTCAATACATTTCTCCACCCATGAAAAATGTTAAGAGGAAGGGGATACTATAGGTCCACAGACAGGGTTGGGGGCTACGCAACATTCCTTCCATCCATAACTAACACCAGCTATTCTTAGTGCATCGCGGGACCAGTCGGAGGAATGTGAGCCATCACCTTTAGGCACTTTGAGGCATATAAGCGGTTTTATGCTGTAGAGCTTGCAGAAGGACCACATCAAAACATCAAAGGCCAACCTTCTTGAGCTCCGCTACTAGGCTAAAAGGAGAAATCTCCAGCCATGGAGAGGGACTTCAAAATGTAGCACTATCAGGACACACTGTTAAGCAGCTTGAGCACAACATTCCCCTATGGACACAGGGATGTATCTGCAATGGATAGTAGCTCATGGAGGGCAAGTAGGAAGCCACCGCAGAAGCACAACCACTAATAGATGTGTGGCATAGTTTTTCAGCCTATTGCAGCCTGCAGCAAAAGCACAGGGTAGGACTGACAGTCATAAGCAGCACTTATCTATGATGGTCCAAGAGTATGTCACCTCCTGCATGAATGTACTCACACATGGTGTTAGCTCCTTTGACTTCTGGGTGTCTTAGCTGGATGAGTGGCCAGAGCTTGCGAAACATGCCTTAGAGGTTCATTCCTGTTCCGCTACCTGTGCGATATCAGAAAGGGTGTTCAGCACAGCCGGGGATCCGATAACTGATGGACACATCCGCCTGTCCACAGACAATGTGGATCACCTGATACTTACAAAAATGAATCAGGCGTGGATTTCACCTGACTTCTGCACCCCGCTGGTAGATTCCACTGATTAGTTAGTATGCTGGCAATTTGTACTCACATATGACTGAGCTTAGGTTTATATTAAAGACCAGACTGTGCCCTCAAGGTGTTGTTGCTGCTGGTGGAACTGCTGCTCTCCTGTTTCCACCATGATTCCTCCTCCTACGTCCCTACCAAATGAAAAATATGTCACTATGGAAATACAGAGCTACAACTCTCGTTTCCACGAGGAGCGCACTCTTCCCTCAAGGTAATGTTACTGCTGGTGGTGGAACTGCTGCTCTCTTGCTTCCACCATGTTTCCTTCTCCACCTCCCAAAAACGAAAATTTTCTGTAGCACAAGAACCAATTGTAGCTCTACAGCTTTTCCTTGGAGAAGGTCCGTGCTTGGCTGTTCAGTTCATCTGGAAGAATTTGTCCTTTGCAAACTTTAGGACATTGCTTTTAAAACAAACAATATACCTGTTGTCTCCCTCAGGGCTCCTTCACACTGGCGAGTGCGATATCGGGCCGTGAATCACATGCTCCCCACCATGTGAAGGGCCCATGGATGCGAGGTCTTTTCATGTGAAAACAGCCTTGCATCACTGTGGGGATGAAGGAAACCCCACCGCAGCTGTCACAGCCACGGCAGAGGGTTGCAGAGTTCTCCCATTGCTTTCAATGGGTCGGTGCTGCTGCCGCCGGCCCCATTGAAAACAAGGGGTGATCCCACAGAAAGATAGAACATGCTGAGATGTGTTTCCCACATGCTATCATATTGGTGCCATGCAGGAAAACATCGCTGATGTGAATGAACCCATTGAAAAGAATGGGGTTCATATTTGTGTGACATTTTCATGCCAGTGTGAAGGCAGCCTTAGCGTGATCTTTGATCTATGAGGGCCTTCTTTTGTTTTCAGTGACACCCCAGTGCTACGATTGACCCCTCATATACAACTGTACACTGTTTTGACCAACTTTTTAGGAGGAGCACAGATGTATGGTTGTATTCCCATACAATATGGCTGAAATGGGGACCCTTATGCGTGCAAATGAACATGCCCTGCGGGCAGAAAATGTACAGTAGAATGCGATGCTACGCACGCAACTAATCCTCGTCCAGTGCGCAAAAAAGTTGCACTGAGGCGCACAGAAATGCGCAGATGCTCGTGTTAAGGAGCCCTTGCCGTTTTCAACTGCAATTAAAAACTGCATTAAAAAAATGCATAGGGTTTTTTAAAAAAGCATGTGGCTTTTTTGATGCAGTTTTTAATTACAGTTAAAAACTGTAGTTAACAAGTACCACGTGTGAACACGGCCGCGAAAATCCCATGAGATTTGTGCATGGCGAGACGTCCGGGAAGTGACGCATCTTTACGTATTCGCTGCTCCTCCTTTGTCTTTAAGGGACCTCTCACACGTGATGGAATTGTCAGCAGGACGCAGCGCAGATGCCGATTTAGGCAATTAAGGCTTATTCACACGAATACATTTGCGCAGTGTATTGCATGAGCAATACGCAGTGAATAGAAACTGAATGGGTTCGTTCACAGGAGCGCACAAAAAAGTATGCAGCATGTTCTGTTTTCGTGCTCATGAACATACAACATACTAAACTCATTTACCGCCCGTTGAAATCAATGGGAGCACTTGTGTGTGTTTTTTTTTTACGTGTCCGCAAATTTGCATGACATATACGCTCATAAAAATATATACAGTAAGGCCGGATTCACACAAGCGTATTTGCGTTCACGATACACAAAGAACTCAACCCGCTGATTTCAATGGCTTCGTTCACATACGCTTATTTTTCCTTTTCATTTCGCTCTTGCAAAAAAAAAAAAAAAAACCTCAGCAAGCTCTAATTTCTTGCACGAAAATCCCCCATAGAAGCCAATGGGGCTGCGCAAATGTGCGCAAAACATACTAGGAGATGCCTGTAATGCTGCGTAATTGAACCGGAAAAAGAACACATCTGGAACTCATTAGACTGATTAGGGCTAATGTCTAAAGGCGTAAGTTATGCGCAGTGAATGGAGGCAATGAAAGTCAATGGACTTTCCGTCTTCCGTGCACTCCGGCGTGTGGACTCTGCTTATACATACGGAAGAGAAATAAATGGCCATCTCTCCGCGTATCGTAAGCTTCTATGGGCTCCGGATGAACTGCTGTCCCATGTTCATGACGCCAGATTCGCGGACATGCGCAGCGCATATTTAACCCATCTGCGGTCTCGTGTTTTACGCATACACCCATGGACATAAGCCTTTAGCCATTTCAATTGGTGCACTTTTTTCCTGCGCGCAAATGAACACCTAAGTGGAAAACGTATAGTATGATACACTGTGGCGGTTTGAAGTAAAGACGCGCAGGCTTCAAGAAGTACAGAATTCAAGTCCCGTCGGAATCACATTAGTCTGACTACTGTCGCCCCGTGTGAACGCTGCTGGTGAGATCCAGTCCGGCCAGCTTCTCAGACACCCTGCTGTCCTACTCCCTTTCTCCACTAGGTGTCGCTCTCCCTCGTGGTCGCATTGATGAGCGGAAAGACTGTGAAGAAGTAGCTGAGGCGCCGCAGGTGAGGAGCTGCCGGACTCTCCATGACTCCGGCCTGATGTCTGCAGGTACATGGATGACCTTCCTGTGTGTGAGCTGCTCCAGGCTGACCTCCCTGAGAGCCAGGATGCTGCAGAAGCTCCGGGGACTCACACACAAGTGCGGCTGGGAGGAAGGAATGAATGAATAAGAATGAATGAAATTGCACCTCTGGGTGTAACACAGGAGCTGGCAATCATATCTGCCCTCCTGCCCCGAAGTCCTGGGTGGGATGTACTCACCTGGAAGGGGGTAAGTGTGCGGGTCTGTAGCGAATCCTCACCAAATAGTTCAACTTTTTCGTAAGTTTCAGCCCCTTGTTTGGAAATGAAAAGTTTGCAGCGTAATCGGCGATTTGTTTTACTTTACGTTTTTTTGCACCTTGTTGTATGTCAGCGTTTCTACAACATTGGCGCATTCTGCGTCACTATAGGCGATGTGTGCACCTATTAACCCCCGCTATACTTTATAACGTACATAGCTCGCTCCCCATCCGGGACTGAACATCCCTGTAAAATCTGTCTCCTGTTCTGGGCAGCGTCATGAAATCATTTGCGCATGGGCCGATCACGTTGCTCACGGTACTGGCTCAAGACTTCGGGCTTATGTCAGCGACCGCGTTGTTACTGCGCATGACCGTGTGCGTGATACACTGCAGACCGTAGCCATATGCAATCTCTGGCGGCAGATCCGGTGTTTACACAATGGTAGAACGCTGCGGTGGTTCTCACGTACGCCCGTGGGCAGGAGCTCTAATGGCGTGGTTAGACGGAATGATTCATTCAAACAAGTGAAAGTGAATGATAATCGTTCAGGCTAAGGCCAGGCTCGCACAAGCGTAACGTAATATCGCATTACGTGCGCAGCGTACGCACACATAACACGCGGCGAATGGAGTCAGTGTAAGTACATTGTGTATAATGCGCACGTGAAAAAGAATGCAGCATGTCCGAGCCCTATTGTTTTCTACGGGCGTGTAATAAACGCTGTACGTACATAATCACATTGTATGTGCGGCGTTTATACGCAACGTCACTAAACAACAGAGTGAAGATTTAAAACAAAAAAGAAACAAGTCAGACGTGAACGCGGGCGTGAGATATGTTCACATATGCGCAAATGTGCATTCATCAGCACAATGTATTTGCGGTTGATTTGCGTGCGTATCTGCGCATCTTACTGTACATTTTTGCGCACACAGGGACCGTTCACATGACCGCAGGACAGCCCCCCCATGCAGTCCCTTCGAGACGGTTAAGCCAGACCAACGCTGACTGTCCCGAACGCCCACCAGACTGGATCAACCATCCTTTGATGCGGCGCCGGAACACTTACACCTCTGATTTTACAGGGTCGCTCGGACCTACGGGGTTCATGTCCATTTTATCACCTATGACATGGTATAGGGGGTTTAATAGGTGCAAAAATGGGGGCAGCTTCCTTTTAGGGCCCATGCCCACAAATATATCGGTTTCCCCACAGCGGTTTACCGATATTTGGGAACCCCGACTCTGCGGCAGAGACTGCGTATCGCTGCGTATGCACTGTGCATGCCGCATATCTGCTTCATAGCAGGGTTGTGTATGAAAGCACTGCTGATACACAATGTATTACATATGGACAGCATTTAATATGCATAATTAGTCTAATGAGCTTAAGATGTGTTTTTTTTCCCCTGCGCAATTAACCTGTGTTTCACGCATCTTCTTGCGTATTTCGCGCACATTTGCGCATCTCTATTAACTTCTATTGGGACTTTTGGTGCACAAATGGCAGGAAAATAAAAATAGAGCATGTTGCGTTTTTTTTTTCCCATGACCGAAATGTGCAAATTTGGTGTGCACAAATACACCTGTGTGAAGACGGCTTCATGAAGGCTGTATGTATACGTGCGAGCGCAATATTGGTCCAAGAAACGTGGGCGGATATTGCCTCTTAAACCCATGGTTTTGACTGCGATGCATTTTCACGTCCTTGGAAAAATGTAAATATCGCATTACGCTTGCATGTATACATGAGTGCAGTGCAATTTTTTGAACTCACCCGTACGAAATAATGGGCGAGTTTTGTGCGAAATTGCAGAAAAATAAGACATGTCGTGATTTTTCTATCTCGCAACCTGTAAATAATAGGGCTGTGGAGTCAGTAAGGCTGTCTGTCCACGGGCGGTGCGACATACCGCCACGGGAGCCGCTGCAGGGGAGCATTATGTTACCTCGATTTTCCGTGATTTTTATACAGTGTACATCGGGCTACGCTTTCCATAGTTATGCAATGGAAAGCGTTCATTGCGTTACGCACATGCGAATTATTGCCATGGGGTAACGCAGTGAAATATCGCCTGTGGACAGGAGGCCTAAGCCAAACCTCCAGCTCCTTGGTTTCCCCAGACTCCGACTCCTGCATATATGACTCCTGTTTCTTAAGTGATAAGTTACTGTATTAAGACGGTAACTTCAGGCTCTTCATCACTATAAGATCATCCCAACACATCCTCGTTACTAATGTTTATTATAGACTAATAGAACATAAACCTGTAGGACGTTCCTCAATAATCCCAGATTCCTGTAACGAGCAGCCTGCAGCAGATGAATTAATGACATCATATTTATATATCATTGGGCCACGGACCGCGTTCATTTGCACTTTCGCTTTTTTTCTTTTGTTTGGTTTCACACATGTGTATTGGGGGTCTTTGATACCCTTAGTTCTCTACAGTAGCTCCCCCCCCTCGCCCTCCTATTTTACGGCACATTGATGCACCCATAATACACTCATATGGAACTGGCCTAAAGAGAACAATGCAGAGACATCCGACTGTTGCCGCCATTCATTTCAGTAGAGCTTTTCTGTTTGCCTTTAATCTATTGAGGCCCATTTACACTGGACAATTATCGCTAAAAAATCGCTAGTCGGCAATCGTTTTAGCGATAATTGGTGCGTGTAAATGGGCATCCGCTTTTCGGGCACTGTTAGCTGATCCTTAAAATCAAGCTAACCTAAAAATCATCTCTCACTCTTATCAGCAGTTCTCCACCGGGAGTGCTGATAGCATTGTTTCCCCATGGAGAACAAAGGATCGGAGTGCAGATAATAGCCTCAGGCTATTAGCTGCATTCAGGGAAGGCTTCATTATCATACATAATTGGTATTTAAGTAGCTGAGTAGCTACTTAAATACCAACTAATTTTGATGCAAAATGATCGCTCAAAGTGCGTGTAAATCATGGGCCCCTGTAAATCAGCCTTTAGCAGGGCCCCGAACTCTCATGAACTAATACACTGTATAATATGGCGGCTGGCTGAGTTTCAGTAAGGCCGCCTGCACACGGCAGAGCCGGATTCCACATGTAGAATCCCACTTTGGAGTCCGGCCCTGGGAGCAGCGGCGTCCGCTCTTACCTAGTTACTTTCGTTTTCATCCGTACTCCAGATAGTCCACACAGCTCGCCGTCGGACATGCGCAATACAGATTTTTTTTTTTAACTTCTGCTTTTCCCGCATCATCGCCTAGTGATGTTGTGGACTGACATTGTGGAAAGGTCGCGGACTACGGATTCCGGATTGCTGCAGAACAGAAGTCTTTCATTGATTCCATCCACGTGGAATCTGCGCAAAAATGGAACATGCTGCGATTTAAAAAAAAAATTTTTTTCCCTCCGCTTGTGGAATACGCAATTGGTTTCCGCAAGTGTGCAGGAAGAATCGATTTCCCATAGCATGCTGTGGGTGGTATTTGCTGCAGATTCGTGATGCGGACGCCTGCCGCGGATTCCGCAGCTAATATCCGCTTGTGAGCGGGACGCCTAAGTCAGGAAGAAGAGTCCCTGTTCTAGTAATTGTTTCTTAACTATCCTAATATTTCTCAGCTTCGTCCCTCAAGGAAACCCAGCAGGTTAAGTATTCGCCTCTAGCACTCGCCATTCATCAATACTTGGCGCACTGAACTTACAAGTTTGTGCCAATAACTGGAATATTTAACCGTATTGCTATCACGGGGTGTTACAAAGGCAATATGGCACCCAAAAGTAAAAACTTGCCGCTGTTTGCTTTAGTCCTTGAGAAATGCCCAAGCAATGAATAAAGTATATATATATATAATCTTCATATTCACTAGTCTTTGATTAATGTTTTTTTGTTAATTCGCTTTTTATTGAAAATGTTTCTTTTACATAGCAAACAACATCACCTATGTGCGCTTTGCTCATCTACAGCATGACATTGTATGGTTCAAGCAGGTTCTTACGAGATACATGCATACATTGAGGTTTTGTTCGCTGCGTAGGGTAGAGTGGGGTCAGCTGTTGACTTTTCTTGATTGCTATTTGGACTTTGATTGATGTTTAATAGTTTTTATTCTTTTTGTTACACAAAGTTCTACAATTCAAGAATATAAATGACACGACCCCAATGAGCATGATGTGCGGAGGAAGGAGGTAACAATTTGTTACAAGTAAATAATTTAGGAGCACAACATTGTTTTACACAAGTCAGTCCCATTTATATATAAAGCCTGGAATGCCGTCTTCTATAAATGGTCATATAGTAATGGGATTCTAAAATGCTGTCAATAAGAGGTTTGACTGGTTGCCAGAGACATCAATGTGCAGAAACCTCAGCTGTTGAAGGGGTTCTCCCACAGTTAACTATTACATTTCTCTATTAGATTAGGTGTAAAATAATTTTTTAATTGGAATAATTAAAAAACAAAACAAAACGCCCCTACAGATGTAGTATCCTTTAACCTGACAATGGAGGCAGCTGCTTGCATGACAGGCTCTGTGCCATGTTATGCACAACCACCCGAGGTACCATTAATGTTCCTTTCTAGTAATCTGGTATTGGTTTCTTCATCTTCTGGCTCTGGTGGGAGTGTTTTTAGGTGAGACTTGCTTGGTCTCATCTGTGGGTAATTTGGGAGGACTACTTAACTTGGCCTTGTGCTTAGCTCATTGCTGTTTAATCCAGTCTCCCTCTGACTGTGGTAGAAGTTAGTTTGGTGCTGGATCTCCTGTTTGCCTGATTTTTCCAAAGCGAAGTACTGCAATTTACTATTATTTTATATATTTTTTTTCTTTGTTTTTCTCCTCTCCCATGTAGGGTCTTCTAGTGGCGTAGGTACGTGGTCAGGTTCGCCCTTGTTAGGGCAGGTTATCTGCATATAGGCAGGTCCCTTTCCTGAGTGAAGGGTTTATAGGGACAGTGTTCACCTGGTGTCTGTTTTCTTTATCATTTACCACTGTTTTGTGCGCAGTTGCTGTCTGTTTATTCACGGCCCATGAGTATTTCAGGGTTACGGATCCAGTGCGTCCAGTTTGGACGTGACACTCTTAGATTCAAACAGCTGTATACTATATAGTATTTGTATATTTCTGTTGGGTAGATGCACATATGCCAAGAGTATAGTTTGTATGTATATAGTTATATATAATATTAGTTGTGCCCACTGCTCTGCTCACATTAAAATTAAATGTACTGGACAGTAGCTGTGCTAGGTAGTATTGTATCTTGTCACCACCGGAAGTGTGGGTGGTGACAAGATACAGGCTGCTTGACAGCCTGGGCATACCCCTAGTTTGTAATTGGCTACAGGGCTGCCTCCCCCTGCTCGGGCACTCGGGTATCTTGGTGACAAGATACAATAATACCGCTGTGCTCACAGTTTTGCTTATATTGAGTTTCTTTATATATATTATCTGGGGTTAGGAGATAAAGGTTACTTTTAGAGCTTACCCATGAGCATGCCACACACAAACCTGACCACGTGAAAAACACAGAGTGAGCAAATCCGCACCTGCCGTTCTCAATGTTTGTCCGTGTACTTGAAATTATTGCAAAACAAAGCTTTACTGGGAATTGCAACCATTTAAACTGGGAGGGAGTATGTGTAGGGATAATTAGTATTCTTGGTATCAAGACTTTTTCTCCAGTGTCGCAACCAGTAAAAAAGCAGTTTCTTCTAGAAGGTTGTTTAGATATAAGGGACATCAGGACCTTAATAGAGGGGGATAATGGGGGACTTCTAGTTTCTGCAGAAAGGATATTGTGACAAATCCGTTTCCTGAATGGAGAAGGAATCCATCTGGAATCAAGCAAGAGGATTACCATAGTGGGGTTATTAGGAATTGTCACTCCAGTTGTATTCCTTATTAAGAATATTACTGCTTCTTCCCAAAATTAGGTCAAAACCTGACTGCTCAAAAAAATATGAATTATGGAGCCTGGGTGACCGCAGTTACTCTGGCACAAATTATTGAAGCCATAGAAACCTCTAGCAGCTTTGACTGGAGTAAAGTACCACCTAGTTAGGAGCTTGTAGTGCACCTTTATACGTGAGGAGCTAAGGGGGAATCTACAATCCAATGCCGAAAACAACTGGCTTAAAGAAAATTTTGTAGATGCATCTCTTTCCCACTTTAGAAAATGAGCCTTTTTAGATTCGCCCATGTCTCCCGACAACATACTATATATCAGACATACAAATCAGTGATGCCTGAAGAGTTATCAGATCGTATACAGAGTAGTTTTTGAGGGATGATGACTTCAAAAATTTTAAGCATTTTTTAAAACTCTAAATCTGGAAGAATTTAAGAAAACCTGAAACTTAAAATTCCAACCTAAACTCAGAGTTTTCTTAATTTTGTCGTTATCAACAAGATCTGAAATAGAAAGGACTCCTTCCTTAGCCTAACTGGACACCTTCAAGTCAGGGATGAAGTATTAGTACGTCTCCAGGAGAATTTTATGGCAGTTCCTTCCTTGCTTCGAGATTTTCCACATAAGACAAAAATTACAGGTTTGAATAGTTGCCAGTATAAGTGGGGGAGGGGGATTTTTCTGGAGAGTGTAGAATGCGAACCTTTATATTTGAGGAGGCCTCTGCATGTGCGAATAGAAGAGGTTTTAAAGGCCAATTATTCTATAGCAGGCCAGATGGAATCTGCGGGACAGGAGTCCCAGTATTTGAGCTGAATAAAACTGTAGTATAATAGTAGGAACATATATTTGGTACTCCCAGCCCCCCCACCCTGCTTGCGGTGAATGTAAATAATGGATGAAACAACCCTTGTTTTTTTTTATTATTCCAAATAAAGTTTCAAAGTTGAATTTGGAATTTTCTTACTATGGAATGAGGAATAGGAATGGTGATTCTGCGGAAGTAATAGAATCTTAGGAAGAATTAACATCTTGTACAATACAACAGATTGATTTAAGATTGGGAAAGGAGTATGGCAGGGGTGTATATGCTCTAACTGACCTATTCAAACTTGTATGCAGAACACATCCTGCGACGAGCGGGGCTTGATGAATCCAAGGCTGGAGTTAAAATCTCTAGAAGACTAATTAACAATCTTAGATAAGCAAATGAGGCAACTTTGGCTGAAAGTGAGGAGGAGCTGAGGAGCCTTATTACCAAGGTGAAAGATGAAAGTGCAAAACCTGGGTTGCAGTTAGACATAAAAAAACAAGATTATGGCAACCAGATCGACAACTGGCAAGTAGAGGGAGAAAACGTGGAGGCAGTGACAGACTTCATATTTCTAGGCCCAAAGATTACTGCAGACGCGGACTGCAGCCAGGAAATCAGAAGACGTTTACTTCTTGGGAGGAGAGCAATGACCAATCTTAATAAAATAGTTAGGAGCAGAGACATCACACTGACAACGAAGGTCCGCATAGTTAAAGCAATGGTATTCCCCATAGTAACCTGTGGATGTGAGAGCTGGACCATAAGGACGGCTGAGCGAAGGAAAATAGACACTTTGGAACTGTGGTGTTGGAGGAAAATGCTGAGAGTCCCTTGGACCACAAGAAGATCAAACCAGTCCATACTCCAGGAAATAAAGCCAGACTGCTCACTGGAGGGAAGGATATTAAAGGCTAAAGTGAAGTACTCTGGCCACATAATGAGAAGACAGGATACCTTGGAGAAGATGCTGATGTTGGGGAAAGTGGAAGGCAAAAAGAAGAGGGGCCGACCAAGGGCAAGATGGATGGATGATATCCTCCAGGTGACGAACTGGACTTTGGGGAAGTTGGGGGTAGCGACAGCCAACTGGAAGCTCTGACGTGGGCTGGTCCACGAGGTCACGAAGAGTCGGAAGCGACTGAACGAATAAACAACAATACAACAGGATTTAAATAAGAGATTTCGAGGCCTGAGAGGTTATTTAATTATATTTGAATCGTGGACTATAGAGGCGCAAAATTTATTGAAATAATATTTGCTAAAGGAACGCACAGCTTAATGCTTTCCAATTCAGTGTCTGACCACGTCCTACATTCAGATTTCCCTGCATAGCTCCAATGTTGGGCGAGGTCCGACACATGTTTCTAACAATATGCCAGAGAGCTCTCCAATGTCAGAGGCTGTTCTGCATATCTAGGCTACAGTATTCGGGACAGCGCTCTGATGTCGGAGGCTGTTCTGCATATGCAGGTTACAGTATTCGGGACGGCGCTCTGATGTCGGAGGCTGTTCTGCATATGCAGGTTACAGTAGGTGGGACAGCGCTCTGATGTCGGAGGCTGTTCTGCATATGTAGGTTACAGTAGATGGGACGGCGCTCTGATGCTGGAGACTGTTCTGCGTATGCAGGTTACAGTGGGCGGGACGGCGCTCCGATGTCGGCGGCTGTTCTGCATATGTCGGTTACAGTAGGTGGGACGGCGCTCCGATGTTGGAGGCTGTTCTGCATAATCAGGTTACAGTAGGCGGGCCGACGCTCTCATGCTGGAGGCTGTTCTGCATATGTGGGTTACAGTAGGCGGGCCGACGCTCTCATGCTGGAGGCTGTTCTGCATATGTGGGTTACAGTAGGTGGGACGGCGCTCCGATGTCAGATCTTTTCTGCACATATAGGCTACAGTAGGTGGGACGGCACTCTGATGTCGGAGAGCTGTCCTACATAGTGTTGGAAACGTGCTATTCATATTGTATGCAGTGATTGGATGGCTTTGTATGACACTGTATTACAAAGCTATCGATCTATCTAAGAAATTAAGTCTTATTTTATAAATGTATGTTATATCAATATTCATATATTTACAGGATTATTACAAATGATCTTCCCGATGTGAAACACTCATAACTCACATTTAGTTTTCAAATGATTGCTAATAAAATCATCATGACGGGTCATTTTTATGTGTTTCTGTTGAATAATTCCAAAGAATCCACAACGAGCTTTCCCACCCAAAATAAATGAGAACTGGGGAGTGTGCGGGCGACAGGGAAACTGGATTGGAAAGGGTCAATTCCCAAGTAAGATATATTATCATGTTTCCAAAGGAAATTTTATGGCGGGTGAATTCTTTTAAGTTCTTCTGGAATATTAATGCCAAAAATTAATGATTTACTAACATTACGTTTTATAATAAGAAATTTAGCTATTGTGAAAGAGGGAGTTCTAAGCATCTCTTAAACACGGAAGGGGATCTATGAGAATCAGTAGCACATCGTGTGCTGTCTAAGACCTGCCACAATCCTGTGTAATGCTGGAGCTTGATCAGATCATTTCTGCAAGAAGCTCTATTATTAAGGAGACCGGGGACATCCTTGCTGCGTACCAAAGGTAATTAGATAGGATTTGGAGAAAATTCCATCCACCAATACCTTGGTCGAGGGGGGCGCAGTGAAGGGTTTCGATAGTCTTAAAAATGTTGCCGTGAAAGCCAAAATTTTGGAGAGTAGCAAAAGTGAAGCCCTAATAGATTCTGTCAAATGTCTGCTGTGCGTCCCAGGCAAAAAGCCGGGCAGGCACGTGAGAGCGTCCAGCCTCTAAAATTGAATTTATTGTTCTCCTGGTAGCAAGCTGAGCCTGCCTGCCCTTCATAAACCCCACCTGGTCATTGTGAATTAAAGCAGGAAGTACCACTAGAAGTCTTTGTGCTAACAAATAAGAATACATTTTAGTATCGCAGTCAAGCAGGGATATTGGTCTAATTTTCCCAGATAGCTGTAGTCATTTACCCAGTGTGAGGATTGTAACTATGTCTGCATGGAGCATTCAGTGTTACAGACAACCATTATGAACCCTTTGCAATCCAATTTTGGATTCAGTGTTTCCTAGGGGGCTTTCTCTTTCTGCTATTATACAATGGCACCATCTGATGGCTAGAGCCAGTATTGCGGTATGGGACATGCTGGAGAGGCCCCTGACAACAAAGTGACCAGTAATATACCTTAAGAATACCCTGCCGGACGTCTTCCGACATCGGAGCTGTATAGCCTTCAATCAGAATGTCTTCAGACATCAGACAGTGGGTTGGAAAGGGTTAAGAGTTTTAGAAAGATGCAGGGAAACAAAAGGGTCAAATAATTTGTAGTACTCGTTAGTGAATCCCTCTGGTCCTGAAACCAATTATTTTTGAAACTATGGGCAAATGGTGGCATTTAATTGTTTAAGCTGGTCTGGGGTAATAGTGGAGAGTTAGATTTTTATTTTCGAGGAATTTGTTAATCAGGTCATGTGTAGGTTGAAGAGGAGTGAGGTTATCTTTCGTATTATACAGTTTAAAGTAGAAGTCGCTAAATTCATCCGCAATATGTTGGGGGTGAGTGGTCTTAATACTTGTAATCTCTTGATTTTCTAGAGATATGGAATTTTCACTGTAGGTGATCTACGTTTGACTCTTTTTTTTTTTTTTTTTTTTGAGGGCTTTTTATAAGGGAAATAGAATGAGGCCCGAAAATTCTTTAAATCTCTTCTGTAATCTTCTAAAAGCAACTTTCTCAGCTCATAATGTAGCCCAAGAAGTTGATTATGGCAAGAGTTGGAGGGAAAGACCTGCAATTGACGTTATTAGTTTGTACAAGGAGGCCGTTAATACAGGCTTGTATTTGTTTCTTATGCTAAGGGCTAATTTTGATCAAGATTCCACATATGAAAGCTTTGTGCGCATTCCGAATCGAAAAGGGGTCGGTCTTGGACAGGTCATTGAATAGAAAATATTCTTTAAGGTTATCGGTTTATTATAGTGGGTAATTTTGATTGGGAGGACATTATTTCTTCAGGACCTAACCCTATTTAGTAGAGAGTCTGAAGATAGTCAGTAAAATAGGGGAATGATCAGACCAGGTAGAGGTGCCAGTTGAGGAGAAGGTGATCGATGGGAGTGTCCGCCTGTCCATCACAATAAGTCTATTCTTGAAAAAGATTTCTAACAAGTGGAATAAAACGTATATTCTCTAGAAGAGGCATTTAGGCAGTGGAAGGTATCATTTAAGATGTCCTAACCTATGACTTGTTGAGTCTAACTTTCTAACAGGAACAATGTTAGTCTCCACAAATAATGTGTTAAAGCAAATCTGGGAAGAATTAGGTACATAGACGTTCACTATTGTTTATAGCTCCTGTCAAAATAACAAATCTGCCTCTGGGGTGAATCGCTGACTCGGAAAGATTGAAATCAACACGTTAGTGAATAGCAATCAGAACTTCTGCCCTCTTGTCAGAACAAGCTTTAAAAAAATCTTTGGGTAATTTTTTTGTGTGTGAAGAGTTAAAGGAGTCTAGAGAGGAAAAGTGTGTCTCTTGATTGCCGAGAATATCAGTCCTGTTGTCTATAGCCTCTTCCTATAAAAGAGATCTTTTAAATGAGGAATTAAGCCCTTTCAAATTAAGTAAGCGAACTTTGTGACATAGAACACAAATAACAAGAAGCATATGGAAAGACCCTTCTTAGCATGTAATTTACTAAGCATAAAATGAACAAAAGAAAACTCAGAAAAGAGAGCAATTAGAACATATAAAAATGGAGAAGTGGGGAAAAAATAGCAGGTAACCTGCTTATTCTTGGGGGATCGAAAGTTCACATGGAAGAAAATATTCTTGTTCTGTTGATGAAAGTCTAAACCTCAATGGGCAGAGGACTTCTGAGACCATTGCTGTGGTGATTTAGCAACTCTTTTAGATAAACAGGTGGATTGTTGATCAGAAGGACAGGAGCTTGTTGCCATCTTCAGATTTGTTGATCATATGTGTAGAGCTGTCCTTTGCACCTGAAGCTTTGTGGGGAAAGCGCATTTGTAGGAGATCTTAGATTCCCGTAACATTGGAAAAGGATCTCTTGGCCCGAATCATTGCCGCAGAACGATCAGAGAAAAGGAGAATGCCTGTAAAGGAAGTCGGAAGACTGGAAGCCACATGTGCCGCTAACATTAACCCTTTCCAATCCACTGTCTGACGTCTGAAGACATTCTGATTGAAGGCTGTACAGCTCCAATGTTATAAGATGTCCGGCAGGGTATTCTTTATATTACTGGCCGTTCGGTTGTCGGGGGCCTCTCCAGCATATCCCATACTGCAGTACTGGCTCTAGCCAGCAGATGGCGCCATTGTATAATGGCAGAAAGAGAAAGCCCCCTAGGAAACCCTGAATCCAAAATTGGATTGCAAAGGGTTAAAGCTACTTTTGAGTGAGAGAAATATAGCTTGGGAATGACATCACGTGGCATGTTGTGTGAAAGATATTTAGGCTTCAGCAGTCTGTGAGCCCTTTCGTTGGTGAGCTCGTGGAGTGATGATGCAGGCAGTAGTAAGGTTCTCATTAGCTGAAGCAGGCAGTTCTTCAGTTCTGCTGGGGTATTCCTTTCAAAGATCATGGATACTACTAAATTTCACATTATTTCTCCTACTTCGATCTTCAAGATCCGCTAGTTTGCTTTTAAGGAGCTCAACCTCATCATTTAGGGAGTAGTGAGGTAAAGGTAAAGTCCCCTGGTGCAAACACCGAGTCATGACTGACTCCTTGGGTGACGTCTCATCGTGACATTTTCTTGGCGGACTGTTTTTTGCAGGGTGGTTTGCCATTGCCTTCCTAGTCATCTTTCCTAGTTCAAGCAGAAATTCAGGGCAGGCAACAAGCAATAGCAAAGTTCAGAATACAGAGCCTAAATCAGGGAGCACAAAAGTCAGAATGGTTAGTCAGGCAAGGGTCAGAACAAAAAATGGGGGCTTTGTCGCAAATGTCAGTAGAACAATTGCTTAGGCATCCACCCTAGGGTGTGGATGCCCAATATAGGAGGTGCAAGAACAGGATTAGGTAGCATACATGCACCCTACGAGTAGCTGTGGACACAGCACCGTGCACACCGTGTAAAGGATGATGGCATCCAGTGACAGGTGAGCCAGAGGAATGGCAGCGCACCATGACAGTAGCCAAAAATAACATTGCAAAACCTTGGCAGTTCTGTATGTGGTTTTGCCTTGTGGTAATTTTTCAGACAGCTTACTCCTGCTGCGTGAGAACCCAACCTGCAAGGCACGTGTAAACATGCTCTGAGGTTAATTAAATCGTTAATTAACCAATCCTCCTTACTGCAGTATTTCTGAAAGTAGGCTCCATGCTGTATGTTATACTTCTGACAGGACTAGAAGGTGAGAATTCATGTAAGTAAAAATCACATCTTCCTACCAAACTGCGTTACTTAACAAAATATCTTAAGGGCTTTTCAGACTTGAAGAATAACTTTTAGTTCTTAAGTCCTAGAACAGTAGTTGTAGATACATGCCCGTTCCTTTATTTGGCTAGAGATACTTCTGAAGCTCTTCGTATTTCAAAAGTTAAAACATAAAGAATGTGACACCTGCACCAATGTAACTAATTACAGGAAATCTGATTTATTGATGATTAAAAAGTCCGTCACAGCACGTACACCCTCTAAATAATGCCCTCAAAAGGCAGTTGAAAATAAAATGAATGTCTTAATGTAATGCTAGGTTGCAGTTTTTCTGCTTATATGCCGCGTGGCTACTTTATGATGTTAACCAGTCAAGTACTGGGTAGGGTCATATTAATTGAACTAGCTGGAAGTGATATTTTCTTCATAACATCCTCCTGGAAGTCACGATCATAGGATTTATTATGCAGACAGTACTGTGTAAACATTTTAGGCTGAAGTGGAAAAAATTGTTGCAAAACAATTTTTTTCCCCAAAAAAATAAAAGGAAGAGTAGAGGGAGATAATTACTTTGCGTGATCTAGACTCTATGCTTCTCTTAATACATCCCAGAATTGTGTTTGCCTATTTGGCTGCTGCATCACATTGTTGACTCATGTTCAGTCTATGATCTATTAGTATACCCAAGTCTTTCGCATGTGCTGCTGCTTAGCCCAATTCCTCCCATTCTGTATGTGCTTTTTTTCATTTTTCATGTCCAGATGTAGAACTTTGCATTTCTCCTTGTTAAATACCATTTCTGTTAGTCACTGCCCACTGTGCAAGCTTTTGTAGATCTTTTTGAATACTCTCTCTCCCTTAGTGTTATCTATCCCTTCTAGCTTTGTGTCATTAGCAAATTTGATCAGTTTCCCATCTATTCCCTTCGCCAGATCATTTATAAAAATGTTGAACAACACTGGGCCCAGGACAGAGCCTTGTGGTAGCCCACTTGATACATTCTTCCACTTGGATGTGCAGCCGTTTATGACCACTCTATGTACAATCACTCAGACAGCTGTGAATCCACCTAACAGTTGCCTTGTCAATCCCATATTTGGTCATTTTTTTTTTTGTAATACATATGGTATGAGATACTTTGTCAAATGCTTTACTAAAGTCAAGATATACTATATCCACCGCATTTGCTTTATCAACCCAGTCGGTGATTCTGTTATAGAAGGGTCTTTCCATGTCAACTGGACCAGGGGTCCCCACTCGACCATCTCCAGTTTTGCTGAAAATTTACATGGATGTACATATATGTTTGGAACGAGATTCTGTAAAAGTTAGCTCCAGATATCATAGCCCTTTGCGTGGAGGTCCCACCAACCACACAGCATCAACAGCAAAGATTTTGCAAAGTTTGACATGTGGCCATTGCAGAACCATGGTAGCTGTGATGCTTAAATTCAATATACTAGCTCAACTTGTGCCTGTGAAAATGAAAAATTTTACTATGAACACTCACACAACAATATGTGACTTGCAATTTAATCTCAAAGTGGCTTCAAAATTATATTGCGTACTGCGCAAGCAAAATTTTGACACTATATAACTTAAAAACAAAAAGAGTTGGTGAGTTCTGCATTTCCCAGTCCACTAACCACCTGCATGACAATATATGGCTACAAAGTCAGAACAAAGGCTCACCTATTTGTGGAGATATTAACACACAAACATGGTGCAAAATGCTTAAAAGCCAAATCTAACCTGATTTCAAAGACAAATATCTCAATGTGGGACAGACCAAAATTTATTTTTTGTTATACCACAAGAGCATAATTTTTTTTCAACAAGAATCATCTTTTTCAATTTTGGTGTAAGGAAGAAGAATCCCTTTGAACATGGTACAATTACTTCCTCGGAATCAACATTAATTACAGCATTTTTCAGCTATGGAGATTTTGCAAAGTTTGTCAATCCCCCACTCTGGCTACATAGTAATAGTGCCCCCTTCTTAGTAATCCTTAATCTCTTAACGCCTCCTTTTGTAGCTACTTTGTGATAGTATCTTCCCAAAAGTAGTAATCCCTTTCTTGTGGTTCCATACTAATCTGGTTATTTAATGTCTATATTCTGTAATATCATAGCGCTCTAGAAAGACATCTAGTCCCCTCTTAAACTTCTCTATCAATTTTTGCCATCATCCCTCAGGCAGAAAATTCCACAGTCTCACTGCTCTTACAGTAAAGAACCCCCATCTATGTTGGTGATGAAACCTGCTTTCTTCTAGACGTAGAGGATGCCCTCTTGTTACCGTCGCAGTCCTGGGTATAAACAGATCATGGGAGAGATCCTTGTATTGTCCCCTAATGTATTTATACATAGTTATTTGGTCGCCCCTTAGCTGTCTTTTTTCCAGGGTAATAATCCCAATTTTGATAGCCTCTCTGGGTATTCCAGTCCTCCCATTCCATTTATTAATTTAGTTGCCCTTCTTTGAACCCCCTCAAGCACTGCAACATCTTTCCTGAGCAGCGATATCCAGAACTGTACACAGTATTCCATGTGGGGCCTGACAAGTGTTTTATGTAGTGGATGAATAATGTTCTCATACCTCACCCCTATACCTCTTTTAATGCACCCCAAGACTTTATTTGCTTTTGCAGCGGCTGACTGGCATTGATTGCTTCAGTTAAGTCTACAGTCAACTAGTACCTCCAGGTCTTTTTTTTCCCTAGCTGTACGCCATTTAGTGTATATTGGTGACATCCGTTTCTCCTGCCCATGTACATAACCTTGCATTTATCAATGTTGAACTTCATTTTCCATTTTTCTACCCAAGCCCCCAGTTTATCTAGGTCCGTTTGTAGCCGCACATTGTCCTCCGTTGTATTAATTATCTTGTATAATTTCATATCGTCTGCAATATCAATATTTTGCTGTGCAGTCCCTCTATCAGGTCATTAATATATATATTCAATGGAATGGAGCCTAATACTGAACCCTGTGGCACCCCACTTGCAACAATGGCCCAATCAGAGTACAAACCGTCTATTACCACCCTCTGCTTTCTATCTCTGAGCCAGTTCCTTACCCAGATACATACGTTCTCGTCCAGAGAGCTGTCTCATTTTATATATCAGCCTATTATGCATCACAGTGTCAAATGGTTTTGAAAAATCCAGATATACGAAATCAATAGACTCTCCTAGAACTTACTTCAATGGTCTGACATGATCGACTCCCCCCCTCCCCCTCCCTTCCTGCCCCTAAACCCATGCTGATGAGGGGTTTTCCTTGAGGTATTCCAGGATGGCATATTTCAATAGTGTCCCTAATGATCAGTGGGCGTTGATGGTTAAATATCTGTTTATACAAGCTTCAATGTAACTGTGTTTCTTTGGGGGTTTAGTCACCCAATTAAAATAAAACACATAGGGAAATAAATGAAACCCATACTAGATGAAAACTGTGGGAATACATTCTTGTTTTTGATGACTGAAGAATGAAGGCAGAATGTACGTCCTTAACCCCTTCCCACTCCATGATGTCATGGCAGGCTGGTACTTCCCGCAAAATGACGTACCCTTACGTCATCGGGATAGCGCGAGATCATGGAGATGCGCACCCCGCTGTTAACCCCATCCCTGCCGCGATCTAAGTAGATCGCGGCAGGGAAAGAGTTCACACCGCGCTGTCACCATGGCAACAGGAGGCCAGACACTGGCGTCCTGTAGTGCCAATGCCTATGATCGCTGTATAAGCGATAAGGCATGGCAGGGCAGTAGCCCTGCTATGCCTCATCCCAGCGATCATAAGTGCTGTGCTGCAAGTCCCTCAGGGGGACCCAAATGGTGTGTGTAAAAAAAAAACCCCCAGAAAAACCCCCTTTTTTTTGTGCTTTTTCTAATATTAGCATAAGAAAAGGTAAAAAATATTAAAATGGCACATATTTGGTATTGACGCATCCGTAATGACGTGTACAAAAAGTTGAACGCTAAAAACAGAGACAAAATGCTAATTTTTAGCATTTTGCCTCCCAAAAAATGCAATAAAAGTAATCAAAAAAGCCGTATATTCCCCAAAATGGTACCAATAAAACCTACAGCTCGTCTCGCAAAAAATAAGCCCTCATAGAGCTCCATACATAGAAAAATAAAAAAGTTACAGGACTTTGAATGCAGCGATAGAGAAAAAAAAAGGATTTCCAAAAAAAGGTGTTTTTATTGCAAAGAAGTGTAAAAACCTAAAAAAAATATAAGAATTTTGGTATCGTTTTAATCGTACCGACCTGCAGAAAAAATGTATTGTCATTTATGCTGCATGATTAACCCTGTAAAAAAAAATCTATGGCATAATCGATGCATTTTCTCTCCTTGTTATCATAAAAAAAATAATAAAAGTTTTATGATATAGTGTATGTACTCAAAAGTGGCACAGATAAAAATACAGCTTGCCACGCAAAAAACAAGCCCTTATACGGCCGTGTCGACGGAAAAATAAAAAACTATGGCTTTTGAAAAATGCAGATGAAAATCCGCCAAAAATCGTTGCGTCCCTAAGCCCAAAATAGGCCATGTCCTTAAGGGGTTAAAGTGCCAGTCAGGTGTTTTCTTATTTTTTTTTTCATTATGTAACTAGCTGCTCAGTATACATAAGTTGGCTAGTATTACCTTTTTTAGTTATTCTTTTCTATCTCAACCCCTGGCCTATTTTTTTTCCTCAAGTGGTCATCTGATCTCAGTTTTGACCAGTTCAGATCTGCTTGGGTTATGTGTTGTCAAACTAGTCAATTTCTGAGTCAGGATAATTCCTGTGTGATGCTATTATGTGGATTCTGCCACGGGGGAGGGACACACCGCTCCTGTCACACAGCTATACTAAAGGAGATACTCCTGACTGTATACGTATGGTCTGCGGCTTATGTATGTGAATACAGGATTATAATGGTAGTGTTTTCCCAGTAGCAGAGATGGTACAGGCTATAGCTGCTCATATTATGGTGTGTGAGATTGATGGCACAAAATTGTGACCGTGAAAGCAAAGTTTAGCATCAAGATTATATATGAGTGTCAGACAGGAGGCTGCAGGAAAGGGAAGTGACTGCAGTCTACATAAGAGACCTCCAGAGTGTGACGGGCAATCGGGTGTGGGGGCAGGGATGCGAAAATGTGTTTTCCCCAGCGTAGCCTTAAGGTCCGAATACAAATAACTAGATAACTTCAGATTTTTACAAGGCGTGTTTAGGAATTTAATAAGTAGCAACAAAACCCTTTTTAACTAAATGCAATAAAGGATGACTGACATAGCTGGTACTTTGTGTCCATTGACGGGGGTTTGCGAGCTATGGGGGTGGGGTGGGGGGTAGCTTTCAATTTCTAATGAAATATTTTATGGTTCTGTCACATTAAAATCCTTAATTGTTTTCCAGGAAACGTCTTGTGATCTTTATTTCAGTATAGAAATGTTTTCAGGCCATAATGACGTATAGAACTATTGAACTATTCTAGTCCCATTAAAACGTGTATTCCTAACCCTCCCCGAGCTATTCCAGTCTGCTTTGGGCTATTTTGTATTCTCCTTGTTAGTAACATCCTATGAAAAACACTTGATGAAGCAAACACGAGTCTCCCACACAGGAGAGGGGCTTCCTTGGACTATTGTCATACTTTCTCCTGTGATCCACCCAGTCTGGTTTAACTTGTTCTAAACATTTTTTTAATTTTTATTTTTTTTTGAATCTGCAAAAGCAGAAAGCTTGTCCTAGTTCCTGCTGTGAGGGTGCTAGCAATGATATTGTGCCGAGTGGGAGTGAGATACTTGTAAGTCTATTGTTCTGTTCCTTTTTTTTTCTTCTATCTGTTAGAAAACTTATTACCTTTTATTCTTTTATCTTTTCACAGCAAAAAGATGCCTCGGCACAGTTGCTACTCTTCTTACAAGCTTTGCTTAAGGTGCTTTTATAGTTGTTCGTGTACAAGAGTCAAGAGGGAAATTCCAAGCACGGTAAGCCAATCAGAAAGAATCTATTCTGTACATAATATGTTGATTTTGTTTTTTTGGGGTTTTTTTTCGTTTTTAATTTTTGAAAACTTTTTGATTTGTATCTGAATGTTGTTCCTATGACAGTTAGGTTTTTTTATGCAGTTTTTGAATCCAAAACCAGGAGTGAATGTGTTTATAGTATCTGTTTTTTTTAATACTTTCTCAACTATTATGATCCATGCCCAATGAAAAACTGCATCAAAAAGCCTCAACTAAACATGCATGTGTGACTGCACCCTAAGAAGACTTTGTGATGCGGGCATGTATAGGTTGGTTATCATGCATTTTTCTTAGATACTTCTGCAAGAAAAATTTTCTTTTCATTATTTTTAGATTGTTATTCTTAACAAGAGGCATAACTATAGAGGGTACAGGGGATGCGGTTGCACCCGGGCCCAGGAGCCTTGGGGGGCCCATAAGGCCTCTCTTCTCCATATAGGAAGCCCAGTACTATGAATAAAGCATTATAGTTGGGGGCGCTGTTACAGGTTTTGCATTGGGCCCCAGGAGCTTCAAGTTACGCCTCTGTTCTTAACTGTTCTATGTATGATGCTATACATGCTTATAGCCTGGTTTGAAAACCATACAAACTTAAAAGGTCACGGCTAAGGAAGTAGGATGTACTATCCCAATTCCAAAAAGTTGTGACACTGTGTACAATGTAAACAAATGAAAAAAAAAAAAAGAATGCAATGACTTGGAAATCTCACATCAGCGTATTGTATTGACAGTAGAACATAGGACCCATATCAGATGGTAAAAGAAAGACCTTTTTCCATTTCACTTTAGAAAACTAACTTATTTAGTAATTCATGGCAGCAGCGCGTCGTATAATTCTTGCACAAGTTCCATTCTTGTCTGATGTAGGGTTCTAGATTCTCAACACTCCTGGGTCGTCTTTGCCAGATTTTTTGTTTCATAATGCACCAAATGTTTTCTATTGGTGAGAGGTCTGGACTGCAGGCGGCCGGTTCAGCCCCCGGACTCTTCTTCTGCGAAGCCATGCTGTTGTGATGGATGCTGTATGTGGTTTAGCATTATCTTGCTGAAATATGCAAGGCTGTCCCTGAAAGACACACCATCTGGATGGGAGCATATGTTGTACTAAACCCCCTATATACTGCTCAGCATTGGTAGTGCCTTTCAAAATGTGTAAGCTGCCAATGCCATGGGCACTAATGCAACCCCATGCCATCAAAAATGCAGGCTTTTGAACTGTGCGTTGATAACAAGCTGAATAGTCCCTCTCCTCTTGCATCCCTAGGACACAGTGTCCATGCTTTCCAAAAAGAATTTCAAATTTTGATTCATCTGAAACAGAACAGTTTTCCATTTTGACTTTGTAAATGGTCTTTGGCCCTTAGAAGATGCTGGTGTTTCTGAATTGTATTGATATATGGTGGCTTCTTTGCATGATACTGCTTTGACTTGCATTTGTGGATTGTATGGTAAATTGTGTTCACAGACAATGATTGTGGAAGTATTCCTGAGCCCATGCCATAAGGGGGAAATTAATGGAAAGGTCCACCAAATATGACTAAAGGTACCTCTGTCCAGGGAACACTTCAAGCACTTATCTGAAGTCTGGGGAAACATCTTGGCCACCCGAGTTGGAGTTCTCTACCACTGGGATAAAAGCTTGTAGTTAAGCTCTTGGAATTTACAGGCGATAGAGAATTTATGTATCAATACAAAAGACTTGGGCCAAAACTCTTCACTGAAGGATCTACCAAATTCCTTCCCCCATCCCCGTCTAAAGACCACTACATTACATTATCTTGCGTTTCCTCTGCCATCAAAATTCGACAAAAGAGATTTCAACTGTTTGTGTTATGGATGATAAAGTTTTTCAAATTGTGACAATGGAACTAGTAGTCATGAAATTGGGCCTAGGGAATGTATATGATTATGAAGTTGCAGGTATTAGAACCTTGCCCAACCCAACAACTCGTGTAGAGGCTTCACACCTGCTCTTGACACCAAATCTCATATTTGAGGTAGGGAAGATTGTAATCTGGTAAGTAAGGGAGAACCTTTGAACAATGCCTGTAAGGGGAGTAAGTGGACCCGGGATAGATACCAAGTTTAAACGTGTCACAAAGTTATTCCAGATGTCAAGGAACTGTCAGATAAATGGCAGTAATTCAGGAATTTGTCTCTGTGTACGGTGGGGGAGCCAGAAAACACGCTGAGCCCGATGGGGAATGGAGTCCTGCAATTCTAACCATGATTTAGAGGAGCATTTGTGAAAGATATCTAATGTACACTTACATATAGCAGCTATATGAGGAATAGAAAAATTAGGTAAACCCACTCCTCCCGTCTCTTTGCGATGTTTAAGTGTCTCAGATTTCATGCGTGGTCTGGTGCCTCCCCATCCGAATTTCTTGTGAATATGATTCACATATGTCCTGGGTAGACTGATGGGTAGGGTTTGAAATAAATAGAGGACCTTGGGGATAGAATCCATTTTAAGAATGTTAATCCTACCAAACCATAAAAGTGTAAGAGGACACCACCTAAGTCCACCTCCAAGGAAGAAAGCATGGGCTTCTAGTTTAGGGCAAAAAGCTGATATGGGCCAGCTCTTAAAGAGATTCCCAGATATTTAATAAAATAATCCTGCCATTGGAGTGGGAATGTGCATTTTAAGTGAGTTACCTCTTCTGCCTGGAGGGTTATGTTAAGAATCTTGGATTTATGGACGTTAATTTTAAAGTTGCTAATTCTGCCAAATTCCCTTAGTGTAGTTGGCAAGGTTATCCTAGGGTTTGTCCCATTCACTCATACCCAAGCCATTGCGTGAGTGTATAGAGCCATGATCCAATTTCGGAGCCAGGGGCCATGGCCCACTCTCTGCAGAATCTCCTCCAGGAACCCCCAGTGGACCCTATTGAACGCTTTATCTATGTCAACTGACCGGAGACCAAAGGGACTCCTTGAGTTGTGCACCCACGATAGAAGAGACAACGTTCTTATAGTATTGTCCCTTGCTTCTCATCCAGAGACAAACCCAACCTGTTCTTTATGAATTCCTTTTTTTAGGGAAGGAATAAGTGGCTGAAGACGGGAGGCTAAGATCCTAGGGAACAATTTTGTATCTATGTTGAGAAGGAAAATGGGATGGTAGTTACTGCAGGCCAATGGGTCTTTTCCCGCCTTAGGTAATACTCTTATTATGGCTTGTAGAACCTGAGGGGAAAAAGGGCAGGTTTTGTAAATGGCATTAAAGGATTTGAGTAGTAGGGAAGTCAGCAGATCACCACACATTTTAAAGAATCGAGGTGTATAGCCATCCGGGCCAGGACTTTTTTCTATCTTTAGGTTTTGGATTACCTCAGGAATTGCAGACTCTGAAGTCACAATATAGTGCATTTGACTCTTCATTCTAGATAGGGTCAGGGGCATAAATATGCAGATATGCTTCAACATTACTGCCAGGTAGAGTAAGGGGTGGCCCTATATTGCTTTTAAAGTTTGTAAAAGGATTACTAATAAGACTGGAAGTTCTCTAAGATGTCAGATGTTGAATGAACACAACCCTTGTTATGGGAATTAATAGCAATACATAACATGGGGATATTTTAGGATGAATGGCCATAGCCAACCACTGACCACACTTGTTTCCGTATTTATGAAACCCTCTACGCGCTCTATTCCTGTAGCATAATGAGGCTTGGTCTAGTATCGAAAGGACCTGCTGACGAAGGGCGAATATCTCAGCTCTTAACTGGTCTGAGGAGGTGGACCTATTACGGGTTTCTAGAAAATGTAGGCTCTTAAGAAGAGCCTCTAATTTGTGGGACTGCTCTTTCTTTAATCTGGAGTTGTCTGAAATAAAGATACTCCTGATTACACATTTTAGAGCTTCCCATTGAATGGGAGCTGGTGTGGGGTCCGCCTTATGATCAGTGTGGAGATTTTTGGGTTGCAGTTCGTACGTCTTGTAGGCATATTGCATCATTTAGAAGGTTGTCATATAGACGCCAGATATGCTTTGTTCTCCCTTCTGAGAAATGTTGGAGGGCTCCGCAAATTGGAACATGGCCTGACAATAAGAAAACCTCTATGGAGCATCTAGGGAAAAGGTCTAGGAGGTTGTGGTATATGAATGGGTAGACTAGTCTAAGCGGCCATAACTGTTGTGGGCTAGAGAGTGGTAGCTAAAATCCTTGACTCTGGGGTATAACCTTCTCCAAAGATCTAGGAGTTTTAGGGCAGCTAAATCTCTCTTCAGTTTATGTAGGGCAGCAGAGGAAACGCCACACTTAACGCCCCTTTAAACGGGACGAATGTCGGGCAAACGATGCCTGATACTCGTCCCCGCATAACTAGCTCCCGTACTGCTGCACAGGAGCTAGTATCGCTGGCTCACAGCAGGGAGGCTGGAGGAGATTTCTCTCCTCGCACTCCCCCGCCCCTCTCCATTGACTTAACATAGCAGCTGTTCAGTACTGAATGGCTGCTATTTACACTAAACGATAAGCGATCAGCTCATTCTCCATCGTTTGGGCGATGAGCTGATCGCTTATCGCTCAGCGTACATAGCAGCCGTTCAGTACTGAATGGCTGCTATGTTAAGTAAATGGAGAGGTGCGGGGGAGTGTGAGGAGAGAAATCTCCTGCAGCCTCCCTCCCTCTGCTGGCTGCTCTGTAAGCGAGCCAGCCCTACTAGCTCCCGTGCAATAGCACGGGAGCGAGGACACACACGGACGAGTGTCGGGCATCGTTTGCCCAACATTCGTCTTGTGTAAATAGGCCTTTATCCCCAGATGATTCCAGTTGCAGATCAAAGCCCAGATTGAAGTCTCCCCCCAAGGATTATGCTTGTGCCTGCAGCAAATCGTGTGAGGCGCCTCCAGCATCCGCGAACCAAAGAGAACCTGTACTTGATTAGCAAGGTAAATGTTAGCTAGAGTTATTAAGTTAGTACCTACAGCAATTTTAATAAACAAGTAACGTCCCTCAAGGTTTATTTCAAAAGCAAGGAGTTGGTAAGAAAAATGTTTGTGGATTGCTATGGAGATACTGCATGGCTTTAGTTGGGTGAGGGCTATGGTGCCAAGTTGTGTAGCACACCTGGAAACCTTGGGCAGTTGGAAATGTGTCTCTTATGAGACAGCCACCCTCACCCCTTTTTTGTGAAGATGGGTCATAATCTGACCCCATTTCGTTGGTC
Organism: Eleutherodactylus coqui; assembly: GCF_035609145.1. Taxonomy (NCBI): domain Eukaryota; kingdom Metazoa; phylum Chordata; class Amphibia; order Anura; family Eleutherodactylidae; genus Eleutherodactylus; species Eleutherodactylus coqui. The sequence goes on along the minus strand of NC_089846.1, from coordinate 43,110,127 downwards.
TGTTTAATCCCTTGGTGGTGGCAGAGCAGAATGTTATGTTAATCATGATATCGGGGTCGCAGCTGGATTCCCTGCCGCTGGGCAAGTCAAGGGGGTGGGGAAGGAGAACAGGGGAGGGAAGAAAGAGAGTGCAGGTTATATACAGTTGGGAAGATGCCCAACAAAGCTAGAAAATACACTAGCTTACAGTCGGTGTTAAGAGAACCCTAAGTGTGGTGGTGGTGGGGGGGGGATAACGGAGGACCTCCATAACCGGCTTGCAGAAAAGTAACTGAAACCCTTAAGGGTTAGACTATGATTACCAGGCAATTTCAGTTGGTGAAATTAACTGATCAAACACCTAGAATGGGCATTGAAAACATTAAGTAGAAAATATGAAAATATAAAGTAGGCAACGCACATTATTAGACTCTAAATCATTCCGATGAATGGCTTGTAGCATCAAACAAATAACTTGTAATCTTCCATTCAGAAAATTTAATCCAGTATCAGTGGCATAGGAACAAACGCTGCCACGGATGCTATCAATTAGGACTACTGACTGCGCGGGCCTCGTTGTTCCCTTTGTTGTTTCCGAGGGACCGTGTGCCACTGTGACCTAGGTGCTGCCACTGGAAGCGGAGAGAGAGACAGCCAATCTGTGAAATTTTGAGTCCTTGAGCTCTATACAGACCCCTTAGAACCCCGTAGATAAGTGTTGTAGTTTTGGCTGCTGGAGAGTCGGAAGGGTCTTTAGCCAGCGAGCAGAATCCAAGTGGCTGAAGTTCTTTGTTCTGAGAGAACTGGGAATTAAACGTACACCCTACAGTTAAAATGGGGAAAAATGCGGGCTGTAAGTCGCATCTTGGCCTAAAATAGTGTTATTCTTCATGTACACACACTAGCGCTTAACCTGAAAAGTTGGATGGGGGATAACTTGAAATTCTGATACAAGCCCTTCCAAGCTATTTTCTTAGTTTTTTCATCGTCGTGCTGAAAGTGCCATTGTTTTTATTTTTCTGTCGACATGGCCAAATGAGGGCATGGATTTTTGCAGGTCAAGTTGCATGTTTTAATGACACCCCCCCCCCCCCCCCTTTGGGATATGTATAATGTGTCTTTAAATTTCTAATTTATTTTCAGGTAGGATGTTAAAATGTAAAAATAAACAGAAATTCCACCATTGATAATTTTTTTTTTCTTCTTGGGGTGGGTAGGGGGGGGGGGGGGGGTTGTTTTATTGGTGTTCACCATGTGGTGGTAAAAAGACATTATTCTTTGGATTAACATGATAAAAGTATTGCTATAATAAAGCTCACAGAAAAATAAGCCAAATATGCATCACCTGATACTGAAGGCAGGTTTAATTACCACATCCCCTAGTAGCATGCAGAAAGCCAGATTGCAATATGAGGGAGCTAAATGTTTATGTGCTGACTAATATAAAGCCACTCACCTCAACCCAGGATTGGGGGAAGAGTCACTGCCAACAAGATAGTCAGCATATATAAACTGTTACCGAGGATGCCAGCCATAAATAAGTGTGCACTGTGGTGATACAGTGCAATCCACTGCCTTGCCAGTAGCGGTTGTATTCCTGTATGGTTTGGCGCATTTATCTATGGCTGGTATCCTTGGTATCTGTTCACATGTGCAGACTATGTTGTCTGCAGTCGCCTCTTCCCCCAATCTGGGTTACATATTAGTCTACACATGAACATTTAGCTCCCTCATATTGTAATCTGGCTGTCTGCATGCTACCAGGGGATGGGGTTATTGAGCTGCCCTGCAGTATCAGGTGATGCATATTTGGCTTCTTTTTCTGTGAGTTGTGTCTTTGTACATTTGTTTCTGTCACCTCTGATTTTATTGCTATAATCAAAGTTGCTCTGTCTCTGCATTATAAGACCCAGAACATTTTTATTTTTTCAGGTGTATAAGGACTTATTTTTTTGAGGGACAAGAATTGGGTCCCAATTCTGTGAGACAATGCTATTACAGGGATACCAAATTTATGAAAACACTTCTTTAAAAAAAAGAAATTGAATTTTCTTTTCCACATTCCAAGACCCATAACGTTTTTTTCTAATTTTCCACCATGTGAGCTATGCGAGGCTTTGTTTTTTGTGGGAAGAGTTGTAGTTTTCATTGATACCATTTTTGGGTACATGCAAGGTTTTTTATACTTGTTTTATTGAAGAATAGCATTTAACTTGTACAAACAAGTGCAGCTTCAATGCTCTATTCTAAACATTAAATGCAAACAGATGTTTCTAAAAACAATATAAATTTATGAAGTGATATATTACAGTTTGCAAACAAAGGATTCCCAATTACGCATGCAAGCTTTTTATCATATTTTCTTTTTTTTTTTTTAACCCCTTAGTGACCAGCCCATAGTGTTACTGAGGACGTAAAAACATGTGTCCTGCAGGTAATAAAGCCACGTGGGCTCTGGACGTGACAGCTTCATGCTGTCGGTGCCCGCAGGTAGCCGACAGCATAGAGCTATCATCCTGGGATGCAGGCATTCCCCCCCCCAGCAATGCGATCGGCGCTATCCAATGGATAGCGCCGATCGCAATAAATTGAAAAATAAGTTTAAAAAAGTTAGATTCAGCTGCCCTGATGGATCTGATCCATCAGGGCAGCTGAAATTACTCACCCGCCTTCACCGAGGTGTCCCCCGCTGATCTGGTCCTCCCGGACCCGCTGCCGCTCTTCTGCGCATGCGCGCCGGACGAATGACGTAACGCGCATGCACAGAAGGCCGGGAGCTCCTGCAAATTTAAAATCTCCTGGCTTCTGGCTCCTGAAGGTAGCCGGGAACCAGGAGATGTCACCGGTGACCACGGTGAGCGGTCCCCGGGCCCGTGATCACCGCTATCCAATTGATAGCAGCAATCACGAAAAAGTTTTAAAAAGTGAAAAAAAGTACAAGTTTCACCTCCCCTCATGGATCGGATCATTGAGGGGAGGTGAAAATACTCACCTCGGGTCCTCTGCGATGTCCCGGTGTTCCGGGACCTGAAGTCCCCTTCTGCGCATCGCGCCCGATGTGCACGCACCGGATGATTCACAGAGGAGCTCAGGACCCGGGAAATTCAAAATCCCTCTGCTCCTGGCTACCATGTGTACCCAGGAGCAGAGAGATGTCACTGCAGAGTTGATCACTGTTATCCAATGGAGAACAGTGATCATTTAAAGTAAAAAAAGAGTGTAAAAAAGTTAAAAAAAAAAAAGGTTTAAAAAGCTTACGTTTCATCTCCCCTCACGGATCATATCGTACGTACATAAGGCCCCCGGATTTATCCGCGGACCTTACCCCAGCTTCTGCGCATATGCCCGTCGCCACAATGGCGGACGCATGCGCAAAAGCTGTGGATTGCCAGCATAATTTAAATTCTCCCTGCTCCTAACTACAAAACAGAGCCAAGAGCCTGGAGATTTCACGGGGGGGGGGGGGCCGCGGTGGCCGCGGTGAACGGTTCCTGGTCACGTGTTCGCCGTTATCCAATGGATAATGGCGATCACGTAAAAGTAAAAGAATTCTTTCAAAAAGTTCATCTCCCCTTAGCGATGCGATCGGTGAGAGGAGATGAAACTTTCTACCGAAGGCCTCTGTATTTGAACCCCCGACACGATCCTCCTCTGAGAGCCTTTCCGGATTCTGCACATGCAGCCGCCGGCAAAATGCTGGACACATGCACAGGAGTCGGGGAGCCTAGGAAACTTAAAATCTCCTTGCTCCCAGTGACCAACGGTCGCCGTGAGCCTGGAGCAGTGACCTCATTGAGTGGTCCCCAGTCACGTGATAAAAAGGTAACGATCTACCTTAGGCCGGTCTCACATGACTGGATAGGAATTACAAATTCCGCATGCGTCTGATCCGCGGTAATCAATCGCATTGGATTACACAATTCCGCTCACATTGGCGGGTCAGAATGACATAATCCACTCGCAGAAAAGAGAACGCAGCAGGTTCTATTTTACCGCGGATATCGGCAACATAGAGCCCATTGTGCTCCGTGGTCGCGGATATACCCATAGCCCATACGCAACTACATTACGGGCTGCGGGTACCCGCGTCATCGCTAAGCGACTGTGCGGGACATACAAACAAAGGTGTACTGTGCATGACCGCCTGTGTGAGTAGGCAGTTATGCGCAGAACATTATGCGGCAGTACGCAGTGTCACTGCCGGGCTCACAGCTGGGATCTGCTGCGGGCCTCCACAAGCGGATTTCACCTATGGCTGCGTGAGCCTGGCGTTATTTAGACCGCTACCTGTAATACGTAATTTACAAGAAGCCCCGGGAACGCTCGCCTTCCTGCAGTTCCAGGAGCCGTTTGTTGAGCGCCTTCTGTGTGAGACCGCCGCACCTCAGCAATCTTACGAAGACTCACAGAGCACCACTTTTTACACCCCATACCCGCCACTGAGGTCAAAAAATACTCCCCAAAAAGGATGAGAGGAGGGGGGATACCCGGTTTTATTGCCCCATGTACTCATCCCAACCAGCCTCTGTAATTACCCCTGTCTTCGGAAATGCCACACAGTTCACATTATTACTTTTATTTAAGATTTGGGGAACGCCAAAAAGGGCCTGGGGGGGGGGGGGGGGATATTTTTAGGGATTCAGTTTTTACACCATACAAGTGAGCAATGGGGCCTGGAATTTATTCAGTTGTGCCCTGCAATCCAACGGGTGTTCCGTCCATTATAGGCCTTGCCATGGGTCCTGTAAGTAGATTAGGGCCACAATGGGAATGTTTCTGTACACGGGACAAACAGGGGTATCCATTTTGGGGTGAACGTCTTCATTCCTATGCACGCTGTACAAAAAAACTGTTTTTAAAATGACAATTGCCAAAAAAATGAAAATCACAATTTTTTCCTTTTGCTTTGCTTGAATTCATTCAAAAACTGGGGCGTCAAAATACACAGTACACCCCTAGATAAATTCGTTAAGGGGTCTAGCTTTAAAATGGGGTCATTTGTGGGGGTTTTCTATGGTTTTGGGCGCTCAAAAACTCTACAAGTGTGCAATGGGGCCTAAAACGCCTTCAAGCAAAATTTCTGTTCTGAAAGCCACCGACTACTCCTTTCATTTTGGGCCCCGTTGTGCATCCAGATATAAGATTAGGGCCACAATGGGTATATTTCTGAACACAGGACAAACGGGGATCCATTTTGAGGTGTAAATCCTCATTTTCATGTAAACTATAGGAAAAAAATATGTCTTTAAAATTACATATTTGCAAAAATATGAAATTTTACTTTTTCTCCTCTAAATTGAATTAATTCCTGAAAAAAAACTGTGGGGTCAAAATACTCCTGACCCCTCTCAGTGAATACATTAAGGGGTGTAGTTTTTAAAATGGGGTCATTTGTAGGGGTATCTATCATTCTGACACCTATGAGCCTTTGCAATCTTGGCTTGGTGTAGGAAAACAAAGTGTTCTTCAAAATGCTGGAAAGTAATGTTAAATTTGTACGTCTCTTAAATGGTTAAAAAAAACATAAAAGTTTTTCAAATGTGCATCCAGAATAAAGTAAACTGATGGAAATATATATCTTAGCAAAAGTTTGTACGGTATGTTTGCACATATTTGATATATTACAATTGAAAATGTGAAAAAAACGATAATTTTTTCAAAATTTTCCCAATATTGGTACTTTTAATAAATATACACAAATTATATCTGACTATTTTTACCACCTAAATGAAGTACAACGTGGCGAAAAAACAATGTCAGAATCACTTGGATATGCAAAACCTTTACGGAGCTATTCTATGTTAAAGTGACACATGTCAGATTTCCAAAATTTGGCCTGGTCATTAAGGCGCAAACAGGCTTGGTCACTAAGGGGTTAATAAGGAAAACAGACATAATTCTGACCTTGATTTATATGTTGTTCACTTTGTGAGATTGTTTGGGTCGTTAAAGTCTTATCGAGTTTTGTGAATTATGTGTGTTTTTCCTAATTTGTTGTTTTTGTTTTGTTTTTTTAATTATCAATGGTTTCATTCCCATTTGCGATGTCTTCACTCCTGCGATGTTGCGTGAAAAAAAAAAAATAGTGGCATGTTGTATCTTTTTGCGATATCGCCCATTGTTTTCAATGGGGCTGTCAGCAGCAGCGCCGGCCCCATTTAAAATAAATGGGAGAACTCCGCAATCCTCTGCCACGGCTGTGACAGCTGCGGCAGGGGATTCCTTCAGCCCCGTGGGGAAATCCCTTCAGCTTTGGTGGGGGTGAAGGGATTTCCTGAAGTAATGCAAGGCTGTTTCACATGAAAAATGGATTGCGAGGGCAATATCGGGCTGTGAATCACGGCCCCATATCACCCTCGCCAATGTGAAGCAGCTCCTAAGCCCATGCCATATATTTTTACAATAGACGTGGATAGGCAGAAAAAAGGGCGGTGGAGAAAAGCCAAAATTCAGAATGACTTAGGTATCGGGCATTAGCCAAGGGTAAAGACCTTAACCCTTTCCAATCCACTGTCTGACGTCTTAAGACATTATGACTTAAGGGCTTAGTCACACGGGCGTTTATTGCCGCGATTTGCGCATGCGCATGCGTCCGGCGACTTTTTAAAACCATTGCTTTGCAATGGTATCGGACACATGAGCGCTTTTTATGCGCTCGTCCGATAAATTAGAGAACAGAAATCGCAGATCGCACCTATCTGCGATCTGCGATTCCTGTTCTCTTCTCTATATGCGCTCAACGGGGCCGGCGGCAGCAGCGCCGACCCCATTGAGAACATATAGAAGACAAATCATTCTTCTCTGCCACAGCTGGAACAGCTGTGGCAGAGAAGAACGATGTTTGCCCATTGAATTCAATGGAGCGGCAATACAGCCGCTCCATTGAAAGCAATGGGCTGCCGGCGTGCGCGGGGTTAATTGTCGGGAAGGGGTTAAATATATAACCCCTTACCTGCAATGCATCCTTAAATGTGAAAAAATAAAAAAAAAGGATGTTCTCACCTGCTCCCGGCAGCTGGAGATCCCGGCGGTCGGCCTGCAGTGGGTGTGAAGGAGGTGTGACTCAGGCTTGCCCCTGATTGGCTCAGCCTGAGCCAATCAGAGGCTGAGCTCAGTCACACCCATTCATGAATTCATGAATGGGTGTGACTGAGACTTGCTTCTGATTGGCTCAGCGCTGAGTCAATCAGGGGCAAGCCTGAGTCACACCTCCTTCACACCCACTGCAGGCCGACCGCCGGGATCTCCAGCTGCCGGGAGCAGGTGAGTACATCCTTTTTTTTTTATTTTTTCACATTTAAGGATGCATTGCAGGTAAGGGGTTATATATTTAACCCCTTCCCGACAATTAACCCCGCGCACGCCCGCAGCGCTTGCATTCAATGGAGCCGCTGTATTGCCGGCTCCATTGAATGCAATGCGCTGGACAGCTCCGGCCCGTTTCTAATGAAACGCGGCTAGGAGCAGATTTTCGGGCGATTTTTGGGCCGATTTTTCGGCGCCGGTCACGCGATTTGCGCATGCGCATCCGTCATGCGATGCGCAAATCGCGTGAAAAAACGCCCGTGTGACTAAGGCCTAAGGCTGTACAGCTCCGATGTTGTAAGATGTCCGTCAGGGTTCTCTTATTGTATATTGCGAGCCTCTCTGCTGTCAGAGCCTATCCAACGTTTCACCTCATGCAGTACTGGCTTTAGCCAGCATACAGCGCTGTTTTATAATGGCAGAAAAAGAGTAAGCCCCCAGGAAAACCAGGATGCAAATTGGATTGGAAAGGGTTAATGTGGGGATAAAACTATTGTTGGAGGTACAGGAAACCACTTGACTATGTGAGCGTAGCATGACAGAATGTAACTGAAAGCGCTAGTGACACGGCACAAACCTCCAAGGTCACAATGAAATCCAGCTTCTGTTTTATTCAGTTAAAAAACAGCAATAAAACGCGTTTTGGGGTGAGGCTTTTTATCAGTCGCACTAGGGTAGGTACTGCAGGTACTTTTGTATCTTGTCTCCACCAAAACTATGGGTGGAGACAAGGATTTGTCCAGGGGGAGTGTAATGGAATGCCCACAGCTGCCGATTGGCAAACTCACATTCCTTCCCTGGTCTAACATAATATCCCCTCCCGCCTTCTGTCAGTGTTCCTGCCACTCTGCCTTCTGGCGGGATTGGCATCCTGCCTCGGGCGCTGCCTTCCCCTCCGGCACTCTCCATGCCAGCTTCCAGTTAGCGATGCACTCTCTCCGGTCCTGTCAGTCTCCCACCATCACCAGCGGTGTAACAGCTCGTCAGCTGTCACATTCCCCTGCGCTCTGCCTTCTCCCCTCCCTGCTCCAGCGCTGTCTGTCCCCCACTATGATTCTCCCGCTGGCCTCCCATCAGTGATGAAGTGTCTCTGGGGCTGTCACTTTCCCCCATCTTTGGCGTTCTATTAGCCAGTTAGCTGTGACTTTACCCGACGCTCTGCATTCTTCCCTCCCTGTTCCGGAGCTGTTCGTACCCCGCTGTGAATCTTGCCGGCTGCGCTGTTATCATCAGTTCTGCTATATTAGCTTCTATCCGGGTGGCCAGCCGCTGCAGCTAGCCCGCTAGCCCTGCTGTCTGTGTCCCCGTCTCTCGACAGCTGTCAGCCCGTCTTCTGCAGCTGTCAACGTTAACAGCCCAGCTCTTGCTCTCCACGTGTAGGCCACTGTTGGCAAGTTAACCCATCGGCAGCTGCGGACATTCCCTTGAACTCCACCAAGACAAACCCTTGTCTCCACCCATAGTTCCGGTGGAGACAAGGTACAACAGTACTGGTACTGCAATACACTGAAAGTGACAGAACCGAGCACAAAGTAAAGTAGAAGACACAATGTAAATGATAAAAGATTTTTAAAAACCGCAATCAATTTTTGTCCTTTATCCCCTAATATACGCCCCCTCTGGGGCTGCAATTCTGCTTTTGGAATGCATGTGGGTTCCATTACTTATGTTCCACCCATCTCCATTTTCTTCCTCTAAATACCCACCGCTAGATTTAAACCGCTATACAACTTAACAGAATTTCCTTTTAACTCTTTGCACAATTCAGTGTCAATTTGTTACTTCCTTTTCTGAATAAAGGTCCATTTAGACACAACGATTATCGCTCTAAAGATGTCTTTTGAGCAGTAATCGTTGTCATTTACAGCGCAAGATAATCGCTCAAACTTTGAGCAATCGCCTTGCACTCCGGAGGATACAAAAGACAAGCGGGGGGGGGGCACTTGTTAACTGCATCCAGCTTTTCCCCGCTGGAAGCGCCCGGCTCTCAACAGCCGAGCGCTCCGAGCGGGGTATGGAGAATAGAGCTGGACCGCTCTGTTCTTCATACCTAGCCTGTCATCAGGGAGCAGGATACAGCTGAAACAATTGTATCAGCTGTATCCCGTTGTGAATCTCTGATAAGGCTCATTGTCGTTTTCAGCATGCTGAAAGACAACAATGAGCGACGGCATAACGAAAACTGCACAAGGTCAGTGCAGTTACACACGATTATCGCTTAAAACACGGCTTTTGAGCAATATTCGTTGTCTAAATGGGCCTTAAAGGGGTTGTCCCGCGCCGAAACGAATTTTTTTTTTTTTAACCCCCCCCCCCCCCCCGGTTCGGCACGAGACAACCCCGATGCAGGGGTTAAAAAAACAACCCGCACAGCGCTTACCTGAATCCCGGCGGTCCGGCGTCTTCATACTTACCTGCTGAAGATGGCCGCCGGGATCCTCTGTCTCCGTGGACCGCAGGGCTTCTGTGCGGTCCATTGCCGATTCCAGCCTCCTGATTGGCTGGAATCGGCACGTGACGGGGCGGAGCTACACGGAGCCGCCATTCTACACGAGCGGCCCCATAGAAGACTGCAGAAGACCCGGACTGCGCAAGCGCGGCTAATTTGGCCATCGGAGGGCGAAAATTAGTCGGCACCATGGAGACGAGGACGCCAGCAACGGAGCAGGTAAGTAAAAAACTTTTTATAACTTCTGTATGGCTCATAATTAATGCACAATGTACATTACAAAGTGCATTAATATGGCCATACAGAAGTGTATAGACCCACTTGCTGCCGCGGGACAACCCCTTTAAGTATTGTTAAATGCTCTAATACTAATATCCTATGCTACTCCTGTGCATTGCCACATGTCTTGCCAGTGATTAACTCCAGTGGTCACAAGAACGATGAATGGCACATGACTGGGACGGACAGTTGAGGTGATAATGCCCATTGCTGAATGCAAACTAGGCATTTTCATATTCTTGATAATGATAGAATAGCTGCTGCAGTGAAGGACTGCTATAGATGCAGTGTGGAGGACAAAGAACTGAATCATGTCCTGTGCATGCTTAGTGTTGAGCAATACTAAACTATTTGGAATATTTCCTAACTTCACAACTTTAAAGTATCTTTATACAAGTCATTCTTTTAAGGATTCACAAATGTGGAACTTGAACTGACTTTGGTGACTTTGAAGTATTTGAATACTACTGTAGTAGTAGGATTCAAGGAGTTTGTTCACTTTGGACTTTTTTTGTTATAAGGATCCTGTAAATAAACTGTGGGAGTTTCTAGAGATTACCTGTAATTTGTGGGGAAACCCGGTATTAAGAATTTAGAATGGTAGAGTTGGAAGTGACCTCCAGGGTCATCGGGTCCAACCCCCTGCTCAGTGCAGGATTCACTAAGTCATCCCGGACAGATATTTGTCCAGCCTCTGTTTGAACAGTTCCATTGAAGGAGAACTCACCACCTTCCGTGGCAACATGTTCCACTTATTGATCACTCTGTCAGAAAGTGTTTTGTAATATCTAACCTGTGTCTTCTCCCTTTCTATTTCATCCCATTGCTTCTAGTCTTTCCTTGTACAAATGAGAATAGGGCTGATCCCTCTGCAGTGTGACAGCCCTTCAGATATTTGTAGACAGCTATCAAGGCCAGCGGCACGTGAACAGGTCAGATTCCACATGCGGGAGCCCGCAGCGGAATCCGGCTCCGACTGCAGCCGCCGTCCGCACAGAAATGTTTAAATCTGTATTTCCAATTATCCGGATGGCTCGCTGTCGGGTATGCACAGTACAGATATAAAAAAAAAAAAAGTTTACTTTTTCTGTGCCGTCGCTAGGCGATGACACAGAATCCACGACCTGACCGTCTCCGTGAATACGTGATCATACGCCATACATAACGCAGCCATACGCAGGGTCATGGCCGGGAACCTGAAACGTTTCCGTTTGAATCCGTTACTTTTCTACAGGACCTAAAAGAGAAGTCTGCTGCGTTATTGATCCTGTAAAAAAATGAAGTTGAACGGATTCAAACAAAAAGTTTTTGAGTTTTTTTTTTTCCATCCATTTAAATTCGGTTTCGCTTCAGTTTCTCTGTTTCAAAAACCCTAACAGAGCCCAAAAGCAGGTGTGAATGGGGCCTTACTTTCAGCCCACGTCTTTAGCCCTCAATGATGCACTATATTCATACAGCATTTGAAGTCGTTCAGGTTTCCTCCGTATTGGCTGCGTATTTGCGCCGAACCATTTACTTTAATGGCCTATTGCAGTGCACAATACTGACCAAAATGGGGCATGCCACGTATTTGTTTAGTCCCTACAGTGTGCGCACACTAGCATCTTGTTGGACCAGTCTCTCATGTCTAGCAGCCCTGTTGTCACCCCGGGTCCATAGCGTCGTCGGCATATTCTATGACCGAGTCCCGTGGGGGAAAGGAGCCCCCCCCTTCCACACAGTGGATTATCTTTGGCCACCAGGTAATCAGGGCTGTATGGTTCTCCCTAAGCCTCTGGTCACTGGGGTCCATTCGCACTCGCAGCTGGTGCCACCCTCAAGCTCTTAAACAGTCTCATGCCCTAGTATGTGGATATGTCTACACTTGAGGCCCGCACTGCTTTTCCGCACTTTACAAACTGCCTTGGCCACTTCTACTGTCGGGCTCCAGTGCTGCTCTCTTTCTCCCTGAAGATGAACTTGTGTTTGCTATCCTTCTTAATGAGCTTGAGCCCTTTTCTGGAAGCTTCTCGGTATAGTTTTTTTTTTTTTTTTCAAATTCTTTATTTTTGTCTTTCAAAGTAAAATATACTATTTAACATTGTCCAAATGCAACAACAAATCCATGTTTACATATTTTCATATGCTTGTCCCCGACACCAGCCGAGAACTGGGCCAGGTTATAAGTCGTATTGTTGCAGAAGTTGAGAAAAAATTAGAACCAGTGAACTAAATTTGGCAAGGATTTTAGAAAAGCGTTTTAAATCTACATTTAGGAGGGATCTGGAATGGTAACTCTGGCACTCGGAAGGATCTTTCCCCTCTTTCAGGATTACTGTCATGAACACTTTCAGGGTATTTTTTGGTGGGCTGGCACCTGAATTGAGGGATTTGAAAGCCTTTAAAGGGGTTCTGTCACTAGAAAAAAAAAATCCATACCTACCGATTCCTCCCCAGGAAGTCTTCTTACCGCATCTTCTCAGCTTGGCTACTCCAGTCCCCCCACTTCACCTCACCTACACCCAGCCGGATCCTCTTCTTCCTATGGCGTTCCTGCAGGTCAGTTTATGCCAAATTTGATGCTGGGCTATTGCTGAGATTGTCTCACTGGGAATGTTCATATATAGTATTGCCACGAGACAGCGCGCATGCGCAGTTTCAGCGGTAGCCCTGCATAGGGTTTGGCATTCCCTGCTAGGCAGTGAACACTAGCAGGAAGCAGATTGCCTGTGAATGTATGCTACAAAACAAGAAGAGGATCCGGACGGCTGGAGGTGAAGTGACCCGGGGAACTGGAGGAGCCAAGAGAAGATGTGGTAAGGAGTCTGCCTGGGGAGGAATCGGTAAGAATTGATTTTTTTTTTCTAATGACAAAACCCCTTTAAAGAAATGAAGGGGCATGATATCTGAAAATGTCTTATAGAATGCAAGAGTGAATCCATTGGGGCCGGGTGCTTTTCCTGTGCAGGATTCTTTTAGTGTGAGAGCGAGTTCTTGTGAAATAGGGGATTCTAAAGACTGAATTGCCTGTTGTGAGTTCTTCTTGTGAAATAGGGGATTCTACAGATTGAATTGCCTGTTGTGAAAGATGGGGCATGCCCGACTTTAGGAAATACGAATGGATTAATGATTTGTGAGAGGTGCAATCAGGTGGGGACAGGTTGTATAGGGACTGATGGTAATCACAGAATGTCTCAGCGATCTGTTGTGGCAGATGGAGGCTGCGTCCTGATGGGGAAGAAATGTGTGGGATATAAGAGCAAGTCCTCTACATAGTAACATAGTATGTTAGGTTGAATGAAGACAATGTCCATCTAATTTAGCCTGTTTCCAACCCCCCCGCCTGGTTGATCCAGAGGAAGGCAACAACCCCAAGCAGCCATTTAGCGGAAAAAAATTCCTTCCTGACTCCATAATGGCATCCAGAGTAATCCCTGGATCAACATTTGAGACCATCAACCCCGCGGGTCACCTAATGTCTATATCCTGTAATATCATAGCGTTCTAGAAAGACACCTAGTCCCCTCTAACTCCTCTATGGATTTTTTGCCATTACCACGTCCTCAGGCAGAGTTCCACAGTCTCACTGCTCTTCCGTAAAGCGCAGGCCAGAGTTCGGCTGGGTTTACTGCTGAACTCGTAGAAGTGTCTCCTGCATTTTGTTAGAAAGCCCTTGGTGCACGACCTGTACATTGAGCGTACCCGATCTCTTAATTGTGCTAGCTCGCATCCAGCCTCAGCGTCTAGAGTTTGTTTATGCGCTAATTCTAAAGGTTCCTGAGTTGGGAGCTACATTCTTTTTTAATTTTAGAACCAATACTGATGAGGTACCACAAATAACACATTTATGGGCCTCCCACACTGAAAACGGGGAAATCTCTGGGGATGAGTTATTGTAAAGTTGTCCTCTATGGCGTTTTTGAATCTCATTTCTAATCAATGGGTCTTGTATGAGGGATTTGTTAAGGCGACGCTGCCAAGTCCTACAGTGTAGCGAGGGGAAACAGCATGGGTGAGTGAGAGATATAAGAGCAGGGTCTGAGAAGGATATGTTGTCTGTGTGCCGATGTGATGAGAGGAAGACTCTCCTGCCGGAACAGGAAGTCTATTCTACAGAAGGAGTTGTGAGGGCGAGAAAAGAAAGTATAATCTTTAGTGGAGGGGTGAATGATTCTCCAAGCGTCCACCAGTTGGTAATCATACAATGTCTTGCAGAACCTATGGTGTGTGGACCCAGGCAAACTACAAACCCCTCTGGAAGTATCTGTGGATAGGTTAAATGGGATGTTAAGGTTGCCCTCTTGTATCAGGTTGCCCTCTTGGAGTTCCTCCAGATACTCCAAGGCCCCTTCTAGGAAGGAGAACTGGAGGAGTTGGGAAGATATAGTGATGCCAGGGTGACTGAGGTGTCTTCCAACTTAACCTTGATGAAAAAGTATCTACCTGCACCGTCCTTCCGTGTGCCCAGGTGCTCTCAGGGGATGGAGCCGGCGACAATAATGGAGACTCCTTTTGGTTTTGGAGACAGGGCAAGCTCTGTCGTAGACATCTGAGAAATGAGCATCACTCACCCTGGGAATAGCGACCGCTCTGAAATGGGTTTCTTGAACAAAGGCGACATGAGCTCTTTTTGTCACAGAGGTGGAGGAGAGATGACCTTTTCTCAGGTATGTTTAGGCCCTGTGTGTTAATGGGAACAATGTTAAGATTAGATCTGCCAGATGACATAATTTGGAAGGACTGAGTATCTATACTGGACAAAAAAATCAAGTCTGATGGAGAGAGGGGGAAAGGGGCATGCTCCAACAAGAAAGAAGGAGGAGAAGAAAAAAAAATATTTATAGTGGGAGGGGGAGGGAAAGAGTACACGACAGAATGTGAGGGGGAGGGACAGACGGGGGTTCAGGTGAATAGAGGAAGGGGAGAAAACACCGAAGAGCAGCAGGTGACAAGCACTGCCTGTTGGCCAGCACTGAAACACAAACTGTCCATCCTGGGTAATAGGTGCAAGTTAAATTTTCTTAATTTTGTAAATTCTTGAACGAGGTGCGTGACTCTGCCTAACGAAGGTCGGAGGCATGAACCAAGTGCCTTAAGTAGGTCACGTAGAACGGCAGGACACTTCCCAAGAAAGCAGTATCAGAAGCTGAATAATAACAACAAAGACTGGGTCCACCTAATCAGCTACTAGGTAATGAGAGGCCCCCAGTACCCACTGATGAATGAGTAGATGTTCGCTCCACAGTCAGGTCGCGGGCTGTAAGGGATTGGACAGAGTGGTTCACTGCTTGAATCGCTGTGGCTTTTTTCTTGGATACGCCGAATCTGGTGCTCCAAATCTGTCCAAGTTGGCGAGGCGTTGACCATCTTCCAGAGCTCCTGGAAAGTATGGGTTAAGCCTGATGGGATGCTGGGAGATGGACTGTCTGAAATCTGTAGCCCGGGCTGGAGGAGGGAAGCTGTTCTGCAGAGAGACGTGATCTCCGTTCTCTGTGAGAGGTTTATGACTGGGGTAAAAGCGCTCCTGTCTTTGGAGAGTGCGCTCCGAGATGAGTAGCTGGGTGAGGGAGTTACGCGGTCTTGTCTGCTGTTCGACACAAAACTCCTGCCTGGCGGGGAAGCACAGCTGTATGGAGAGAGGAGTTGCTGGGACCTGTGGTCCCACAGCTTCAGGCATTCCCATGTTCAGTGATGTGGGTTTGGTATTACTTTGCTGTGAAGGAGGTATAGCAGCATGGAGAAGACCCACTGGGGTAGAGAGCACATGGTCCTCTGACGCCATGATGGAAGAAGAACGTGGTGGGGAAATCTCCCTGCCATCTGGCTGAGGTGGTGACGAGGAAGCCGTTTCAATTATGGCCCTCTCCATTGTCCCTTCACTTCTCGGCGCTTCCAGAGGGCTGGATGCTGGGGAAGGTAATGGCTTGATGGTACTACGCTGTGCCGCCGGAGCAGGGGAATTGCTCACCCCTTGGCCAAGGAGAGCGCCGGACGCTGCATCGGCTCTTCTGCCGGCACCTGGAAGGGACTCGCCAGAGGCGTAACTCTAAGCTCTAGGGTCCCGATGCAAAATCTGTAACAGGTCACCCTACCTACCATGTACTGTTTATAATACTGGTGTCTTCTTAAATGATGGAGGGGCCTTTGGACCCCCTAAGGCTCCAGGGCCCAGTAGCAACTGCTACCTCTGCATTCCCTATAGCTACGCCCCTGGTCCAACTCGTATCTTCGGCGGTAAGTACAGATCGTTCCTCTTGTAAGACAGGAGTGACTACCAAGCTCCCCACTGTGAGTGCTGAGAGGGAGGATGCAATACCCTCTCAGTGGGTGAAGCCTCGTTGTCCCCCAGCACCATGTTAGGTGAGCGGTGAGAAGATGGGGCAGCTGTGCTGCAGAGGTAGCGGTACATCGGAGCGGCCGGTGGAACGCTCCCCTTCTTTCTCCCACCTTTAGCCATGCCTCTGTAGTTTTCCTTTTGTGTGTCCTGCCTGGTTTTCTGGTGTGTGGACTCAGAGCTCTGTCCTTCTGCTTCCCTACACGGCCATACACCCCCCCCCCCCCTTCCCTGAATTCACCAATAAAGTTTGTAATAGATCAATTGAATTCTATTAGCAATGTTGGAGCTCCCTCTTGTGGCCAATTTTAATAGTATGCACTGTTTCTTAATTTAGAGCTTCAACCAGAGTGCCACAGAATGTCTATAGTTATGAAGCAATTTTAAGTGGTTGGACAACCCCTTTTTTTACTTCTGTTTCCAACATCTTCCCAAAGCAACAGTTATACCGAGGAAAGATTGCATTTATCTATAATAACATACTTCCAAAAAATTGTATATACAAGGACCAAATTCACATCATGGGACCTTGTAATTAAGAACTAAACATTTTAGAATAAAACAGGATGAAAATTCTGCCATATTACGAAGCAAAGTTTTATCGTTTTTTTGCTGAATTTGAAAACATGAACTTCACACATTTTCCGCATGTTTGCAACCCTGCTGTATGATCACCGTGTATCACTAACGGTGAGGGGTAAAGTTTTACACAGGAAAGGTACTTAATGCCCTCTACAATTCTACCAAACGTCATGAACATCTGAGACGGTTGGGTCGAAAAGTGGTCCTTTTTTTGGCGATGATTTGTCATGGAGTGACCCTTAAAGGGGTTGTCCCGCGATAGCAAGTGGGGTTCAGCACTTCTGTATGGCCATATTAATGCACTTTGTAATGTACATCGTGCATTAAATATGAGCCATACAGAAGTTATTCACTTACCTGTTCCGTTGCTGGCGTCCTCGTCTCCATGGTGCCGTCTAATTTCAGCGTCTAATCGCCCGATTAGACGCGCTTGCGCAGTCCGGTCTTCTCCAATCAGGAGGCTGGAATCGGCAATGGACCGCACAGAGCCCACGGTGCACCATGGGAGAAGACCCGCAGTGCATCGTGGGTGAAGATCCCGGCGGCCATCTTGGTAAGGTAAGTAAGAAGTCGCTGCAGCGCGGGGATTCGGGTAAGTACTAAACGGTTGTTTTTTTTTAACCCATGCATTGGGTTTGTCTCGCGCCGAACGGGGGGCCTATTGAATTTTTTTAAAAAACCGTTTCGGCGCGGGACAACCCCTTTAAGGTGGTGACTGGGGGGCTAAATGGACATTTAGCAGCCTGTATACTAAAGGATACAAATCAAACCTATTCCATTTACGAACCCGTGCGGTTCTTGACCTGTGCTGCTTTTCCAAATGGAAAAAGTGACTGCGTAATCTTAATAACTTCAAATGAGGGGATCAGAATTAATTTTACTGGCATATTTACTTTAATCCCTACTGTTACATAAAGTTGGCAGATTGACCAGATTCACTGAATTGCATTTCAAATGAAAACTGCTGTGAGATTCACAATTTGTTTTTTCTCTAAAGCCTAAAAAAAGGTACCGATCACCTGACAGAGGAAACCTTAGGCCTCATGTCCACGGGCAAAAGAAGAATTAAAATCCGTAGCGGATTTTAACTCTTCTCCCGCACGCGGATCCGCATCCCATAGGGATGCATTGACCACCCGTGGGTAGATAAATACCCGTGGATGGTCAATAAAAGTGATTTAAAAAAAAATGGAGCATGAAAAAATCTGGACCATGCTCCATTTTCGTGCGGGTCTCCCGCGGGGACGGCTCCCGCAGGCTTCTATTGAAGCCTATGGAAGCCGTCCAGATCCGTGGGAGACCTAAAATAAGAATTAACTCACCCGCAGCGGGCCGGGAGGGTCTTCTCTTCCTCACGGCCAGATCTTTCTTGCTTCGGCTCGGCGGATGTGCCCGGCGACGTGCCGCCGGCCTGCCGAGTTCATCCGCCGGCCGAAAAAGAAGATCCGGCCGTGAGGAAGAGAAGACCCTCCCGGCCCGCTGCTGGTGAGTTAATTCTTTTAAATTCCTATTTTAAGTGCTCATGTCCGCGGGGCAGGAGGGACCCGCTGCAGATTCTCCATGGAGAATCCGTAGCGGGCCTGATTTTCCCCGTGGACATGGGTAGCTTCTTGAAAGCTACCCTGCCTCTCTGTAGCACACCTTCAGAAGCAACAGCATGTCTGACATAATTCAGCAACACTGAGCAGTGTAGTTGTGAATTCAGCACTGGGGCGAGATGAAACACTTACCAGAGCCTTCAATAGTTTCTGTGTGTGTCTCTGCCTCTTTCTCACTTTGCAGCTGCTTCTTCCTCTCCATAGGCTTCTATGATTTGAGGAACTCATATCTGGCCTGAATTGATAAAGTATTAGTTATGTTTAGATCCATTGTTTATGTTCTGGGCTGTAGCATACAAAGTACTGTATATTTCACCTTCACATTCCAAAAAGGAGTTTTTTTTTTCTTCTTTCAATATACACAGTTTGGGTCTATTGGGTCTTACCCCATCTGCTAGTTATTTTTTTCTGTAGGTAATGATGACTATGGCTGAAGTTTTGGCTTTTGCTTCACAGTGTGGTTGTGTCTGGGCTCTCCTGGTTCTCTGCGTGTTCCTGTTTACCTTGATATGGTTGTATGTCACCTTGATCTTGAAAAATGATATACACAACCTCAATGAGTAAGTAGCATTCTCTTTATTTCATAGACTTCAATTATGCACACAAAAAAGTTGTGTTAGTGTTTTGTTTTTTTTGTCTATACAAAACTTTTGACCATTTTTTTTTTCTATAGGGAAATCTTTCGGCTCAAAGGTATATGGCAAGATTGGTCTGTCGTCTTGATTACAGTGGCTGCTGTGCTGGCCTCATACAGCGTTGTCCTCCTCGTACGTAAGATTTGTTATTTCTAACACGAGTACAACCGCTTGTATGTCACCGAGGCATACACAAGTTCATTTCTCACCACAAAGGTTTTTAATATGTAAAGGCGCAACAGGTTTAGTCCACCCAATTCTGTGCAAATTATGGTGTCCCCTACCAGTGCTCACCGTGTAAGTGTATAAGAAACTGAAACACAGGCTGGGACTGGCTTTCCTATAATGGGATCAATTGGCATGGACCTTCAACATTGGTTTGTGGATCCATATAAGCACAATATCCACATTGCATATATCAGGACATCGATGGTATAGTGTGGCAAATCTTCAGAAGTCAGTATCTACTTCAAATGCAATATAGTATATTCACCAGATCAGTATAAAGTCAATAATAGCCAGCATCGATTACTGCAAAATGGGTATTCAGGTGGTGATCATCAGCTTGCAGAGCACTCGGGAGGAAGACATTGTCACACGGATGCTTTTTAGTTCTGTTTGCCAGGAGAGAGCCGACCATGCAAAGGAGTTAGAGAAATAGTAGAGTCAAAGGACTTGGCAATTTCTGAGACACTGCTGCTCTGTTTCTATGTAGCACACCTTTAGAAGCAACAGCATTTTGGACGTTAGCAGTACTGAGCAGTGTAGTTGTGAATTCAGCACTGGGGTGAGATGAAGCTCTTACCAGAGCCTTCAGTAACCTCTGTGTGTCACTGCCTCTTTTTCACTTTGCAGCTGCTTCCTACTCTTCTATGAGTAGCTTGTGAGCTGATCCCTCAGTGAGCTGATCATACTAAATCATCTTGGTATTGCAGTAAATTTAAAGTGAATAACCCATGCAGGAGGCAAAGAGAAGTATCTCAATACAATTTAAGAAAGAGACATTTTTCTCTAAAAGATGTATTACAAGGTTTTTATTATAATTGCTTGATATATGTAACATTTGTTTAAGGTACAGTGCCTATTTAGGAGAGGGCAGTACTGCAGTCATTAATAATTTCCCTATCAGCAATTCCAGCATGGAGTGTTGAATGCTTCAGAAAGGTGCTCAAAAAGTATCTCAAGACTATCAAACTCCCTGCAAAGTATTGAGCAGAAAAAATGTTCACGCCTCTTTCACACGGGCGACAGCGATATCGCCGCTACAAAATCGTGGCCATATTGCAGCTGTGTTCCCGCGATTTTCTAGCGTCAGTGATGCGTTTTTCCTGTGAAAAATTGTGCATCGCTTCGCTGTTGGCACCAATAAAATCGCACGATTTTATCACGAGAAGGCGAAAAAGAAAAAGGAATACTTACCCAGCAGGCTCAGTCCAGGTCCTCCCGCTGCTCTCCGGAACTCCGTCAGACATCCTGCAGTCCTCGTTCACCCACAATAGCTCATTTAAAAATCCCCACCTTCAGGAAGCAATGGCTCTGATTGGTTCATCCACTGCTACTCAGCGAATCAATGCAGCACTCGACGAACCAATGTGAGGACTGTGATTGGTTCATCCAGCTCTACATTGATTCGCTGAATAGAGTTTGAAGAACCAATCATGTTGTGAAGGTGGGATTTATGAATTGGCTGAGCCGTGGCATTGATTGGCCAATTCATAAATCCTGCCTCTATAAAAGTGAATCTGACATCTAAAACTTATCCTATAAGTAACAACTCTCCTGCCATCCCTGAC
This sequence comes from Eleutherodactylus coqui, assembly GCF_035609145.1. NCBI lineage: Eukaryota > Metazoa > Chordata > Amphibia > Anura > Eleutherodactylidae > Eleutherodactylus > Eleutherodactylus coqui. The sequence goes on along the minus strand of NC_089846.1, from coordinate 43,089,194 downwards.
ATCTATGCCGTCCCACTGTGATCTGCTGGTCATACTGGAGATTGGAAGGTTGTACTGAGTATTTATCCATGTCTCCTTTTGTGTTCCTGCAGTTAATCTCCATGTGCCTGGTAGTCAGTGGCCAACCCCTGGACCTACACTGGCTGCATCAGGTGAGCTCTCGCTCTCTACTCATTTACCTGTCTTGCATCCTCACATCCCTTCCCTAACATGACCATTACTTTTCTCGCACACATTAGATCTTCGTCTGTTTCTGTATTGTTTTGGTTTCCCTTGGAATTATTGGCCTTGATTTGAAGTGGGATATCGAGTGGACCGCAGTTGCCATCTCTTTGCAGGTAGGTTTTGCAGCCTCTGATGCTGACAGCACCTTTCAGGCCTTGAGAATATGAAATTGTAGTCACTTCTATCTGGTTTTGCCTACAGGAAAGATAATCTAATGCAGTAAATATCGGAAAAAATATCTGACACTGGTATTAGGAGTGTGTTGTCCTACAGGCTACCTAGATGATCTCTCTATAGAGAGTTATATGTTACAGCCCATCCATGCTAAGCAATGATGACCCTGCACTGCCTGTTCGCTAGAGTGATTCTTGAGCTTCTCCTCTGACCCCCTTTGCTAATGCGTTTTTTTACATCTATAGAATCCCCTTTTCTGGATGTTTTTTTTATCCGATCACACCATTTTCTGTATTCTCCATAATGCTGGATGAGAAAACTCCAGAAGGTTGGTAGTTTTTGAGAACCTATCCCTGGCTAGTCTAGCACCCAGGGCCAGACCTTGTTTGAAGTCACTTGATCTTCCCATTCTAATGTGGATTTACTCTAAGGCCTTAGTCAGACGGGCGTTTTTTTGCGCGATTTGCGCATGCGCATGCGTCCGGCGATTTTTTTAAAACCATTGCTTTGCAATGGTATCGGACACATGAGCGCTTTTTATGCGCTCGTCCGATAAATTATAGAACAGAAATCGCAGATCGCACCCGACAATTCATCCCACACTCGCCTGCAGCGCATTGCTTTCAATGGAGCGGGCTGTATTGCCGGCTCCATTGAATGCAATGCGCTGGACAGCTCCGGCCCGTTTCTAATGAAACGCGGCTAAGAGCAGATTTTCGGGCGATTTTCGGGCACCGGTCACGCGATTTGCGGATGCGCATCCGTCATGCGATCCGCAAATCGCGCGAAAAAACGCCCGTCTGACTAAGGCCTAAAACTGATCCACTGAAAACTTGTCCCTTGATTTTTATGCTGCACTCCGGGGGTCACAGGTCTAATTCCCATATAGGAAAGCTCATATGGAAGGACCGGCATCTGTTAAGGTGGTTTCACATGGGCAATAAAATTGCGCAATGCGAGAATGAGGAAAAACGCAGAATTATGAAACCAATGATTTTCAGTGGTTTCCTTCACATTCGCGATGTTTTTACTCATGCGATGTTGCGAGGGGAAAAAATTGCGACATCTCCCATGTTCCCCTATGGAGCCTCCTTTTTATCGCAACGCAAAGCACGAACTTGCGATTTTCATGCGATACCTTTTTAACATTAGAAAGTCCTATTGACTTTCGCACTAAAAAAATGCGTTAGGAAATCATAAGCGGCAGCGATGTTTTTGTAAGAGAAAAACCGCTGACGCTCAAATATCACGGGAAAAAAAGTTGCGGTTTGGCCGCAATTTTCTCACCGCAATAACTCGATTGGCTGTGTGAAATTAGCCTTATAAGCCAGTTATTCAGTGTGTATATATGTCGTGTTACTGGCTTTTTCTGCCATGCTGAGGGGTTTTACACCTATATGTGTAGATGGACGCCTCACGCCCTCCTCTGCCTGATATACAAGGGCCGTTTATCTAGCAGTGTATGGGAAATCCCTGCAGCCTTTTCCTGTTCACCTCTCCCAAAACAGCGGTGCTCTGTTCCATCATACGGGACCAGACTGAGTGCTCAACACAAACCTTACAGCCTGGAGAGCAGCTTATAAAGGGGTTATTTCACAAGCTCTGGAGTACATGTTGATGTTACTACATGCTATATCTGACTTTTTAAAGTCTTGCTATAGCTGAATGCAGACTTGTCTTTCTGGCCGGTACTTTGCTTCACCCTTCAGCTCTCTAGATCCGAAAGTTTTGTTCATTTCTTACTTTTTTTTCACCTTTGCTTGCATCGGATCTGTCCATTGTGATGCAGCTTCCCCACAATCTCATCCCACCCCCGCAGTCTGTAATTTAAGAGGTACGGTGCAGCGCAAAATTGTTAGTTTGTAGGGCCATGCACTGCTAAAGTCGGGGGTGGGTGTTAGCGCCGGGAATCTATTCAATAAACAAAAGTGCACTATGTAAATAAGGCTAACTTCTCAGGGGCGAGCGCGATATCTGGCTGTGAATCACGGTCCAAAATTGTGCTTGCCAACATGCGATTTCCCCATGGATGTGATTTTGTGTTATCTCAAAACCGCCTCGCATCACTTCAGGGAAGTAGCGATCCTCTGCCGTGGTGGAGTATTACGGAGTGTCTCCCATTGTTAGTGGGGAGACCTTGCATCACTCAACGATGGGCGATGTGATGCAAGGGCACACCCAAAGTTAGAACATGCCGAGATTTTTTTTCCCGCATCACAGTGCGATGCAATGTGAAAAAGAAATTGCTCATGTGTATGACCCCATTCAGAAGAATAGGGTTCATATGCGTGCAAGATTTGTGCGTCTCGCACATCTTCTTGCCCGCGTGAAGCCGACCTAGCACATGTCCAATGGTAAAGTAATCGCTTAAAAGATGCAGTCCCCAAAATGAAATTAAGTGACAGTATTTTAGTAAATTTTGGGGAACTCCCTTGCAGAGCTGACTTGTCAGGAGGAGGTTGGAGCCGCACGGGACGGCTTGTGTGCGCTGGCAGAGGAGAGGCATCCTCGAGGTCAAGAGCAGACTGGTCTTGCAGGGCACGAACAAGCCATATTGGAGGCCTCCTTATGGGCACTGTATGACCCGATTGTATGTCACCGAGCCGGTGTAGGAGCATCGGGGTGTTTTTGGAGTCTGTTTTTGCGTCTGGTCCCGATTAGAACGAGGGTCGAGACCTATTAATTAGTGACAAAGATGCATTAAATATGGAGAAATGAGGCATGTGCCTGGACATCCATGCAAGCCACAGAACTAGTCTGCTTGTATGTCCGCTTGCATGGACGTCCAGGCCGCATTTCTCCACATGAAGCCTTGAACGAGTCCTGCTTATTTTTAGTTTTTTAATATATTTGTATTCTTTTATTTCAGGCAACCAGTCCCTTTCTGCATATTGGTGCTGTGATCGGTGTGTCTGCTCTGGCCTGGGTGCTTGCTGGTTATTTTTGGGAAACGAAGAATAAAGGTGACCAGTTGTCTTTCCTTCACCATTTCCATATTAAAAACATTTAAGTTCAGATATGAGGTCCTGAGAGAGGTTTCTGTATTACCCTGTTTATGTAGATAGGTGTGTAATTATCATCTTTTTTTTTATCTCTGCAGTGTTAAAATATCTTCTTCCATTGGTATACATCATTCTGGTTTGTGCTCTGTTTGTGAGTCCTGTCTTCATTTCCTCACCCTGTATCATAAAGGCATCAGAACTTCCTCCAAAACCATGGTTCATGGGTCATCGTGGGGCACCAATGGTACACTCTCTGGGTGGTTTGGTATAAGATTGCTATCCGCAAGCGCTCCAATCATAAATCAATGATCTGATTTTCTTTTCCAGCTTGCTCCAGAAAATACAATGTCCTCATTTGACAAGATGGTGAATTCTGGAGGAAAGGTGTTTGAGACGGATGTCATGGTGAGGTAGGAGAACATGTGGTTTTTAAAGGGAAGAAAAAAACAAACCAAGAGCTGCAGATGCAATAGTCATCTTTTTTTTCCCAAACATTTAGTTGGGATGGAATCCCCTTCCTAATGCACGATGAAACTCTACTGAGGACCACCAATGTGAAGGAAGTTTTTCCGGACCATTCAAGAAAAAGTTGCTCAAACTTCACCTGGTCTGAACTGCAGGAGCTGAACACTAGTGAATGGTTTCTGCAGGTAATCAAAGATTTTGCTGATGGTTACATTTTTGCGTCTTTAATGTACATTACTTTTCTCTTTTGTTAACCTATTGTTGCTTGTTTTTAGAAAAACCCTTTTGGAACAGCCGGTTCACTGACAGAAGATCAGTTAAAGGAGGCTATGCAGCAGAAAATTCCTTCACTTGAGGAAGTTTTGATTGCGTGCGAGAAGCACAACATCTCTATAATGTTTGACCTGCGTCAGCCACCTCCGGGTCACCCATATTATGAGAGCTTTGTGAATGTCACTGTTAATACAATTCTGAACACTTCTATCCGCCATGATCTGGTGAGTTGCTTTGTGTAATGTATTGGGAATGATAAGGATATTAGTCCGCGTTTAAATTGAATCCTGCTTAGGGCTTTATGTCCACGGGTGGATTTTTGCTGTGGAATCGGGAGCGGGCGTCCACCTCCGGATACCGCAGCAATAAACCTCCACAGCATGCTATGGAAAAACGATTCTTCATGGACACGAGTGGAAACCAATTGTGGCTCCTGCTTGTGGATGAAAAATCACAGCATGCTCCATTTCACTGCGGTTCCTTCATGGACTGCTTCCGTTGAAGTCAATGGAGGCCATCTGACCCACAGCCAGTCCGCAATTGACATTGCGGACGAGCTGCGGATTCCGCAGGAAGAGCAGCAAAAACAGTCTATACTGCACATGTGCGCCAGCGGGCACATCCGCAGTACAGAAAAAAGAGGACAGGTACGTAGGGTCGCAGGCCGTGGGCACGGGCGGATTCCGTGCGGGATTACCCATGGACCTGAGGCCTTACAGTTCCTAGTTGCCATTTTGCCAGCATTAATTAAAATCTAGATTCAGATTTTATTAAATTAATTGTCTTGTCATTTGCTTTCTCCAGATACTCTGGCTACCAGATGATGAGCGGGAGGACGTTATTAAAACTGCGCCAGGTTTCAAACAGATTTATGGTAGACGGAGGGAAAAAAATGACACTAACATTTTGTATGATGTGAATCTATCGTATACAAATATAAGTTTGAGCGAAATCAGGTAAGAAACGTAAAGCGCTCAAGTAAAATCTGTCTGTTTTTCGCAGATTCCTTCCGTGCCTTTTTGTTTTGGGTTCCTCTCGACCCAGTATTGGCACTCATGGAAGGAGATGCATTTTCTGGCTTTTGCTTGTGAAACCATTCACATGTAATTGTAAGCTGTCTGTACTTTTCTCCTCTCACCCAGGTGGTATCGTGGAGATAATATATCGGTGAATCTATTTGTGGTTAACAAGCCCTGGTTGTTCTCATACGTCTGGTGTGCCGGAGCCACGTCTGTCACCACTAATGCATGCCATCTCCTCAAGGATCTGACGCAACCAATATGGCTGATGGTGAGTCCATGTACCGCTGTCACAACCTTATAAGATATCCATCCGCTAAGCTGACTTATTCCTATTGGCATCAGACTTTAAAGGGGTCATTTGTTTTTTATTTAGGGAACCTGTCATGTCCCCAAAGCACCATAAAATAAGTTATGGCGCTGTTAGGGGAGGTGACAGGGAGCCGGGTGACGTATGGTGCACCCAGGGGGCTTTTAAAAGAGTCAGATTTCTTGCCACTCGTCTTTTTCAGAGGATGATGGCGCTGGATCTGGTAAGTATAAATTAAATACCTCACCCAACTCCATGTCACGTCTCCTAACGGCACCATAAGGCTGGGTTCCCACACAGCGTATTCCCGGTGGAAATCTAGCGGTTTGGCCGCAGCAAAAGACCGCAAGATTTTCGCCGGGAAACCGCTGCTTCAAAACCTGCGTCACTTAGCCGCAGGTTTTGGAGTGGCTTGGCTGCACACTTTTCCGTTGCGACCGGCGCTCACATAGAGGGAGCACTAATTAACCCTTTAAAGACCAGCCACTTTTGGGGTTTCGTTCTGATTTTCTCACTCCTATGTTCCAAGCGCTATAACTTTTTTTTTTTTTTTTACTATTCTGTTGACAGAGCCATATAAGGGCTTGTTCTTAGTGGGACCAGCTACATTGTGTAATGGTGTCATATACCATGTAAGGTATTGAAAAACATTAAAGAATTTCTAAGTGGGGTGAATTGTAAAGACGGAAACATTTTCTTGACACTTTGTTGTACCGTAAAAAGGTCCTATCTTGGTTCTGCAATGCATCACTTGTCCAAGCAGAGCTTGCATTGTCGGGCCGCAGCACTTTGCTGTAACCACGTATGTCTTTTGCTGTGCGGTAAACTCTGCTGCAGGTGTCGGTATTAGAGATGAGCGAGCGTACTCGGATAAGCACTACTCGCTCGAGTAATTGGCTTTATCCGAGTATCGCTGTGCTCGGGTCTAATGATTCGGGTGCCGCTGCGGCTGACAGGTGAGTCGCAGCGGGGAGCAGGGGAGAGCGGGCGGGAGAGAAGGAGAGAAAGATCTTCCGTCCGTTCCTCCCCGCTCTCCCCTGCAGCTCCCCGCTCCGTGCTGGCACCCGAATCTTTAGACCCGAGCACAGCGATACTCGGATAAAGCCAATTACTCGAGCGAGTAGTGCTTATCCGAGTACGTTCGCTCATCTCTAGTCGGTATCCTAAACATGTTAGGAAGTGTTTGTGATCCCGTTTTGTTGACTGTTTAAACTCTATCACTCTAGAACAACTTGCATCTTTACCTTCCTTTATAGGATCCTGACAGCTATTTAATCATCTGGATAGTAGCAGATGTTCTGGCTCTTGTTCACATAATTTGGGCATTTTTCGTGCAGAGGTAAGTAGGGTGGAAGGAATGTGATGAGATATATAATTGGGTGTGTTAGGCTGCTTTCACATCTGCGCTGGATCCTCAGTTTGGAGGTTCCGTAGCGGATCCGGCACAAAATACCAATCAGAATCCGCCACAAAATGCCAAACAGTTGAGTGGAAACCAAATGGACCCCATTATAGTCAACGGGTCCGTTCAGTGCTGTTCGGTTCTGTCATAAGACGGATTCATTCGGCCAGGGGATCCCCCTTTCCTGCTTCTAGAAGAGTAAAGAAGCAAAACCCCCAACATAGATGTGAAAGCGGCCTTAAGCTGCTTCCACACCTGAGTTAGAGATCCGTTCAGGGTTTCTGTCTCTCTGCTCTTTTTTTGGAGGAGAGAAACTGGGGAGAAAAATGAAAAATAAAAAACTTTTTTTTTTTTCCTTACCATTGATTTCAATAAGGTTTAAAAAAACAAAAAAACGCAAGGCTTCCACGCTTAGTTTTTTTTTTTTTTTTTTGTTTGGAAAGCTAATGCTGCAGACTGCGCTATTTTTCTGTCCAAAGAAACGGAAACCTGACTGAGTGGAAGCAAATGGAAGCATGTCTGTTTTTTTTTGTTTGTTTGTTTTTTTGAAACTCCCAATGGGAGAAAAAAAAATGGTGTTTTTTTTCCCTTTAGTTTCTCTCCTCCAAAAACTGAGATGGAAACCCTGAAACGAGCCCTAACACAGGTGTGAAAGCAGTCTACGGTCGCTCTCACACACACAGTCTGTATAGCTCCGCATTTCGCCAACGTTTTCAAATGCATTGTACAGCATTCAACAGCATTTTTTACCGCACTCCATCATTGTAACGGGCGATGAAGTGCTTAAATGCAAGAAAATATAGCAGACTGCGCTCCAAAATCATGGCGTTAGAACGGTATTTTGTGAAGCCTCATTGAAATCAATGGAGGCACTGTACAAGTTTTAGGCTGGGATCACACAGGACCGAAATCTTGCAGAATGACCGCACGGAAATACAGCGAGCTTTCCGCTGGAGAAATCAGCTTCAAAACCTGCGGCCTTTCTTCACGGATTTTGGAGCGGCTTCGCCGCCTGCACTACGCTACAGCCGTCTCTTCCCATAGAGAGGAGAGAAGCCACACAGAAACGGGGAAAGAATTGACATGCTGCGGCTTTAAATTCCATATGCATGTCAATTTCAACACGGCTTGGCCACAACGCAGCATGTGAACGAGATTTTTGCAAATCTCGGCCATTTTGCTGGCTATCCTGGTATATAAAGCAGGTGGAAAGTCCGTGTGACCCCAGCCTAACAGAGGTGTTTGAAACGCTGCGGTAAACGCTGTAAGGCCCAATGTCCACAGGCGGATTTGATTTGCGGAAGATCCTCAAATCAAACCGGACATAGGGATGCATCAGCGTCCGCAAAGCAGCTAAAAGCACGTGGATGTGGTTTCATTTTTTTCCCCCGGCGTGAGGATCGCACGCGTGGGAAGAAATCGCAGCATGCTCCATTTTCCTGCGGATCTCGCAGGGACAGTTTCCATTGAAGTCAATGGAAGCCGTCCGATCAGTGGCACAGCCACAGCTGACACTGTGGACATGCCGCGGATTCGTGGGAAAGCAGGATATACAAAAAAAAAAAAAACACAGGGCATTCGCCGGGCTGAAGAAAGAACGTTCGGGCGCGACAGAGAAGTCCCTGACTGGATTCGGTGAGGTTAGAAATAGAGATGAGCGAATGTACTCGGTAAGGGCGATTTCGCAATCGAGCACCGCGATTTTCAAGTACTTCACTACTCGGGTGAAAAGTACTCGGGTGCGCTGTGGGGCGGGGGGTTGCAGAGGGGAGTGGGGGGTAGCAGCGAGGAACAGCGGGGAGCCCTCTCTCTCTCCCTCCCCCCCCCCCCCCACTCCCACAGCGCACCCGAGTACTTTTCACCCGAGTAGTGAAGTACTCGAAAATCGCGGTGCTCGATTGCGAAATCGCCCTTACCGAGTACGTTCGCTCATCTCTAGTTAGAAACCTTTTTTATGCCCGCGGGCACGGACAAATTCTGCTGCGGGATTCAGCAGGGCAATCCGTACGTGCACGTGGACATTGGGCCTAAAAAGTGCTGTGGATAAGCGTGGCCTTATATCTAACTTTTGTTACATTTTCTTTAAACATTGTGTTGCTGCATGACGGATATTCTCCTTGTAGATGGGTCGGTGCTTGCCACCCTCATATGTGAAGCTTGAAGAAGTATTTCTGGCTCCGGGTTTTACTTACTGCTCAAGAAATCACACACTATAATTAATTATATTAGTGGTGTTTTTCTTATGTTGGTTTTGGCGAAAAGCACAGCGGCCAGATGTTTTATCTGAAAGTCAGCGGGGAATTATTAAACGCTACACCAACAGCGCGGGGTTTTTGTGGCTGTTTTTTCACTTGTTACACTTTTCTGGGTCAGTGTTCTTCTTTTGCAATTGCAGCAGGCTGTCAGTTTTTTTTGTGTTTTTTTTTTTTTTGTTTGTTTGTTTCTGGTATCTTTACATAGGTTCTACATAGGACAAAAGAGCTACTAGAAAAAAATGCATGTTAATGTGTAAATTTAAAAAAAATGCCAACCAAAAACACGTATAAGGCCGCTTTCACACGGGCAACAAAATCACACGATTTTCTTGCGATGCGACAGTGCTACAAATCGCATGTATGTGAAGCCCACGCTTTCCAATGGGTTCCTTCATATTAGTGATGTTTTGTAGGCTGCAACATTGCGAGAAGAAAAAATCCCGGCCTGCTCTTTACAGCCGCGATATGCAATGTTTTGTAGCCCATGTTTCCCTATGGAGTTTTCTTTTCTGTTGCATCACATGAAAATGTAGTTTTCGTGTGGTGCAACTTTTACTGTAGGAAGTCCAACTATTTGTCCCTAAAATAAGCACTCACTACCTAACGGGCGCTGTCCGCTCCAGCACACTTCTCCTCCCGAAGCTCCAGCACACTTGTCTGTAGTCTTCAGCCAGCGTTTCCAGGTGAGGGGGGTCAAAAATCCCGCCTCCGGGTAGCGCTGGCTCTGATTGGTTCTCTAGTTCAGCGGCTCTGATTGGTTTTCTAGCTCAGCGGCTCAGCCAATCACCCGCCGCTCGATGAACCAATCATAGCCATTGCATTTTCTCGCATCCATAATGCTGTTGCCTGTGTGAAAGAGGCCTTACGAACACATGTAACATTGTAAAAATGTTGGCTTTTTTGGGGGGTAGGATAAGCCTAAGGCCCCTTTCAGACAAGCATATTTCATGTCTGTATTTTGCAATAAGTAATACAGAACTAATGAAAATCCTTTCTTATGAGTGTATAAAATACATAGGCATTTGAAAAGCGCAGCATGCGCTAGTTTCATCGGTTTTACAAATGTAAGTCGCCCATTGAAGTATATAAAGGGTGAATATGGATGCATCAGTATAGTATTCAGTATTTGGATCCATTGGTTTAAATTTTCCGTTGGGCAAAAAATGTGGTTAGTTTTTGCCAATTTGAATTTATTGGTATTATTTCCGAATACTGATGAAATACTAATGCATCCCAGAGAGACGAACATGCTACAAGTAAAGCCTAAGGTCTTGTTCACATAACAGTCAGTATCAGATCCGCAACGGATTTTTTGATGTGGGGCTGACACTTAATCTGCTGCATTAATCCATAGTTTAGTGTGTGTTCTGCTTCCGTCAATGGGGGAAGATCCTTGTGCGGCCTTCTAACAGGGATTCTGCGTAAAGAAAATTTCACATGTCAATTATTTTCTTGTGCGACAAAGACTTTAAAATCTGCATTGTATGAACTACGGTGCAGACTTAAAAATAATCATCTTTATTTATATAGCGCCAACATATTCCGCAGCGCTTACATAAATAAATTACGCAAATAAAAACAAAACCACGGTTACATGTAGTAATCAATTGATGGAAACAGTAAGGGTCCTGCTCCAACGAGCTTACATACTACAAATGGTGGGGTGATACAGAAGGTAAAGGGCTGGAGATGTGCACGGTATGGTGAGGTGGGGAGTGTGGGATGCTATACACAGACAATGGTCAGGCCGTATAGTGGCGGAATCGGTATGACTGCAGGTGCCGGTTGATTTCGGCTCGCAGAGATTTCAATCGGTGGGACAGGGAGCATGTTGTTATGCAGAGAACAGAGGCCTTTGGTTGAGGGGATACAGTATGACTCCCTGAAGAGGTGCGTTTTTAGAGCACGCCTGAAGTTTAGTGTGTCAGGGATTCCCCGTATAACGTTTGGTAGTGCGTTTCAGAGATTACAGTCCAGACTTCCATTACATCCAACAGAATGATAAAATTGTACAGATTTCAGCACTGAATACACTGCAAAATTGTTGTTAGGTCAGTGTGAGCTACTTTGCTAGGGGTCTGAGTTCTCTGTGCACTTGTGTTCTGGATTACTGATGGAATGGGTTTTGTCTAGGTTGCTGGTTAAGTGGTTCTTAATCCATCCTCACACTTAGAGCTGTGTTAATCAATTGTTCTACTCAGTCTCCTTCTGGACTTGCTGGAGAGCATAGCGGTGTGCTGTCACTCATACGCTGCTTTTGCTTCCTGGGTTTTCTACAAGCATTTAAGATAACTTCTATGTTTTGTTTTATGGTAGATCATGTGCATTGGGATACGGTTTTTGGTATCGCCAGGTCAGGGTGAGCGAGTACCCCAGATTCCGGCAGGAGTGCGTCCTTATCAGGGCGATCCACTCATTATTAAGGCAGGGGTTATTTCACCTTTTACAGTCCTATAGGGAGATTTCCCGTTTACTTTAGTTTCTCGTTTTCCACTATCTGTTTGTTGGGTTTTGTGCTGTTAACAGTCCCCATGTGTTTATAACTTTATCCGCATGTGGTAGCAGACGCTACAATGATGCCATATTGAAAAAAGCCTAAACATTTTGATTGGTTTCAGATAACTAAAACACTTCTGCTCCTTGCTTCTGTTTTGGAACTATTAGATAGTGGAAACAATGTCACACTGCCCAGATATCCACCAGCTATTTGGGTTTTTTTTTTCTCTCGTCAAATTTTTATCTGTTAGTGAGCACTGTGATAATTTTTTTTTTTTATTTTAACAAATGTTATTAGGAGTTAGACAGGAAATTCTGCAATCTGGATCTTATCTGTGGCGTCCCTTCACCATAGATAGGATCCATATTGCAGTTTGCAAATGGTTTTGAGACTGAAGCTCACTTTAAGGGCTTATTCAGATGACCGTATATCGGCTGCGTTTTCACGCTGAGCCGATATACGATGTCCTTGTCTGAAGGGGGGGGGGGGGGATGGAAGAGCCAGGAGCAGGAACTGAGCTCCCGCCCCTCGCCACAATTTGAAATGGGAGGGGAGGAACTGGGGTGGAGCTAAGCGGCGGGGGGGGGGGCACTTAGTGGGGGGCGGGGGCTCAGTTCCTGCTCCTGGCTCTTCCATCCAAATTTTAAAATTGAGAAAAATTCGTTTGTTTTTTTTTTCTTTTATCCCGCTTTTGCTACCAGAATAATTAATTAAAAGCTACCAAAATGGTGGGATTGAAAAGTACAACTCATCCCGCTTTGAAGAAAAAAAAAGGCCCCATATGTATACATTGACTTATAAATAAACTTTGGAATGAGACGATGAAGAAACAGACAAAAAATTTGCTATGTCCTTAAAGGGGTGTACCTATCTGCTTTTCAGAACTGTGATGAGAAACTGAAGCTATGATTACTGGCCACCCAGCCGGAGCCTACAGAAAAAAGCAGAGGACTTCATCTGAGTTCTGTTTCTGTAGCTCTCAATGAAATGAATGGGAGTTACGGAAACTGTGTAGCACGCGTCAATGAGAACTACGGAAGCAGCACTTGGCTGAAGCCCTCTCCTTTTTTCGATAGGTGGTCAGGATATTGCGCTGGTTTTTCTATCTCAGCCGTGAAAAGATGGGAACACCCCTTTTAAGGCACAAGAGTTGCATCCTTAAGCGGTTAACCTTAATAGGCCCAACTTCATAGATGTTGGAACTGTGGTTTCCTCTATTGAGCTCCAAATTCCCTTTACACAGTTATGATGCGATAGATGCCACTATAGGGCCTGTTAACTTACATATTGAACTCGTAAACAGAACTTAGCTTTCATTTGATGTGTCAGAAAGAATGGGCCTTTAACTTGTTGTTTCTTGGGTACTAGGAAACCCTTCTAGGTGTTCCCATAGTACTTAATGCATGGGGATCCATTGGTTTCTTTTCTAAATATTTTTTTTCTTTCAGAGCATGCTCCAGAACAAGGGAAGAAGAAGGTATGATATAATATTCTATGGCATTATGACTTGCATGATACAAACAACACAATTCTTGCTTTTGCACAACTAGGTGTTCTTTCACTTTTGCTGAAAGACATAATGGGAAAATATGTGCAAACTATATTGTACCCGACGTAATCTACTTGGCTTCTCGTATAATGACATCTTCTGCAATCAGGCTTTGTCATAGTGAATGATCTCATGAGCAAACAACCATAAAAGTCAATCGAAAAAAAATAAATACCAATTCAAAATGGAGCTCCGAGCGGTAATCTCCTCCTTTTATAAATGGGTTTTCTGACTTGAGGAAAAAGAATTCTAAGGGCATGTTCACACGGTGGAAAAATTATCACCAAAATCCGCATCTTTTTGATTTCCACGCAGATCCACATGCGGAATTCATACACGGAAAATCATGTTTCTGAATCAGGAAATAACGTCACTTCTTGATGCAGATGGGTCAAGAGGGGTGTCGGCTCAGCCTCTCACCAGCCAAGCCAGAAACCTACTGCACACTGATGAGGGGCAAACACCCCGAAACAGCTGTCTGTGCATGGATTTCTGGCTTGGTTTCCTATTTCCAATCATTGTTTTGCAGACTTCTTAAAAAGTCGTACATTGATTTGCAGGAATGCTGTCATCCAATAGATGGTGCTGCAGAGGTATTGTTCCATCTTGCTTATTTACATTTCTTGATGCAGAAACGCATGGAAAGGTGATTATCCGCATCAGATTTCCATTTGCAGATTTCGCCCATTGATGGGGCAAATTCTGCATGCACATCTGTGTGAAAATCTGTGTCAGAAAAACACAGATTTTTGACACAAATTTTAGAGGTGGGATTTTTCCATGGTAAATTCTGCCGTGTAAACATACCCTAAGACTGTGGAACCATGTAAAATAAAGAAATAAGCATTACTCTCTTCCTTCAGCGGCTTCCTGTCCAGCATTGCTTATTTCTTTATTTTACACAGTTCCAAGGCCATAAAAATATTTTAAGTTAAAAAAAAACCCTTTAACCCTTTCCAATCCACTGTCTGACCTCTAAAGACATTATGATTTAAGGCTGAATAGCTCCGAAGTTGAAAGAAGTCCGTCAGGGGTTCTCTTACTGTATATTGCCAGCCTCTCTGCTGTCAGAGCCTATCTAATGTGTCACCTCATGCAGTACTGGCTTTAGCCAGCAGATAGCGCCGTTGTATAATGGCAGAAAGAGTAAGCCCCCAAGGAAAACCAGAATATGAATTGGATTGGAAAGGGTTAACATAATCACGGGCATGGAGTAGAAAATGTGTGCAGACCAGAAGACTGAAATCGGTTGCTACAAAGTATCATGGTTCCAAACATCAGAAAATTAAATAGACTTTACATTTAAAATTAACCCTTTCCAATCCCATTTCCCTGCCACCGCACACCATCCAGCTCTTATATATTTTGGATGGAAAAGCAAATTATGCAATATCACTGAAAATAACTTTAGTTCTTTTCAGTGATATTGCATAATTCTAGAAGGCCTCTTTCTGCCACCGTGACTAGGAAAGCAAATATGTGGATTCCTTGAAATTACTCAAGAGACATAAAAATGACGTCATGATGATTTTATTAGCAATTTTTTGCAAATTAAAAATTAGCTCTGAGAGTTTCACATCAGGAAGATTCTTTTTAATAATCCTGTAAATATACATATATTCATATAACATCTATCAATTTCTCTATCTCTGTAATATAGTGCCATACAAAGCCATCCTATAACTGCATACAGTGTGTATAGTACATGTTTCTAACACTATGCAGAACAGCTCTCCGATGTCGGAGGCTGTTCTGTATGTATGTTACAGTATGCAGGACAGCGCTTTGATGTCAGAGGCTGTTCTCCATATGTAGGTTACAGTATATTATGCTCCATCGGAGAGCTGTCCTGCATACTGTAACATACATATACAAAACGTCCTCCGACATCGGAGAGCTCTCCTGCATAGTGTTATAGATGGGTTTTGAACCTTGCCCGATGTCAGAGCTTTGCAGGGAAATCTGAATGTCAGACGAGGTCAGACACTGGATTGGAAAGGGTAAATTATGATGGTTGCAGACACGATTCTTATAGCTCCTATGGTCCCAAAAACAAATGCCCATCCCTCCACAATAACACCCAATACCATATTAATTGCGGGAAAGGACGAGGTGGGTTTTATTAGCATAATTCAATCAGTACTAATAGACAGCCCTAATGATTAACTTGCTATGGTACAGGTTGCTGTCCTATCCCATCCCAGCTTTTGAGCCAGAGTGGACATACACGCTCAGGTCCCACATCCCCTTTAACTATCTCTCCCAAGGCCATCTACACACCCACCATGACAAGTACAATCCACAACCAAAATACAAAATCAATAATTAGTATTATTTAAATATTGCCATCATATGTCGCAGTGCTTTACAAATCAACTTTAAGCATACAAACATGTGTCGCACCCCTTCACCTATGGAAAAACACCATATACACTATGTTTTGCTATATATTTTTAATGTTGATTTTAAGTTTTTATCACGCCTCCACAACCCTTTCCCTTTTGACCTCTTTGCATTCTGTACAGTCAAGGGGCAGGTAGGTGAGTGCTTCACTTACTTGGAGGGCTCCGGACTCTGTGCATCCCCCTGCACATCATCAGGGTGCTCATCCTTCCTAGGCTGAATGTCCACTTGTGTCTTTGATTTACGGAACCCACGCGAGAGATCCACAAATCAAAGCCGCTCATAGGGATGCATTAGCATCCGCAAACTATTTAAAAGCATGTGGATGCAATTTTCTCCCGGTGTGCAGCGTTGCACGCTGCGGGAGATAATCGCAGCATGCTCCATTTTGGCCGCAGATTCCGCGGGACGGCATCAATTGAAGTCAATGGAAGCCGTCATATCCGCGGCACAGCCACAGCTGCCATTTTGGCTGTGCGCGGATGCCACAGGAGAGCAGGAGATTAAAAAAGAAAAAGCACTGCGCATGCGTCCGGCACATCAGGACGCATCCGCCGTGCTGAAAAAAGAACATCCGGCCAGCACAGACAAGAGGGAGCAGGAATGGTAAGAAAACCTATTTTCCTTCCAATGTCCGCAAGCATGTAGGGATTCCGTTGCGGGATTCAGCAGTGGTATCCGTGCGTGCAAGTGGACATTGGGCCTTAGTGCCTGGAGCTCAGAAGTTTACTAGGGAAATATGAACGTTGTGTTAAATCTGTGTGGAACAATTTATATAGTCATGGTCCACGGTATACCCAGAATATTTCCACTTACATCTATCCTAGCTATTAGAGCTTAAAGGGAACTGGTTGCCTCTCTACAGCACCATAAAGTAAGTTTTGGTGACAGGGAGCCAGGTGATGGAATTTTTTTTATACTCAACCGGTCCCTGGTTCCAATGCTGTCCCCCCCCCCCGAAGATTGTGCAATGAACAGAAATCTGACTCTTCAGATTGACGATGGTTGTATGGGAGTGTGTGTGCACGGCAATACAAAGAGAGTCGGATTTCCGATGCGCCATAAGATCTTTAGGAGGGAACAGCGCTGGAACAAAGGGGCAGGTGAGTATAAAAAAAATCCTTCGCCCAACTCTGTCACTTTCCCTAACAGCGTCATAACCTCATTTACGGTGCTGTAAGGAGGTGATTAGCTCTGTAACGATCCGGTTCAGGATTGGAGTCTCTTTGTTGTAAGCGGTGCTGATCGGTAGCATGATCAGGAAAAGCCATAGGTCAGTACAAGGGTAATATCGGTTGTAGTGCGAGAGGAGCAAGTAGGTAGTATAGTCAGTGGAAGCCAGAGGTTGGTACACGGGTAGTATCTGTTCACAGTACAAGAGGAGCAGGCGGGTAGCGTAGTCAGTAGAAGCTAGAGGTCGGTCCACGGGTAGTATCGGTTCGCAGTACAAAAGAAGCAGGCGGAGTTGGGGGAAGCCAGAGGTCAGTACACTGAGCAGCTATTAGTAGATGGAGGAGCAAGAAGAGGAGCTTGATTAGAGGTTGGGAGCTCAAACTCGCGGGGAGGAAGTGGGAGGCCAGGTTTATATATAGTGTCCAATCAAGGGAGTAGGGCGGAGCCAAGTAGGAAGTCAGGAACTGAAAATAACAGGAGCAAGGACTAGGCTAAGGTTCAGGAGGGGAGCTGTCCATAAGGGTGGATAGCTCAGCAGGGAGAGCTACTGTTTGGAGCACAGGAGCTTCTGTTTTCCAGCCCTGACAAGTTCCCTTTTAAATACCACAAACAACCCCTGGAGAAGTGTGACATCGGGAAAATCCCTTTTTAAGAGCAACACACACACTATTAAGTATGAGGCCTCAATCTGTTTGTTAGACACATATTGATATCTGGTTGTACCCATTGTATGAGTTGATTGGGTTTGAACAACTTGTGCAGAGTTTGACATCATGTACTTTTTTGCTTTGTAGAGTCTGAAGCTGTATTACTGATGATGATTGAGAATTTGGTTGCGTAACCACACTGGACGCCTCCTTCATTGCCAATACAATTTATTGGCTTCTACATCATTTCAGACGGACGGCTGGAGCATGAGTAGACTAAACTGGACCACTTCCAGATACCTGCGCTGTCTAATCTCTGGACAAATCTTAACTACTAAATCGTAGGAAGCACTTAAGACTGCTGCATACAGAAGTTCTTTGCAAAGTTCTTGGTCTGTTTTGGATTACTTGGGTTGTAAAGTATTTTTAACTGTGAAATCTGTCTGTCTGGCATTTTTCTTTTGTGTTTGTTGCTCAGTACATAACTTATTGGTGTTGGTGAATAATTCTGTATGAAAATGGAAGATGGTAAAATGCCTTTGTAGTACTACGTATAAGAAGGTACAGGGGGTGGACAAAAATATGGAAACGCCGTACGAAATGCATGCCTTAAATTACATGGGATTACAAATCCTATTTCAATTAGACATGTAAAGACCAATTTTAAGTGGAAGTAATATGCCACAAATGCTGTCATGAAGAAGTGAACATCTGTCTGAGCAACAAGGTTCCATTGATCAGGGGCTTGAGCCACTCAGCTGCTGTTAGCAGCTGGCTCCCAAAACCACCCAGAGCAGGGCAAGAGGTGCAGTAAACTCAAATTTGGTGGGAAAGCTGTCAGCCAAGCAAGGATCAAAAGGGCAACTCAGTGCTAATTATTAAAATCCCATGCATTTCGTATGAATGAATCAATGGATGTGGAAAAGCGCCAAATGGATGTTAATGGGCACAAAGGAAATTCCTTAAATGATGACTCACCTGGCACCGAGCGGTGGCCCCTTTGTGCCTAGGGGGACTCACCGCTTGGCACCTGAAGTCCAAGTGGGCTCGTAGATATTAAAAACTTGTTATCCCAGGTCCTCCTTACCGGCGGTCCAGGGCGGCAGCAGGGAGTGTTCCCCAACACTCACAGGTGAAGGGGTTAAAACTGGATGTCCAAAATGGAGTGAAAAAACTCTCTTGCGCTCCATGATAAGGGCGCTTTAGGCACAAACGCATTGCATTTCATTTTTGTCAGTGTCAGTCTGTTTGTTTCATTCCCCATGGATGGGTTTATTAAACATTGAGGATATCAATAACTTCTCTGGAGCGCAAGAGTGTTTTTCACTCTATTTTGGACATGCATTTCGGATGGTGTTTCCATATTTTTGTCCACCCCCTATAGCATCCCTATAAGTCAATGTCTGACTTTTTTTTACTAATTCTGTGGCATACTGACAGAAAATGCAGAGGAAAGGAGCAAAACAATGGGCAATTAAATGTGTTTTGTCTGGACAAATGCCATATTTATGACGCCCCGGTGCTACTATTTTTGTGCACATATGAATATGTTGCAAATAAGCACAGCTTTGAGTTGCGCTGGGCATGACTCATTCAGTAGCATTTTCCACTATTTTTAAAAGTAGAAAAGTGACAAAACAATTCCTGGTTCAGCTTGACATTGTTTTATGGTTAAGGAAAATTTGCTAACTGGGCATGTACCCTGATAATGAATGTGATACACACTGCACCCGTATTAATAAATCTGCAATCTTTTTCTCGTGTGTGTGTGTGTGTATATGTGTGCTAGACTTCTATAACAATAAGTTATGCTTGTAAATAGACTGTTACACAACAGTTGTGTTATACACAAAGTGGGTATTATTGTATCTTGACGCCACCGGAAGCTACGGGTTTGACAGGAGGAACGCCCCTCCCACGGCCCTAGCTCCTGATTGGGTCAAGAGCTGAAGGTCCTGGAAGGTGGTAAACGGCTGAAATGTGAGGCATAGTATGTGATATGTGACTGAGCAGCCCTCTGCAGAGAAACGCCTGTCCCCCGGCCCCGCTGCTGTGGCCTCCCAGCTGTGCTCCCCCTGCAGCTGTATGCGTCTGCAGGCTGTAACTCTCATTCCCCCGCCGCTGTAGGCTCCCAGCTGTCCTCCCCCTGCTGCTCTATGCGCCCTCAGCCTGTAACTGACAGCTGGCCGCTGCTGTAGCCTCCCTGCTCTCCTCATGCAGTGTGCGGGGGGACGCATGTAAAGGAGTGTAGCGCGACGCTGGCGGCTCCCTGCATCTGTGGTACTGTGTGTGTGGACGGCGTTTGTCACTTACGGGAGGACCGCCGCCGTGTCCTCGCTGCTGTTGAACGGAATGTTACAGATAAGTTAGAGGGGGGGGCGCTTCACTGCACTCTATCCTCACTCATGCCTACCACGCTTTGCGCTTCAACACAGAGCGGGGTGCCGCCCTCTGGTCCGCTGACAGGGAAGGGTTTTTTTCGCCTGGCCCAATCCTCGCCTGGAGCATAGGCCGTGAAGACCGTAGCTGCAGCCCGCCATGCATTAGAAGGACTTGCAGCTGCAGCAGTAGGTTACTGGGCTGCCAGGACGTCCGCTGTGCAGCCAATCACGTACAGGGGGCGCCCCCCCCCATCAATCTTGACACCACCAGGGCTTCCTGGTGGCGTCAAGATACAATAATACCCACAAAGTCCACTGGTTCCGGATTATGAAAAAGCATAGAGCAGGAATTGCGCAATCAAAGATTGCTGTGTAGCTTTGTGACCTTACACTAACATTGAGGTCAATGAGGTCACATTGTGAGTTGCAGCTTGACACTTCTGCAGGGTCGCAGGTTGCAAAAAATCCACTAAGGTTAAAATTTCTGCAATCCATGGTCAAGGCAAACTAGGATTGGCACTATGACTCCATTAACCTCAATGTGAGTGCGCGGTCATAGCGCTACATGGCGACCCTGGTTGTGGTCAGAAGTCAATGTGTAGCTATGGCCTACATGAAAAAAAAGTGGGGCAGCAAAGCACATTACAATGATACATATGTGTAGTTTGCATTACGGTTTCAATAGCCAAAGCTAGGAGTGGATGCCTAAAAGGAGAAAAAGTATAAAGGAAAGACTTTTAATGCAGATCTGCAGCAGATTTCACCCCTTAAATTCAAATGCAAGGGCAAAATCTGCTACAAAATCCTCAGCAAATCAGCGACGTGTGAATGTACCCTGAAGCTGTTTCTTTGGATCCCGGAATTGTATTGTATATAGTAACTGTCATTGTTTTGTTTTTTTTCCCTCCCTATAAATGGCATAGCCTCAGAGGACATGCTGCGGTTTAAACAGAAGTATGCCTGTAGAGATGAGCGAACGTACTCGTTTAGGGCGATTTCGCACTCGAGCACCACTTTTTCCGAGTAACTGACTACTCGGGCAAAAACATTCGGGGGGCGCCGGGGGGTTGCAGAGGGGAGTGGGGGGGAAGAGAGAGAGCTCCCCACTGCTACCCCTCGCTCCACCATGCCGCCCCCCGAATCTTTTCGCCCAAGTAGTCAGTTACTCGAAAAAAGCGGTGCTCGAATGCGAAATCGCCCTAAACGAGTGCGTTCGCTCATCTCTAGTCGTGAGGGATTTAAAGAAATCCAATTCACGTTATTACAAAATATCGGACTGCTGCTGTAGAAAAATCTTGTCCAAAGATGATAATGAATTACAGAAGTGATGTGTTTTTTTGTTTTGGAACAGTCTGTTCATTTTTAATAAACTACTAGTGATTTTTGAATGAAGCTTATTTCACAGTTCTATCCTGAATGTTTTGTGCCGTTTTTATATAAATATAAATTTTTTTTATTTTGTGGATTTCGGCTGCACACGACCGGGTCTGGTTCAGGATGCAGGATCCCGCAGCCGAATCTGACCCTGTGTCCGGCTGGTGACCCTGCGTACCTGTCAGCCGTCTTCATCATCTATGCTGCGTATGGTCCGGATGGCTCGCTGTTGGAAATGCGCAGTACAGATTTTCCCGCACCGTTGCTAGGCGATTACGCAGAATCCGCGACCTGTCCGCAACGTTAATTGCAGGCGGGCTGGACGACGTCCATTGGCTTCAGTGGATGCCGTCCGTGCGAACACTGTACTAAAATAGGGCATGCTGCAATGTTTTTCCTCTGCAAGTGGAAAATTTCAATTGATTCCACTCGTGTGCTGGAAAAAGCACTGTTCCATAGCATGCTATGGAAGGTATGTGCTGCAGAACCCATTGGCGGATGCCCACTCTGGATTCCGCTATGCAAATATGCCCGTGTGCATGCAGCCTTGAGGTCCCATTCAGATGGCGGTATTTGCTCAATATTTTGCATCAGTATTTGTAAGTCAAAAGCAGGAATGTGGCCAAAATACAGAAGAGATGCGAATCTTTTTACTATAATATTCTCTGTAGGTTCCACTCCTGATTTTAGCTTCCAAATACCCATATAAGATACTGACCAAATACTGCCGCCTGAAATGGGGCCTAACTAATCACATTCAAAGGAAAAACTGATACACACAAAAATGGATGAATTTTGTACTTGCCTGAAAATGTATATTCCTCCCATTCAAAGACAACACAGTGGTCAGTGCATGTGTGACTGAAACGACTGAACAACTAATCTAAGCTGCAGTCTTTACACCTGCTCATTAAAAATGCCCTACTGACAAAAAAAGGTGGAATAATAAGATTTGCTACTTACTGTAAAAACTCACTCAACTTGTTCATTAGGGGACACAGCAGAACATTGGTTATAACTGCTGCCACTAGGGGGCAAACCCTAAGCAAATAAGTTTTAGGGTAGCTCTTCCTACCAACTATACCTCCAGTAGGCACTAAGTGAAAGCAGTTTGTATGTTAGCAGTAGAGGAGGCATGGAGCCATAGAACTAAAAAAAAAGGGAATGTATAACAAGTTTAAGTGCATGAGAATTAGAGGAGATGGACAAAAACAGCAACCATGTATGCTCCCTACACAAGAAAACCAAAACATGGGCGGGTGCGGTCTCCCCCAGTGAACGAGACGAGTAAGGGATTTTACGGTAAGTAACAAATCTTATTTTCTTGTCAGCTGCATTGGGCAACCCAGCAAGACCGTGGGATGTTCTAAAACAGTCCCCATGGGTAGGAGAACAAATCAGTACTGCCACCTGCCAAATTCTATTAAAGCAGGATTTGAATGTGTGAACCCTGTGAAGATATGCAGAGAGGACCAGGTAACAGCCTCACATACCTGCAAAGCAGAAGCCTTAGGGTATATTGCCCATGAGGTGCAAACCGTTTGCGTGGAATGAGCTGTAACTTGAAAGGGCATGTCCCAGCCCTTAAAATGGTAGGCCTGTCCAATAGTGGATCTGATTCAGAGGGCAATGGTGGACTTGGAGGCCACCAAGCCATGCCAATGACTCCCTGAAACCTAAAAGAGGGATCAAAATGTGGATGTCTGAGTAAGATATATTTGCGGTGCCCTGCCGACGACAAGCTTGTGGAGACGCCATTCTCAAGGGTGGAACGGAGATGGGCAGAAATAAAGCAAGACAATGTTCTTATTCAGATGGAAAGCCGATACCACTTTGGGTAGAAAGGCGGGAACTGGTTGGAGTACAACCTTATTCTAGTGAAGAACGGGGGGAGGGAGAATTGCAAGAATGCTGCCAAGGCTTTAAAATGCATCAAATCAAGTTTATTACGTGTTCTACATTATTACCCTAACTTTTAGAGTGTCGCATGCTTTTGGGTAATGTCATAGATTTTTTTTTTAAAACCTCTTTTTATTACTTCACAGTTTTTTGTCAGCATATCAAAATTTGAATGAGATACTAGAAGTTCGGTGAAAGCCTGGCAGGGCCAGTATTTTGCTAACATATGTGAATTCAAGTCTCGCAGGACCGATAGTCATATGGTAGTTATGAAAACAAAAGAACAATTTCTTTATGCTTGTAGCTTCCTTAACCAGAACGAAACCTCCTTCATCTTTTGTGCAAAAGTTGGAAAATGTAAGTAATAGAGGGAAAGGAAGAAAAAAGTGAAAGGAGAGGAAAAGGATATCCCTTCAGGAGACCCTAACTCTTTACTCATTGCCACTACTTTCTCTATTGCCCATTGTAGGGAGTCTTAACCTGCCCAGGGACCCCCTCAAGTCCTTCCTGAGATACCACGCCGTGTATTGGAAAGGCGTCACAATATTTGCTATATCTGAATCCGTGAAGTGGGAGATCAAGAAAGGTTTCCATTTCCTGAAGAATTTTTTCGCTCCTCCTCCTTTGTCTTTTTGCCTCTATGCGATCAAATCCCATCAAACCTTTGAGATGTGTAATCATTCCCCCATTACCGGGGTTGTATCTTTTATCCAGTGTAATAGAAGTGCCCTTTTTGCTATATATAGCACTATGTGTATAAATGGGGGTATGTTTGTATTTTGGGATGCCAAAGCTTCTGCAGGAGCATAATGGTATGTCAGAGTCTGGGTGTTCCTCTGGAGTCCCAAAAACTTTTGTAAGTGATTACAGAACCATAGCCCATGTGCAAGGTCTGTTGCTGGGGTTTTACACTTTGGGCAATGGGCAATACGTTCTGGGAAGGCACTTGTGGCCGGTAGGGTAAAACCATAGATTGCATTATACATTCTCTTGAAAAAAGATTCCCTCCAGGTCTTCCCTACTAAACCATTAACCACCCTTGTAAAATGTTTTGCCTTATGTCATGATCCATGTCATTGTTTTTCAGGTTGTTACGGCTCGAAAGTGCAAGCCCTGAACCGAAATGCGTTGCCTTGTTCTTCTGGTGCTGCACGTATTGTCTGTTTTGTCTTGGAGTTATCAATCCTGTGGTTTATAGCCGACTTCTTGGTTGGTGGAATTCCTCACTAGATCATTGCTATATTATAGTAACCTGGATTTAGGGGGTAATATTGGTTTCCATATTTCCCCCATCCCGACTCAAGTAAGTGTATTGTTTATTTACCAACAAACGTGAAGGTACCAAATTTTAATTTTTTCCCTATCCAGAAATAGAAGCCCCTCTGCATTATGGAGCTCTCCTTGTGTTTTTTCAGGTGATGAGACCGCAGTCAGACGGAGGGCAGTCTCCGCTTGGCGTACCACGTGTCTGCATTGCCCATAAATTCTCAGAAGTCTACACATTGCAGCAGTAGCAAATTTACTGGTGCAGTTAACAGTATCATGCCGGCTTTCTAGCATATATTTAGTATCTGTGGGACATATCTACGTTTTAGATTATAGCACTAATATATGTACTTTTTGACTATTTATGAGGTACTGGATAGCCTATTAGTTCTTCTTTCTTTGCTATGTTGGACTTTGTGTATGATCTTTTTTTCCCCTTTTTTATACTTTGACAGATACCTGATGAAGGTCTTGAATTGAATGAAGTATCAAATAATTTTTTGTGGATTGCATACATAAAATAAAAACACTTCTGCAATATTGATGAGTGCCGGGTTTTTTTCAAATTGCAACTATCTTACGGATAGGTCATCCATAGTTAAATGGTAACTAACTTTTTCGTTTTCAACAAACTTGTACTTAAAATGACATTCTTGGGCTGAAATATCAGTGCTGACTACTAAGGCCTCATGTCCACGGGCAGGTCAGATTCCACATGCGGGAGGCCGCAGCGAAATCCGACCCCGCCGGCAGCCGAGAACAATGCTTACCTGTTTTGGATCTTCACTGCGGATGTGTGCGGAAGGACCGGCTGGCACGATTTTTTAAAATCTGATTTCCCGCGGAATCCGCGGCCTGTCCGCAATTCAACTGCGGATGGGCCGCGGATTGGAAGGCTTCCATTGACTTCAACTGAAGCCTCCGTGCCAGGACGGCAGCAAAATGGAGCATACTGCAATTTTGTTTCCCTACCAAAAGGTCCACAAAACAAACCCACATGCTTTAATTCAGCTGCGCACGCCCATGTCATATCTCCCTAAATTTCTTTTTAATTTGCTGACCACTGCTTGTTGTCATGTGAACTGCATCAATAGTAAATAGACACCAAGACTGATTAAATGTTACTGCTGGTGTCTAATGCTGCCCATAGAAGTCTATGAAGGGGGAGCTCCTGGAGAGAGGCAGAAGGATAGAGACACCTACAGACACTGCTGCAGGTAATAGTAAAAGTTTACTATCTCACAGCTGCTGTAATCACATCTACATTGCTCAGTACTATAGTATAACATCCTCCATGATTCTGTTAAGGCCCATTTACATGACTTGATTATCGGGGAATGACCATTGGCAATCATCAGGTAGTTGCTCATTGTGGCTTTTTGGCAAGCATAAATACTTGCTGGTCCAATCTACATCTCTTCATATGATTGAGGAGACAGCTGACCAATGACTGCTCCATGGGGATGAAACATTGTACAGTAGTAACCATTGTTCATCCCGATACTAGCAATTTTCAGCCTGTGTAAAGGAAATCTAAACAGACACCAATCAACATGCTTTGTCAATCCACACTCGTTCATCAGTCTGGGAATTGGCCCATGTAAAAGGACCCTTGCTTATGAGGGTGAGAGAAATAATAGGCGCTGCGGAATAAGTTGGCGCTATACAAATAAAGATTATTATTATTATATCCTGCTTTGCTATGTGTAATGTGTGGAGCCATTGTAGCAGCTAGTATACACCAATCAGCTCAGGGAAGACTGAGAATTACAGTATTGGCCAAACTAATAACACAAGTACATTTTTTGCTGTAATTTTATTAACATTTAGTTGGAATTGAATTATAAGAAGAAAAAAAAGTTTTATTTAGCAAAATGCTGTATACAAGCAACATCAAATGACATTTTAATGCTTTGTGTGCCCCACTTTGGCTTTTAGTAGTGCTTTCACCCTGTATTGTATTACTCTAATGGATTTTACAATCCTGTCCTTTATTCCGGGACCATGGAACCAGACTTTGTCATCTCTTAAATAGTTAAACTTTGGTTACAGGCCCTTATGCATTAACTTTGTTTAAAGGGGTGCACCAAACATTCTCTAATGTGTACATGTCTAGGCTATTGTCCGGCCATGGAAGCAGTTCACATCCAGATTTATTAAAATCATTCATCACATTTTTTGCTGTGTGGTAAGTTGTAGAGATGAGCGAGCATGCTCGTCTGAGCTTGAAGCTCGTTCGAGCATTAGCCTACTTGAGATTCTCGTTACTCAAGACGAGTACCACGGGCTGCTTGGGTGCTCGAAAAAATGTCACCCTCTCCTCCCCACATGTTTTACCCTCCGCCGCTGCTGTGTCCCGCCGGGGATGAAAAACATGCGGCAGATGTTTCCTTCATCCCTGTGAGGAAAAATAATTCCCTGCTGCACCTGCCACATCTGTGACAGATTCAGCAGAGGAATTCTAAATCCTTGCGGGGAATAAAGGATTCCCTACCACAGCTGTCACACATGACAGCTGCGGTAGGCAATCCAGCTGCTGGCACCCTGTAATTGTTTTTCAGGGAAGGGCTTTAAATATAAGCCGTTCCCTCAAAAACAAAGAAAACTGGTAAAAAAAAAAAAATACATACTCACCTCCCTTCAGCTGCCGGGGCACAGCCGCGTTTTCTCCGCGCTGTCCCCGTCTCAGCAATGCAGATCTTTCAGCAGACGGGGATTTAGTACTGCTGATAGGCTCAGCAAACATCTGTATGCAGAAGACAAGCGGGGACACCCCGCTTGTCTTCTGCATACTCCGCTCACAGCGCTCGGCTGTATAACAGCTAGGCACTAGAGCGGGGAACATCTGTATGCAGAAGACAAGCGGGGACACCCAGCTTGTCTTCTGCAGCCTCCACTATCAGCAGTACTACAGAACGGGGACACTGCGCTGTCCCCGGCTCTGTGGTACTGATCTATCAGCAGCCGGGGATTTAAAATCCCCGCCTGCTGAAAAAGCTGATTGGCTGAGCACCCCAGCCAATTACAATCACAGGCAGCTCTTGCCGAATGAATTGCCGGCCTCAGCCAATAACAAGCAGCTCTTTCAGCAAGCGGGGATAAAATCCCCGCCTGCTGAAAGAACTGCATTGCCGAGCGGGGAGAAGAAGCGGCTGTGCCCCGGCAGCTGAAAGGAGGTGAGTATGGTTTTTGTTGTTGTTTTTTTTTTTTTTACCACTTTTCTTTGTTTTTCAGGGAAGGGCTTATATTTAAAGGGGTGCCAGCAGCAGGATGACAGCTGCGGTTGGGAATCCTTTATTTCCCGCAGGGATGAGGATTTCCTTTGCTGCATCACAGATGTGGCAGGTGCAGCAGGGAATTCTTTTTCCTTGTGGGGATGCAGAAAACTAAGTTCCGCCCCATCCAGCCTCCTCCCATTGCAATCAGCCGATGGGGAGGACAGAAAAGGGGATCAGAGGGGAGGGAAGGCTCAACGGCATGTCAGCCTCGGCTTATATGCACCGGGGCTCGGGGCCCATGCCATCTGAACGGGCGCACAAATGTTCATGAGTTTTTACAGTTCATATCATAGCAAATATCATTTGAGCGTGAAAACAGCGATATTTCACCTGCGTTCCTGCAGTTTTTGTGCGATATCAATGCATTTTCTCACCAAAACATCGCTACTGCTCATGAGAAAGAGAATATGACTTTCTAATGTCAAAATAGCATTGAACGAAAACCGCGACTTCATGTGATACAACAAAAATGAAGGCTCCATAGGTCAACATGGCTGCAAAACATTGCAAATCATGGCAATATAGAGCATGCCACAATTTATTTTTTTCCTCGCAAGATAACATCAGAGAAAACCTCACTAATGTGAAGGAACCCAAATTTAAAGCATGAGCTTCACATACATGCGGTTTCTTGTGCTATCGCATCACAGCAAAATCGTGCGCTTTTGTCGCCCGTGTGAAAGCGGCCTAACTGACCGTACTATGTATTTTTTGGGGGGGAGGAAAGATATATGGTCTATTGCTATAACTGCAGACACCAGTCCCATATGGATCACAACTTTAATAAATCTGGCACCAATGGCCTGAAAAGATTGTCTATAGGAGCACAGTGCTACCTGACCATGATTACATCTCTAAAACTACACTACCTTGCTGGTTACGACATTGCTGGTTCCAACCTGCTCTATACTGTGATATATAGAAGCTAAAGAAGCCAAAGAGTGTAAAATTTATAATTTTTTTCAGTCCAAAAATGCATTAATTTAAAAGGGAAACTGTCTGGTCCCCTATGCTGATTGGGCGGTAGGATGGTGACAGGCATGCTGATTTCAGCGGCCTGTCATTTATACCAATCGTTTAATGGTTTTGCAAATCTTTTAAAACTCTGCAGGGCTGGACTGGAGATGAATCCAATGAAGCTCATATTTATTCCATATATATTACTTCCTCTGCCCTCCTTCTCCCTCCAGATGCTGATTGACAGGTCTGTCTGTATGCACAACAACACAGAAGGATCTGCCAATCCGCATCAAAAGGGAGAAGACATATATAAGTAAATGAGCTTCCCTGGGCTCATCTCCAGTTCGGCCCTACAAAGTTTCAAAAGTAAGATTTGCAAAACCACTAACCCAATCACTATGAGTGATGGACTACTGAAATTGTTGCCTGTCAGGATAGTCTACTGCCCGCAGACCAGGCAGCTTCGGGTCCTGACAGCTTTCCTTTAAAGCAACCCTCCAAATTGGAATTAAATTTTGTCCCATGACGGAAGAGCGCAGTTATATTACCTACTATTAGACTTCTGAGCTGATACCCCTCTGATCTTTTAGTTCTGGTTGCCATTTTCAGCTAATCTTCTGACTACCTAATCCACACAGTGCAGATCACCAATGCACTATGCCTACTCTCTGGTTGGCCAGCGCTGCTCACATGGTCATGCTGGCAAATCAGGGCAGTGCACAGTGTGCATTAAGAAAATTCCTGTGGTCATCTTCGACAGCTGAAAACACAATGCTGAATCGGGGGCTTGCAGGGACAACAGCACGGAAGAACTGCAGCAGATAATTTACCCCCCAACTGCCCCTTCAGGCCAGGGTCAGAATTTTGTCTAGAAACAGGAGCGCCACTTTAAAGGGGTTGTCGGGCTACCGGACAACACTGCAGCAATGACCCTGAAATAACAGCAGTACTGCCCATCCTCTGCAGTGGAGATCTAGTGCTGCTGCCCCGCAGTCTTTGCGGTGTTTATAGTGGCGCATAACTTTAGTGGAAGTCACTTGATCATTGCAGCCAATCAGAGGCTACAGCTTCACCGCTCATTCGCTCACATGCTGCAGGGTTCTCCTGACTTCTTCCACAACAATCATAGGGAGGAAACAGCGCTGGATCCCCTGAGCAGAGGATAAATAAGTACTGCTGTTTGTTATTTTAAAACTATTATTGCTACGATGTTGTCTGGTAACCTTTTAATCATCCTTTCAAACAAAGTTTACCATGCTTTGTCCACTAGATGTCCTCACTGCACATAAGATATACGCGGTACAAGAAACTAAATTATTTGCCAGCAAGATCAAAGGCCGTCTCCACCAAAAAACAAACAATACAATTGGTTTTGATGTTGGGCTAGTATAATAAAATTACCAACTATCATTTACAAAAGGCCCTTCTCATTGATCCTTGGAAACGCAAACAACAGTTATAAAAACCATTTGCCTGGAACTATTTCTTAATTATACACATTCTTGGAGGCTTCAACAGTGTGGTTGGTGATTTCTGTTACCATACCGTATTTAGATGCGTTTTTTTTGTCAGTTTTTTCACAACTGGTTTGGATTTCAGTATTTAAAAAATATGGTGCTTTTTATGTGATCCACTTAAAAACTTAAAATATTACAATTTTCACACTGGGGACTAGAGCAGTTCCCATAATACCCCGTTCACTGTCAGCGCTGGTGTGAGTACAAGCACAGGATGAGGAGCATCATCCTATTATCATTAGAGGGTGGTTGAGCTAATTGTACGGAGGGAAGTCTAGATAGGATAGCAACACTACACACAAAGCTCTGTATGCATCTCCCCTGGTCTCTGGAGGAGGGGGCTGTACTCCATGATTTCCTGGGGCCTGTAAAAATCAATGAGATTTCTCTGGCAATCAACTCCTATTCATTGCAGCTGCCATAAAGTGCACACACACCGTGCTGTACTGACTATATGGGAAATACAAGAAGGAAATATGTGTCTCCAATATGGCCGTTCTCAGGGAAGGTTTTCTAAAAAGAGAAAATAGTTAAAATGTTTAAAAAAAAAATAAAAAATTATCATTTAGGCTCTATTCACACTTCTGTTATGTATTCATTGTTTTAGTCCGTGAAATGACGGAAACTAGTGGTTCGTGACAGAACCCATTAATTAGGGATGAGCCATCTGTTCTCTGTCACGGTTTCTGTCTTATTACTAGAAAAAAAAATTGTGCAAAGTGCTGCGCTATTTTTTTCTGGCATGAATGAAGAAAGAACAAAAGTGTGAACAGTTTTAAAAACCTAAAGGGAATCTGTTGCCATTTCACCTCTAAAACTGGCAGTGGATGAAGAATCAATCATTTCTAATGCCCTCTTGTTTCCTAATCAGGTCATGTACTTAACAGGTTCCAAATAAAAAGGGACAATTAAAACAAAGGGCAGCACTCCAGAGGTGTGAACATAAATAAAGAACTCCAAAAAATGGAGGTGACTTACCTGGTATAACAGGTCTACCCAAAGCAGGAGCAGACTATCACACTTGAAGCCCAAGGTAGCTTGTCAAATACTCAGGTGGATAGGCCTAGGAATTCCCTCGGCGCAAGGACATCCACGGAATATCCAGTGGAATATCCAAAGTATCTCTCAGGCACGTGTATATGAGACAAAGAGAAATAAAACCCATCACTCCAGGGATTACAGCCTTTAAAGATAGAAAACCAATGTACTTACTTTACAGAGGGCTCTCCATTGAGTCCATCCTCTTTCTCCTGGTCTGCCAAGATATCAACAGTGTTTGTGCAGATCCACAATCAAACTACTAACGACGACCTGTCCGTCTGTGCATGAATGAGTGGGTTTGTGAGTGAATTACATGCTCTGCCCCTGATCACATGACTGAGGCGTCATCAAAGGTCCTTCATCCCCAGTGAGGGAGTTACATGTTCTGCCCCTGATCACATGACGGTGACATAATCACAGGTCCTGTATGCACACGACTGCTGTCCAGCTAGGTGTTCGTTAGTATTCCATAGCAACTGAGACCGCAGGGGGTTTGTACAAGGATGAAAGACCTTTGATGATGTCACTGTCATGTGATAAAGGGCGGAGCATATAACTCCCTCACCCGCGATGAAGGACCTTTGATGAGCGTTACCGTCATATGATCAGGGATGGAGCATGACAGTGACGTCATCATAGGTCCTTCATCTCCAGTGCTGTGCTGCTTCTGATCCCTGTTGCATGGAATGAACAATGTATGTAGTAGAGCTATGTGTGTGACGTGCATGTAGCACAGCTGTGTGCTGCATTGTGCTACCAGAAACACTGGTACTATAGTTTCCTAATAATTACCAGTGGAGGTATATAGAGGTCTTGATTTATTAGTAATCTTTTATTAACACATAAAAAACATAGAAAACAAAAAAAGGTTAACAGTGGTGCAACATGTTTCGGGGGGGTCTATGCCTCCTTTTTCAAGCTTGAACTCAATAACCTATCTTTAATGGCTGTAATCCCTGGAGTGCCAGGTTTTATTTATCTACTTTGTCTACTAACAGGTTCCAAAGTTATTCCGTGCCACATGCAAAATAGCAGAGAAGAGTCATCTCGCTGAGAAGAGTCATGCTGTTTCATGAGTTGCTGAGCTAATCATGCTATCTTTCTCCTGATAGACAGCTTGATGCATCCCCTGGTGCACAGAAAAACCTATCAAGAGAAAGGGGACAGGGGTTAGATCAGTAGTTTATGAATCGGCGTGACTCTTCTTGGCCAGATGACTTCTCCACTGATTTGTATATCATGCAGGACAACTTTGGAACTTAAATCTGAGTTCTGGCGATGTCAACTGTCACAAACAGCGGGGCAACAGTGCTAGATAGCATCGGAGGGCTGAGAGCTAGGCTCCTGCTCTAGTGATGTAATGGTGGGGTGACGATAGGTTGTCATGGCAAACAGAGACCTGATATGCAAATTAGCCAAGTGTTTCTCAACTTCAGTTCCCCCTACCCACCCAATGCAGGTCATGTTTTAAGGATTTCCTCAGTATTGCATAGGGGATGTAACTATTGTCAGTGCCTCAGACATTGCCACAAAATTCTCTCTATAGGATATCCTGAAAACATGACCTGTTGGTGGGCGCTGAGCACTGGAGTTGAGAAACGCTGAGTTAGCCTATTACACCCCTCCAGCAGGGTCCACTAGGAGAGCCAACCAAACAACACTACATTACTTAAAAGTACTGCAGTGTAGTATACCAGCAATCAAACAATTCGTCTTCAAATCCTCTTGAGGGACAACATTTTTATTT
This sequence comes from Eleutherodactylus coqui, assembly GCF_035609145.1. NCBI lineage: Eukaryota > Metazoa > Chordata > Amphibia > Anura > Eleutherodactylidae > Eleutherodactylus > Eleutherodactylus coqui. The sequence continues at coordinate 43,056,337 of NC_089846.1, read as the reverse complement.
TTTTTATGAACATAAGGTTTAAAAAAATCCAGTTTAAAAAACACATTCTTCTCCACAAAACCCCTATGTTAATAGAAAAAAACATTAGTATTGACCCAAACTATAAAAAAATATTGTTACTTATCCCATTCAGTGAACCATATAAAACAATTGTGTCCCAACCCCCTCCCTCACACAGAGTGATTTCAAAAGTTGTATGACACAGCTCCGTTGGCAGAAATATAAAAATATTATGGTTCTTGGAATGTGATGATCTAGATACAATGATTTTTAGTGTGTAAAAGTAAAAACAAAGAAAAACTATACTATTTTTTTTATTCAGGATTTTGGAATAGATCTACATTGGAGGCTTTAAACCTCTGACACAAGTGTAAACTGAGCCTGAAACAGTTATGGAAAATGTGAATACATGTAAATACGCACAGTTTTTATTTTTTATTTTTTTTGGGGGGTGTAGTTATCTGCTGTATCACTACCACTGTTTATAAGGCCTTATGCAGATGGTAGAGCCATGTGCATGAGGCTGTACGATGGCACACAAAGTCTCTGCAGCTCCATACTACTAGGTATTGTGTGCTGCTCTGCTCTGACCTGAGCTGTGTTACACGATTATTCCTTCCTTGAGGCAATAAATTGGGAAAGTTGCTCCATAACATGGCAGCTAATGGAACATTCCACAATTTTTTTTCCTGTCCAAAGGTTATCTGACAGAAAAAAACTCTATAAGCTGTATTATGAAGGAAACCGAGAAAGTACGTATAAGGAATGTAGCTCATGGTTAGTTGAGGTATACAGTTTCCACAAGGATGGCATTAACTTGTCGATGACTTTTCTCATATGGATTGTCGTAGTTAACCACACCAATACCCAGATCTTAATTCCTATCTCCATAGCTGTGAATTTATAAACCCCTTAGTGATCAGCCCATGTGTCTTAAAGGGGTTGTCACCCTTGCTGTCCCACTGCAGTCGTGGTGATTCCTGTGACTGATGACATCACAGGAAATCAGATGATCACTACAGCCTCACCGCCTGTTCTTCTGGCAACGGCACTCACATCCTGAGCGCCATGATGCCAGAAGTTCAAGAACGTGACGTTACAGCATCTCATTGGCTGCAGCGGTCATGTGATTTCCTGTGACATCATCTGTCACAACAAACCCTGGGACCGCAGCGCTGGATCCCGGCAGCCGCAGAGGGGCATGCATACTACTATTTATTATTGTCACACAGGAGGTCCTATTGAAAAGGAGTTGTCCAGTAACCAATCAGGGAATTTAAATGCCGCTGTCAGAACTCAGAGCGGAATCTACCGGGATAACAGTCATGATCAGCGTTCACGTTGATCATGGCTGTTGCTGGCAGGTGCCAGCTGTGAGAAACAGCCAGCACCCGCATTGTATGGAGCGGAATCAGCTCCCAATCCTCCGCCATACAAACGCCAAACACACAGGATGTAAATGTATGTCTTGTGTTGTTAAGGGCTCAATAAAAAACCTTCTTAAAGGGGTTGTCCCGCGCCGAAACGGGTTTTTTTTTTTTTCAACCCCCCCCTTCCCGTTCGCCGCGAGACAACCCCGATGCAGGGGTTAAAAAAGAACACCGGAGAGCGCTTACCTGAATCCCCGCGCTCCGGTGACTTCTTACTTACCTGATGAAGATGGCCGCGGGGATCTTCTCACTCGGTGGACCGCAGGGCTTCTGTGCAGTCCATTGCCGATTCCAGCCTCCTGATTGGCTGGAATCGGCACGTGACGGGGCGGAGCTACACGGAGCCGGCATCCAGCACGAGCAGCCCCATTGAAAAAAGAAGAAGACCGGGACTGCGCAAGCGCGGCTAATTTGGCCATTAGACGGCGAAAATTAGTCAGCTCCATGGAAACGAGGACGCTAGCAACGGAACAGGTAAGTGAAAAACTTTTTATAACTTCTGTATGGCTCATAATTAATGCACAATGTACATTACAAAGTGCATTAATATGGCCATACAGAAGTGTATAGACCCACTTGCTGCCGTGGGACAACCCCTTTAATTACATGAAAATTTAATTGCGTGTATGCTATCCCTTTTTTCTACTTCAACCAGCACTTATTCTCTCCACTGCTGAGCTCCTCCACTCATGTCTCAGAGCGCCCCTGCATTCATCCATATTTGTGAACACAGATACAATTAGATATGGCTGCCAGGACAGCAAAATCCAGGATTCTCCAAGATGGTGCGGAGGAATGTAGCCTGTGCCATAAGCCCCTCCCAAAAAATAAATTAATTGCATGCTTGTTTCCATAGGATGTCCGACCGGAGGAGGTGGGGGAAGAAGGGGTTGTTGAAAAAAAATTGGGATTTTTTTTTTACTAGCAGCTGACTCCAACCCCGCAAGACACTACCACCCCTAGACACTGGAGCGGTTAATAAGAAATTGATATCATTATATATAATATGCAATAGTATCCTTTTTAGAAGAAACACTCCAAGTAACACTTTAACATTGTTATCATGTCTATTTATTTATCTGCATTGTATCTAAACATATAACAATTTAGCTGTAGTGTCTTTCGGTACTTCCAAGGCCCGGAAATGTGGCACTGAACTGAATTCTCTTGTAGTTAACAGCCTAATCAGTGTCACTTGTTCTCGGCAGTTTCATGTGGTAGCTTCATATTCATCGTGTGTGCACATTGAAAGAACGTTTGGAAGAGAAACTTCATAAGATAAATTTAAACCTAAATTATTTTGGGTATTAAACTATCCTTGAAAAATATAATTTACTTTTTCAAATTCCAGATTCCTTTTCTAATTTTCTCCCATGGTTGAAAGACATGCAACCGAGAGCTCTCTCACACAGGCTCCCCTAAGCGCAGCTTCTCCCAACCAGTGAGGAGCAATTTGGTGATGAACATTGCGTTTTTCAGCTTGATGGATCACCACTAGAGATGAGCGAGTATACTCGCTAAGGCACATTACTTGATCGAGTAGTGCCTTAGCCGAGTGTCTCCCCGCTCGTCTCTAAAGATTCGGGGGCCGGCGCGGGTGACAGGTGAATTGCGGCAGGGAGCAGGGCGGAGAGAGGGAGAGAGAGATCTCCCCTCCGTTCTTCCCTGCTCTCCCCCGCCGCTCTCCGCCCCCCGCCGGCCCCCGAATCTTTAGAGACGAGCGGGGAGATACTCGGCTAAGGCACTACTCGCTTGAGTAATGTGCCTTAGCGAGTATACTCGCTCATCTCTAATCACTACGTCTCATGGTAAAAGTAATAACTAAGTGGCTCGGTGAATAAAATATTGAAATTTTGGGTCCATGGCCAGGGAATTCCCCAGATCTCAATCCCATTGAGAATCTGCGGTCAATCCTCAAAAAGTGGGTGCACAAACAAAAACATAGAAAATTTGATAAACTGCAAAAACTGATTAAGCAAGAATGGGTTGCCATCAGTCAGGATTTGGCCCAGAAGCTGATATCCAGCATGCCAGGATGGACTGCAGAAGTCTTGAATAATGAAGGTTAATATTGTAAATATTAAGTCTTTACCTAAACTTGAATCACAGAGAGCAGAGTGAATTCCAACAACAAAATCCTAAACGTCACAATGTAGAATCCTAAAAGAATCTTTATTAATAATCAATTTAAAAACGGAGAGCAGGTGGCCAGAAACAAACCACTGCGGACCTTGAGAAAAAATATCAACCAAGGTCCAACAGTATTGACCAGTGCAGCAGCAAATATGACTGTGGATGTGAATAAAAAGGGCAATAACTCCCCCACCCCACCACAATCAGAAACCACAATGAGCCAGATCTGTCCCACTAGACAAAACATGACTGGAGGTAAACAACTTAAGGGTGAATTCACACGAACGTATATCGGCTCGGTTTTCACGCCGAGCCGATATACGTCGTCCTCGTGTGCAGGGGGGGGGGAGGATGGAAGAGCCAGGAGCAGGAACTGAGCTCCCGCCCCCTCTCTGCCTCCTCTCCGCCCCTTTGCACTATTTGCAATGAGAGGAGGTGGGACGGGGGTGGGGCTAAGGTCCGCGAATTAGCCCCGCCCCCGTCCCACCTCTCCCCATTGCAAATAGTGCAGAGGGGCGGAGAGGAGGCAGAGAGGGGGCGAGAGCTCAGTTCCTGCTCCTGGCTCTTCCATCCTCCCCCCCCCCCCCTGCACACGAGGACGACGTATATCGACTCAGCATGAAAACCGAGCCGATATACGTTCGTGTGAATACACCATAAAGTTTAATAGCTGTTGTATACCCCAATCCTCCCCAGTAATAGAGAATCAAGTAAACTATAATATTCTGGACTAAATATGACCAGAGTAAACTATTATGTTACTAGTTTCTCCCTTTTAAATGAAGCCTATTGCCCCACCAGCCAGACTCAAACCGGTTTGGCATGCTATCTAAAAACTCGCCTGACTCTATAAATATCTAAAGGGTTCAATGAATACGGTCCAACACGTGTCTACAATCCGTATATCAAGGCTTTTCATCAGAAACCATATCAAGATACTGATGTTAGATAAAGAAAACACCAGACCACTAAGATACACAGCAGGCGGTCAGCATGATAATCCTGGGACACTGGGAAACCCCAGGTTTATTAGCTCAAAGACCAGCCCCCATCTTTCAATGGGCATGGCACCGTCCCCCAATCAGGAAAAGGAACGCTCACCTAAGAGACCACCCCAAGACTACAAAGACGCGGTGTATGTGCATTGAAAGGAGACCTCCACCGCCATTATGGAAAAGGTCACATTATGTGCAATTATGATCACGCATGCACGATTGTAGCATCAAGGTTGCTTGGATACCAGCCTAGTCTGTTCCCGCACCACATGCTATAAAAAGGTAACATGCATACAGGAAGACAGATGCCGGGCCTGATAATAAATCCACCAAGATCCCCGACCAACAGAGAGCAGCGTCGATGCACCAAGGGAATAATAGCCTATGGTTAGTTTGAGCAAAACTACTGTGCCATCCAAAAAGGGGTAAATGAAATACTAAGTATCTAACGAGGATAAGGAGATCTATGAAGATATGCACTACTTCAATTGAATATATTTCCCGAGATTATTAGATATTAATGTAGTATTCTAAAACCAATGTTATGATGCTCTTACTACATGTAGTGGCATACAGCTGTCCTGCTACCTTACATAGGATAGTCATTAAACTATACTGTACTAATACCGCACTGTATAGTGCTACTGTCGTAGCAATCCCTGTGATTGGTCAGTCAGTCTCCCCATCCCGTGGTCAGTGAGTGCAGTTTCAGCGTATCGCAGTGTAAAAAAAAAAGCACAAAAAAGATGATGCAACATGGATTACCCCTAAAAATGTCATACCCCCCCCCCTGACTTTACTGGGAACTCGGGGATACAATTTGTTTAGAGATGAGCGAGCGTACTCGGATAAGCACTACTCGCTCGAGTAATTTGCTTTATCCGAGTATCGCTGTGCTCGTCCCTGAAGATTCGGGTGCCGGCACGGAGCGGGGAGCTGGAGGGGAGAGCGGGGAGGAACGGAGGGGAGATCTTTCTCTCCCTCTCTCCCGCCCGCTCTCCCCTGCTCCCCGCTGCGACTCACCTGTCAGCCGCAGCGGCACCCGAATCTTCAGGGACGAGCACAGCGATACTCGGATAAAGCCAATTACTCGAGCGAGTAGTGCTTATCCGAGTACGCTCGCTCATCTCTAAATTTGTTACAACAAGGCTCGGAGAGGGTGGAGTTTTTCAATGATTGTAGTTTTGCAAATCCCCACAAGTAGACCCCATGGATGTATCAGAAATCAAAAAATTTGGAGCCATTGTATTATGCATGGGGCTAGTAAAGAAGCCAAGCATTAGGGCCTACTGGGGCACGGATATTATATACCCAGATGTTCTGCATGCCTATGTCAAAGACGCGTTTTGAACCAGTCATAAAATTCTTGCATTATAATGACAATACGCAGTGCCCACCCAGCGATGACCCCAATTATAATCGCTTATATAAAGTCAGGCTGGTAATACAGCATTTCAATGGCAAGTTTGCCCAGGTGTACACCCCTGGGGAAAAATATTCCTGTAGATGAATCCCTGATACATTTCAACGGGAAGCTTCGATGCCGCCAGTACCTGCGCATTAAGAAGGTATGGCATTGTGTGAAAATGTACAAGAATGTACGCCAGGCTACACCCATAAGGTTAGGATTTATGAAGGGAAAGACACCAGATTTGAGCCCCCAGAATGCCCACCCCCTCTGGAGAATGACAGGAAAAACTGTATGGGAATTGGTGCGCCCACTGCTGGACCCAGTTTATCACCTCTACCTAGATAATATTTACACCGGTGTTCCCCTATTCCAGAACCTTGTTTCCAGAAAAACTGTGGCATATGGCACTGTTAGAAAAAAAACAGAGAAGCCTTTCTAAGTCGCTACTTTGGTAAATTCTCAGAAAGGGTGACAGCTGGGCACTATGCAGCAACAAAGTATTATGTATCAAGTATAAGGACAAGAGGGATATCCTTATATCGAGCACGCTACACGGCCATAGCAAGGTACCAGTATAGAGACCCCCAAGCCAGAGGGCGTCTTTGATCACAATAGGTACATGGGAGGGGTTGACCTGTCTGATCAAGTACTCGGGCCGTACATGGCCAAACAAGGGTGTGGTAGAGAAAACTGGCTGTGCCCATTATACAGGTGCCTGTATAATGCCTACGTGCTATATCGATGTACAAGCCAGAGGGGCACTTTTCTTGACTTCCAGGAGGAGGTCATTAAGGTCCTAATATTTGGGGACCAGGAAGGGGAAGAAGCCCAGTACTTCTGGAAGCGAAGCCACACGTATTGTACCAGGGCAGCACTTTCCTTGGGAAATTCCCTTCATTGGCATTATTAAAGGGGTTGTCCCGCGCCGAAACAGGTTTGTTTTTTTTTCAACAGCCCCCCCGTTCAGCGCGAGACAACCCCGATGCAGGGGTTAAACAAGAACACCGGACAGCGCTTACCTGAATCCCCGCGCTCCGGTGACTTCTTACTTACCTGCTGAAGATGGCCGCCGGGATCTTCTCTCTCTGTACATTACAAAGTGCATTAATATCGCCATACAGAAGTGTATAGACCCACTTGCTTTCGCGGGACAACCCCTTTAACAACAGGGGCAGAAAAGGTGGCATTATTAATAATGGGGACAGAATTTATGACATAACTTATGGGGACAGAAGTGACAACTTTATCTATTATGGGTCACAAAGAATGGCCTTATTTATTACAGGAAAGAAGAGGGGCATTATTTATAAGTTGGGAAGAACATATGGCATTATTAATTATGGGATATTACTGATAAGAGCAGAAAAGGGGGCACTTTTACTGTGTGGGGGGCACTAGAAGCAGCACTTACTGCATGGGGCCTAATTATTATCTGGGGCATTATGGATAGTGTGGAGGTGTGGAAAATGTAAGGAGGGTGATGGAAAAGCAAGGAGCCAAAGATTTCTGTGTTTTAAAATCTGCAGAGACAAATTGTGTCTGGCCTCATTGTAATGGTCTGGGTGCGGATGTAGAAGAAGAGGGATAAAAGACCAATCAGAAATGATGCCACCTGTGATCACTGGAGGTAACTGCACTGTAATCAATGTTACTATGTAGAGCAGGTAACTGACAAAAGTGACTATAATTTAGAGAGATACTATCACTATGAAGGGGTCACTATTGGGAACCATTACTGTGAGGGAATACAAAGCATGTGGCTTAATGTAAAAGGGGTGTGTCCTGAAAACTTGTGGTGTGTACAGTGCACTGCAAAATTATTGTGTTACCCATTGTTACCATAAGGAAGGGGGCTTGCAGTGCATCATAACTGACTGCTCCGTACTGTGGACAGCCTTAATCTACACTTGCATGCACAGCCAAAATGCATGTAACACACACATACACATGCGGTAAAAAAAAATTTTGTAGACTAAAATTGCATACACCCATGTGAATGACCTCTTAGGAGTGAGAACAAAAATATACTTCAATGAAAGAAATAGATACCAATGTCAATTGTAATATAATATTGAAGATGAATATAGTATTTAGAAAGTGCGAAAAATATAAACATAAATAACACCATACGTAATGAAAAGTAATATCAGTTGTAAAAGATGTAAAAAAAAAAACAGGCATGACCTCAGTGAGCATTCTACAACACCTCATTTAAATCACTCGGCTCTGATGCATTCAAGCAGAAAATCCAAAACATTTCTTTCCTACATAGCGCTTTGTAAGGCTAAATTCACATCTACGCTAGGCATTCTGCTCTCCTCCTTTATAGGAGCAGTAAAACTGATCTGTCTCGTAACGGAACTAAACTGTGCTGAACGGACCCCATTGACCATAATGGGGTCTATTCAGTTCCTGCTCCAGTCCGACATTTTTACTGGACAAAAACATACTGCTTGTCAACTTTTTTGTCCGGCATTTAATACCGGATCTACGCCAGAGGATCTGAATGGAGCCTTTATTGCAGATGTGAATAGAGCCTAAGCCAGAGTTCTAATAGGCTCAAGCCTTTAAGGCCTCCCTCACACAGGTGTTTGCAGAAACGTAGCGTTTTTCAATGCTGCATTTACTGCAGTTTCAGCAGCGTTGTCATGCATTTTTGACAACGTTTTGGCTGCGTTTTCAGCACAGCTGAAAATGCAGTCAAGGATGCTGAAAAAAGAAAATCAATACTCACCTAGCTGCCGCTGTCCGAGTCCCTGCCGCTGCTCTCCGGAGCTCCCGACACTTGACATCACCGACAGAGGATCTTTTGCTAGTGACAGGGCTTGAAGACACCGCCTCCAGCAAGAGATTGCTCTGATTGGCTGAGCCCGCTGAGTGTCAGCGGGCTCAGCCAATCACAGAGAGCGCTGGATGCACCAATCACAGCAATTCATTGAATGTCTGTTATTGGTTCATCGAATGCTGGCTCTGATTAGCTCAGCCAATGCTGGGGAAAGCAATCAGAGCCATTTCTTGCTGGAGGCGGGTCTTCAGACCCTGTCACTAGCAAAAGATGCCCTGTTGGTGATAACAAGTGGCCCGCGGCCTGCCTCGAGCTCCAGAGAGCAGGGACCCAGACGGCAGCAGTTAAGCGAGTATTGATTTCTTTTTTAGGTTGTATAGCTAGCCAAAAATGTGGTACCAAGTTGTGTCACGTTTACAGCAGCTCTGAAACTGATGCCCATTCATTTCAATGGGTGACACACAGCTGAAAACGTACAAAGATAGAACATGCATCGCTGTCAAAGCGCAGCGTTGAAGATTCTTCTGTGAACCGCCCCATTGGAATGAATGGGAGCATTGTACAGCGTTTACACATTTTCTGGCATGTATAAACTCCTTACTTTTCAGTCAGGATCACTAGAACCCTGAGCATTAATTGATCTGCTGTGAGGGGGATGTTAAAATATTAATAATATTTTTTAATATTTTACTTAAAGGGGTTCCAGTTATCAACTATTGATGGCCTACCCGCAGGATAGATCATCAGTAGTAGATCAGTGGGGGTCTGTCAACTGGAACCCCTTTTTTCAGTTGTTTTCTGGGGTGGTCTGCTTGTGCATTGAGCTCACTTCTGTAGGAAACAGACAACTCCATGCACACTGCAGTGGCCAGGCTTGGTATTACAGGCAAAGTTCCTATTGAACAGAGCAGAGCTATCTGCTTCCTGCAGATATCAGCTAAGTGCACAAGCGCACTGGCTCCGCGAACAGCTGATCAGTGGCGGTCCCGGGCAGCAGATGTCACTTATATACTACTGATGACTTATCCTACAGAATTGACCGCGGCATTTAAAGGGTTAACAGCTCCGATGAGCCTCGCAGCTTATCGTAGCTGTTTCCGGTGGGTGTCAACTATAAGAAACAGCCAGCAGCTGAGATGTATGGAGAGAGATCGCCATGTGGTCCCCCTTCATACGTACCCTGATGCCGTAGGCCATCAAAAGGCTATTGGCGGTCGTTAAGGGGTTAATATTTTGTTTGTTTTTCAACATTTTATCACTTTAAGTAAAACGTATTAATGCTTAGCCTTTGTATGTCAACGTGTTTATTTTTGGATCTTTAAAGTCACTGTAAAATATAGACATACAATATAACGAGTAAGGGCTCAGTCACACTGGCGCATCGGCGCCCGTGTTACTGCAGCCAGCAGACGGCCGTACCTGAAGACGGGCGTCTCTCTGCAGCGCTGGGAGGAAGAACATGTGACCGGCTTCATTGCCGGTCATGTGTTCTTTCATCAGCGCTGGAGAGAGACGGCCGTCTTCAGGTACGGCCGTCTTCTAACTGTCAGTCACACGGGCGCATCGGCGCCGGTGTACGGGTGCTGATGCGCCTGTGTGACTGAGCCCTAATGGAAAAATTTGAAAAATTGGCAGAATCCTGAGAAGTTTGGCTTGTAAGTTACCGTTTGCTGTTTGACGATGTGAAACTTGTTATTGTCAAATTAAAGTTTGAAACATCTGCAGTTAAGGTGTTGTAGGCTGTGTGAGACTTCAGCCCTGGTGGAGACAAAGAGGCAGGAGGTGTAAGACTACCTAATAATAAACTGTAACATAAGGCCACAATAGGTAACTGTATTTTGGGTTTCTTCACCACTCTGCAACTAAACTATGGGTGAAGATGGAACAAGATCTAAATCTTTTTCAGATACAAGGAGCTTTCTGGGTTACTCAGGGACTAGACATGGAGAGAATGGGAGCTTCAACTCTATTAACAACATTACTTAACGCGTGGGAAAGACTTGTTAGACAGCCATATGATTTCACAACCTGGCTCTCTCACTCCGTTAGTGGGTAATCGAACCTTCTCTGCCGAGCAGGGAAATACTCTCTAAGGACAATGCTCGATCGAACAATTGTCCTTAGCGAGTATGCTCGCTCATCTCTATTTAAGACTTTTCATCATGGCAATGCGATAAATCATCCCCAGATACTAGAAACAAAGTAATGCAATCCCAAGAATAGAATGGATAGAAGCCATTGATACCTTAAAACATATGGAGGAACTAAGATGCTCTGATTTTAAAGAGGAATGTACAGATTTCTACTCCAACTGGGCGGTATGGATAGCCTTTCGGGACTCACCATCTATCTTTAGCTGGCTAGCAAGCTGCTTTGTACAGTAAGATGGTCCATATCTTTGGAGCTGCTTCTTTTCTTTCTTTCCCTTTTTTCTGTCTTTCTTCTCTGCTCCCCTACTTTTCACCTTCCTCGTTCCTAGGTACCCTGCTATATTACCTTCCTCCTGCCGTTTTCTCTTTTTTGCCTTTTTAACTTAAGTTACTTGGTTTCTTATTTTAATTTATGTTTGGATTGGAAGCAATTTAATCAACAGGAGAATAACACAATATGTGGATCCCTTTCTGGATACCATAACTAGGGCCTCAGGTATATTCATACTTGCGAGGGATATACAGAGAGGTGTCATATGTCACCAACAAAATGACTCCCTCTAAATCTATATGAAAATTTGAGTCAATTGTTATAAAGCAAAAGACAATATGACAAGTTACACAATTTATTTTATTACAACTTTTTTGTTATATCTTTGATGTTTTATTGCATTCATGTTTCTTGTATTAATTACCCTGAAAGTTTCAATAAAAATCTTTTGAACAATAAAATTGGAAAGACTCTCCCGAAAATGTCACTTTTGTAATTGGAGATTTTGAATTTATGCCTCATGTAATTATATTTGGCTCAAACTCAGTCGCCCTAAGTGCATTTTTAACCCCTTACAGTGACAAAACTAATTTTAGCCTTAAGAATCAGTAAATCATTTCCTCTTTTGTGTTTCAGTAGTCATAATTTAATTTTTTCAGCAATGTTGCAGTATGGCACCTTGTATTTTGCAGGATGAGTTCTAGTTCTTATAGTAGCCAATTTCGGATATATGTAATGCATTGAATACCTTTTATTCATTTTTTGCAGGAGGGCATTAGAATACAAAGCAATTTTACCATTGCTTTTTGGAATTTATTGTTACGACATTCACCACAGGATATACATTTTATATTAACTTTTTTCTGTGGGTCATTACGATTTCGACAACACCAAATTTATAGAGGCTCTATTACATTTTACTAGTTTTGCATAATATTAACTTTTTTTTTTCCACAAAAAGACGTTTTGTTTGTCACCACATTCCAAGATTGTAGAGTTTTTATTTTTCTGTCAACAAAGCTGTGTGAGGGCTTGTTTTTTTGCAGGAGAACTTGTAGTTTTTATTGGGACCATTTAGAAGTATAGCTGACTTTTTGACTACTTTTTTATTCCTGTAATAGGGAAGCAAGATGAAAAGAAAATGTCTATGTTGTCTTTCTCTTGCTCAATTTTTTAAATAAATGTATTGTGCTGGATAAATAATGTAATATTTTATAGCAGGGGTGTCAAACTCCTTTTCACCGAGGACCACATGAGTCTTATGGTTGCCGTTAAAGGGCTGATTTTAATTGTAAGACTGTATAATAAGGGTTTGTTCACATGAGCGTATTTGCGCAGTGTATTATGCGTGTAATACGCAGTGAACAGAGCCCAACACCGAGGAAGAACAGGTCACCGGTCAGACTGCACTGCTGCCGGCAGACCGGACTTGCAGGCTGGGTGTGTGGAATGATGCACAAGCTTGCTGCACAGCCAGCAGGCCACATAAAACGAGGTGGTGGGCCAGATTCGGCCCGCGGGCCTTGTGTTTGATACACGTGTTTTATAGTATGAGTTGTTATGGATTTGGTGATACCAATTATGTGTAGTTTTTTTTTTCAATATTTATTTTGCACTGAGGTAAAATACTTGGTATCTGTTAGTCGCATTGCTGGAAAGAAGGTTCAGAGACTAGAGAAGTCAAGGACTGTGGTCACACAGCAGGTGACAATAATGAAGGCCCAGTTGAAGAACGTGAAATTTGTGTGAAGAGGAAGGCGGAGCATGGACATGGTCCTGAAATGATAACACCTAGAAATAAAGTTAAGTCATTAAGAAAGGCTCGATGAGGATTCAACAGTGTCTGCAAAATCCATATTGAAAATGGTGAATGATGTTGGTCAGAGCCCTGGAGTGAGGTATATAGATGAAAGTGATGGTGTTGTAAAGCAAAACCCAACAGTGATGCAAGGAGACTGCCATGAAGCCCATGCCATTGTTAAAAGGACTATGCTTCAAAATCTGGAAGACTGTAATCATTGTGTATTGGTGTTGATGGGGCAATATGAGCTTGCCATGAAGAATGCAGGAAGTCAAAATCCTACAGTAGGTTGGTCAGGTGAAAAGTTACAAGTTGACCAGAGAAAAGTTGGTGGATGTGTAGAAGGTGGTTTTCAAAGGGCAGTAACTGAAACTGCTGAGTGAAAGGAAAGCCTGGGAAACACATGAAGAAGAAGAAATGCAGAAGAGCTCAGAATGTGTTCCAGTAGTAGTAATGTCTCAGCCTTCCAGACAATGCAGGTGAAGAAAAAAAGCCAACACACAGGCCCCTTAATATAGCTTAGCCAGTTGAGTTTTTAGAGCTGAGAATACCCCAAGCTAGGAGCTTTGACCATGGAGGGTTGAGTACTGTGGAAAGTCCTATGTCCTTTATCAAAGGGGGAGCATATGTAGGAATGCAGTACTGCAAGTGGCCAGTAGTAGGAGGCGATTGGACAGGTGGTGTGAGGATATCTCAGATTTACCAAGCTTTACTAAACATCTGGCTTGCCCGTGGTTTTTTGGTGTGCTGCGGATTTTCTGGTGTGCTGCCAACCCACCTGGTGGATGACAGAGGGTGATCTTATGAGCTTAATAACTCCAAACTATCACACACTGCCATTGACATGCTTTTGATGTCGTTCTAAAGCCAAAAATGTAAGTTGTTAGCTGTTTAGTCATTCACGACCCTTGGTGACACCTAGGCTGGGTTCCCACGGGATGGAAATCCAGCGGAAAGCTCGCGGCTTGGCCGCACCGAAAAGCAGCGAGATTTCCACGAGAGAGCCACAGCTTCAAAACCCACTGCGTTTCACTGCGGGTTTTGGAGCAGTTCGGCCACCGGCATTCCGTTGTGGTTCTCTCTCCCCAGAGAGAGGAGTGAGGCTGCAACTGAAAAAAAAAAAAAGAATTGACATACTGCGGTTCCGTCCGGCTGTGCCGCGATGGATTGGCCACCCCATGTGGACAAGATGTTTGCAAAATCTCGTCCACATGGCTGGCTAATCCCGGGATTGGGAACCACGGGTGGATTTGCCGCACAGAAATTCAGCACGGAATTTCCGCAGCAAATCCGTCCCATGTGAACTCAGTCTAATGGCAAACTCCTTCCACGTTTTTTGGTTTTGCATTGCTTTTTTTCAGTTGTGTGATATCCATGCCAGTATCAGCTCTGACAGTATCAGCCATCGTGTCCTTTGGTGGTCAGGTCTTCTTTTGCCACTGATCTGTCCTAGCATTATATATTTTTCTAGCGACTCTGCTTGCATTATATGGCCAAAATACATAATATGTAAGTAGCACTGATATAACTGGAGGTACAGCCATTTGAAGTAAAACAAACTCTTTGTTCAAGCCCATAATGTCCTTTTACTGAAAAACAAAGAGAGCTTGGGAAATCTGTAGTTGGGTTAAGGAATTAAAGCATACCTAATAGAGATGAGCGAGCACGCTCGGATAAGTCAGTTACTTGAGCGAGCCTCGCTTTTCTCAAGTAACTGAATTCTTGTCCGAGCGTGCTGAGGGGGGTGGTGGGGGGTAGTGGGGGAGAGAGTGAGAGAGATCTCTTTTTCTCCAACCCCCCCGCTAACCCCCCCTTCCCCTGAGCACGCTCGGACAAGAATGCAGTTACTCGAGAAGAGCGAGGCTCGCTCAAATAACTGACTTATCCGAGTGTGTTCGCTCATCTCTAATACCTAACTTTTCAGGTGACTTTTCAGAATAAGTTGCTGTTTGTATACAAGACAATTAACACTATTCTTGACCATTATATGACTTGTAGCCTGAATTTATCACCAGTTTTCGTCTCTGCAGGCTGCATATCCAATTTTCAATTCTCAGTTTGCTATCAACTGCTGCTATCCTGTCTTCTATACACTGCACATAGAGAAAATAGCAGATTGTGCTCTTTGTAGCACATGCATAAATACATTATGGAGTACAGTGTACAGCAGTACTGAGCTGTGTAGATGTGATTTCAGTAGCTGTGGGGTAGTAAATCACTCACCATTAGCTCCAGCTGTATGTGTGAGTCTCCGTCCTACTTTGTCCTCCCCTGTGCATAGACTTTTATGGGCAGTGTGAGTCATCACCCCCTCCACTTACTGTAGTCTGTATTGTTATCTCTGTTACTAAAGGCCGTGGACAGCAACTAGAAGGAAGACCCCTAGTGTCCAGCACTTTAGAGGGACTTTTCAGCACAAAAGCATCACTTTAGGTAAATGAAATGTGTTCTTTATCTTCTGAGGCCTCCAGAAGGAGGACGCATGTTGTTATAGACGATTTTTCCGGGGGTCTAGAGTGTAAGACACTCTGTATTATATTGTCTCACAGGCAGCAGGCCAATCACAAAGCGGGATAAGCTCACAGCAAATCTGTGATATTGCTGGTTATTTTGTTGTGTATTACTTACGTATTTAAAGGGGTATTCTCATCCCAGACGGTGTTTGGAGAAAACGTGAAATTTAGCTGCGACTTGGTCACGGCTTTCTCTCGTTCATGCCAATAAAGTGAATAAAGTCTAAACCTAGGTTCCCCTAGCATCTTTAGTGCAAATGATCAAAACTAGTCACAGAAAGAATAGAAAACAATTTTGATTTATTGATCCAATAATCAATTGATCATCAGTGTATAATCCGAAATTCAGCTATGTACGGCCAAGAAGCACCCATTTAATTAACCCTTCATCAGAAGCTTGTCCCATAATAGAGCCACTTGAAATATGGTTCTACTCTTCTAAAACTCTTACTAAAAGAAATAAGCTAAGATCATATGAATGCTTCTGTCAGTCAGCACCAGAGTCAGCACGGTCATGTGAACCACTTGCTATTATTGCACAGATATAGCCTTTAGCGTAGGAGTTGCACTATGTGTATATAGCGGTTAGTGATCATAGCTGGCTGGGTCTTCACGTTCAGTGTGTGTTCAGGGCAGTCACTGCCTAATAATTGCAGATGACTGTGTTTGCAGTTGCACTTTGTCCTACTTTCTCTAAGCAAACTTTCCACAAGCTGATCTGCAGCAGAAGGAAGCAGCTCTGGTGCGGACTAGAAGGACGGATACACCTCATTTCTAAATATCTGGAAAGTCACCATAGGCTGCAGGTGTCATGAACAATGCCCACATGTCTCCCAAAAAAGGTAAGATACTTTTCTCAGTGTTCTTTATTTCATGCTGTGTCCAATGCAATGCTCTATTCTAGTCATCTGCCTACTAAAATACTCATACATGGGTACAATAATGTGATGACATGTAACATGTGTGATCCACAGATACTCAACGGGCTCTGCTCCTGCTCTCTTCTTACCAAGCCAAACTCTCTGCTTCTGGACAGGAGATGCTCAGAGATTCCCTCCAGGAGGTGACCTGCATGTTGAGAAGTGACCTGTTCCAGGCTCTTCTGGGTATGAGAAAGTTTTACCTCCTTTCATTCCCTAAAGTAATATATTTACCCCTGCATTTGTTGCACAATGAAATTACATCATAGGGTATGTTCACACATAGCGGAAATGCTGCGGAAAATCCACAGCAAAATCTGCATAAAAGCTTGCTTTAAAATCCGCACCATTGCACATTTTGACTCTGATTCAATGGCCCAATAGCTTATTTCAGCCTGCACATAACAGTACTCCTCTGGCCATGGAATACTAAGCGCTCACTGCCAGTACCAAGAGCGTAGCGCACACCAGCAATCACTACTGAGTCAGGTGATGCAGAAGTAGGATGCCTGTCACCAGGGGAAAGATGGCGGCACTCAGAAGCAGGTAACGGTGAGCTATTGGTGCTGGCAGTGAGCAATCCGTATTCGGAGGTAAGAGGAGCGCAGTTATGTACAGGAAGAGATTCGCTTTGGATCCACAGCTGAATATGAGTCGAAACCCGCACTGATGGTGCAGAATTTGATGCGGAAATGCTTCAGATTTTGCTGCGGACTATCCGCTGTAGAATATCCACAACATTTCCATTACGTGTGAGCATACCCACAGTGCTCTGCAGTGGGATTGCGGAAAATATGTCTGCCTCTATGATCACTACTTCACCTAGAAACTTTAATTATATAGCTTAGAGGGCCTTTAAATAGACATGATCTGCAAAAGCTCACTGATTAAATATAGTGATGTAAGGGTTAACCACAGCTATATAGGTTTGTCGCCTGAGTTTGCATAACAGGTTGATGAGGGTTAATGTCCTGTAAATCAAACGCTTGAGATCTTATGGTTGAAGAATTCAGAGTTATTTTCCCAGGAAGGGGGAGTTGTGAAGGATCAGATGAACAAAAGAGGCCTAAATAGTCAAAATGCTGCACTTTATAGTAACGTAAAACATTTATGCAGGATACTGACAGCGGGAAAAATGATAAACATTAACGCAGTTACAAAGGAGAAGGAAACAAAGTTGCTGTGTAAATGTTGACACAGTGTGGGGCTCAGCCAACCTCCGTTTCCCTGCATGTGCCACGATGATCTGTAACTTTTACTTCTGATGGTTGAAATTCAATAAAAAACACTAAGGCCATTTTCACACGTGGCGAAATCACCGCGGGCACTCCGCAACAGAATACCCGCAGCAGTTCTGCTGGCAAGTCTCATTGACATTCACGTTAAAGAAATGCAGCGATATCACGATCGCAAGTGTGAAAGCACCCTAAATACTGCAGATCTGGCGGTGTCTTCATTGTGGTGCAGCTGCAGAATTTAACCCTTGTATTTCAAGGGTTGAATTCCACAACATATATTTTGTAGCATTACTAGACATACTATGAATGTGTTGCAGAAAAGTTCCTCATCATGTGAAGGAGATTTCTGAAATATACCTCACATGGCATGTGAGATAAACGTTGCAGAATTTCTGCAGCAATTCCACCAGCAGAAATTTCGCAGGATTTACTGCCTAAGAGTATGTTCACACGTAGCAGAAATGCTGCAGATTTTCCATAGTGAATGAACGTCCGCATCACATGATCAGTGGCAGTGCTCAATAGCAGTTAAAGGGGTTGTCTCGAGAAATCAAGTGGGGTTCAGCACTTCTGTATGGCCATATTAATGCACTTTGTAATATACATCGTGCATTAATTATGAGTCATACAGAAGTTATTCACTTACCTGTTCCATTGCTAGCGTCCCCGTCGCCATGGATCCGTCTAAATTCGCTGTCTTCTGGCGTTTTTAGACGCGCTTGCGCAGTCCGGTCTTCTCCCTGGTGAATGGGGCCGCTCGTGCCGGAGAGCTGGTCCTCATAGCTCCGCCCCGTCACGTGTGCCGATTCCAGCCAATCAGGAGGCTGGAATCGGCAATGGACCGCACAGAGCCCACGGTGCACCATGGGAGAAGACCCGCGGTGCATCGTGGGTGAAGATCCCGGTGGCCATCTTGGTAAAGAAAGAAAGAAGTCGCCGCAGCGCGGGGATTCGGGTAAGTAATAAACTTTTTTTTTTTTTAACCCATCCCTTGGGTTTGTCTCACGCCGAACAGGGGGCCTATTGAATAAAAAAAAAAAAACGTTTCGGCGTGAGACAACCCCTTTAAATCATAGAATTGTAGAGTTGGAAGGGACCTTCGGGGTCATCGGATCCAAACGCCTGCTAAATGCAGGATTCACTAAATCATCCCAGACAGATGTCTATCCAGCCTCTTTTGAAGACTTCCATTGAAGGAGAACTCACCATTTCCAGTGGCAACCTGTTCCACTCATTGATCACCCTCACTGTCAGTTCCCAGTGTGTGCCGGCTCCATTGAAAACATGTGGAAACCTCTGGATGGGACAGCCTCACATCTCTGCGGGGCTGAAGGAATCCCCCACTACAGCTGTCACAGCCGCGGCAGGGAATCGTGATGTTCTCCCATTGTTTTCAATAGGGCCGATGCTGCTGCCGTTTGCCCCACTTAAAACAATGGGCGATATCGCAAAAAGAAAGGAAATGATGCGATTTTTTTCACGCAGCATCGCAGGAGTGAAAACATCGCAAATGAGATTTGAAAATCATTGGTTTCATAATCATGTGTTTTCACTCACTCGCATTTTCTCGCCAGTGTGAAGGATCTCTTAGGTTGTTTTTACATGGGCAGAATTAGGTTGCAGGATGCAGCACAGTTGGAGATTTCATCAAATTATATGTATTTTGCTGTGCCTTAAACTTATTGCAAAGCATTTTGCTGAATTTTTGGCATGTTTTTAACTGCAGGCTTTAATTGCAAAATTACATTTCCTGTATGTCAGAAATCTGCAACATCAATTCTGAAGACGTTGTTAGTTCCGCAGCGGTAAACTTTTCCACTGCGGAAAAAAGGACATGCGTATTTGAATTAAAGATGTGCAGATTTCAAGTTCCATAGAGATATTGTTATGTCACAAAAATGTCCATGTGGGAGAAATACGTCTCCCTACAGGAGTATTCATATGCTGCGGATCCGCTGTTGGTTATCCATAGCTGCATAATCCACAACAACGATGGTGCAGATTTTGGTGTGGATTCACAGTGAATTCTACCCCCTTTTTTGAAGGAGTAAAATCCATGGAGAAAATCTATAGCATAGAGTCATAGAATGGTAGAGTTGGAAGGGATCTCCAGGGTCATTGGATCCAACCCCCTGCTCAGTGCAGGATTTACTAAATCATCCCAGTCAGATATTTGTCCAGCCTTTGTTTGAACACTTCCATTGAAGGAGAACTCACCACCTCCCGTGGTAACCTGTTCCACTCACTGATGCCCCAGGATGTGAAGTTTTCCCAGTGGAATGAACGGGCAAACCACCCCTGGTGTCGCAGCACCCCTTGCAGGCTCTCACAGCGCAGCAGGGTGATTCAGCACCCCAGTTGAGAGTCACTGCTCTATAATTTCGTACAAGTTACGGCTAAAATCTCAATACAATTCTCAATTGTAAAACCAATTTCAAACGCAATGATGTAATATAGCAGAGTAGTGAGATAAAAAGTTCTTATGTTATGCAACGTTTTGTATCTTACATTTATACAGACTGAAAAGCCAAAATGCATGTTTTCCTCTAATTACGGTAAATGGCCCAGGATGCAATGAGGCCGTAAATATTAAGCAGGGGATTAGCAATGCAGATCTAAAAGGCGGAGTGTGATTGGAGCAGGAGTTTGACATAGTTGCTGTTAAGTAGAGGAAGGATACTACACGGTTCCCGGGTAATGACACTGAACTCCAATTTTTTTCTCCATTCCGGACTGACCTGTTAATGATCTGGTTTATTCTTTTAAATACATGTTCGATGATGCGGCATAGTCATGAAGTTACTTCACGCCAGGCTGGATATGTTTCCTGCAACTGGTCCCGACTATAATAGGCAGGATGTGTAACCATGTAGGCAGAGGGGACTGCCAGAAGAGTTAGGGTGCTATGTCTATTATTCTACCAAGGAGCGGGCGATCCTCCTGTGTGCCACTATGTAAAAGATGACCCTGCCCGTGGTTTCCACACAACCCCCCGAGCCCATTCTGAACTGAGAGCCTGTTCCATTTGGCCTCCCAGTCATTTACACTTACATTATAATCCCAGAAGTACAAATGATTTGTGTTGCGGCATTACTTATCAGTGACTTTCTTACATTTTGTTTTTCAGACATACAAGAGTGTTATGAATTAATGCTGAATTCTTCAAATAGGGATGTGACTAAGAGTCTAAACCCAGACCCACCCAAGGTGGACCCGCAGGTAATCAGACCTAGTAGCCCATTTTATTTGCTGGATGCCATAGGTATGGATGTATGTTCTCCTAGAAGCAATGCTTCTGTGAGAGAATATCTCCGCACATGTGCCCCACACAGTACCCATATGGCAGAACGCAGACGCCAACGCATCTCCGTTCACTGCTGTGAAAGCAAATACGAGCACTACGAGATGTACACAAAACCTAAAAGTAAGTTCATCAGATCAAATATAGATGATGGGGTGTCTTATAGTAGTACAAAGAGTACATATTGGTAACAACAGAATCCATCTAACCTGCTGAAACGTTTACCAATACAATGTTAGCAAGTATAAGGGTGCTTTCACATGGGGTAGAATTTTACCACATCCCTCATCCAAAATCACCCTAAGGTGATCTTGCAGAACATCTCCCCACCCAATAAGGAAAATGGCAATTACCGTAATCCTATAAAAAAGGTACAGAATTTTCCATACACACTCATTGTCAAAAACAAATCCCTCCCCTAGAAGGAGTTGTCAGAATGAAATTAAACTTTCTATGTGTGATTGTGATGTTGATATAAGTAAGTGATTACAATATCAGAGGAAAAGGACTGTTTATTGTAGAAAACTGAATACTTAAAGGGAGGTTCTAATATCCTGTTGTATTGCATCTAGCTTGGATACAAGATGTGATACGGGTGGGCATGGAGGCTCTAGTACCCTGCTCTACGGCCCCTAGCTTGGATACAAGATGTTATATGGGCATGAAAGCTCTAGTACCCTGTTGGGCTGCTTCTAACTAGGATACAAGATGTGATACGGGCGAGTATGTAGGCTCTAGTACCCTGTTGAGTCGCCTGTAGCTTGGATGCAAGATGTGATACGGGCGGACATGGAGGCATACAGGCTCCGTATGGTATCCTGCTGCATATTGGTCCACATTTGCTGTAACTGAGCCTCTAGATCATGCAAACTTGTAGGCGTCCCAGATGGTCCCATACATGTTCTATTGGCAATAAATCTGGCGACCGGGCAGCCACAGAAGTATGACAATGTTGTGGGGGCATTCCTTGTTGTCTGCTGGAAAATGCCTCTTGTGTTCCTCTTATGGTGGTTTCCATGTGGCTGCAGGATGTCCTGATCATGTTGTTAATCTGTCATTGTTCCTTGTACCACTACTAAGGGTGACCGACTGTCATATGTGATGGCTCCCAAGACCATCACACTGGCAGTGGGGGCAGTGTGCCAGTCCACAGCAAAGGCAGGATTGAGGCATTCACCCCTAGATCTTCAGCCATGAACACGGCTGTCGTCAGCGCCCAAACTAAACCTGGATTCGTCACTGAAGACAACCCGGTTCCACTCTATAGAAGTCTAATTTTATTCTATATGACACTGCAAACTGAGGTGATGGTGGGTGGGTATCTAAAGCACTACACATAATGGGCACCATAAAACCAAATGTCCTTCAGCCAAGAGCCTGGAATGGTTCCAACAGACACAGGGGCCTGTAATGATGGTGCCATCTGTCTCTCGATGGTGGACAAAGAAACAGTTGAAGCTGCTCATGCTAGTTTTTTGATCAAATGATCCTCTGTACTGGTGGTCTGTCAATGGCATCCTGAGCCCAGTCACCTTGTGTGTGTGTGCCTTCATGAATCTACTGCTCCCATACCTCCTAACAGTTTAGCTAGAACGGCACAAGTGGGGGTCAATTCATCAATACGACCATCCAGCTTCTCGCATTCCAATAATGCGCCCCTCCCCAAACTTTAACTGGGCAAAATCTCTTTACATCAAAGAAGTCAACAAGCTCTACACGAGCGTCAAAAGAGGTCCACTACACAAGTAGCCTCTACGAGTCGTATTAAAAGCCAAGGGTGGAACCAGTTTCAGGGCCTCAGGTGGCAAGACCATTCATCTAATCACGCCGCAGCTCTAATCATTTGCATGTCTGCCTGATGTAACTGCATGCCAAGTTTTGCAGCAATGCAACAACTCCCTCTAGGAGTGTATATGGCCCTAGTAGAGATATACTATAATACATCTCACTTAGGTTATACACACTAGGGTAGATTTATTAATCTTCCTAAGCGTGTGTTGACATAAAGCAGATTTGGTGCTAATTTTTCGTAGCGGCAAATTCCACAGATTTTGGGCTCTTTTACACGAGCGTATATTGGCTGTCCTTTTCACGGCCGGCTGATATATGCTACCATCTGATGCATTGGATTCCAATGCATCAGATCACATGGCCATATTCCCGTATGCGAATATAGCACCGGGCACTTTTACGCCGGGCCAGAAAGATAGTCCTGGAAGTATCTTTCTGTCTGGAATACGTTAGCCGCTGCATGGGCTCTTATGGGAGCCAATGACCGAGACCGGAGAAGGGAGGTGGGAGGGAGTTTAGCAGCGTGACAACTAAACTCCCCCCCCCTTCTCTCCTCCCCTCCGGCTGTTTGCAATGGGAGGGGGCGGAGCTAAGCGAGGGAGGGGGAGACAGCTAAGCTGTCTCCCCACACGCAACGGCATTGCGGCCTCGGCGTATATGCGTCGGGGCTGTGCTGTCTGAACTGGTGCACAAACGTTAGATTTGTACGCCCGTTCTTACATTTTTACAGCGCCGGCGGGCGCACGTAAAAACTCCAACGAACGCGTGAAAGAGCACTGAAGTGCAGATTTTAATGTGGATCCATAGCAGACTTCACTCCAATTGAAAGGCCACATGATGATGCATATTATACATAGATTGGCTAAACCTGCTGACTTTGGTGGGACTGACCAGCCCTACCAACTCTCCGTCAACAGCAGATGGCGGGGAGATAAGGATTGGATTTCAACTTGCCCAATCCTTTTGTTCTCGGGAGATAAGTTGCTGCCAGACACATGTATAGTGGCTGAGCTGAGTGTGCATGTGTACAGGTGGGACAAGAGAAATAGCTGTCGGCTGAACAAGACAACACCTATCATATCTCATGTGTGTGGGCATTAATAGACTAGCTAGTCTTAAGAATGCACCAATGATAAATGGATGATACATTTGGTGTATATTTACATCTTTCTCTCTCTTCATGCCACTTATTGATTGGCTTAGTTTCCACCAAACGTTTAGCATATGTTGTCGCATTTAAGCCATACTCTCCTTCCCATTAATCCATTGCCTGTTTCCACGGAGCCACGCCCCCTTGTCTGACAAGGTGCAAAAAGTGTTTAAAAGATTGAGACATAATTCTGGCATATTTAGTTGAGTAAATCTTCTCCAATGTTCACAATTTAACATACAATAGGCAGAAGCAAACTGGGCTGAGATTGTACAAATATTGGCTTATCATTTTAATGTGATTTGAAACCACTTACTAACTATAATCTTATTTCTTTATATATGGTAAATATGTGGTGTGTGTATATATTCTACATTAATGCAAACATTTATTCCTATTATTTCTTAAAGACTATTTGCGAATTGGATCTTGAAGATAACATGACATCTAATCTGG
Organism: Eleutherodactylus coqui; assembly: GCF_035609145.1. Classification (NCBI taxonomy): domain Eukaryota; kingdom Metazoa; phylum Chordata; class Amphibia; order Anura; family Eleutherodactylidae; genus Eleutherodactylus; species Eleutherodactylus coqui. The sequence continues at coordinate 43,031,992 of NC_089846.1, read as the reverse complement.
AGCCTCAGTGTGTTCGTGTAATTGGGAAGGTTACAGAAGAGAAGACTACTGTCCAGACGTTACTGTGCCCTCTACACACCGTTCTTCCCAAGGTCAGACTGCGTAGACACCAGTACATACTGCTTCTGTGATAGGAGTTGCATTTTTGTATTCTTTGAACTGTAAAAAAATATATAAGTACAGGTCACTTATAATCCACACGACAAGAGTTTATATGTACTGTGGGCCTTGAAAATTGACAATACACATAAGGCCGGCTGCACACGGCCAGGTCAGATTCCGCATGTGGGATCCCGCAGCTGAATCCGACCCTGTGCCCAGGCGGTGACCCCAGCATACCTGTCCGCCGTCTTCATATCTTCGCTGTGGATGTGCTGGGCTAGCACGCATGCACAGTACAGATTATGCCGCGGCATCGCTAGGTGAGGATGCGGATCCCGTGACTTTTCCGCAATGATGATTCCGGAATGGTCGCTGGGCGGACGTCTTCCATTGACTTCAATGGAAGCCTTCTGTACGGAAACCATACAGAATCGCAGCGGGCTGCAATTTTTCCTCCGCAAGTGGAAAATCCCATTCGATTTCCGCTCGTGTAGAGGAAATCGTGTTTTGTCATAGCATGCTATGGGCTGCATTTGCTGCGGAATCCAAAGACGGACGCCCGCTCCGGATTCCGGCAATGCAAATCTGCCCGTGTGCAAGCGGCCTAAGAGAGCCATCCGCTGAACAGCTATTTCCTCCAACCTGTACAATAGGAGAGACTCTATCTAGCTGCCTCATGAATTTGCGGTGTCATCAATTACTTCACTCGTAAACTTAATATATCGTCAATTTTAGATGTAAAAACATTTTCGGTCTATAAAGTGTACAAAAAATGGGCACACCAAAAAGTAACATCAATGGGAGATATCGCTATTCATCATTTAATTATCATATACATAATCATATTTTAAAAAATCAAGATTGTACAGGGAAGAAAAAAGGCTAAGTATTGCACCATGCCTGCTGTCTTGCGCATTATGCATAAAGTGTCAGTGCGCACTACAGAAAAACCCGCAATACTGTATTCCATCATAGTTTATCCAGCTATAAAAGGTCATCAAAGGATTACGTAAGCGGCACGCAAAGCAAATGTCACCATCTACAGTGCAGTCCCCACCTTAATATATAAAGCAATATACCAATAAATAGCCACATGATAGTAAGTATGCAGCATATCTCGCCCATATAATATTATTCAGCATGGAGCGGAAGTCCATAAAAACAATCATTATTTAAAATGTCATGGATCTCAACAAAACTGGAGCGGTAACATTTACTAATGCGTTTCAGACTATAGAACAGTCGCATGGCATGTGGCACCACATCCCTCTGACAGCACAACAAGGTATTGGGTATGTTGCAATTTAGCATGCTCAATCTTTGTTTCCCATGACATCTGCTGCTCAGTTTTAAGAACAGCATCTGAAAACTAAATACAAAAAGGATCTAAATGTTTTATATATAAAAGCTGTGGAAATTCACTATGATGATCATTGGTGCCAGAGCACTGTATTAACCCTTTGCAATTCAATCTTGAATTCAGGGTTTCCTAGGGGGCTTTCTTTTTCTGCCATTATACAATGGTGCCATCTGCTGGCTAGAGCCAGTATTTTGGTATGGGATATGCTGGAGAGGCCCCCGACAACAGAGCAGCCAGTAATATACAGTAAGAATACCCTGCCGGACGTCTCCCGACATCAGAGCTGTACAGCCTTCAATCAGAATGTCTTTAGACGTCAGACAGTGGATTTGAAAGGGTTAAAGTAACCCTCCATTCTAGGGACAAAACGTGTCCAAGGACTGGAGGGAGGGGGGACTTGTATTACATGGTGCTCTCCTTTCTCCCAGTTCAGCCACCGATCCACTTGATCTTGGAGTCCCTAATTATTCTTCTGAGATGGCTGCAGTGACCTTTAGGCTTTCCAATGCACACTGAGCACTGGCGGCCAATCATAAAGCAGCCCTCTCCGATCCCAGGATAAATTTTGAACACGGAACTATAGGGTTGCTTTTTAAACTTTTGTAGGCATTAATCCATTTTTCACTTTGTTTAACCCATTCCCAACATCCTCAGGAGTCAATTGTGCTCAATATACCGTGGGTGTCGGCTGTCTTTGACAGCAGACATCCAGCCACAACTGCTGTGAGTGGAGATAACTTTGATTTCCACAGTTAACACTCTAGATCCTGCTGTCTGTTCTGACAGCAGCATTTAAAAGGCCTGACAGTAGGAGAGGGCTACCTCTGTCACTCAAATTGTTTGCTCTCAACAAGATCATGGGCGGCTGTTTGTGCATAGGAAGAGAGCTGTCATTCAACATGCAGCGGGCTCCATGTGACTTGGAGCTCAGCCCTGGGTCAAACCTCAAAGTGTATTTTATTTTGAAAAGCCGCAGTGTTTCAGAATAAACACCCACAGGGGCAACAGGCTTCCCTGTCCCGGAATTATATTGGCTGTGGTTTGGGCACCATGAACCCAATGAGAAAATCCTTTTGAGAATGCCTGTAAGAATTTAATATACTGCAATACTGAAGTACTGCAGTATATTGTACAAGCAATCTAACAATTGCTGGTTCAAGTCCACTATGGAGGGTTTAAAAAAAAAAAAAAAAAAAGGTTTATTAGTTTTCTCGAATTAGTAAATTTTAAAACTATGAAAAGTTAAAGAAAACCTTCTACCATTTTTCAAATAAAAAAATTAATGTAAGTACCGTATATTCTGGCGTATAAGGCGACGGGGCGTATGAGACGACCCCCCAACTGTCACCTTGTACGCCGGGAATACAGTAGAGCAAAAAAAAAAATCCTTACTCACCTCCCCCGGCGTTCTGCGGCGCTGCTGCAGGCTGTCGCTCCCTCCTGGTCCCCGGCAGAGCATTGCTTTCTGGACACGGGGCTTGAAATCCCCGCCTCCAGAAAGCTAATACTGTGATTGGCTAACACACGCCGTCAGCCAATCACAGCCATTCAATGACATCATTGAATGGCTGTGATTGGCTAAAACACACATGCCTTCAGCCAATCACAGCCATTCAATGACGTCATTGAATGGCTGTGATTGGCTGACGGCGTGTTAGCCAATCACAGTATTAGCTTTCTGGAGGCGGGGATTTCAAGCCCCGCATTCAGAAAGCAATGCTCTGCCGGGGACCAGGAGGGAGCGACAGCCTGCAGCAGCGCAGCAGAACGCCGGGGGAGGTGAGTAACGATTTTTTTTTTTTGACACTTTCTTTTTTTTTGTATTACCGGCGTATAAGACGACCCCCGACTTCAGAGCAGATTTTTGGGGGTTCAAAAGTCGTCTTATACGCCGGTATATATGGTAAAATGGTATTGTCCAATTTATTAAAATATCACATTATTTGCGAACGCCATCAAATGAAAAATCCACAATGCCAGAATTGAGCAATTACAAGTTGCTCTGCAAAAAACAAGCATTCACACAGCTGCACGGACAGAGAAAAGACACACCATGAACGTGGTAAAAAAAAACCAAAAAACAACCCCCAACAAGAAAATGGAGAAATTGCGGGGTTTTTTTCCATTTCGCCCAACTTACAAATTTATTTCTACAAAACGTTTGCAAAACACAAGCCCTCCCATAGCTATAAAACTGGAAAAATAAAAAAATTATGATTTTTTTGAAAGTGGGAAGGTAAAATGAAAATGGAAAAAAAAAGAGAGAGTTACAGTGGGAAGGGGTTAAAACAAGTCATCTGTAAATACACTGTCAAGTGGAGGATTGGGAAGTAACAACACTGTGTGCCCATAATACATGGAAAGATGTCATTGTGTCAGTCCACCCTTCAATTACCGGCTATCCAAACTGCATTTAATAAACTGCAATAAGGTTTTCATTCATACTGCACATTCTGAATCATCTTGTGGTTTACAGCGCTCAGTATGAATGCTGCCCTTTGGTTGTGGGCCAATTTTAAGTGCATATATTACTGTAAGAACACTTTGTATTTTTCCTCCTCCTTTAACACAGCTGCTGCTCCTCAGATTATTCCTCTTTCTTCATTAACAGCTATGTTATCAAAGTAATGTACATCCTTTTCACCTTCTTCTATACATTAATCACCCTACTGCCACCACTGCACACCCACGCACAATCCAACCAACAAGAGGCTACGTGAAGCAAGCTACAGCCTACAAATGACAATGGCATATTAGTTCTTTCCATATTTCTTCTTCTCCTTGCATAACACTATAGCACTTGTAGATACGGGAATTACACAAATGTTTCTACATGGACTTAAAATGAATCCGCTGATATATATGTGTATGAGTTTCCAATGCATAAACCCGGGAAGAGATGAAAAAAGCAAGAAACTGGAGTGTACTTTTTGTGTTATAGATTCTAGTTTTAAGAATATTAAGTTAAAAAAAATCCTTTTCCCAACCGTCACATAAAAAAATTAAATAAAAAATTGGTATTGTCATGTCCGTAATAGTCCAATTTACTAAAATATTAAATCATTTAATGGTGAATCCCATCAGAAAAAATATACATTGCTAGAATTGCTGCAAAATAGTACCAATAAAAACTACAGGTCGCCCCACAAAAAAAAAACGGAAAAAAAAAAAAAACGCTCACACAGCTGCGTTGACAGTGAAACGACACATCATGAACGCAGTGGAAATAACCACCGCAAAAAATGGCAAAATTGTGTTTTTATTCTATTTTATTCCCCCATTAGAAAATGTGTTTTTTAAATCCATGTTCAGAGCTCTGTATATTTTTAAAAGAGAATGGTTACATGTAGACCCTGGCCCCAGCCATGTATGGTAAAGGGGTTTTCTCATTACTTAAAATTGTTCCACAACCACTTTGTACTTTCTGGTTTCTGCTGACCAGGACCTGTGACTGCTGCAGCCAATCACTGATCTCAGCAGTGACCTTCTATAGCCAGTGATTGGCTGCAGCAGTCACAGGTCCTGGTCAGCAGCAACCAGGAAGTACAGAGTGGCTGTGGAGCAACCTTAGCTAATAGGGAAACCCCTTTAAGACCCATGTACATTTAGCATATTATAAGACTGGTGCATAGACAGTCCATTCTGCAGACCGCGCTTCCAAATTATTTTACCCTCCAGCCGATTTATTTCAACTTATATGATGGCACCGTTCCTGCCTTCATGTCTTCATCACAGTCTCTTCTTATGTTTTTAGCACGTTGGCTCCCTCGTTATACATTGCACAGCTGGGCTTCCTTCATGCGCCTCCTCTATAGTTATTAATAGTTTTCTCAGACAGGCAGACTCATTTGTACTTGTTCTAAATAAGAAAATAGTGGGATTAGGGAAATGATTTACCAGTACGTTTCAATAAAATTCTCAGATCATTACTTAAATATGTGCCTTGGATGTAGCTTGAGATTCTTGGTTTTAGTCTAGGACTACACAATGACTTTGGCCTCAACACATGTTGCACGGCCAAAGATTACTCGCTACGGTGCATTCTAATGTAAGTGAATATGATCATGTTGCAACTCAAAAATTTGCTGGGACCTCAGACCCAACAATCCAAAGAAATCTATCAGGTTTGGATTTTCTGCAATTGTGGGTCACCACAACTTCCATTGAGACTACAAGATCCAGCATGGCCAAGATGTCACTATGCGATATTAGAAGACATCATACCCCTCTCTGTAAGAGAACTACAACTCAACACATCCAGTCTCTTATTATGGGTAGTCAGAAAGTATAAGAATAGAAAACTACAACTCCCAATGCTTCTCTGGCTGTAAGATGTCATCCAAGAATCCATCATCACAGGACCTCCACTCTCCACTGCTGAGCTCCATCCCCTCATGACATCACAGGTTCCTCAGCTCCACTGCCCAGCATCACCTATTACACTGTTGATCTCTGCCACCCTTGTGACCCCATCAAAGATCCTTATTCACTAATCCTGTACATTGAGGGTCTTTTCCTCTCCTGTGTGTCATAGCCCCCCCCCCCCCTTCCCACTGGGTGCCACAACTTGCCTCACAGATGAAACGTCCTCAATGTCATTGATAACAACTTGAACTGGATTCTCTGGGTAATGAGCAGCCAGTGAAGGGATTGGCAGAAGATTAACTGGGGGAGAGGTGAATAAGACAGGCAACAGAGTTGAGGATGCATTGGAGAAACGTAAGGAAGGCCACAGAGTTGAGGATGGATTGGAGAAACGTAAGGAAGGCCACAAAGAAGGATGTTGCGGTAGTCTAAATCAGAGATGATGAGGGCATTTTTGTTGACTCTGGGTTGAGGAAAGATCATATCCAAGAGATGTTTTTGTGCCCATTGAAGACTCACAATGAAAGGACATTCTGAGTACGACCCCTACATATACAGTAGGGATTAAAGACCCTGCTTCTGCTATCATCAGAAGCATGTTGGGTTGTCAGCTGTTAGTCACAGCTCAAGGAGAAGGCAGGAGGAGTTTTTAACCCTATCTGCCTTCTCCTTTCTTTAGTACATAGCGCTCAATGCACTCTTCCTTTCCACAGTCATTTTTGTGGCATTTCTTTTTATGTTATAAAACATGCCATGAATTTAATGCATTTTTTAAAAACTGTTTTTGTTCCTTTTTTTTTCATTAAACGTTTTTTGTGTAGCAAACTGTAGTTTTTATTGGTACCATTTTTTCCGATACAGAAATCTATGGGTAACACCCGAAAAAAACCCACAAGTCTGTATGTAAAAAAAACATGCATGAACTGACAACAGGGTTATGGCTACCCAAGACTCATTGATGCGCATGAAGAGTGGTGGCTAGCCTGTCTGATCTGATCCAATAGAAGGGCTACTATAGCACAAACTAAAAAAAATTGCTGGCTATGATAGATGGGCGTCAGTGAATTGCAGCTTATGCAAGGCCACAGACTGGTCAGAATATCATTGTACACCCCTTCATGGCGGCGGCCTATTCTAGTAGGATACTGTGAAAGGGGCCACTGGGTGGAGGTCAGGCCCTCTAGAAGGTTTGGGGCTGACAACCACAGGAGACTCTAGATATCTGGCATAACAGGCTCCATCACAAAAGTACATCAGGATAGACAGTGGCTTGTGGCAAATAGCAAACTGGAGGCCTGACATCTTTCTTTTTAAGGACATGGCCTCCCTTAAAGGGGTTGTCCCGAGGCAGCAAGTGGGTCTATACACTTCTGTATGGCCATATTAATGCACTTTGTAATGTACATTGTGCATTAATTATGAGCCATACAGAAGTTATAAAAAGTTTTTTACTTACCTGCTCCGTTGTTAGCGTCCTCGTTCCCATGGAGCCCGACTAATTTTCGCCCTCCGATGGCCAAATTAGCCGCGCTTGCGCAGTCCGGGTCTTCTGTAGTCTTCTATGGAGCCGCTCGTGCCAGAGAGCGGCTCCGTGTAGCTCCGCCCCGTCACGTGCCGATTCCAGCCAATCAGGAGGCTGGAATCGGCAGTGGACCGCACAGAAGAGCTGCGGTCCACGAAGCAAGAGGTTCCCGGCGGCCATCTTCACAGGTAAGTATAGAAGTCACCGGAGCGCGGGGATCAAGGTAAGCGCTCCGGTAAGCTGTCTGTACGTCCCTGCATCGGGGTTGTCTCGCGCCGAACGGGGGGGGGGGTTGAAAAAAAAAAAAACCCGTTTCGGCGCGGGACAACCCCTTTAAGGACACTGCCTAGTTTGGCGCAAAAGACGCAACGTTTTTTTGAGGATTTTCTTCTTCACTTTTCAAAGGCCATAATTTTTTTATTTTTCCATTGACATGACCATATGAGGGCTTGTTTTTTGTGTGGTAAACTAGTTTTTATTGGTACCATTTTTGGGTGCATGTAATGTATTGTAAAACTTTAGAGAAGGGCTCGTGATCTGAGGCATACCACATCATCTGTTACAGGTGGAGGAGGCAGAGTTATGCCATGGGCATGTATGGCTGCCAGTAGAATGGAGTCATTGGTGTTTATTGATGATTTGTCTATGGATAGAAGTGGCAGGATGAATTGTGAAGTATACGGAGCAAGACTTTCTGCTCAGATTCATTCAAATGTAGCAAAGATGATAGAACAGAATAAAAAACAGTGCGGCTATAAACAATAAAAAGTCAATTAACGCACAGTTTTTACATAATTTGAACACTGCACCGACTTATACGATGTAGCTGTTTTTGGACACATTGCAGTTGCGTCTCAGTCACTACGTGGGACCGCATGGCCTATCGTGAAAGCACAACCAGTTGAAGGCTGCTTAGGTGCTATGTTGGCTTGGGGTATCCCTTCCTATAGTGGCATCCTAACATCTGGGACATTATTCTTCCCACAGTTCTGTGGCGTTGATTGCTGATGCATGGGCCAAAGCACACACTCCTATTAACTCGGCAGCGCTAACTCTCTCCTCCTGAGACCCTAGAAATCTCTTACTTAGCAGTACAGTGGAGAGGAAGACTCCCTATCCTCCCATACTCGACTCATCAGCTTGTCCTTCACATTCTTGGTCTATGGCCTTGTCATAGCTGCAGCTGTTGTCACCTGGTAAAGCGAAGGGGAGATTCGCTTTCCTCCCATACATAGGCTCTTACAATGGGCTGCGCTCACAATGGCGGTCATCTTCTGCTCTTTTATCGAGGTCTATAGGGTTTATATAGAGCAATAAGGACTGAACTTAAGCCCTGGTAGTTTAAAGCCTTACATGCCTCAATCAATAGCAACTGCAGCATGTTAGTAGAGAACAGGGGCCACTGCAGTCATGATGACCATCGCCTCCCTGGCCTGCTTAGCTCTACTCTCCCGCAATCACTCTCAGCAGAGGCCCTTCCTCCTGCCCCCAGAGCGGATGATGCGCTAGCCACGTCATTGCTCGTATACAGGGGTCTAGCGCTTTTTCTTCTGTTATTTACGCTGGTGATGTGGCAGTACACACATATAAACAACTGAGACAACTGACAGCATACATCATTCCTAAGGACCATGCACTAATTAAAGCAACCAATGTTATGAAAATTACTAGTAAGGGAATTCTAAAACTCTTTTCAACAATGAGCAACATGGCACTAAAGTACCATTAAAGTCTATGGCCAGGTGTGCTTTTAAAAATTACCTATAACTCAACCATGACTAGGTAATGATTATTTCATTTCTTCAATGTTGATTGCAGTTTTCCTCTGTACAGCTTTGCTGCACCCTGGCTGCATTAGCTAAGCTACCATAGTCTGAAATCTGCCCCATCTCATCATACGCTCAGGTTGCGATCTCTCCCAATTACTTTACACTGCAACTCCACTTACCAGTTTGCAGGTGAATACAGGACATATGTAATTGCAGAAATAATAAGATTATCTAGTAAGAAAAGAATTATGGAACACTTTTGACACATATATTGAAGTAAATGAATGGAAAATATGGAAGAAGATTAAAGGAAGAGTAGAAGCAGCTGTTGTGTCAAACTGAGTAGGTAGACTAGTGTTGGAAGAAGAGGATGGGTGAAGCAAACCTATGGTGGTGCCTGAAGTTGAAGGCAATGGTGAGGCTATAAGGCCGAGTCAGTCCTCTGTGTGGGGGTGCTGCCAGCCAGATGTACGCCTCACATGTAGAGGGCATGAGTTGATGTGCAGAAGAAAGAAGGAAAAAGTCTGGCACACGGTGCAACTTTCCAACTACAGTAGACTGGCTCACACATGGCTGGATGCCCGCTTCTGGATGTCCCCATGAACAAATTAGCTAGGACTTTATGTGACACTACTGTCCTCAATCCCGTTTGACTGAATATATCATCACCATTTTTTATATTAATTAAAACCAGATAGAGAAACATATTTCATTTTTTAATCTATTTTAATTTGCCGATTCGTAGAAATTTTTTTATTCTGTTGTCTGTACATGACTATGGAGGCTGACATCTTTCCTGAGTTACATTTAACAGCATTTAGAAGATATGCTTTACAGCAGCCTCATGGGCCATTCACACAATGGACAGGAGCTGACCCATTGACTTGTATGGGAGACTGCTCATTTTGCAGAGAGGAGAGTAGATAGTTACAGCTGATCATCTATTGTGAATGGTGGATCCTGTGTTATCTACAAATAGGTGTTACCTTGCAGCGTAATCCTGCCGTGATGTTAAGGCCCTTTTACACGGGCCGACAGCCTTTCAAACGACTGCACGAGTGCTGACGTCACCACTAAGAGCATTTAAATTGAAAGACTTGCTGCTGGCTCATGGGCATCTCCCCAGCACTCAGCGCTTCACCTCCAATAGGAAGTGCTGAGCGGGGAGCATTTACAAAGGACGTGAAGCCACCGAGCCAACGACAAGTGAGCAACCGCGAACGGCAATTGAGCGTTTTTTGGGGGGGTTTTCACATTCACACTGAATGATTATCGCTCAAATCTGTTCATTTGAATGAATTTTGAGCGATAATCGTTATGTGTGAATGGGCCTTTAGTGGGATGACTGCTGCAAAGCTTTCTCTACAGATCAGGAAGTATCTGCTGATTATTTTTAATATTTGACTGTGTGGACAGTGTGAAAAATGCAGGATTTTAGGTTGTTGGTTTTTTTTTAAAATATGAATTGTGACTGAAAATTTAAAAAAACCACAAACAATTTTTAAACCTGTTTAACACAAAAATGTGATTTATAAAATAGGCCATTTTCTGATGACACTTTCCTTTGAAGAACAGGCTATCTGCCTCGAAACACATTTTATGCTGGTTTTATTCTGCTTTATGACTTTTTAGTCAAGATTTGATCCTCTATTTACAGTCAAAAGCATCTTTACTTGGAAGATTGCACCATGTGTCAGACTTTTCTTCTTTCATCTGCATAAACTTAGTAGGTAATACAAAAGGTGGTGAAGAAGAATTACTTGTATTGGATCTTACAATACATTTCAGGACCAGACTGATCCCTAAAAATTACCTGCCCCACCTGAAAACGCTGCCACAACTACATATACTTGCCTAACATACATGGGTTTTACCCCTCAGCAACTTGTTTTCTGTAACCTTACCACCATTGTGGTTATTTGTAACATAAGGCTGAGTTCTTACAGGGCGGAATCCCGCCGGAAATCTCGCGGTTTGGCTGCAGCGAAAAACCACAAGATTTCCGCCCTGAAAGCGCTGTTTCAAAACCTGCGGCACTTTGCCACGAGTTTTGGAGCGGCTTCGCCGCAAGCTTTTCCATTGCACCCGGTGCTCCAATAGAGAAGAGCGGGGCTGCAACGGGAAAAAAAAAGAAATTGACATGCTGTGGCCGGGGAATCCGCGCAGCAGCGCCGGTTTCTGTCGGCTTTGCTGCGACGAATTGGCAATTTTGTCGCACTGCTACAATGCTACAAATCGCATGTATGAGAAGCCCATGCTTTCTCATGGGTTCCTTCACACATGCGATGTTTTGTAGAATGCAACAACCCGGCATATCGCCGGACCCGCAATTTTCGTGTGGTGCAATGCAACTTTGACAGTGGAAAATCCTGTCAAAGCCCTAATCTAAGCCTTGAGTGCGGGAAAAAATGTAAAAAAGACATACATCACCTTAAAAACGCTTGCCGCCGCTTCTCCCAGGGTCCCGGCACTGATCATCTTCTTCATCTTCTGGTCGGGGATTGAAAAGTCCCCGCTTCCTGGACGCGCTGGCTGTGATTGGCTAACGCTTAGCCAATCAGAGCAAGTGCTCGATAAATGGCAGTAAACCACCGGCGTATCACGCAGTGTGATTGCTATGGAAAGTGCCGGCACACTGTCCACAAGCAGAGAATTATTGTGACTCTCCGCTCATGGAGGGCAATTCGCAGCATGCCTATCTATTAGATTAGGCTGACCGGCGGAGAATCGTGTGCAGCTCCTGCTTCCAGGCGGTGGCTCCTGCGGCAGAGATTTGCCGCGGGACTTCGCAAGGCCCGTGGACAGCCAGCCAGCTCCCCAAGAAAAGGACTCGCATTAGGCATCAGCAGCTATAGTTGACATTTACTGAGGCTGTCACAGCCACCATCATGTAACAGGAAACCAAATTATATATTCATGTGTGTGTGGTTGTGTATGTTTGGAAATTGTTTGGGGGTAGCTGAGAACCCCCCCCCCCCCCAAATTACTAGAAGTAGATCTTGCATACTTTCAGCTATGCTGAGATTTGCGCGGCTTCTGTGGTACTTTCGTCTTGGATATGAATGTGAAAGGATTATGAAAGCTGAAGGAGCTTGTAGACCCTACGACTTAAATCTCCGGCGGTGTTTCAGCTGTGTGGTACTATGCTAATTGTAAGGCACTCCTCAAGCACAGTCCATACAGACCTCCCTCACCAACCTGAGGAACGGGTCTTTTCTGATGAGCAGCTCAATGAACGTTCCACATTTTGTTGAGTACTCTCTTTCCTGGATGATAGCGCTATCTCCGGGGTAAGCCCCTTCTAACATTGCCAATCCTGAGAGATGCTGGGTGTTGCTATGGGTGTTATATTTGTAGGGCCACCTTGAAGATGAGGGTCTCATGTTGGGACCTGCTTAGTGTGATCTGTAATAGAGGGTCACACAGAGTGTAATTAACGCAGAGCATTATTTATGTGATAAACCACATACTGCCTGAGCACGCTGTCCGCGGATGTGGCTTCCATGTGCTATGTGCATATAATACTTTCATGAAGACGTGCGCGCTGAGTAGTCACTGCTATCTAGCTCAGCCATAGGCTTTATTTCCACAAGCGCATATACGGCTTGTTTTCACGCCCAGGCGCATATACAGTACCCATGTGAAGCATTGATTTCCAATGCAGCCGTTCACACGGGCGAATATACGGCGCGTAAATATGCCGGCAGCATGGAAAAAAGAACATATACGCGGTTGCTACATATACGCTTAGCCAAAACATGGTTTTGGAACTATGTTTTGGCCAATATACGCCGGCGGCTCCTATAGACTTCTATTGTAGCAGGGAAAGAGAAGGGAAGGGGAGGCATTTTTGCAGCGTCCAACGCTGCGAAAAGCTTACGGGTGCCTCTATATAGGCACTGGAAGGCATCCCGAGCATTTTGGCAGACCGAGGGTTTTCCGGGGTGCTGCATATTTTTTTGCTAAAAACTACGCTCGCGGTCGTGTGAATGGACGAGAAAATGCTGACCGTGATCGCGGAAAAAAGCCCATTCAGGCGCTTATACGGAGTAGGCGTGAAAACATAAAAACGCAGTCGCCGTATATGCGCTGATGGGAAAGAGACCTAAGGACTCGTTAAAATGTTTGTGCTCATAATACATAGTCAATAGGACTCATTGATTTCAATGGGTTCGTTCGCATGAGCATATTTTTCAGGAGATGTGCGATCGTCTGAAAGAAATAAGTGGCATGTCCTATCTTGGTGTGAATTACGCACTGTAGAACTCATTAAAATAAATGGGCATGCATAAATACACGCAAATTACGCAGGAAACCTGCGCATTCGCTGCATATTAACGCACAAAATCAGTGCACTTTTGTGCGTTCTTTTTGTGTATGCAAATAAGCATGGTGTAAGCGATCTTCGTTCACGTAAACAAGCAGCGCATTTACGCTGCTGAAATGTGCCTACGCCCATGTGAATGATCCCTTAGCATGCTGTTACATGCAGCGTTACTGCCCTGCAGAGTGAAGCAGGAGCTACAATGATGACAGCCAGCAGCTGGATGTCTCGTAGTCCCTGAACTCGGATGTTCAGGGGCCGGCTGTAAAGTATTGCTCCTCCTGTGCTTTGCATGGCAGTAACGCTGCGTCTCATAGCAGGCATAGATCTACACCTGGAAAAACAATGCATTGTTCGCAATGGGTATATTTACATGTGCAATGCTTCTCTCGCAGCATCACTGCGAGATAGAGAGGTCGCAGCATGTCATATTTTCATAGGAGTCTCGTGTAAAAATTGGCCTTGCAATGTGTGGTGTCCCGCATATCACGCAACACACGGACTAGCTGTTTCAAGTTGCGCCCGAGAATCGCCGTGTAAATATGGCCTAAACATTTCATTTTGGGAAGACTTTGGAGAAACCACTTGTTATGTAAGGGTCCGTTTACAGAAAACGATTTCTCAGTTCGCTCATTCGCTTGGGCAGCTTGTTTATACAGACAGATATATCGCTCCGTTGTTTTTATTCACTGTATAAGTAAATGAGAGGGGCTGTTTAAACTGAACAATAAGACCCACCGGGCTTTATCGCAAGTTGGGAGAGGGAGCTAGGGAAATCCTTCCAGGATGATGCCTGGAAAAACGCCTTCACACTAACCCATTCGATGGCAACCGCCTCTAAATTTCAGGAAACCAACTATAAGATTTTGTCTAGATGGTACAGAGCCCCGGCACAACTAGCCAAAATGTACCCACAAACCCCGGACGCCTGCTGGAGATGCCAGGGCGGCAAGGGAGATCTCCCCCACATATGGTGGTCTTGTCCCCTGATTACGCCTCTGTGGCAGGAAATCACAAATCTCTACAATGCTATCTACAAAGACAATGTGGTCTTGACACCCGAGGCGGCCCTGTTGTCCATGGGTCAGGGACCTATTTTCAAATCAAAGAAAAACATTTTTAGATTCTTTCTGATAGCCGTGAGACAGAACATACCAAGACTCTGGAAGACAACCACGCCTCCCTCGAGGACTTCTTGGTTGGAAATCATGGATAGCATTTGCCACATGGAGGACCTTGGTGCCGCAGACAAAGGAAACTTTCCTAAGTTCTTCGCCGCTTGGACGGCCTTGATTCTATTCAGGAACTGCCCCGAACTAAAGACATGCTTCTAACAGGTACACTACCCCCTAACCTAACTTAAATTAGCAGTTCCATTGTCCTGCAACCTCAGGAATCCGACACAGAGCGTTGGTCGCTGGCGGCCGTTCCCATCCCTCTCCTTCCCCTTGTTAACTCCCCACGGTCTCACCCTGCCCCCCCTCCCTTTTTGCTTCCACCCCCCCCCACCTTACATACATGTTACTAGTAGTGTTATTATAACGTTGCAACACCAAACTCACATAGCAGCAGCCCATTAATAGCGCCAGAAGTGGGCGCCGGCTATTGGTGGGGAAGGCACGGAGATATTGCTTGCCCTGTCTCCCAGTTGCCACACCTTGATCAACAAGCTGCCTAATTTCTCACTAATTTTTTTTTTTTGTGGGGAAACTTGTAATAGAATCCCTACCCTGAAAATAAGCCCTATCTGCATCCAAAAAAACCCAAAACAATAATAATACATCACCAAAGAGGCGCTGTCAGCTCCTGTGCACATCTATGGAAACTCCTGCTCAGGAAACTAAGATTACGTCATTAGGAGGATTTCTGCCAACCGAAGAAATTCCCAGCTGCTTACAGCGGGACACTTAAAACATGTTGCCCAGACGTAGATTTTAAATGTCCCACTGTAAACTCCTGTTAGTCCCTGCGGGGATGAGGGGAAACCCCGAAGGTTCCCTTTATTCCCGCTGGGACTAACAGGAATTTCCAATGGGACATTTAAATTGTGCTTCTGGGCAACATGTTTTAAATGTCCCAGTGTCGGGCAATAGAGGACTCCCTCCACCTCTCTCCCCAAGGTATTTCCCTATAGCGGGGAGAGAGAGGTGGGAAGGTTAAAGGGCTTCCCTGAGAGCATGGGAGGAGAGAGCAGGGCTAGAGAGATCTGCCCTCTAGCACTGCCCCTCTAGCCCCACCCCCTCTCTCTTTGCTATGGGAATTTCCTGTGAGAAGCCCTATAGCCCGCCTCTTTCTCTTACCATGCCCACTCTCTCTGCACTATGGGGATATCCCTCAGGGATCCCCAGAGCAGAGAGAGCAGGGCTATGGGGAATTAACCAATAGCAGGGAGAGACAGAGCAGGGCTATGGGTTAATCCACCATAGTCTCACTCTCTCCCTGCTATGGGGAAATCCTGAAGCCCGGCGGGTTTCTTCTCTTTCTCCTACTAGAGCAGCCGGGCTTTTTTAAGCCCAGTGAATGGTCGATTTTCGCGTGCATAAAGTTCGGGTCTTCTGCACGTGAAAAATTGCCAGTTCACACGATTTTTAGTGCAGTCCTCTGTAAATGGTAAAATGTATACATGTCATAAAACATTCTTTTTACCAGTCACCTTTATTAGTGTTCTAGTGCCCCAGCTAGCGGTTACCGTAGTAATTGGGCTGTGGAGGTTGAGGGGTCCTGCATGTCCTTCTGCCACAAAAGAGAACAGCACTAATTTGCATACTATGTGATGCTTGGGACCCCTAGTACAAGTTTTGTTTAGCTGTAAAGGCAAGCAGCCATAATTGAGATTTAGTGGTCAGGCTGCTAATACTAGCAGAGCACAATATATACCGAGGGGAAGTGTTATCAATACTGTTGTTCCCTATGAATGTTGCGCCTGTCTCTCCCTCGGTGTAGCGTGCGACACATTCATCAGTAGAGCACACGCCCCGTTGATGAATCTGTCACTTTTTAAATCGATGCCAGGTCGGACATAGTTTTTTTCTGCCACATTTGTAGTTAGAAAATGTTGTAAATCTTTGATAAATGAGTCACGCTCAGCAGGACTGTGCAGCTCCATCCACTTTTCCCAACACGTTCATAAATGTCAAGAAAGTGGCACAAGAGCTTCATAAATATAACATACGTTGCAAATGCCACATTTACTGATATAATTACAACACAAACACTGCCGTAAATACATTGATGAATCGACTCCATTGTGTAAGGTTTCTTTTTTTTACCTTTTTCCTAGGTGCCTGACCTCTAATAAGGCCTATGGACATCTATTTTTTTTTGTTCACATTTAGCATGTATGTTAGAAAAACTCATACATACGTGCTAAATACCGTGTTTCCCCCCAAATAGGACCCTGTCTTATATTAATTTTTGCCCCAAACGTGGCACTAGGTCTTATTTTCTTACCTTACCTATCAGGCTCGGTCCAGGTCCCTCCTGCTGCTCACAACAGCTCCGGCACCCTTCCCACAGTCCTCGGTCGCTTATACAACATACCTTCCTCCTTATGGGATTCTTAAATCCCGCCTCCAGGAATCAATAGCTGTGATTGGCTCTTCGAACACTGCTCAGCCAGTCAATGCAGCACTGGATGAACCAATGTGATGGCTGTGATTGGTTTATCCAGCACTGCATTGATTGCCTGAGCAACGGTGGAAGAACCAATCAACAGTCATCGCTTTGTAGAGGCGGGATTTATGAATTGTCTGAACCGTGGCCAATCACAGCTATTGCATTGGTTCATCCAGTGCTGCATTGATTGACCGAGCAGCAGTCAAAGAACCAATCATAGCCATCGCTTTCTGAAGGTGGGATTTATGAATCCTGTAACCAGGAAGTGATGTTGTCTGAGTGGCTGAGGACTACGGTAACAGCGCCAAACCTCTAGAGAGCAGTAGGAAGGATCTGGACCGAGCCTGCTAGGTAATGTAGTATAATTTTTTTTTTTTTATGTAATGTAACCAGGGCTTATTTTCAGGGTAGGGCTTATATTTCGAGCCTCCCCGAAAATTAGGCTAGGGCTTATTGTCGGGGAAACAGGGTATGTCCATAAAGCTCCTTTAGTGTGCTTTTAGCCTCCTTCTGCCGGGTTTATATGAGTATAACACAAAAAAAGCATGGAGTAGTGCAGAAGACTATTCCACCCTGTAGAGTCGTATTGAAAAAATGTATCTGTTAAATGAATACCATATTTTCCTCTGGGCAACAAACTATTGAAAAGCTTATGCTGTATCCTTTTAATGGAAACATCACAAACTTTTCAATCACTTTTCATAGTCAACCTCTTAAATGAACAGCATTATAGACTATGGGTGATGGAGCCGTTAAACGAAAGCCTAACAGTGGCATGTGTCCTCCATGGGTTATGATGGCATGCATTTAAAGGACTGTTCAGGAAAAAGCAGACAAGGTAGCCTAGGCTGCGTGTCTAAGGATTTGAAGCTTATTATCTGTCAGCATTAGGCCTTATTAACACGACCGTATTTATGCAGTAATTTAGCTCAAATTGCCCAAAAATCTTGACTATATGAAGCTTTGGATTCTAATGTATTCATTCATATAAACACTTTTTGGGCGCGAGAAAAATTAGGCCGGTAAAAATACCACATAGGCGACCGTTTGTGGTCGACAATTTTATATCCCTCGCTAAAAGATGCGCGGATGAGCCGCAGTAAAATGCAGGCATTGAAAAGCATGGGATACGAATTGCGTATTCCATGAGAAAAATCGCAGCAGGCTCTATTTTACATTCAGAATCTGCACAGACAGCCTCTATTGAAGTCAATGAAGACGTCTGACCCGAAGCCCAGACGCAATTAATATTGCATATGGGCTGCGGGTACCCGCGTCATCACTAAGCTACGGCATGGGAAATACAATGGTCATTCGCAATGGAGGTACTTGTAATACGTAAGGTCACTGGCTGGGCTCACAGCCAAAATTCATCCTAAAGGTCCCTGTAGAAGTCAAGGAGATATGTAATGCTGCTGAAGAAGAAGAACACATCTAGAATTTCATTAAAGAAATTAGCCATTTCAGTCGGTGTGTCCGTTTGCTGCACGGAAATGAACATGCCCTACAGGTGGATAATGTACAGTGAAATATGCCGATAAGTGTGCAGATACGTCTCGATCAATGCGCAAAAAAGTTGCACCGAGACACATGCAAATGCGCATACACCCATTTGACGCTGGTGTAAAAAAGCTAAATAAAATTTACCCACTTAATTTTAGTGCTTGGCCCAATACACACGGGTGTATTTGCATTGCGGAATCTGGAGCAGGCGTCTGCCTCCAGATTGCACAGCAAATACTGCCCATAGACATGCTATGGAAAATCACTTTTCCATTTCCAAAGGCGGAAATCAATTGCGATTTTCCGCTCGTGGAGCGAAATTCACAGCATGACCTATTCCAGTGCGAATGGCTTCCATTGAAGTCAATGGAAGCTGTCTGATCCACGGCCCGTCCGCAGCTGACGCTGTGGATGGGCCGCGGAATCCGCATCATCGTCTAGTGACAGTGCAGTATAATCTGTACTAGCTGGTACATCTGCAATACAGATCCGGACAGGTACACAGGGGTCCCTGGCCGGGCACAGGGTTGCATCCCGTATGCAGAATCGACCCAGCCGTGTGCATTTGGCCTTTGAAAGATGGTGTTTCATCGCACTCACATGAAAATCTCAAGCAAATCTCTTATGTCAATTCCCCACACAAGTTTTTCCCATGCCAGAATCGGAAAGAACTCTCATGGGAAAATCGTTTATGTGAATACACTCTTAGCATGCTTTCACATTGATCATAAATATTCCGTGCGGAAGCTACCTGCACCAAAATCCACATGTCTAACAAAGATATTGACGTGACTTTGCTATGGATTTGCAATGCGTAATCTGCCATTACATATTCTTCCACAAATCCATATCAAAATCTACATCGGAAATGCAGATTTTGGTGCAGATAGCTTCCACACGGAGTATTGCGACCTGTTTGAAAGCACCCTCAGGGTTGCCACACATGGTCCATATCCGACATGTTTTCTTTATTCATGTTGAATTGATCAAAAAATTGATCTATCAAGGGGAATTTATTTGGCCATCGGTCGTATGGGTGTATAAGACTTTCTGCTTAAGAGGCCAAGGCATGTTCAACAGCACATGCGTTATATTATTTGTGCTGAAATGGAAGTGGTTACCTCGTTGTCACCCTCATCCACTCCTGACTCGACTACTGCAACTCGCTATTCATTGGCCTTCCCCACACCAGACTCTCCCCTCTCCAATCTATACTAAACGTGGCAGCTAGGCTCATTTCACTATCCAGTCATTTCTCAGACGCTTCTGCACTATGCCAGTCGCTGCCCATCCACTGCAGAACTAAATTTAAACTCCTCATAGTCACACACCAAGCTCTCTATGGCGCAGCGCCACCGTATATCGCTTCCCTCTTGTCCGTACACCACCAAGCCTGCACACTCTGATTCGCTAACACACTCAGACTAAACACCCCTCTAATACGAACCTCACACGCTCGCCTACAGGACTTCACCAGAGCAGCACCCATCCTCTGGAACTCTCTACCCTAAGGCATCCGGATAATTTCAGATGCACGAAACTTCAGACGCGCCTTAAAAATGCACCTCTTTAGAGAGGCATACCAAATCTCCTGACTTAGTCCCCCTGCCCCTCCCTATGGCTCTGCATACCTTGCACCCTGCATATTGCATACGAACTTTACCCCTGTACCTCCTTACTGCCCTGCCCTGTTTGCTTCTTAATAATTGATTTCTACATGTAATTCCCGTACTGCCTGTGTTCCCCCGTGCCTCATCCCCCCCTTGAACCTCCTACATCACCCCCACCCCATTTGTTTCAAACTGATTGCATATGACATGTAATTGTTGTATTGTCTGTGTTTCTCCTGTGCTTGATAGCGCTGCGGAATAAGTTGGCGCTATACAAATAAAGATTACTA
The DNA here is from genome assembly GCF_035609145.1 of Eleutherodactylus coqui. Classification (NCBI taxonomy): domain Eukaryota; kingdom Metazoa; phylum Chordata; class Amphibia; order Anura; family Eleutherodactylidae; genus Eleutherodactylus; species Eleutherodactylus coqui. Next base: position 43,011,532 of record NC_089846.1, on the reverse strand, counting down.
TTATTGTAATATTTTCCCCATCCTATAGAGCCTTCACATGTGAAATTGTTACCTTTCATTTTAATAACATTGTGACTTCACGCACACACTCACACACACATGCACGCACGCACGCACACACACACTGTTCTGGGCTGATATGGTCAAATTTGTGCTTTTGTCGTGATTTTCACTAACTGTTTTTCTTTTGCGAAAGATGCTGCACAAACAGCAGCGTGTGTATATACCCTGTAGGTAGCTTGTCGCTGCATGCTCCAGCATCTGGTAACCAGGTCTTTCATAACATATGTATGAGTGAACATTTGTTCTACTTTTGGCTGATCGTTTCCTACCCTGTTTGTGAGCTCACAAGGCTTTTAAGGCTTTTACGATCTGAATGCCATTTTTGTAACCCTCCCCCCTCCATTTGTTTTCCGCTTACCCCAGACATTAATTTACTAGCTTCTTCAGTCCGAGGAGAGATGACATCAGTTCCAGCTGATCCACTATCTCTTACTAGAAAGCACATATATCAATATCATTGCAGCTGGCTTTTTCAGACCCATATGGCTCGCCCAGCCTCCATCGCCTTGTAAGAGTTGCCTCTGCTAGCTTGTATTGATCATAGTAGTCAACATTCGGACATTATTCGCACAGATATTCTGGTGATGAGAAGGTGAATGTAACCCCAATCATGTAAATTGGACTCTGGTTTACAACAGTCAACATGTCTACTGTGTTTGAGTGCACTGGTATATACCATATATACACCGGATACTTAGAGATACCTGACAACTATTCTATATGGTATACAGTTGTGTTCGGAAATATTTGGACAGTAACACAATTTTTAAAGTGACAGAAAAGTGATTTTAGCGGTTCAGCAATGTGACACTTAGGGCTCTTTCACACGAGCGTATCCGTTTTTACATTCGCACGTCCGTGTTGCAAATTCGCATGAATGGACAATTTTACGCGAACAAGTCCAAAGCTTAATTTGCATTTTCTTGTCCATTCACGTGACTAGGTGCAACGTTTTTAGCGAAAAAATATGTTGCACCTCGGAAAACCCTCGCATAAATCCTCGGAATTACTTCAAAAGCCTAAATAGAAGCTGCTAAACTGCCTCCCCCTCCCTTTTTTTGCCAGTCTATGGGATCCGCCAGCGTATATTTTCTAAAGACAGAACCAGAACTATCTTTTTACCCAGTGTATAATTGCCGGTGTGCATTTCGGTCGTGCATGTTCCATTTTTTACGGTGCACTGTTTTTACGCATTGCATATTTGTCCGTGTGAACGAATGCATTACAAACCAATGCCTCAGATGTTCTCGTATATCATCCGGGCGTGAAAACAGGGCCGATATACGCTCGTGTGAATAAAGCCTTGTACTGACCATTTCAGCTGTTTTGGAAAACTTACGTTTGAGTGCTCCTTTAGACAACCGTATGCGCAATTGTGTACGCTTCAGCGCAACATATCTGCGCAGTGAACGAGGTTGGATGACGTAGATTTGCGAGCGTGTCGGCGCATAGTGCTATACTTTTTGTGCACGCATTTGGTTAATTGCCTTTTAAATCACGGTGTGTGGGTGTCCCTCGCCCATGTCAGCATGCCATGCGTCTGCAAAAAGGTGCAGCAAAAGGCACTGATATGCGTGCAAAAGCACATGCAGCACATTAGAACAACATGTTGACCGAGCCTTAAAGGGGTACTCCGGAGATTCAAAGGGATCTATAGGTTTCATAACACGATGACATGTAATTTTGTTATATAATATTATAACTTGTTTTACAAAGTTGCAGAAGTTGTAGCTGTACCTCTGGACTCCCCTCTGCTTGGTTCTGCATAGGAATCCAATGGTTACAAGCTGCATGCTCCGCTGATTTACTGGTCGGGCGCTGTAATTTTAGATTAGTTTTAGCAAAATTACTGCATTAAGCATTTAGGAGTTGCAATCATTAGAACGTTACTGTACTCAGTGGGAGACCCTCACTACGGGGTTATTATGCCTTATATGGACATTTAAAAAGCAGTTTCCTGTACAAGCCCTTTAAATTTTAGGGCGTCTTAACAAAGACATATGCCTTTTTTTTACGAATTCCTCAGCGCAATGTATTTGCGCTATGGATGAGGATTTTTTGCACATCTATCCATGTATTTTATTATACTTTTTGCACAAGCAGGACATGCTCGTTTGCATGTAGCAGACGAACACGGCCGTATTTAAATAGCTATTTAGCCTAATGATTACCAGATGTGTTCTGTTTTTCATGGAATTGCGCAACATATTGCGCATACAGGCACACATTCACCTCCCATAGACTTCTATGAGGACCCTTGGTGCACAAATGCATACAAAAATAGAGCTGGTCCTGTTTTTTTGCGCGTGCAAAAAAGGGAAATGAGAAATCAATAGGTTCTATTCTCTGCATAAATACGCCTGGCAATCTTCACAGGAGCAAGCGCGATCTCAGGCCGAGAAATCCGGCTCGATATTGCGTTTGTCAATGTGTGTCTTACTCACATTTTCATGCGTCACTTCTCTGAAATCTCGATCCTCCAGCGCTTGTTTCATTGGGAAACATCACCTCGCACAGCATGCAATGTGTTTGACTGTCCTATTGAAAACAATGGGCGAAGCGTTTCGGGGGGGCGCGTAAAAATAGGACATGCAGTGATTTTTTTTACCTTGCAGCATAGCTGAGGGAAAAAAATTGGTCATGTGTATGACTCTATTCAAAAGAATGCAGTCCATATTGGTGCAAGTTTTGTGCATCTTGCAACACACAAAACACGTGGAAGATTCACACTTGTGTGAATGTAGCCTGAGGCCGGTTTCACATGGCTGAGAATCTCGCGCAAGATTTGCGTATTGTGATACTCACAAATCTTGTGCGAATATGAACCCCATTCTTTCGAAAGGTGTCATATACATGAGTGATGTGGCATTTTTTCGTATTCTGTGAAGACAATGGAAAACACTTGCCAATCCCCTAACGCGCCTGAAAGCCGGGTCAGAGGATGGAAGGCATTTTGGTTAGAAAAACGCCTCACATCTGCGTGAAAATGTGCGTCAGCGAGTGTGACATTGGGCCGAGTTTCTGCGCCGTATATCACGGTCACCCGTATGTAGGTAGCTTTGGGGCTTATTCAGACCTGGTGGGAGGGGGCAGGATGGGGCGGGACTTAGTTCCACCCCCATTCTGCCCATCCCATTGCAAACAGTGGCGGGGGGCAGAGAGTGGGCAGGAGCTCAGTGCACTTGCAGAGAGGGGCAGCTATACCGGCTGGGCATGAAAACCCCAGCGATATACACCTGTCTGAATAAGCCCTTATGGCTGATTTAGACACTATGATTTTCGCTCATGAGCGATAATTGTTGTGCGTAACTCCACGGACATCATGCAGTTTTCGTTAACGAATTTTAGCATGCTGAAAGATAACGATGAGCCTTATCAGGAATTCACAGCGGGATTCAGCTGATACTATTGTTTCAGGTCTATCCCGCTCCCTAAACACAGGCAGGGTATGAAGAACACAGCGCTCCAGCTGTGTTCTGCATCCCCCGCTCGGAGCGCTCAGCTGTATAACAGCCGGGTGTTCCAAGCAGAGAACAGCTGGAAGCAGAAGACAAGCGGCCTTCTGCAACCCCCTGCTCGGAGCACTCAGCTATATGACAGCCAGGCGCTCCAAGCAGAGAACAGCTGTATGCAGAAGACAAGCGTCCCCGCTTGTCTTTTGCATCGCCCACTCGGAGCGCAAAGTGATCGCTCAACGTTTGAGCAATCACCTTGCGCTTAAAGGCACACAACAATTATGGCTCAAAAGTCGCTCAAAGACATCTTTTGAGTGATAATCTATGTGTCTAAACCAGGCTTTAGACTGCAGTTTTTAGATTAGGCATGAGAAGTCGCACAATATATTCTGACTGATTCGCTGCAAATTTTCCAAATGGTGTGTTTTTCAAGGTTCTGTATGAAAATGCTGCAGTTCTTCTTGTAGACTTTAACTTTTGCGCAGCAAGTGGTGAAATTTGTAGTGAAAATCCTCACTAAGGAATTGATAAACTGTGGATTTGAAATCCACACCGTATGTCAATTCAAATGTGCATTTCACATGGATTTTTTCCGTATGATGTGAACGGAAAATCCGCAACATTTACGTCCTGTGGTAACGATACCCTTAGGAGTGTTTGCAGAACTACAGCAAGTCATGCAAGTTATAGTTAAATGCAATGTATGTGTGATGCGGTATTATCATGCCACAAATGTGTGACAAAATACAGTCAGAAAATAAGGCTGCTGAGCGTATTTTTACTTTGGTCCATGTGTTATAGATTGTAACATGGAGCTAATGTAAATCTATGTATCATGGCTGTGTTTAAAAAAATCCAGCATGTGCTACTTTGGTTTGTTTTTGCCTTCGTATTTTCATTTATTGGTGTTATTTTTTATTGGGCAAATATTGTTTTTAGGCATTTAGTCGATCACAACCCTCGGGCAAATACAAATCCATATTTACCGAGTAAATGGCAATGGCAGCAAATATGGAGGCAAAGATCAAACAATGATGAAATACTGATGACATACGGTTCCAATGACATTTGTAAGGGCAGCTTCATACGAGCGTAGCGTTTTTGTGGACCGAACAATGCTTTTTTGTGCGTGCCTCAGTGTATTTTACTGTACTTTTTGCAATCTCAATGCATGTTCATTTCCGCCTAGCAAACAAAGACCCCCGATTGTAATGGCTAATTAGTCCTAATGCATTCCAGATCTGTTTTTCTCCTGTGCAATTAGGCTAGTAGTTCACGCATCACTTTGTGTATTGCGAGCACATTTGCGCAATCCCCATGTTCTATTTTTTTTTGAGCAACCTAAATGCACGCACAAAATACGGTCATGTAAACGAATCCATTGAAATCAATGAGTTCTATTCTCAGAGTGTTGTGTGTACTTATATGCCCATGTGAAGTTGGCCTAATGCATCTGTATCACAGATCTGTATATGCTCATGCCAAACTGGCCTAATACCCCGTTTCCCCGAAAATAAGACCTACCCTGATTTGGGGGGATTTTCAGGGAGGCTTGAAATATAAGCCCTACACTGAAAATTAGCCCTAGCTGCATTACATAAAAAACAAGAAAAAAAAGCAATACATTACCTAGCAGGCTCGGTCCACGTCCCTCCCGCTGCTCTCTGGAGCTCCGTCAGGCTTCCTGCAATCCTTGGTCACCTACAGAAGATCCCTTCCTGGTTATGGAATTCACAAATCCCGCCTACAGGAAGTGATGGCTCTGATTAGTTCTCAAGTGCTGCTCAGCCAATCGATGCAGCGCTCGATGAACCAATTCGATGGCTGTTATTGGTTCATCGAGTGCTGCGTTGATTGGCTGAGCAGCGCTCAAAAACTAATCAGCGCCATCAGCTCCTGGAGGTGGGATTTATGAATCCCGTAACCAGAAAACGATCTTCTGTGGGCGGCCGAGGAAGCCTGCTGGAGCTCGGCAGAGCTGCGAGAGGACCTGGTCCGAGCCTGCTAGGTAGGTACAATAAGACAGCCCCTGAAAATAAGACCTAGTGCCCTTTTGAGGGGCAAAAATGAATATAAGACAGGGTCTTATTTTCAGGGAAACACAGTATGTGACAGTCTTATCTCATAGACGTAATGCCATTGCTTCTTTCCATAAAGCTATATTCATATGTGCTGTTTTTGCATGTCCTAAATCTGTCAAATATCATGCTGCAGATTTTACCGAGTAGTCTTATGCTTAAAAATTATACATGAAGGTTAAACAAAACAGCAGATTTCCAGGCCTTTAGCACATTGGCATTGTTCTGCTATACATAAAATTGGTTTTATTGTATCTCTCCTGGTTGTAAAAGGGGGGCCATTTCTATGATAAAAGCATTTTAGGCAATTGCTAGAAATGCAGTTCCCTGATGTACAATCTCAGCGTAAATTCACTTTAGATTAGCCCAAAGTGAACTAACCTTTATAATAGTTCAAATTGTTTATCAATTTCCGAAAAGAGACTTTACATTGTAACTCATTTTATATGATCATCAGTGGATATATTATCATTTTGCTACAGTATCAATAGTCGTTACAAAACATCAACTGAATGCTGATGCCCCACTGTAGGATACTATTGTAGCATGCTCTGTAGTCCCCAAAAAGTGGAAGGGCCTTTTTGCAATGCAAATGTAGCAGAAAAACTGTCATAATTGCATTGATAAATCTCCCCTGCTGTGCAATGCTGGTTACTAATCTGCGATAATCTACATGATTCATTTGTCTGTTAATCTCTTGTGTCTCCTAATATGTGATAGACAGCCTTCACGTTGCCATTCTTTCCCATTTGTCGGCACGTTCTGTGTAGACTATAGCTACATATAGTGCATCTGTCAGTGTGAATAATCCCAGCACAGATCTAATGATTTGCTGTAGGAAGGACATACTAGGGCTCTGTGCACGGTGTATGATGATGCTTAGTAGCACTTGTCAACCTCAAAATGAGGCAATAAAGCTTCAGTGGGTGGGTGTTTCTTCTCTGCTCTGATTGTGTATCCTTGAATAAAATGTCGGTGGTCCTCCCCCTTGCCACTCACCCTCCCCCCCCCCTTAAAATCCGTCAGCTGCAGATCCCGGTCTCCATTAACTCTTTTTTGATTAACTCTACAGTTCCTGAGGCATCTTCTGCTTTAAATCCATGCTCAATGCACTGCAGGCCTTATTTCGGCATTTAAGAGGTTACAGCCGGTGGTGCTGATGCTGCTGCTGGTTTCTGATTGGCTGCAGCCAGGAGATGCTGCATCCAGAGGCAGAGAAGCAGCAGTTCCATCAGGGACCAGCAGCACAGCCTCCTCTGCACACTGTCCAGGAGCACCCAGCACCCAGCCGTAGGCACCCACACCCGACACTGGGCCTGAAAGAACAAGCAGCCCATCACTCCATTGCTCACTGCTGAGAGAGAAAAAAAGGGAAAGAAGGACGCCATCTTGACGGACGGATCTTGGAGGGAGCACAAGCGACTGCATTTTATTTAACCCCCTCCTCAAAGCAGACCCCCCACATCAAGAAAGAGGAGGAGGAAAGACCTGCAGGATTTATGCTCAGGAAATCTGTAATTTTAATGCTAATAAGGGCAGATTTTAGTAATTTTTTTTTCCTGGTGATTGCATTCATTGGATTTTTTTAATCACAATTTTCTGCTTTTGCCTCATCCACCCACTTGGTCACATATGCCATCTGCCTTTATATTTTTTCATTTTGCAAATGTTTTGATGTATTTTGGGCATTGTATGTCCAATCCAGAGTAAATATTGAGCGCTGCCTAGATTTTTAACCTATTTTTTTTTTCTTTTCATTGGAATATATTGTAATCAATTTGCCTGGAGACGTGGCCCTGTGAAAAAAATCTGAGCTGCTGCCATATTCATACAGCCTTATTTTTCGGGGGTGTATTCTCAGAGGAGGTAGATTTGGGTGCTGGGTTGATCTGTGATTACACCTATTCATTTTGGAGTCGGATCTTATGATGCACAAACATCATCATTGTTGCAAGTGCCCTGAGTGTTACGAGGCATCTCGCATGTCTGCTCTGCGCAGGATGGAACCCCCAACATATGGAGAGTGGCAGCATGAGCAGTATGGGGGTGGCTATGGAGGTTACAGCTCTCAGACCCTCCCGTCACAACCTGCTGTCACCCCGACAGCTCGTGGAAAAGCAAAGCTTGTCCCAGCAACACGTGAAAACCTCACCCCAACCTTGAAAGGGCCCCCCAAAAGTGCCACCCCAAAAATGAATGGCAACAGTCCCAACTGGTGGCCAGAGTGTACTTGTACCAATCGTGACTGGTACGAACAGGTGAGTGTTGTATATGTATGTTGCCTGAATCCCAACCTCTTAACCCCACAGCTTTTTTTTTTTTTAAGGCCTTGTTACACAAAATCGATAACCATTAAGTCATCGGAGAGACTTGCTTAATATCATTCTAAATTTCTGTTTTCTGGTATTATTATATCATGACGTTCAATTTCATACAATGGCCTTAGAAATCATTAAAAAAAATTTTTTTTTAACGTGTGCACGATTAATTTACCAAATTTTATCGCAATTAAACCAGACTTATTATCAACCTACTTATCATAACTGGCATTGGTTGAATCATCTATCCATATAGAGCCTACTGCATCCTCCACCTACGTGCTAAACGTCCATTGATGTTCTGATATTGTATCAATATATATTTTCTTCTCTCAAGCTAAAAATGTGTCGGGTAAAGAAAAAAAAATGTTACTAATCTCGAAAGATACAATGTGTCCATAGCCTTCCATACATTAAGGCATAACATGCGGGGATAAGACTGCCATGTCCCATTATATAACATGTAGAGTGCTACTAGATTGTGTAACGCACGCCTAGGTGTGGGTGGATGTCACGGTTTCTGGTTTTATAAAATATGGTTATATAATAGGAGAAGTTAACGAATCCTTGTGTATACTATAGTTACGTAATCTGATTTTGGACCTTTTCGGGGTGTTTTCTGCATCCAAAATGGCACACGTATATATATGTATTATTCACGTATGTGAAGCTTTGCACATTGTGTGGGTGGATGCACATATGCGTTTCCTCGGGGCTTTGAACGCTCTACTCTGCAGGTGCCGTAATAACGATAAATCAATTATTTAGAATATTGGGGGGGGGGGTAGGCTTTAACGGGCCTGTAATGGGGAGATTGTGTGTTTGTATGGATGGCACTATAGGGGAAAAATCTGGGAAGAAAGTGTTGTGTGGAAAAGTTGAGCATCAGACGGTATTTTATGGGACGAGCTTAACGAATGAACGGGAATAATCTGTAATATCTGCTCGGTCCAATTTACTTCACGGTGAGAAATGGTGAATGAAGATGTCCCCAAGGGGAAGCGGCTCTTGGACCCCCACCATCCTACATATACGAGACGGCCGACTGCACTAACAACAAGGAGGACGACTCCTCAACAGGTGCGCCCCTTTTACTTCAGGTAGCTTGACTGAAAAGGCAGAGAGACTCGCACAGGCAGAGCGCCGACCGGCCATCCCATCTCTGCCTCCTCCTGTGGCGTCTCAAGGCTTTGTTTCTTTGACCTCCATCGATACTGTTTAGAGACGCTGACAGGAATGTCCATCTTTACCGCCACCCTTTTTATAAACCTCTCCGTTCCTATTTCCCTTCACCATGGAAGGTGGCTAATTGTATAGTTTCCTATAGGTTTCATTCATGGAGGCTGGCCGAGGTTGGGGGAGTTTATGTTTGCCTGCATTACAGTCACAGTCTGTTCAGAAAATGGACGGAGTAATCTGAGTGCTGTAAAATGGAGGCTGTATGGAAGAAATACTAGTGGGGGGAAAAAAAGAGATTTGTATGGAGGTCTTCTGTGTCTTGTAGGGCACCTCTAGAACGCTCCTTTTTTTTCTTGCCTTTGTATAATGGGGACATATAGACATTTTGGCGTGGGTGGGTATGAGGTATTAGGGCGAGCGGAAGCATGTGTGTAGCGCACAAGAAATGGACGTATGTTCTCACTGCGGTGTATACATTTTTATATTTAGTAGATGAACGCTGGTTTTCGAAGGGGTTTTATGCCAATAGAAATTAGCGGCGCCGCACCAGGACAAAAGGAATCAACGCTGCTGTGACAGGTAACTGGATATACAAAAGTAGAACAAAACGTGTGTGCGGAGATTTATATATATATAGATAATATATATATAATATTCTGCTATAGAGCACACATACATATATACACTCATATGCAGAGTGGCCCTGTGTGCTCGTAAGCTGCCTGACAGCTGGTGATTCCCTTGAGGCAGGTTACTGGCAGCGTAAGAGTTAATGATCTTGGGGAAGGAGGAAGGAGTAGGAATTTAGTTACCATGGAAACCTCCTCCTCCTGCACAGATCACCATGTACCAGAATCTGCACACTCCCACCCCACCACCATGGCTCTCACTCCCTCGCTTCCTTTTTCCTTTTAATTCTCTCTCTTCCTTGCCGTACGCCGGACTCCTTTTTTTTTTTAATCATCCATTGATGTAGCGCCGACATAGTCTGTGGTGTAGTACCTATATACATTAAAGATCTAGCTCCCAGTGCCATCTTCTGCATTCAGTCACTAGTTTATGCATCATGGCAGACTCATCATACTAGCACCACACTTTATTCACAGGTGTAGGAGAGATGAGTTAGTGATTGGGCACACAATATACCACAACAGCACGCCGATGTACGGGCGGATTGTATACATTCGCAGTAATCCTGTGGTGTTATCGTGACCCATTAAGTGGGGACAGTCTTGTCATCGCCGCTGGTAATAAGGGCCACATTTGGTCATCTGTGCCCGGCTTTCTTTACAGTATTAGAAACGAGTCAGTGGCGAATGCCAGCAGCTCGCAGGGTGTCTATAGGAAAATGGCGGAGGCTGTGCTTGACTGCCCGTTTTCCTTTTCCGCCTGGTAGAGAAATGAGGGAGAAATAACGGATGAAGATTAGAAGACTAAAAGGCATAGGAGACGTCTGAACACAAAGTAGGCGTAGGCCGTCATAGGAATGTATGAAGCTTGGGATTTGGGTCACGAGACCCGCGGTCAGGCCAGGGCGCACTTCCGTCTTATGGGTGCAAAATGGAGGCCAAGATACAGCAGTGTGTCATCGACCTAATTAAAAAGCTTTACTGAGGGTTGAGGGGATAACACCCCTAACTAAGGCCTCCCGCACACAGGCATTCGGCAAAGCGCCGCGATTTTACTTTCACTGTCGTCCACGGTTGACAGCGGAGTTTGGCATACCTCTTCATTAATGAGGTGCGCTAAACGTGCAAAATATAAAAAACCCCGCTTGAAAATTGCAGCGCTGGAAAGCGTTGCAATCCAGCGGTTCCATTAAAAGCAATAAGAGCGTTATACCGCGATTAGCACGGCGCTGAAAACGCCGCTCTAATCGTGGGAAAAAGCAGCTGTGTTTGGGAGGCCTTAAGCTGTGTTTAGACTGAACTATTACTGTTCAGAAAATCGTTCAAACGAGCAAAACTGAACAATTAGGGTGCCTTCACACTTGCGATCGCGATATCGCTGCCTTTTTTTACACAAATCTCAATAGGACTTTCTAATGTTAAAAAAAGCGCATCGTACATAAACCGCAAAGCACAAACTTGCAATTTTTGTGCGATGCATTTTTAACATTGGAAAGTCCTATTGACAGTCGTGGTTTAAATGCAGCCAACGATTGGACGGTGAACAAGAATCGTGAGGTTCTCGCTCGTCTTCAGTTTCAGGTGGCATAAAAATCAGCGGCGGCTCGTGCAGTTTAACCCTTTCCAATCCACTGTCTGACGTCTGAAGACATTATGATTTAGGGCTGTACAGCTCCGATGTTGTAAGACGTCCGTCGGGGTTCTCTTACTGTATATTGCCAGCCTCTCTGCTGTCGGAGCCTATCTAACGTGTCACCTCATGCAGTACTGGCTTTAGCCAGCAGATAGCGCCGTTGTATAACGGCAGAAAAAGAGTAAGCCCCCTAGGAATACCAGGATACAAATTGGATTGGAACGGGTTAAACGCTGATCATTCAGTTTTCACATAGGAATGTAAAACGCTGAGGGATTGGTAAATGAGAGTCGTGCAGTCTAAACATGATGACGTCACCAGCTCGCTCGCTCTGACAGACGAGAATTGTGGGATTCTCTTACCGTGTAATAGCGGCATAAAAGGTATTACTTCAAGGCAAAACATCCTGTGCCCATGACAATATTCTGAACCATAACCTGCTATGTGACAAGTGCAACAGGCCTGTAGTAGAAGGGATCTGAGGCGCTGGAGCTTCCAATAGAGGCCTTAACGCACTTTAGACAAAATTATTGCTGGTTCGTTCGCTAATCGTTCGGTTTAAACACTGGTCATTCAGTCATTCACTGGTGCAAAGAACTGAATGATCCTGTTTAAAAAAATCAATAAATAATTTATTTTTGTGTTTAACGTGACCACCCGCGAATGAGCAAACTGTGAGCAATGCGATCGGTGCATACACAGTTGATTTTCTGAATCTGTCCACCACAGGAGACAGATGAAATGCGCATGCGCCAAATATGCTGCCTGCAACACATGCGCTAGATGTAGACCGAGGCGGCAATGACGTGAGAATGTCCCAGTGAAGTGATGTTTGACGAGGCATGCAGGACTCCAGAGATGCTCCAGCCAGCCCACCATGGATGGTCTGGCATGCCCACCGGACAACTTATTGATAATTTGCATGCAGTGCGCGAAAATGAAAACCTTTGATTTTATAGGTGTGCTCAGCAAAGTAACCATGTAAATGCTCATTTTATCAGTACAGAGAGTTTATAGGTGTAAAAATGGTCACAGGTTCCCTTTAAAAGAAATGATCTCTACCAGCAATGGCCATAACTGGAACTAGTGCTGATCGTGGCCTTTTAACCCTTGCTCAATGCTGATGGCGGCATCTACCGGAAGATAGGAGGTTGGGCACCTCCATAATGCCATCGACGATGGTTGCCATGTCAGCCTGCGCCTAGTGAATACTCCCAGGCCTGCTATAGAATCAAGCTTATTTAGCCCTGCAAGGGAGCATTTCATGGCCTATAAGACTCCATACACCCTCATGGTGGTGCTCTCAACCAGTAGAAACACCCCCATTCTTCCTAGACTCACATTGATGGCCTCTCATCTAGCCAACCTACCTTTACCCTATTGTACACTGAAGAGGGGCAAGAATCCTGAAATAGCTGTCTGTACAAGAGTATTCTGGTTTGGCTAACATTCCTAGTCATGTTGCAAGGTCTGTTAAAAGGTCGGACATTGACTCATATTGCTGCTACCTTCCAATAGGTGGCATTGTAGAGGCATTATTCCACGTTAGGTATAAGCATATTGGTTGCCACTTATTCTCAGTAACTAATGATAAAGTGTCACTTTGTAATTTTAATAGCAAGTTCAATCAATAACAGTCACAGTTTTACCATCATTTGCTAAGAATCTCATACAAAAAGTGGCAACCAATATGCATTACAAGTCTGTATATATATGGCCCATATGGCAAAGCCAGTGTTGATCTACGGGGCCATTCAGATGATCCAATAAATGTACTTGAAGTCATTGTGCTAATTTATCTGTTTTGCAAGCACTAAACACTAAAGTATATCTCATTAAGAATTTTTACACAAAGGTGCAAATACAATACGAATGTTCAATGATTCATGATTAGAAATACATTGCACAATGATATTGTGCATGCAAAGATATACAGTCATGTGCAATTGGTCTATGGTTCCATTCAACTTAATTTGGACCACCAAACAATTCCACAGTGATTTAATTTCAGTAAGACCAGGGAGACTCTCATGTAATATGGCAATAATATGAACCGATATTTGCAGCTGTATTAGGACTATCTGAAATGGGCCTATCTTTGGAGATAATACAAACGTATTTACCAAGATTTGACTATTACTCTGACTTTCAATTTATTAATTCATGTCTGTTTTTAAGTGTTAAGTCTTTTACAACTGAAAACACAAGTGTGAATAAAGCTATCCCTGATATAAGCAGTTTACAAGATATGAGAATTGTTTCGTTTTCGCTCTGCAAAGCTATTTTAGCTGACCCTGTTCTCAGCTTAGTATTTCTCCTGATGGCTGCACCTGTAGTCCTCTGGTTTTCACCCTTTAACCCCTCTAATTGGGATCTGATCTTCGCTGCAGGGACTGCCAGGCCATTACCCCAAGAATAGTCTCCATTCTGTGACAGCTGATGCAGACCTGTAGTGTGGAGGAGTAGATAGAGAGGTGGTCAATATACAAAGCTGAAATTAGGACGGGCGCAATACTTGCATAATTATAAGACAGAGCAAAGGTTTAAGCAGGGAGCACGCAGGTGTAACTTGGTTAGAGTACAAGCGAGGTCAGGATTGGAAAAGACAGGAAAGTTGGGTGAGTCACGCAAAGGACAAACCAGGAATTGAAATATAGAATCGCCTTTGTAAAACCATATGAAACCTTTTGCTCAGGTTCCCAACAGAGGGAGAGGGTGCGTGAAATAGCAAAAGAGCTACTTGAATTGGCCTGGAATGGAAAATCTGGGTACACGCTGGCCCCTTAAGGGTATCACTAAGGGGTTAATTTGAAGGAATCTGTGAGATGCTGTAATAGAGGGAAAAAAGAGAGAGCATCTGCTCTACTAAGCACCCACATTCCCCATCATGTATTCCTTGAAGTGAAAAACTCCATGACATGAAAATTAGGAAGGTTAAATGTTAATTTGTATACCTGTCAGAACCACTGTCTCTCTCGTTCTTTCTCTCTTGTTCTCTTTCTCTCGCTCTCGTTCTCTCTCATCCCCACTCTCTCTCCCTCTCTCATCCTATCCCTTTTTCGGTCTGTCATTTTCTCTCTTGTTCTCCCTCTCTTTCTAGCTCTTGTTCTATCTTTCGTTCTCTTTCTCCCGCTCTCTCTCTCTCACGTTCTCCCTTTCTCTCGTTCTCCCTCTCTCTCTCGTTCTCCTTCTCTCTTTTTCTGCCGCTCTCTTATTCTCCTTCTCTCTCATTCTCGGTCTCTTTCGTTCTGTGTCTCTTTCATTCTGTCTCTTTCGTTCTCTGTCGCTTTTGTCTCTGTCTCTCTCATTCTTTCTCTCTCTCGTTCTCATTCTCTCTCCCTCTTTCTCATTCTCCGTCTCTCATTCTCTGTCTCCCGTTCTCCCTCTATTTCCTGTTCTCTGTCTCTCTCCCATTCTCTTTCTTTCTCCCGTTCTCTTCCTTTCTCTTGTTCTCTCTCTCGTTCTCTCCCTATCTTGTTTTCTCTTTCTCGTTCTGCCTCTTTCTCGTTCTCCCTTCCTCTCGTTCTGCCTCTCTTTTATGCTCTCGTTTTCCCTCTCCCCGTTCTCTCTCATTTTCCCTCTTGTTCGCGCTCTATTGTTCGTGCTCTCTCGTTGGCGCTCTCTCGTTCTCGCTCTCTCTCCTGTTCTTTTTCCCTCTCTCATTCTGCCTCCCTCTTGCCAGTTCTCTTTCTCTTGTTTTCTCTCTCTACCCCATTTTCTCTTTTGTTCTCTCTCTCTCTCTCGTTCTCTCTCTCTCATTCTGCCTCTTTCTCGTTCTCCCTCTCTCTCTCTCATTTTATCTCTCTCCCCCTTCTCTCTCTTATTCTCTCTTTCTCATTATCGTCTCTCTCATTCTCTCTCTCTTTCTCTTTTTCATTTTCTCTCTGTCTCATTCTCTATCTTGTTTTTGTTCTCTCTCTCTCGTTCGCTCTCTCGTTATCCCTCTTATTTTCTCCTTCATTCTTCCTCTCTTGTTCTCCCTCTCGCTCTCTCGTTCACCCTCTCGCTCTCATTTTCCCTCTCGCTCTCGTTTTCCCTCTCACTCTTGTTTTCCCTCTCGCTCTTGTTTTCCCTCTCGCTCTCGTTTTCCCTCTCTCTCATTCTCCCTCTCTGTTGTTCCCCCTCTCTCGTTCTCCCAATCTCTCGTTCCCCCCTCTCTCATTCTCCCTCTCTCTTTCCCGTTCTCCTTCTCTCTCTCCCGTTCTCTCCCTCTCTCTCGTTATCACTCTCTCTGGTTATCCCTCTCTTTCATTATCCCTCTTTCTCATTCTCTCTCTCTCATTGGGCCTCTTTCTCGTTCTCCTTCTCTCTCGTTATCCCTCTCGCTCTCATTCACCCTCTCATTCTCCCTCTCGCTCTCATACTTTTTCTCTCGTTTTCTCTCTTCCTTTTCTCTCTTATTCTCTCTCTCCCATTCTCTTTCTCATTCTCTTTTGCATTCTGCCTGTCTCTCATTCTCTATCTTGTTTTTGTTCTCTCTCTCTCATTGTCTCTCTTGTTCTCTCTCTCGTTCTCCCTCTCTTTTTTTCTCCCTCGTTTTCCCTCTCTTGTTCTCTCACATTCTCCCTCTCGCTCTCGTTCTCCCTCTCCCTCTCGTTCTCCCTCTTGCTCTCGTTCTCCCTCTCGTTCTGCCTCTCACTCTCATTCACCCTCTCGTTCTCCCTCTCGCTCTCATACTCCCTCTCGCTCTCTCTCATTCTACCTCTTACTCTCCTTCGTTCTCCCTCTCTCTCTGGTTCTCCCTTTCTCTGGTTCTCCCTCATTCTCCCTCTGTCTCATTCTCCCTCTGTCTCGTTCTCCCTCTCTGTCGTTCTCCCTTTCTCTCGTTCTCTTTCTCTCTCTCTCGTGCTCACTCTTCTTCTCTTTTGTTCTCCCTCTCTCTTGTTCTTCCTCTCTCTCGTCCTCTCTTACTTGTCCTGTCTCTCTCTCGTTTTCTCTCTCTCATTCATTCTCTCTCTTGTTTTCTCTTTCTTATATTCTCCCTCTCTCTTTCTCCCTTTCTCTCACTCTCCCTTTTTCTCGTTCTCTCGTTCTCCCTCTCTCTCGTTCTCCCTCTCTCACGTTCTCCCTCTCTCTCTCGTTCTCTCTCTCTCACGTTCTCCCTCTCTCTCATTCTCCCTCTCTCTCGTTCTCCCTCTCTCACGTTCTCCCACTCTCTCGTTCTCCCTCTCTCTCGTTCTCCCTCTCTCTCATTCTCCCTCTCTCTTTCATTCTCTCTCTATTTTGTTCTCTCTTTCATTCTCTCTCTTTCTCTTGTTCTCTCACTTTTGTTCGCTCTCTTTTTCATTCTCTCTCTCGTTCTATCTCTCTCCCATTCTCCTTCTCTCCCATTCTCCTGTTCTCCCCCTCTCTCGTTCTCCCTCTCTCATTCTCTTTCTCTCTCGTCCTCTCTTTCTTTCTCTCTCTCCTTCTCTCTCGTCCTCTGTCTTTCTCATCCTCTTTCTCTCACCACCCCTCTCTCTCTCATGCTCTCTCACTCTTGTTCTTTCTCGTTCTTCTTCTCTTCTTCTCCCTTTCTTGTTTTCTCTCATTCTCCTTCTCTGTCATTCTTTCTCTCTCTTGTACTCCCTCTCTCTCTCTCTTTTGCTCTCTTGTTCTCTCTTTTGTTTTTCCTCTTTCATTCTCTCTCCCGTTCTCCCTCTTTCTCCTTCTCTCTCTCTCTGTCTCATTCTCCCTCTCTCTCTCGTCCTCACTCTTCTTCTCTTTTGTTCTCCCTCTCTCTTGTTCTTCCTCTCTCTCGCCCTCTCTTACTTGTCCTGTCTCTCTCTTCCTCTCTCTCTCGTGTTATTTCTCTCGTTCTCTCTTTCATTCTCTCTCTTGTCTTCTCTTTCTCATATTCTCCCTCTCTCTCGCTCTCCCTTTTTCTCATTCTCCCTCTCTCTCTCCCATTCTCTCTCTCTCGTTCTCCCTCTCTCTTGTTGTCTCTGTCTTTCATTATCCCTCTCTCTCGTTTTCCCTCTCTCTTGTTATCCCTCTCTCTCGTCCTCTCTTACTTGTCCTGTCTCTCTCTCTCTTCCTCTCTCTCTCGTGTTATTTCTCTCGTTATCTCTTTCATTCTCTCTCTTGTTTTCTCTTTCTCATATTCTCCCTCTCTCTTGCTCTCCCTTTTTCTTGTTCTCCCGCTCTCTCTCCCATTCTCTCCCTCTCTCTCGTTCTCCCTCTCTCTCGTTATCTCTCTCTTTCATTATCACTGTCTCTTATTCTTTTGTTTTCTCTCTCTCACCCATTTTCTCTTCTGTTTTCTCTTGTTCTTTTTCTCATTCTCTCTCTCTCATTCTCCCTCTCTCTCATTGTGTCTCTTTCTTCTTGTCCCTCTCTCTCGTTATCCCTCTCTCTTTCTCGTGTTTTCTCTCTTCCTTTTCTCTCTCTCATTCTCTATCTTGTTTTTGTTCTCTCTCGTTGTCTCTCTTGTTCTCTCTCTCTTGTTCTCCCTCTCTTTTTTTTCCTTTATTTTCCCTCTCTTGTTCTTTCTCGTTCTTCCGCTCGCTCTCGCTCTCCCTCGTTCTCCCTCTCTCTTTTTCGTTCTCCCTCTCTGTCGTTCTCTCTCTCAGTCGTTCTTGCTCTCTTTCGTGTTATTTCTCTCATTCTCTCTCTCTCTCTCTCATTCATTCTCTCTTGTTTTCTCTTTCTCATATTCTCCCTCTCTCTCGTTCTCCCTCTTACATTCTCCCTCTCTCATGTTCTCCCTTTCTTACGTTCTCCCTCTCTCTCATTCTCCCTCTCTCCCGTTCTCCCTCTCTCCCGTTCTCCCTCTCTCTTGTTCTCCCTCTCTCTTGTTCTCCCTCTTTCTTGTTCTCCCTCTTTCTTGTTCTCCCTCTTTCTTGTTCTCCCTCTTTCTTGTTCTCCCTCTTTCTCGTTCTCCCTCTTTCTTGTTCTCCCTCTTTCTCGTTCTCCCTCTCCCTCGTTCTCCCTCTCTCTCGTTTTCCCTCTCTCTCGTTCTCCCTCTCTCTCTCGTTTTCCCTCTCTCTCATTCTCCCTCTCTCTTTCATTCTCTCTCTATTTTGTTCTCTCTTTCATTCTCTCTCTTTCTCTTGTTCTCTCACTTTTGTTCGCTCTCTTTTTCATTCTCTCTCTCGTTCTATCTCTCTCCCGTTCTCCTTCTCTCCCATTCTCCTGTTCTCCCCCTCTCTCGTTCTCCCTCTCTCATTCTCTTTCTCTCTCGTCCTCTCTTTCTTTCTCTCTCTCCTTCTCTCTCGTCCTCTGTCTTTCTCATCCTCTTTCTCTCACCTCCCCTCTCTCTCTCATGCTCTCTCACTCTTGTTCTTTCTCGTTCTTCTTCTCTTCTTCTCCCTTTCTTGTTTTCGCTCATTCTCCTTCTCTGTCATTCTTTCTCTCTCTTGTACTCCCTCTCTCTTTTGCTCTCTTGTTCTCTCTCTTTTGTTTTTCCTCTTTCATTCTCTCTCCCGTTCTCCCTCTTTCTCCTTCTCTCTCTCTCTGTCTCATTCTCCCTCTCTCTCGTCCTCACTCTTCTTCTCTTTTGTTCTCCCTCTCTCTTGTTCTTCCTCTCTCTCGTCCTCTCTTACTTGTCCTGTCTCTCTCGTGTTATTTCTCTCGTTCTTTCTTTCATTCTCTCTCTTGTCTTCTCTTTCTCATATTCTCCCTCTCTCTCGCTCTCCCTTTTTCTCATTCTCCCTCTCTCTCTCCCATTCTCTCTCTCGTTCTCCCTCTCTCTTGTTGTCTCTCTCTTTCATTATCCCTCTCTCTCATTTTCCCTCTCTCTTGTTATCCCTCTCTCTCGTCCTCTCTTACTTGTCCTGTCCCTCTCTCTCTTCCTCTCTCTCTCGTGTTATTTCTCTCGTTATCCCTTTCATTCTCTCTCGTTTTCTCTTTCTCATATTCTCCCTCTCTCTTGCTCTCCCTTTTTCTTGTTCTCCCGCTCTCTCTCCCATTCTCTCCCTCTCTCTCGTTCTCCCTCTCACGGTCTCCCTCTCTCTTTCATTATCCCTCTCTCTTATTCTTTTGTTTTCTCTCTCACACCCATTTTCTCTTCTGTTTTCTCTCTTGATCTTTTTCTCATTCTCTCTCTCTCATTCTCCCTCTCTCTCATTGTGCCTCTTTCTTGTTGTCCCTCTCTCTCGTTATCCCTCTCTCTTTCTCGCGTTTTCTCTCTTCCTTTTCTCTCTCTCATTCTCTATCTTGTTTTTGTTCTCTCTCGTTGTCTCTCTTGTTCTCTCTCTCTCGTTCTCCCTCTTTTTTTCCCTTTATTTTCCCTCTCTTGTTCTTTCTCGTTCTTCCGCTCGCTCTTGTTCTCCCTCTCGCTCTCGTTTTCCCTCTCGCTCTCCCTTTTTCGTTCTCCCTCTCTGTCGTTCTCCCTCTCTGTCATTCTTGCACTCTCTCGTGTTATTTCTCTCATTCTCTCTCTCTCTCGTTCATTCTCTCTTATTTCTCTTTCTCATATTCTCCCTCTCTCTCGTTCTCCCTCTCTCACGTTCTCCCTCTCTTATATTCTCCCTCTCTCACGTTCTCCCTCTCTCACGTTCTCCCTCTCTCACGTTCTCCCTCTCTTACGTTCTCCCTCTTACGTTCTCCCTCTCTCTCACGTTCTCCCTCTCTTACGTTCTCCCTCTCTCCCGTTCTCCCTCTCTCCCGTTCTCCCTCTTTCTCGTTCTCCCTCTTTCTCGTTCTCCCTCTTTCTCGTTCTCCCTCTTTCTCGTTCTCCCTCTTTCTCGTTCTCCCTCTCTCTCGTTCTCCCTCTCTCTCGTTCTCCCTCTCTCTCGTTCTCCCTCTCTCTCGTTCTCCCTCTCTTATATTCTCCCTCTCTTATATTCTCCCTCTCTCACGTTCTCCCTCTCTCACGTTCTCCCTCTCTCACGTTCTCCCTCTCTTACGTTCTCCCTCTCTTACGTTCTCCCTCTCTCTCACGTTCTCCCTCTCTCTTGTTCTCCCTCTTTCTCGTTCTCCCTCTTTCTCGTTCTCCCTCTTTCTCGTTCTCCCTCTTTCTCGTTCTCCCTCTCTCTCGTTCTCCCTCTCTCTCGTTCTCCCTCTCTCTCGTTCTC
Organism: Eleutherodactylus coqui; assembly: GCF_035609145.1. NCBI lineage: Eukaryota > Metazoa > Chordata > Amphibia > Anura > Eleutherodactylidae > Eleutherodactylus > Eleutherodactylus coqui. Next base: position 42,991,181 of record NC_089846.1, on the reverse strand, counting down.
CCTCTCTCTCGTTTTCCCTCTCTCTCGTTCTCCCTCTTTCTCGTTCTCCCTCTCTTGTTCTCCCTGTCTCTCGTTCTCCTCTCTCTTTCGTTCTCTTTCATTCTCTCTCTCTATTTTGTTCTCTCTCTTTCATTCTCTCTCTGTCTTTCTCTTGTTCTCTCACTTTTGCTCTATCTCTCTCCCATTCTCCCTCTGTCCTGTTCTCCTGTTCTCCCTCTCTCTCGTCTCATTCTCTTTCTCTCTCTCATCCTCTCTCTCTCTTTCTATCTCTCTCTCATTCTCTCTTGTCCTCTGTCTTTCTCATCCTCTTTCTCTCTCTTGTACTCTCTCGCTCTTGTTCTTTCTCATTCTTCCTCTCCCTCTCTTGTTCTCTCTCATTCTCCTTCTCTGTCATTCTTTCTCTCTTGTGCTCCCTCTCCCTCTCATTTTCTCTCTTGTTCTCTCTCTTTTGTTTTCCCTCTTCGATTCTCTCTCCCATTCTCCCTCTTTCTCGTTCTCTCTCTCTGTCCCGTTCTCCCTCTCTCTGGTTCTCCCTCTGTCGCGTTCTCCTGCTCTCTGGTCCTCTCTCTCTTCGTCATATCTCTCTCTCTCTTGTCCTCACTCTTTTTTGTTCTCCCACTCTCTTTCTTTCTCTTTTACTCTCTCTCTCATTCTCTCTTGTTCTCCCTCTCGTTATCTTTGTTCCCCCTCTCTTATTCCCCCTCTCTTATTCCCCCTCTCTTATTCCCAATCTCTTATTCTCCCTCTCTTATTCTCCATCTCTTGTTTTTCCTCTCTTGTTCTCCCTCTCTTGTTCTCCCTCTCTTGTTCTCCCTCTCTTGTTCTCCCTCTCTTGTTCTCTCTCTCTTGTTCTTTCTCTCAATCTCCCTCTTTCTTGTTCTTCTCTCATTGTCCCTCTTGCTCTCGTTCTCGCTCTCGTTTTCCCTCTCACTTACCCTCTCATTCTTCCTCTCTTTTTTGTTTTCTCTCTCTCTCTCTTTCGTTCTTGTTCTATCTCTCCCGTTCTTTCGTTCTCCCTCTCTCTCATTCTCTTTCTCTCTCGTTCTCTCTCTCTCTCCCGTCCTCTCTCTCGTCCTCACTCTCCTTCTCTCTTGTTCTCCCTCTCTCTCATCCTCTTTTTCATCCTGTTGCTCTTTCATCCTCTCTCTCTCGTTCTCTCTCTCTTGTACTCCCTCTCTCTCATTCTCTGTCTCTCTTGTTCTCTGTCTTTTTCTCGTTCTCTCTCTCGTTCTTGTTCTCTCTCTCGTCCTCCCTCTCTTTTTCTCTCTTGTTCTCCCTCTCTCTTGTCCTCTCTTTCTCGTCCTGTCGCTCTCTCATCCTCTCTTTATCATTCTTCTCTCGTTTTCCCTGTCGTGTTCTCTCTCTTGTCCTCGCTCTCTTGTGTTCTCTCTCTCATCCCCTCTCTCTTTCTCCCTCTCTTGCCATCCCTCTCATCTTCTTTCTCTCTCGTCTTCTTTCTCTCTCTCGTCCTCTTTCTCTCTCGTCCTCTTTCTCTCTCGTCCTCTTTCTCTCTCGTCCTCTTTCTCTCTCGTCCTCTTTCTCTCTCGTCCTCTTTCTCTCTCGTCCTCTTTCTCTCTCGTCCTCTTTCTCTCTCGTCCTCTTTTTCTCTCGTCCTCTTTTTCTCTCGTCCTCTTTTTCTCTCGTCCTCTTTTTCTCTCGTCCTCTTTTTCTCTCGTCCTCTTTCTCTCTCGTCCTCTTTCTCTCTCGTCCTCTTTCTCTCCCGTCCTCTTTCTCTCCCGTCCTCTTTCTCTCCCGTCCTCTTTCTCTCCCGTCCTCTTTCTCTCCCGTCCTCTTTCTCTCTCGCCGTCTCTCTCCTCCTATCTCTCTCTCTCTCGTTCTCTGTCTTTCTTGTCCTCCCTCTCTTTCTTTCTCTCTTGTACTCCCTCGCTCTCATTTTCTTTCTTTCTTGTTTTCTCTCTCTCTCGTTCTTTGTCTCTCTCTGGTTCTCCCTCTAGCTTGTTCTCACTCTGTCTCATTCTCTTTTTTTCATTCTCTCTTTCTCGTCCTTTCTCTTGTTTTCCCTCTCTCTTGTTCTCCCATTCTCTGGTTCTCCCTCTCTCTGGTTCTCCCTCTCTCTGGTTCTTCCTCTCTCTCGTTGCCCCTTTCTTTTGTTCTCCCTTTCTCTCGTTCTTTTTCTCTCTTGTACTTTTCTCTTTCATCCTCTCTCGCCCTCTCTCTCTTCTTCACTCTTTCTCATTCTCCCTCTCTCATTCTTTCTCTCTCTCAAACTCCCGCTCTCTCTTGTTTTCTCTCTTTCTTGCTCTCTTTCTCGGTCTCCCTATCTCGTACTCTCCCTCATACTCCCTCACTCTCTCCCTCTCATTCTCTGTCTCTTTTGTTCTCTCTCTCTTTCGTTCTCTCCTGTCTTTCGTTCTCTCTCTCTCTTTCATTCTCTCTCTCTTTCGTTCTCTCTTATTCTCCCTTTCTCTCGTTCTCCCTCTCTCTCGTTCTTCCTGTCTCTCATTCTCCCTCTCTCTTGTTCTTTCTCTCTCATGTTCTCTCTCTTGTCCTCAATCTCTCTATCACTCTTGTTCTTCCTCTCTCTCATCCTATCTTTCTTGCCCTCTCTCATCCTCTCTCTTGTTCTCTCATTTTCCATCTCTTGTACTCCCTCTCTCTCTCGTTTTCTCTCACTCTCATTTTCTCTCTTTCGTTCTCTCTCTCGTTCATTTTCTCTTTTCCGTTCTTTCACATTCTCTCTCTTTTCCGTTCTCCCTCTCTCCCGGTTTTGTCCTCTCTCCCGGTTTTGTGCTCTCTCCCGGTTTTCTCCTCTCTCCCGGATTTTCCTCTCTTCCATTCTCCCTCTTTTCCGTTCCTCCCCTCTCCCCTGTTCTCCCTCTCTCTCGTTCTCCCTTTCTCTCATTTTTCTTTTCTCTCGTTCTCACTCTCTCTTTTTTGCCCTCTATCTTGTTCTCTGTCTTACTCGTTTTTTGTCTCACTCGTTTTTTGTCTCTCTCATTTTCTTTCTCTCTCTCATCCTCTCTCGTTCTCCCTCTCTCCTGTTCTTCTTCTCTTTTGCTCCCCTTCTCTCCTGCTCTCCCTCTCTCTCGTTCTTTGTCTCTCTTGTTCTCTCTCTTTCTCTCTCTCTTGTGTTCAATCTCCTATCCTAGCTCTCTATTTCTCCCTCTCTCTCGTTCTATCGCGTTCTCTCTCTCATCCTCTCTTTTTCTCATTCTCTCTCTCTATTTTGTTCTCTCTCTTTCTCATTCTCCCTCTCTTCTTCTCCCTCGTTTTCTCTCTTTTGTTCTATCCCATTCTCTCTCTTATTCCATCTCCTGTTCTTTCTCTCTCCCATTCTCCCTCTCTTTCATTTGTCTCTCATTCTTTCTTTTGTTCTCTCTCATTGTCTCTCATTCTCCCTCTCTCGTCCTCTTCCTCTCTCGTCCTCTTCCTCTCTCGTCATCTTTCTCTCTCGTCCTCTCTCTCTTGTTCTCTCTCTTTCTCGTTCTCCCTCTCTTTCTTTTACTCCCTCTCTCATTCTCTCTTTCGTTTTCTCTCTTTCTTTCATTTCATCCTATTCTCTCTCTCTCTCATTCTATCTTTCATTCTCTCTCTCCTGTTCTTCCTCTCTCTCGTTCTCTCTCTCTTTCCCATTCTCCCTCTCTCTCGTTCTCTCTCTCTCTCTTCGTGATTTTTCTTCTGCTCGCAGAATACACAATTCGTACTTGTGTGAAAGAAAATACGAGAATACATGCCTTTCAATGCTCGCGTTTTACTGTGAATTCCCCAATTAAAATCCGGTTGTGTGAGAACCCCTTTAGGGGTACGTCCACATATGGCGGAATTTAGTGCTGATCGGTACCACAATCTATAGCATATTTGTATTTCTCCTTAGGAAGAGCACCTAGAAGGTGTGAGGAGACTTGTTAGGCCATGCTTCTCTGGGAAACCTGCAAATGAGAAGATGGGACAATGCCTCTACATCGCCACCTACTGGAAGACAGCATTCCTGCAAGTCAATGTCAGACCTTTTAGCAAGCATTGTAACAATGACTGGAAATATAAGCCAATGACAGAATCACCTCCAGAAAGAGAAGATAACCATGCACAGGCAGACTGTTTCAGGGAAATAAAGTGGAGTAAAAACCCTGAAAAAGTATGTGTATACATAGTTATCATTTCCTTCTGGAGAAGATTCTGTCTTTAGCTAGTAATATGAGTCATTGTTACAAGGCTTGTTAAAAGGTCTGATATTGACTTGCTGTTTCCCTCTAGCCATCATCTTCTGCCCCACACTTATTACCTTTTTAATAAGCTGTTGTCACACATCCATTGTGGCCCCCAGTGCCGGCACTGTGTGCATCCTCTGACCTGCTTTGATATCTCCGGTGCCTCAGAATGAGAGAAAGCAGAGAGAAGGTCAGAAGATGCACATAATTCTAGAGTTGGGTGTATGACAGCAGCTCATTAAAAAGGTAATAAGTGTGAGGCAGAGGATAATAGCAAGGGGAGTCCCAGCATGAAGGGGAATTATTAGTTGAGAGCCACAATGGGGGCACTATTACTGTATGGGATATTATTGTTAGGGGCCACAAAGGAGACACTATTATTGTTAGGGGCCACAAAGGAGACACTATTAGACTAAGGGCTCATTTACACAACTGTGATTTCACTGCATATTATGTATGCGATGCTCGGATGCATAGTACGCGGTGAATGGAGTCAATGAAAGTACATTGATTTTCATTGATCTATTCACATTAGCGGGTATATACACGCATGAAAAAGATTGCAGCATGCTCTATGTCACTGCATATCACGCAGGAACAGCCCTATTCTTCTCTATGCGATGCTGTTCATATGCAATACAGAGCAGGGAATTCATAAAAAAACAGAAGCCACAAGTCACACTGCGCATGACAGCGTACAGTGCGCTGCCGCTGCCATACATGGCAATAGCTGGCTCATTGTTGGCTCCCACAGCGGTAAAATGCAGCGTAACCCACGGGTGGTTTTACACATACCGCTATGTGAATGAGGCCTAAGAAACCATAAAGGGAGCACTATTTTTGTTGGACAGAGTGGGGAAATTATTAGTGTGTGGGAGCATTAGCACTGAAGCTTTGTGTGCAGAGATGAGTCATGCCTGGAAGAAGTCATCATGGCAGTCTGGACTCAAAGATAAGGGAATGCAGATGACTAAGGGAGGAGGAGTGTTGGTTATTGTGCATACTATGGAGAAAATCTGCAGCATAAATTGACCTGTGCTGCGATTTTTAAACTCTTAACCTGTCGATTTGTGGTGCAGATATTCACAATAGATTTGTCTGCATGAAATGAAGGGGATGAAATCTGCAGCAAATCTGTATCCAAACAAATTTTGATGTGGATTTCCTACTGCAGGTTCACTGAAGATTAGATGCTGCAGAAAATCTGCAGGGAATCCGCAATGCATGAAGATACCCTTATGTGTGTATTATGATCTGCTCCAGCTGATGCATGGATTATGAGATCCTGCAGCAGCTGATGCATGTATTATAATGTCCTGCATCAACTTAAGTTTGAATTATGATGTCCTGCAGCAGCTGAGGCTTGTATTATAAAAGTTCTGTAGCAGTAGCGGTATGTGTTATCAAGTTCTGCAAATCTCATTAAGCCTAGTGCCCACGGCTGTGACAGGCTCCGCAAGCGGAATTCCGCAGCGTACGCCCGTGGCAAATAGAACATGCCGCGGGTGAGTGCGGGGGAATTCACGGGGGGAATTCTGCACCGTGAGCATTGCACTATTAGGTTCAATAGAACCTAATAGCTGCAGGGCAACGCCGCATATCACGCAGCGGAAATCCACCCGTGAGAATTAGCCCTTAGGGTGCATTCACACGAGCGTAGGCGTATTTACGTTCACACGTGCGCAGCGTATAATCGCCGGAAAGAACACTTTTCGGCGATCATGACCAGAGCTAGAGAGCGTATTATCGTTTGTTCCTACTTTGCAAACTATCTTTTCGGCCATCGAATATGCGTTGGCGTGTATTTTGGTCGCGTATGTTCCGTTTTTTTTTCGGGTTGCCGTATTTACGCGCCGTAAAATCGCCCGTGCGAACGAATACATTCGAAACCAACGCCTCAGATGGTCACGTATATACGATTGGGCGCAAAAACGCGCCGTTTATGCGCTCGTGTGAACGCACCCTAAGGCAGCATTATTATTAACATTGTCAAGATTATTAGTAACATTCAACCTACTAAAGCTCCAAAACAATTGCAATGCCAAACCTTCCATATCATCTTAAAGACCCAGCAAAACAAGAAGGAAACAGGCAGATAATCAATAATTAAAATATAGGTATGCTTTATTAAATATAACGCAGAACAATGAAAAGTCAGCAAAGCAAAAGAGGAAGCAATGCGAAGTCCTCACATAAATAATCTATTATTATTGCACAAACATTAGATAACAATATATCTAAAAATGAAATTCACTTCATCCCCTTCCCAATTCGGAATGGCAATTAGAATAGTTCCTAAAAATTGCGAGTTCGTGGCCCGTGTTGGAGTCCACGTTCTTCCATCTTTCTAGTAAAATGTTTCCTATACATAAATTGGCTACACAAATCTGGAGGCAATCTAAATCAATTAGTAAATTTACTGATATTGAGGCTGATACACCTTTGTGGTGTAACTCCAGACTTCCAGAATTGTTTTCTCTACAGAACACTCCTGCGTAGGAACGCTATGGTATATGGATTGGACATTTATATACGTGTAACACCTTAGCCTCCTTTGAACAGCCACTGTGTAAGGGCTCTTTCACACAAGCATATGCGATTTTTGGTCGTCCGTGTCACTGCCACAGCGCAACCAAAAATCGCATTGACCGCAGACATGGGGCCAAGAAATAGATAATACTCACCTGTCCGAACGCTGCGGGTCTCCCCTCCGTTGCGGCCAGACCTTCTTTTTTCTGCCCGGCAGCGTGCCACGTGCATGCGCCGTGCAAACTTTTTTGTTCAACTCCTGCTTTCCTGTGGTCCTGCGGCACAGCACAATTTACAGCTGAGGGCGTGCCGTGGGACTGGACGGCTTCTATTGGCTTCAATGGAAGCCGCAGGAGCCGTCCGTGCGGGAAAACCGCACAAAATGGAGCATGCTGCGGGTAGTTTTCTGCACGTGCAATCCGCGCACCAGGAAAAAAAGACATCCACAGGTATTTAATTACCTGCGGGTGTCCAATGATTCCCTGTGGGCGCGGATCACGCATGCGGGAGACCCACACGGTTTTACTAATTCTATTTAGCCCGTGGACATTGGGCCTAAGGCCGAAAGCACACAGCCTGGTCAGATTCCGACTGCGAGATCTCCCAGCAGAAGCAGGGTCTGTGCCCCGGCAGTGACCCCAGCTTACCTGTCATGTAGTCTTTTCTCTTCTCTGCGGATGTGCCGGCTGGCGCACCGCCGCACATGCGCAGTGCAGAGAATGACTCGCCGTCACGCTGGCAATGACGCAGATCACAGTTGATTTCCGCTCGTGGGCATGGAAAAGCATTTTGCAAAGCATGTCTACGGGCAGTATTGGCTGCGGGATGCGTCGGGTAACGCTCACTCCGGATCCCGCAGTGCAATTACATCCGTGTGCATTGGGCCTAAGGCTACAGAAAATGGGTAGAGTCTTGTCAGCAAATTGTATCAGATGCTCTTGTGTTCACTCTGATTTCTATCATATCATCTGGAAATGCCCAGCTATTCGAGGTCACAGGTCTCCTTTCAGAGATCCTAGGAGTTCCTATTCCTACATGCCTTGAAATGTGTTTATTTGGGATGAGGAGAACTAGCAACGTCACACCAGAATATTCCCGAGGGAAGCATTATGTTTAGCCAGAAAAGTAATAGCATTGCGTTACATGGATCGTAAAAACACATCACTGGTTATGTGGAGGAAATTACTTAATTCAGTTATGCCATATAATTACAGTTTATAAGGGACGTAAATGCAAAGTATGGGGTCTATGGTGTAATTCCCCACTTTACTTTATATCCACCACACTTGCTTTCCTCGTCCATATCAGTACTCCCGGGAGGTCCCCACTGATGGGTGTATTCTTGGGGTCGAACTCATGATCTCCTGAAATCTCTGTTCTAACTATAAATGTGTTCATACAGAAGTGATATGTATAATATGTTCCAAATACAGACCTTAAAGGGGTTGTCCCGCGAAAGCAAGTGGGGGTATACACTTCTGTATGGCCATATTAATGCACTTTGTAATGTACATCGTGCATTAAATATGAGCCATACAGAAGTTATTCACTTACCTGCTCCGTTGCTAGCGTCCCCGTCGCCATGGATCCGGCTAAATTCGCTGTCTTCTGGCGTTTTTAGACGCGCTTGCGCAGTCCGGTCTTCTCCCTGGTGAATGGGGCCGCTCGTGCCGGAGAGCTGGTCCTCGTAGCTCCGCCCCGTCACGTGTGCCGATTCCAGCCAATCAGGAGGCTGGAATCGGCAATGGACCGCACAGAGCCCATGGTGCACCATGGGAGAAGATCCGCGGTGCATCGTGGGTGAAGATCCCGGCGGCCATCTTAGTAAGGTAAGGAAGAAGTCGCCGCAGCGCGGGGATTCGGGTAAGTACTAAACGTTTTTTTTTTCTTAACACATGCATTGGGTTTGTCTCGCGCCGAACGGGGGGCATATTGAATTAAAAAAAAACGTTTCGGCGCGGGACAACCCCTTTAAGTTGTGGAGTGGTCATACCTATGTAAATCAGGGCAGCGCGATACACAATAGCAGTTGTGTTACATGAGATGTAAAAAACAATGTTAAACTCTTTGTCCTCTACTGAATTCACAAAATTTAAGGACTGAGTCATATATTCGTAGGCAGCACAGCGTCCACAACAGAAAGAGCCCAATGGGGGACCTCTATTCCCGAAAAGGTATTTCTTCATAGAGACTACATAGTGGCTTTGTGTTAATTCATGGATATAATAAGGATTCAGTGAGATGTTTCCTGTCTGTTAAAAGGACCTACCAGTGTTTCGCAATAATATCTTGAACAGCTGACCACCTAGAGATGAATGCTGTAATAAATCGAGGCCTAGAGTCGGGGTGTTTCTGTCTATGCTTGGTTCTCTCAATGGGTTACTACTATGAGCCAGGATAAGCTGTGAATAATATGGTGACTACATATATATATTTTGTCTGGCACTTTATAGCACTATGTTACTTTATATTATTTGATGAATTGAATTACATTTTTGATACATTATGTAATGTTTCTGCAGAAGATTCCTTATTCTGTGAGGACCTGGCATTGCTTCTACTTTTGCTCTGCGGACTTATCTCCATTTAATATACTATATATATTTTTAATGTGATTATTAGTAATATTGTCAGCAATAGTTGATTTGGGCGGAATGCTTTTGTGATTCTCACCCTCTTGCCCAAATGCTTCAGAAACTGCCTGGCTTTTGTCAATAACCCTTGCAGATCTGACCATACATTTTCAGCCTAAACTGATTCGCACCACCTATGGGCTCAGTCACTGTTTTCACATGACATGAAATTGCGTGCTAGACGCTGATTTCAAGACTATTTTGTGAAAGATCAGACATGCTGGACGTTTTTCATTCACTGTCAGATGCCGTCGTTGGCAAAACTTGTAAAATTATTTGTGCCAAACAGATTTGCACCCTGTTAATAGACTCCGAGATCAAGGCAGAAGTCCTTTGTTATAACGTATGGCATTGTCATCCTGAATGACAACCTTCACAGACCAACCATGACAAGACATTTAAAAAACTACAGTGGAGGCATACAGGCTCCGTATGTTATCTTGCGGCACATTTGCCCACAGATGTTGCAACTAGGCCTCTAGATCCTGCACACTTGTAGGCTGCCGGAGCTGGCGGCCCAACTGGTCCCATAAATGCTCGATTACGATAAATCTGATGGCCGAGCAGGCCAAGGAAGCATGGCAACCTGGCGGAGGTGTTCCTGGGAAAACCTTGTGTGTGTGGGTGAGCATTATCCTGCTGCCTCTTGGAAGCCGCCAGGAGAGGAACACATGTGGCTGCAGGATGTCCTGAACATATTGCTGAGCTGTCATTGTCTCTCGGTCACTACTAGGGGTGACCGACTGTTGTATATGATGGCTTCCTAGACCATCACACCAGCAGTTGGGACAGTGTATCGCTCCACAGCAAAGGGCACGATTGAAGTACTCACCATGAGGCCTCCATACTGTAACACAACTGTCGTTTGGTCCCAAACAGAACCTGGAATCACTGCTAAAGTAGTCCAAGTTTCTTGTTCACAACACCACTGCAAACAAAGGCGACGTTGTTGGGATGTTAACAGCAGAACACATAATGGTCACTGTGACACAAAAGTCCCTACTTCTAAGCGCCTGGAAAATGGCTCCGGGCAGCGACAGGGTTCTGTAATGATGGCGCCACCTGTTTCTGGATGGTGGACAACGAAACAGTTGTATCTGTATATGGATGCAAAAAAGTACATGGAAAAATAGTATAATTTTTTATTATACGTTATACCATGAATAACATTTTTTATTAACCTGAAAAATGTTATGTTTTAGTAGAATGTAAAAGTGTGGTGTGAACCTACCTTATTGTGTGCAATACTTCTATGTAGACTGTAAGCTGTACATACAAACAGACACATGCATACAGAGGCGTGACTAGTGTTTAATGGGTCCTGGGGCATATATTGGATTGGTTCCAGTGATGTTGCTAGACTCATATATGCCACCATGATGACCACTTTAGACCAGGACTGATGCAGAATATACCACACAGACATCTTTGGCTCCTCGCTGTTCCAGCACATTCCCACCTTTCACCCACTCGGTACAAACACTCCATTGTACACCAGAAAATAATAATGCGCCATTGTGGCTTCACAGAGTAGTAATACCCCCGTTTGTGCTGTAACATAATAGTGTTCCCCTCATATAGTGATAGTGCTTCCAGCATTCTCCTCATACAGCGATAGTGCTTCCAGTGATCCCCTCATACAGTGATAGTGCTTCCAGTGATCCCCTCATACAGTGATAGTGCTTCCAGTGATCCCCTCATACAGTGATAGTGCTTCCAGCATTCTCCTCATACAGCGATAGTGCTTCCAGTGATCCCCTGATACGTTGATAGTGTTTCCAGTGTTCCCCTCATACAGTGATAGTGCTCCAAGTGATCCCCTGATACGTTGATAGTGTTTCCAGTGATCCCCTCATACAGTGATAGTGCTTCCAGTGATCCCCTGATACGGTGACAGTGTTTCCAGTGATCCCCTCATACAGTGATAGTGCTTCCAGTGTTCCCCTCATACAGTGATAGTGCTTCCAGTGATCCCCTCATACAGTGATAGTGCTTCCAGTGATCCCCTCATACAGTGATAGTGCTTCCAGTGTTCCCCTCATACAGTGATAGTGCTTCCAGTGATCCCCTGATACGTTGATAGTGTTTCCAGTGATCCCCTCATACAGTGATAGTGCTTCCAGTGTTCCCCTCATACGGTGATAGTGCTTCCAGTGATCCCCTGATACGGTGATAGTGCTTCCAGTGATCCCCTCATACAGTGATAGTGCTTCCAGTGATCCCCTCATACGGTGATAGTGCTTCCAGTGATCCCCTCATACGGTGATAGTGTTTCCAGTGATCCCCTCATACAGTGATAGTGCTTCCAGTGATCCCCTCATACGGTGATAGTGCTTCCAGTGATCCCCTGATACGGTGATAGTGTTTCCAGTGATCCCCTCATACAGTGATAGTGTTTCCAGTGATCCCCTCATACAGTGATAGTGCTTCCAGTGTTCCCCTCATGCAGTGATAGTGCTTCCAGTGTTTACCTCATGCAGTGATAGTGCTTCCAGTGTTTACCTCATGCAGTGATAGTGTTTCCAGTGTTCCCCTCATGCAGTGATAGTGTTTCCAGTGTTCCCCTCATGCAGTGATAGTGTTTCCAGTGTTCCCCTCATGCAGTGATAGTGCTTACAGTGTTCCCCTCATGCAGTGATAGTGTTTCCAGTGTTCCCCTACTGTCAAAGCCCTAAACTAAGCTCTAGCTACAGAAAAAATGTAAAAAAAAACACCCCACATACATCACCTAAAAAGCGCTGTCCGGCTCTGGCCTGTCTTCTCCCCGATTCCCGGCAGTTGTCTTCAGCATCTCTTCTGGCCAGGGATTGGAAAATCCCCACCTCCAGGAAGCGCTGGCTCTGATTGGCTAAGGGCTACGACTCAGCTAATCAGAGCCAGCGCTCGATGAATCAATCACAGCCAATGAATGGCTGTGATTGGTTCGTTGAGCGCTGGCTCTGACTGGCTAACCATCACAGCACTCAGCCAATCCCCGGGCAAAAGAGATGCTGAAGACCAGTGCCAGGGACTGGGGAGAAGACAGGCCGGACAGCCCTTCTTAGGTGATGTATTCTTTTTTTTTTTACATTTTTCTTTGCAGCTGGGGCTTATTTGTGGGGTAGTGCTTATATTTCAAGCCCCCCCTGAAAATCCTCGCAAGTGGTGCTACAAGTCGCATGACTTTGTAGCACAACTTGCAACTTTTTAGCACCACAAAATATCGGTATCGCCGCGAGAAACCACAGCAATATTGCACGGACCACCGATGCAATATCGCTGCCATTTTCTCGCGTCCATAACGTGTCGCCCATGTGAAGGAAGCCTTAAGGTAAGGCCGCAGGTTGTGGATAAAAAATGCAGCAGCACAAAAACGCACCAAATGGTGCCCCAATTGATTGTTGCCACCGATTTTCGTGCGAATATGTTGCAGATTTGTCGAAGATTTCCCCCCTTTTACATTGCAAGGTGTGAAACATGCAGTATAAATTGACATAACGGATTTAAAATCTACAAATCTGTCAATTTACATAGCAGATCTTTGTCTTACAATCTCATCCACATTGTTTGCACTGTAAAATTCACAGCATTTACGGTGGGTGTGAACTCATCCTTATGGTCAAAGATCATCAGAATAGCACTGGGTTGGGCATGAGGTCACATAATGAGGTTTATAGGAAGCTTACCCTACAGCCTCCACACCCAGAGCAGAGCTCAATATCCAAATATTGATTGTCTACTCATGGGAGATTGACTAAGTGAAGCAGATAACTGCAGTTTATACTGGAGCCTGAGGCTAGAACCAAGAGCGGGGTGAGAGATGTAGAACCGGATTGATCTTTTTTCATTGATGGATTAAATCTACGGTTTGGTTATCTCTACAGAGTATTCCACAATTAGCATACATGCCTTTAAAAGTATATATAGTTGTGGTGTCACATTTAAACTAGAATTAGAAAAAAATAATATATATATATATATATATATATATATATATATATATATATATATATACTGCACATATACATGGCTGTGGCACACTTATTACCTCTTTATACAGAGCATGCCTTGTAAATGTAATCACTAAAGGTTATTTTCTAGCACAACATTGTAAACTGGTGATAGTACATGGTAAGGAATACCACTGACATCTGAGGTTGTAGTCAAAGAAGAAGATATGACAGCAGCACTTCCTCCATCCATATATGGAGAGGCGATATTAATGCATAGCCACTATGGACCCCAAATCAAGGCTCCAAATCAGGTTAACAGAAAATATACATGGCAGCATAGGTGGTGTGATAAAACTACAAAATTCCTCCATAATGCACACAGTGACGTTTCAACCCTTATCGGTCTTTCTTGACCCATAAGGGTCGAAACGTCACTGTGAGGACTATGGAGGAATAAAGAGGAATTTTGCTGTTTTATCACACCACCTATGCCGCCTCATATGTTTTCTGTTGACATCTGAGGTTGGTCAGATATATCCCTGCACTGTGGAAGATGCAAATGATTACATTCAGTTTCATGCAGTAAAACCTAATCTTGTTGTTAATCTATCCAGTATTGAAATGTTGGATGCCATATGCATTTTATGGCAGTAGATTATCTGGCAGGGACAAAGAAACATAATACACAAGACAGATAATAATCATCATCTGTATTTATATATATATATATATATATATATATATATATATATTCTGCAACACTTTACAGAGATCATCTTGGCATAGAACCCAAACATGCTCTTACAGGAGTCAAGAATTTAAAGGGGGGTTCCAGGCAAATACTATTGATGACCTATCCTCAGGATAGGTCATCAATAGTTGGTTTGTTGGAGTCCGCCACTGGGGACCCCGGCGAATCCGCTGTTTGGCTGCCCACTGTCAGTGCTACAACACAGGGTTCAGAGCCGAAGCAGATCACTTTGGCCCCTTTGTAGTGACCGGCGCTGGTACTTGCAGGCGCTGCTCTGATTTTAATGGCAGCTGCGCCTGCAGTTACTAGAACAGGTTGCTACAGAGGGGTCAGAGCAATCTGCTTCCGCTCCGTACCCTGTGTTGTGGCAGTGACAGCGGGCGTCCGAACAGCTGATTGGCCGGAGACCCGAGTGGCAGACCTAAGTTAATCAACCTACCCTGAGCATAGGTCATCAATAGTATTTCCCAGAAAACCCCTTCAACGTAAGAAGGATTTTCTAAAGCAATTGCAGTGAGAATTTACTTACAATAGCGGTATTTTTCTTCAAAGAGTAACCGATGAAGTAGTTGTCTAGAACAATAAGTACCCCGTCAATCAGAACTCCCTGTAGTAAAACTTCTTGAAAACTTGCTTGCTTAAAGTAGAAGCTAAATGTTTTTTGTATATGATTTTTTTTTTTTTTGCATGTGCCCTTTCCATAACACTTCCCACAGGAAAACTACTTTACAGTAAAATCCTCCAAGCACAGGACATTTCTACCTTCTCAGAGTCGGCTTCATTACTTACCAAAGTCCTCCAGGAAGCAATTTGTCTCTTCTAATCCCTGAGGTCCAGGGCAAGCACGCGTAAACTGTGATTCACCCATCCCCGTTGGGACTAGCCCATTCTTTGAAAAATAAATGCAGCTGGTAGACAAAGAATTTTCTGTATGTAGTGTATACTTCAGCAGAAGCATGGAAACCTTTATACACCTGGCCAATTATAAAATGCACAGCTACAAGCTTAATAAATAATCACCTTTAATTTAAAGGTTACAACACTAGTGTCACAGATTTGGTAGCAGATAGATTGTGAACCCATTGAGTTGGCGATGTATTTGGCTTGACCATTCCTTGTGATTGGCACCCTTATAAGAAAAAATGCTGAAATAGTTGTATGGTATAGCAATTATCCATCATAGTCGTCAATAATGATCTAGAGGGCATGGAAGAAAATGTATAGGAGTCAACTTGTAACCCTTCTGCTGAAACAATATAGCCCAAGAAAGGTAACTGAAACACCTCAAACAGGCATTTTTCCAGTTTCACAAAATCATGTAAGTGAAAAACTACAATTTATATCATTGATGTGACAGAAGATCTGGAGAGATTAGTATTTAGCCCAGATATAGCACCACAGGTATTCATGAGATAACAAAAAATGCTGTTTATAAATGTGGCTGATACATTACAACTAGAGATGAGCGAACGCACTCATTTAGGGCGATTTCGCAATCGAGAACCACTTTTTTCGAGTAACTGACTACTCGGGCAAAAAGATTCGGGGGGCGCCGGGGGCGGCGTGGTGGAGCGGGGGGTAGCAGTGGGGAACAGGGGGGAGCTCCCCCCCCCCCACTCCCCTCTGCAACCCCCCGCTCACCCCCGGCGCCCCCCGAATCTTTTTGCCCGAGTAGTCGGTTACTCAAAAAAAGCGGTGCTCGATTGCGAAATCGCCCTAAATGAGTACGTTCACTCATCTCTAATTACAAAGTATAACCAAATGTTTGTAACTTTGTAACTTCCATCGTCTTCCACTCATCTCCCTAGCATATATGCATTTAATTGTAGTCCTCTCTCTTTCTCTTGCATATCGATACACACTGTCTACACACCGGTGTACATGGATCAACGAAAGTCCACTGACTTTCAATAACTCCATTCACTGCGTATCACGCGTCCATGCAACGCACGCATAATACACAGGGAAAACATGGTTGGACATGAGCCCTTAGTATTCCATGACAACTCTTGGGATCACTACAATTTGGAGGTACGTGTAGGTGGTGAGATGCGATGACAGCAGCAGACACTATTGGTCACAGAGATAGCAGCATGGCATTCAGACAGGCAGAGATGACTTGGAAGGTTTAAAGCCGGTCTCACATCTGCGTTGGATCCTCCGTCCGGAGGTTCTTTCGCAGATTCGCCTGAAAATATAGGAAGAAAAAGCGCTGCGTGCAGCCAGCTGGGCAGAAAGTGGGCAGACCCCATTATAGTCAGTGGGGTCCATCCAGTGCTGTTCGGTTCCGTTCAGAGATGAAACGGTTTGGCCGTGGGGATTCCCCTTTTTCCTACTCTCGGAACTGAGCAGGAAAGTGGAATCCCCAATGATGATTTAAAACCACCCTTATAATAATCTTCACTTGACAGTCCCATGTTGTGTTACTATCTGTGCTAGTTTGTAGCCACGAGGTGCTACAGATTCAGCTAGTAATGCAGCGAACAATTGGAGTCACAAAGTGGCCAGCTGACGGATACTAGCTTGATAACGGATTTGTCTTAGTGCTGAACTAGAAAGGAATTGTCCTCATGGAAATATGGACTTCGTAAAAGCTATACATACCTAGATCACTATCCCAGAGTAGATTGTGATAGCATTAGGTCAGTCTCATACAGTTGAATACGAGTTATCTATTGCGGAATCCGCGGTCGGCGTCCGCATGGAAGATCCACAGCAAAAGGCATGCATTCAATGGTATGTAAAATAGCTTTTTCCACACTCGCGGAAACAAATTGCGCATCCCGCGAGTGGAGGAAAAATCGCAGCATACTCTATTTTGCTGCGGACTCCACGCAAACAGCCTCCATTGAAGTCAATAGAAGCCGTCCAATCCACAGCCCATCTGCCTCATTGCCTAGTGATGGCGCTGGAATAACAAATTTTAAAAAAAAATCTATACTGTGCATGACCGACGGCGAATAGCAAAAGCAGGTACACGGGGTCGCTGGCCGGGGTCAAAGCTGGATTCTGCTGCGGAATCGTGTGAACCAGCCTTAGACAGATGCTTAGTGGTATATGAACTGAGGTCAGGGCAGGTGAAATTCTTGCAACTTGGGTAAACAGGCACAGGGTGAGATCAGGCAATGAACTAGAGAAACTAGAAAGTATGTAGCTTGTTTTTTACTTATTTATTTTTATTTTTTTTTTGAGAAAAGTATTTACTGTTGATTTTGGGAAGTGGGAGTCACATTGTAGTCATTTTTGCTGTCATTAACAAAGCCATAACTATTTCAGTTTTTTTTCTGGTTAGCTACATTTTTTTTACCTTAGAATTTTTGTTCAATTTCTGTAATGAAAATTGCCCAGGATTTGTGCATTGCGAGACGCACAAATATGAACCCCATTCTTTTGAATGGGTTCATACACATGAGCGATGTTTCCCTGCATGGCACTGTGATACAATGCTATGCAGGAAAGAAATCGCAGCATGCTCTATCTAGCTGCGAGATCTCACATCGCAGCCCTATTGTTATCCACGGGGGAAGCGGCAGCAATGGGAGAACTCCGCGATCCTCTGCCACAGCCGTGACAGCCATGGCGGGGGATTCCCTTCATCCCCACAGTGATGCGAGGTTGTTTTCACATCAAACCGCCTTACATCCACAGAGCTTTCACGTGGTGGGGAGCGCAATATGAAGGCGATATTCACAGCCCCATATCGTGCTCGCCAATGTGAAAGAGCCCTTAGTGACTGGCAGTCAGAATTAATAAAAAATAATAGCTGTATACAATCAATATAAAAAGTTACATAGTATAAACAGTGACCACTAATGTGGTTTTTCAGGTTTTTATATTTTATATAGTTTTTTTTTTCATTCTATTTTTTTTTAAAATATGCTGGCCACACGGAATAACAGCAAACTATCCTATAATCAAATCACTTCAGCTCTGTGACTCCATCCCACCGGGTCTGTTTACAAGCTGCAGAGTCAGTCTCTTGACTGGGCGTCGCAGGCTGCAGGCTGGGTTGGGCGATACCCAATATGTGTGTCTGGATCTGTTGTATAGACCTGTTACAGGGCATAACATAACCTATAACTGGTCATGCAAAAAAGCATGGGAGCAATCATTCAGCTAACATCTGCTAACTCTTTTATAGAAATCCATGCTCAAATCAGACAACGCCTAGCCTTGTATCTAGGTTTAACCCATTAGCACCACAGGACGTAAGCTTACGTCCTGGCAGGGTGGTAGTTAAGGCATCGGGACATCTGTCTGTCATACTGTACATAAATTAATACACTACACTGTACCTATTTATGCTTCCGTTTCATACATAGGCATATGGAGTTTTTTTTCTGCATTTGTATGAAATCTGATAAAAAATAAATAGTGACATGCTTTATTATGGAGGTATTTAAGTCATTAAAGAAGGTGGCACCCAGGGAACCATGTACCACCCGCAGTGCCACATGTGTAGCCTTTGTGGCCTAATACTATGTGTTCCACTGTGCAGCTTCCAGCACATTAAATAATCTACTATTCCTTATACACTGTGCTCCACCCAGTCCGGAGAAAAGAACTGTTCTTGTAACCATTGACAATACCAACGCTGTAACGACTACCTCAGTTCCATTTTTACAACATGCTCCTCTCTTAGGCCGGGCCAAATTACCCCACAAGAAAATCAAGACGCCATCAATAGTCAAGACTCTATTAAAACCAACTTTCCTGCTCTTATATCCCAAGCACCTAAAAAGAGAAACTGGAGAGGAGGTAAACGGGTAGATAAAAAGAAGCAGAATAGACCAGAACCAGGAAATACAACTTCAAAGTGAAAATATTTAACTTACTGTATCAAATTATACGCTAAATACTCATGAGATCTTGTTCCTTGAAAAAGGATTATCCTTCTGCCCTTCTAACAGAGTAGACAATTTTGATTTACTTTTAGGCCTCTTATTTAACTTCTTTAACTTTCTCTATTATGGCAAAAAAGGGGCCAATGGGAGTCGTGGCCTAAAGCACTAGAGACGCTAGTGTGCTGTGCTCTGTCTAGGCCTGCAGCACATAGGAACTTCACTGCAAAGATGGGGAAGACTTGTGGCAAATGGACTACCAAAGCCTACTGACTCGAGGCACGACCTACCAGCATGGTGCAGCTTCTTGTTCGCGAGAGCCCACTGGCCCCGCTTTCTTCATCGGCGAATCCAATGCTCCGGACAGCTATGCACCTGCAGAGTGTGGAAGAGGACAATGCTAGTGATCACATTGGAGAACCTGGGCCAAGCCTCTGGACCCTGAGTCCATACAGCATAGCAGTAGAGGCACACACAGGCACCTACAACCACCAGACCAGCTCTCCCCCTAGCAGGTACCTCATGTGCAGGTCAAGTCTGCACAGAGAAACCATATGAGACTACGGGCAGCATGTCATTGCCAGTAGCCAGAGTAAGCCCTGGTGGACCCTCTCAGTACAAGTCCCCCATGTGAGCTACAGGGCCGTTAGCTGGCGGAATGCCCCCTGTCCTGACTGAGCAAATGCCCCCCTACTAAAAAATCACTCGAAACCATCCGGGACAGATCTACGGGGAACCCTCCTCAGATTCAGAGACTAAGAGGTCACATATTATACCACACTACTCCCTCCAAGCTCCCATACTGCCTGTATGCATGGCGACTACCACTGCTAAGCACCCCTGCTCACAACTTTTACCAGCTCTGGAGGAGACAGTTAACACCTTAAAGAAGCACGCTGAGCTCCAAGCTCTTCTGGCTTTTCTGCCCTCTTAAAGTCAAGGAAATTGTGCTAGATTTGTGTGTTGCGAGAAACACAAATCATGCCTGGATTTAAACCCCATTCTTTTGAATGGAGTCATATACACGAGTGATGGTATGCTCTAACTTTTTGCATTTCTTGGAACGCATTGCCCATTGATTTCAATGGGAGCTTTAATGTCTCGCATGGCTCTTACATGTCATACAATGTGCATGCGAGGTTTCCTATTGAAATCAATGGGAAACACTTGCAATCCTCTATCGCGGGTGAAACTCTCATAAGAAGATCGGAGTTTAATAGACTTTTGTGGCCCGATATCTCGTTCGCCTGTGTGTAGGTAGCCTGAACAGGATATGGACTCCGTGGCTACTGATCTTAAAACAGTCTGGTGTCAAGATCTAATAGAGGTCAAAACAAAGATGACAACCTTACAGGGCGGTGGAGGACTTAGAGGCTTGTAAAGTTTCTATGCTCCAAACCATGCAATCGATCAGCGATTTCATGGCCAACCAAGTCAAACATCAGTGCCTCCTTCAGGAATAGCTTGTTGATCTTGAAAATAAGAACAGGCGTAACAATATCCGGATATGTGGAAGCTACTCCAACAGCCAACCTCCCGCCTAATCTCTCAAGGATCTTTAATACATTTTTGGGACAGTCTGCAGATACCCATATTGAAATAGACAGGGCATCAGGGTGAGGAGCCCTAACCCAACTTAGCCCCATGACATGATCTGTTGAATCGACTTCTATGCTATTAAAGAAGAGATCATATAGAAAGCAAAGTTATGCCGCAAGATTGACTTTGACGGAGCCAAGCTGCAATTTTTATGGACCTTTCCCACTGTGGACTCCATCATAGATCTATGACTAAGACCCTCCTATCTGTACTCCAATCACATAAAATTTCCTAATGATGGGGCTTCCCTTTTGCTTTACATGGCCGGTCGGGTAACGCCACTGCGATCCTGCACTTACCTGCGGACCTTCCAGCTTTGATTTATAGCTTGGATCTACCGCCTATTACACTGACATTCTGAGAAGCCTTTCTCTCTGAGAGCTCCACGTTGTCTGCGAACCCGGATTCCTCCAGCCCTCATACACAGTGGCCTACAGCCTCGATCCCCCCTACCACAGTGCTCTTGTACATGCCAGAGCAATGTCTCTGACAGGTGTAGAGAACTCTGACTTTCACCCTGTGATTTGCTAGGCACTCCTATGCTTGGTGATAGTATTTGCCAAATTTTCCTGTTGTTGAGTGATGTGTCCACGCCTTTTTTGGGGGGGTGAAGACATACTCCTCCTTGAGATTCTAAGCCCCATACTGAAGGCTTGGACGGTATGATTGTTTCTACCCCATATGCCTTATGCACGACTCCCCAATAGGAAACGTATATGTTTCCTTTACAAAACTTTCCATGTGAGCCCCCTTTCGATGATGATTCTCACATTGCTTCTTTGGTTACTTGTTATTGTTCTCTGTACTTCTTATGGGTGTTCTTCACTAGACGTCTCCTCTGCGGATGTGGTCTTATAAGACCTATGTTTAAATTATTGATAGTGGCTGACCTGTCTGTTGCATCCCATAGTGTTAAGCGTTTTAACATAAGAGATCTCAGATCTTGTATTCTTTCAACAAACAAAAGTCACAAATCCTATACCTACATGAGACTCATTTTAAAACGAATCACATGCTGGATTTCAGAAACCAATACTAACCAGCCGGTTGCCATGCCAGTAACCCATGTGGCAAAACTAAGGGAGTTTTAATACTTTTTCATATATCCCTTTCTTACAGTCTCTTAGACACAGTCTGACCCCCGATGCACGCTTTTTCTTTGTTAACTGCGAAATTACAGGACGTACTCGTATATTCACAGCCGCGAACGTCTATGCCCTGAATACACAGCAGGTTCCGTTTCTTCTAAAGGTCCTGGACAATTTCGGATATTTGTCAAAGGATGCAATAATCACCTGCAAGAACTTGAATCTTGCCGTGTAGCCCCTACTCAGCACATCCTCTGGGTGTTCCTTTATAGCATATAATAGACTTAATAAACCCAGGATACGCCTTCATGCTATTCAGCTTTGCGATGTTTGGCGACCAACCCACCAAAGCAATCGGGATTATACGTCAAATACAGAATACAATTTAAACTCACCACCCTCATCCACAAAGCCCTCCACAGCAGCATGCCACCTTACATTGCTTCCCTCATCTCAATTCACCACCCAGCCTGCGCCCTCCACTCTGCTAACGAAATCAGACTAAATGGCCCTTTAATTCGTACCTCTCATTCCCGCCTCCAAGACTTCTCCAAAGCAGCACCTTTTTTCTGGAATGCGCTACCAAAAGCTATCCGTGCAATCCCTGACACACTAAACTTCAGGCGTGCTCTAAAAACGCACCTCTTCAGGGAGGCATACCATATCCCCTAAACCAAACCCTAATAACATGCTCCCTGTCCCACAGACCGCAATCCCTGCTAGCCGCAATCAACCAGCACCTGCAGTCATACTGATTCAGCCACTATATGGCCTGACCATTGTCTATGGGTATAGCACCCCTTACTCGCCATACTGTGCACATCTCCAGCCCCTTTACCTTCTGTATAGCCCCACTATCTGTAGTATGTAAGCTCGTTGGAGGAGGACTCTCACCCCTACTGTTTCCATCAATTGATTACTTTATGTAACCGTGGTCTTCTTTTTAGTTCCGCTGTCTTGTAAGCGTTGTGGAATATGTTGGTGCTATATAAAGATTATTATACCTATTTTTCCGCTGCCCACGATAGCTACAGTAGACTTGACTATATCTTCCTTCCAGATACACTTCTTCCAACTGTCATATCTACCACAATAGGGTCAATAATCCATTCCGATCATGCATCAGTTTGCTGTGCAGTATCCCTTCCCTCACAGGGTCATCCCATGTTCCCTTGTAGACTGAACGTATCCCTACTGTCAGACTGTGTGCTTGACAGACCTCAGGGAAACTATAGCACACTTTTTGCAGGATCATGCAAACAATCAAACTTCAGTGCCCTTGCAGTGGGAGACCTTGAAATGTGTTCTACGAGGAATCTGTAGCAAACATGGATCGTGTTTTAAGCTTTGCGGTTTACTAAATTCATTGCAACGGCTAGAAACGCAGCATAAACATAACTCTCACTTCCTTCACGACCTCAGAATCTAGTAACACACTTTTACAAAGGCCTTCTTTTACAGACATCTTCTGATAGACCGTGGTTTCGTAGGGAGTGGGAGAGGGATCCAGACACTTCCTTTGGTAGAAAAGACGCTATTAAGATTTTTCAAAATTCCCATGGTTTCTCCAGCTGTGTTCGTATTAAGAACTCATATAAATCCCTTACTAGGTGGTACAAGACGCCAGTTGCTTTGGCAAAAGTTTATCCTGGGAGGTCTGGGACCTGTTGGAGGTGTGAATCTGAGAGAAGAACCCTTCTTCACATTTGGTGGCATTGCCCGAGTATTAAAGCCTACTGGACACATAAATAAACTTTGTGGAACATCCCATATTTTTGCACCCAAAGAGATTCTGTTGTGGAAACCCTCGAAGAACGTCAGGCCATCTAGGAACTCTCTGTCCACCATTCTTATATCAGCCGCAAAACTCCTCATTCCCCTCGACTGGAATGAGAAGGAGGTCTCCACATTAGCCCAATGGAGAGAGAGTCTCACAGATTCTCCGCTTCGAGGAAATCGCGGCCTGGGAGTCAGGCTCAAGGGACAAATTCATGTCTCTTTGGTCGCCATGGGTTAGTTTTCAGGAGACACATTTTATATTACAAACCCCCATACATCTCCCCCTTCCTTAAGGTCCACTATACAGGAAGCGTGCAGCCTTAAATGTCTCAACAGCGCAACGGTTCCGATATAATTTCAAGTTTGTTTGGCAGGAAAAAGCACATAAATATCTAGGGTCTGGATTCCTCTGATACATACCAATTAAATTACCTACCGTTTCTCCTGACTACCCAGAGGGACCTGACTAATTGGGACCATAGAGACTTCTCGTGGTTAGGTAGAATAAATATCTTACAGATGAATATCCTTCCTTGATTACCTTATCTATTTCAGACACTCCCAGCAGTCCTCTCCAAGTCCTTTTTTGCCAGAGTTGCCCATTTCTTCTCCTCTTTTGTCTGGGTCCATAAACCTCCTAGAGTGGCCAACGCTACCCTGATTAGAAGAAAGCAGAGAGGTAGTCTAGTACTCCCAGACTGTTTTTATTACATGTCTGCTGTTACCCAGCAAATTATCGACTCATTTAACTATTCAACTATGATGCTCTGGGTAGGCATAGAAACCGCCTCATCTCCATTCCTCCTAAACCGCCATTCCGGGGCTACATACATTTTTACGGTTAGAGCCTTGGCTAGCTACTTTGCTTCATGTTACACATAGTCTGGTGGAAACGTGTAGACTGTAGCTTGCATAAAACTGGCTTGTTCTCCTCACATGGCCCATTAACCCCCATATTCCGCAATCCCAATTCTCCACTGGGGCTGGATTCCTATTTAAGTACTATGATGTGTATGTTTTTTATCTTTGGATGTTGTTAAACTGTAAGAATTAGTTTTTTTTTTAAAGGGGGGGGGGGCAATGCACTTTCAGGGCTGGAGCTGCTGCTAGGTTGTTTTTTCATTTGATTTCCTTTTACTTTATTTTGTTTCTATACCTATCTACCTGAGCCGAGTTACTAGGAATTAGCATTAAATCTCAGGCCCAGGCTAGTAGATTAGGGTTATTTAGCTTATTTAGCATATCTATGCAGAAGCTTGTGGTACACACCTTAGGGAGAATAGGGTCATTTAAACTGAGTGACATTCTGACTCGCTGTATTTGAAGTCAGTTATCCTGAGGGGCTACCTCTGAGGAATCAATCACCTAGCTATAACCGTACCTTCGTCCGCATCTGCAGACTATTGCAGTTATCAATCCTGCAGATGTAGTTCGTTCTTGCGATATTTACAGATGACCTATATTATGGTTAGCCCACGTTGTTGTACATTTTAGGATCTCAGATGTACACTTCGGGCACATATGACACGCAAACCTTTGTTATTTAGGTCCTACATAAATATAACTCTAGGGCTCCTGATGAGTGGCTAGCGCGACAGAAACGCGTCGAGCCTGTTAAGCCTACCGAGCCTGTTAAGCCTGCCGAGCCTGTTAAGCCTGCCGAGCCTGTTGAGCCTATAGGGCCTATTAATGAGTTGAAAATATCTATATGATAAACACAAAGGAATTGTGAATTAACAAAGAATCGGTTTAGTTACGCACTACTACATATTGGAGCAGAACACGAAAATTGGGAATATCATTATATGAGGGGTTTCTGCTCTTAGACTATATACCAGTCACCTGGTTAAAGAGGGCATGATACATATGGCCCCAGGTATTCTATGAACCTCAGATATATGGGTGAAATGAGACTACATGTGCCTAACAAAACAAGACCATCTGTATTAAACTATGAAAGAGTTAATAAAAATTTGTTCTTATGAGGCCTTCCCAAACCAAGAAAAGCTTTTCTTTTTAAGTGGTTACAAATAAAAGTTAAATTTTAAATAATAAGGTTAGTCTGTAAAAAGCCAATGCAAACCCAAGAATGTGGAGATCCAGCCCCAGAGGTGTAGGTTCCTCTGAAGCTGGATCTATGGATTCTTGTATGGAAAAACACTGTAAAAAATCTGTACTGTGGAGAATCAGGATAAATTGACCCAAACATTTCATGGGTCATTGCCAGCAGAATTCCACCCTTTGTCCGGCGCCAATCAAACAGGAAGAATGAGAAACAAGCTTACAAGCAGCGACCTTTTCTTACAGGAGTTTATCACTACATAACCCAATGTCCTCAAAGAATCTGCCCAGCTAATTAGAAAATGACTATTGTTGTGGTGTGAAAAGAACTTTCTGCTACTTACCATGGATGACATCTCCTTAGGCCGGGCCCACATGAGTGTATTTAAATAGCATTTTACGTGGTACATCACAGCGATTCAAATACTTTGATTTTCGCTGTTATACTCACACTAACATTTCTTCATTGTGTATAATACGCGAGTAAAAAAGAACACAGCAGTTCAATTTTACGCACGATAGAGCCTTATTGTTCTCTATGGGTGCGTACTAAACGCGGTACATACGCAATTACATTATGTATGTGTGGCGTTTATATGCAATGCCACTAAGCGAGAGAGCGTGAAATAAAAAAAATGAAACCAGCGTGCGCGAGATACGCTGTCAGTCACAGACAAATATTGCTGCCATACGCGGTGATATGCCGGCTCACACAGCGGTAAAATGCTGTGTTATATTTGCAGCGTTTTACCACGCACTCATGTGAGCCCGGCCTGACATCCAACATTAACTTGGCTTCAGACGTGTTGAGAAATACCTTCAAAATGAGCAAACCCATTACAAAAACTGTTTCCATTGAATAGCCTGGAGTTTATTTTAGAACTTTTTAACTTATCATGGACAGCGCTTTGGTGTCGCAACGGGTACAAGGTTGCACTGGCATACACCAATCTCTTCATGGGGGTGTTCGACAACATGCACTTCTTGTCCAGCCACCAGCACTGAGGAAGTAAAGGCTGGTTTAGACATTTACTCTGTACTTTTATCAAATGGAATTTGTGGACATCCATTGACCCACCAAGAGCACAGATTTATCACCGTTACCTTTCTTAAACCGGTCGACATCCGTGCCTGCACTTCTCCAGCAATCACTACATAAATAGCTATTAAACATAAAATACACCCAGTTTAAAAGGATAAGGAAGAATTGTACAGATGACACCACTTTTAGAAAAACACATGGAGTATCTTCAAGAAATTTTATGCGAAAAGATATCTAGAGAGTCTAATTAACGGGGTTTTCCCATTAATAACATTCATCCCCCATCCATAGGATAGCGGATAAATATTTGATCGCGGAGGTTCCGACTGCTGGAACCCCTAGCAGTTACAACATCTGTGCACCCCATGTGAATGGATTGGTGGTGTGCATGTGTGACCACGGCTCCATTCACTTCTATGGGACGAAGTAAGATTACTGAGTGCATCACTTTCCCTTCGTCCCATTGAAGTGAATGGAACGGTGGTCACGCATGCACGCCATGGATACATTCACATGGGGAACTCGGGGTGGGCCAGCGGTCAGAACCTCAACAGTCTGACATTTATCCTATGTCCTGCGGGTATGGAGTAAATGTTATTATTGGGAAAACACCTTGTTGTCCAATCAGCGCCTGCTGGGATAAAACAGGGTCGGAGTGGAAGCACTGCTCTGACCCTTCTGTAGCGGCTGGCTCTGGTAATTGCAAGTGCAGCTCTAATTGAAATTAATGGGAGCTGCACTTGTAATTGCAAGCGTAGCTCCCATTGATTTCAATGAAAGCTGCGTCTGCAATTATGAGCGCCGGCCACTACACAAGGGTCAGAGAAGTGCTTCCGCTCCAACCACGGTGTATCCTGGTGGGCGCTGCCTGTCTAAGGATCACTAATATGAACCAGGAGGGGATATAGTATAAGTGTAAATTTGATTGTATTACCACCAACAATATTTTACCATAAGAACTAGCACTTACTTTGGAAAGATCCTTATCTTCAAACTATTCTCCCACATGTAACTTAGTGCACAGCACCTAACCTTAAAAACATCCTGGTACCTAGTTGGTCAAAACAGGACAATATAATCTGCCAGCAAGAAAAATTACCAAATGGGATCTTTAAATGCAAATATTCTAGATGGCTTTGCTGTAAAACAATCCAATAAAGGATCCCATCATCAAATCACATGAAGGGGAGGCATTCAGGAGAAAGTAGCATTTCATATGCCAATCCTATAACATTTATATGATAGAGAATGGCTGTGTTGTCCAGTAGTGAGAAGGACCACAAGGATGCTGGACCATAGGCATAACAAGCAATGCTTGTTTCTTAAATATAGTTTATCCAGATGCTGCGCCTACAAGCACAATGGGGGTTGAAATTCCATTCAAATTATCCCACGTCAGTATATCTCCCCCTCTGCATGCAATAGTGTTCTGGATATATAAATTGCAAACTTTTACACCCCTAGGGCTTGAATGAAATCCTGTAAGCACAGCGACATCTCATGGTTATTTATGGACATTACACACCTGCCCGATAAAATAAAGGACTTCTTTTCAGTGCATTCTGACGCCATCTAGTGGATGGCGAGGAGTATTGCTGTGGAAAAATGACCCACTTTCTCTATAATAACATGCCTTTGAACCTTCCAGGCTTCCTTAATATTTTTTTACATGTGGTAAACCCTGTATACCTAATGTTTAATATACAGTACTGCATATTGTTTTTATACAGATCACCCTTCATCTTATTTACGCGTTTTATTTTTTTTATATGTTTTTAGTTTCAATCAGTGCAGTCCTGGTTTTATTAGGGTTGGTTTTAAAGGAGTTGTCCAGTTACAAAGTTACTTTTTAAAATATGAGCCAAATGTCTTAAAACAATAAAACAAAAGGCGCTTGGCTCCAAAAACCACTAACAGCGTGCACCCAATCAGCAGATCGTCCAGGATCCTGAGCAGTGGATCTCAACTATTGATGACCTATCCGAATATATTGCAAAATGTCCGAAGTACTGCATGATTGAGAAACTGTGTAAGGCCTTGTGATCCGCAGTTCAATATGCCCATAGACATGCATTGGGAATCCGCAGATAATTAAATACCTGCGGATGTCATTTTATCCACGGGATAAAAATCGCAGCATGCTCCATTTTCTGCGGTTTTCCCGCACAGACGGCTTGCACAGCTTCCATTGAAGTCAATAGAAGCCATCGCTCCACGGCACAGACGCAGCTGGCACTGTGACCGTGCCGCGGATCTGTGGAAAAGCAGGACATTTTAAAAAAAAGATGCCGCCAGCATCCCGAGCTTGTCCGCCATGCAGAAGAAAGAAGATCTAGCGGCCACGGAAGATAAACGCGTCACGTCCGGACAAATGTAGTAAATGTATTTTTTGGCCTCATGTCTGCGGACAAGAGTGGAATCCGCTGCGGGATTCTGCACTGGGAAACCATGTGCGCCCGTGGACATGAGGACTAAGTGTTAGGCCGTCACGGCACCCCCCCAGAGACCCCAATACTTACCTCCGGATCCGGAGTCCCACATCCCGCATGACGCTTCGGCGCGCAAGCGCAATAGAGCGCGTGATGCGCCGGCCGCGTCATATGACACGCCCAAAGCGTCACATGACGCGCCGGCCGCATCATATGACACGGCTGGCGGTAGGCAGATTCACGCTATCTTCCGCTGTGCTACAGCGGAAGATAGCGTGAACGGACGGCTTCCATTGACTGCAATGGAAGCCGTCAGTGTGTACAACTGCGGCAAATAGAACATGCCGTGGGTGAGTCCGGGTGATTTTATGGTGCGGAATTCCGCTGTGGAATTCCGCACCATAAGCATTGAGCTATTAGGTTCAATAGAACCTAATAGCTGCGGGCAACGCAGCGGATTGCTGCCGCGTATTATGCGGCGGAAATCCGTCCGTGGAAAGGAGCCCTTATACTAAAATGTGCCCGCCATACTGTACCTTGCTGCTGCCAAAAAAGGGAGAACTGAAAAAGGTTGTGGTGTTATCATTTAAGTTAAAGGAGTTGTCTGGTTGTAAACTACTGATTTCCTATCTGCAGAATGGGTCAACAATAGTAGATGGGTCGGGATGCACCACCGGGAACCCTCACTGATCAGCTATTTGCCAGGCCGCTGCACTTGTGCACTGAACTGATTTCTGCATGAAGCAGTGGTCAGGCTTTATATTGCAGGCCATTCACTTCAATAGGAACTTTGCCAATAACACGAAGCCTGGCCACTGTGGTGGGAACAGAGCTGTCTGCTTCCTGCAGAAATCGGGTCATTGCACAAGTGTACCAGCCTGGTAAACCGCTGATCAGCAGGGATCCTGAATGGCAGAGCCTCACCAATCTACTATTCATAGCCTGTCCTAAGAATAGGTCATCAATGGTTTACAACTGGACAACCCCTTTAAGTTAATTTGCAAACCACAATGTTGGTGTCAGAAATATTTTGTGCATACCAAGAAAGTTTATTTGGAAGGCACTACATTAAGATCTTCCGGCCTCATGGTGTACATGCATGTTACGGGAGGGAAGCAGTTCATGTAAAGTGATGTACATGCACAGCATATGCCTTGGCAATAGGCTTGGGGGTCTGCTGTCATCATTTCCGCCTACACATTAGGGTGCAGTTACACTGGCGACTACAATATTGCTCCAAAAAGTTTGGACTGATATTTCACTTGCAAACCTGCAATTTTTATGTGAGCGCGAAGTGTTTTTACGAGAGAAATTGCATTTCACTCGCATCGCTACACTTATGATTTTCAAGCACATGAAAAAAGTCCATTACTCCCCATGGGAGCAAAAACACATTGCACTAGAATGAAACTTGCATGTACATACGAGCACAATTTTTCTTTCTGCTCCCATAAAAAAGAATGGGCGTCTCCTTAACAGAATTGCCCAAAAATAGGACATGCTGCAATTTTCTTCTTGCATGGCATCTACTTACAGCGCTGCAAGAGAAAAATCACGCATTGAAATGTGTTCTTTTCCTCTGTGACTTCTGTGCATCTTGCAACGCAGAGAAATTGTGCGGGAAAATCGCCTGTAAATGCCTCCTAACGGGTGCCTGTCACGCCCTCTGCACTGCTATGGAAAGCGCCGGCCCCTGTCCACGAGTGGAGAAGCATTGTGATTCTCCGCTCGCGGCATGCTGCGAATTGCCCCGATTCTCCGCGGTCAGCCTATCTATCACATAGGGCTGACCGGGGGAGATTCGGCGGCGTCTCCTGCTCCCAGACGGAGCTCCGCCGCGGGACACCGCAACGCCCGTAGAAAGGGGGCTAAAGCAACTCTGCTGGCATATGAACATATTCCTTTTCAGATATTATTTTTTATTGATACGGTATTTTGTCTATTTACATGTATCGCACGAATGGGACTGTTTAGTATTATGGACTATTTTACAGATGTTTGGCTTGAGATAAATTATTTCAACAGGCTGCTAAATAACTTCACTTTTTAGGAAGTTTCAAGTTGACAAGTTGTGGATTTTTTAATGATGTTGTATTGAGCATAATAAGGATGCCATTGTTAGCTCCATGTTGATGGGTTTGCTATATCTAGTTGGGCTGTATATACACCATCCTTTGGTTGATCACAGCAGGGCATTCTGTCAGTCATCTATGACTGCAGCTCACTTATCTTGTAGCACCTCCCAAGGGTGATTTTGGCTTCTAACTTGCAGTTCTGCGGTTAGTTCTCCAAGATCCTTGGAGCAACCTCTTTGCCAAGTTCCTTCAAAAGCTGTGTGCAAGTGTACCTAGGAGAATTGATGCTGTTTTGAAGACAAAGGGCGGTCACACCAAATATTGATGTGATTTAGATTTCTCTTTGGTATATTCAATTTGCAATTTGTTAATTGACAAAAATAAACTATTATTTATCACTTCTATTTTTGAAATCATTCTT
The DNA here is from genome assembly GCF_035609145.1 of Eleutherodactylus coqui. NCBI lineage: Eukaryota > Metazoa > Chordata > Amphibia > Anura > Eleutherodactylidae > Eleutherodactylus > Eleutherodactylus coqui. The sequence goes on along the minus strand of NC_089846.1, from coordinate 42,959,832 downwards.
ACTTTTAAGCATTTTCCACACCTGCCCAAAACTTTTGCACAGTATTGTAATTAAAGTATAACTTTGCCTAATACCCCATGTCCAGGGGCGGGGCGGATTCTGCATGCGGGAGTCCGCAGCAAAATCTGATCTTGCCCGCGGCCGAGTAATGTGCGTATCTGTCCGGGTCTTCTTTTTTCTTTACTGCGGATGTGTGCGGAAGCGCCGGCCGGCGTGCCAGCGCACATGTACAGCAGTGTTTGTTTTTTTCAAACTCCTGCTTTCCTTCGGAATCTGCGGCCCATCCACAACGTCAATTGTGGACAGGCCGCAGATCGAACGGCTTACAATGACTTCAATGGAAGGCGGCTGTGCAGGAACCGCACTGAAATGGAGCATGCTGCGATTTGATTTCTGCATCAAAAGGTCTGTAAATCAAATCTGCATGTTTTAATTAAGGTGCGGACGCTTTTGTTTCCCTATTGGCAGCTTGAACTGCAGATCGCCTGCGCGGGTGCCCTGTGCAGATTCCGCAATTAAATCCGCCCGTGGACATTGGGCCTAAGGTCTGCTGTTTTTACAACATATTCATCCTTTCTGCTCTGTTTCAATCTTTGTTTGCTTATTGTCTAGTTTTCTCTGCCAACTTTTTGGTTATTTTTTTCTCTGTTCAGTCAAAGTAAAGGCCAATTTGCACACAATGATTTTCGATCAAATTTCATTCAAATTAGCGAAAGTAAGTGATAATCTTTCAATGTGAAGCGAAAAAAAATCACTCACTTGTCAGTCGCGGTCGTTTAAGCTGACCTTTCGTTAGCGCTCTCTGCCTTCTCGTTCTGTGTAAAAGCTCAGTGATCCCCATAGGAGGTGAAGCGCTGAGTGAGAAGCAGACAAGAAAACCACAAGCCGCAGGCAGGACTTTCAGTCTGAATACTCTGCACGAGCGCTGACGACCTTAGCCGTGACATCAACGCTCGTGCAGTCGTCCAAACGACTGTTGGCCAGCGTAAATAGGTTTTGGTCATCTTTGATTGGATGCAGTCTGGCCTAGGGCGTATGTACCAGAGAGGCAGACAATGTGACTGCAATGGGGCGCTTGCAGAGAGGAGGCCCCAACTGTACAGGACCTTCCTCTAAAGAGAAACCGCATTATTGGCAAACAAGGAGGTGGAGAATGTGCCGAAGAGTCATTTTAGAGGGCATGAGACAGGAAACAAACACTAAGACCTCCTGCCCTGGGTGGCAAAACCATAATGGGGGCGTGGGGCCCATAAGTTTTTGCTCTCCGATGTACGCCACTGGTCTGGCCTGATCATTCTTTTACCTGAACAACTTGGCCCTACTAGGCATCTAGTTAGGGTTGTTTTCTCTATATTTTAGTGCATTACAATTGTTATATTATAATAAGGATATAATATTATACCACCTATGTGACGTCTGAGCGCGGCTCTAAATCAATCATTTCATTGATTGATTGTTTAAAGAAGTTCTACAATAAATCAGTTCCTTTTATTGATGACTGGACTGTCACTAGCATATGCCATTACTGTCACTTAGGGCCCTTTGATAAGCACCGATCACCAAGATTGGCGCTCCTTTACCTGGCCTTTAACATAGACTCAGAGGAACAAGTGGTGGTAATTTATGCACTTTCCTCACTGTTGGCAACACATCCCTGGTTCAGACAAAAATGATGATTTTTCTAGCTATACATAAGACGTGATCGACCGATGAATGACAGTCTGATTGTTGGTCAGCTGTGTAAAAGGCCTTTGTGTTATGCAGTTCTGTGCAGACCAGGTTCAAATACTGCAATTTGGTAACTCTCCTCCTTCTTGTACCCACTTTTTTTCACTAAAAAGAAAAATATAAATGGCTACGGTGACTGTCCAGCCCCGGCCTTGGTCCGCCACAGTGCCTGCAGCCACCATGCTACTTCTGCTTCTCCTTATTGGGACTATACTATTCATGCCATTCACATGCAAATTACAGCTGCTATGTTACCTCATCTTTAATGCGCATGTTATTTGCTCCAGCTGTATTTTCTAGTAGGGTGACTTTCAGGATTAGAGATAATATATCTATGTCCCTAACATTACTTTTGTATTGTATTTTACTTATGGCTTCATGTGTCCAACGTCCTGTCTTTATCTCTTACAGGCTGGTGCTGCACCTATGCTGGTAAACACGGACTGTCTGGACCCAGGTTCTTCGGTGAGTGATACGAAAGAAATCAGAATAACACACACTATAATGCAAGCTTAAGGCTCATTTACACGGAGCGATGATCGCTCAAAATTTGCTCAAATAACAGTTTAAGGGTGCGGGCAGACGAGCGTAGGTGTATTTACGTTCGCACGAGCGCAACGTATAATCGCCCGAGAGAACGTTTTTCACCGATCACGACCAGAGCTAGAAAGCGTATTTTCGTTTGTTCCTACTTTGCAAACGATCTTTTCGGCCATCGAATATGCGTTGGCGCGTATTTCGGTCGCATATGTTCCGGGTTTTTTTCGGGTTGCCGTTTTTACGCGCCGTAAAATCGCCCATGTGAACGAATACATTCGAAACCATTGCCTCAGATGGTCACATATATACGTTTGGTCGCAAAAACGCGCCGTTTATGCGCTCGTGTGAACGCACCCTAAGTGACAGATTTGAGCGATCATCTTTGCATAACTCTAAGTAGCTAATTAGCTACTTAAGAGTCATCCATGTGGAGCGGGATACTGCCGCGAAAGCTCGGAGATCAATGCAGCTGTTTTGTATATGCAAACAGCCGCTTTGTTCTCGCACTGACAGCTGCTTTGTTCTCAAAGCTTTCAGCTGGAGTCCCACTGGAAAGTCCCAGCAGGATACCAGCTGAAAGAATGCTATCAGTGCCGCCTGCTGAGAAAATCAGCATGCAGCACTGAACGAATAGTGCATGAACAGTGCAAGATGGCAGAGCATTTAGACAAAAGGATTATCGCTCAAAGGATGACTTTTGAGCGATAATCGTTGTATCTAAATGGGCTTTAATTCTTATTTCATCCAAATGCAAACTAGAACAAAGGGATACTTATTCTTAATTTTTTTTAATGTGGTTTTAATGCTAAAGAGTAGATCTCAGTCAAACAAGACGTAATAGTGACACTGCACAACGTCAGCCACCTGGGAACCCCATTGATGTTGAGACCTAGGTAGTCCCATTTACACATGTCGTCTGGTAAGAGGCAGTAAATGCAAGGTCACTCTTCACTAAAAAGAAGGGGGCTTTGCTGAGCCTACAAAGTTTTGGTGTGTTTTACTTATCCGCAGTGCAAATCCACAACATCAATTGACATGCTGCAGATTTAAAATACGCTCCACATGTCTATTTTTTCCCCCACAGCTTATGACTGATTTTGCTGCTACTGTAATATACTGCAAATTATGCGTCCCCAAATATGGACGAAAAATCGACATCATTTCTGCTACATGTGAACAAACCCCAAATATCTTGTCTTATGGCTATAAAACTGGGCAAGAGAAGTGCCACACGTGTGTCTGTTGTATAACAGAGGGTGATTGAATAACGAATGCTGCTCACCTGGTAGAGCTGTGATATCACACAGCATTCAGTCCACAGTTATATTGGTGACTGCCTTGTTCCCAGGACTCTCTAGGCAGATTCAGATACAGAATAAGGCCTCGATCAGACGAACGTAGCTTTCGCGCTGCTGGCAGTGCACAGAACGCGCTTCTATAAGGAACCAATAGGTCCCTAGAGAAGCGTTCACATGGTGATTGTTAGGTGTGTGAAACTGCGCGCACCTAACAAAGATATGTAAAAACAGTAGTAAGGTAACAAGTTTTACCGCTGACACTGGCAGCTTCCTCAGAACATAGCAACATATTATGAAGCCCATACTTTTATACACAGTGAGTAGGTAGTGTTGGGGACAGGTCAGAAAACATACATCCCGCTAAAACTACAGCGTCTTCTTTAATATGCACAAAATATTTCTTATGTATTTAGAATAAACTCCAAATGTTTCTAAATCCATCTCTAAATCTCTATTGTTTTATTTTGGTGAGGACAGAAAGGTATTTACGATCTTTGTTTTCATTAACTTCTATGGAGCTGCATTCTCAAATTGTGTCAATAGGTGTCACTGTTCCACAAGATTTCCCACTTGGATACTTTGTTACAGACACATCACTCCTGTAATGGAAGGTGTGGGGATGTTTTCAATTAGCCCCGCTGTTTCCATTTATTAGGTGCCAACCATCTGTAATCCATTGGCTATAATGGACCTTGCTGCATAGAACAGCGCCGTAATATCTAGTAGAAAACCAGTAGATTTATTTGCTGCTGGTCTGCATATACCGAAGATTCTCTGACAGGATGAAATTATTTAATTATTATTGATTTTATCTGTGGATGAGTTTGTAATATTAAAGATCCATTATTCCCCATCAATATAAGAATTTGTATAGTGTAATGGAGTCCGGGTAGGTATTTCTTATACTTACCTGGCTCCCAGATCCAGTACTGTCACTCTGAAAGTCAGCACAGGCCACACAGCCGGTCCACTGACTGCACACTATGCACATGTACTCCTGTAGCAATCAGCGGGAGAGAGTGCGCACAGCGTGCAGCCAGCAGTCCAGCTGCATGGTCCACGCTGACTTTTGGGGGTCACAGTGCTGGATCGGAAAGCCAAGTAAGTATAAGAAATACCTCCTCAGTGTTGTATGAGCATCATAACTAATTGATGATGCGCATACCTGGTGACAAGTAAATAATACACCACACAATAAAAGTCCCATCTCTTGAACCTCAAATGGTAATAGAATTTTTCTCAACCCCTTGCCCTCACATAGTAATAATACCCACTGTAGTGTCCTTTACAAAGTAATAATGCCACCTAGAAAAAAGTTACTCCCCGTGTGAGCCCCATGACGGTAATATTGCCCACTTAAAAAATAGTAATGCTCTTAGTGCCCTGTAAAAAGTAATAAACAGTAAGAATTCTACTTTGCGCCCACAATTATTGGTGCTCCTTAGTTCCCTAGTTAATTATATTGCTACATTAGTGCCGCAACTCAGTAGTGGTGCCACTTAATGCCCCACACTCAGTGATTGTGCCCCCCACTCAGTATTGGTACTATATAAATGCCTTGAATAAATAATGGTGCCCTTAATTATATAGCCCTCTTAGTGCCCAAATTCAGTAATAGTCCCCCCAGTGCACCTACACTTAGTAATTGTGCTCATCACTTTTTGGTGCCACCTTAATGCATTTGACTCAGTAATGGTGCACCTTTTAGTGCCAACGGTTAGTTATAGTGGCCCTTTAGGGCCCCCTAAACCCCCCATCTCACACTAAATAAAGAAGCCTGCCCACTTCCTTAGTGCCTCAATAAAAGAAATAATATCACTCACCTAGCCCGTTCACAGCACATAAGACGTTGATAGGAGATCCCTGCATGAGCCGACCCAATGCAATAACGTCATTGTGCCAGCCTATGCGAGGTACCCATCCTGTATTTCTCATAGGCTGCAGTCCTGCAGAGGCTAATCTCTATTCAGTGTGGGAATGGGGTTAGCTGAGTAATATTTTGGCACTATGGAAATAACATGTAGAGAACAGAGCTAACAGCTCCATGGCTCTGCTGTAGTATTCAGTTGCAGTGGCGCCCTGAGAACAATGAGTGGTTCACCACACCAAAGCCCTGAATACCCCGATGCTAGCAACACCCCTGTCTCATTCAAAATTGCTCAGAACTCTCAATTTTCCCATTTTAATGTGGATTAACACTGAAACTGATCCACAGACAACTTGCTCACTTGATTTTATTCTGCACTCTGTGGTCACATGTCTAATTTACATACAGGAAAGCTCCAATCGGGAAAAGGCTGCTGTCTCTAATAAAGTGACCATTTAGTGTATACTGTAGATGGGAGCTCAATGAGTCTGTATACGCAGTTTTCTCCCCCTTTGGCGGCTACTGTATATACTATGTCAGTATAATAGATGCATTTATCAAATCGCAACAAAGAAGGAGCTATATAATCAGACCTCCGAGGGGAAATTAATTTAGTAAATGAAAATCTGACCTTGTAGCATGGATCATAGTATAATTTAAGTGACCAAATGTATTTGTTGGTTAGGAATGTATTTGCACCTGTATTGCTATTATTTTCTATTGGGTAAATAATGATCAGTATTTGCCCAGTGGAAAATAAAATATATGGAGGCAAAAGCAGATAAAAACTGGTGAAATCAGGTTGTAATGTCACCTGTAACAGATCTGTATTACAGCCATGTTTCAGGGAGGCCAATTATCTCAGGTGTGGGAACCCTCATTGAAAGAATCTCAGGATGGGTAGAAGGTGTCCTCAAACCACTGGTGAGAAACACAACCAGCTACTGGCAGGACACCGCGGACCTACTGAACAAATTGTCAACCATAGGTCCTCTGCCCAATAGCGTCATCCTGGCCACCATGGATGTGAAATCCTTATATTCCAACATCCCACACAAAGATGGACTGACCGCCTGCCAGGCACACCTTGAGGCCAATGGGGTTGCCTCTGACGCAGTGCTACAACTCACAAGATTCATCCTCACACACAATTATTTCTATTTTGGCAAAGAAATATTCCTGCAACTCACCGGAACTGCCATGGGCAGTAAAATGGCACCGCAATATGCCAACCTTTTCATGACAAAACTGGAGAGTGACTTTCTGGCCTCCTGCCCCCAGCAAACCATTGGTCTACTTCCGCTACATTGATGACATCCTAATCATCTGCACCAACTCTGAACAAGAACTAATAAAATTCCATGAGAGATTCAATGCATTCCACCCCACCATAAACCTGACATTAAAAGCTACTCGTATACCGAAATCAACTTTTTGGACACCACCATAAAAATTTTAAACAACTCAATACATACATCCCTATACCGAAAGCCGATTGATCGGCCCACATACCTCACATGGGACAGCTTCCACCCTAAATACATCAAAAAGTCCATCGTCTACAGCCAGGCCATCAGATACAACCGGATCTGCTCCAACCCAACAGACAGAGAGGTACCATCTTAAAAGGACATTTTTAAATCAGGGCTGCCATCCCACCTCAATTGATGACCAAATCACCAAAGCCACCAGGATACCCAGGAATCAACTACTCCAATACAAGGAGAAGGAAAGAAACAATTGTGTGCCTCTAGTAGTGACCTACAATCCGCAACTAGAGGTACTAAGGAAGACTGCAAGAAAACTCCACCATACCCTGCACAAGGATGACCGTCTGAAAACCATATTCTCCGCTTCTGTGTTACAGGCAACCTCCTAATTTGAGGAACTTTATAATCCCTCCGACACACAAAAAGGAGCTTATCTCTGTAATGTAAGGAGCTGCAAGACCTGCTCAGATGTACGGACCGCGGACAGGATACAGATCCCCAACACACAATGGGACTATAAGATCCCAGGGACATTCACATGTTCTACCTCTGATGTTGTGTACCTGATCCTGTGTAGTAAATGTCCTGTTGGGGGCCTTTATGTTGGGAAAACATAACAAAAACTTAAAGCGGGGATGAAGTTTCATCGTCACACAATTAAAGAGAGAAAGACGGAATTACCTGTAAAGGAGCATTTTTTCACAATATAAAATATATGAAAGTTACTATATTAAAAGGAAACTTCAAATCTCAAGGGCATGGAAGAATATGGGAGTACAAGTTTATAACCATCTTTGACACTGTCATGACAGATATAAACATTTCAAAAGTCTTCATGGTAGATTGGAGGTATGTGAAATCTGGAGCAGAGATAACACTAACACCAATTCGGAGACCATAACATTTTCAAATCCTTATCAGTGGACTAATTCAGAATTTTCTCCCCTGCTCATCCTGTTCCATTATTGTTTTAAGTGCAAATTAAGCACACTATGTCTGTGCCATTTTATATGTATGTGTGTGTATATATACAGAGCGTGGACAAAAATATGGAAACATCATACGAAATGCATGCCATAAATTCCATTGGTTTCTAAATCCTATTTCACAATACTACCAGTAAATTTTAACTACCGTATATCAAAAGGGCAGCTCAGTGCTAATGATTAAAATCCCATGTGGATCCCTCCTAATGCTCCGGGATCCATACATGTGTACTACAGCGGAGTTAGTAGGCGGTGCTGTAGTTGTTGCGTGATGCAATGATCTGTACAACAGTGCCAACACGTGGTAAGCGTCATTTGTCTTCGAGACAGCATTCTGCACAGTTGTGAGGAAATCATGACAGAACTGACGGAATTCCGATGCGGTCAGATTGTTGGGGCCTGTATGGCGGGTGCCTCTGTAACAAGCAGAAGTTTTTGCTGTATCACAAGGCACAATATCCAAGGACATAAACAGTAAGACTGGAAAAACCGCCAATGAGGACGGAAATGTGTGTTGAGTGACAGAGACAGACGATCATTGCGTAGAGTTGTGATGAAAAAGAAGCAGACTACAGCTTTGGTGTTTCCATATTTTTGTCCACCCCCTATACATACACATATACAGCAGGCATATCACTGTATTCAGTGAGACTGTCACTACATTATGCTGCTGTCAGGGAAAGCTGCAAAAAAGATGGTGACACATTTTCCTTTAGGCCAGTTCCAGACAAGCATATTATGATTGTTCTCAGTAAGAGAAACCAAGTAATCTTGTAGATATAATACCTGCTAATGGCTAACAAAAATACATGATGTTATAGTGAGCTTTCCATCCTACTAAGCCTTCTACTTCGGCCTTAGGCTTCATTCCCACGAGCACATATATGCTGCTTTTTCACGCCTGAGTGTATATACGCTACCCATATGAAGTATTGGTTCCCAATGCATTTGTTCACATGTATATGGCACGTAAATACGTCAGCACTGTGAAAGATGGAACATAAGCGGCTGAAATACGTCCGGCGTATATACGGTGGCCAAACAGATAGTTCTGGAACTATCTTTTGGACAATATTCGCCGACGGGTCCCGTAGACTCCTATGCGGGCAGGGAAATGAAGGGAGGGGGAGGCATTCTTGCAGCGTCCAACGCTGTAAAAAGCTTACAGGTGCCTCTATATAGGCACTGGAAGGCATCCCGAGGATTTTGCCAGAGAGAGGGTTTTCTGGGGTGCGGCGTATTTTTTCGCTAAAAACAACGCTCGCGGTCGTGTGAATTGACGAGAAAATGCTGGTCGTGATCGTGGAAAAATGCCCATTCAGGCGCTTATACAGAGTAGGCGTGAAAACGTAAAAACGCCAACGCCTTATATCCGCTCGTGTGAAAGAGCCCTTAATAGAATAGATCTGAAAAAGTGTGTGTGCGTGTGTGTGTGTATATATATATATATATATATATATATATATATATAAACCGTGCAGTACTTTGGGAGAAACATGCATTTTATTCGTAACATCCACACAAAGAATTAGTCCTCAATAGAGGTGTAACTTGAAACTTGGGGGCCCCAATGCAAAATATGTAACGGGGCCCCCAACTATAATGATTTAGTCATAGTACTGGGCTCCCTATATGGAAAAGAGAAGCCGTATGGGCCCCCTAAGGCTCGTGGGCCTGGGTGCAACCACATCCCCTTCATCCCCTATAGTTACGTGCCTGGTCCTTAATATTCATGAGCTGCAGCTAGCTCTAGCCACTGCACCCTCCAGTCCCCGATTGACATCTATTTCTCTATACATTGACTGCTGTTTGCCTATTACTATCAGGCTGGAAGGTGTGGTGGGTGGGTGAGGCTAGCCTGCAGCTCATAAATATGGAGGACTACTTCCTGTAGTTTTCTATGCATGTGTTTCTACTGATAAAATAGAAGTTTCTCCCAAACCCCTGCCCAGATACATACAGCAGAGAAATCAGTGCATCGGTATGACTGTCCCTATGTTATGCTACCCTCAGAGAGGACTGCAAAAAGATGGTGGCAGATACCCTTTATAGTCAACTAGCTGATATACCCGGCTTCGCCCAAGTTAATTTGGTACTGGTGTTTATCTGGTGTTCACACGGAAAATCTTATGAAGTCGTGGTTACTTTAGAGATACTGAGGAAAAACATATGTTCACCATTTTGCATAGTTCTCTGCATTACCCAGGAAACACCACGGGAGGTAACCATGCGATGTTTCCTTTATATAAAATGACATCAGGAAGTGAGAGAATTAGATTCCATACGTAAAATTTGGACGCTAATTCTTTTGCAATTAGAATTGTATAATCGAGTTGGGACCCATTACCTTTTCCTATTTATGACATAATCAATGCTCGTGCCAAATTTCACGTTTCTATGACACCTGGAAGTGAGAGAATTAGATTCCGTACGTAAAATTTGGATGCTAATTCTTTTGCGCTTAGAATTGTCTAATCGAGTTGGGACCCATTAACTTTTCCTATTTATGACATATTCAATGCTTATGGCAAATTTCATGTTTCTATGACATTGGGAAGTGAGAGATTTAGATTATGTACGTAAAATTTTGACGCTAATTCTTTTGCGCTAGAATTAAATAATCGAGTTGGGACCCATTACCTTTTCCTATTTATGACATAATCAATGCTCGTGCCAAATTTCACGTTTCTATGACACCTGGAAGTGAATTAGATTCTGTACGTAAAATTTGGACGCTAATTCTTTTGTGCTTAGAATTGAATAATCGAGTTGGGACCTATTAACTTTTCCTACTTATGACATTATCAATGCTCATGCCAAATTTCATGTTTCTACGACATCGGGAAGTGAGAGAATTAGATCCCGTACGTAAAATTTGGACGCTACTTTTTTGCGCTAGAATTGAATAATCGAGTTGGGACCCATTAGGTTTTCCTATTCATGACATAATCAATGCTTTTGCCAAATTTCATGTTTCTATGACCGGGAAGTTGGAGAATTAAATTCTGCATGCAAAATTTGGACGCTAATTCTTTTGCGCCAAGAATTGAATAATCGAGTTGGGACCCATTAGCTTTTCCTATTTATGACTAATCAATGCTCATGCCAAATTTCACGTTTCTATGACACCGTAAAGTGAGAAAATCACATTCCGTACGTAAAATTTGGATGCAAATTCTTTTGCGCATAGAATTGAATAATCGAGTTGGGACCCATTAGCTTTTCCTATTTATGACATAATCAATGCTCCTGCCAAATTTCGAGTTTCTATGACACCGGGAAGTGAGAGAATTAGATTCCGTACGTAAAATTTTGACGCTAATTCTTTTGCGCTAGAATTGAATAATCAAGTTGGGACCTATTAACTTTTCCTATTTATGACATAATCAATGCTCGGGCCAAATTTTAAGTTTCTATGACATTGGGAAGTGAGAGATTTAGATTATGTACGTAAAATTTTGATGCCAATTCTTTTGCACTAGAATTGAATAATCGAGTTGGCACCCAATTACTTTTCCTATTTTGGACATAATCTATGCTTGTGCCAAATTTCATGTTTCTACGACATCGGGAAGTTGGAGAACTTTTGGCGAGTCAGTCAGTGAGCCAGTCAGTGAGGGCTTTCGTCTTTATATATATAGATAAGATTACAAGTTTGCCGGGAAGTGTCTTTTCATGGTTTGTAAGAAATATTAGGTATACAACAGCATAAGAAGAAAAAAATCTGATATTTTCAAACCTTTGTTCCAAGGGGAGGGGAAAGATGCACGTCCCAACTGGGTCCGGATGAAAAACCCAAATAGACGTCCACAGAGAAGTATGGTCAAGGCAGCATCAGAAGAATAAAAATCAACAAACTTTATTCCTCCATAATGGCGACGTTTCGACCTACCCACAAGGTCTTGATAAAGAGAAGACCATACTTCTCTGTGGGTGTCTTCTCATGGTGACATCACGTATGAAATAAGTAACTATCTTCTCCTTTTCTGATGGGCACATTGGGCCAATACTCCTAATTCTAGGGTGTCTTTCTCAGAGACAGACACCTGAACAATCTCTAGCAGCCTGCTTTACAAATTAGGAATAAGGAGTACTGTATGGTTAATTAGTTTGTGTTCGTTTACTGATATCATCTAATGAGATTTAGTCTGTGTTAATGAGAAACCTCTTACAAGTAGCTGCTTCTTGTCCTCTGGGTCTAAGCTTCTGTTCTATAAAAGTCGACTTTCCGGGATCTGGACATTCTGGCAGTTCAAATTAAAAATAGAGTTACCGTTCTTCAGATATATTACAGTAATTGTTGTGATTGACGGTTAATCAGCTTGATCCCACAAGTCTTTTGTTGGGAGACGTGCCTCTTTGTTACCAGGTATACTGTACTGTACTGCATTTAGCCCTACAAGTACCATTCGTATACATGGCTACTGTCAGATTTCTTCCGCTATCTTTAGTCTCTTTTCTCTTTCTGGCTTCTTTCATTGACATTACAGATCACAACAGAATTTTGTAGAATGTCTTAACATATTGGACTGGAATGTAATCGGATTTAAAAGGACTGTCCAGTCAGACGCTCAAAATGATATGTGAGTCAGTAGATACCAGAGGCGATTACCAGCTATTTGTTTTCCTTAGATCTTGCTGCTTTACTTTTTATCTCAGCTTCATTAGGAGATAGTTGTGATTTGTGACTACAGTTTAACTACAGTCCCAACAGGGAGTCTGACGGACACCCCCTGTCTACCCATTGCTTCAGGCTGCTGCTCTCCCCTCCCATACTACTCTCATTGCTCTGATTGGCTGCCTTGCATAAACACAAGCCCATCACAGGTCACCAGGAACATTACAGATTACTAACATATTCCACCGCACGTTACATACAGTACATACAGAATTAAATTAATATTTTACAAAGCTCACAGGCGCTCCCCCGCCTTTCTTGTAGGGCTAGTGTGCGTCCCCTAATTCAGTCCCCCACCAATCACCAACCGTTTCCTGCTATATTAGGCATCCCCCCATGGTGGATGCCTAAGCAATTTTGTCTCACTAGCCATTTGTGGCAAAGCCTAACCTCTTGCCTGACTCTGACTATCCTGATTTCTGTGCTCCCTGACCTCAGCTCTGCATTCTGAATTCTCCTATTGTTTTCTGCCTGTCCTGACCATCAGCCTGGACCTCATTATTGAACCTGTGCTGCCAGCCATGACCACAGCCTATATGCAAGACTCCTGTTCAGACCTACAGGTACCGCACCTCGGCTCAGTGCAGCGGCAGAAGCCACATTACCGAGACTATCTGCGTGTGCAATGGCTTGGGGATCTTACCGCAAAGTCAGTTTACCATTTGGAGGGGTCAAACATGAAAATTGGAGTTCCTCAGGTGCTGCCATCTCAGTCCAAAACTAAACTAAAACTTTGTGCATGCAAATATGCCGTGTGAAAGAGCCCTAGTGTATTTGCATTGCTATGGAAAGCGCCGGCCCCTGTCCACGAGCGGAAAATCATTGCGATTCTCCGCTCGCGGCGGGCAATCCGCAGCATGCTGCGAATTGCCCCGATTCTCCGCGGCCAGCCTATCTATCAGATAGGGCTGACCGGCGGACATTAGGCGGCGGCTCCTGTTCCCAGGGCGGCGGCTCCCGCTGTGTAGATCTGCCGCGGGACTTCGCAACGCCCGTGGACAGGGAGCCTTAGAGAAGGGCCCTGGCCTCACAGTGACTGCTACAGCCCATCTGTCAAGAGATCCTAGTGCCTTCTTTAAAACATCAGGAAGTGCTTCTAACAGGGTTCCTCCTTACTGACCTGCTGAACCTGGGCTCACCAGCGTGGAGGAGAATAAATCCCAGCATTGCCACCATAATATCCAGCTACCTGAACAGCTGCAACAACTAGAGGTATTGTTACTCACCAGACCTAGGAGACCTGGTCCCATATGTAACTCTCCACGGTGCCTTTACACTAGAAGACTGTGAAAATTCATTTGATAGTACAGAACATTTCAGCTAACATTTTGCTGCCACCTGGTGGCAGGATACGGCAGGACAGCTTCAATCATAAGATACAAGCAATAGGTCTTTGGCACTGAAAATAAAGAGGATCCATCACCTTGGACACTTGAATGTTTTTTGCTCCCTACATCTGAGCCTTGATGTTCTCCTAACTTGTTTCCCGAGACTGAGGACTCATTACTAGAGATGAGCGAGCATACTCGCTAAGGGCAATTACTCGATCGAGCATTGCCCTTAGCGAGTACCTGCCCGCTCGAGAGAAAAGGTTCGTCTGCCGGCGGCAGGCAGGGAGCAGCGGGGGAGAGCGGGGAGGAACGGAGGGGAGATCTCTCTCTCCCTCTCTCTTCCCCCCGCTCCCACCCGCTCACTGCCGCAACTCACCTGTCACCCGCGCCGGCAGCCGAACCTTTTCTCTCGAGCGGGCAGGTACTCGCTAAGCTCAATGCTTGATCGAGTAATTGCCCTTAGTGAGTATGCTCGCTCATCTCTACTCATTACCCAATCCATTTACAGGTGAGACTTTTGAGGGACTTAGAGCCCTAATTTTTTCCGAGAGGCAACTAATTATAGTTTTACTACATGAACATACATAAGCAGACAATAAAATCTACCCAGCATATGCGCTGAGAATTATAACCCCACAGCCCAGAAGACGCATATATGTTGTCATATTAACCCCTGTCCTGTCGGTGGTATGTGATATTCCTAAGCTGTGACATTCAACTTATTCAATGAACAAAATTTCTGTACAATAATATTAACCTAACTCTGCCTAAGTACGGGAAACAATCCAAAACATCTCTCCAAAATACACCTCAAACAATTCCAGAAATCTTCCAATCCCAACTTCCCCCAGATGTGGAGGGTCAGGATCCTGGCCACCCTGCTACAACTCTGGATCACGACCATATTCTACCGACCTCCCCCTCCAGCAGTGATGCTCCCTCAAGCGTCAATACTAAAGAGCTATATGAGAATATTCAACAACTATTTAAAAAACAGCTACAAGGCGCCATCTCAGACTTTTCTAAACAAATACAAGAACTTGACCAGAGGATTGGAGAGGTTGAAACTAAGACCGATGAAATCATTGGCGCAATGGATCTTGATAGAAATCACATAGAGGATAATCAAAATAAAATTGAGCAATTGGAGATGAAACTTGAGGACCTTGAAAATAGATCAAGACCAGCAAATTTACGCATCAGAGGACTACCTGAGCGCTTCGTTGTACTTAAAGAGGCCGCACTGAATATCTTCCAGGCCCTACTACCACAAGCGGACTTGAATCTTTTTCAGAATGGATCGTGTTCACAGAGCCCTAAACAAACCGCGTATTCCAAACCAACCTAGAGATGTCATCTTAAAACTTCATTATCCCGAAGCACGTGACATGATACTAGTGCAGCCAGGGGTCTCTCTCCACTTCCAGGTACGGAACAAGGAGTACAACTTTTTGCAGATTTAGCCCCATCCACCCTTGAACGTAGTCGCCAACTGCGCCCAATCACCTTGGCTCTACAAAGGGCACAAATCAGATATCGATGGGGCTTTCCTTTTATGCTGTCATTTAAAATTGAAGGCCAAGAGCATCATACGTTTATTGTCGGAGGGGCGAGAGATTCTCCGTGTAGCAAATATCCCACTTGACGGTTCTAAACCTGATATAATATGCATTCAAGAGTCCCATTTTTTGGTTACATCTCATCCAAAATATTTTAATCCTCATTACCAGGCCCACTATCATACAATGTTTATCACCAAAAGTAGAGGAGTATCCATTTTTCTACGTAACTCCCTTCCTTTCACAGTCACCAAATCTTTGGGTGACGATCAGGGTCGATATTTAATTCAGTTGGGAGAGCTGTATAATGATAAACTTTGTATCGTAAACACTTATTCACCAAATGATACCCCAATGGAATCCTTCTTATCAACATGTGACATCCTCACGCCCTTGGACTACAGTAGGATAATATGGTGTGGAGATTTTAACTTTACTCATGACCCCACTATCGATTCCACTTCCCCAACCCCCCCTTCCCGAGATAGAAATTTGAAGATTAAGTTTAAAGAAACTTTTCAGATGCTATCATTATCAGATACCTGGTGAGAGTTTAATCCACATAAAAGAGGCTACACCTACTACTCTCCAGCCCACAGACACCACTTTAGGCTGGACTGGATACTCACTAATTCTTTGTCTCTTCCCCTTTTATCCTTTTCCCCCGCCATATAGTGAATGCATGGTCAGACTATGATGTAGTCCTTTCTGAGCTTCTATTCACTCCTCATACGCGAATTCCATATACATGGAGAGTTAACGAAGCCCTCCTCACTAACCCTATTCTGGTGTCCACCATTCAACAGAAATTAGAGGAATATTTCCATTACAATAACTCTGACGTGGAGGTGGATATCTGCTGGCTAGCACATAAACCTGTGATTCGGGGCACCTTGATTTCCCTGGCATCACAACAAAAGAAAGAAGGAACCCGTGATCAAACCGACTTAGAACACAAAATCCAAAAACTAGAAATAGCTCATTCTCAACATCCCTCACATTACCTGCTGAAGGCCATCCATAAAACAGAGAAGGCACTTGCTTGGACTCAAGCAACATATTTTCAATACGCAAATAAACCTGATCGACTTTTAGCCAGGAAACTCTGAGAGAAACAATCGGTCTAAGCAATTCATAAAATACAACTTAGACCTGAATGCCTTACTTCTAATCCTGATAATATTTATTGCACATTTCATCAATACTATCAGAAATTGTATAAAGCCCCACAAGCGCCCCCCCCCCCCCCCCGAAGCCCATAATATAAACTTTTTCCCAACTCAAGTTACCCCGCCTGACTGAGACAGCTCTATCGGACCTCAATTCTGATATAACTGTGGAGGATGTAGAATGGGCAATTAAACGTCTCGGTTTATTTGCTGACGACCTACGCTTAACTTTAACCAAACCATTAACCTCCCTTCCCAATTTGCTTACATTCCTTGAAGAATTTAGTTTGATCTCAGGCCTTAAAATTAATCAATCAAAATCGGAAATCCTCTTCTGTAACACTCCCTCCCATACGCAAAAGCTGAATGAGCTTAATTTTCAGTTTAAAACTCGGCACCACTATCTTTCTTATCTGGGAATTAAGCTTACAAACACATTAGGAACCCTTTATAAATGGAATTATGAGCCACTTTTCCGTCAACTAAGCCTAGATCTAACCAGATGGGAATGCCCATACCTTTCATGGTTGGGTCGTAGCCATAGTGTAAAAATGACCTTACTACCAAAACTGCTTTACCTGTTCAGAACACTTCCCATTCCTGTACCTACATCGGATCTCCAACTATTTCAAAGAAAAATATTAACATTTATCTGAGCACATAAACGCCCCAGAATATCCAAATCCATAATGTATCTGCATAAGAGGTTTGGTGGTCTCTCCGCCCCATGTATTTTGAAGTATTTTAAAGCAGCCCGCTTGGCACAGATTCCACCCATCTATGCTCGCTCCCACGCCCCATTATGGACCTACATTGAGGCAACGCAATTCTCTTCTTGTAACTGGCCGTTCCTACTCTGGACTAAGCTACCCTTTCCGTCTAACTTTAGAAGCACAGCGCCATTTTCATTTTTCTCCATTGTGTTGTTGAGACAGGTTAGGTTCAGATTACCCCCGGTAATATCCCATGCTTTCTCCCACTACTGTATAATCCAGCCTTTTCACCTGGCTTAGATGCTGCGCACTTAGTGTGGTGGCAAACAAGTATTCTTACCTCTTTATATGATTTTCTCATACATGGTAAATTGATTTCGTTATCATCCTTTAATAGCCAATATAAACCCCCTCTGGAAGAATGGTGGAGAACAATGAGGGTCTTCCATTTTTGGTCCTCTATTATGCCATCATCAACAAAAGTAGAGATGAACCGCATGGAAGCCATCTGTAAATTTTGCCCCATACATCCAGGCACCTTATCTCACTTCTATAATATCCTGAATGAGACGTTACAGGATTCCAAGCTTCCCTTCATGCTTCAATGGGAGTCAGAATTACACTCCTCACTGACATTAGAGCGTTGGCACCACTGCTGTGAGACTACGAGCAAAAACAGCTGGCAAGCCTCCCTGACCGAGACATCCTTAAAGGTGCTGCACAGAGCTTATCTCGTTCCCACGAGGCTTCATGCTGTTTACCTGGAGGTCTCCAGTTTATGTGTCCGTGGCTGTGATGATGAAGGCTCACACCACCATATTTGGTATTTGGTGGACCTGCCCAATTGCGCAGACTTACTGGAAAAGAGCCTCTCACCTCATAGCCTCTGTTATTGGGAAGAGTCCTGGACTCAACCCCTTTGTCTTATTACTAGGAGACAAATTTGCGCGTATGCGCAATACCCCCTTCAAACTTCTGCAGTACATTACAATGGCAGCACATATTGCCATCTTACTCAATAAATTCTTTTGAGACATAATTTTACAATGGGAGTCAATGGCACACAAATATAAGTGACTACATCCAGGCTACACATCCTTAAAAGCATGTCCTAGCATACGCTACCTATAATGGTAAGGTTTTTCTACAGATTATTATTACCAAAGCATTACATCTGATAGATTTCACGACCGTCTTCAGCACTAGTGAGTCTTAGTTCAGCCCACAATCTAGTGTAGGTGGCAGTTCTTTACAACTGACATAGAATGATCATCGCATCCACAAATAAGTGACGCTTTCCATACGTCGAATGTGTAGGTTTCAAATATGTAATTGTTCTGGATCATCTCTGCGAGTCAGAAATATGATAGACAAGTAGTTAAAGAAAAGTGAAAAATCTGAAAGGCATCAAACTATTTGCATGTAAAGCATCATTGAGCTTTTAGCCATTGTGAGGTACTGAGGGGCGTAGTGATGGACAGTCGCTACGTCGCCCCTAGGTTCCGGTACTATACATAAGGGGACTGGAGGAGGGTCATGTCCTGCTCTCGGAGACGTAAGAAACCAGGAGCGTACTGTGGTCTCCAGCAGGCAGTTGCTGGAGATCTGTTCTTAAAAAATTCTGGGCCTGTTTTTTTTTGGAATGGATGGCAGGTTGGTAGTGGGGCCGTCCATTCCATCTCCTCCACTCCAGGGTGTGGACGAGCTCAATCAGCCCAGGTGCTGAGGCTGAGCCAATTCTAGTGTGCACATAAATAGCAGGTGCACTGACACAGGGGAGCTAAGATGGCTGCTGGACCCTGGCAGCCTGTGTGACTGGCTGCAGAGAGAAACCCTGCTGTGCGCTGCACCTGCTAAGTGTGACCTGATCAGGCCGGGACGGCCTGATAGCAGGATTTTGGACTTTTATGTTGCTGTTTTGCCTGAAGCTAAGGTTGGACTTTATGTTGCTGTTATAAAATAAACGCAGGTCACACCTGCTTTGGACTGCATCCGCTGGTGTTCCGCCCCAAATATCACGAAATCCGCACGCTACCAAGCTATCACCCCACACCATATATGGCCTCATTCAGACGAGTGTGTCTAATTTCAGTCCATCCTGATTCTAATCTCTGTGTATGGCCCTGCAACATCTGTGTGCGTTTTGGTTTTTTTACTTCCGTGTGTCACTTTTTTTTCTCCCACGCAAAATGAAAACTGAAGAAAGACCTTTTTTTTTCTATTATTGCTTAGTAACGATCCCTGAAAACCAGAATGCGCACAGATGTCCTAGTTGTTCCATTTTATTTATACACACCAACTTGAATCCACAACTGTCATCCGAAAAATTTGTGCCCCTCCCAAACCTCCACAGGGCCCCAACGCTCGACCCTCAGATGGCATTAACCACCTTCTTTCTTCCTCCATCAAGCCTCATCTGCCACACAGTGCCGCTCTGAGCACAGTACCTACACAGCATCATCCATCTCTTCCTCCCTCTCTGAGCAGAATGCAACAGAATTACTAATACTATAATAGTTAGACTGTTCAAACTTAGACAGCCTAAGGCCTCCCTCACACAGGCGTTGGCAGAAACACTGCATTTTTCAACGCTGCGCTTACTGTGGTTTCAGTAGCGTTGTCATGCATTTTTGACAATGTTTTGGAAAAAAAAAAAGCAATACTCACCTAGCAGGTGCCGTCTGGGTCCCTCCTACTGCTTTCTGGTGCTCCTGCAGGCTTCCCGTGGAGTTGTCAGTGCCTTTAGAGCATTTCTTGCTGGTAACGGGGATTGAAAACCCTGCCTTCAGTATGAAATTGCTCTGATTGGTTCTCGAGAGCTGGCTCAGCCAATCAGAGCCAGCGCTCGATGCATCAATCACAATGGCTGTGATTGGTGCATTGAGCGCTTGCTCTGAAACACCCAAAAATAGAACATGTACCACTCGAAAATTGTGGTGCTGAAAAGCGCCACGATGAAGCATCTGTCTGCGCCTGTGTGAGCAGTCCCATTGAAAACAATGGGAGCGTTGTACTGCGATTAGCTCAGCGCTGAAGGTGCCGGACTAATTGAGCTAAAAAGTGCCTGTGTGAGTGGGGCCTTAGGGTATGTTTAGACTGCGGACTCTGCAAAAGCCACCTCAAAAACTCCTGCCTCCCAGAACGGCGGGATATTTCCCAAAATCTGGAATTCTCTGACAAATCCAAGACGGATGGGAGAGTTATCTACAACTTTTATATTCCATTGCCATGGACAATAAAGCCATAGTTTCTCTGCAGCATTATTTTGCAAGTCTTGTTTCCAAGTTTGGTGCGGACGTATTTAATATAGTATGTTTTATTGTAGTGGTTAGAATGTGACTGACTGCACTCATATCTGTATGTTGGGTGTGAGAGGAGATGTCACATTCCAAAATCCATGAAGTGAAAAACTGCACTCCAAAGTTCTGTGTTTCATGTTTTTATTTTATTCATTTATATTTAGCCCACACCAGGAGTGATGTTACATTATAGTGAATGGGAGGCTACGGCTTATTTAGGCTTTCTTCATACACATGTTTTTGTGGTAGTTTTTTTTGGGGGGGGGGGGGGGCGTGGGGGGGGGGGGCTTGTAAGAATTGCCATGATTTTCATGTTTTTGTTCTTTTAACAACCTCTTATTGGGTGATGGCTTTTTCTTGGTCACACATTTTTGACATTAATTTTTTCAAGCAAACACCACAAAAAGCAGACTGTTTGTCCATCTTCACATGGGCATACATATGCAGTGAATAGAACCCTTTGGCTTTAATTGGAGCGTACATATTTCCATATTTTTCGCGCTACTTCTTTTTGCGCAAAAAAAGCTAGAACATTTTCTGCCTTTGCATATTTGCGCACAAAAAGTCCCCATTATAGTAAATGGGGGGAGGGGGGGTTGCAAATGGGCACAAAATATAAAGGAAAAAGCGTGAAATTTTGCTGGAAAGAGAACACCTTTGGACCTCATTAGACAAATTAAGCATTTCAAGCAGTCCGAATTAACCATTAGGCAAATAAGGCACGTGCCTTAAGGGTGGGTTCACAGGAGCGTGTTTTTCTGCGTACATGGGTATGTATATACGTCCGCACCTAGGTACGAGTAAAAACACAAATGAACACAGGTGCGTGCTTGTTGTCAATGGAGCTGCAGCTGCTGACGGCGGCTCCATTGAAAGCAATGCTCTGCCGGCTCCCTGCATTCTTTTTCAGGGAAGGGCTTTACATATAAGCCCTTCCCTGAAAAAGAAAAATTTTTGTGTAAAAGAAAAACAAAGGCAGGCAGTCTCTTCAATGGAGCCGCTGCTGCTGCCAGCGGCTCCATTAAAGACAATGCTCTGCCGGCACCACTGAACTGTTTTTCAGGGAAGGGCTTTACATATAAGCTCTTCCCTGAAAAAGAAAAAAATTTGTGTAAAAAAATAAATAAATAAAGAATATACTTATCTGCCTGCCACTGCTGTGTCCCCCGCAGGGATGAAGAACACATATGTCGCATGCGGCAAATGTTTCCTTCAACCCCTCTAGTTAAAAGAATTCCCTGATGCTAAATCCCTGAAAATCAAGTAAAAGTGGTTTAAAAAAACAAACAAAAAAATAGATACTCACCTCCCTTCAGCTGCTGGAACTCAGCCATGTCTTCTCCTGCTGTCCCCTGCACTGTGGTGCTGATCTATCAGCAGGCAGGGATTTAAAATCCCCGCCTGCTGAAAGAGCTGAATGTGATTGGCTGAGGTGCTCAGCCAATCACAGGCAGCTCTCGCCCGTCATTCATTCGGTGGCTGGCTATTGTATATTAGCAGCTGTCTGGCGTATGTACTTAATGACAGGTTGTAAAGTGATCGAGTATGTTCTGCATAGAAACATTCCAGTTTTGTATTTTACATATAGTAGAACAGTATCAGCAATAAAAACAATTTTGATGTGTAGAGATTATATATTTTATCATTTTGTGTTCATAGCGCTCCATCACCTCTATGTGCATGCACACCTTTTTATTTCCTTCCTTTGCTTGCTTGCTAGTGGGGTCTGCAGTTGTCTATTCAGCTTCTTAGCACCATCTACTGGCCTGTTGCATAAAGCTCCACAGAGTTGCAATTAAGGCGAAAGTTCTATTTGTAATAATGATTTTGAAACCTCTGGGGCATGACGAGAGCTAAACTTCTAGCACTAACCGAGAAAAAGTCGAGAGGGTGCTGTGATGTCCTGATAAATATCTCAGGCTTCAGCCCCAAGGTCATCTGCATATGCAGAAAAGCAAATCAGTACTCAGTGAAGTGTATACTATATTACCATACCCCACAAAATCAGGGTAGATAAGAGGACACTTACATGGTATAGGGGGCAGCGTGCTAATCACTCATTACTACCCCTTCCAGGTTCACATAACATCACAATCACTGGGGCCTTGGATTTTGTGGACCTGGAAGCGGGTAATAGTGATTGATTGGCACACTGCCCCTATACCAAGTAAATCACCTTTCATCTACCCTGACTTTGTGGGGTGTGTTAATAGAGTGTACACTTCCTTGAGCGCTGTTTTCCTTTTCTTCATTTCCTACTATGTAGCACAGCATAGGGGAATAGTCTGATAAATAACCGCCAAGAGGCTGAACTGCATGGAAGGGAGTGCAATATACATAGATGTCCAGAGTGTGAAGAGTGCAGGGATGGAAAAATGTGTTTTTGTAGGAGTGTCCCTTTAAAAGTATGCTAACCAGTGGCATAAGAGGAAGAGGTCCCATAGTGAAGATTAATCAGGGCACTCCATGATGGTACAGAGGTTCCTTCCCCCGACAAAAGGGGCAGATTATTCCCCACCCTCTTATTTGCTAACAACACCCTCTAATGCTTCGTTCACATGTTGCAGCGACGATGCGGCTAAGACCACACTGCATGACAGTTGGTGCACTCTTCTAATTAAGCACAGCTAAAAGTAGCTTGATTTTAAATGGCTGCACAGCACTGCATCTAATATTAGCCTTGATACCTCGCAGCCATTTACAGTTAACTCTTTTCCTACCAGGGATTTTTGAACATTTTGCATCTCCAGTAGCCAGAACATTTTTTCCCATTTTAAACACGTACAGATAAATTCTAAATTACAAAATAAGACAAATCATACTAATCCCCTATACCCGTGTTGGTGAACCTATGGCACACGTGCCAAAGGTGGCACTCAGAGCCCTCTCTGTGGGCACACGTTCCAATTTGGTGTCGCCATTAAAGTGATTACCAGCGGGGTGCCATGGCTCCCCAGCTGGTAATCACTCAATGGCACTGTTACGGGTGCACATACTGACAGCAGTGTGTGCACCCAGTTTCCTCCTCCCCTGACCTCTCTTCCTTGTTCCGCAGGAGGAAAGGAGAAGGGAGGACGAGTCCAGGCGAACACACTTCCGCCCGCAGCAGCGCCGAGCAGAGGAGCAGCGGCGCTTTGAAGACAAGGAAGAGGTAAATATATGGGCTACTGTGGGGGTCACTATTACTACTGGGGCTGATATAGGGGACACTTAGTAATAGTGTGGAAGCCACTATTACTACTAAGACCACTATGGGGTTACCTATTACTACTGTGGCCAATTTAGGGGACACTATTACTACTGGGGCTGATATAGGGGATACTTTTACTACTGAAGCCACTCTACACGTGACCGCATACCACAAACTGACTTAGTGTATGTTTACATGTAGCAGAAATGCTGCGGAATCTCCACAGCTGAAATTTCCTCTGCAAAATACGCAGCATTTTCGCATACAAATAGCAGTCAAGATCCACACCATTGGTGAAGATTTTGACTACAAATCAGCTGCATATCTGCAGCTGATTTCATACTAGGCGGCGCTCCCCCGCACTCCTCTGAAGACTTCCTGCAGTCAATGCTTCCCAGATTCCGGTTCCTAGCAGTCAGGTGCGGCACCACTAGTCAGCTGTGGCTGGTCAGGTGAGGCCACTACAGGCTGCTGGGAACCAGAAATTGGGGAGCGCTGACAGCGGGAAGCCTATAAACAAGGTGAGGGGGAGCGCCACATAGTATGAAATCAGCTGCGAGTACGCTGTTGATTTCCAGCCATAATCCGCACCAATGGAACTCCAGTGCTCCAGCTAGGGAAAAAAAGGGCATTCCTCCCTGACTATTGTGAAATGACCCTGTCCTTTTTATAACAACGGAGGTAAAATCATATGTCGTGATAAGCCCCGCCCCCTGACATGTTGGTAATAAGTGGATTTTGGGTTGCAATTTGGGCACTCGGTCTCTAAAAGGTTCGCAATCGCTGCTCTATACCATATATTTTCTGAAAACAGACAACCTACTGATTGGAGGGGCTATTGACAGCTTCGTCCACCTTCACTGAATTTGTAACAAAGAGGAATAATTCTTTTAAAGAATGCATTAACATACTTTTGCGCCTGAAACTCACATCAACTTGCTTTATTAACCACAACTACGACTTTATTGGTCTTGTTTTAAATCCAAGATTCTTAGCTTTAAAAAAAGACTACAACCGAAGCCCTATTGACAATATAGCCGGAGATATAACATTTTAAAGTAAAGATGTATCTTATATGCCCTTGGCTACTGAAGTGCAACTCTGCAAGAACATAGAGGATATGTCCTGGGCAGGGAAATGGTTAAACTACATTTAGCTTCACTCAGGTAGAAAACTGGGTCGATTTGCATTTGTTGCGGTTTCGATCACAATATGTTAACACCATCCAAAAGTAAATAGGACAGGGGCAACTGAGGCTGTGCTACAGATGCAGCACTGCTAAAATCGAATGTTGCAGCGCGCTATGCCATCAACGTTGTGTGCCTACGCAATTTACATAGCCTGATAGGAATTATATGTCTATGGCTACGCAAATGTTGTAACGCACTGAACTTTCCTTCGGTGCATTAAATAGACAGATGTAGCGCACCAAACATCCTTATAGTAGTTGCATGGTCTATTCCTATAGTGTGTTTGCCCTTTGTGCTAAGGCTAAGACTTAGTTCACACTTTGCAGTTTGATGCAGTAGGTTCCACTTTTGCTTTTGGCTAATAAATAGTGTAAACTAGCCCAAAGTGTGAACTTTTACATGCCCTCTTTTTGTTTCTGATAACATGTAGTTGGTCTGATATAGTTACTATCAGTTCAGTCATATACATAAATGGGTATTATCTTTGGCCGCCTGCAGACGGCCGGGTCGGATCCCGCTGCAAGAATTCTCACAGCAGGACCCGACCCGAGCCCCTGCAGGGACCAGCGCGGCACTCACCTCTCCTGCGACTCCACCTCTTTGATGTGCCGGCTGTCGGCCAGCCGGCATATGCGCAGAGCGGAGCCGACAGCCCGGCAGTGACATATCTGTGCGGGCCTCTGCGAGACCCGCACAGAAATGGAGCACGCCACAATTTGTTTACCGCACGTGATTTTGCGTGGACAAATCGCGGCCTTCTGCCTAGGATTGCGTTTTCAAACGCAATCCTACGGCAGCTTCCATGGGCGGAAATTCTGTGGGAAATCCCGCCGCGGAATTTCTGCCCATGTGCAGGGGGCCTTTCTGATATCATTATTATTTAAATAACTGGCTTAGGCCTTCGCATTTCTGTTTTCTTTCTCAAGAGAGGGAAACAAAGTTCATCCCCATTCACTGGTTGAGCTTGATGGACGTAGGTCTTTATTTCAACCATCCTAAAGGCCCTTTTACACGCAACGGTTATCTCTCAAAATTCGTTCAAATGGCCGAAAATGAGCGATAATCAATATATGTGGGCAGTCATGCACCATTGGTTCAATTATCGTTAGCCAAGGTTTTTAGGCTGGTATAAAATCCATTGTTTGATCACTGGAAATTCTTTCAGTTTGAATGTAGTTCGTTCAGTGTTTCCAGCATTTAAAGGCTCATTTACACGGAGCAATGATCGCTCAAACTACAGTTTGAGTGACAGCTTTGAGTGATCATTTTGCATAAACTATTAAGTAGCTACTTAGCTACTTAATAGCTTATTAGGCCTTGGTCACACGGGCGATTTTCCGTGCGATCTGTGCATGCGATGTGCGATTTTATAAAACCATTGCTTTGCAATGGTATCGGACACATGAGCGCTTTTTATGCACTCGTCCGATAAATTATAGAACAGAAATCGCGGATCACACCTATCTGCGATCTGCGATTCCTGTTCTGTTCTCTTTATGCGCTCAATGGGGCCGGCGGCAGCAGCGCCAACCCCATTGAGAACATATACTAGACAAATCATTCTCCTCTGCCACAGCTGTAACAGTCGTGGCAGAGAAGAATGATGTTTGCCCATTGAATTTAATGGAGCCGGCAATACAGCCGACTCCATTGAAAGCAATGGGCTGCTGGCGATCTCACGATGAATTTTCGGGAAGGGCTTAAAAATATAAGCCCTTCCTTGAAATTCATCCAGAAATGTGTAAAAAGTTAAAAAAATATATACTCACCTTGTCCCGGCAGACGGAGTTCAGCCGCGGCCGTCCGGCAGTTCTCCTGAACTGCTATGAGTAGTATTCAGCAGCCGGGGATTTAAAATCCCCGCCTGCTGAATGAGCTGCCTCTGATTGGTCACACCCCTCACCAATCAGAGGCAGCTCTCACTCACCCATTCATGAATTCATGAATGGGTGAGTGCTGCCTCTGATTGGCTCAGCGCAGGGACCAATCAGGGGCAGCTCTCAGCTATTGAATGACAGCTGAGAGCTGCCCCTGATTGGTCCCTGCGCTGAGCCAACCAGAGCGCTGCACTGCTCCGGCCCGTTTCTAATGAAACGCGGCTAGGAGCAGATTTTTCGGGCGATTTTTCGGCCCTGGTCACGTGATTTGCGGATGCGCATCCATCATGCGATCCGCAAATCGCGGGAAAAAACGCCCGTGTGACAGAGGCCTAAGCGTGCAAATGAAGCCTTTGGCTGAAAGCAGTTAATAGCTGGAGAGCTGTTATCTGCTTTCAGCTCCTTTGTTCTCTGACGGGAAACAATGCTATCAGCACTACCCACAGAGAACTCCTGATAAGACCTCATTATGATTTTTAGGTTGGCCTGAATTTAACGATCAGCTAGCAGTGCCGAAAAGTGCACGATGGCCACGCGTTTAGACGTAACGATTATTGCTCAAACGATCACTTTTTAGCAATTTTTGAGCGATCATCGCTCCATGTAAATGGGCCTTAAGCTATTGCTTTGTTTTGCATTGCATATTCAATTAGTGCAATGTTTACTCAGCCACAAGGAGAACAATGGAATGTGCAGCCAGATGTTTGCTCACTCAGCTGGGCGAAGTAGTTATGCAATAACAATCGCCTAAACACACTCCCAGCTGAGCAAACAACTGGAGGAAAACAGAGATCATAAATTAGCTAATGGAGTGATTATATGTTCATGCAATTTTTATACCAAACCATCACTAAATCCTTCAATCTGTCAGCAGTTTGAGCAATTATCTTTGCGTGTAAAAGGGCGTTTACTATATCATTATGAACTGCTAGGATGTAATTATGGAAAAAGTAGATTTTACACAATTATTTCATATCTACAGTATGTCAGGAATACCTGGAATTATCATATGACAATATCACAAGATTTTTCATGTAAATTACACTGATATAGAGAATTGCATTTCAAAGAAATAGGATTGCCATAAAGGTGTTGTCATATTTGTTACAGTGCTAAACTGCTGGGCGCAATCACTGTGTAACGTTTATAATGGGCTTATTCACCTGGCCTGCACAAATGTTACCAACACCTCACACCAAGACGCAATAATTGTTCTTACATTAATATGCAATGCCAAAAAATATTAAAGTGTCCACGGAATTACTAGCTCTAAAACCACGGGTTTGGCAGTCCCTGCCTTAGGCCGCTTTCACATGACTGAGAAGATCGCATGAGATTTGTGTGTTGTGAGGTGCACAAATCTTGCATGAATATGAACCCCATTGTTTTGATTGGGGTCATATTCATGAGCAATTTTGTTTTTTGGTGCAGGAAAAACTCACAGCATGTCCTATCTTTTGGCGTTCCCTCCCCCATTGTTTTCAATGGGGCCGGAAAACACATCGCACAGCGATGGGAGGTGTGGGTACATCACACGTTCCTGAGTGCGATATTGAGCTGGGCCAGATATCCCACTCCGTTGTGTAAAACTAGCCTTAGAGGGTGATCGTCCTGACATGGACGGCCCCATGTCACATACCTAGGGGCCCTAGTCTGTCCCTAAATGGAATATAGGGAAGGATATAAAGCAGATGGTAAAGTTAGCAGAACTAGACAAAGGCATAAGTACAGGACAGACAGGAGACCAGCTACACCAAACATCAAAAACAACACAGAATTCAGGCATCCATACCAACGAACAGAAAGGATTCAAGTGTTCAACAACCATATGAACAGGTTGAGGACTAAGGTGTCAGACAGAGGCGTGAGACACCACCCATACAATGGAGTACGGACTATGGCATCAGACCTCACCTATCTGATAGAGTAGGGACATCCGATGTCCAGAACCATACCTGACAGAAGGGTAAGGGAACAGGGGCTCCCAGACTATACAGACAATGGGAATCGTGTCCGGGCCATCTCCAGGGAGAGAGAGGGAACAGATAGGATATGGCTAGGCACCAGTAACCAATAACGCATTCAAACAGCGACTCACACAACTGATAAAGTTCCACCTAGCATGTATGTACAAACCAACAACCATACAGACAGACATGGGACTAAGGCGTCAGACATCACTCATCTAAGGGAGTACCAAAAACAGCGCATACAGCACGCATGCACACATTGCAGCCATACTACCTATCTATGTCTGGGAGTCTCACTGTTGTCTAACATTTGATGCTTTTCTTTGCAGGTCAATGGCAGCGATGCTTTATACAAATATGAGGAGATTGTATTGGAGAGGGTAAGTCTGATACAACGAGTTGTGTCTGATAAAACTTTTTCCCCTCGCTGGTTTTCTCATCTCCCCTTTTGTGATCTCTTATTCAAGACCAGCAAATAATTTCACAACCTTTGAGCTACCCCCACCCGAAAGAAAACAAGCAATTGTCATTAGTCTTATTGAATTTTCAGTCATTTTTATTGTTATTAATACATTTTGCAGGGAAACTCAGGACTGGGGTTCAGCATTGCTGGTGGAATTGATAATCCGCATGTTCCCGATGATCCTGGAATATTCATCACAAAGATCATCCCCGGAGGAGCTGCTGCAATGGATGGAAGACTAATGTAAGATATGCTTCTGCTTAGAACTAATATTAAAGGGAAATTCTGGCCACAAATAGCCAATCTGATACTGTTTGTATATGTTATAAATACATTGGGAAGTTCTCTCAAACCTTAAAATGTGATCTTCTCCCCCCACATAGGCATCAGCTGCAGATAAATTCTACATTTTTAGACGTAGGCTGCATTCCCACAAACGTATATCGGCTCGGTTTTCACGCTGAGCCGATATACGTCGTCCTCATGTGCAGGAGGGGGGGGAGGATGGAAGAGCCAGGAGCAGGAACTGAGCTCCCGCCCCCTCTCTGCCTCCTCTCCGCCCCTCTGCACTATTTGCAATGAAAGAAGGCGGGACGGGGGGGGGGGGCTAAGTTCCGAGAATTAGCCCCACCCCCGTCCCGCCTCTCCCCAGCCTTAGGACTAGAATTATTAAAGGAGTTGTCCCACAAAATTAAGTTATCCCCTATCTATAGGATAGGGCATAACTTGCTGATTGCTTGGGTTCTGATCCCTGGGACCCCTACTGATTACTGATCAGGAAAACCGGAGTTCAGAGTATCCCTGAATAAATGGAGCACTGGTCGCACTTATGTAATCTACAACAACAAAAAAACAATCTAAGCAAGAAAAAAATAAACATAATTAATATCATGCAGCTGAAGAATCCCAAACTATCTAAATATCGCATTATTTATCCCATATGGTAAATGCAGAAAAAGAAACATCCAATCAAAGTGAAATAAAAAGTGATCAATAAGTCGTATGTGTCAAAAAATGGTAGCAATAAAAAGTAAAGCTTGGCCCTCAAAAAAAAAATCCTCACACAGCCCCATTGACAAAAAAGTAAAAAGAGTTATGGGGCTTAGAATTTGGTGACAAAAAGCGTTTTTCATTTTTTTAAAAAAGTAGTAAAGCATAAAAAACACTATAAACATATTATCATCATAATATTATTTTTTTTTATATATACAGCATACACATTTACGCATATACAGATTTTCAGACCACGCCATGCTTCAAGTTGCCCTGACCTCTCCCATGTCCCGCCCTCGGGCCTGGTATTGGCACTTGAATGTGTCACGTTTCCAGGATTTACCTTTCCATGCTGATATCAAGTTGGCAATCTCTAATTATTTCCGAGAGAATAGTCCAGATGACACCTCTTCAGTCACAGTATGGGCCACATACAAGTGTGTGCTTTGAGGTTTGTTGATAAAACATGGGGTGCGAGTGAAGACAGGAAATTGCCACTCTTCTAGCTGAGATAGAGTCACTGGAGAAGGCTCACAAAAAGTCACATGCCCTTGCTTTACCAGCTCAACTAAAGTTAGCCTGTCAACACCTTCATGATAAGCTTTATCTAAAGAGTAAAATGCTTCTCAGTTTGGGTAGGAGACATTTTTATGAGCACGACAACAGTAGGACTTTAGTTCTTTCTCTATGAGATCACTGGACCTGTAACTATATTCCGTTTCTTGCCCAGTAGGGTGGTTCACAAGTAATCCCCTTGTATAGCTGAAGAGCTTGCTAAATATTATTCTAGCCTATAAAATCTTCCCGCTGCCCTGTCCAACACCTCTAACCCCTCTCTGTCCCATTTTATTGACTCCTACTTAGCTGAGTCCAACATATCCTCTCTTCATCAATCTCAAGTCTCTTCCTATCTTGAGGGAAGAGATTACCAGCACTTTTAGCTTCATGTCGTTGAACAAAACCCATGGACATAAAGAGGACAAAGACCCTAACCTCTATCCTAGCGACGTCCTATCTCTCTGTTGAATGTCAACTTGAAAATTTTCACTATAGTGCTATGAAGATCGCCCCTCTTCTACCTGGTTTAATGCATGTTGACTAGACGGGGTTTATACCCTCCCTTCAGGCCAGTGACAATACTATCAAGGTTCTTAACTGTATTCATTATGCCAATACTAAGACTCTTCCTCTGTCTTTTATCTACAAAAGCAGAGAGGGCCTTCAGTAGTATAGGCTAGCCTTTCCTTTTTTCTGTCCTGTGTCATATTGGCCTAGGCCCTATGATGGGGTCTTGGATTTCTGCATTATACAGGTCTTCTAGAACATCAACAAGGTCAATGGGGTTCCATCATTCCTTCTTGGAAATTAGAAATGGCACAAAGCAGAGCTGCCTTATATCCCCACTGATCTTTGTCCTCACCTTAGAGCCCTTCCTCAGGCATAGAAGAGACAACCCAAATATCTAAGACCTCCTGGTTACAGGTTTGGAACTTAAAATCGCAGCCTATGCAGATGACTTGCTTTTTTTTAATCACCTTTTCACAGATCTGCATACCTAGTCTTTTGACTAAATTCCATACCTTTCAATGTATCTCTAATTTCATAATCAATTTTAAGAAGTCTGAGGCATTAAATATTACTCTGCCTCCTTCCTTGGACAGTCTCTTAATGTAAATTTTTAAATTCTGTTGGCCTATGTACTCCCATAATCATATTCCTCTTCTCCAAACTATACGAGCCGACCTGACACAATGGTCAAAAAATGTAAACACCTGGTTCAGCCGATATGTTATTTTTAAAATGAATGTATTGCCGTGCATTTTGTATGTACTACAGGCGCTCCCAATCCGAATCCCTAACACGTTCTTCCGTTCTTTGAATACAGCCCTAACTCGCTTTACTTGGGCCAATAAACCCCCGTGCCTCGCCCGCTCTCTCCCATTTCTACGCAACAATAGAGGAGGTGTAGGTCTCTCAGATCTCAAAAAGTATTATGAGGCCGCCCATCTGTAGAGAGTCCTTGACTGGTGTTGTCTCACAGCCTTGAAACATTGGATTGGTTTGGAAGCTTCTTTTAGCAGTACCTCTCTGCACTTGTTGCTATGGCTACAACTGTTTACTTTAGGTGGTCTAGATTGGCACTCCACGGTAGGTCCTACTCTTACAATTAGCAAACATCTTTTTCCAAGCTTAATATCTCTTGATCCTCGTCACCTCTGCTGCCTATTTTGAGCAATCCACACTTTCTTCCAGGCTTGGAACCAGATCCCTTTAGTTCCTGGCGTTCTGCGAGTAAATGCCTCGCTCAACACTTTTTATTGGGTCCTCAATGGATAACTCTTCTCACTTCAACAAAGTCCTAACTGGTTTTGAGCAGGCTTAAAGTAGCTCAGGCTCTTTTCGGCACTCCCTCTCCAAAATTTAGTCACCACTTTGGCTACAAACCCTCCTTCTTGGAATCAGAACTTGGTACCACTTTTTCAGGCCAACAAGTAGACTGTATTTTCAATCTCTCCCATAAATCCTCTGTTGTCTGCAAATTTCAAGAAGGCGAATATCAGCTTCTGTGTCTGCCTTTAAAAACGGCTGGCGCTGTGGGATTGCAGAAGGGACCATCTTACATATTTTTTGTATATGTACGAAGTGGCGGATTTACCTGCCAAAGTCTACAGGAAATCTATTTAGAAACTTTTAGTTAACACCATGAGGCTTTGTATCCCAACTCTGGAAATCCCGCTCTGTTCCTAGGCTCTCTCAGTGCCTAGATCGGGTTGACAAGATCATGCAGATGGAGAAGCTCAACTGCATTGTTGAGAGATACCCATGACTCTTTAATTTAATCTCTTGGACTCCTTGGCTTATATCTTAGGGCTCTGACAAATATAAATCGATCCTGGTGGCGTAGATTATTCTTCCTATGCCCCTCTTCCTTTTTCTTTCTCTCCACTCTTTTTCTTTTCTTCCCTTTCTGTTCTCCTCTGGCTTCACTGGCTATTTATCACTATTCTTCTCCCATTCCTTTTTCTAGTTTACTGTTATACTATGTTCTTAAGGTTGCCTACCCCATGTTTGGTATACCCTCTCTTTGCCCCTTCCTATCTTGTAATATCTCTCTGTGGGCCTTGATCACCTAATTGTGGTTTATTAATGTTGGCTTATTGGTAGTTCCCGAACCCCTCCCAGTTCATTCTGTACTCAGTTTCCGCCTTATTGGTATGATTTATGTACGTTTGAAAATTATAAATAAAGAATTTTTTTTTTTTAAGTTATTGCGCTTAAAAAGCAAGGATGAAAACCCGAAAAATGTCTGGGAGTTAAAGGGTTAATTCACAGTATTGTTTTTATTATTATTGTTGATATAGTAATTATTCTACTCTCTATGTATTTTATAACTATTTTCCTTTACTTCTGGTGC
The DNA here is from genome assembly GCF_035609145.1 of Eleutherodactylus coqui. Classification (NCBI taxonomy): domain Eukaryota; kingdom Metazoa; phylum Chordata; class Amphibia; order Anura; family Eleutherodactylidae; genus Eleutherodactylus; species Eleutherodactylus coqui. Next base: position 42,926,076 of record NC_089846.1, on the reverse strand, counting down.
AGGGTGACTGACTGTGTTCTGCGAGTCAATGATGTAGATGTAACCGAAGTGGTGCACAGTAAAGCAGTGGAGGCTCTGAAAGAGGCTGGCCCTGTAGTAAGATTGCTCGTCCGACGCAGGCAAAGCCCTCCGGAGACTATCGTGGAGGTTAATTTACTCAAAGGACCTAAAGGTCAGTGCGTAAATGATGGCAGTAAAAATTACATGTGTCTTGTAAGAGACATACTCTATAACTGATCTCATGATATCACTGACCTTGAAGGCACAATACGTTTCCCAATGGCTATACTTGTGTAGCTGCAATTACAGTTGATCATGATGGTAAATTACCTGGAAATGGCCATGTAAACTGATCTATAGCATAGTGATGGATATTGGATGTCAAAGCAGAATAAATGATATACAGCACAATTACCACTGACGAGTATATTGTTAAAAACATTACAAGCAAATATAGTGTATTATCGTGTTAGCCAAGAAAATGTAAGTGTTGATACATACTTTGTGTTTTTAAACAAAACTACTTATCAACACCTTAAAAATGTATGGAATTTATGTGATTGTGTAGTGCTTGTGTATTTCTGATATTAGGATCTATAAGGTCTGCACATGCTAACCCCCTAGAGACTTAAAGAGGTATTCCCATCTCGGCTTTTCATAGCTGAGATTGGAAACCGCTGTGATACTTACCGGCCAACCCGGCTAGAACCTACGGTATGTAAAGAGCCGAGCGCTTCAGACTAGCGCTGTTTTCATAGCTCTAGTTGATTAGCTGTTCACAATGCTACACTCTTTCCATAACTCACATTCACTTCAATGAGACCTACAGAAACAGCACTGGGCTGAAATGTCCGTATGTTTCTGACAGTTGGATGGAAACAGAGGGCTAGGTCTTGAAACTCCGAGATGGGAATACCCCTTTAAATATTTAACAAGAAATACACAATACTTTTAATTCCTGGCAAAAAACAAACTGTAGCATGTGCCGCTCTTTGTTTTACAACCAATGAGTATACAGCATAGGAGGAGCCTGATCCCAATCATGGCATACACTGAGCCTGCTAGACCTTACTTCACAACCTCAAAGCAGGATAGTCATGCCCTCCTCTCATGACTTAACCCCCTCCTCCCCAGTCAGCTACAAAACCACCACCTGACCTTCTCCAATTCCAAAATATTCTAGAGACCTGCTGTGTAACTAGTTTTCCCAATGCAAGTTTACCCCCGTTCAGGGTAAACTCACCACGGTCCACCACCAAAATGCTCTTACCAGGACTACAGCACCATGATCCAACTTTCATACCACAAAATATTGCCATTTCAACAAACAAAGGATTTTCTGTAATTCCGCCCCCTTTTTACACCCACTTCCTGGGGAACAGTGAGCTCACTTTCACCTGTCAGGTTCCCTGGTGCCCCTGGCCATGCTTCCAGTACCATTTTAATTACCCTGCCTTACTAAACTTTCCCTCACTTATATTGCCCCTACTACCACCCATAACTTGCCCTCTTGGGTTATGGGCTCCCTGGCCCCACTTATGACTCCTCAGGCCTATTTCCTGTTGTAATTAATCATATTGGTGTACTGATAACTTAAAGAGATTATCTGTTTGTAAAGTATTAATGGCTTATTGTCAGTATAGTTCATCAACAGTAGGTTGGTGGGGCTCTGTGACTTGGGACCCCAACTGATTATCTGTTCACCGGGCTGGTGCACTTGTACTGAGCTGATTTCTGCAGGCTTGGCATCATAGACTGAGTCATCAGTGAAATGAATGGGAACTTTGCATGCAATACCATGCCTGACCACTGCAGTAAAAACAGAGCTGTCTGCATCTTGCAAAAATCAGGTCAATGCACAAGCACACAAATCTGGTGAGCTGCTGATTAGCAGAGGTCGCGAACAACAGACCCCCAACAATCCACTATTTTTGAACTCTTCTGAGTGTAGGCCATAAATAATTTACAAGTGGACAACCCCTTTAACAAAACAGACAGATTCCAATTCTTTCCAATTGTTAGTTCAAGATTCAGACACATAGGTAAAAAATAGCGGCGACAACTATCTGCAGCTTTAACGTTATCTGACTTTTCTACAGGGCTGGGGTTTAGTATTGCTGGAGGTATTGGTAACCAGCACATTCCAGGGGACAATAGCATCTATATCACAAAGATCATTGAGGGCGGCGCTGCACAGAAAGATGGAAGACTGCAGATTGGTGACAGACTTTTAGCTGTGAGTAGCAACCTGTTTACGAATAACCCAAAGAACAGATTTGGGTCACTTTCAAATGTTATGTTATCTCTTGTTTTCCCCCAGGTGAATAACACCAACCTACAGGATGTGAGGCATGAGGAAGCTGTGGCTGCACTGAAGAACACCTCGGACATGGTTTACCTCAAAGTAGCTAAGCCTGGCCCTGTTCATCTCAATGAGATCTATGCTCCCCCTGACTACGCTAGCAGTGAGTATAACATTGATACAGCAGAGTTTAATGTTGTGTTCTGCTTTCCAGCACTGGTTTCCATCTTCTACGCAGAAAACCACATAGAGACAGAACCATAGGGTTTAATGTACGAGATGGAGATCTCTTTGGTCTCTGTTTCACATGGCTTCCATCTTTGTCAGTCTTTAAAGCTGGTTAGAAAAGTGTCATCCTCTGCACTCTTCTATCAAGCCAAAAAGATACAGCGATGGAAACCTTGTGAGACAGAAGAGATCACCATCTCACGCATTAAATCCTGTGGTTCTGTCTCTATGTGGTTTTCTACATAGAAAATAGAAACCTGAGACAAAACCTGGAAGAAAGAATGAACAGAGCCCTACAAGCAGCTGTATTATCTTTTTCATTACACGCTACATAATTACAATTCTATTTATGTAAAATGTAGCAAATATCACATCCTCTCGATGTTAATATCAGCTGTTTGCAGATTTCTAAGCTTTATACAGTACTGTGCAAAAGTTTCAGGCAGGAAAAAAATGCTGCAAAGTAAGAATGCTTTCAAAAACAGAAGTGTTAATAGTTTATTTTTGACAATTAACAAACTGCAAAGTGAATGAACAAAAGAGAAATCTAAATCACCTCAATATTTGGTGTGACCGCACTTTGTCTTCAAAACAGCATCAGTTCTTCTAGGTACAATCGCACACAGTTTTTAAAGGAACTCGGCAGGGAGGTTGTTCCAAACATCTTGTAGAACCAATTACAGACCTTCTGTGAATGTTGACTTGCTCAAATCCTTTTGTCTCTTCATGTAATCCCAGAAAATGATATTGCGATTAGGGCTCTGTGGGGCCATATCATCACTTCCAGGACTCCTTGTTCTACATTACACTGAAGATTGTTCTTAATGACATTGGCTGGATGTTTGGGGTCACTGTTCTGCTGCACATAAATGTGAACGCCTCACTGATGGTATTACATGACGGATAAGTATCTGGCTGTATTTCTCAGCATTGAGGACACCATTAATCCTGACCAAATCCCCAACTCCATTTGCTGAAATGCAGCCTTAAACTTACAAGGAACCTCCACCATGCTTCACTGTTGCCTGCAGACACTCATTATTGTACTGCTTTTCAGCATGCTTCACTGCTACCTGCAGACACTCATTATTGTACCGTACTCCACCATACTTCACTGCTGCCTGCAGACACTCATTATTGTACTGCTCTTCACCATGCGTCACTGCTGTCTGCAAACACTCATTATTGTACCACTCTCCACCATTCTTCAATGTTGCCTGCAGACACTCATTATTGTACCACTCTCCACCATGCTTCACTGTTGCCTGCAGACACTCATTATTGTACTGCTCTCCACCATGCGCCACTGCTGTCTGCAAACACTCATTATTGTACCACTCTCCACCATGCTTCACTGCTGTCTGCAAACACTCATTATTGTACCGCTCTCCACCATTCTTCACTGTTGCCTGCAGAAACTCATTATTGTACCGCTCTCCACCATGCTTCACTGCTGTCTGCAAACACTCATTATTGTACCACTCTCCACCATGCTTCACTGCTGTCTGCAAACACTCATTATTGTACTGCTCTCCACCATTCTTCACTGTTGCCTGCAGACACTCATTATTGTACTACTCTCCAGCCCTTCAGCAAACAAACTGCCATCTGTTACAGCCAAATATTTCACATTTTGATTTACCAGTACAGAGCACCTGCTACCATTTTTCTACACACTGCTTCCTATGTTTTCATGCATACCATTTTCCCCCAAAAAGACCTACCCCGAAGATAAGCCCAAATATGATTTTTCAGGATTTTCGGGGAGGCTTGAAAAATAAACCCTAACCTGAAAATAATCCTGTTACAGTTCATTAAAAAAGTCAATAGGAATGCATTAGGGGCATGAAATGGACCATAAAAACGCAATTGCTGCATTTTTATAACACCTTTCATGCGGTCAGCCAAGTCACTTACCCAGCCGGTTTAGTCCAGGTCTTTCCCGCTGTTCTCCAGTGCCCCGGCGCGGTTCCTGCCTCCATGAAGCAATGCCTATGCCATGACTCGGCCAATCAAGAACCAATCGAAGAACCAATCACAGCCATCATTCGTGGAAGCTGGATTTATGAATCCTGTAACCAGGAAGTGATCCTGTGTTGGCAGCCGAGGGCTTTGTCGACATTTTTACTGCTCAGAATTAGAGATGAGCGAGCACCAAAATGCTCGGGTGCTCGTTACTCAGGACGAAAATTTCGCGATGCTCGAGTGTTCGTTTCGAGTAACGAACCCCATTGAAGTCAATGGGCGACCCGAGCATTTTTGTATATCGCCGATGCTCGCTAAGGTTTTCATTTGTGAAAATCTGGGCAATTCAAGAAAGTGATGGGAACGACACAGCAACGTATAGGGCAGGCGAGGGGCTACATGTTGGGCTGCATCTCAAGTTCACAGGTCCCACTATTAAGCCACAATAGCGGCAAGAGTGGGCCCCCCCCTCCCAACAATTTTTACTTCTGAAAAGCCCTGATTAGCAATGCATACCTTAGCTAAGCACCACACTACCTCCAACAAAGCACAATCACTGCCTGCATGACACTCTGCTGCCACTTCTCCTGGGTTACATGCTGCCCAACCCCCCCCCCTGCACGACCCAGTGTCCACAGCGCACACCAAATTGTCCCTGCGCAGCCTTCAGCTGCCCTCATGCCACGCCACACTCATGTCTATTTATAAGTGCGTCTGCCATGAGGAGGAACCGCAGGCACACACTGCAGAGGGTTGGCACGGCTAGGCAGCGACCCTCTTTAAAAGGGGCGGGGCGATAGCCCACAATGCTGTACAGAAGCAATGAGAAATATAATCCTGTGCCACCGCCATCAGAAGCTGCACATGTGGGCATAGCAATGGGGAACCTATGTGCCACACACTATACATTCTGTCAAGGTGTCTGCATGCCCCAGTCAGACCGCGTTTTTTTATAAATAGTCACAGGCAGGTACAACTGGGAATCCCCAACTCCGCAATGGGAATTCCGTGTGCACCCACAGCATGGGTGGCTCCCTGGAACCCACCGGCTGTACATAAATGTATCCCATTGCAGTGCCCCGGACAGCAGAGCTAACGTCAGATTAAATGCAGGTGGGCTTCGGCCCACACTGCATGCCCCAACCTGACCGGGCTTTTTAATTCATAGACACAGGCAGGTACAACTCCCTATTGTGAAGTCCCTGTGGACTGACAGCATGGGTGGGTGCCAGGAAGCCACCGGCGGCACATAAATATATCCCATAGCATTGCCCATCACAGCTGAGGTAATGTCATGTTTAATGCAGGTGGGCTTCGGCCCACACTGCATGCCCCAGTCAGACTGGGGTTCTTTAGAAGTGGACACATGTAGTTACAACTCCGTGTGGACCGACAGCATGGGTGGCTCCCTGGAACCCACCGGCGGTACATAAATATATCCCATTGCATTGCCCAACACAGCTGATGTAACGTCAGCTGTAATGCAGGTGGGCAAAAAATTAATTGGATTACACTGTAGGCGAGGGCCCCAAAAAATTGGTGTACCAACAGTACTAATGTACCTGAGAAAAATTGCCCATGCCCAACCAAGAGGGCAGGTGAAACCCATTAATCGCTTTGGTTAATGTGGCTTAATTGGTAACTAGGCCTGGAGGCAGCCCAGTTAAAATAAAAATTGGTGGAGGTGAAAGTTTCAACACTTTAATGAGCATTGAAACGTATAAAAATTGTTTCGAAAAATTATATGACTGAGCCTTGTGGGCCTAAGAAAAATTGCCCGTTCGGCGTGATTACGTGAGGTTTCAGGAGGAGGAGGAGGAGGAATATTATACACAGATTGATGAACCAAAAATGTCCCCGTTTTTGATGGTGATAGAGAACGATGCTTCCATCCGCGGGTGCAGCCTACGTATTGCTTAGGTATCGCTGCTGTCCGCTGGTGAAGAAGAGAAGTCTGGGGAAATCCAGGCTTTGTTCATCTTGATGAGTGTTAGCCTGTCGGCACTGTCGGTTGACAGGCGGGTACGCTTATCTGTGATGATTCCCCCAGCCGCACTAAACACCCTCTCTGACAAGACGCTAGCCGCAGGACAAGCAAGCACCTCCAGGGCATACAGCGCGAGTTCAGGCCACGTGTCCAGCTTCGACACCCAGTAGTTGTAGGGGGCAGAGGCGTCACCGAGGACGGTCGTGCGATCGGCTACGTACTCCCTCACCATCCTTTTACAGTGCTCCCGCCAACTCAGCCTTGACTGGGGAGCGGTGACACAGTCTTGCTGGGGAGCCATAAAGCTGGCAAAAGCCTTGGAGAATGTTCCCCTGCCTGCGCTGTACATGCTGCCTGATCTCTGCACCTCCCCTGCTACCTGGCCCTCGGAACTGCGCCTTCTGCCACTAGCGCTGTCGGATGGGAAGTTTACCATCAGCTTGTCCACCAGGGCCCTGTTGTATAGCATCATTCTCGAACCCCTTTCCTCTTCGGGAATGAGAGTGGAAAGGTTCTCCTTATACCGTGGGTTGAGCAGTGTGTACACCCAGTAATCCGTAGTGGCCAGAATGCGTGTAACGCGAGGGTCTCGAGAAAGGCATCCTAACATGAAGTCAGCCATGTGTGCCAGGGTATCTGTACGCAACACATGGCTGTCCTCACTAGGAAGATCACTTTCAGGATCCTCCTCCTCCTCCTCAGGCCATACATGCTGAAAGGATGACAGGCAAGCAGCATGGGTACCCTTAGCAGTGGGCCAAGCTGTCTCTTCCCCCTCCTCCTCATGCTCCTCCCCCTCCTCCTCCTCCTCAACGTGCTGAGATATAGACATGAGGGTGCTCTGACTATCCAGCGACATACTGTCTTCCCCCGCCTCCGTTTCTGAGTGCAAAGCGTCTGCCTTTATGCTTTGCAGGGAACTTCTCAAGAGGCATAGCAGAGGAATGGTGACGCTAATGATTGCAGCATCCCCGCTCACCATCTGGGTAGACTCCTCAAAGTTTCCAAGGACCTAGCAGATGGCTGCCAACCAGGCCCACTCTTCTGTAAAGAATTGAGGAGGCTGACTCCCACTACGCCGCCCATGTTGGAGTTGGTATTCCACTATAGCTCTACGCTGCTCATACGGTCTGGCCAACATGTGGAGCGTAGAGTTCCACCGTGTGGGCACGTCGCACAGCAGTCGGTGCACTGGCAGATTAAACCAATGTTGCAGGGTCCGCAGGGTGGCAGCGTCAATCTTGGAGTTGTGGAAATGTGCGCTGACCCGGCGCACCTTTCCGAGCAGGTATGACAAGTGTGGGTAGCTTTTCAGAAAGCACTGAACCACCAAATTAAAGACGTGGGCCAGGCATGGCACGTGCGTGAGGCTGCCGAGCTGCAGAGCCGCCACCAGGTTACGGCCGTTGTCACACACGACCATGCCCGGTTGGAGGCTCAGTGGCGAAAGCCAGCGGTCGGTCTGCTCTGTCAGACCCTGCAGCAGTTCGTGGGCCGTGTGCCTCTTCTCTCCTAAGCTGAGTAGTTTCAGCACGGCCTGCTGACGCTTGCCCACCGCTGTGCTGCCACGCCGCGCGACAGCGACTGCTGGCGACGTGCTGCTGCTGACACATCTTGATTGCGAGACAGAGGTTGCGTTGGAGGAGGAGGAGGGTGGTTTAGTGGAGGAAGCATACACCGCCGCAGATACCAGCACCGAGCTGGGGCCCGCAATTCTGGGGGTGGGTAGGACGTGAGCGGTCCCAGGCTCTGACTCGGTCCCAGCCTCCACTAAATTCACCCAATGTGCCGTCAGGGAGATATAGTGGCCCTGCCTGCCTGTGCTTGTCCACGTGTCCGTTGTTAAGTGGACCTTGGCAGTAACCACGTTGGTGAGGGCGCGTACAATGTTGCAGGAGACGTGGTCGTCAAGGGCTGGGACGGCACATCGGGAAAAGTAGTGGAGACTGGGAACCGAGTAGCGCGGGGCCGCCGCCGCCATCATGCTTTTGAAAGCCTCCGTTTCCACAAGCCTATACGGCAGCATCTCCAGGCTGATCAATTTGGCAATGTGCACGTTTAACGCTTGAGCGTGCGGGTGCGTGGCGGCGTACTTGCGCTTGCGCTCAAACAGTCGCGCTAGCGACGTCTGGACGCTGCGCTGAGAGACATTGCTGGATGGGGCCGAGGACAGCGGAGGTGAGGGTGTGGGTGCAGGCCAGGAGACGGTAGTGCCTGTGTCCTCAGACGGGGGTTGGATCTCAGTGGCAGGTTGGGGCACAGGGGGAGAGGCAGTGGTGCAAACCGGAGGCGGTGAACGGCCTTCGTCCCACCTTGTGGGGTGCTTGGCCATCATATGCCTGCGCATGCTGGTGGTGGTGGCTCCCCGGCTGATCTTGGCGCGTCAAAGGTTGCACACCACTGCTCGTCGGTCGTCAGGCGTCTCTGTGAAAAACTGCCACACCGTAGAGCACCTTGACCTCTGCAGGGTGGCATGGCGCGAGGGGGCGCTTTGGGAAACAGTTCGTGGATTATTCGATCTGGCCCTGCCTCTACCCCTGGCCACCGCACTGGCTCGGCCTGTGCCCACACCCTGACTTGGGCCTCCGCGTCCTCGCCCGCGTCCACGTCCTCTAGGCCTACCCCTACCCCTCAGCATGCTGTATTACCAGTAGTGCAGAAACAGAACGCTGTAATTAAATGTGCAGCTTATTGGTCTGTGGTTGGAGGCTGACTTCGCTTACGGAACGCACAGCAGAGGCAGGAAAGAATTTTGCGCAAGCCTGCTGTAACACTTAGCTGGCTGCATATGAATTAGGACAACTACCCCCAGCAGAGACCCAGTACACTTGTGGACAGGAATACAGCGGTGATGTAAGAGGCAACACAGAGGCAGGAAAGAATTTTGCGCAAGCCTGCTGTAACACTTAGCTGGCTGCGTATGAATTAGGACAACTACCCCCAGCAGAGACCCAGTACACTTGTGGACAGGAAAACAGCGGTGATGTAAGAGGCAACACAGAGGCAGGAAAGAATTTTGCGCAAGCCTGCTGTAACACTTAGCTGGCTGCGTATGAATTAGGACAACTACCCCCAGCAGAGACCCAGTACACTTGTGGACAGGAATACAGCGGTGATGTAAGAGGCAACACAGAGGCAGGAAAGAATTTTGCGCAAGCCTGCTGTAACACTTAGCTGGCTGCGTATGAATTAGGACAACTACCCCCAGTAGAGACCCAGTACACTTGTGGACAGGAATACAGCGGTGATGTAAGAGGCAACACAGAGGCAGGAAAGAATTTTGCGCAAGCCTGCTGTAACACTTAGCTGGCTGCGTATGAATTAGGACAACTACCCCCAGCACAGACCCAGTACACTGAGGACAGTCACAGGCAGCCCAAATAGATTTTTTTTCCCAAATGTTTTTGGAAAGGCCCACTGCCTATATACACTGTATATGTCTTCTCTCTCTGCGTCACCACTACTGGCCCTGGAGTATGTAAAATACCTGCAGACTGTTGCACTGTGGACTGGAATACAGCGGTGATGTTACAGCCAACACAGAGGCAGGAAAGAATTTTGCGCAAGCTTGCTGTAACACTTAGCTGGCTGCGTATGAATTAGGGCAACTACCCCCAGCACAGACCCAGTACACTGAGGACAGTCACAGGCAGCCCAAATAGATTTTTTTTCCCAAATGTTTTTGGAAAGGCCCACTGCCTATATACACTGTATATGTCTTCTCTCTCTGCGTCACCACTACTGGCCCTGGAGTATGTAAAATAACTGCAGACTGTTGCACTGTGGACTGGAATACAGCGGTGATGTAACAGCCAACACAGAGGCAGGAAAGAATTTTACGCAAGCCTGCTGTAACACTTAGCTGGCTGCGTATGAATTAGGACAACTACCCCCAGCACAGACCCAGTACACTGAGGACAGTCACAGGCAGCCCAAATAGATTTTTTTTCCCAAATGTTTTTGGAAAGGCCCACTGCCTATATACACTGTATATGTCTTCTCTCTCTGCGTCACCACTACTGGCCCTGGAGTATGTAAAATACCTGCAGACTGTTGCACTGTGGACTGGAATACAGCGGTGATGTTACAGCCAACACAGAGGCAGGAAAGAATTTTGCGCAAGCTTGCTGTAACACTTAGCTGGCTGCGTATGAATTAGGGCAACTACCCCCAGCACAGACCCAGTACACTGAGGACAGTCACAGGCAGCCCAAATAGATTTTTTTTCCCAAATGTTTTTGGAAAGGCCCACTGCCTATATACACTGTATATGTCTTCTCTCTCTGCGTCACCACTACTGGCCCTGGAGTATGTAAAATAACTGCAGACTGTTGCACTGTGGACTGGAATACAGCGGTGATGTAACAGCCAACACAGAGGCAGGAAAGAATTTTACGCAAGCCTGCTGTAACACTTAGCTGGCTGCGTATGAATTAGGACAACTACCCCCAGCACAGACCCAGTACACTGAGGACAGTCACAGGCAGCCCAAATAGATTTTTTTTCCCAAATGTTTTTGGAAAGGCCCACTGCCTATATTCAATAAATATGTCTTCTGTCCCTGCCTCACCACCACTACTGGCCCTGGACTATGTATAATTACTGCAAGGCGCAATGCTCTGCACGGCCGATATACAAAAAAAAAAAAAGTGCAACACTGCAAAAAGCAGCCTCCACACTACTGCACACGGTTAGATGTGGCCCTAAGAAGGACCGTTGGGGTTCTTGAAGCCTAAAATACTCCTAACACTCTCCCTATAGCAACTCCAGCAAGACAGCACTTTCCCTGATCTCTGTCATAATGCATCTGTGGCAAGCCGCGGGAGGGGCCGATTTTTATACTCGGGTGACACCTGATCTCGCCAGCCACTCGCTGCAGGGGGGTGGTATAGGGCTTGAACGTCGCAGGGGGAAGTTGTAATGCCTTCCCTGTCTTTCTATTGGCCAGAAAAGCGCGCTAATGTCTCAGAGATGAAAGTGAAAGTAACTCAAACATCGCGTGGTGCTCGTTTCGAATAACGAGCATCTCGAACACGCTAATACTCGAACGAGTATCAAGCTCGGACGAGTACGTTCGCTCATCTCTACTTAGAATATGTAGCAAAAATGCCGATAACAATGAAGGTCTGAGCGCTCATGTGAGCGACAATAAGGGTTGGAAGTGCCGGGTTCTCACACACAGATCAGGTAATTCCGCTGTCATCACTCCATTCCCAAAATCATTATATTAGAGTGTTGGAAAAATAAGACATTCCCTGAAAATAAGTCTTAACGCATTTTTTGGAGCACAAAATTGTCTTGTTTTCGGGGCACACGGTGGTTGAGTCACTTGGCCTTGTTTCTACATCAAAGGTAGTTTTTTTTTTGCAATATTCCCATGAAGATCACTTCTGACCAGTAGATGGGTGTTCCTAGGTCCCAATGGTTTCTGCCTGTTCTGAGCTGATAGCCCTGTTGGAAATCTTCTGATTTTAAATAAAAGTAAGCAAGATGTGTCTTATATTTGCTGCACTAAGTTTCCTTGGCCGATCACTGTGTCTACATCCTCAACGATATCCATTTTTTGTGCTTCTTTAAAAGAGCTTGAGCAGCACATCTTGAAACCACAGTCTGCTTTGAAGTCTTTACCTGTGAGAGAGACCTTGCTGATGCAGCATAACAACCTTGTGTCTTGTTTGCTGTGCTCAGTCTTGTCGTGGTGTATAACCTGTGACATGAAACTGTCTTCCACAACCTCACGTTTGTAGCAATTTGGCAGTTCCTCACACAGTTTAAAGCCTCCTACGCAGCTGTTTCTCTTAATGACTGTATTCAAATATGAAAATGATGATCATATCACTCGTATGGTATAATTGGTTAATTAATTATATACCTGACTTCAATCCTACAAAATCCCTGACTTTTTGCAAGTGTACCAAGAGGAATTGATGCTGTTTTGAAGGCAAAGGGTGGTCACACCAAACATTGATTTCATTTAGGCTGGCTGCACATGACCGGTTGGGATTCCACAAGCAGGAGCATGCAGCGAAATCAGACTCTGTGCCCAGCCGGCATCCGTGCGTTCCTGTATTTTTTTTTAACTTTTCTGTACTGTGGATGGTCTGCACAGCGAGACGTCGGACATGCGCAGTACAGATTTTCCCACGCTTTTGCTAGGCGATGACCCGGAATCTGCAACGTTTCTGCAATATCAATTGCGGAAGGGACGCAGATCAGACGGCTTCCATTGACCTCAATAGAATCTGTCAGTGCGGAATCCGCTTGAAAATAGAACGTGCTGCAAATTTTTCCTCCATGAGCGTAAAATCGCAATTAATTTTCACTCGTGGGTGGGAAAAAGCATTTTCCAATAGCATAGGCGGTATTTGCTCTGGATTCCTCAATTCAAATATGCCCGTGTGCAGCCGGCCTTAGATTTTTTTTCTCATGTTCATTCATTTTGCATTTTGCTAATTGACAAAAATAAACTATCATCACTTTTAGTTTTGAAAGCAATTTTCTTACTGTGCAGCATTTCCTCCACACCTGCCTAAAACTTTTGCACAGTACTGTGTATTTATCTACCAATGAAATTCTGTTGTTTCTCATCTCTAATCCGTCTTTTGAATTTACAGCTTTCACTGTTGATAATCACATAAGCCATAACTCTACTCTGGGAGGATACCTGAGCAGTGTGGAGAGTAAATCTCCTTATCAGCCCCCTCAAGTCACCCCATCAAGATACTCTCCTGTTCCTCGACATATGCTGGGAGAAGAAGACTTTACCAGGTGAGGCTTAAAGGGGTTGTCCCGAGGCAGCAAGTGGGTCTATACACTTCTGCATGGCCATAATAATGCACTTTGTAATGTACATTGTGCATTAATTATGAGCCATACAGAAGTTATAAAAAGTTTTATACTTACCTGCTCCGTTGCTGGCGTCCTCGTCTCCATGGTGCCGACTAATTTTCGCCCTCCGATGGCCAAATTAGCCGCGCTTGCGCAGTCCGGGTCTTCTTCTTTTCTGAATGGGGCTCCGTGTAGCTCCGTGTAGCTCCGCCCCGTCACGTGCCGATTCCAGCCAATCAGGAGGCTGGAATCGGCAATGGACCGCACAGAAGCCCTGCGGTCCATGGAGACAGAGGATCCCGGCGGCCATCTTCAGCAGGTGAGTATGAAGACGCCGGACCGCCGGGATTCAGGTAAGCGCTGTGCGGGTTGTTTTTTTAACCCCTGCAGCGGGGTTGTCTCGCGCCGAACGGGGGGGGGGGGGGGGTTTAAAAAAAAACAAAACCCGTTTCGGCGCGGGACAACCCCTTTAAGTGTGACATGAAACTAAGGGCCCTTTTACATCTGTTGGGTGCAGGTGCCTGACAGGGCGTCCCAGCGACGATCATTCTTGTGCTGTTACACAGGAACGACCATTGCTAGTGAATAGAGGTTGAGCAGGCTGGGATCGTTCCAACTCACCTGCCCGCCTCCATTCAAGTAAACAGACAGTTGTTCATAAATGAATGCAGAAACTGAATGACGAATGAGAAGCAAACAAATTCTCGTTCGTGGTTCAGTCAGGGCACGCATTTACACTGAACAGCCAGCGAAAATCTAAACTATTTATCGGCCCATGTAAAAGGGCCTTAAGGTGCATACAGTAGCATGATATTAAGACTGTCCCTAAATAACAGCATGATTACCCTTCAGTTTGTCAGCATTTATGAAGTAGGGAAAGTTATTAATAAATATTCTCAAACATTTGTCCCATTTTCATTACATTGCCGATGATTATTGTAGCGCGTAACCTAAAGAAATCAGACAGCTTTTTAATGAGAGTAACTCTAAACTCAGTAACGTTGTTGACAAGTCAGAACAGGAGTGTTCAAATAGTAACAGAAGGCAAAAAATTCTGTAGTTTTCACCTCCCACTTCAGACTGACAGAGAAAGAAGGGAACGGTAGAACATGGAGTCCGCAGAAGCTGGGTGAGTTTATCATTAACAACTCGTTATGCACTCGGTGCAACGAGTGATTGTATTGTTGGAATGGAAGTGAACAGGAGAAGTAAAGCAGAGTCTAAACGCAGCTTATAGCATGTGATTGCCAAAGGAAATCACAACTGCTATCAGTTCCCTAGTGATAGTTGGTAGTACATTGATAGAGACAGTATACAGTGAACACTATATTGTATAGCCATGTCAGGAAAATGCACAGTCTAAAGTATACCTCTCACTGCAAATAGGAGATTTTGTAGGTAAATTAGACAATCTCCAAGGTTTGTCACTACATACCTCATGAAACACATCTGCTTTGCCAATGTCGTTCCTTCCGTAGACTGTTCTGCATGGAATTACATGTATATACGTTCCATACTGAGGCGTAACGCAGGGATTTTAAATACATTTCAAATACTTAGAAACATTTAGAACAGTAGGCACGCATTTAATGACCTTTGGCAGGCACATGGGGGCAGTAAAGTTCAGATACCCTGTTGCTTTCTTTGCTCATAAAGTCATCGCGATCATCTGTGTGACGGAGAAATGCATATTTCAAATTAAATGACATACTGCTAGTCTCCCGAATTGGTAGACCTCTGGAATACACTTGTCATTTTACAATAGAAATCCTATAACAGGGCATTTGTTCTTTAAAGGAAAGGAGGGGCTCAATCTTATGTTTGCAGAGCTTCAGGTAACAACCAGGAAACTGAGATAACCAGGAAAGAGCTTACAAAGACAACAGTCAGCGGAAAAGAGGGTTGGCCGAGCTGAAAACACAGAAAGATTATTGTAAAATATGGACACACGGTTGATACATATCTGATATTGTATCATTTGAGCATGCTAATTGATATTATGGATACTAATACTTATGATCATTGGAAGAGCTTAAAGTGAATGTGTAAGGTTGAACATGCTGGCCTGTCTGTGAACAGTATGTTATAGATAAGGGGTGTTGAGCAGATTAAATATTCAGCACTGCTGGAATGTATATGTTAAGAGGGGGTTCTCATGTTGAGGGACAGTCGTTTCTCTTGAGCACTGTCAGCAAAGTCTGTGATCTGTCTTGAACTATCAGTTCACTGCACCATCTGTCCTCATGGATACATATGTAATCACATAGTAACTATTAGCTGCTGGTGCCATTACTGCACAAATAGAATGTCTTTACAGTAATGAAGGCTGCACTTGATCGCCAGTTCATGTTTCATCAATCTGTAGGGAAAGTTTACATGTTGGTACTCCTCAGCATCATAAATACTTTCCCCTTAGGGTTTATTCAGAAGGGCGTATTTTCCATCCATGTGCTGTCCGTTTATTTTACGGACAGCACATAGACCCGTTATAGCCAATTAGCCTATTCACATGAGCACTTTTGCTGCATGTCTTATTCTGGTTCGTATCATGGACAAGAGTAGGGCATGCAATGTCTACTGTCCCTGCAGCTTGCACCGCATACGAAAGTGCATTCCTGTGCTGTCCATTGTGAGATTTTTTTATGCACAACTCGCATAGACCCAGGAATGGACCATTACGGTTTTATTTTAGAATTTCCCAGTTTAAATGTTCAAGAAAAGTTGAGCAGCTTTGCAAATATATGGCAGTATTCGATTATATAGTAACCTTCAAGATTACATAGTCCCAAATGGCTACACTTGTGTTTAAGGCCGGCTGCACACTAGCATGTTTTGCTGCATGCCGCCCTCATGTGACAGTCAAGTAGCACGCAGCAAGTATGAAATGACATTGCATACTTGCTGCAGGCCGCCAATTGCCATGCACTATATGCACTACATGGCGGCTATATTGTATGTGCACATAATACGTGCCAAGATAGAACATGCTGCGATCTTTATTGTATTTTGTAATATGTGTGATTGGCAGCATTGGAGCCTACGGCAGATTGGTATAGCGCATTCCATGTGCAAAACCCCTGTGCGCAATACGCTGTAAAAATATGGTTGTGTAAAGGAATACTTAGGCTTAACTTTTGAGCTGTGTGAGTTCAGAGCCTTAGGCCTCATGTCTATGGGTGGGTTGGATTCCATTTGTGGAAGCCCGCGGCGGAATCCGACCCTCCCCGCGGCCGAGGACTCTGCATACCTGTTTGGGTATTCTTTTTTTTCTTTTGCGAATTTGTTCGGAAGTGCTGGCCAGCACACAAGCGCAGTACAAGGGTTTCTTTCAAACTCCTGCTTTGCCGCAGAATCTGCGGCCCGTCCGCAATTCAATTGTGGATGGGTTGCGGATCGGATGGCTTCCATTGACTTCAATGGAAGCCGTCCACAAGTAATCTGCACTAAAATGGAGCATGCTGCAATTTGTTTTTTAACCAAAAGATCCGCAAAACAAATCTGCATGCTTGAATACAGCTGCGGACACCCATGCTTCCCTATGGGTGGCTTGAATTGTGGATCTCCCACAAGTCAAATCTACCCGTGGACATTGGGCCTTACTGACTCTTTAGAAGTCAGGAAATTATTGAAAAGGAACAGCGCCACAGACTGGATTTTAATGCTCATTAGTCTGAAGAAGGACTATAGTTTAGAAACGTCGCCACCTGTGAAGTATTGTTGCATGAATCCCTTGTGAAATTAAATAACATTTCTTCGGTGTTATTGCATTGACGTGCAAATCCGGTGCTTGTTTTTTCATTCTTTATGTAACTAGGACCCAGTGTATATGGGTTGGCTAGTATATACTTGTTTAGTTATTCCTTTCTGTCTTGTGGGTGATCTTCTGTGAATTATTTGCCTTTCTGTTCTCTCAAAGGATTACCAGAACTTCCTGTATGATGAAATTACATGGACTGTTTCACACAAATTGTTCATAGGTGGTAAAAACTCCTATCACAGTTACTGGTGATGATTAGAGGCTCCTGCCACACATTTATAATGAAAGAGATTACAGTTCATCCTCCATGACTGTATATTTATGGTCTGTGGCTTTTTTTAGGTAAATGTAGAGGGTAGTGATAATTACAGTATCCTCCCTGCAGGCAGAGACGATACTGTCTCTAGCTGCTCACGTGATGCTGTGCTGATACATCATAGGACTGATGGCACAGAACAGTGAAAGAGAAAGCAGGGAGTAATCTAAAAATCAAGATAGTATCTCACAAGTATCAGACAGGAGGCTGCACATCACGGAAGGGAGTACAATATATATATAGGGGACGTTAGAGCGTGACGAGCAATAAGAGGTGTAGGGATGGAAAAATGTGTTTTCACTGGAGTGTTTATTTAAAATCAAGTCTGTGTTGTTTTTCCTTTTCAACAATTGCCATCTGTTGTTTACATAGCTGTTAGCCCCATGCTTGTCAGCTGACTGCTGTATCCCCCCCCCCCCCCATTTCCCCATAAACATGTACAATTGGATCTGCCAAATAATTTTGTTTATTGCTATAGAAAGATGGGCAACAGCAACCGCCAAATACCTCTGTTATACTTAATCTGGGAGGAAAAGATTGAATGATTTAAATGGAATCTGTCATCTATTATGAGCCCTATAAACTGAAATAATGGGCTCACAGGCGATGCAGTGCTGAGTCTCAGGATGTGACTATTATACTTGCCTTCCTCAACATTCCCTCGCTGTCCGCCAGCAAAGCCAGCTCTCCATGCAAGCCGTGGACTACTTATACATGTGCACATAATAAGGACTACGGTAGTTCTCTCACTATGAGCATGTTCTAATGTATTTCGGGGATGCATGGAGCAGCAGCTTTATGAGCAGACAGCGAGGTAATGGTGAGGAAGAGAAGTATAAGAGAGGCATCGCCAAATATGGCGTCGCAACTCCTAGGAGATGACAGACTGACAAAAGTTGCCAAATAGTTAACCCTTTCCAATTCACTGTCTGACCTCTGAAGACATTATAATTTAAGGCTGTACAGCTCCGATGTTGAAAGACATCTGTCGGGGTTCTCTTACTGTATATTGCCAGCCTCTCTGCTGTCGGAGCCTATCGAACGTGTCACCTCATGCAGTACTGGCTTTAGCCAGCATATAGCCCCATTATATAACAGCAGAAAAACAGTAAGCCCCCTAGGAATACCAGGATACAAATTGGACTGGAAAGGGTTAAAATGCAAAGGGAAAAATCTTCAGCAAATCCGCAGTATTTCAGTTTCCACACTGCAGAAAAAAAAATGCAACATGCGTTTTTTTTGTCACTGCAGATTTTCCGCCATGTGTGGCTTTACCCTACAGATAAGGTTTTGCGTGTGCTTGCTGCCCTCCACAGCACTGTTCTGCATTATGGCAGTATATACCACTAGCACCATATTTCTATACACATATACCACATTTTGAACATAGCGGCACTTGCTATGCAGGTATTTGTACCTCTTTGTCTTGTGTCTGCACCTAACTTCTAAACTCCAGTTATCCTCTAAAACTGAGCACTGCAGCCTTCTGTGTTATAACTGTAATATGTAATTAGATTGGATCATTTACCTAAAGGAATAAATGGAAGGTTTCATTAAGAGACTTCAATGTCCTGTGCAGATATTATGACCAATTCCAGTTGAACCTGTTTTGCAAACCTCTAGTTTCAGAGATGAATGCTGGGAATTTAATATCTGACTAACACACACAGACACAGGATAATGATCAGTTTGTTCAAGAGCAGGACCTTCTGAGTCTTAAAAAACGGTCATGTGAGTATATCACTGGGACTGCAGGATATAGTGCTTCACTAGCCCATTCTTAAGGCTTCACATCACGTGTACAACTGAACGTGGTTGCTTTCTTAGCAGTATGTACCAAGATCACTAAGTACTAAGGTTTAACGCACAGGTGTAGGATGAGTTCTCATCTGCGTTGGAATCTCGGTTTGGAGTTTTGTCGCAGATATAGCGCAAAAAATACGGAAAAAATAGCACCATTTACAGTGCTTTTTTTCCAGTAAAATGCCAGGCAGCTGAATGGAAAGCAAACAGACCCCATTAGGGCTCATGTCCACGGGCAAAATGACATTTAAAATCCGCAGCGGATCTCCCGCGCGCGGATCCGCACCCCATAGGGATGCATTGACCACCCGCGGGTACATAAATACCCGCGGATCGTCAATAAAAGGGATTTAAAAAAAAATGGAGCATGAAAAAATCTGGACCATGCTCCATTTTCATGCGGGTCTCCCGCGGGGACGGCTCCCGCGGGCTTCTATTGAAGCCTATGGAAGCCGTCCGGATCCGCGGGAGACCTAAAATAGGAATTTAAAGCATTTACTCACCCGCAGCGGGCCGCGAAGCTCTGCTCTTCCTCACGGCTGCATCTCCCTTGCTTCGGCTCGGCGGATGTGCCCGGCGCATGCGCGCGGCACGTCGACGACGTGCCGGCGATGTGCCGCCGGCGTCAGGAATTCATCCGCCGGCCGAAAATGAAGATCCGGCCGTGAGGAACAGCTGATCTTCGCCGTCCGCTACGGAAAGGTAAATGCTTTTAAATTTCTATTTTCAGCGCTCATGTCCGCGGGGCAGGAGGGACCCGCTGCAGATTCTCCATGTAGAATCTGCAGCGGATCTGATTTTCCCCGTGGACATGAGGCCTTATAGTTAATGGTTTCCATTCGGCGCTGTTCGGTTCCATCATAAGACAGAGGAGGAAAACGGACCCCCCGCCGCAGATGGGAAAACATACTTATGTATTAACTTGGGTGACCCTCATAGGCAAACATGTCATTTCTTTATTTTTATTGTAAAGGACCGGTACATACTGTTAAAACACATTTTACAGGTAAATCCCATGAAATACATCGAAACCATGTGCTTTACCTGTACAAACCGGACTGTAAAAAACTGCATTGAAAAATCGCAGCGATTCATGATAAAATGTGTTTTTGACAGTAATTAACTCTTTAAAGACCAGAAATTTCTCAATTTTTCTTTTTCATTTTTTCGCCCCACTTTTCAGGAGCTATAACTTTTTTATTTGTCTGTCGACGCTGCTGTATGAGGGCTTGATTTTTTGCGGGACGAGTTGTATTTTTTTATCTATTTAATGTAACATAATATATTGATATACTTTTAAAAATGTGGGTTGAAAACAAAAAAAAAAAACACAACTGTGCCATTGTTTGGTTTTTATGGTATTTATGGTCAGTACAAATGTGGCAATACCAAATTTATTTAGTTTTTTTTATGTAATACTGCTTTACAAAATAGCTTCTGTCACTACATAATGAGACTCATAACGTTTTTATTTTTTCATTAATGTTTCTGCGTGAGGGCTTTTTGTTTGTGAGACAACTTGTAGTTTTTATGAGTACCACTTTGGGATACATACAAAGTTTTGATCACTTTTTACTCAATTTGTTTTACAAAGTAATTGCAATTCTGACATTGTTTTTTTTTTTTTTTTTTAAAGCGTTCAACATTAGAGGTGAGCGAGCATACTCGCTAAGACAAACTACAGTGCCTTATGTGAGTACCTGCCCGCTCGAGCGGTGAGTTGCAGGAGTGAGCAGGGAGGAGCGGGGGGGGGGGGTGAGAGTGAGATCTCCCCCCCCCCTCCGTTCCTCCCCGCTCCCCGCCAGCACCCGAATCTTTAGAGACGAGCGGGCAGGTACTCGCATAAGGCACTACTCACTCGAGTAGTTTGCTTTAGCGAGTATGCTCGCTCATCTCTATTCACCATATAGGTCAAATAATTATATATTTTAATAGTTTTGTGGATACGGCGATTCTAATTATGTTTATTTTATTTTTTGATGTAAAAAATTGTAAAATGAACTTTTTGAACTTTAATATTTTTCATTTTTTTATATTATCAAAAATGTTATTCAACTTATTCATGTTTTCTTTAGTCTCCATAGAAGACGTGAACTTACAATAGTTTGATCATTTCTACAATATATGGCAATACTTCTGCATATTGTATTTTTAATAGAGATAAGCAAACCTACTCGGCCACGCCCCTTTTTCGCCCGAGCGCCGCGATTTTTGAGTACTTCCGCACTCGGACGAAAAGATTCGGGGGGCGCCGTGGGTGAGTGGGGGGTTGCAGCGGAGAGTGGGGGGAGAGGGAGAGAGGGCTCCCCCCTGTTCCCCGCTGCTACCCCCGCTCCGCCACGCCTCCCCCCGCCCCCCGGATCTTTTCACCCGAGTACGGAAGTACTCGAAAATCGCGGTGCTGGATCGAGTAATTACTCGAAACGAGTACGTTCGCTCATCTATAATTTTTAAGCTCTGCCTGTGGCAACCCCCGGATGGCTGCTTAGACGAGCTCTAAACTTTGACAGAGGCATCTAAACAGTTAATTGCAGCAATCAACGCTAGCTTTGATTGCTGCAGTTGCAGATGGGTGTCAGCAGTCAAAAACAGCTGTCATCTGACAGGTATGGAGTGGTACATCTTTTGGCGGAGGCTGTTAAGTGGCTTTATTCTGTAGTGCTAAAAAGTGCATGGGAAAGTGGGTGCATCGCAGTCGGATGACAGCCAGGCACTTGGTCTAATACCAGGGCCCGAAGAAACCTCAGATCTCCTGTGTTTAACCCTTTACACGTCATGGTCAGTGCGACCACAGCATTAAAGGCCTGACAGAGGGAGGGGGCTCCCTCTGTCACTGATCGGACTCCCGCGATGTGATGATGGGGTCCCAATGGGTTGCTATGGTACTCAGAGGCTTAAATATAGCCTCCGGGTCTGCTATCTACATTGGCTTATGATGTTCAGCCTCTGGCTGACCTCATAGGCTTTCTAATGCACTACTATACTGAAGTATAGTAGTGTAATAGGAGAGTGATAAAATATACTAATAATCAAGTCCTCTAGTAGGACAAATAAAAAAGTAAAAAAAAAAAAAAATTCAAAACCCCTCTTTACCCCCTTTACTATGTAAAAAAAAGCACATATGTGGGATCACATTCACAATGGCCCAGAGAAAAACGTTTGTACGTTATTTAATCCGCAGACTGCACGTCATGAAAATTTAAAAAAAAAAAATATGCCGAAAAAAGTTACTTTTACCTATCGTGCCTTACAAAAAACAGAAAGTGATTAGAGTGTCGCATGGATCAATAAATAGAACTATTAAAAAGTACAACTCATGGCTTAATCACAGGGGCGTTTTTTCACGCGATTTGCAGGTGCGTTTGCGATCCGCATCTATATAGACCCAATGCTTTGCAATGGGAGCGGTCACATGTCCGTTTTTTATGCAGATGCACCGAAAATTATATGACACAACAATTCGCAGAACGCATGTAACTGCATTCTGCGCAAATCGGTGTTCTTGTATGTGCGTTCAATGGGGCCGGCGGCAGCAGCGCTGACCCCAATGAGAACATATACTAAAGATCGTTCTCCTCTGTCAAAGCTGCGGCAGAGGAGAACGATGTTCTCCCATTGAATTCAATGGAGCCGGAAATACAGCCGGTTCCATTGAAAGCAATGGGCTGCCGGCCAGCGCTGTATTAATTTTCGGGGAAGGGCTTTAAATATAAGCCCTTCCCTGAAAACCATCCAAAAAAGTGTAAAAAATATATATACTTACCTTTTTGCAGCTGCCAGGAATCAGTCACGCCCAGCCGGCTCTTCTCCTGAACTGCTTTCTGTAGTATTCAGCAGCCGGGGATTTAAAATCCCCGTCTGCTGAATTGGCTGCCTCTGATTGGTCCCATCCCTCAGCCAATCAGAGGCGGCACTCACTCACCCATTCATGAATGGGTGAGTGAGTGCCGCCTCTGATTGGCTGAGCACTGTGACCAATCAAATAAAAAATTATTTTTTAATTTTTTTTTAAATTGTGAAAAAGTTGCAAGAAAAGAAACTTATATAAATTTGGTTTTGACATAATCGTACTGGCCTTCAGAATTAATGTAACATATTATTTATACTGCACGGGAGACACTGTTAAAAATTAAATAAAAATAAAAATGCTAGAATTGCAGATTTAGTTAATTGGATAAATGAAGACTAGAGTTCATCCTGCAAGACCTACAAGACCTGTTAGGGCTCAGTCAGATGGGCGTTTTTACATGTGTTTATTCACACGTAAAAAAGATCACACTGCGCATGTAAAAATAAAGTGTGACCACGTCCACTGCCACCCATATGTTCTATCTTTTTTAGGTGCGAATTTTATGCGCATGTAAAATTCCGACATGTGACCACTGCCATGGAAAAGCATTGGTTCTATTAGATGCGAATCGCGAAGGCACAAAACATGCGCAGCGAACAAACACCCATCTGACTGAGGCCTTAGAAGCTCCACCAATGGAAAAATAAAATTGCTATGGCTCTTGGAATGCAAATTTTATTTTAAAATAAGTGTTTTTTGTGTACAAAAATAGCAAAACATAAAAACACTGTATGAACTTGTTATCGCCGGAATCGTGATGACCAGGATTTATTTTGCACACTGAACACCATAAAAATGAAATCCAAAAAACAAATTGATTTTCTTTTTTCACTAATCCCTTTAAAAAAGTTAATAAAAGTTATACAGTACATTATATGTACCCAAATATGATGCCATAAAAAATACAACTTGTCCCGCAAAAAACAAGCCCTTATATGGGTAGGTCGACGGAAAAATAAAAAATGTATGGCTCCTGGAATGCAACGATTAAAAAAACGGAAATATTAGTTGGTCATTAAGATACAAACAGACTTCATCATTAAGGCCGGCTTCACATAGCTGAAAAAATTGTGTGGGATTTGTGCGTTATGAGACGCACAAAACTCGCACAAATATGAACGCCAATCTTTTGAATGGGGTCTTACAAATGACCGATTTTTTTTTTTTCCTGCATGCCACCGCAATGCTATATGGGAAATATATCATGGCATGTTCTATCTTGTGCGTGATCTCGCATTGCACTACCCATTGTTTTTCAATGATCCCTGCATCCCCGAAGTGATGTGAGGCTGTTTTCCATGAAAACGCCTCGCATCCCTGGGGAATTCACATGGTGGGGGAGTGCGATATGGGGGCGGGATTCACAGCCCCATATCGAGCTTGCCTGTGTAAAGTTAGCCTAAAGCATTTTTTTCTGGCCTGCACTTTTTTTTGCATAGGCCTCTCTACAGGAAAGAAAAAACACATAAAAAATGTGTGAATAAATAAAAAACCTTACCAAAAAATACCTCTATAAAATGCATGCCTTTAGAGGAAAAATAACACCAAAAAAGTGTGTGAGGGAAGCCAAGGAGGAAAGGGACTATGAGGAGAGAGAGTTGTTAAGAAGAGAGATCACATGGAAATAAGTTAGGGTGGTGCAAAATGACAGGCGACACAAATTAGTCAGCTGTCGTTCCACCTCACTGTAAAACAGTATTGTCTTTCAGCATGTTCGAACCAACCCTATAGACGTGACTTGATGACATCACCTGGGTAGCGTGAGCTGTGACCTGATGACAGTCAACTCACTAGGAATGATGGGAATGTGAACTATCCTACTGAGCTCTGTAACTAAAAGCTTCTAATATGTAACGCAGGAACGAGATCTTTGTCCCTCGCTATCACTCCCAGGAAATGTTCCTCGGTTTGCATCTCACAGATACAGTTTTTCCATTGTCATGGTCAAATACATAGGGACAGAAACTTTAATAAAACGTTGCCTAATTAGAAACACCCAGGAAAAGGTTAAATCAATGAAACAGAAAAGAGGTGTTAGCAACACCCTACTTGTATTGTGAGAAAGAATGTGTCAGTGAGAAAGAGAGAAAGCAAATAAGTGTTCAAACACCCCGGCGAGAGAGCTGAACGCTGCCTGCAACTTGAGAGATCTGTAGGAGAGGCAGCAAGCAGAGCAGAGGGTGCAGACAGATAACTGGTGGGTTAGCACACAGCTGGGAGTCATAGGTTCAATGACAACCAAGTAGTTACAAGGGGCAGGATAAGAACATTCAGCTGAAGTCCAAAAGGTGGGAACGTAGTCTGGGAGCCGCCCTCATGTTTACTGTGAATGTCTCGTCATCGATGTCTTATCGAAGACCTCCAAGCTCCGCATCCTCCAAGCGACAGCTACTGGCACACAGGACACACAAAGAGAGGTAGGAAGGAAAAGTAGGGAGAAATCAGAATTATTCTGAAATCAAAAAGCATGAAGAGTATCCATAAGAAGTATTCTCGTGAAGAGATACAATAGGTGTTAAACAGATGTGATGAGTTGTGTTGCAATCCACAGTTGTTCCTGCCCTGAAACTTGTCGGGAGGTTTCATTAGACAGTGTTTTCCTTTGATAGCACTCGTCAGACAGGCTTTGCAGCACCTTCTATATTCAGCTTTCATCTCATCTAGCCGTTGATCCAGGCGGACTACAACATCCTTCTTCCTCTGTTGTCCTCTCCTATCTGTATTTCCTATTGTATTCTACCTTTTTGATACCTTTTTCAGAAGGTCCAGGCAGATGTTTCTCTCTCCAGCTTCTTTATATTCTCCATAGCCTTTGCCTTTTATCTGTTCTGCCTCGCTCATTTATCTGTATTCTCCTGCCATTTCTCATCCTCACACCTTTACCTCTTTCACTTGGCTCTGAGTGCTAGACATGTCTTTTCGTCGTGTCTCCAGGGAACCACGCAAGATCATTCTACATAAAGGTTCTACAGGACTGGGCTTTAACATTGTTGGTGGAGAAGATGGAGAAGGAATTTTTGTATCATTTATTCTTGCCGGAGGACCAGCGGACCTCAGCGGAGAGCTGCGTCGTGGGGACCGTATCCTCTCTGTGAGTTTAATGTTCAACTTTTGATGATCAGTCTTATCTAAATGCAGTAGGTTCTGTCATAAGAGATATTAGCAAGTATAATTTAATCAGAATGAAGAGCTGAGCATGTAATGTCAGACATTCTTCCCTCAATATCTTTGCTTGTGTATGATACTTACTGGATATCTACCCAATTAAATAAGTGTTAATTTATTATTTTCTTTAGTGTAATATGGGCATGTTTTCCTGTTACAGGTGAATGGAGTGAATCTACGCAGTGCAACACACGAGCAAGCTGCTGCTGCACTAAAACGGGCAGGGCAAACAGTCACAATTGTAGCACAATACCGACCTGAAGGTAAGACACATTTTCCATATTCCAACTTGTTCAATGACCTGGACAGATTTTTCTATGTGTAATGAATAGAGATGAGCGAGCCTACTCGGTAAGGCAGTTACTTGAGCGAGCATCACTATTCTCGAGTAACTGCTTAGTGATCCGAGCAGGCTCGGGTGGGCTGCAGGGGTAAGTGAAGCCGGGGAAAGAGAGAGAGAGATCTCTCTCACTCTTCCTCCCGCTCCGCTCCCCCCGACCCCTGCAGCCCACCCGAGCCTGCTCGGATCACTAAGCAGTTACTCGAGAAGAGCGATGCTCGCTCGAGTAACTGCCTTACCGAGTAGGCTCGCTCATCTCTAATAATGAATTATCATTGTGAATTAAAGGGAGTTTGTCAGCTCGAATGTACTGTCTAAACTACAGGCATCATGTTATAGAGCAAAAGTGTTTGAGCAGATTGATATATGGTTTTATGGGGAAAGATTCCGTATAATTTGTATTATATTCATTTATAGCTTTGTACATTATGAACTGAACAGTCCAATCGGAGGTCCTATCAGTGATTGACAGATGGATCGTTGAGTTCTGTTATTGGCTGCAGCCCATATGACGTCCTGTAAACTGGGCGGGACTGCAGCTGTAAATAGAGACCGAAGCAGGGGTGCCAAGCACAATTATGGGGCGCAGTGGGAGCGGGGAGAGGTGAGTATATGACAGTTTGTTATGTTACTCATTTGGGAAGGGGTTGTACCGAGATGGTCAACCCCCTTTAAAAAGGTTGATCTCAATGGAAGCCCTCTAACAATAGATTGAAATACAGCTTCTGAAATACTCAGTTGTCACCTGCTACGAGTTTGTAAAGCTATAGGGAAAATATAGTATTATTGGGTGCCCATTCAAATGAATGGCAACCCTGTAATAAATAGTTCTGACATGTCTGCTGAAGCAGCTCACCACTGGCTAATAGAAGGGATTCCCAAAAGGACATCTACTTCTGTGATATCCATATGCCCGAATCGGACATATACATGGGTTGTCCACTTGTGACCATCTACTTAAAGGGAAACATATTACCACTTCTTATTTTACTAAGGAAAACTGTATGCTGAAATATTATTTTTGTGTGATCTGTTTTTATTTTAGAACTGTATATTTTTTTTATTACCTACCTGATTATGAGGGGGATTTTACATGAGCCGTTGCTCTGAGTTGCGGATAGCAGTTCAGACATTTGCTTTGCAACAGCCAAATGGACAAAAACGTCAGTCAGAAAATGGCCCATTGATTTTGATGTGAGAATGTTTTAAGGGGTTGTCCACTTCTATCTTGAGAATAGATTATCAATAGGTAAGAAGTGGACAACCCCTTTGGGTATGTTTTGTGACTTCTGCACATATCACTATGTAAGTAGAGGTAGGGAGGTAAGCTGTCCCAATCACATGCTAAAACGAAAAAAAGGGGTTTGGTATTGTGTTAGCCAGTAGAGCAAAGTGTGATTGTTCTCAGTGAGAGAAACCAAGTAATCTTGTAAATATGATACCTTTTAATGGCTAACAAAAATACATGATGTTACAGCGAGCTTTCGGGTCTTCTATCGATCCTTATTTTTTTTTAGCCTGATGAAGGATCGATAAAAAACTCGAAAGCTCGCTATAGCATCATGTATTTTTGTTAGCCATTAAAAGGTATCAGATCTACAAGATTACTTGGTTTCTCTCACTGAGAACAGTCACAATTCACATGCTATCAACGGTGTACATCTGTGTTATTTGCCTCCAGTTTTACAATGCTATACATGTATGAGGGCTGTTTTACACGGAATGATTATTGGATTGTGTGAATTTGAATGAGAAGCATTGAGTGTAAAGTAAACATGGCCAATGATTTACCCACAAACGCTAATTTGTTTGCTTACCTTTTGTCATTCATTTTATGCTGGCATAATGATAATAGTTGGAATGTTCTGTGTAAATGGTGATCATTCAGTCATTGACGTTCTCTGGTACGACTGAATGATCATAAATTAAAGTGATTTATCTGCATGTGTAAACTGTCCACACAAACTGTCATCGTTCGCTCGTTGGAATGATTTCTCGCTTTGTGTAAAAGGATCCTGATTCCTTGCCTTTCACTGTAAACTGCTCAGAAATGATAATGATCTCTACAGAACAGGAAGTGTCCGCCTATTGACGGCTCATTAACGACATAAATGCGCATTATTCCCTTTGGTAGCAAAAATGCATCGCGTTGCACGAAACTTGCATGTACATGCAAGCGCAAAGCCATTTTTGTTTCTGCTCCCATAGGGAAAAATGGCTGATTCTTCAACAGAATCATCCAAAAATAGGATATGCTGCAATTTTTCTCTCGCCTCGCTTCTTCTCACGGCGCTGTGAGAGAAAAATCACATATGTAAATGCACCTATTAAAAACAATGGGTTCTTTTCCTGTTCGATTTCTGTGCATCTCGCAACGCACAGAAATCGACCAGGAAAATCGCAGTGTAAATGCACTCTAGCGATAACTTTTTGCCAAGAACGCTCTGTGCGAAACCACCATTAAAGTTTTAGACTTTAAAGGGTCAGTTTTTAATCATAGGTCATTTTTGTAATTACTGGATATAGTTTTTATAGGGCTCTAAAACCATAGAACACCTGTTTTAATTTGCAGTTTCACTCACCATGCCCAAATGCAGTATCAGCAGTCTCCTGCTCCGTGTAACTTCCAGGTTCCAGATTTAATTGTGATCTGTTAATGTTCACTCTCAGGCCTTAGGCCTTAGTCACACGGGCGTTTTTTCACGCGATTTGCGCATCGCATGACGGATGCGCATGCGCAAATCGCGTGACCGGCGCCGAAAAATCGGCCCAAAAATCGCCCGAAAATCTGCTCCTAGCCGCGTTTCATTAGAAACGGGCCGGAGCTGTCCAGCGCATTGCATTCAATGGAGCCGGCAATACAGCGGCTCCATTGAATGCAAGCGCTGCGGGCGTGCGCGGGGTTAATTGTCGGGAAGGGGTTAAATATATAACCCCTTACCTGCAATGCATCCTTAAATGTGAAAAAATAAAAAAAAAGGATGTACTCACCTGCTCCCGGCAGCTGGAGATCCCGGCGGTCGGCCTGCAGTGGGTGTGAAGGAGGTGTGACTCAGGCTTGCCCCTGATTGGCTCAGCGCTGAGCCAATCAGAAGCAAGTCTCAGTCACACCCATTCATGAATTCATGAATGGGTGTGACTGAGCTCAGCCTCTGATTGGCTCAGGCTGAGCCAATCAGGGGCAAGCCTGAGTCACACCTCCTTCACACCCACTGCAGGCCGACCGCCGGGATCTCCAGCTGCCGGGAGCAGGTGAGAACATCCTTTTTTTTAATTTTTTCACATTTAAGGATGCATTGCAGGTAAGGGGTTATATATTTAACCCCTTCCCGACAATTAACCCCGCGCACGCCGGCAGCCCATTGCTTTCAATGGAGCGGCTGTATTGCCGCTCCATTGAATTCAATGGGCAAACATCGTTCTTCTCTGCCACAGCTGTTCCAGCTGTGGCAGAGAAGAATGATTTGTCTTCTATATGTTCTCAATGGGGTCGGCGCTGCTGCCGCCGGCCCCGTTGAGCGCATATAGAGAAGAGAACAGGAATCGCAGATCGCAGATAGGTGCGATCTGCGATTTCTGTTCTCT
Organism: Eleutherodactylus coqui; assembly: GCF_035609145.1. Lineage (NCBI taxonomy): Eukaryota > Metazoa > Chordata > Amphibia > Anura > Eleutherodactylidae > Eleutherodactylus > Eleutherodactylus coqui. The sequence continues at coordinate 42,895,950 of NC_089846.1, read as the reverse complement.
AATTTATCGGACGAGCGCATAAAAAGCGCTCATGTGTCCGATACCATTGCAAAGCAATGGTTTTAAAAAGTCGCCGGACGCATGCGCATGCGCAAATCGCGGCAATAAACGCCCGTGTGACTAAGCCCTTACATAGTTCTTTGCTGTGGATTAAGTCAGAACAATTAGGTAGAAATCTGTGATTGTGGCCTTCTAAGAAGATACATACTAAGTGCAACAATTTAAGGTGTGGGAAAGATTTAAGGGACAGTAGTCATCAATGATATCATGTCTGCTGGCACCGTTGAAGTAGATGGCAAGCAGTCAATCTTTAGCTAGACTATAATAGGGTTCACCCGGTGTCCATTATGCCTTTTAGCATTTTCTACTGATTTTAATGGAAATCTGCAAAGGAGGCTTTGGACAGAACCTCTGACACAGATGTGAATGAGCCCGAAAAGCTTTTTGGAAAATTAATAAGATGTTCAACTGAATCCTTGAGTGTGCAGATGTTTTATAATTATAACTTAAGCTGGGTTGGGAACCTACTTGCTGCACCTCCCCAAAAACTGAATACAGTATTGTGATTCACCACGTATGTAGCCAAAAGCAGAGGCAGAAAGAACTCCGCATAAAGGCTCATTCACACAGGTGATATTCTTGCACATGTTCCATCCAATTGCAATATGGATGGGACCTTCACAGGAAAAGAACCCATTCGGGTTCATGCACACATTAATGATTTTTCACTTGGACTGAAGGCCCTATTCTTGTGTGAGTCTTGCATGTGAATAGGACATGTAATGTGCAGTGCCAAAGACATTAGGTAGCAAATGGATGGAGTGACCGTGGGATGTGCGATGCGAGTTGTGCCCGAGAAAATCGCTATCGGCGTGTATATATACAGCCACAGGGCTTCTACCCACTAGCATTTTTTTTAACGCTGCGATATCGCTGCCTTTTCTTTTTTAATGCAATTGCTGCATGACCTATTTTTTTGTGTTTTTGCTATTATTTTCTATTTTACGGATCAGTATTTGCCTAGTTGAAAATAAAATTTATATAGGCAAATCCAGATGAAATACTGATGACATAGAGCTATACTGTCATATGAAACACGTCCGTATTACGGATCCGTACTATAGACGTATTACAGTATGCTGTAAGCAGCCTAATAGTACAGTTATATATTCCACTCATGATACGTTATATTCATGGGCATGTAATGGCTGACTTTGGTGGTTATCACCAAGTGTCGGCAAATGTTTGGCTAAAATATTAAAAGCTCCTTGACTTACACATGTTTGTACGTATTTTTTCTTTATGTGGAAGTGTTTTAAGTACTTGCTTATTTAAAGGGAACCTGTCACCTGCCTTAAGCACCATATAATAACTTATGGTGCTGTTATGACAGGTGACAGGGAGCCGAATGCTTTATTTTTCATACTCATCAGCTTCCTGGCTCCCGTCTGTAAAGGCCACTGGCCGGATGAAAATCTGACTTTTTACAGTCCTACGTGAGTCAGATTTCAGGCCGGCATGCCGACTTTACAGGCAGGAAGCAGGTGAGTATGAAAACTACAGCAACCGGCTTCCTGTCACCTGCCCTGACAGCACCATGAGTTAGTTTAAAGAGTAATTCAATAGTAAAAATAAAAATGCCAGTACAATACCCACACATTAATCATGGCACTATAGTGCTACCATGTATAGTGCCAGCACAGTGCCTCCTTTAATAATGCCAACATACTTTAAAAATAGTATTAGCTGGGTGACCCTCTTGAGACCCCAGAAGCAACATGACTGAGGTGGATGCGAATAGTGTAACTGGAAGACCCTTCCTCTTGTTGGCTGTGGACCCTGGATCTTCTCTGTTTCTAAACATATATATGTATCACCTTTATTGCACAAGCATTCAGTGTATTAAGCATTACTCCGCGTGGTGTTGAAGCAGTGCGCTAATTCAAGTTCTCTATTTAAATGCAGACCGTTTGCTTTTGTCTTGCGTAACTTGCTTAGGATATTGATTTTTGGTTGCCTTGCTTTAGTATGAAACATCCCACATAGGCAAACATATTCACTCCAGGGGAGTTGCTCTCACTTGCAAGAACCTGTTTACCTTGACCTTTGGTACTACACTCTGCCTCCTTATCATAGGGTTTTTCCTGCATTAATATTAACAGTACTTACACGATTATGACATATGAGTTCAAGGTATTGCTACTTCATTTATAAAGTCAATTTTTTTAGTTCCATATAGTGAGTGTAGTTGCACAGATTGCTGATTAAGGGCCCGGTCAGACGAGCGTGGTTTTCACACTGTTAAGCAACGTGTAAACCCCGCTGCTGACATGCAGGATTTCTGCGTGTGAACGGGCTGCCCGTAGCTCCACGGAGCACCCTGTTCACACATCCGTGGTGCGGGCAGCCTGATTTCACGGCTCCTATAGGAGCCTATGGTAAACACCCTGCACAGCGCGCACCACGGAGCACTTGCTGTCTGTTCTTTTTTAGAAGAGCAGATTCTGTGCTTTTAAAAAGGGTCTGTGCGAGCGCTTCCATAGCAACCTATTGGTTGCTAAAGAAGCATGGTTTACACGCTGCTGTAGCAGCGTGTAAAACCACACTCGTCTGATCAAACCGTAAAGGGATAATCCCACCTTAGCCAAACATGGTAATACAGTCCATATGTCACAGCCCCAGTAGCTGAGAGTGTGTTAAAACAACCAAACTGGCTTTTCTAAGCTGTTTCTCTAATGCCTATAATAGTAAAGAGGACTTTCAGCTATCAGACATTTATGCCATAAATCTCTGAGATGGGAATATCTCTTTAATGTCTTTTTATAATCAAGAGATCTCCTCTTTGGCAGGTGTATATTGTAATTTAAATGCTGCTTTAAGACATGTCGTAAATGTCCACATTAATGGATAAGCCATTAATGTCATGGGGGTCAATTGTTTCTGGTCTTCCGTAATGGCCATAACTTCATCCGCATACTAGAGGTCTGCCCAGTGTTACTGAGCAGTGGTGACTGTTTTTCTTAGGCCGAATGCACACGGGCATATTTGCATTGCGGGATCCGGTGCAAGCATTCGCCTCTGGATCCCGCAGGAAATACTGCCTATAGACATACTATTGAAAATCGCTTTTTCCTGCCCACAAGCGGAAACCAACTGTGATTTTCTGCTGGCAGGGGGAAAAAAAATCACAGCATGTTCTATTTTGGTGTGGGCCTCGCACGGATGGCTTCCATTAAAGTCAACGGAAGCTGTCTGTCCCACGGCCCTTCCGCAGTGAGCACTGCAGAAGGGTCGCAGGATCATTGCACAATCTGTATTGCGCATGTGCGCCGGCACATCCGCAGTACAGAAGCTGCCTGCACACGAACACAATGGACATGTACGCGGGGTCACCGCCGAGGCACAGGGTTGGATTCCGCTGCAAAATCTCTCACCTGGAATCCAACCCGTTTGTGTGCAGGCGGTCTTACATATATAGTTTTTTAGGTTTGTTTATATCAAAATACTTTATTTTGGTAACTCACATAACAAAATAACCTCAACAATTTAAGTCCCCACACAGGGGGCAGCAAAGGCGCAAGAGGTAGAAGTACAATCGTCAGCAATACAGCTCTATTAAAGAAGCCATGAACCAGTAAAAGCTAAATTTCAGGTTAATTACATAGATTGTATTTTCTATAGAACTGCCTCAGAAGGGAAAGCTAGAATAACCATCACATAACAATAAACCAGGGGAAGGGAATAGGAAATCAAGCATATGGGGATAAAGTATAGGTGACTTACTTAGGAATGTGAAATTTGTGTGGTTAGATATATTGTTACTGTGAGCGAGCAGACATAATTTACAAAGATACCATTAGGTTGCAATAAGGTGCTGAAGGCCTGGAGAATCCAAATATGAGATCCAAGGCAGCCAGGTTAATACAAAGGCCTCCATTGCATCCTTCCCTGGCGACATGAATTTTCTCCTAGATCATCATACTCGTTACCCTGCAGAAAGTGACAAGGAATGAGACTTCCACTTAACAGGCAATGTGTATCCAGGCGGCCATACATATAAACTGAGATAGTTTGTGGGCTTGATTACGGCATTTGGGAGGTTTGTCCCCAAGAAGAACTGTGGATATAAAAAGTGATTTCTAGAGGGCCCTAAAGACCAGGGGAGTTACTTGTTGCTAAAAATTCAGAACTATTGGGCAAGTCCACCAAATGTGGGCATGTGAACCCACATCAGGCCAGCCTGGGAAGATGCAATGGAGGTATTGTGTCACTAAATATGTTTTGTGCAGCACCTTGAGAGCTGTTCAGATGTCACTTGGTGGCTTTCCTTTGAGATTGTTGTACAGCAGTGGTACCACCTAGCTAAAGTCATAGTCATGTGCAAATTCAATTCCCACTGTTGCATAAAGATAAGCTTTTGGTCAGGGGGTTGATTAATAATGAAATATAATAAAGAGAGAGTACCCCACTGTAGTGGGGATAACAAACATAACCATTCCAAGTAGTTGGGGAGACTCCAGGGATCGTTTTAGTTAGTTAGGAGCTCAAAAAATGGAATACTTGTAGAAGGCAAAAGTTCTCTGCTGTAGGGGGAGTGCACTAATCTGTAAACTAACTTATAGTTAGAGGATTCCCCAGGCTACATTAATCGAACATAATTTGTAAATTAAATTGGTACGACCAAGAAAAAGTAGTACTATCGTGGTCTGGTTTAAAATTGGGATGTGTTAATATGAATGTGAGTGGAGAGAGGAGGGAAGATAGGTTGAAACAAATTTAACACTATGCCAGAAAAGAAAGGAATGGTAGGCTATAGGGTCTGTTAAGTGTATTGCTTAAGGGATGGATAGGTCAGTCCACAAAAAGGTATGCAGGTTATGGGGAAAGTTCTCTTGGCAGAATATATATACCCATAGGGGCATGTGGGAGCCTGCAGCTGTAGCCGTTAATTGGGCTAGTTGGACTGCCTTGAAGGATATAAGTAAATGGGGGTAATGAGAGGCCTTTCAGTCTTTTGTGATAGTAAGTTTAGCTCTAATTCAGGGGTTTTTATGTTGTCACTAGAGATGAGCGAGCGTACTCGGATAAGCACTACTCGCTCGAGTAATTGGCTTTATCCGAGTATCGCTGGGCTCGGGTCTAAAGATTCGGGTGCCGCTGCGGCTGACAGGTGAGTCGCAGCGGGGAGCAGGGGAGAGCGGGCGGGAGAGAAGGAGAGAAAGATCTCCCCTCCGTTCCTCCCCGCTCTCCCCTGCAGCTCCCCGCTCCGTGCCGGCACCCGAATCTTCAGGGACGAGCACAGCGATACTCAGATAAAGCCAATTACTCGAGCGAGTAGTGCTTATCCGAGTACGCTCGCTCATCTCTAGTTGTCACACAATATTTGAGATAAACTACCGGAAAATTTTTTTTAGAACATCTCAATTTTTCCCATTTTTATTGCTATTTATATAGTTTAACATCTCAACTGTACTTTCAAATGAAAGAATAGAAGAAATAAAGAAATTAGGATAAATAAAAGTAAGGGACTATTGGTGGTTTCACATTTTTGGCTAATGCCCACGAAACGTATTTTCACCGCAGTTCCCGCGGCGTAAATCCGCGGCGGAATTCCATTGCAATTAGGTTCTATTGAGCCTATTTACTTAAAGGGGTTGTCCCGCGAAAGCAAGTGGGTCTATACACTTCTGTATGGCCATATTAATGCACTTTGTAATGCACATTGTGCATTAATTATGAGCCATACAGAAGTTATCAAAAGTTATTCACTTACCTGTTCCGTTGCTGGCGTCCTCATCTCCATGGTTGCCGTCTAATTTTCGCCGTCTAATGGCCAAATTAGACGCGCTTGCGCAGTCCGGGTCTTCTTCTCTTCTCAATGGGGCTCCGTGTAGCTCCGCCCCGTCACGTGCCGATTCCAGCCAATCAGGAGGCTGGAATCGGCAATGGACCGCACAGAAGAGCTGCGGTCCACGGAGGTAGAAGATCCCGGCGGCCATCTTCAACCGGTAAGTAAGAAGTCACCGGAGCGCGGGGATTCAGGTAAGCGCTGTGCGGTGTTCTTTCTTAACCCCTGCATCGGGGTTGTCTCGCGCTGAACGGGGGGGGGGGGGGGTGAAAAAAAAAACCCCGTTTCGGCGCGGGACAACCCCTTTAATGCTCACATGCGTGATTCTGCCGCAGGAAAAAAATCGCGGCATGTTCTAATTCACTGCGTTTTTCCGCCGCGAGAGGTCTCCATTAATATAGTATTATAATTGCTTCGATTTCATCCTTCTCAAACCCAACTCAAACAAGCTCAATGGGTTTAAGTCTGGAAACTATGCAACCTATTCCATTCTTTGAAGTCTTCTGGCTTCTTCTTAGCCTCTTAAGTAATCCTGACATACCTTAGAACTATGTTTTGGGTCATTGTCTTGCTGTAATATTAACCACTGAGCAATTAGGAGTATACCAAAGAGTATTGCATGGTGAATCAAAATGTTGTGGTAGCCCTTTTCATCCAGTGTGCCAGTCACCATGTGCAAGTTGCCAACTCTGTATCCAGCAAGAGAGCCCCAGACCAACACGCTTTCTCCTCCATTCTTTCACTTTCTTGACGGTATACAAAAACCCTGCGTGATGTATCAAACATAACATTTTGATTTATCAGTCCATAACATCGTCTCCCACTCTTCAGTAGTCCACTGGAAGTGCTGCTTGACCCAGGCAAGTCTTTTTTTTATTTTACAATCTTAGCAGTGGTTTTCTTACTGATACTCTACCTATATAAAATATAATACCTATAATTATACCAACAGTAAATAGCTATGAAACAAGACATACTACACCAAAACAAGAATCACAGCACAGCCAATCATTATAAAATAACAAGGCAATCTATCTCTACCTGATACTTTACCTGTCAAACCTGCAGATATGTCTTCTGTTCGCAGTTGAAATGGAAACGTCTCTATTTTTTGCTGCCTAAAGCTGTGCTTGAAGATTTTGTGCCGTGAGGCGCTGATAATACTATTGACTCTCGAAAACTTTTGTAGTGGCCGTTGGCCTGTGAGACCTCTTCCTGTCAGAGTTTCTTCCAAGTGTCCTTTGATGGTATACAAAACTGTACTGACTGCCACCTTGGCTTTCTTGGCAATGTTTCTGTAGGACAGACCTACACATCTAAGGGTTATACTTGTCTGTCAGTCTTCTTTGGTTAAATTTCATAATATTGTTATGTTAACTTACTTTTGAACCTTTGAACCATTTCACATTATTTGCTGGACTTTGAACTGTGTTAATGTAAAACAATAACTGGAAAAATTGGGGCTCTAAAGGTTATTCTTACTGTAGATTACTGGCTGTCTGTTGTCGGAGCTTCTCCAGCATGTCCCACACCGCAGTACTGGCTCTAGCCAACAGATGGTGCCATTGTATAATGGCAGAAAAAGAAAGCCCCCTAGGAAACCTTGAATCCAAAATTGGATTGCAAAGGATTAGGGTTCGGAGTAAACAGTCTGCAAATAAGCTGAGTTTATAATCACCATGGCCAAACTCAAGTCTGGTTATACGAGGGCTTGAGTGAATATAGATGGAATAGGGGTTCCAAGGCCAGTGCAAAGAGGGCAGGTGAGAGGGGGCACCTCTGCCTGGTTGCTCTTTTGATCTATATTAATGTATTTGAGGAGGAGGGGAGCTTTATGTGGGCTGTCAGATCAGATACAGTGAGATTATGGCCTTCAGGAATTGGCCTCAGATTCCTATGCGTTTCAGAGTAGCTATTATATAGGCCCAAGAAAGCAAGTCAAATGCTTTTTCAATATTAAGCGCCAACTGTATTTTATGATTAGCATGTTGAATGAGGTGAAGGGTTATTCGAATATTATTTGGACCCTGTCTGGAGTGTATGAAGCCCACTTGATCTTTATGTATGACATGTGGCAGGTGAGGATTAAAGGGGTTGTCCCGCGGCAGCAAGTGGGTCTATACACTTCTGTATGGCCATATTAATGCACTTTGTAATGTACATTGTGCATTAATTATGAGCCATACAGAAGTTATCAAAAGTTTTATACTTACCTGCTCCGTTGCTGGCGTCCTCGTCTCCATGGTGCCGACTAATTTTCGGCCTCCGATGGCCAAATTAGCTGCGCTTGCGCAGTCCGGGTCTTCTGCTGTCTTCAATGGGGCCGCTCGTGCAGAATGCCGGCTCCGTGTAGCTCCGCCCCGTCACGTGCCGATTCCAGCCAATCAGGAGGCTGGAATCGGCAATGGACCGCACAGAAGAGCTGCGGTCCACGGAGGGAGCAGACCCCGGCGGCCATCTTCAGCAGGTGAGTATGAAGACGCCGGACCGCCGGGATTCAGGTAAGCACTCTCCGGTTTGTTTTTTTAACCCCTGCATCGGGGTTGTCTCGCGCCGAACGGGGGGGGGGGGGGGTGTTTAAAAAAAAAATAAAAACCCGTTTCGGCGCGGGACAACCCCTTTAAATCTAGAAGCGAGTATGGAAGTCAGGAGCTTATGGTCAAGATTTAACAACGATATAGACCTATAATATTTACTCAAGAGGGGGTCTTTATCAGGTTTTGGGATAACTGTAATTTGGGCTGTTAAAAATTCAGAGGCGGAGGTTGGTCGTTTAATATTTAATAGAATACAGGTAACAGATGTGATGTAAGGATATGAGTAGATAGTATTGGGGCATTGAGTTTGGTGAGTTGTGAAGAAGAAACGTTTGGAATGGTAATAGAATCAAAAAAGGAAGAAATATGGGATAGGTTCTGGACCGATCGGGAGTAAAGTGATTGGTGGAAGTTCCAAAACAGTTTATCTGGATTAGAAGTGCTTCCACCATTGGGGGTAGATAATTTATATGAGTATATGCAAGTCTTTGTGCTTTTAATTTAAAAGCAAAAAATGTATCCGCCTTATTAGCGAACTTAAGTCGCTTTCGCATGAATAAGAAAATTGCGCGAGATTCACACAAATATGAATGGGGTCACATACACGAGCAATTTGTTTTTCCCGCAAAAATCGCAGCATGTCCAATCTTCGGGTGTTTTCTTTAGAACGCCTCACCCATTGTTTTCAATGGGGTGGAAAAAAACATTGCATAGCCTGTGCGGTGCATGCGAGTGTGATGTGAAGTTTCCCATTGAAAAAACAATGGGAAACACTTCCCGGAGGATCGCTACTTCCCTGATGTAACAGGAGGCGTTTTTGACATAAAAACACCCCGCATCCGCGGGTACATCGCATGTTTCCGAGTGCGATATCAGGCTAAGTTTTAATGCCCAATACCGCACTCGCCCGTGTGAAATTAGCTTTAAAGTGAGTCATCTTCGTCCACAATAACACACATTTTACTCTATAACTTAAAATTGCATTCAATTGGGCTTTTGCGTCTCTAATGAGTTTCTTGGTGGCTAAGAAGGGATATTGCTGATTTAATATTTTTAGTACTTGGAGGTGCCTTACCAGCGCTATTTGTGCCTGGGATCTCTCTTTTCTTTACAGAGGCTATTCTAATCAAGTGACCCCATATACCCATATATAGGCTTTATGGGCCAGCCAGATCCATATAGAATTAATATCAGCAGTTTGGTTATTGGCAAAATATTTGCTAAAAAATTTTACCATTTCTGCTTTAATAGTATTAGGTTTGAAAGTAAGGACTCATTTATTCTATGTGGGAAAAGTGTCAGCTGCAAAGACCCAATTATAAAGGAGGTGATAACTACATAATGAATGGACCATGGGGATGGGATATATCATGTGAATGATAGTTTTGGCAAGCCAGAAGTGGATATCCAGTTGATTGTCCAATCTGTAATATGAGTGGTGGGCCACAGAAAAAGAGGAAGAAGTGTGGGAGGTGGGGTTACGCTCCCTCCTCGTGTCTGCCAATAAACTGTCAGAGTATTTTTGCACTAGTAAACGTTGGGCTCTAGATGGTCGCCTGAAGGATTGGTCCCCCTTCACACCCCTCTTAACACTTGAAAAGGGGCCTTTGCCCAAAATGTTGCATAATTCTGTATCTGAATTCATCTAATAAAATCACCTAATTTGCATTGTTCCCCTGCTCTCCCAATACACATTTTCCCACACTGGCTGTCTTCTACTTTGAGAAGACAAAGGAAAAATTAATAACTGGGATCATGAGCATTAGCCAGATACAAGTTATATTTTCAAACTGGGAGTGCACAGCAAATGCAATGCATTCACTTCAGTACCTATGTGAGCCCTAAAACATGTGGAATCACTTATCCACTGGGCTAATAACCCATAACATATGGTGTTTGATGGCTAATTGCTGGTAAATTCATGCTATGTAATATGGCGGACACAGTTTTCCTCCAGGAACACCTCCTCGGAAATATGACCAAAATATTAAATTGGGTTTATATCCAGAAAATCCCCACATCTCTTTGAGGAGCAGCTCAAAGACACGTTAAAACTAAAGGGGTGTGGGATGGGGTTCCTTAACCATTGTCAGACCCCAGAGTTGCATCTGATGCAGGACTGTCCATCTTTCCGCATGCTCCTCGCAACCAGGACTATTTAAATGAACCTTGTAGACTGGTATTTTCTATTTTATCCTCTTTTATTTTAATAACTGCTTTTTGTGTATTCTATGTTTTTTACCCTTTTCTACATATTCCCTTTTGTATGTATATATTTTTATCTAAATACCGCTGGCCTTTTTAGAATACAGCTTAAAACTTTATTAGTTGTCCTTGGGCTCTTAAAAGTTAATCCATAGCCCCAAAGATGTATTAATTGTGTTTTGATTGGTGGAAATGGGGAAGGCTCATATCCACAAAGTGACTAGAATTGAGGTAGCTGACTTACCTGCATTAACATTGTACATAAACAGTGTTTTTTTAATACAATATACAATTAATATAAATGGGAAATAAAGTGGGCCTCGTGCACGGAACGTTTGGGTATTTTTTGAGGTAGATTGTTCCAATTTTTTCTAAGTGGAGATGAGAAAATTTACCATAAGGCTTTAGTATACAAGTGAATTTAAACCTGGCATTGTGTTAGTCTGCCTAATTAAACCAATAATTATTCACGGTCACCACTAGCATCCGAGATTCAGCATCATATGCATGGCACTTGGCAGAATATGAAATCACTGGAATTCTTTAATCCCTTAAATCTCCGGCAGCTGGATTATATGTTTTAACCCACCTTCTTTCCACTCATCATGACCTGAGAGACACATAAGTTGAGTAACCAAAAAGCAGTACATTTTCTACAGCCCACCAGGGCCTGCATGTCTCAGGTACATATCAGTTATAAGGCTGACAATCTTTCCATATGTGCTTTAAATTTGTTGGCCCTCTAGTGCTTCATATAATGAATCTGGTTGTATATAATGGTGAATTTTAAACTTCAGTGCAATTTTCACAACCCTATCCTCTTAAATGTTGTATTTGCACTGTGAAGCATTCTCCAGTTGTCTAGTTTTAAGCTTAACTCTACTAATGAGTGTCAGAGCTTCATTCATAGCATCTTATATAGAGATGAGCGAGCATACTCGCTAAGGCAGACTACTCGAGCGAGTAGTGCCTTATTCGAGTACCTGCCCGCTCGTCTCTAAAGATTCGGCTGCTGGCGGGGAAGAGTGGTGAGTTGCGGCGGTTAGCAGGGGGGAGAAAGGGAGAGAGAGATCTCCCCTCCGTTCCTCCCCGCTCTTCCGCGCCGCTTCCGGCCCCCCGCCGGCAGCCGAATCTTTAGAGACGAGCGGGCAGGTACTCGAATAAGGCACTATTCCCTCGAGTAGTTTGCCTTAGCGAGTACGCTCGCTCATCTCTAATCTCATACTATCCCAGGCTGGACTGTCTCAACATATCTATTACATTCTATTTGTCCCTCCCATGGAGGCATTCAACCTGCATAACATAGTGGAATGATCATATAGGGCCTGCAACAGCGCCTAAGGACCTAAGGAAGGTTGAATATTTGCCTAGAGCTCGTAAGTCAGATCTATATGGAAGGCGATGATGGGAGCTAGGTGACCTGAAAATTGTCTGTCAGCGGGGTATTTTAAACACTATAGTTTCAGTATTATAAGCTTTTGAAGTAGAGAACCCTAATGCACTTTGGGTACCATCCATTAGTACTACATAAGATCTCAGTCTGTCCCAATAGTGATAAATATAATTTTTGAAGTCCCTTAAAATAGCAAAAACGACATTAACTCACAAATCTTTTCATAATTAAAGGTTGGTGGAATATATATGTTAATAATAAGGTAAGGAATATATAGTGCACTGCAGACAAATCTATCTGCCCTCCATATCTATTTCCTTTTGTGTGCATTTAAATGGGATGGATCCAAGCACTACACAACCCATGTATTTGGGTGATTGTCAGGTGTCTCTTGCGTGTACATTACTGCTGGAAAGTGGGGCTTGAGGAAAACATTGTTTTTTCATTAGGGTCCCCCCATAGCTCTAGATAGGAATGTAACGTGTAGCCACGGTCAGCAAGTGATAACAGAGAAATGTCCTCAAAGATGGAGTTGTTGGTCAGCAGTTTTCCTCTTCCCTCATTACCTCCACCTTTTTTTAAATTCCCTTTTCTCTTCATTAAATTTCACTTCTTTCTTTTCCTCAGTTCCCCAATTTCTAGCTTCCTACTGTTTACTCTATTTGTCAATGCCCCTCCCTCCTTCACCTCCAGCTTATCTTGTAAATCCTCTCTGGTGGAGGAATCCGTCATGGGTAATAGTCACAGACAACCTGGGTAATAGATGATTCATTTTTGTTTCTGCTTTACGTAATAATTAGAGATGAGCGAGTATACTCGCTAAGGGCAATTGCTCGAGTGAGCATTGTCCTTAGCGAGTACCTGCCCGCTCGAGAGAAAAGGTTCGGGTGCCGGCGCGGGGGAGTGGTGAGTTGCGGCAGTCAGCAGGGGGGAGCGGGGGGAGAGAGGGAAAGAGAGAGCTCCCCTCCGTTCCTCCCCGCAGCTCCCTGCCCACCGCCGGCACCCGAACCTTTTCTCTCGAGCGGGCAGGTACTCGCTAAAGGCAATGCCCGCTCAAGCAATTGCCCTTAGTGAGTGTGCTCGCTCATCACTAGTAATAATGCTTCTTCTTGGGAGTGGAGAAAGAAGTGTCACACTGTTTTGATACAATGTTTTTTACTTGGTAGGTTCAGAGGCCACCCTGTATTTTCATGCTTAAAATTGTATTAAAAACCGATTAAAAATAATGGAGAAATCGGAGATCCAAATGACTCAGTGAGTGATAATGGCCAAAGATAGCAAGTGGGAGCTAACAAATAATTATACAGTACATTATCAGTAGTGCCGTATAACAACATGTTCACATGGAAAATTAAATATCCCTGAACCCCTGCCCCTTAACAAAAAAAAAAGAGTCCCACTTGCACTACTACTTGCTCCGGCATGAGCAAGTTAAGCACCAGTTTTCCACAAAGCTAAACGATATGAACCAGAACAGTTAAATTTAGAATACACATGGGATGTAATCCCCTGTTGGACTCCCACAAGAGTAAAGCCCATCTCAAATTGTATGGAATCAAGCAGAAACTAATTCCTTGGCCAAGTTATACATAATAAGCCCGGCTCCATACTGACCACCCCATTAATTTGAAAGGTCTATGCATCCACATCCCACAGGCATCTTTCATTCTGATCAATCCAGTGTGCAGGTTCTTTGGTTTTGTAGAAGAAGTGCATCTCGCTTAGTGTGGCCATTCCGAGTTTGGCTGGGTATACCACTATGTATGGACGTCTCAGAAGATGGTAATTTTCTCTTGACATCTTGGAATTGAATCCTCCTCTTCCTTCTACTAAATAGTGTGGAAGAAAAGTTGACGTGATGCCAATCAAAACTCATATCTTGCAGTTCTGTCTTTACGCAGAATTGTGTTTTGGTCTTTGTACTGCCGAAGATTGACTGGCAAGGCTCTTGGTAGTGGGAAAGATCTGGTTAGCACTCTTGAGTGCCTTCTCCACTGAAAATAAAGGAGATAGTCTCTGCTTCACTGGTGGACCTTAACCAGCTTTCAAAAAAATCTCCATTGGGGTGGTATTTTTTTCCCCACTTTTTCAGGTACCTCTACAAGACATTCATTATTTTTGTGCAGTCTGTTTTCAACATCATCCACTTGGGATTGCAGAACTGTAGACCCCTGATCACATATGTGAACATCTCTCTGTATAGAAACCCTCTGGTCTTCTGTGTCGCTTGTACGGTCTTCTGAGGAGATATGCTGGAATACATTCTGTAAATTATAGTGCTATCAAATTTATTTCCTGTTTTATCTTCTCAACTTGTTCAGACAGAGAGGACCGGGTTGTGTTACACTTAGTGATAGGCAGTAATGCATCCATTAAAATGGGCTTTTATTAGATTGTGGCACACTCACTGTTCATATTGGACAACACAGAAGCAGCTTGACCATACTCACCTATTCCCTCTTCCACATGGTGGAAGCAATACCCCATTCCCAGACTAGCTCCATTCACATAAGCATTCTGCCAGGACTGTCGCACATTTCTGGGCAGTTTATGAGAGGCAACAGAAGGTGTGGAATGGGCAAAGCCCTCTAGTTTGGAGGGAATTCTCTCTCAGCCTTTCATTAGCTTTGTCTGCAGCGCTGCTATTTTCTTTATTTCAGCTTGGCATCATTGATAAAAACTGTATGGCCCGCTTCTGACAGAGAGGACGTATATACAGTAGTAGACTTTTGGGTAGAGTTTCATCCAAAGAATTGAATAATGGGACAGATTTTTACATAAGCTGCTATAGTGCATGTCCATTCACAAAGCCATGCTCCTCAAACTAGATCTTACCTGACTATTGCTAATTAAAGAGGCCTGCTTACTGCTGTTTGGCAGCTGAACAGTAATATTATTTGCAGGTGACTGTACGGCTTGTGCTCTCTAACTTATAAACAATCATCCGACAGAACAGAGCTGCATTATTCCCTAAGAGTTGATGTTAATTCAGCCTTGAACTCCCGATTTCAGTGTGTAAAATAAATTCTTAACAATGAAAAAACTGTTCAATATTTAACCCATAGGCACATTATTGTTAACATTTTTATAACACTTCAGAATAGAGATAGGCAATTATAGACAAAGTCACTCCTGCCGATGTCACGGGGACATCGGGCTCCTTGCTCCATATCTTTTGGAGGCGTCCACAAGTGGAGACCTCGTGGCAGGACATCCATAAGAGAATCTGTAAAGTTTTACATCTCGCAATAACAAAAAATCGCCGCTCCTGTATCTCCTGCGCCTTACGGACATACCACCGTAATCTAAATTTAAATATTTGATCAACGCTACTAGAGCATGTATATCCATTCTTTGGAAATCGGCCACAATTCCAACACGGTCCCACTGGATACTCAGAGTGGATGAGATAATGGAGATGGAGATTCTCACTGCGTCGCTCCGGGATACTCACAAACCCTTTGTCTCATAATCGGCTCTATGGATAACATTTCGATATACAGATGAGTATAAATCTCTCTTAAGTGACCAGAATTAACTGACCCCTCTCCCCTTCCCTCTGGTTCCCCTCACCCATCACTTTTTTTTTCACATCTTCATTCACATCTCCTTGTCCCTCAGTCCATAACCCACCCAGATTCGCCTTACTCCTTCTACCCGTCATTTGCAGTTGTACGTGTATTGTTAAATTATTAAGCCAGTTCTAGTTAATTGAACCAGAGATACAGAATCAGAGCTCCGTTAGCATATTACCACTAAGCCCCTCATCACATAGTCCGCCTGCAGACGTGCGGAAATTCCACGGCGGGATTTCCGCCGCTGGAAGCCTGCATAGGATTGCTTTAACAAACGCAATCCTATGCAGACGGCCGCGGTTTGGCCGCACAAAATCTCGCGCGGCAAACAAACCGCAGAGCCCCACACAGAAATGTCACTCACCCGCCGCCGGCTCTGGTCTGCGCATGCGCCGGCTGCCCGGCAGCCGGCACATGACATAGCCAGGGCCGCGGGGACCGGGTGAGTACGTGCTCGTCTCTGCAGGCGCTCAGGTCGGGTCCCGCGGCGAGAATTCTCGCTGCCGGATCCGACCCGGCCATCTGCAGGCGGCCTTAGCCACAAATAGAGAACCAGGGAATATTTATCGAAGCAGCAGCTATCTGTAATACCTCATGATTTGTGTATCATAATTTTGAAACATTTTATTCTTCTGATGTTCAAAATGTTTTCTTAAAACCAACATAAAGAGTTTATAAAAAAAAAACCAATAGTCAAAATGCCAATTAGACCAATGCTGGGTATTTTTAAAAACTTTTTTTTTAGAAAACAATCCTAAAGATCAGGAAGCAGTAGAGGAATTTGTAGATGTCTGGCTATGTGACTCAGAATTTGCCCGGCCCTGCTGACTAAAAATGATTAATAAGTTTGATTCAGATATTTTTAAAAAAGCATTAATTAAGGAGATCTAAGAAAAATAAAGGGCTTCTAACTTGATTATTTAATTCTAAGCACAAAATAAGTGACCCCCTATGTTATGTACCTATTCTTATTCTCTAACTTCCCAGTTTCGTACAAACATGAAATTTGGCACAACCATTCTTTAGGTCCTAAGTAGCAAAAGTAAAGGGGTCACAACTTGATTATTCAATTCTAAGCCCAAAATATAGTGCCGTGCAACACGCGGGTATATCACCTAGTAAATGCTATAAATCTCCCCTGTAGTCTTATATTACTAATGGAACCATAAGCCTTAGAAAGTCAAACCCTTCAAAAT
Organism: Eleutherodactylus coqui; assembly: GCF_035609145.1. Taxonomy (NCBI): domain Eukaryota; kingdom Metazoa; phylum Chordata; class Amphibia; order Anura; family Eleutherodactylidae; genus Eleutherodactylus; species Eleutherodactylus coqui. The sequence continues at coordinate 42,879,196 of NC_089846.1, read as the reverse complement.
AATATGTTAGCTCTCTATAACTATTCTAGTAATAGTACCTTGACAAATCCCATGAGCCGTGTTACCAACACACCTAAAATTACTGTTGGCGCTTAGCTTATGGGAATTCTTTTTGTTTGTTAAGGTGAATAGAAGCATATAATTGTTGGCCCAGATGGGAGGCTGAGTCATGATTTATTTTCAGGGCACCATTAATATTACAATAGAAAACATTTAAATAGATTTGTCATTCTTGTCCATCTATGTTTTCTGTTTTCCTGCTGTTTGTAACAATGGTTGGACTCGGTATTTGTGCATTCTAGGGTCATTTGTTATGTGCCGTCTGCTATTTGGATCACATCGATGTAAAAAGATCAATCACGACTAAAGCCTCCCACGTGGCAACTATTCTGATGGCCCACTATTCTGCTAATTTCAGATGACACTGTCTACTGCTGAATCTCAATGGAGAGTCTGGCCCCACCGATGGATTGTCTGGTGGTCTAGTCTACCCTGGCTGAAAATATGGGGTAGAAGCCACTAATATAATCATTATGCCTAAGAGTACTCTTAGGGCGCCTTCACAATGGCGAGAAAATCGAGCGATTTTCTCACGCTGCGAGTGTGAGTGAGGTACAGGATTATGAAACCAATGATTTTTAATGGCTTCATTCTCATTTGCGATGTTTTCAAGAAGAAAAAAAAATAAAAAAATCGCAACATCCACATTCTTTTTGCGATTTCGCCCATTGTTTTCAGCTGCGCCGGCCCCATTGGAAGCAATGAGAGAAGATCACAATCCCCTGCTGCAGCTGTGACAGCTGCAGCAGGGGATTCCATTAGCTCCTGCAGAGACATGAGGCTGTCACATTCAGGGGTTTAACCTTGTTCTCAATGGGGCCAGCGACAGCAGTGCTGGCCCCATTAAAAACATAGGGAGAACATTGCGATCCTCTGCCACTGCTGTAACAGAAGCAGCAGGGGATTCCTTTAATTTCACAGGGAGTTCTCTCATCACTGAACACTGTGACAACAGCGGCAGGGTGTTCAGTGATGAGGAGACTCCCCGCGGGGATGAATTAATCCCCTGCCGTTGCTCTCACAGCAGCGGCAGGAGATCTTGATGTTCTTCTATTGCTTTCTTTTTTTTTTTATAAATTCTTTATTTATTGCATGTACATATACAATTACAGTTGTTTCGTTATTTTGGGTATTCTGCATATGTCAAACTGTATGAAAATTTTGATAACTGAGGATTTGAAAACTTTTTCGAACTATATTATTTCTAAGATAAACTGATTTGGAGCATGTGAAACCAGGCTAGTAATCTTCTTTTGTTGCCATCTGAGGTGCTTCCAGACATATACCGCTAAGTTGTCTTATATTGAACTAGTTTAACCGGGTTATTTAACAGACTTACAGGACACATAGTGGGTAGACGCTTGGGTTGTGTATGCGGGGGGATAAGGAGGGAGAAGGGGGAGAAGGGAGAAGAGAGGAAAAAGAGAAAGGAGAAAAAGAGGAAAAAAAAAATTTAAAGTGAGGAAAAAGGGGTATAAAGAAAGGAGGCGGTGGGGACAGCGGAATGCGCTCATGATCTTGAGAATCATTCAGGAAGATTGGGGACTAAGTAGTGAACGGTATTCTTCTGAGTCTTGGAACTCTATCCAATGGTACCATGTTTTTCTAAACTTTTCTTGTGTGCCCTTTAGTGTAGCAGAAAGGTCCTCCATCTCCATCATCCATCTTACTTTGTTAAACCACATCGCCATTGACGGCGGGGTTGGTTTTCTCCACAGCCTGGCTATGCATGATCTCGCTGCGCCTACCAAGGAGCATACCACCGATTTTTTGTATACCGTTAGTGGTATATCACAATGGTGTAGCAGGAAAAAGGATGGTGTTTTTGGTAGTGAGTACTGGGTAAATTTCGAGGTGACCCTCCAGACCTCTGACCAGAAGCTCGCCAGTGCAGGGCAGTCCCAGAAAACATGCAGCATAGTCCCCTGGTCTGCTCCGCATCTCCAACATAAGGGGGAGACTGATGGGAATAGTTTGTGTAGGTGTGAGGGCACTCTGTACCACCTGGTTAGTATCTTGTATCCTGATTCTTGTACTCTGCTCGAGATTGAAGTAGAGTGTGTTAAGGTGAATATTCTGTTCCTATCTTCTGGAGTCAATTGGATTCTCAGCTCCTCTTCCCATTTTGCTATGTATCTTGGTGGAGATGTCTCTGTTTATGTGTTGAGGATGTTATACATTCTAGACAGTGTGTGTCTGGAGGGGCCTTCCGTGCTACAGGTAAGTTCAAATTGTGTTTTGTGTCTCCTAAATTCGCTAGGTTGTGGTAGTGAGCGGAGGAAATGTCTTAATTGTAGTGTCTGCCAAATTGGTAATGGGGCTGAGTCCCCATTTTCTCTTAGCGTTTCTATCGAGTGCCACTGTCCGTCATGTAGAAAGTGTTCTGCCCTGTATTTGCCTTCAGAGAACCAGGTGCGAAAAACTTTGTTTTCACATCTGGGTGGGAATCTTGGGTTGTACAGGATTGGTAGCATAGGAGAGGGTCTGGGGGATATGTCTGTTCTGCTTGAGATTTTGGTATATACTCTTAGTGTGGGTCCAATAGTAGGGTGTTGTGTAAGGTCCATGATGGTTGGGTTGTCGATCCAAGGGAGGACTACTAATGGTGTGGTGGATGTTGCCTGCTCTATTTTGATCCACTGTTTGAGCTCTGAGTGACGATGCCAATCAATAATCCTTGCTAAGTGAACTGCCTGGTGGTATTTTCCGAGGTCCGGAAGTCCCATTCCCCCCTCACTTTTTGGTCTGGACAGTGTGTTCTTAGCTATCCGTGGGGCCCTACCTGCCCAGACGAAGGTTGTTATCTGTGCTTGTAGGGTCATGAGGAATTGTTTCGGTACGTGGATAGGGAGGGCCTGGAGTAGGTATAGGAGTCTAGGAAGGACATTCATTTTAATGATTGCTCCCCGACCAAACCAGGAGAAGGTGCCCTTCGTCCACTTATTGAGGTCCTGTCTGATCTTGCTCAGTAATATTGGATAGTTGGCTGCATATAGGTCTTCTACATTTGGTGTTAAGTGAATTCCCAGGTACTGAATGTGGTCCCTTGCCCATGAAAACGAGAAGTCGCCTTTTAGTTCCTCGACCAAGTGTTGTGATAAAGAGATGTTCAGTGCTGCTGATTTATGGTAATTTATCTAAAAGTTGGATAGTGTGGAATATTTGTTTATTTCCATCATTAGGTTTGGCAGTGAGATTTGTGGTTTAGAGACAAAGAACAGAAGGTCGTCCGCATATGCCGCGATCTTGTGTTCTGTGCCACCTATTTTGATCCCGTGGATATTTGGGTTGGACCTAATCTGTGTTAGCAGGGGCTCTAAGCACAAAATGAATATCAAGGGGGACAGGGGGCAGCCTTGCCTCGTACCGTTAGAGATACGGAATGGTGTTGAAATCTGACCGTTTGCCCTAACTGAGGCTGTTGGGCCGGAGTACAGGCTTGTAATCCATTGTGACATGTTAGTTCTTATTCCCATGTGTGTCATAGTTTCGAACAGGAAGTCCCACCCTACCCTGTCAAATGCCTTGTCCGCATCTGTTGATAGAAGGCATGTCGGCAAGGACTGTTTTCTTGCCAGATGTATTAAGTTAATGGCTTTTGTTGTGTTGTCTCTCGCTTCTCTTAGCGGGACAAATCCGACTTGGTCTTTGTGAATAGTGGTTTGCAGGTAGGGGGAAATCCTGTTCGCGAGAATTTTGGCAAACAATTTCAAGTCTGTATTTTATAGGGAAATAGGGCGATAGCTCTGGCATTGTGATGGGTCTTTTCCTTCTTTATGGATGACTGTTATGTGAACTGTTAGAGTATCCCTAGGTATTCTGTTTCCTGATGTTATGGAGTTAAAGGCTTTTATGAAAATGGGGGAGAGGGTCTCCGCATATTTCTTATAATAAGTTAGGGTGAGACCGTCCGGACCTGGCGCTTTCCCTGTCTGAGAGTCTGTTAGCGCATTTGCTAGTTCGCTCGGGGATATTGGCTCTTCCATTGAGTCAATTGCTTCTTGGGTAAATCTACTGGAATTGGCCCGTTGTAGATAATCCCTGATCAGGGCCCTCCTGCGTACCTTCTCCTGTTCAGATTGTGGTGGTGTAAGGTTGTAGAGGGAGTTGTAGTATTCTCGAAATGCCTCTGTTATTTGTTTAGGTAGGTGTAGCGCTTGGCCGTTGGGGGCATTGATGTGTGGGATATAGGTTTTGGCTCTTGTGGTGCGCAGTGCCCGAGCTAGTGCCCGACTGGGTTTGTCGCCAAATTCGTAAAAGTGTCGTCTGCACTTTACTATGTTTCCTTTGGCTTGTCCCAGGCAATATGTGCGTACTTTCTCCCTTAGTTGGAGCAGTTCTGCTCCTGTCGCCTTGTCTTGGGTGGTTGTGTAATGATTCTAACACTTGGATTTGGTCCAGCAGCCCTTTTAGGTGTGCGCCTTGTTCTTTTTTGATGCGGGAGCCAAGTTCCACACATCGTCCTCGGATTACGTATTTATGAGCCTCCCAGACTGTTAGCGGGTCTACCTCAGGTGTATCGTTTTGTTCAAGGTATTCTTTTGGTGTTTTATGTATTTCGTCTGATGTAGTCGGGTCGTGAACTAGTGATTCATTAAGTCTCCAGTGCCACTCTCTTCTGTGCAGGGTGGGGAGTTTTAGCTTTATTGTAATCAAGGCGTGGTCTGAGATTGTGATGTTGTCTATGGATGCCGCGACTAATGTCTGCAGTGTTGAGTGCTGAAGGAGGAAATAATCGATTCTGGAGTATGTGTTATGTGGTTGTGAGTAGAATGTGTAGTCCTTAGTTGTAGGGTGTAGGACTCTCCAGGCGTCTACCAGTTGGTGTTTATGAAGTGTTTTTTTAATCCTACGGTGTGCTGACATGGAGAGGCTATCGCTTCCCCTGGACGTATCTACCCTTGGGTCTAGTGTGGTGTTGAGATCTCCTCCGAGTATCAGAGTGCCCTCTTTGAATTCCTCCAGCTTCTCCAAGATCCCCTCTAAGAAGGTCACCTGATTGGAGTTGGGGAAGTATACTGCCGCTAGTGTGACTGGTGTAAAGGCGAGCTTACCTTTGAGGAGCAGGTATCTACCTCTGGGATCGCACCGAATCTCCTTCATCTCCCATGGAATGGAGCCGGATATGAGGATCGAGACCCCCTTGGACTTGGAGTCTGCATTCGTGCTGTGGTAGGCGTTTGGAAACCTGGCGTCCGAGAGTCTGGGGCATGCGTTTGTGTGGAAGTGGGTCTCTTGGATAAAGGCCACTTGCGCTTTTCTTTTCCATAGAAGATGGAGGATGGAGGACCGTTTCTCAGGGATGTTCAGGCCCTGTGCATTGATTGAAGTTACCGAGAGGTTAGCGAGGTCAGCAGTCATGGTAATTCTCGTTGCTGAAGGCTAGAAAGTTGAGATATATGAGTGCGGATGGGAGAGGAGAGAGGGGACGTGGTGTGAGAGGGTGAAAGCTAAAGAGGGGGAGGAGAGATGAAGATTAATTAATTAATTAATTTTAAAAAAAAAACCTCAAGGGGGTTTTCAAGAAATAACAGGTGACACACTAGGGAGGGCAAGAACAATAGTAATCAGAGCCTAAGACTAGACTTGCTGTTGACTACTGTGCTAAACTTTAAACTATTAATCAGGGTGCCCGTTCTCCCAAACCTTGGGAGTAGAGCCCTGTACCCTGATACCCTATAGGAGGGTACGCGGAAGTACACCGGATCGGAGAGGTCGTAGCCGGACTCCACTGGTCGCTAGTTCGGGAAAACAGAAAAGTTCTGTTTTTAGATCTTTCGCGGTTTTTGTGTGGGTCCTCGGTGTATAACTCCGGATTGCCGCTTGTGTTGGATCTTGTGTTCTGGGTATTTCTCAGAGGGTGAGGTAGATGTAGACTGTCCGGAGATCTGGGGAGGATGATCGGTATGTGGGTGTCCATCCTATAAAGCGGTTCTGATGAGGGGAACAAATTTTCCATAGCGTCCTGATCGGGTGGTGGGAGTCTGTTTTTCTTCTTTGCACTTAGGGGGAGGGACTATGGGTTAGATGTTTGTTGGGGTGGTGTCCATGGGCTCGGTCCAGTCTGGTACTGGGACTGCTGGGACTTCCAGGAACTTAAAAGCTCCTTCAAGGTCTGCTGGTGTTCTGACTGTATATAGACGACCCCGCTTTCTGAGGATCAGGTGGAATGGGTGGCCCCATTTGTAGGTTGCATCTGCTTGGCGTGTGGCCTCTAGTAGCGGGCGGATCATCCTTCTGCAGTTGAGGGTCAATCTAGAGACGTCAGGTAGGATGGAGATCTCTGTCCCGTTAAATTTAACTGGGCCGTTTTCCCAGGCTAGTCGTTGGATGTCTTCTTTCTGCCTGTAAAAATGTACGTGGCATATGACGTCTCTGGGTAGGTTAGGATTTCACGATCTCCCTCCTAATACTCTGTGGACCCTGTCTAGTTCTATTATTCTGTCTTCTGGACGTTGGAGAAGTCTGTTAAATATCGCTGTGACACAGTCATGCAGTGCATCAGGGGGTACGTCCTCCGTGATGCCTCGCAGTTTCAGGTTGTTACGTCGGCCTCTGTTCTCGACATCGTCTAGGTGGAAAGTTAGGTCTCTGATCTGTTTCTGTTGTTTTTCTACTATAGATGAGAGTTGTTGAAAGTCTGTAGATGAGATTTCCGGTTTCTCTTCTAGGGCCGTAACCCGTTCTGTGAGGGCCTGCACTGATTGACTGACTGTAGCAATAGCTCTGTCATGTTTTTCTTCCATACGCTGTAGATGCTTCTCTAGGTCTGTTTTAGTAGGTAAAGCTCGGATCATGGTCCATAGCGCTTGTAATGTTTGGGAGTCATCTGCTGGTGGTGCTATTAAATAGGCCGCTGCTGACGTGGCGGGAAGCTGTGTGGCACCGGTATTTGAGCCTGCAGGATTGGTCTCTGGGTGTGCCCTTTTAGAGGTTGAGGAGTGTGTAAGTGGGGTTGTTGTGCCCTCCTGCCTTACTTCCTCCATGTTTTCCCAGTGCGTGCCTTTATCTGTCTTCTGGCTGGCTGCATTAATAGGGCTATTGCTGTGTCTGGGGGTTTTGTATGTCTCGCTGTCCTTTAGGAGAGGGGTTAGGTGGGTAGGGGGTGTCATGGGGGCCCCTTGGTCGTTTGCCCCGACCCCTTTACTAACCGTGTCCTGTGTGTTGAGTCCCCTCCAGGATGTAACGCCTGTGGGTCCGTTCAGTAGCTGTTTTGGCTCCTCTCTGTCCTCCCGTTCTGTGTCAGCGGGCTGTCCCCTTGTTTTCCTTGAGCTCGTGGCCTGAGCTCCTGTATTACTGGATTGTGGGGAAGTGAGTTCCTGGCTGCTTCTCAGCGTTTCATTAGCTGGGGTGCCCCCTGGTCCGCTGGGGCGCTGCATGTGCCCCTCTGAGTCGTCCGGGGGTCTTTGTGTGGGCTCTCTACGTGGTCCCGGCGCCACGTTGTGGGTGCTCTTCCTTGCGCTTATAGAACGCTGAGGCAAGGTGTCCACTTCCTTGCTGCGGCGCTCCGCTGGCTTCCCCTGCTGTTTAGTGGTCCCTGCTGCCGGCCGCTTCTCCTCTCCGCCCGAGGCTGGGGGTGTGGAGTTTGTGACTGTGCTCCCCGCCGGGGTCTTGTGTGCGCTCGGCGCCATGTTGATGAGTCTCCTGCTCATACCTCCGGCACTCGTCCCCTGCAGAAACCTGCTCAGGGGGGATCCCAAGGCTTGTGGCTGCTCTGTCCGGCGTTTCCTCACCCTGGTCATCATCTACGGGTATCTTGCTGAGTGATATTCCCGGTCGGCTGTAGATAAGCGGCAGCGGAGCTCCGAGGTATGCTTCCTCACTCTCCCATGCCTAGCCACGCCCCCCTCTTCTATTGCTTTCAATGGGGCCGGCGATGCTGCTGCTGCCCCATTGAAAGCAATGGGATGAAGGGACCCCCCGCAGTGATGCAAGGCTGTTTTCACATGAAAATGCCTCACATCCAGGGGTTTTTACAGTTTGCTCGTTCATTCAGGCAGTCAAGTTTAAACACAAAAATAAATTGTTTATTCGTCTATTTTTTTCTTACAAGATCGTTCAGTGCACTGTACTAACGAAAGAGAACGACTGAACAATCGGTGTTTACAGCGATCGATTATCAAACGAGCCAACGATGACTTTCATGCTTGCATGAAATAAACGATAAGCAAATGAATTATCATTCGATCGCTGGCCATATGTACACTGAACATTATTGTTCAAATTCAAACGATCCAACAATTTTTTTTTCTTTCAACTACAATCGTTCTGTATTAAAGCACCTTAAGGCTTCATGCACATGAGCGCGAATCCCGCGTGAGTCTTGTGTGTTGTGAGACGCACAAAACTTGCGCGAATATGAACTCCATTCTTTTTATTAGAGTTAGTCACACAAGCAATTGTTTTCCCTCACAGTAATGCTACGAGGTTAAAAATCGCTGCATATACTATTTTTTTTAGACTCTCGGAACTCCTATCCCATTGCTTTCAATAGGACCTTTAAAGACATCACATGCACTTGCATGCTGTGTGATGTGCGTGCGAATGCCATGTTTCCCAATGGGAACATAATGGGAAACACTTGCGATACTCTGATATACATGAAACTCGCCTTTCAGGATCGTAATTTAACAGAAGTAATGCGAGGTGTTTTTGAATGAAAAACACCTCATATCTGCGTGTAAAGAGCAGTTTGGCAAGCACAATATTGGGCTGAGTTTCTTGACCTGATATTGCGCTCACCTGTCTGAACGTAGCCTAACTCTGATTCTAAAGCATTTATATCCTACTATAAAAAAGAGACCCAGGCACCTACTTGGCTGAACCACCTCTCTAGTTAATTGTGGTTACTGATATCTGGCTCAGTTATTCGAATTAGTTATTGTAAGGCTGGGTTTCCACGCTATGGTAACCACATACATCTGAAACCCTGTCCACCCGCGGCAGTTGCAAGATATTGCCAGAATTCACTATTTTCACCAGCATACTATGAGTGGCAATACTGTCCTATGACAGCTGTCTTACTTATGTAGGAGGTACATCATTCTCCAGTTTGAGAATTTTCTGAGGACAAGAAAGCTCAAAAGCAGCATAACTTATCATTCGTTTTGTGGGGAGTTTCATAGCAAGAACAAATAGGTTCACATACACAGGCTAAATATAAATAAAGTTTATTTGTGGTGCGGTGGGCATGGAGGCTCTAGTACCCTGTTGTACCACCTCTAGCTTGGATACAAGATGTGGTACTGGTGGGAATGGAGGCTCTAGTACCCTGTTGTACCGCCTCTAGCTTGGATACAAGATGTGGTACTGGTGGGCATGGAGGCTCTAGTACCCTGTCGTACCGCCGCTAGCTTGGATACAAGATGTGATATGGACGGGCATGGAGGCTCTAGTACCCTGTTGTAACACCTCTATCTTGAATACAAGATGTGATACGGGTGGGCATGGAGGGTCTATTACCCTGTTGGGCTGCCCTCAGCTTGGATACAAGATGTGATACGGGTGGGTATGGAGGCTCTAGTATCCTGTTGTACCGTCTCTAGCTTGGATACAAGATGTGATACAGGTGGGCATGGAGGCTCTAGTACCCTGTTGGGCCACCTCTAGTTTGGATACAAGATGTGATACAGGTGGGCATGGAGGCTCTAGTACCCTGTTGGGCCACCTCTAGTTTGGATACAAGATGTGATACAGGTGGGCATGGAGGCTCTAGTACTCCGTTGGGCCGCCTCTAGCTTGGATACAAGATATGATACAGGTGGGCATGGAGGCTCTAGTACACAGTTGTACCACTTCTAGCTTGGATACAAGATGTGATACAGGTAGGCAAGGAGGCTCTAGTATCCCCTGTTGGGCCGCCTTTAGCTTGATTACAAGATGTGGTACGGGTGGGCATGGAGGCTCTAGTACCCTGTTGTACCGCCTCTAGCTTGGATACAAGATGTGATATGGGTGGGCATGGAGGCTCTAGTACCTTGTTGGGCCGCCTCTAGTGTGGATACAAGATGTGATACAGGCGAGCATGGTGGCTCTAGTACCCTGTTGGGCCGCCACTAGCTTGGATACAAGATGTGATATGCGCAGGCATGGAGGCATACAGGTTTTGTATTGTATCCTGTGGCATATCAATCCACATTAGCTGTAACTGAGCCTATAGATCATGCAAACTTGTAGGCTGTCAAAGTGGAAGTTCCAGATGGTCCTATACATATTCTATTGGCAATAAATCTGGTTACCGGGCAGGCCACCGAGGTGTGGAAATGTTTTGGGGACATTCCTGTGACCCCCTTGTGTGCGCGGCTGAGCATTATGTGGAAAATGCTTCTTGGAATCCCTACCATGAGAGGCAACACATGTGGCTGCAGGATGTCCTGAGTATATTGCTGAGCTGTCATTATCCCTCGTACCACTACTAGGTGTGACCAACTGTTGTATGCGATGACCCCCCAGACCATCACAACAGCAGTGGGGAAAGTGTGCCATTCCACAGCAAAGGCAGGATTGAGGCGCTCACCCCGAGGTCTCCAGACATGAACACAGGCATTGTCAGTGCCCAAACTAAACCTGGATTCATTGCTGAAGACAACCCAGTTCCACTCCGTAGCAATACAGTTTTATTGTTATTGATACTACTGCAAACTGAGGCAATGGTGGATGGGTGTCAAAGGCTGTACACGTAATGGGTGCCATGAGACCAAATATTCTTCAGCTAAGTGCCTGGAAATGGTTCTGACAGACACAAGGGCCTCTAACAATGGGACCACCTGTCTCTGGATAGCAGACAATGAAACAGTTGGAGCTGCTCCTGCTTGTCGGATGATCAGACGATCCTCCCTACCAGTGGTCTGTTGAGGGCTCTTCAGCCCATTCGCCTTGTATGCCCTCATGCATCCACTGGTTCCAACACCTCCTTACAGTCTAGTCAGAACAGCCCAGGTGGGGGGCAATTCATCGATACACCCATATAGCTTCTCGCATTTCAATAATGCGCCCCTCTCAGACTCTGGTAACGGAGTGACATCTCTTCTCTGCATCGAAGAGGTGTCTAGTGGTCAACCAGCTCTACACAAGCAGGAGGAAGAGGTCACTACACACAAGGAGCCTCTGAGAGCCTCTTATAGGCCAAGGGGGGAACCACTTGTAGGACCTCAGGTGGCAAGACCGTTCATCTAATCACCACAAATCTATAATTTGTACATCTTCCCGAGATGTAAATGCATGCCGAATTATACAGAAAAACAATAACTCCTCCTTGGGGCTTGATTTTTTTTTTTAACAAAGAGTGTAGTATAGCAGCAAGATGAGGAAAAGCAAAACAATATTATATTAGCATCCATGATATGCTGTGAGCAGTCTCTTTTACTCAGCATGACTTCTATTAGTTAAATAGAGCCAGTTGACATGTTTTAACAGCGCTAGCAGCTGCTAAACGCCCTTCCCCTCCCTTTGCCAGTAGCTCCCATAGAACCCTATTGTGGCCGAAAGATAGGGGGTTAATAATCACCTATGTAAACGAATGCATTGGAATCTAATGTTTCACATGGTCACGATTTGCAGCATACTTATTATCGTGGCAATATAGCTGCGATACAACGCTCTGGTGAATAAGGTCCCTCTGTGGGGGCCCTTTCAGATGCGTAGAATGTTTTTGCATCAAAGTATGAAGGGCTAAATTGCAGGCTGATTTAAGCCATTTTCATTCCGCATCAAAATCTACAAGGAGCCGTGCGGATTTTGGTCCAGAATTTATCCATCCGTGGGAAAGGTCCCTTTAGGCTGGTGTCACAAGAGCATATGCGCAATTCTGTGCGCATGTGCATGTTTTATTGTACTTTTGTGTGCACAAGAAAAAACATACAACCATACTCCCATTCATTGAAATGGGCTCTTTCCCAGCGCAAATATGCAGAAAATAGAGCATGCAGCGTATTTGTCTGCGCAAACAAAATGTGCACGAAAAATATGTGGATGAACCTATTTAAATCAATGGCTTCTATTCACTGCGTATTGCGCACGCAAATTCTTTGTGCGTGCTACACTGCACAAATACGTTTGCGTAAATTCGTCCTTAGAGAGGCACTGCACATGTGCAGCTATCTGATGCTTTATTTAAAAAATGCTTGAAAAAGGCGAATATCTAGCGCTGAAACGCATTACATGTAGCATGTACCATTTTATTACGTTACATCACTTTACTTTCTACGTCGATATAAAGTAGAGTTTATATAGCTCTATACAGTATTATTCATCCCGTCAGACTGAGGGCAGAGAAACTCTTTTTGCACATTTTTTTTGCATTTTCTGCATATTTTTGCACCAACCTACTTTGCCCTGAAGGTACTTTCCTTTTTTGAAAGAGTCATAAAGTATCTAAAATACATAGTAAATGTGACATGAAGCAGGTTTGACATTTTTCTTGCACAATTTGCACCAGAAGGGCTTATTCAGATGACCGTATATTGGCCGGGTATTTACGCCGGCCGATATATGGCGTCCCTCTCTGCAGGGGGAGGAGGCTGGAAGAGCCAGGAGCAGTGCTCTGAGCTCCCGCCCCCTCGGCACTATTTGCAATGGGAGGGGCTGGACGGGGGCAAAGCTAAGTACATGAAACTTAGCTCTGCCACCACCGACCTCCTCTCATTGCAAATAGTGCAGAGGGGCGGAAAGGGGGTGAAGTGGAGGCGGAGTGGGGGCGGAGTGGGGGCTGGAGCACAGTGCACTGCTCCCAGCTCTTCCAGACTCCTCCCCCTGCAGAGAGGGACGCCGTATATCGGCCGGCGTGAATACCCAGTCGATATACGGTCGTCTGAATAAGTCCGAAAGCTGTTGAATTTTCAATTATGAATCTGGTCCTTGGTATTCTACCCTTTATCCTTACGTGGATATCACATGAATATCTCCCGGCTACCTACATTCCTCTCCTTGGCTTAGCTATCCTCCTTTCCTCTGGAGGGTCGGGTGCTGGGCTGTCTGTGAAGAGGGGTAATAATTACATCTTGTAGTACAGCTCTATGCAAGCAGCTGTAAATAGGGGGCAGGAATAAAGGGAACTCTGGTCCTTTGTATTGGTAATGCTACCTGCCACAAGCCCTGGCAGCCTGAAAGCAACTGTGTTGCACAGAGCTGGGCAACATAATAAAAATGAAAAGTAACTATCTGAGTCATGGTGGCATCATGTAGCATTGGGATACTTTAGGTGGTTTTCTGTATTTTTATAGGCTCAGAAAACCCCTTACAAGAACTTCTGAACATTTTCTAAAGGGTTTTCCTACCGGCTGCTGTTTTCTAGGATATGCACTGTGGATGTTTACTCATTGAGCGCAATAAAAAGACGCGAACAGTAAGCGGTTTGTGTTATTAGATTAGATTGTGTTTGCCTTTAATAGTGACACAGATAACAATCAGGCCACACTTTATTAGTATCAAGGCACAAATTCAGGTAATTTCAAATGGTTTACTTACGTTTCCTCGCAACGGTACCATTTTTTTCGTCCAAACGGCGTATTCAGACAACAGTATTTACGCGGGTATTTAGCCACGTTAAAATAACGTGACCGTGAGAAGCATTGGATTTTAATTACTTAATTCAGATATGATTTTTTTGCTGCATGAAATAATTGCGCTGGTATATTATAGCACATACGTGACTGTTTTCGGTCGCTGGTTCTATACGCGTCGTGAAAAGATAGGTCTCACCCTATGTTTTGCTGAAATATGCAGCAAGCTCCCATTGACTTCTATGAAAGCTGGAAAAAAGGGAGGGGGAGGGAGTTATTCAGCGTACAACACTGGGAAAAGAAGACCGCTCACCCCAAGGCCTTTTTCACACGGGCGACAGTGTTATCACGGCTACAAAATCAAAGCAATATGGCAGCTTTGTCCCCGCGATTTTGTAGTGTCAGCTACGTGGTTTTTTTAAAATTGCTGTCCGCAATAAAAGCACAAGAAGGTTAAGCCCGACCCCGAAACTAAGCCCTAGCTGCATTCCATAATTTAAAAAATGAAAAAAGGGAATACTTACCTAAAAGGCTCGGTCCGGGTCCTCCTGCCGCCCTCTGGGCGTCCTGCAGTCCTCTTTCACCCATAAGATTGCTTCCTGATTGCAGGATTCATAAATCTCACCTCCAGAAAGCGATGACTCTGATTGGTTAATTCAGCGCTGCTCAGCCAATCAATACAGTGCTGGATGAACCAGTGCAATAGCTGTAATTGGTTCATCCAGCGCTGCATTGATTGGCTGAGCAGCAGCCGAAGAATCAATCAACAGCCAGCATGGTGGGGAGTCGGGACTATATGAATTGGCTGAGCCACAGCATTGATTGGCCAATTCATAAATCCCGCCTCCACAATGTGCTGGCTGTTGATTGGCTGAGAACCAATCAATGCAGCGCTGGATGAACTAATCACAGACATCGCAGTGATTCATCCAGTGCTGCATTGATTGGCTGAGTAGTACTGGATGAACCAATCAGAGCCATCGGTTCCAGGAACCGGGATTTGTTAATCCAGCAATAAAGAAGTGATATTCTGTTGACAAACGAAGACTGCAGGACACCCAGAGAAGCTCCGGAGAGCGGCAGGAGGATCCGTACCGAGCCTGCTGGGTAAGTATTCCCTTTTTTTATTGGACTGCAGTTAGGGCTTAGTTTCAGTAGGCTTGCACCGTAAAAAGCTGTGGATTTGCTGCTGCCAATTCTGTTCCATAAAGGCCTTATTTTCAGTATTAGTAAACATACTCTTTTATAAACTATAGTAATTAACCCCTTCCCGCTATAGGACAAACATTTATGTCCTACAACAGCAGGGTATGTATGAAGGGAGATTGCGCGGCGGTCTCCCTTCATACAACGTGGGCGCTGGCTGTTTCTTACAGCCGACACCTGGCGGAAACAGCTCAGATTAGCCGCGCGGCTGATCGGAGCTGTTAACCGTTTAAATGCCACTGTCAATTCTCACAGCAGCATTTAAATCCCCTGAACGATGTTCAAGGGACCCCCCCCCCCCCCCGATGAGATCGCAGGGAGCCATGCGGGTGTCATGGCAGCTGAGGGCCTTCTGAAAGGCCCTAGGGCTGTATTGGCAGAATGCCTATCAAGCCATGCTGTGGGGTGGCTTGATAGACTGCCTGCCCGATCACAGTATGATGTAATGCTGTGGCATTACATCATGTGCGACCAAAGCATCGCAAAAAAAAAAAAGAGTCAAAATAAGTTCAATAAAGTTCTCCTAATTATTACAAAAAAGTAATAAAAGTTAAAAAAAAACAACTTTTGCCATATTTAAAATAAAAGAATCGAAATAATAAAACAAAAATACGTATTTGGTATCGCTGCGTCCGTAAAAGTCTGATCAAAGTAACGCATTATTTACCCCGCACGGTGAACGTCGTCTGAAAAAAAAATAAAGGACACCAGACATGCACTTTTTTGGCCACCCTGTTTCCAAAAAAAATGCAATAAAAAGCGATCAAAAAGTCTTATGCATTCCAAAATGGTACTAACGCAAACTACAAACTTTTTCTGCAGGGGGAGGAGGCTGGAAGAGCCGGGAGCAGTGCTCAGAGCTCCCGCCCCCTCCCCCTCCTCTCCACACCCCTGCACTATTTTCAATGAGGAGAGGCGGGACGGAGGCAGAGCTAATTCCCGGGACTCAGTCCTGCCCCCATTCCGCCTCCTCTCATTGCAAATAGTGCAGAGGGGTGGAGAGGGGGTGGAAAGGAGGCAGAGAGGGGCGGGAGCTCAGAGCACTACTCCCGGTTCTTCCAGCCTCCTCCCCGTTCTTCCAGCCTCCTCCCCCTGCAGAGAGAGACGCCGTATATCAGCTGGGCGTGAAAACCCAGCCTACATACGGTCGTCTGAATGCACCCAAAAAATTAGCCCTCGCACAACTATGCCGATGAAAAAATAAAAAGGTTATTGTGCGCAGAAGATGGCGGCAGAAAATTTTTTAAAAAAATTAAATGTCTTTGAAAAAAAATAAAAGTAGTACAGCAAAAAAAAAACAAAAAACGATATGTTTGGTATTGTAGTAATCGTACTGACCCATAGAATATAGTTATCATGTCATTTTTGTTGCACTTGCGCCGTAGAGACAAGATGCACGGAAAGATGGCGGAATTTCATTTTTTTCCCCATTTCTCTCCACTTTTTTAAAAGTTTTTTAGTACATTATATTAACCCCTTAACGACTGCCCCATCGGGAAACTACGTCCTCAGAAAGTGGGCCTTAATCCTAGAGGACGTAGTTTTATGCATCCTCTTTGGATTGATGCCCACTGGCCTGAGGACGTGACAGCTCCATGCTGTCGGTGCCCGCAGGTAGCCGACAGCATGGAGCTGTCATCCCAGGATGCGGGCAGTCCCCCCCGGCATTGCGATCGGCGCTATAAAATGAATAGCGCCGATCGCAAAAAAGTAAATAAAACAGTGAAAAAAAGTAGTAATTCAGCTGCTATGATGGATCGGATCCATCACGGCAGCTGAAAATACTCACACGGCTTGTCGGCGGTGTCCCCCGGAGATCTGGTCCTCCCGGACCCGCCGGCGGCCTTCTGCGCATGCGCGCCTGACGATGACGTCACGCGCACGCGCAGAAGCCCGGGTGTCCCCGGCAAATTTAAAATCTCCTGGCTCCCGGCTCCTGAAGGTAGCCGGGAACCAGGAGGTGTTACCGGGGACCACTGTGAGCGGTCCCCGGGCCCGCGATCACCGCTATCCATTGCGATAGCGGTGATCGCGAAAAAGTTTAAAAAGTAAAACAAAAGTAAAGTTTCACCTCCCCTCATGGATCGGATCCATGAGGGGAGGTGAAGATACTCACCCCCGGTCCTCTGCGATGTCCCGATGTCCCGGGACCCGAAATCCCCGTCTGCGCATGCGCGCCCGATGATTGACATCGGGCGCGTGCACAGAGGGGCTCGAGCCCCGGGAAATTCAAAATTGCTCTGCTCCTGGCTGCCATGTGTAGCCAAGAGCAGAGGGATGTCACCAGGGACATGATCACTGTCATCCAATGGTTCCTGATCACGTGTTCGCCGTTATCCAAAGAATAATGGCGATCACGTAAAAGTTAAAAAAAGGTGAAGCTTCATCTCCCCTCACTGATCCGATCGGTGAGAGGAGATAAAAATTTTTACCGGAGGCCTCCATATTTGCACCCCGACGCAATCTTCTTCCGTGAACTTTCCCGTATTCTGCGCATGCGACCGCTGGCAAAACACCGGACACATGCGCAGGAGTCGGGGAGCACAGGAAACGTAATATCTCCTTGCTCCCAGCGACCAACGGTCCCCGAGAGCCTGGAGCAGTGACGGGTGGCCTCGTTGAGCGGTCCCCGGTCACGTGAAAAAATGGTAGCAATCTACCTTTGGCCGGTCTCACATGACCGGATAGGAATTACGGATTCCGCATGCGTCTGATCCGCGGTAATACGCAGATGAAGCGCATTGGATTACACAATTCCGCTCACATTAGCGGGTTGGAATTGCGTAATCCACTCACAGAAAAGAGAACGCAGTAGGTTCTATTTTACCGCGGATATCCGCAACATAGAGCCCATTGTGCTCCATGGTCGTGGATATACCCGCAACCCATACGCCCGTATACCTTGTATACGGGCTGTGGGTACCCGTGTCATCGCTAAGCGACGGTGCGGGAAATACAAACAACAACAAAAAAAGTGTACTGCGCATGACCGCCTGTGTGAGTAGGCAATTATGCGCAGTACATTACGCGGCCGTACGCAGGGTCACGGCCGAGCTCACAGATGGGATCCGCTGCGGGCCTCCACAAGCGGATTCCACCTACGGCTGCCTGAGCCCGGCGTTATCCAGAGCGCTACCTGTAATACGCAATTTACAAGAAGCCCCTGGAACGCTCGCCTTCCTGCAGTTCCAGGAGCAGCTTGTTGAGCGCCTTCTGTGTGAGACCGCCGCACCTCATCAAGCTTACGGAGACTCACAGAGCGCCACTTTTTACACCCCATCCCCGCCACTGAGGTCAAAAAATGACTCCCAAAAAGCATGAGAGGAGGGGGGATACCCGGTTTTATTGCCCCATGTGCCCATCTCAACCAGCCTCCATAATTACCCGTCTTTGGAAATACTACACAGTTCACATTATTACTTTTATCTAAGATTTTGGGAACGCCGAAAAGGGCGTGGAGGAGGGGGGGGGGGGGGGATTTTAGGGAGTCAATTTTTATTCCGTACAAATGAGCAATGGGGCCTGGGATTTATTCAGTTATGCCCTGCAATCCAACTGGTGTTCCCTCCATTATAGGCCTTGCCATGTTTCCTGTAAGTAGATTAGGGCCACAATGGATATGTTTTTGAACACGGGACAAACGGGGCGATCCAGTTTGGGGTGAACGTCTTCATTCCTATGTAAACTGTACAAAAAAAAAAGTTTTTAAATTGACAAAATTGC
Source organism: Eleutherodactylus coqui (assembly GCF_035609145.1). Lineage (NCBI taxonomy): Eukaryota > Metazoa > Chordata > Amphibia > Anura > Eleutherodactylidae > Eleutherodactylus > Eleutherodactylus coqui. The sequence goes on along the minus strand of NC_089846.1, from coordinate 42,860,708 downwards.
CAAAAAAATGAAAATTGTAATTTTTTTCTTCTGCTTTGCTGAAATTTATTCAAATACTGTGTGGTCAAAATACGCAGTACACCCCTAGATGAATTCGTTAAGGGGTCTAGTTTTTAAAATGGGGTCATTTGTGGGGGTCTTTATAGTTTTGGACGCTCAATGGCTCTATAAGTGGGCAATGGGGCCTGGAATTTATTCCGTTGTACCCTAAAATCCAACGGGTGCTCCTTCCATTATAGGCCTAGCCATGCGTCCTTTAAGTAGATTAGGGCCACAAGGGGTATGGTTCTGAACACGGGACAAACAGGGGTATCCATTTTGGGGTGAAAGTCTTCATCCCTATGTGTGCTGTACAAAAAAAACAGTTTTTAAATTGATACAACTGCCAAAAAAATGAAAATTGTAATTTTTTTTCTACTGCTTTGCTTAAATTTATTCAAAAATTGTAGGGTAAAAATACACAGTACACCCCTAGATAAATTCGTTAGGGGGTCTAGTTTTCAAAATGGGATCATTTGTGGGGGTTCTCTGTCGTTTTGTCCGCTCAAGGGCTCTACAAGTGTGCAATGGGGTCTAAATCACCTTCATGCTAAATTTCTGTTCTGAAAGCCACCGACTACTCCTTTCATTTTGGGCCCCGTTGTGCATCCAGACAAAAGATTAGGGCCACAATGGGTATGTCTCTGAACACGGGACAAACAGGGGTATCCACTTTGGGGTGCAAGTCTTCATTCATGTGTGTGCTGTACCAAAAAAGCAGTTTTTAAAACGACAGAATTGCCAAAAAAACGAAAATCACAATTTTTTCCTTTTGCTTTGCTTCAATTCATTCAAAAACTGTGGGCTCAAAATGGGCAGTACACCCCTAGATAAATTCATTAAGGGGTCTAGTTTTCAAAATTGGGTCACTTGTGGGGGTTCTCTTTGATTTTGGCCGCTCAAGAGCTCTACAAATGTGCTATGGGGCCTAAAACTCCTTCAAGGAAAATCTATGTTCTTAAAGCCACCGACTACTCCTTTTGTTTTGGGCCCCATTGTGCATCCAGACATAAGATTAGGGCCACAATGGGTATGTCTCTGAACACGGGAGAAAGAGGGGTATCCATTTTGGGATGAAAGGCTTCATTCATGCGTGTGCTGTACAAAAAAAGCTGTTTTTAAAATGACAGAATTGACAAAAAAATGAAAATCACAATTTTTTCCATTTGCTTGGCTTGAATTCATTCAAAAACTGTGGGGTCAAAATTGTCAGTACACCCCTAGATAAATTCGTTAAGGGGTCTAGTTTTCAAAATGGGGTCACTTGTGGGGGTTCTCTTTGGTTTTGGCCACTCAAGAGCTCTACAAAAGTGCTATGGGGCCTAAAGCGCCTTCAAGCAAAATTTATGTTCTGAAAGACACCGACTACTCCTTTCATTTTGGCTCCCGTTATGCATCCAGACATAAGATTAGGGCCACAATGGGTATGTTTCTGAACACGGGAGAAACGGGGGTATCCATTTTGGTGTGTAAATCCTCATTTTCATGGGCTCTATAGGAAAAAAATATGTCTTTAAAATGACATATTTGCAAAAATATGAAATTTTATTTTTTGTCCCCTAAATTGAACTAATTCCTGAAAAGAACTGGTGGGGTCAAAATACTCATGACACCCCTCAGTGAACACACTAAGGGGTGTAGTTTTTAAAATGGGGTCATTTGTAGGTGTATCTATTATTCTGCACTTATGAGCCTCTGCAAACTTGGCTTGGTGCAGGAAAACAAAGTGCTCCTCAAAATGCTGAAAAGTAATGTTAAATTTGTACGTCCTCTAAATGGTTAAAAAAAACACAAGTTTTTCAAGTGTGCATTCAGAATAAAGTAAACAGATGGAAATACATATCCTATCAAAAATTTGTACAGTATGTTTGGACATATTTGAGATATTACGGTTGAAAATGTGAAAAAATGACAATTTTTTCAAAATTTTTCCAATATTGGTACTTTTAATAAATATACACAAATTATATCGGTCTCTTTTTACAATCTAAATGAAGTACAACATGTGGCGAAAAAACAATGTCAGAATCACTGGGATATGTAAAGCCTTTACGGAGTTATGCCACGTTGAACGACGCATGTCAGATTTCCAAAATTTGGCTCCGTCACTAAGGCGCAAACAGGCTTCGTCACTAAGGGGTTAAATAGTACCAAAAAATACAACCTGCAAAAAACAAGCCCTTGTGCAGCGACGTCGATGGATAAATAAGGGAGTTACGATTTTTTAAAAGGGGGGAGGAAAAAAGGAAAATGGAAAAAAAGGCAGCGTCATTAAAGGGTTAAATGTAGGGGTTAATGTAAACCGCCGTCCACGCAGCCAACGTACCGGTAGGTCTCCCCTTAGACCCTCATAAAGGGCGGCTTCACAGGAGTCGAATTTGCTGTGTGCCGCCCGCATTGTACAGTCGCGCGGCGAGCAGCAAGTGTGCACCCGCATTGTGTACTTTGTGTGTGCCGCTATATGCCATGCGTAATACATGCTAAGATAGAAGACGCTGACATCTTTATCAGGCGTGTATTTTGCGCAGTATGTGTGAGCGGCAACATGGAAGCCTATGGCAAATGGGTACAACTACAGTGAACCCTCTCCCAGGACCACCTCCATGAGACCCCCCAGAGCAGGTTTTCAGTGCCACCTTATATTACACACCAGCCTGGGTCTATGAGACTTCCCTTCAGAAAACCACACGCAATTTAGCAGAGCCCTCTCAAAGATGGCGGTAGGGAATGTGCATGGAGATTGTGTTTCCCCACTGAAGTGGACCATAGCAACAGCACAACAGCCGGTTACCAGGCGCCTGCTAAGGCTGGCGTATTAGCCTTTTACACTCCATCTCCACACCATTCGCTATCTGATTGGTTGCTTGGATTTACTCATTCGCGGTGATTGGTTATTTCGGTTGGCTGATTCACAGTGATTGGGTATTTGAGTTGGCTGATTCACGGTGATTGGTCGAGTAGAGGTGGTGTTGAATAGGCATATATGCCTACGGCTGACAAGTTTGAGTGACCGCCAAGTACGCAGCGCGGGACAATGTACAGGAATACATGGGCGGGATCTGTGGAAAGTGGGCGGGAAAATGCGGCGTTCTGGTTGGTTCTCGGCACAGCGGCATCTTCTGATTGGTGGGCAGGGTTTTCCTACTTTCTGATTGGGAGGTGGATTTTCGAGCGTGCTGGTTGGGTGTTTGTCTGTGCCGGAAGGGGAGGGGATTGTCTGCATTTCGGTTGTTTCTGCTTTGAAAAGGCGGTGGTATCGGTGAGCGGTGCGTAAGGGGGCGGCGGCCGCGCGGACTGTGGGCAGGTAAACGGCGGAGGCTGGGAGGGTGATGGTAGCACTTGTTGTAGAGGTGAGCGAGCAGAGGCTAGTATGTGTGCAGCAGCCGGCACTGTGCATGTACTCCGGGGAACATCCCTCCCTCCCTTCCTGGTTAGAATATCAGCTTGTGAGCCAAGTAGGTGGAAAGTGCAATAAAGTGTGTCAGTAAGTCAGGGGTCAGCAGAGTGCCTGTCAGTAAGGATAGGGGTGTGATCACACAGCCGGGCGCCATCACACAGCCGGGCGCCATCCGTATTCTGGACCGTGAATACTGCGCCTTTTTTTCTTACGCGCAGCGTGTTTGCACACACTTAAAAAACGCATAGATCCCCATTGATGTACGTCAGGCTGCGGCTTTCCTGCGTATTTACGCACGTCCATTGATTTAATAGTTTGTTATGGTGCTGCGGGCCCGGCTGAGGTTTTGTTTTTTTAAAAACTGTGACAAAAAGCCGCATACAAAATACGCAGCTGTGAATGAACCAGTTGAGAACCATTTACACACGCAAGTAGTATGTAGCGTGTTACGCTTTGTGAATGAGCCCTGATCACCCTTTGTTCACAGGCAGCGGTTTCCGTGCAGATCGCATGGACGGGGCTATAAAGGGGAAGTAACGTTATGCCTTCCCTATAGGGTGGGGAATGACTGCCGGGACCCTCCTGATGCTCAGAGCTCATTGAGAGGCGGTCGCACGCGGCGCCGCTGCTCTGTTTAGTGCAGTGACTATGCCCGCTATGGCCGGGCGCTCGTATTCCACAATTTCCAGCGCGGTCATTGAAATAAATGGCGTGGCAGCGCTGCATGCATACCATCGAGACCCCTATTTCAGGGAAAGTGGGGGTCCCACAAAGTCAGCCCCCACCGACCATGAAGGCGTCTGCTATATTGTGGTGTATACTCAGAGTTCCCTCGGTGAGTATATTCTTGTCCTTTTAGGGAATTTTTCTGTCCCGGTGACGATATATTGTGGTGTAACTTCAGCTCTGGGTGCAACGCTGGGGACAGATCTCCTTGACATGCTGTGGATTTTAGATCGTCGCGATGTTCACAGTTTGTCGCGGTCACCGCTTCTAGGAGTGCGGTGAATTCCAGGGCGATAATCCACCTGCGGATGTTGCTGGGGGATGGTGGCATCACACACGGCTGTAGCTCTAGGCCTCGTTCACATGGCTTACTCTGACATGTTGCAGTCTGTGCCAGTGATATGCGGTGTAGTTCATACGGGGCTCATTTAAAAAAACATTTTTTTAGTCCGCAGCGCACAAAGTGTTGACGCGTCAATCCTTGACGGGGATACTATTAGGGCTCCAGTCTGCGGGCACACAGCCATGAGGCCAGAAAATGCATCTACTCACCTGTCCGGACGCGGCGCGGGTCTCCTCCTGTTAGTTACTCCATAGGCCGCGCTCGGACGGCTGTAATTTATTGCGTTTTGCCCGCCTGAAGCACGCAGCAAGTATGCAATGGCTTTGGGTACTTACTGTGTACTGCCCATCGCGATGTACTATCTTGCCGCGCAAACGCATGTAATATGTAGCAAGATAGAACGCGCTGCGATTTTTCTTTCGCATGGTCTTTGCGCAAGTAATGTGACCAGCGGCAACATGGCTGCCTATGAGAGATTAGTATAGTATATTCCAGTCAGAATACGCTGTACCAACACGCTCGTGTGAGCCGGCCCTCATTATGGCATTAGACATCGACTTAGACTTTGGTTGCAGTGCAGATGTTGCCTGGACAGTTTCACTTTTTTTTGTGTATTGAGGCTGATGGGAGATCTTCGTTTTGTGAAGCTTGCTGGTTATATTGTTACATTCACTAAACATTGATGCGACTACCGGATACAAGTAGGAGGCTGCCAACCAATTTACAGGCCAGTGATAAAACCATTTCTGGGCCCCGCTGCTCTGTAGAATGATCTCTTGGGTTTCTGTGTCATACAGGTGTGAGATCTACTTATATAGTGCGCTAGTATTGTTATACTAACGTTTTGTTTTTTTTTAAGTGTTGTAGAAGACTCAACTTTTCTGTTTTTTCCCTTTTATAGAGTATAGTCGATTTGAGTCAAAGATCCATGACTTACGAGAACAAATGATGAACAGCAGTATGAGCTCCGGTTCCGGGTCCCTTCGCACCAGTGAGAAAAGATCGCTTTATGTCAGGTAAGCTTAATATACTGGTTTCCCTTTATTGCTATCTATTTAAAAGGTGCTTTTCAAGATTTCACTATTGATGAGCTATCCGCAGAATAAATCCTCAATAGTTGATCAGCAGGGGTCCCGCGGTCGGGGGTCTCCCCGGTGATCAGCTGTTCCGAATTTATTGGGACCTGTGCCTACTCTTGTCCACCAGGGCTGCTGCAGTTTGGACAGAGCTGTCAGCCCCATTGACATCTGGATCAATATCTGCTGATCGCCAGGGAGTCCCAAGCAATGAGCCATCACTGATCAACTATTGATGAGCTATCCTAGGGTCAGGTTATATCAGTAGTTAAGTCCAAGAAAACTGCTTTAATTGTAAGCTCAGAGACAGATCAAATACTGTAGGATCTAGAAGACCTAATTTTTGGCAAATACAGTGTTTCCCTGAAAATAAGACCTACCCCAATAATAAGCCCTACCCTGATTTTTCAGGTGGTGGCTTGAAACATAAGCCCTCCCTCGAAAATAAGCCCTAGCCACACTAGGTGAAAAAAATTGCAATACTCGCCTCACAGCCTGGGTCTGTCCCCCGTGATAGTCTTCCCAGCACTAGGGCTGTGTAATCCTCCCCACTGTCAGAGGATTCTCCCTCTGATACACTGGGCTTCGAATTCCCCTGGCTTCAGCAAGTAAGCGCTGTGATTGGTTCAAGTGCCAGCCAGTTGGAGGCTGCGCTCGATAATTCACAGCCGTTCAGTGAATGACATCACTGGCTTTGATTGGTTCATTGAGCGCCAACTGTGATTGGTTGGCGCTTGATCCAATCGCAGTGCTCACATGCTGAAGCTAGGGAAACTTTAAGCCCCATTTACCAGAGAGAGAATCATCTGACAGAGGGGAGGATTATACAGCAGCCTGCCGCAGCGCCGGGGAGATCATCGCGGGGGACACAGACGGCGGCTGTAAAGTGAGTATACGCCCCTCCACCACCCTAAAATAAGACACTGTGCCTCTTTTGGGGCAAAATTTAATGAGTGTCTGATTTTCAGGGAAACACTGTAGTGACGTTTAGGGCAAATATACTTTGCCACTGGGCTTTCTTTAGACTTAAGGGGGGGTAATCCCACCTACTAATTTTATGCCACTCCATAATAAGGGCCAAAACATTAAAGGGGTTGTCCCGCGCCGAAACGGGTTTTTTTTTTTTTTTAACACCCCCCCCCCCCCCCCCCCCCGGTCGGCGCGAGACAACCCCGATGCAGGGGTTAAAAAAAACAAACGGAGAGTGCTTACCTGAATCCCGGCGGTCCGGCGTCTTCATACTTACCTGCTGAAGATGGCCGCCGGGGTCTGCTCCCTCCGTGGACCGCAGCTCTTCTGTGCGGTCCATTGCCGATTCCAGCCTCCTGATTGGCTGGAATCGGCACGTGACGGGGCGGAGCTACACGGAGCCGGCATTCTGCACGAGCGGCTCCATTGAAGAGAGCAGAAGACCCGGACTGCGCAAGCGCGGCTAATTTGGCCATCGGAGGGCGAAAATTAGTCGGCTCCATGGGAACGAGGACGCTAGCAACGGAGCAGGTAAGTAAAAAACTTTTGATAACTTCTGTATGGCTCATAATTAATGCACAATGTACATTACAAAGTGCATTAATATGGCCATACAGAAGTGTATAGACCCACTTGCTGCCGCGGGACAACCCCTTTAAAGCCACATGACAGAGTTCACGATGCTGCCTTGCGCTGTAAGTTATCCAGATCTCAGTCTGATCGAGCACCTTTGGGTGAGCTGTGTGGAAAAAGGAAAGGAGCCACTTTCTCTACAGACATCAGACTCCCCCACAATCTTTGACATATTCTAGTGGCCGGGTAGAACATCATGCAATAGGAATACCCTTAATGATAAAGAAAGTACAAATTGTAAATATCTATCTTTATCCAAATTGGTGAATCTATTTGTCTTCATATTACTGTGTGTTTTTTGAAGATTGTGCTGGCATCCTCTGAAGAAGACTCATCTGTTTGTGATCCCTCCGGATGGCAGAACTAACTGTAATTGACTTTTTACCAGGGCCCTCTTTGACTATGACCGATCGCGGGACAGCTGCTTACCAAGCCAGGGGCTGAGTTTCTCTTATGGAGATATTTTACATGTCATCAATGCCTCTGATGATGAATGGTGGCAGGCCAGACTTGTCACACCCCATGGAGAAAGTGAACAAATAGGAGTGATCCCCAGCAAGAAGAGGTGAGAGGAATAAATTCAGTATATTCACCCACCCGCTTTCTTTTGCATTTCAGTGTTCTTCAGGTTAACCATTTATACTCTGTTTTTGTAGGGTTGAGAAAAAAGAGAGGGCACGGCTGAAAACTGTCAAGTTTCACGGACGTTCTGGCATGGAAACAAACAGAGTGAGTATGGATGCTGTTATAGCGCTTGTTTATTATGTAATAACAGTTGTCTGCACAAGTGTAATAACGGACTCTGGTTGGAAAAATATCCCCCGATCTGTAAAGCGCTCATGCAGCCCATGTTCAGACTGCGAGCACGGTGTGGCGCCTAATCCTGCCTTCATGTTACTCCACCTCATTGTCACATGGGGTCAGAGGGTAGAGTTTAAAGTTGCCAATATGTGTATTTCCCCCCCCCCCCCCTTCTAAACGGCATCGGCAGGACCTGACTTTTTTGTTTTTCAGCAAGAGTGGGCATTTGAGCCACTGTTGAAATTAAAGATGGCAATAGTGATCTTTTAAGAGAAAGGCGTCTTTTTTTTGGTTAGCTTTATATTCAAAATCTCACGTTAACCCTTACCTCCAAGTTCATCACACTTCCATTATGACTTTGCTTTTTGTGCATGATTTGTAAACCCATATTTTGTTCATTTTTATTTTTGTCTTCATTTTCTTTTGTTTTATGTTCTGTTCCTGCCTCCTTTCCTACATTCTTTGGGCATTTCATCCCTGTTACCCATTATCTGTGTCATCACCTCCATCCGACAAAGTCTATCAAATCCAAGCGCAAAAAGAGTTTCCGACTGTCCCGCAAGTTTCCATTTTACAAGAACCTCGTTCAAGAGCCCGGCAACGCACGTAAGTAAGAGGAGAGAGAGTCACCGACCCGCGTACCCTAAAATAGTCTACTGCTTTGAGATTAATAGTAGAGCTCGCTTGTATAGAAGTGCGCAAACTACGCTGCCCCTCTACGTGAGCTTCACTGTCTTTATATCACATACATCAGGGCATATTAACTTCATAAAGGATGGGGAGTGGGGGCCGTACTCTGCTAGACCCCCCCCCCCCCCTTCCACTTACCACCACCATCCCACAACCCACGCTGAGCTGGGGTGGGGAGATGTTCAAGAGCAGCTCCCACCCTGGTGGACTCAAGCTGTCCATGTATGGATGGCCATTCATGATTCTCTGCAGTGCAACACATGCCTACTGCGGGGGGATGTATAGCTGGACACGGTTACCTCTAGCAGAATCGGCTGTTTGCCAGGAACCACAACCAGCTGGTTACTGCGGCAGCTTTGCTCTGTAAGTGGTTGCCTTTGGTGACACCATCATATTTTCTGTGGAGATCATAGTAGCCGTACACTTTTCCACACAGGATGGAAAATTGATTAGGCCACTCACACAAGTGTTGTAATACGCGGCATAAAAGCTCCATGTATTTCAATGAGGCCTCACACTAGCGTTTTTCTGCTGTGTATTTAACGCACACAATCTTGCGCTGTCGGTCCTATTTTCTGCGTTGCAGCGCATATTTCACTCACTAAATTGCTCATTGAGATGAATGTGAAAAACACAGTAAATATGCAATTGCAAGCATAACACGAGTTACTATGCCACCGGGAAGGGGAAAAAAGTTGTCAGCTTGCTTGCGTGGTTACTGCGCAAAAATGCAGTAAAAATGCATAAATTCATTAAAACGCAGCGCTGCTCACAGTAAAACGCAACGTTTTAACATATGCTTTTGTGAGGCCGGTCTGTCACGGACGGGTCAGGTTTCGCATGCGGCAACCTGCGTACCTTTGCCTTTCTGTATTGCATATGACCCTGTGTGCACGCTGTCAGTCATGCGCAACATAGTTTCTTTGTTTTTTTTCCGCGCCATCCCTAGGTGACAACGCGGGTACCCATGTTCTAGCTGCAATGTCAATTGCGGATTGGCTTTGAGTCAAACAGCTTCTATTGACTTCAATGGAAACCGTCCGTGTGAACATCGCACAAAAATAAAACATGCTCCAATTTTATTTAAGCTTTTGGGAAATCACTATCTGCTATTTGCTCATCTTCGCTGATATGTGAATGTTCTCTTCTTTTAATGTGTGCGGAATACTGCGGATAGTTCGCATGGGTGACTTTTGCAGATTCCGCAATACAAATCCGGTCGTGTGAGACCGACCTTAGTGGCCTTACATTTAAATATCACTGAATGGCACCATAATCTACAGCAATTAAGCTGAATGAGCATATATTTACAGGGTTATTTACAGTGTGGCAATTAACCCCTTCCTGTTAGGTACTAATGTTTTGAACTGATGTAATCGTGCGTACCAGCGATGGTGCAGGCCCGCGAGCTGTGCTCGTCATCGCTATCAAGTCAGTTGTATTGTAAGAACAATACCCTGCATTAACTGCGGGGATCAGAGAGCTCCAATCCAGTCTGTTTACTCTTAAACACTATGATTAATGCTCACCATGGCATCTGTAGTTAGAGTAGGCCACCCCACCTGTTCCTCCACAATGTGATCTTATATGCCAATGGGTTTCCATGGCAGCTGAGGGCCTACAATGGGTTACATTGGCTGGCAGACAGTTTTTTTGACAGGCATAACATACCGCAGTACAGAAGTTTTGCAGTATATTGTTGCGGAGATTAATCAGTAACCCGGTGATCTCCCAAACACTACAATTACCGTGTTATTTATGGTCCACAGTAAATGGTGTTTGAAGGGGGGAAATAAAAAGTTCCAGAACTGCAGTTTGAACACTTTTTCTATTTTATGTACCCAAAAAACCCAATGTACCTCAAAATTGTACCAATGAAATCTGCATCTTGTCCTGCACAAAAGAAGGGAGGGGGGGGAACAAAACACTGACAATGACATCACCCATGATAGAGCCTACCTCCCCTCGGATGGGAAACGGGACGCCTCCTCTTGGATCTTTTTTTTTTTTTTTTCTTCTTTTCTTTTTAAAGGATGGAACACCCGGTCTCTCCTCTGTTCCTGTTTGATGTCCATAGGACCGAGTGATTTCAGTTCCTCATAGGATTGTAGCTGCCCCCTTCCTCCAAAACTAGATGGATATAGGGCATATCTGCTTAAGGCCGCCTGCTGACGGCCGGGTCGGATCCCGCTGCGAGAATTCTCGCAATGGAACCCGACCTGCGCTCCTGCAGGGACCAGCGTAGCACTCGCCTCTCCCGTGGCTCCGTCTCTTTGATGTGCAGGCTGCCGGCGCAGACCGGGGAGTGACACTTCTGTGCCGCCTGTAAGCCCCGCACAGAAATAAAGCATGCCGTGACTTGTTTTCTGCGTGTGATTTCGCACGGACAAATCGCGGCCGTCTGCCTAGGATTGTGTTTTCTAACGCAAACCTATAGCAGCTTCCACTGGCGGAGATTCTGCGGGAAATCCCGCTGTGGAATTTCTGCCCGTGTGCAGGGGGCCTAAGCCTCAACAAGGATCTGCAGGAGAAGCCTGGATCTTCTCCTGCCCCTGGCAGGTTGTAGTGTAATCCAAGGCCTTCTATTGGTAGCAGACCTAGGAATATCTCCAAGGTGGCGATTCTCTTCTTCCTTGAGGGGACTTTCCTGGTGCTGGGGGTCCCCTAAGTGGTTTTTGTTGTTTTTTTTATTGTAGTAAAGCTAAATATCTAAGTATTGTTGCGATTAGAATGACTCGCTGAATAAAATATCATTTAACCCCTTAACGACCGCCCCATCGGGAAACTATGTCCTGCTGTTGCAGGACGTGTATGGAGGGAGGTAGCGGCGCTATCTCCCTCCATACAGCGCGGGCATCAGCTGTTTATTACAGCTGACACCCGCGGGCAATAGCTGCGCTCGGCCGTTCGGCCGATCACGGCTATTAACCCTTTAAATGCCACTGTCAATTCTGACAGTGGCATTTAAATCCCCCGAACGCTGTTCGGGGGTCCCGCAGGCCCCCCCCCCCCCCCCCCCCGGTGAGATCGGGGGAGCCGTGCAGGTGTCATGGCAGCCGGGGGCCTAATGAATGGCCCCAGGGCTGCCTTAGCAGACTGCCTATCAAGCCATCCACACAGGGTGGCTTCATAGACTGCCTGTAAAAAAGCAGTATGACGTAATGCTATAGCATTACGTCATACTGCAGGAGCGATCAAAGCATCGCATGTTAAAGTCCCCCAGGGGGACTTCAAAGTAAAGTAAAAAAAAAGATCAATAAAGTTTTTTTAATTGTTAAAAAAAAAAAAGTTATAAAAGTTTAAATCAAAATCATAAAATAAAAATATGTACTTGATATCGCCGCGTCCGTAAAAGTCCGATCTATCAAAGTAGCGCATTATTTTTCCCGCACGGTGAACGTCGTGTGAAAAAAAAAAATAAAGAATGCCAGAAATACACTTTTTTAGTTACCCTGTCTCCCAGAAAAAACGCAATAAAAAGTGATCAAAAAGTCATATGTATTCCAAATTGATACTATCGGAAACTTCAGGACATCATGCAAAAAATGAGCCCTTGCTCAACTACATCGACGGAAAAATAAAAAAGGTATTGCGCGCACAAAATGACCGCAGAAAATAATTGAAAAAAATTCAATATCTTTAAAAAATAAAATAAAAGTACTACAGCAAAAAAAATACTATACAAGTTTGGTATCGCAGCAATCGTACTGACCCATAGAATAAAAATATCAGGTCGTTTTTGTTGCAATTTGTGTACTGTAGAAACAGGACGCACCGAAAGATGGTGGAATGTCGTTTTTTTTCCATTTCTCTCCGCTAAGAATTTTTAAAAAGTTTTTCCGTACATTATATGGTACAATAAATAGTGCCATTGAAAAATACAACTCGTCCCGCAAAAAACAAGCCCTCATACAGCGACGTCGATGGATAAATAAAGGAGCTACGATTTTTTAAAAGGGAGTAGGAAAAAACAAAAATGGAAAAAAGCAAAAAAGCTCCGTCACTAAGGGGTTAATGCCACAATGTGAATATGGCAAAAACAATTCAATATTTTACAAAACCAGATCGTGAAGCACATTTCTAATCTTTTGCTGATCTTTTTTTATTCTATTTTCTGTATGGCTCTGGTAACAGACATCTTGCTCAAGCTGCTGTTCAGCATTTAGAGATGCTTTACAGCAGCCTTGTGGACCATGGACAGCAGTCAGTCCATTGACTTCTATGGGAGTGCCTGACAATTTGTTTTTCTTTTACTTCTCTGTTCCACTATAAACCAGTGGAAGACATTTCTTAACAAGGCGGCCTGATCTTTAGGCCATACTGAAAATTGACGATTTGGGCAATCCAAATAGGCACAGATAAATATTATAGGGTTAAATCATTACAGGGTTAATCATTATAGGGTTAAATAATTACACACAGCTCTGGATCAATTGCTGTTCCCTGTGGCCCACATTGTACCGACCTGACAAAATTCTTGTCATTTTATACTGAATGGTGAATGTCACTAAATAATAAAATTTTCAAAACCAGTATGGAATAAAAATGTAACTCGTCCTACAAAAAAGTCCTCCTACAACTATTTCTACAGAAAATGTAGAAAGTGGAAGAAAAGTGGGTGTTATGGCCCAGAATAGGCTTTTTTTGACATGGGGAAAACTAGAAAAACCATGGGAAATTTTTTAATGAACATCTGTGGCAAAGGATATGCCTCAAATATACTCTATTTAAAGAAAAAAATCAAGCCTCTAGAAGGAGTTTTTGCTGCAAAACCCGGCATGCTATTACATCTCAGACAGATATGCAAACTGAGTTATGTGATTAGATGAATGGTCTTGCCACCTGTTTCCTAATGAATCCTAGAATGGTAGAGTTGGAAGGGAAATCCAGGGTCATTGGGTCGAACCCCCTGCTCAGTGCAGGATTCACTAAATCATCCCAGACAGATGTCTGTCCAGCCTCTATTTGGAGACTTCGACACCTCCAGTGGCAACCTGTTCCACTCATTCATCACCCTCACTGTCATTTTTTTTTTTCTATTATCTAATCTGTGTCTCCTCCCTTTCAGTTTCATCCCATTGCTTCTGGTCTTTCCTTGTGCAAATGAGAATAGGGCTGATCCCTCTGCACTGCGACAGCCCTTCAAATATTTGTAGACAGCTATTAAGTCTCCTCTCAGCCTTCTTTGCAAGCTAAACATTCCCAGATCCTTTAACTGTTCCTCATAGGACATGATTTGCAGACCGCTCACCATCCTGGTAACTCTTTGAACTTGATCCAGTTTGTCTATTACTTTTTTAAAGTGGGGTGCTCAGAACTAGACACCATATTCCAGATGAGGTCTGACTAAGGAAGAGTAGAGGGGGATAATGACTTCACGTGATCTAGACTCTATGCTCCTCTTACTACATCCCAGAATTGTTTGCCTTTTTTTCTGCTGCATCACACTGTTGACTCATGTTCAGTCTGTGACCTATTAGTATTCCCAAGTCTTTTTTACATGTGCTACTGCTTGGCTCCATTCCTCTCATTTTTTATGTATTTTTTTCATTGGTCTTGCCCAGATGTAGGACTTTGTATTTCTCCTTGTTAAATACCAATAAGAATTGATTTGTATTTACCTTGAATGTTGCAAAATAAGGAGTGTCAAGAGCCACTCAGCATCTTAGCACTTATGTGAGTCTGCATATTGGTGAAGATCTCTGCTAATGTGACATCTGTAATGATAGCAACTTCCTGCCATGTCACATCTGTCTGTTTGCGGTTTATTGCTCTGTATGTGGCCTTTTAATAAACACTTTCAAGAAGAAATCAGGTCTGGTGACTTGGGCAGCTAATGATTTTTCTAAATTAATTGATCACTGGTATAACTTTTAAATTACCCTCATGCTTGCAGTAGATGTGTGGCACGTTGCGCCATCGTGTTGAAAGTAACTTTCTGGTAATTTCTCAAATTTTTTTCATGAATTTTGTGGCTAGAGGATTTTGTCGGTCCGCTTTCTTCACTATACTCCTTCCAGAATGCCCTTTGACATTGTTTAAATAACCTGTTTGCCAGTATTCACGAACAATAACCACATGCTGTTCAACTTAATACTTGTTTGTGCGCAGAGTCAAACACCTGGTTGGCGGTCACGTCTCAATGTCACAGGTACAGCCCACCTTGTGGAGACTTGTGATGGTTCGATAGATAGGAGGTGGTTTATGAAGCGGTTTGGAACTTGTAGCAAACAATCGCAGCTTTGCTGTCATTTCTCATTGTTCTCTTGAAAAATGAAAATTGCTCTGATGGGTCGCTATGGGTAGCGGCCAGTTTTTTGTTTTGTTTGCGGTGGTTTTGAGTTTTGATAAACCTACCCCATTATCTTCATCCTTGCCAATTTTCATAAGTAACCAGACAAAAACTAAAGAGTGTTTTGGGTTTCCTAGTGAGAGAATCTCCCTGTACATGAGCCATTTATGAAGGCGTTGATGAAATAGGAGTTGGAAGTTTGGCTTACTGTTTCCACATCCCTGGTTGGGATTGGATCTCTGGTACAATACTCTATACTCGGCATGTACGGTTCCCAGTATTTTATCCTTTGTATATGGATTTGAGGAGCTGAATTGGGTATTTGTACTGAGATGTGGTTATTTTGCAAGATCATTAAAGCAAACCTGTCACCAGTTTCCTGCTGCTTCAGCCACAGGCAGCATGTTCCTGGGACAGAGATGCCCCTTTGTCCTATATATGCTTTATTCTACAGCACTTCAAAAAAACAAAACCAACTTGAAGTTTAACTCTGAGCTCAGCTGGAACGGAGATCTGAGTCAGAGGTTGGCCTTGCTGAGCTCTTCCCGTGTCAAGAGTGACAGCTCATCTCCATGCTTGTGTATCGGGAGAGTGCTGTCAGTCTTCCGGACAGGGGGAGCCTGGCACTGCCCGCCTCATTGCCTCAGAGCTCCATTCGCAGAGTTAAACTTCTAAGTTTGTCCTCAGATTGTTGAAAATAGTCTGTTATGCCAACTAACCTTTTCTAGGTTTTGTATGTATACTGCTGTTTGCATAATATATGGGGATTGGACCCGTTCACACAATTTGTACTGAGGGCAGGGCATGAAGGTTTCGGTTTCATGCGTATGGTACTGTTTGTATCTGTTAGTAAAGCTATTCTGTAATCTGGGTTAGAAGTGGTCTATACTTATATTGTATATGGCCTTTTTGCTCATTAATATGTTCTCCGTTATCGGGTTTCAAGTGTCATATTATCTTTTTATTGTGATTATTTAGCGTGCCATGTGTATTTCATGCATAGAATTTTTCTACAGTAAACTTCTAAGTTTTGTTTTTTGAAACGCCTGTAAATTTCAGAATAAAACCTACATGGGCCGAAGCGACATCTGTCCCGGGTTCATGGTTCTGCAACAAACTAGATGTATCGTTGCCATAACTTTTTATCCCGCTTGTGAAGGAGGCTGACAGTTCTTTGACATGCCTGTACTATTTTTCACCCCTCTTGTAGTGCTCTTTTCTTTAAGTAATAAGATATATTAATAGGGTCAATCCTGACGTTCTCCTTTTTTGGATAAGTTTTCTTTTGGCATATTTGTCACATAAGTGGTAATGTTTAGCGGCAACCTCCTTTTTTGAGCAGGGTAATTTTTTTTCTTTTGGGCTGCTGCTCCTGACACTCTCTAGCCTGCTGTCTCTCACTCACTGTCTCTGTCTTTCTCCTCTTTCTTGTCTGTAATATCAGGACTTCCCTGGCTTAAGTGACGATTATTATGGATCAAAGAGTCTGAGTAAGTCCCTCAGTGTGAGTGGGAAGCTGCTGTTCTCTTGGTCGGGTTGTCTGCTTGGGGGCATGTCCTGCTCGGTCTAGGAAGGGGGGGTCCTTGATACTTTGTGGCATGTTATTTCTTACCTGTATCATGCATAAAGGGATCTGCTGTAGCGTAGAGGAGTGATTAAGTTTAGACTCTCTATGACAATCGCATCACAAACCTCGTGTTTTGGAGGTTGTTTCACCGTTTAAAATCTAGTATTGGCAAAATAAAAATGCATCTCCCACGTTAAACTAAATGGGACTGTTTGGAAAATACTCTGAAGTGCGTTTTGTAATTTTATCAGCGTGTTCACAAGTCGTGGCGACCCGTCGATGCAGCATGGGGCCTTTTTAGAGATTAAGCCATTAAAGTAAAAATAATTTCCTTAATGTTTGGGCTTCCTGAGCTCTGTATGTAATGTAGATTGAAATATGTAACAAAGACATCACCCACCTATAATCTGACAGGTGCCCTAGTTTACATGATGCAAAAATAGAAGTAGTGCTGCTTCGTAAGTCTTTAAATCCTAGGAGTTTCCTGTGTTGCCGCCCTTGCCTGTATGCTATGTCGGTGCTGTGCTTGGCTTGTAGATTGCCGTGTTAACGATCACCTATTAACAGCATTCTGTCACTTTACAGAAGCCGTGACATCAAATACCAGTGACAGCGAGAGCAGCTCCAGTAAGTCACCATTTAATTTGCATGTGCTTTTATTTGTTCTGGGGTGGGGGAGGGTTCACGTCCGTACTGATGATTGTTCTCTTGCTCTGCAGAGGGACAAGAAGACACTATACTTTCATATGAACCCGTGACCCGACAAGAGAGTAAGTACTCCGGTGATTTTGTTTTCCCATTGCTTTTATAGGGCATCCGCTTCATGTACAAAAGCATCACCAAATGAGGCCACCCACAAAACGTGCTTTGTAATCAGCTTTTTTTCTTTTTTTGTGGTTGAAACTGCTGTTCTCAGGCAAATTATGGGGAGGCTTAATGAACAATTTAAAAACCGCAGTGGTCACAAAAGAGGGGGAAAAATAAAGAGAACATACAAACTCCTATGTGTCGCAATGTGACTGTGTTAACCATTTGACACTTCCTTTCTGCACATCTCTTAGCTATTCATCTTATTGTATAGAAAGCCTGTAACTCTTGGGGAAGAGAAAACTTAGTTTTACTTTGGTTGACTGCGCATGGGCAGGTTTTGATCAATAAGTTAGGATTTAAAAAGGATTTGTCCGAATCTTAAGCCCATTTACACGGGACGACTGTCGGGCAAACGCTGCCCGACACTCATCCCTGTGTCTCTGCGGTCCCTGTGCTCCTGCACAGGCGCTAGCAGAGCAGGCTGGTTCACGGAGCAGGCAGCATGGGGGCGGGGCAGTGCAGGAGATTTCCCTCCTCTCGCCCCCCCCGCCCCCCTCCATTCACATAACACAGCCACCGTTTACTACTGAACGGCGGCGGTTTAAACTGCACGATGTGCTTCATCGCTGATCGTGCAATTTAAACAGCTGCCATTCAGTAGTGAATGGAGAGGGGCAGGGGTGTGAGAGGAGAGAAATCTCCTGCACTGTCCCGCCTCCATGATGGCCGCTCCGTGAACCAGCCTGGCTTGCTAGCTCCGGTGCAGGAGCATGGGAGCGCGGAGACACAGGGAGGAGTGTCGGACTTCGTTTGCCCGACACTCGTCCCGTGTAACTAAAGCTTTAGTCCTCCAGCTGTGATTGTATTGGAGTACACTGCGACCATAGAAGATAATCAGTTAAAAAATGTTAATGCCCAACTGCAAGAATTTTTTTATTTTAAAATAAGGGGATTTAAAAAAGTAAAATAAGATTGCCCATACCCCATGACACCCATTTATTCACCAACGGTTTCTTTTGTAAGGCAGAACTTGCCGTACAATAAAAAAAATATATATTCTATTTTCAGGAGGGTATTTTCTAATTTTAATGACACTTAGAGGGTTAACAGACAGCCTACTTATGCCGCCTGTCCACGGGCGATATGTCACTTCATTATCTGCAGCGATAAGACGCTTTCTATAGACTAACTATGGAAAGCGCAGCCCAATGTCCATGAGCAGAGAATCATAGCGATTCTCCACAGTGAGCCTGTCAGTGCTCTCCCCCCTCCTTCCCTGCAGCGGAATATAGCTAGCGATAGGCCTCATGTCCACGGGCATGCACGATGGAATCCCGCAGCGGTTTCCACCCGTGTCTGCAGCCATGAGGCCAAAAATTTAATTACTCACCTGTTTGGATGCTGCGGGTCCCCCC
Organism: Eleutherodactylus coqui; assembly: GCF_035609145.1. Classification (NCBI taxonomy): domain Eukaryota; kingdom Metazoa; phylum Chordata; class Amphibia; order Anura; family Eleutherodactylidae; genus Eleutherodactylus; species Eleutherodactylus coqui. The sequence goes on along the minus strand of NC_089846.1, from coordinate 42,841,950 downwards.
TCCTTTGCGGCCAGACCTTCTTTTTTCTGCCCGGTGGATGTGCTCAGCATGCTGGCAGCGTGGCGTGCCCTTTTTTCTCTTTTTTTTTAAACTCCTCCTTTCCCCTGGCACAGCACAAAAACAGCTGTGGGTGTGCCGCAGGACGGATGGCCTCCATTGGCTTCAATGAAAGCCATGGGAGCCATCCCTGCAGGAGATCTGCAGGAAAATAAAGCATGTGGCGATTTCTTCCTGTGCATGCGACCCGCACGCCAGGAAAAAAATCACATCTGCATGCTTTTAGCTGCCCTACGGATGCTAATGCATCCCTATGGGCAGCAAGACGCATGGATCCCCCCGTGTGGGGGCCATGCGTGGACTTTATAAATAAAATCCACCCGTGGACATTGGGCCTTACTATTCTACTGACGTGGTGTTTTATTTAGATGTGTTCTAAAAAATACTAATGCTAATACTGTGTAACTTTGTTCTTAGTCCACTACACAAGACCAGTCATTATCTTGGGTCCACTGAAAGACAGAATTAATGATGACCTGATATCTGAATTTCCCCACAAATTTGGTTCCTGTGTCCCACGTAAGTGTGTGTATACATTTTATAGCATTACCATAGTTATTAAGCAATGTGCCCTTACTAATGCTTATTAATGACTTACTGCAGACACAACAAGACCTCGAAGGGAGACTGAGATGGATGGGCAAGACTATCATTTTGTTTCTTCTCGAGAGCAAATGGAAAAAGATATTCAGGAAAACAAGTTTATTGAGGCTGGGCAGTTTAATGACAACCTGTATGGGACTAGTATTCAGTCTGTAAGGGCAGTGGCTGAAAGGGTAAGTGTTTTGAAAACTGCTAATTAACCTCTTTTCCAATCTGTGCCATACCTTTATTACATCACTGCGGGTGAGTGATTCCCATTAAGTGAAGTAATGGTAAGGCGTAGTGATGGCGCAAACTTGGGAGCTGTGCACACACCATCACTTGCTGACCGGATGCCAGCTATATTATAAAGCCAACAGCCACGTGGATTTGAAATTTCTCCAATCTCGGCCATTTAACTTTTCTTCTGCTGCGGTCATTGACCACAGCATCTAAGGGTTTAACAGCCTATTGGCGATTTTGCTCTGGCGGGTGCTCATGTGAGGTTTTGCCATGGCAAACTGAGGTGTAACAGTGGCCTCCAAGTCTGACATGCAAAGCAAATGCTCTACAATACAGAAAACTCATTCACCTCTACGTCAGAGGCTCCATTCTAACCCCGGTGGCACAAATTCCTGGATGAAATGGCACAGCATGCTGTGCTGTTTCATCTGGACAAATGACTGTCAAATATTGGAAGCCATATGAACCCAATTATAGTCAGTAGTCGAGGATGTAACTGAACAACAAAATGGATTGGAACTGGACGGCTCAGATGTGACTGGGGCTTTAAAAAAAAAAACAACAAACTTCCAAGTAGGGGACTTGGCCAGATCATACTTGGGAGTTTTTATTTTTTTTTCTAGTGTAGTAAAAAGCCCTTTTAACAAAGAAAATACTTAGTTGTTATTACTGCATCTGTAATGACCTTTACAGTAAAAGGGAACAAATTATCCTGCATGGTGAACATTTGAAAGGGGAAAAAAATAAGCAAAAGCGTTTTTGATCAAAAGAAAATGGTCATATACACCTCAAAAATGGTACTAATAAAACCTGCAGCTTGTCCCCCTAATGACACTCCTGCACAGAACCATCTGTGGAACAAAAATGTTTCTATTTTTTACCTGCTTCATAATTTTGCAAAAAACTGTGGGGTCTGAATGCTCAGTACACACCTAGATAAATGGACTTGGTCTAGATTTCAAAATGGGGTCACTTGTGGGGGGCGTCCTATCGTTTTGGCAGCTTGATGGCTCTACAAGTGAGCAATGGGGCCTGGAATTTATTCAGTTATGCCCTTAAAGACAAAGGGTGTTCCCTCTATTCCAGGCCTAGCCATGTGTCCTGTAAGCAGATTGGTCACAATGGGTTTGTTTCTGAACATGGGACAAACGGAGGTATCCATTTTTGGGCTGCAAGTCTTCATATGTGTGCTGTACAAAAAAAACTTTTTAAAATTACACAATTGGCAAAAAATGAAATTCGTAATTTTTTCCCCTTCTGCTTTGCTTAGATTAATTTAAAAACTGTGGGGTCAAAATACACAGTAAACCCCTAAATGAATTCGATAAAGGGCCTAGTTTTCAAAATGGGGTCATTTTGTAGGAGTTCTGCATCGTTTTAGCAGCTCAAGTTTGCAATGGGGCCTTAAATGCCTTGAAGCAAAAGTTCTGTTCTGAAAGCCACCGGCTGCTCCTTTCGGTTTGGGCCCCGTTGTGCATACAGACATAAGATTAGCACCACAATGGGTATGTTTGCACATATTTGACATATTGCAGTTGAAACTGAAAAATGTAAAAAACAAAATTCTAAATTTTCCCAATTTTTGGTACTTTTAATAAATATACACAAATTCTATCGGTCTTTTTTACCACCTAAATAAAGTACAATATGTGGAGAAAAAATGTCAGAATCTCTTGGATATGCAAAACCTTTACGGAGTTATTCTATATTAAAGTGACACATCAGATTTCCAAACTTTGGCCTGGTCATTAAGGTGAAAACAGGCTTTGTCACTAAGGGGTTGAGCCTCTAACTAGGCTGTGTCTTTAAGGTGTTAATCTGTTTTCTCTTCCTTATATGAAATTTGCTCTAATTTTATTCACAGGGAAAGCACTGTATTCTTGACGTATCTGGGAATGCTATCAAACGACTGCAACAAGCACAACTCTTCCCCATTGCAATTTTTATCAAACCAAAATCTGTAGAAGCACTCATGTAAGTGAGAATTTGTTGCTTCCCTCCAATCCTCTTTGAAACCTGTTGTGATAGCGGTGTGCAGCATATGGGGTAAAGGGCATCCATCACAGAGGAATCATTTACCTGATGTAGTGTCAGCCAGTCTGTGTATCCCTTTTTTAAGCTTTGAATGAATATGCAGAAGACTGATTCATGGAAGTGCTGGGTAAAGAGGGAGCTTGGGAGTATGTATAGCAATGCTCACAGCTCCAAGAAAGATGTCAGATATCTGGAAATCTATGTACAATGTTTTCTCCTTACAAGCATATACACAACTGCTCTTACAAATGTTGCTTTCAATAGTATTAGTAGTATTATGTAGAGTCAAGTGTCAGCATTAGTATTGGGTCGTGTAAATACAAAAAAATGCACTCAAAGTTTAACCAGCTAAAGAGAGGATGAGAAATGGAAGCTACCTAAATTATAAGCCCTACCCTGAAAAAAGCCTTAGTTGCAGTAAAAAAAAAATCACCACCTAAGAGGCACTGTCCTCTCTGGCACATCTTCTTCCCTGAAGCTCCCCAGCACTCGTCTTCAGTTTTCTGCCAGCCCTTCCTGGATTGGAAGATCAAAATCCCCGCCTCCAGGAAGGGCTGGCTGTGAATGGCTGACTCATGGCGCTCGTGAACCAATCAGAGCTGGCGCATTGATTGAATGGCTGTGATTGTTCCCTCAAGCGCTAGCTCTGATTGGCTGAGCCGCACACTCTGGAACTAATCCGAGGCAGAGCTTCTTGAAGGCGGGGATTTTCAAAGTCCCGACACAAACTCGTTTTTCGTGGGATGCAACACATAGGAAGGCTCCATAGCAGAGCATGGGCTACAAAAAAAACGCAAATCGGGGCTGTATACAGCATGCCACGTTTTGTAGCCTCGCAATTGTTGCAGGCTACAAAACATCGCTCATGTGGAAGAACCCATAGGAAAGTATGGGCTCTACATACATGCGATTTTGTAAAATCGTGAGAAAATGCGGCCGAACTCACAAGACAATTTGTGGTTCAGTTTGTATGACCTCCTTTTCATAAGTTTTGAATAGCACAAATTTCTGGTGTTTTTAATGGGTTTACTTTTGAAGAGACAAAAAAGCCAAACTCAAATCCAGTTTTTTCTATTACTTTTAATAGGGAAATGAATCGGAGGCAAACGTTTGAACAAGCCCACAAGATGTTTGATAAAGCCACCAAACTGGAGCAAGAGTTTGGAGAATTTTTCACAGGTAATATGAAGTTCTGACTGTTTACACGTAACTATTAGCACTCAAAATGTGTTCAAACAAAAGGATTTGAGTGATGATCGTTTTGTGTAAATGCAAAAAATAAAAATAAAATTGCTCACTATTCGTTAACTTGACATTATCTGTCCACATAATAACTACTGCTGGATCGCTGGCTTCTCGTTCTGTGTAAATGCTCAGCACTTCACATAGAGGTTGAGTAGAGGAGCCCGCAATCCAGTGATGAGTCTTTCTGTCTGAACACTGTGCACGATTGCTAACATCCTTAGCGGTGACATCGGCGCTCGTACAGTCGTTTAGCAGACTGTCATTCCATGTAAAAGGACACATTGGATGTCAGCTGAGCCTACCAATCTCTGTGGGACCAAGCAAACATCCATCGTGTGTAAAGGTGTTCCAACGCTTCCTGAAAACATACTGGTAAGGGGAAAAGCTGTAAAGAAGGATGGATGGGGCGGCTTAGATTTCAGCATGTTTGATCCTTCTCGCAGGAAGTAAGCCACTGCCACAGGTGTCTGACAACAACTTATTCCCCTCTTCCCATTGAGAACATATGCATGCTATGCCGAGCATGCTTGTACACTGGGAGAAGCGCTAGCAAGCCAAAAGGTGGCACACACTCCTTACACATGTTAAGCTATGCATAAAGTGTCAAGCTTACATGTTTAATTTATGACATGCACTTTACTTTTTATGTTGCTCAGGAATCCCCTCCAAGCTTTGTACACATCTGTGAAAAGTGTATCAAAGTAGTATAGTATGCTCCCAAAAAATCTGCACCAAATTTATGAGCCACTTGTACCACTTTTAATGGTTCTCTTTTTAGTCATCTGTAGCAATTTTGAAAATGGCGCATGTAGCGAGTGCCTCCAAATTTACTAAGGATTTATGTAAGTGAACGACTGCGGTTTACACTGAACGAATCGCCGTTCAATTTTCTGCATGCAGAAACTGAACAATTCTTGCTCAGTCACTGCATGCGTTTATACAGGACAACTATCCTCCTGTGTAAACGGCCCTTAATGTAATAACCTGGAAATTGGTTGTCTGTTTGCCTCCTCCAAAGAACAATCAATCACTAGGACTCCCTGTGTGATGAAACTGCATGGACTGTACAACACACCACACTCTCTTCAGTGGTGGGGACAAAAACTGCCAGTTACAGCTGATTAGAGGCTCCTGTCACACAGTTATAATGAAGTAGATAACATCTTATTCTCCTTGCCTGTATACTTAGCAATTATTACACTCTCTAGCTTGCTAAATAAAGATTGTCCTCTCAGCAGGCAGAGATGGTACTGGCTCTAGCTAGTCATAAGACGATGCATCATATTGCTAGCACAGCACAAAAGAAGGTAAAGCAGTTAGAAATCTAAAAATCAAGATTGCGTCTAATAAGTTTCAGACAGGAGGCTGCACTGAATGGAAGTTCAGTAAGTGTAATATGCATAGGAGACTGCCAGAGTGACAGGCAATTGAGTGAGGGGAAGGCAGCAATAGGGAGGGAAGGGGGGTTGGATGTAGAGGTATTTTCTAGTTTTCAATATCTGTAGTAAAAAAAAAATCCTCTTGCTATTGCCTTCTGGAGTACAAAACGTGATCAGTCAGAAATTGAAGCACTGTTATAACAGTGGCCCTTTATGACCTACTGTAATCTAGAGGGTGATGCAGATTGTGTGCACTGTGGTTTATTATTGTAACACTTCACTCTCTCCTTTCACAGCCATTGTACAGGGTGAGTCATTGGAAGAAATTTATAACAAGATCAAGCAGATAATTGATGATCATTCTGGACATCACATTTGGGTGCCATCTCCTGAAAAACTCTAAATATTCTACTGGACTGCTGTTATCTGTCTACAACCCTCCGCTACCCATACCCCCAGAGAAATGGAGTGGGGTTCAATGTGCAACTGCCATCAAACACAGAAAAAATGTCCCCTCAGAGCCCATTGGACTCCACAGGTTCATGGAATCTGCAACTTGAGTGTACTTACACTGACCCTTTGGGGAATATTATGGGGTCAGCAAGGAAATCCTGTCCTTACTTGACTGGGGCAAGAACTGACTTAAACACTTAGATTATGAAATGCAAAAAAAGGGAAAAGAGCAGAAGAGGCCAAGTCCTCCCGTCTCCAAATAACCCACCCTGTCCCTGAAAGTCCCCATCCCTGCTGGATTGGAAGAAGGCATATTTATATACATATATATATATAATGTGTGTGTGCGTGTGTGTGTGTATATATAATTTATATATGATTATATATATATATTATATATATTTTGGCTGTGATGGGATATTTGTCCCTGCTATTCTATTGTTTGTATTGATTTTTTTTTTTTTTTTTAAAGTTCTCTTTTTCTGTGATGGGCAGAGCTTTAGGCTCTGTTCTGGTACTATATGGCCTACCCACCATGGCTGCAAGTCAGAGGTCTGGGTAAAAGGTAATGGTACTTCTGCTACATGTGGTTGATCCAGCCAGCACCAAATATACAGAAGAGTTCAGCGCAGGCTCTAGCTGCCTTTTTGCAGCTTGTCAAGAATACAAGTTTCTCCTAATGCACATTATTGTTACTTTCACCTAATAGAAAACTGACAGTGCACATAATATGATTTTTTTTATATATATATACTGTATACAAAGGCAAGTAGTCTTTCATCCTTAATATTTAAGAACTCTGCCTACGACTTAACTGACATGTGAGCCAAATGAAAGCTTCTAAAAGGAAGTGATTCTCTTGTATAATAGTAGAAGAAACTTCTCTGACGAGCTATAATCAGATGGTACCTTTTATGACTAGTCTCCCTATACGCCTGCAGCCTCCCTTGGTGCAATGCTGTGCCGTGGGCCTTCATGTACAGGTCTTAAATATATGGCGCTACATTTTGTTTTAAGATTGGAGAGCTTTTCAGTCTTTACCATTCTGTAGATTTTTGGGAGTTCACCCCTGGGGGTTTGCACGTGTTCTTATTACTAAGGTGTGCATGGGAACGCTTCCTCCTTGCTGGCCTATTTATGAATCTGAGGACCAATTGTGGTGACACTGTTCCAGGACTTTTGTTGCTAACGTGAGCTCAGAAGTAGTCAGTTGTGGAGAAGGGAATGTGAGAGACGGGAGTCTGACTCTTGAAAGTTTGCATGAGAATGTTTGGAACTTTATTTTTTTTTTTTTATGCTTTGTGTCACACTTTTTTTTCATGGTAACTTCCATTTTTTTTTTAAATTAACGGGTATTAAATCCACTTATTCATTTACATTAGAATAAATTCATTTGTTGGTTATTTTAGATCACAAACCAGTGAATTTGTACCTGAATACTCGTGAGCCTGGAAAAGGGGGCAGAAGGGTTTAGTTCTAATGTTAAGAAACCTACACAACTTAATTTACAGATTTTTGTTTTCTTTTTAAATGCAGCAGAATAGAATAACTGATCTTGGGCTCAATTTTTTCATCTGCAATCTGGTACCAAAAAGTCTGTAAAATGAGTGTTTGGTTTTGTGGGTAAAGCCCTGTGCAGTAGGCATCAGTTTGGGCTGTCAGACAGTTGCTTGTAGGTCTGCTGCAGGCAGCACATCACTAGGCTTTCGGGTTTTTTATGGTTGGAGCGCTATTTGTATGTTGAGGCTCAGTGTCGATTGTATTCAGCAAGTTTTCTTCACCTGTAGTGGAAAATGTGCTTTAATGATGGATATGAAAGGATATTTAGGTTTGTGTTTTTATTTGTTTTTTGGTTTTTTTTTTTAAACACTAAAAATGATGCTGTCCTAATTTTACATCTTTTGGTGTGAACATTCGGTGTACGTGATGAGCTGCTTAAACTTCGAAGTGGTGAGCCAAAAATTTCTTCTTGAAGCTCAGTGTGAAAACTAAACGCTCAGGGTCCCTTTTCCATGTAACGGAGAGCACGATCTCTTCACTGACTTGGAACAGACATTGCAGGACTCGGACAACATGGACTCTTTTGTCCTCCTTTGTTGGAGATACTGGTGCGCTGTAAACCAGCTGGCCTTTCTGGTTTTGTCCTGCACTATCAAGTAGTTTGAAGTTTGGGGTCGTTCAGTCCTAGGGCTATACATTGTTTGCTTATGAATGACAATGCTGGGTTAATCATGGTGGCTGACGGACAATGGAAGAAGTTGGAGCTTTAAGGTGGGTGAAGCAGGAATGTCTAAAATCGGAGGCTCCCGAGCTGCTGGATTGGGGATTTGCAAAGCTTCTCCTTTCCTCTTTTAATCCATTTTTATTTAAATGTTGCCACCCGCTTGTTATCCAACAGCATGAATGGGTTGTGAAGAAGGTATGTTATGGTACGATTTGTATAATGGGATTTTAAATGGCAAGTGGGGTGGCTGGTACCAATGTGTGATACAGCCTTTTATATAAATATATATATCTTTGTCCCTGCCTCTCCCCTTCCTAATGTAATTTACAGCAGAGCAGAAAATGGTACGGAATCTGATTGTTTTAAGAGATGCTGATAAACCCAGGAGGCACATATATTTTTTAATAAACGAAGTTGCAATGATTTGTGACCCCACTTGTTTTTTATTTAAATTGTGTTTGTTGTTTTTTTGTTTTTTTTAAGTCTCACATCAACTTTTGTGGCAACACTTGTAAGTCTGAGGTTAACGCAGCACAGAATGATACGTTTCTTACAGTTCTGTGTTGAATCGAGTCGAAATAGCTCCCCTATACTAATGCCCTATGTACTAGTATACCTAATGTATTACTCTGAGAACACTGTGGCATGTGGTTTAGGGAGGTAGTCTACCCTAGAAGCAATGATGCACATAAAGCATCATACAGCAACACATGGCGTCCTTACAGCTCCATTATACAGGGGTTGTTCTGTTGTGTGCAACAATTATACCTTTTTATGATCACTGACCATTTTATAACAAAATGATATATTTTTTTTTACTAAAGCATTATTACAAATTTGGCTTCTGTTAAACTGATTGGATATGAATAGGGTGAAGGTTTCTAACTGAAAATGTGACCCAGCACTATAACGGTAAGCTGTTGTAAGGCGGAAGGGTCTGGACGCAGCCCTTTGGTAACTCTGCTCCAGCACAGTCTCTAAGTCTTTTAAGGCATGTTAACACACGACACATTGGTTGCAGATGTTTCTATGGCTTAAAAACCAGTCCATGCATCTGAATGGGGGGGGTTCCTGCTGTGTGCATTGATTTCTGCCTATCTCATTCAGATGAATGGAAACAAAAAAGAACCTGGGATTAATGCCTGGTTTAGACACTATTATCGCTCAAAAGATGTCTCTTGAGCAATAATCGTGTGCATTTAGCAAGGTGATCGCTCAAGTTTTGAGTGATCACTTTGCGCTCCGAGCAGGGTATGCAGAAGACAAGCGGTGCCACTTCTCTTATGCAGCCAGCTGTTCTCTTCTCGGAGCACTCAGCTGTTATACAGCTGAGCGCTCTGAGTGGGGTATGCAGAACACAGCTAGACCACTGTGTTCTTCATACCCCGGCTGTTCATGGAGCGCTCAGCTGGTATACTGCTGTGTGCTAAGTGTGGACTGCTGTGTTCTTCATACCCTGGCTGTGTTCACTGAGTGAGATACTGCAGCTGATCAATAGTATCAGCTGTATTGCGCTGTGAACTCCCTGATAAGGCTGATCGTTCTTTCAGCATGCTGAAAGAGAACGATTGGTGATTAGTTGACTTTTAAAACTGCACGATGTCAGTTCAGTTAGACGACAATTCTCGCTCAAAAGATGGCTTTGAGCGAGAATTGTCGGGTCTAAATGGACTTTAAGGAGCCACAGGATAATCAAAAAACAAAAGCGCAAGTATGCAGTGGTATGGGCTTGATTACTTTATTTATTTATTTTTCTATTTATAATGCCAGCAAATCTGTTTCAAGGCAATAAACGCCTCGTCAGTAATGCTGGGGACGCTGCTCAGGTGTAATATAAAGCGTCTGGACGTATGCCAGAAGAGTCCCTCAGTTCTCTTATGACTTATGTCCAGTCACTGTAGATTACACTGACCAGTGTTCCCAGCATTACTGAAGAGGCATGTATTTGCTTGCATCATTAAATAAATAAACAAACGCCACAAAATACTTGAACTTTTTATTTTTTAATCTGCTTACTACCAATGTTTTTGATTCACCATTACAGGACTGCCGTTAACCTATGATGGCTGTACCTACCACTTTACACACAACTTGTTTGAGTCCCCAAAAAATGGAGCATTCTCATTCCGAACCTTTGTTATACTTCTGGGGTTGCTCCACTCCACTTATCTAAAATGTTTTATTTAATAATCTATCCCAATGAATGGAACAGTTGCAGGAAAATGTCCAGCATATCCACAGTGCTTGTACATACCATAAGGCCTCATGTCCACTTGCACGAACGGATACCACTGCTGAATCCTGCAGTGGTATCCGTGCGTGCCCGCAGACATGGAGAGGAGAAGACGACCGTTTCTTACCTCTCCGGATCAAGCGCGGGTCTCCTCTGTGCCGGACGGATATTCTTTCTTCAGCATGGCGAATGCATCCAGGAGCGCTGAGCGGCAAGAGGTGCAGATCTCCCGCGTGGGAGACACTTGCAGATTTTAATAATTGAAATCCACCTATTGATATTGGGCTTTACACTTCGTGTTTGGCAAACTTGTTTTGCAGTTTCTACTGCAGCATCATCAGGAACCTGGGGCACATATGAGTGGGGTGGAAGTGTATACAATGAAATATGCAGGAGACCTTTAAGGTTACATTCTCACACATCGGAAATGCTGATTTTCTTTGGCAAAATCTGCAGCATTTCTGCACTTTAGTGTGGATTTTGACTAACTGCTGTGGATAATTAGGGCTCCCGTGCTGAATCTAGGTACTAATAGCGACTGTGCTTGGCCTATGGCTTTTGGAATCACCTATGCATATTAGCTTGTAGAGTTGTGGCTGCTGAGCTTTGCCTATGGCTCTATGATCTGCCTTTGACTTATAGCTTCTAGGCTCTGCCTATGACCTCTTTACTCATAGCCTCTGTGTTGGGATGCTGGTCAGTGACCTCTGATTTTGACAGGCGATCTTCAGTGGAAAGACAATAGCTGAAGCCTCTTTTTCCTTACCACACATCAGTAAGGTATCCATGGTAAAGAATACCTTTGAAAATCTGAGGTAAGACTGTTTTGATGATTGCCAAGAACAAGATGACAAATAGATGGAGTTTGCAATTAACCTCTGATGGGGAATTTTTATATAAGAATCCATCCTCCTGAAGTTCTTTTATACTTTTGGAACACTTATTTTTTTATAAGCTATCTACATGGATCCTCTTAACTTTAAAACAAAATTCTAGCTTGGAGTTCTTGATTTTAGATTCATCCTAATTACAATATATTGAGGTAATACTGTAAATGGTGTGCTTCCTTTCTGGGAATCTTGCTTCCTAAGAACAACATCAAAAGTGTGTTCCATAATCTAGCTGGCCTCAATATAGAAACCAGTACAAAGAGGGAAAGTTGGCTCCTGGGGCCTAAAAAGCGGTTAGAGATTCCAAATTACAGAATACATATATTGCTAACAGCTTTCATCATCAAAAGGAAGTGCCAATACTTCTGGGCTACAGGTCAGTGAGTTTCACTGATACTTTATTGGTGGATGAGTTATTACCAGAGTATTACTTCAGGCTATCGACCCTCCATAGTCATTTAGTTTAATCTCACTGGTGCTGTCATAGGCGTAAGGGAAACCTAAGATTACTTACCAGTAACCAGTTGTCTATGCCCCATAACAGCACCACTAATTTCCCCCTTCCCTACTGCAGTATTTAACTTTAGAGTGTATTATTTTTTAACACAAAGTATAAATGTCAATAGAAAGGCATAGGCCTCACTTATTCCATGGATCTTGCTATAAAACTGAGGAGGTGAAGGGTGTTCCTGCCTTTTAAAGAGATCGGTGAGGGTCCTGTCTGGATGGGAGTCGGTCTCTCACTGGTGATGTCATGGGCTCATGGAAAACGGATTACCAGTAAGTAAACTTATATTTCTCAAAGACCTAAATGTTTTTCAAAACCATATATAAAAATTGTACAAACACAAGCCCTTGTGCCACTCCATCAAAGGAAAAACAGAGATATGGCCCTCATAAGACTGGGATAAAAAAAAAGCCACATCCTGAGGCTGGACTCACATGACCGTTTATACGCTGGCCATCTGCTAGAATGCATTGGATCTAATGCATTTATTCACAAGGCCCAGGTAAATTGCTGCGTATGTACTGTCTTGTGAATCCAGCCTGAAGCATAACTTTTCATAGCTGCACCCTTCAACTTGACCATCTATTACCGTCTGCACGATTATGTATTGTGTACGCCTCTCACTGCAGTGTGGAGTTTATACTTCCAATCAGATACACTCTCTTGATACACTCTTGATTTTTTTAGATTTCCCCCTGCTTTATCTTCCTTTGAGCTTTGTTTTTAATCTCATGATGCCTCAGCACAGCATTATAGACTTATTACTCTCTTGACTGGTGCAACGCACTCCGTAGTTATCGTAGTCTGTGTGCATTTTTTGTGCAGCCCCACAGTCAAGACTACAGTGGGCTATGCAAATATATCATAAGGCAACAAGTGTTTAATGCTGAGTAAATCTGTACATGGGGTAACTATAGCCCTGTGTGTAACTATCCTGCCCTTATATTCCCCTAAATAGCTGATCTGTGCCTGTTTTACACCCCATCATTGGGCTGTGGAAAAGGGCCAATTTGCCTGACTAATAAGGAAATGCATGTTCATTGGCTAATCAATGCTTTTCAGCAATCAAATCTAAAAATGCTCGCTGGTTGGCTATGTCTGTGTAAATGCTGAAACTGACAGCTACTCGATGGTGATGAAAGCTCCTAATTATGATCGTACATACCCATAAAATGAATTTTAATAGAATTTTAATAAAATGAGTTCATAAATTTTCTAATAACTAAAGTAATACTAGCTGAAAAGGATATATATTGTAGCAATTCACCATATATTTATGTAACAGTGCTTAAAGGCCAAATCAAGAATTTTTTTTTTAAAACACCTTTTTTAGAAGGTTTAGCAAATAATTTTTTTTTTTTATATTTTCAAGCATTTCCAAATTATTTTTTCTTTTAAGACCAATCAAATGCTAAAGTGATTTTGAAGGGGTCTCTATATTAGAAGCCCTATAGAAGTCTTTATATTTTAAGGACTGCATGCTTCGTAGTATTCAAAAGTGCATTTGGGAACCTCGTTGGCCCTTTATGTCCTTCAATGATCCTTAATAATGGTTCCGTGTAAAGCCCCATTTACACTGAAAGGTGATCGCTCAAAAATCGCTCTGATAGTGGCTTTTCTGTCCGGAACTTGCACATATGGGAATACTCCCAGATACTAAAATCTGCAGCGTCCTTATTTCTCACTGCATTTGGACACATGCTGAATGGCAGTAAATTTCCTGAACTCTCATCAAATTTCTAAAGGTATGAATACACCCTAACAATCTACCCTAGTCCTTCTTGAGGCCCCTAGTCCTTTAAAATTTAGACCCTGCAATACTTCTTCTGTATTTCTGTTTTAGATTGGCACTCTGGCAGTGCCTAATAGGCTTCAGTGCATAGCAGACCTGGAGACTGTTAGCAATCCATCAGCACTCTTTGATTAACCCCTTGAGTGGCAGGTTTTTTACCCCCCTGTCAGAGCCACCAGGGCAGGTTTTTTAAATGGCCAATTATTTAATTTCAATAAATTTTCCATTCTCGTTCCAAGAGCCATAACCTTTTCATCTTTCCATTGACACAGCCATATGAGGGCTTGTGTTTTGGGGGATAAGTTGTATTTTTTTAATGGCATCATTTGTGGGTTTATATAATGTATTGCATAATTTTTGTAAAAAAAATTATAGGGAGATTAGGGGAAAATAAATTCTGCCATTTCTTTTTTTGGATTTCATTTTTACGGCGTTCAGCGTGCAGAATAAATAATTCTCTGAGTCAGCACGATTCCGGTGATACCAAGTTTATACAGGTTTTGTTTTGCTATTTTTGTACATTTAAAACATTTTTTTTCTTAAAAGGTTTGCATTTGTGTCCCCACATTCCAAGAGCCATATTCATGTTATTTTTCCATTGCCAGAGCTCTAGAAGGGCCTGTTTTTTGCGGGATGAACTCTAGTCTTCATTCATCTAATTTTTAGGAACATGTAAAGTTTTGATCGCTTTTCATTCCATTTTTTTCTAGGGGCAAGATTAACAATCTAATTTTGGCATGTTTTTTATTTTTCACTGCATTCTCTGAGCAGTATAAATAATACATTAAAGTAATTCTACAGGCCAGTACGATTATGCCAATACCAAATTGTAATAATTTTTCTCTTTCGCTTTTTCACACTTAAAAAAAATATATATATATATATATATCGGTATATAAATTTTTTTTAATCGCTGCATTCAAAGACCCCTAGCATTTAATTTTTTTTCAACGGAGCTATGTAAGGGTTTTTATTTTGTGGTATGAGTTGTAATTTTTATTAGTACCATTTGTTGATCCATACAGCATTTTGATCACTTTCTATTCCGGTTTTTGTATGTTGAGAGAGGCTAAATAAGCTATTTTTGCCACGTTAATTAATTAATTTTTTTTCACACCATGCAGATTAACCCCTTCCCGTTCCAGTATGTACATTTATGTTCTGCAGCGTCAGGGTATGTATGAAGAGAGGTCACGGCATGACCGCTCTTTATACAGAGTGGGTGTCAGCTGTTTATTACAGCTAACATCCGCGGGCAATCCCAGCTATTAACCCTTTGCAATCCAAATTTGGATTCAGGCTTTCCTAGGGGGCTTTCTCTTTCTGCCATTTTACAATAGCTGCTTTACAATCTGCTGGCTAGAGCCAGTACTGCAGTATGTGACATGCTGGAGAGGCCCCCGACAACAGAGCGGCAAGTAATATACAGTAAGAATACCCTGTCGGATGTCTACCGACATCGAAGCTATACAGGCTTCAATCAGAATGTTGGAAGACGTCAGACAGTGGCTTGGAAAGGGTTAACCCTTTAAATGCCGCTGAAAATTCTGATCCCGTACAGCCCCCTACTATGTGAGATCGCAGGGAGCCGTACAGGTGTCATGGCACCCGGGGTCCTTCTGAAAGGCCCCAGGGCTGCCTTAGCAGACTGACTATCAAGCCGTCCCCATGGGGTGGCTTGATACATTGCCTGTCAAATCGCAGTCAGGCGTAATGCTACAGCATTTCATCATACTGCAGGAACGGTCAAAGCTTTGCTAGTTGTGGTCCCCCAGAGGAGCTTAAAAAAATAAATAAATAGAACAATGAAGTTTTATTAATTATAAAAGGTAAACAAAAAAGAATAAAAGTTTAAAATCGCCTCTCTTTTGCCATAGCTATAAAGTCTGATCTATCAAAGTAGCACATTATTTACCCCACACGGTGAACGT
Organism: Eleutherodactylus coqui; assembly: GCF_035609145.1. Classification (NCBI taxonomy): domain Eukaryota; kingdom Metazoa; phylum Chordata; class Amphibia; order Anura; family Eleutherodactylidae; genus Eleutherodactylus; species Eleutherodactylus coqui. The sequence goes on along the minus strand of NC_089846.1, from coordinate 42,826,379 downwards.
CGTCCGGAAAAAAAATAAATAAAAAAACCAGAAATGCACCTTTTCAGTCACCCCATCTCCCAGAAAAAATGCAATAAAGAGCGATCAAAAAGTCGTATGTATTCCGAATTGGTACCAATGTAAACTACAGGACATCTTGCAAAAAATGAGCCCTCGCACAACTACATCGACGGAAAAATAAAGTGTTTGCCCTTAGAAGATGGTGGCAGAAAAGAATGTTAAAAAAGGGAAGGGAGGAAAAAAATGAAAATGTGGGGGGAAAAAAAGGGGCTGCATCATTAATGGGTTAAATAATGTACTAACTTCCTTCTCTGGGTCATTATGAATGCAGGGATACCAAATGTGTAATTTACTTTGTAAAAAATGTAAAAAAACAAAAGGGAGATGGGTGGGTTTTGTCATTTTTTATTTTTTATAATTTCTAATAGATTTTTCTTTTACTTTAAAATTTTGTCTCTTTAGGGGACTTGCATAATTCTTTTTCTTTTATTCTCCTACTACTCTGTTGAGGCATAGCAGGGTATAAGACAGGCTATAAGCCTCCGGGTGCCACAGAGACCTATCGGGACCCCCTCATCACATTGCAGGTCCAATGGTGACTGAGGGAGCCCCCTCTCTCTGTCAGCCCTTCACATGCTGCGGTCGCACAGACTACGGCATGTAAAGGGTTAAATAGTTGCAGATCACTGGCAGACCCGAAGGCTATAGTCAAGCGGCCGGGTGCCACAGAGACCCACCAGGACTCTCTGATCACATTATGGAAAGTCCGATGCTGCGGTTGCACAGATTGCGGCATGCAAAGGGTTAAACAGCGAAGATCACCAGCTCACAGCCGATCACCAGCTCACGGGAACGATCGGCCAGCTTCTGACAAGCCGATTGTCTCCGGGGCAACCTGGAAACCGTGCAGGAGTTTAAAAAAAAGAAGCAGGAAGTTGCCGGCAGATCGGTTATATCTTCCTGCTTCTTTAAAAAAACAAAAAAAAAAAGTCCTGCACTGTTCGCTGTGGGACTGTCCAGGCAGAAAACAATGCCACAGCTTATGGCATTGTGTTCTGCAGATCCCATAGTAAAACATAGCCTGGAAATCTTCCGGGCTATATCACTAGGGGCAGTGGATCTCGTCTCTGAAAATTTACAGGCCTGCAACTGAAGGGGTTAAATCACATGAGCGCTGATGGGTTTACTGAGGGAGCACACTCTTGCTGTAAATCACTTACATACTGTGATCAATGACAGCCACAGTACCTAAGTGGTTAAATGGCCAGGATCAAAGTTCTTCAGATCTCTAGTCTAAGTCCTGCACAGCAGAAGTGCTATAAAAAAAAAAAAAAGCAATACTCTAGTCTTAAGACCTCTTTGTGACCACCATGATTAAATGAGATTTCTGAGTTTATAAAATACTTATCATACAGCCAAACTAGCCTCTATGGCCCCCAGCAGAACCAGGCATCCAAGGAGAGCAAGAATGTGCCCAAGCAAAGTCTAGTCAGCCACAGACAGGCTGTGCCAAATACAAAGTCCCAACATGGTGCTCCTTATTTCTCCACCCAGTACTCTATAGCAGCACAGAGCCAGACCCTGTTAGCATTAGCTGTTGAGACTTGCAAAGCCAATTAAAAACTTACATTGAAGCAGATGTAGGACCAGCTCTCGATGGTGATCAGTCACCATGTGCACATTACTTTCTGGCAAAATTGATGAACTGAGAAGAGATCTGGACTGCCTCTGCCTGATAGACATTGCAAGATAGAGTGCCATGCTTTTTCATTTGAAAATACCTATGCCAGACTGTGTCACAACATCACAAAAGGAGAGCTGAGCTATGGCAGCAGAAATGTGATTATTTGGTGAATCATGCAGTGTGTCCAGATAATTGGCATGTCTGAGAAGCCAGGGGATGCTAACCTAGGCACTTTCATTGAACACTGATTCAGGAAGCTATTTCAGAATATGCCATTCTCCCCTACTTATACACTAGAGAGGATCCCCAACTGTCAGCAACACCTCCAGTGCACAGAGCACCACTTCTGGCTGTACTTGCCCAACTCCTTAACTGGATGGACAGAGAAACCATTTTTCAATTGGCCAGCAAGCAGCAGGAGCTGGTATGGGAATGCACCTGTATTTGTTTAAACATTTTCCTGTCGCATTCTAAAAAAAAAACAAACTGCTCAGTGGACTATTTAAGTATTTATTTCTCTACTCATCCTGTTGTATTCTTTTAAGTGCAAACTAATCATATCGATCTCTGTGCCTTGTCATAAGTATGTGTGTGTATAAATATATGGATGCCTCTTCAGATCTATTTCATTATGCCGGAGGAAGAATCCTGGAGGGTTTGAAAGCTCGCTATTACATGTATTTTTGTTAGCCATTAAAAGGTATCATATCTACAAGATTACTTGGTTTCTCTTGCTGAGAACAATCACATTTTGCTCTACTGGCTAACATCGTATCAAACTTTTTTCATTATTAAAGAAACCTGGTATATTTAACCTGGGACTTTAGGAGGCAGTGATTATACTATCCTTGAATTTTGGATAAAAAGAGGAGGAAGACCTGAGACCTCAAGGTTGGATTTCATAAAGGCAGATTTTAATGCACTCAGAAAGAGGATAGGAAGAATCCAATGGCTTGGTGTTCTTAAAGACAGAAATGTCCAAGAAGGTTGGGAAATATTGCGAAATGAGATTCTCAAAGCACAATTGTTAACAATCCCTAAAAGAAGGAAAGAATGGGAAGCATTTAAAGAGACCAGGATGGATGAACACAGAACTTGCACACATGTTAAAAAGAAAGAAAAATGTTTATCAAATGAAAGGGTGGTGGTGGGGGGGAATATCTAAAGAAGAATATAATGCGGTCTGCAGAAACTGTAGGGCAAGTGTCAGAAAAGCTAAAGTTGATAATGAATTGAGGCTTGCAACAGAGGCCAAAAGCAATAAAAAGGATTTGGAGGGTTTGTCAAAAGCAAAAGAAAAGTCAAAGATTCTATTTGATGCTTACAAGATGAAAATGGTGAATTGGTTAGGAATGATGTTGAGAAGGCCGAATTTTTAAATTCCTATTTTGTTTCTGCTTTCTCTCAGAAAGTAGATGGAACATCAACTGATCTTCCCGTGCTATTGGGGGAATAAAAGAATGCAGGCTATCTGTAAGCAGAGAGATGGTGAGGGAACACTTACCTAACTTAAAATGAATTCAAGTCTCAAGGTCCAGATGAATTACATCCTAGGATACTAAAGGAAGCAGCTGAGGTAATTGCTGAACCACACGCTATAACCTTTGGAAATTCCTGGAGGACAGGAGAAGTCCCAGAAGATTGGAAAAGGGCCAATGTTGTCCCCATCTTCAAAAAAAGGGAAGAAGGTGGATCCAGGAAACTATAGGCATGTGAGCCTGACTTCTATACCAGGAAAGATCTTTGAACAAATTATTAAACAGCATGTATGCAAGTACTTGGCTAAAAATGGAGTAATTAACCAGAGGCAGCATGGGTTTGTAACAAACAGGTCATGCCAGACAAATCTAATTTCCTTCTATGACAGAATCACTGAATGGGTTGATCAGGGAAATGTGGTGGATATAGTATATCTTGACTTTAGTAAAGCATTTGACAAAGTATTTCATTCCATACTTATTGAAAAAATGACCAAATATGGGATTGACAAGGCAACTGTTAGGTGGATTCACAACTGGCTGAGTGATCTACTCAGAGTAGTCATAAATGGCTGCACATTCAGGGCTCAGTCACACGGGCGTTTATTGCCGCGATTTGCGCATGCGTCCGGCGATTTTTTAAAAACCATTGCTTTGCAATGGTATCGGACACATGAGCACTTTTTATGCGCTCGTCCGATAAATTAGAGAACAGAAATCGCAGATCGCACCTATCTGCGATCTGCGATTCCTGTTCTCTTCTCTATATGCGCTCAATGGGGCCGGCGGCAGCAGCGCCGACCCCAATGAGAACATATAGAAGATAAATCATTCTTCTCTGCCACAGCTGGAACAGCTGTGGCAGAGAAGAACGATGTTTGCCCATTGAATTCAATGGAGCGGCAATACAGCCGCTCCATTGAAAGCAATGGGCTGCCGGCGTGCGCGGGGTTAATTGTCGGGAAGGGGTTAAATATATAACCCCTTTCCTGCAATGCATCCTGAAAAGTGAAAAAAGAAAAAAAATGTATGTACTTACCTGCTCCCGGCAGCTGGAGATCCTGGCGGCCGGCCTGCAGTGGGTGTGAAGGGGGTGTGACTCAGGCTTGCCCCTGATTGGCTCAGCCTGAGCCAATCAGAGGCTGATCTCAGTCACACCCATTCATGAATTCATGAATGGGTGTGACTGAGACTTGCTTCTGATTGGCTCAGCGCTGAGCCAATCAGGGGCAAGCCTGAGTCACACCCACTGCAGGCCGGCCGCCGGGATCTCCAGCTGCCGGGAGCAGGTAAGTACATACATTTTTTTTATTTTTTCACTTTTCAGGATGCATTGCAGGAAAGGGGTTATATATTTAACCCCTTCCCGACAATTCATCCCACACTCGCCCGCAGCGCTTGCATTCAATGGAGCCGCTGTATTGCCGTCTCCATTGAATGCAATGCGCTGGACAGCTCCGGCCCGTTTCTAATGAAACGCGGCTAGGAGCAGATTTTCGGGCGATTTTTGGGCCGATTTTTCGGCGCCGGTCGCGCGATTTGCGCATGCGCATCCGTCATGCGATGCGCAAATCGCGTGAAAAAACGCCCGTGTGACTAAGGCCTCATGTGGAAGAATGTATCTTGTGGAACTAAGTGAGGTACCACAAGGCTCTGTCATAGGCCCAGTGTTGTTCAACATTTTTATAAATTATCTGGAGGAAGGAATTGATGGGAAACTGACCAAATTTGCAAACATCACAAAGCTAGGAGGGATAGTTAACACTACGGAAGAAAGAAAGCGTATTCAGAAAGATCTAGAAAAGCTTAAACAGTGGGCAGCGACTAACAGAATGGTAATTAACAAAGTGCTACATGTGGGCAATAGAAATGAAAAAAAGCACATACAGAATGGGAATTGTGCTAAGCAGCACATGTGCAAAAGACTTGTGTATACTAATAGATCTTAGACTGAACATGAGTCAACAATGTGATGCAGCAGCCAAAAAGGCAAACACAATTCTGGGATGTATTAAGAGAAGCATAGAGTCTAGATCCTGTGAGATCATTATCCCCCTCTACTCTTCTTTTAGTCAGATCTCATCTGGAATACAGTGTCCAGTCAAATAAACTGGATTACCAGCAGCATCACTTCACTCCAAATTTGTGGCAGGACTTATACGATGCTTGAGCCGTTCAGGAATCTGAACACCTTCCCAACATATGATCCAAATAAAAAAGAAACCGCAGTATCCAAGTTGACAGTGTAAAAACGTCCTTTATTCCCCCAAGACGCATAGTAGATAGCTTGACAAAGACCACCAGGTCGAAACGTTGCTATCTTACAATGCAAACACCCCGTCTTAAAAAGGTACAGCAGGGCAGTCACCACCAATCCAATGAGAGATTGCCACCCCCTATTCGCAACAAGTTTAATTACAATTTTGTCACTGGGGGCAAGTAAAGTCCAAAATGTTATGTGCAACTCTTCACTGTTAGGACTTTAAAACATAACCTTTAATAAAGCAATTAAAATTTAAAATAGTACTCACAAAGACTGACACACATAATACATAAAGAAAAATATTAATAACTCTGGAAGTGTATCTCAGAGGGTTCTTGAAAATGTAGATGCCATATATCGTGCTTTCTAGGTATAGTGCGATGCCTTAACTGGTATCTATTCGAGGCAACAAATAACCATTTCAGGGTGATAATACACCCCCACAACGGTAGTATCTACAGTCTGGGGAAACTGATAGTGCCCAAGACCGAGATTATTTGTGCTTGGTATTAGCACCAAGAAGGCTTAATCAATATCTGGTCCTTGGTCCGACGCGTTTCGCTCAACTTGAGTTCCTCAGGGACCTCTTGTAAATATTTAATATGCCTCTCAGGATCTTAATAGCAATTGCATAAAAACCAAATAGTGAGCATTCAGTTGGTCGCAGGTAAATATATATCTTGCAGATCAGATGTTATCTGCAGTGAAGTATATAATACCTCTTAATATGGTAAAGAAAATTTTTAAAAAAAATTTTTTTCTTCAAAAAATTTTTTTTCTGAAAAGTTCAGAGTAAGCCATGTATCAGAGTCTCGCGTTGTGCATGAGACAGTGCTGCATGGACTTTACACACCCATGCCTTGCATCTACCTTGATAGCTTGCTGGCCCCTATATATTTACTAATTCCTATCTACCAGTGGTAACGATGTTGCCTAATAGTTTTTAGGTCACACACTGGAGACTTTCTAAGTACTATCTCTCTCCGCTAATTAGATTCTATTAGTGCCTTATTCCTAATGCTTCTCTGATTACAAGATAGCCTAAAGTATCGCACTAAGTAGCAGGTAGATCAGTAAAACAAAAAAGGATAGAGCAACAGCAAGCCAACCACCCTGATGGTGAGTGATTGGTATCAATGAGCAAAGTGAAAGGAGCTCTCTTAAATAGGAGCTAAAGTGCCCGCCTTAGAGAGGGTGTGTGTCTCCAAACTCCAATCAGGGTGCAAAGCTTGATTACTATAGGAAGTGTTACCAAGGCTTTTTATGCAATTGCTATTAAGATCCTGAGAGGCATATTAAATATTTACAAGAGGTCCCTGAGGAGCTCAAGTTGAGCGAAACGCGTCGGACCAAGGACCAGATATTGATTAAGCCTTCTTGGTGCTAATACCAAGCACAAATAATCTCGGTCTTGGGCACTATCAGTTTCCCCAGACTGTAGATACTACCGTTGTGGGGGTGTATTATCACCCTGAAATGGTTATTTGTTGCCTCGAATAGATACCAGTTAAGGCATCGCACTATACCTAGAAAGCACGATATATGGCATCTACATTTTCAAGAATCCTCTGAGATACACTTCCAGAGTTATTAATATTTTTCTTTATGTATTATGTGTGTCAGTCTTTGTGAGTACTATTTTAAATTTTAATTGCTTTATTAAAGGTTATGTTTTAAAGTCCTAACAGTGAAAAGTTTAATTACAACATTAAAAACATATGTGTGCACAATAAAACAATATACTAACTTCACCCACATTACTGACACCATGTTGCTCTCACCGCGCTCCATGTCCACTGCACGGCTCCATAGTGCCGTCGTCCCGTTGTTACTACTGCGCATGCGCAGGATTGGTATCCGGATCTCGCGGTGCAGCATCATCTTGAGTGTGGCACGGCAACCTGCATAGTCCCAATGCGCAGGTGCGGACTACGCCATCTTGTAGGTGGCACGATCGATCTTCTATTCCCTTTTTACATACAAGGCATAATATGTATTGACTGTGCAACAGATCGTTATAATGCCCCCCATGGGCTGTTGACGGAAAGAGAAATGATTGAACAAAGATCAGGTAAAGAAGAAGTGTGAAATTGGAAGCTAAGGATAGAAGATAAAATGTAGAGTCTGAGAACACAAAAAAATAGTATAGAAAAGAAAAGCAGGGAGAAATAAAGAATAAAAAAATAAAATATAAAAAATTAAATTCCAATACATATTATGCCTTGTATAATATGAAAGGGAGAAGACACAAATTAGATATTAGAAAAAACCTTCTGACAGTGAGGGTGATCAAGAAGTGGAACAGGATACCACGGGAGGTGGTGAGTTCTTCAGTGGAAGTGTTCAAACCAAGGCTGGACAAATATCTGTCTGGGATGATTTAAGGAATCCTGCACTCAGCAGGGGGTTGGATCCAATGACCCTGGTGATTCCTTCCAACTCTACCATTCTATGGTTCTATGATCATTTTAGGTCAGTGAAGAAATGATGCTGTGATCTCAACATGCCACAGGCCATTGCTTATCTAGCCTAGCTGCAGATGGTGAATGGGGGGGGGGGGGTAAAGTCGTTTTCTTTGGAGATCCAAAAACATCAGATGAGTGGATCATAAGAAAACCAAGACTGACCAACTGTCCTTAAATCGTTTAAGGGATTTCCTTGGAGTAGTGAGCTTACTGTTCTAAGACATATCTAATAATGCCTATTGGAGTTCTAGCTCCCTGTAGGTTTGGTGGCTTTTACCCTGTCAATTTAGACTAGAATTTACTGCCTTAATGATTATTCCAGAGAGCACCCTGATGGGCTCTAAAACAGTGGTTTTTAACCAGGGGTGCGGTGAGTCAGTCTCAGGTGTAAGACACACGGCACCATTCACCCCACTTGTATAATTTATGACACTCTCTACTGCGCATGTGCTAGGCTAGGGGAATTCCCTAATCTTCTAAACTAGAAAGTCTTGTTTCTCTTCTGGTTAATCACACATATGGACCAATCTGGAAGCTTCTTTCTCTTTAGAGGTCAGGTGGGCCAATGGGAAGCCGCAGGTCCTGTTTGTAAAGAGCAACTCCTTCCCAGCACCTCAAGCTTCTGCATCGGAGGTGCTGTAATAAAGTTACTCCGTCTCTAGCTCTACTCCTGTTTTGGCTACACCTAGTGAAGTGAACTTTGACCCTGAAGCCAAGTGGTTGCTGTAGGGCCATGCATGCATGAACTGATGCATGGTTCATTTTGTGCACTAATAAAATATATACCCATGTTTTAAATTAAAAAAAAAAAAAATCATTTTATTTGTCCAATTACAAAGGATTCGGTGAATGCACATATGGAACTTGGGGATCATTACCTCCAACAAGGTTAAGAACCACTGCTCTAAAACATTCCTGTATAACTAGGTGCCACTGATTCTTGACTTATCCTATGATGTTTTTTATTGAACCCTACATCTGGTGTTATACCACACTTACGACTGATGCTATGCTTTATTTTTGCTGCACTGGTACTCCAGTGCAATACTCTACAGTAAACTGGAAGGAGGGGAAAATCTATGAACATGTATTGGTGAAGATGGATAAAAACTGACACCTGGGTCCTAGCACATGTAGCTCCTAAGTGGCAACACTTGTAAGAAACCCTCCATTACTAAGTACAGTAAAACAAAAAAGTGGCTTTTTTAAAACTAACAGAAAACCTAACTTTGTTTCACATGGCACACTAAGGTTTAACTTAAAAACATAAGCTAGCTGAACTAATTGGTTGTTATGAGCATATTTTGTACGGCTAGACAGTTTTGGTAAAGAAGGCCTAAAATCTTCTAAATACATGATGCAGAATATAACCTGCAAGAACACAGTGCGGCATGAGAATATTTAGCACTCTTGCCCATTATCAGATAGGATGCACCAGTATGCAATTAAAGTGTAGTAGGAATATGGCAAAGCTACTGAATAATGCCAGAGTAGTGTATGTGGCATAGCTCTCTGCCAACTTTCTGTAACTTCAAATACCAGAGATTACTATTCTTTTTATTAGAACCCCTGGTATACTTGCATTGATTAATATGCTTCCATAATTAAACTAAGTGTATAATGGAGCTGCCTCAAGTAAGTAAACTGCTCGCAAATGAAAATAGTTTGTATTTCCAAATAATTTTTTTTTACAGTATACCATGCTTGAACATTAAATATTAAAACATTTCATTAATGACTGTAGATTTTAATTTATGAACTATGCATTGCAAAAATAATAAATAGAAACTTTCATTTTTTTTTAAACCCACAACTGAATAATAAGTGACTATAGAAATCAACCTTTCCATAACTCTTCTTTTCCACTTCCACTTTTTTGTTGGATGTCGCTGTAAATCCCAGTCATCTAAATAGGAAAAGATATGTTTATGGATGTGTATATGATATATATAGTTTGCAATAAACAAAATAGGGAAAGGCAATGAATCACCTACAACTGGACAACCCCTTTAAATCTATAGGGAATTACTGGGTGCATCTGTAGTATTCTGGTGGCCTGTTAGTACTTTGAGGGCAAGAGACAAAAGATTTCATGGCCCTTTAAGCACTAGGGAGCTTTAAGACCACTCTCACACATGCGTTCACAAACGCTACACCCGAAACTGCAGCGGTTTTAAATGCATGCTAACACAACCCATAATTGTGATAAGGTGCGATAACAAACGCTGAAATACACGAAAATAGAGCAGGCCGCGCTCGAAAAATCACAACATTAGAAAAGCCACAGTTAAGCGCTAGTCTGCGGATCCCCATTGAAATTAATGGAGGCGTTGCACTGTGGTTAGAGCAGTAAAAAGCGGGCTGTGTGAGAGCAGCATAAAGCTGCTTTTACATGGGCGAGAAAATCGCGTGATTTCCTGGCGATGCGACAGTGCTGCAAATTCCAGTATTGTCTGCAGATTTCAGCCAGTGCTTCCTGGTCAGGGGGTTCAAAAATCCTATTCCAGGAAGCGCTAGCTCTGATTGGTTCTCCAGCGCCTTTGTAGCGCCACAAAAATCGGGATATCGCTGCGATTTTCTCTCGGCAATATCTGTCGCCCGTATGAAAGAGGCCTAAATCCCAAACACTTTAAATAGCTTCACAACCACACTGTCCTTCCTTGTTTCTGCTGACCAGGACATGGGATTGCTACAGCCAATCACTGGCCACAACAGTGACCTTCTACAGACAGGCGTCAGCAGCAACCAGGAAGGACAGAAGGGTTGTGAAGCAATTTTAATTCGTAGAACAACCCTTTTACGCCTTCCCAGACAGTCACAAGTAGCAAGAGGGATCAACTGATTAGATTCTTCTGAAAATAATGAAAAAAAACAATGAATGTAATAATGCGTGAGCATGTATAAAATGTGAAAAAAATAGGGAAGAGTTGCTGGGGACTGCCCCAACCAACACTGAAAGAAGTAGCAGAAACCGTGACTTCCCGGTGTAACTACCTCCTTCTTTAGCTCAGTCAACAGTGTGGTCTAAATGCTGTTGTTCGACCACAGCCTAATGTAAGAGCTGGTTCATATTCTAGTGCACCAATATCAATGCTTTATTTAACATTTAATTCTGTTGATTCTTAATTTGGTGATCAAAAATATCATAACTCCTCCATTTTTAAACTTAGGAGCTTAAAGTCATCAAAGTCAACACACAGAGGAGCCCTCCGGACAGGCAAGCAGGTGAGGGGAACTGGGGAGGAAAAGTGCGTTTTCCACGGAATGGCCCTTTTAACACAAGATGAAAATATAACAAAATAATTTCGAGGCACCACTAGATGATCTTGTGCTCCGCCTGCCAGCACTCAGTGCTGCTGGGGTATCACCCAGTGTTGAACCTATACTGGACCACCAGAAATCATTAATTCTCAAGAAAAAAAAAACTATGTATTTGCTCCTATACACAATGAAATGGTACGTCTTTCTAATCTCATCCCGTTATTTTTGTCCACATACCTTGCTTTCATAACTGCTCTTCAAAGATCCCAAATAACTCAGAAAAGACAACCCCAATGCACACCAGCGTAAGGCTTCTGAGGATTGCCCTTCACTATAGTGGAAGATCCCTGTGTTCCACGTGCGGGTCATTAGCCACAGGATTTCTATCTCTGGGTAGTTTTCCTGAATATAAAGCATACATATGGTGATATAACCCGTAGCAGAAGCTCCTATCCCCCTACTGGTAATTATTTACCTTTGCAGTCTGATGCGGTAATTTATCTCCAACAGAAGTTTCTTTAGCGTAATAACGATAAATTGAAGTCGGTGGGGTTCGCCAATAGCTTATTAATTGGCTGTATGACTTAATACCACAGTTTTTTCTGGATAAAACTGCGCAGCCATTAACCTGAATTAAAGCATGAATTTGTGGGCCACAAAAATTCCACAGCGGCAATTCTGGATTTGGAGCTGCGGATTTATTGTAGATTTTTACTTCTCCATTGAAGTCAATGAGGAAAAAAAATCGACAACAAAAACAGATATGCTGTGGACTTAAAAACAAGCCAACATCTGCAATGAACATTTTCACAGCATGCGGTCTGCTGCAGATTTTCAAAAGCAAATCCACAGCATTTCTGACCTGTGTGAGCTTACTCTTACACTAATAGGCAATCTATTAGGTACTGTGTCCAATAAGACATTATAGGCAGAGCACAGTGGTATCTGGTGGCCGGCCCAAAAGCTAGTGCACATGCGTTCCTTAGATCCTGGCCACCAGATTTAGATGAAAGCAGAGGAAGACGGTGCTTGCGCACTTTTATTTCTTTCCATAAGGGCTTACTCAGATGACCGTATATCGGCTGGCTATTTACGTTGGCCGATGTACGGTGTCCCTCCCTGCAGGAGGAGAAGGCTGGAAGAGCCGGGAGCAGTGCACTGAGCTCCCGCCCCCTCTCCGCCCCTCGGCACTATTTGCAATAGGAGGGGGCGGAGCTAAGTCCTGGAACTTAGCTCCACCCCTGCCTCCTCTCATTGTCATCTGAATAAGCCCTAAAGGAGGTGGTCTGTTGCCCTGGGTAAAAACATTGTTTTGAACACATTGAAATAGGATTCCCAAGATGGGAGTACCTCTTTAACCCCTTAGGCCTCATGACCACGGGCAAATCAGGCCTGCCGTGGATTCTCCATGCAGAATCCGCAGCGGGTCACTCCATTTCCGGGGACATGAGGCCTGAAAATAAGAATAAACTCACCTGTCCTGGACGCTGCGTGTCTCCCCTCCATTACGTCCGGATCCTCTTTCTTCGGCCCAGCGGATATGCTCAGCACGCCGGCAGCGTGCCACGCGCATGTGCCGGGCACATCTGCCGGGCCGAAGAAAGAAGATCCAGCTGCAACGGAGGGGAGACCTGCAGCGTCCAGGACAGGTGAGTTTTAATTATGGTATGGGTGTTCCACGGATCCGGACGGCTTCTATAGGCTTAAATAAAAGCCTGCGGGAGACCCACACTAAAATGAAGCATGTCGGGTTTTTTTCCCTGCACGCGGATCTGCGCCTCAAGGGGAAAATGACATCCGCAGGTATTTAACTACCTGCGGGTGTCCAATGCATCCCTATGGGGCGCGGATCCGCGTCCGGGAAAAACGCTGCGGATTTTATCCCCGTGGACATGAGGCCTTAAGGATGTGACCCTTTCCCCCTCCCCACCCCCTTTTTTGAAAAAAAAATCATAACTCTTTTATTCAATTTAGCTGTCTGAGGTCTTTTTTTTGAGGAATGAATTGTATTTTTCAATGGTACTATTTTTAATGTACCATATAATGTACTGAAAAAAAATCTAAGTGAAGTGAAATGGAATAAAAACAAAATTCTGCCATCTTTAGATGCGTCTTGTTTCTACAACAAAAATGACAAGTCCTGCTCCATGCAGCTACGTATAGTGCATGTGCCCACATCCGAACCACAATAAATGTGATGGGGATTAGCTGGGGATCACCTGGCATGGTAAAACAGGGTACACCTTCAACTCAAGCAGTCTAGGCATGGATTTACGAACAGAGCAACACATTTATTCTCTTCAACATAAGGTGCAGCAGAACAGACATCAGCCACTTCAGATAGTAACACAGAATAAAACCTAGCCTGTCCAGCTCTAACTTAACAATGGCCCTCCCTAATGACTGATGTGCTACCCCCAGCCTAACTACATAAATAAAACAAGTCCAGTTATGAGTTCTGTACACACACTGAGTTCTTCCAACATGTTAGAGGCTCCCATAACTTTGGTTGTCTATGTTTCCAGGGCAGAGTTCCTTGCCTTTTAACATCCACCCACGGGGGCTTTTCATTAATTACCTTGCATGTGAGTCTGCTCCCTGATATTTCACAGAATGACAGGACTCTGATAAAAGAAATATACCTCCCATCGACTACTATTCCTGTTGTCCTATCACACTATGATTGAGATCTTGCTTATTCTGGTCTACCACAGCATATTTTGTAATAATCCAGGTCTTGTCACCTGCTGCCATGCCACCTTTATTGGTCTCACTGCCATTATGCCTGATAACTTTCTAGAGAGCTATGGGGCTGGAAACAAATGCTTTAATGTACTGATAAATTTGTGGGGCCATTAACTGTATCTATCCACATGCAGTGATATAGCGATAGAAGTTGTTAAGACTGCGTCCCTGCGCTAAGGAGGAGTTGCATGCCTCCCCATACTAAGGCCTCATGTCCTACGGATTCTACATGGAGAATCTGCAGCGGGTCCCTCCTGCCCCGCGGACATGAGCGCTAAAAATAGGAATTTAAAAGAATTTACCCATCCGTAGCGGGCGGGGAAAGTCTTCTCTTCCTCACGGCTGGATCTTCTTTTTCGGCCGGCGGATGAACTCGTCACGGCTGCGGCACGTCGCCGACGTGCCGCGTGCATGTGCCGGGCACATCCGCCGAGCCGAAGCAAGAAAGATGCGGCCGTGAGGAAGAGAAGACCTTCCCGGTCCGCTCCGGATGGGTAAATTCTTTTAAATTCCTATTTTAGGTCTCCCGCGGATCCGGACGGCTTCCATAGGCTTCAATAGACCCGCATGAAAATGGAGCATGGTCCAGATTTTTTCATGCTCCATTTAAAAAAAAATCCCTTTTATTGACCATCCGCGGGTATTTATCTACCCCGCGGGTGGTCAATGCATCCCTATGGGGTGCGGATCCGCGGGCAGGAGAAGAGTTAAAATCTGCTGCGGATTTTAATTCTTATTTTGCCCGTGGACATGAGCCCTTGGCTGCCAGTACCCTTACTGCAGTCTCCACCCTGTTCAGTGTGCAGCACAGGCATCCTCCTATTTGGTTCCTCTGCTACTTTGAGGTGCAACAGTGGAGGGGACTAGGCGGGCTCCAGGTTTATAAGGCCCCTTGTAGTGTGTAATGCACATACAGCAATAAATCTGCAGCAGCACATACAGCGGCCATAGAGCAGTAGATACCAGCTCTACACAAGTGTATTCTCTGTGGAATTTAACACACAGGCATCTTTGGCTCCTTGCTTTTCCACTACCCTTCCTAGGTCATCTACACATTTTACACAATCCCTCCTTCCATAGAACTCAAGATAGTAACCTTTTGCCTCCATCTTTGTCCCTATTCACTAATAATGCCCCCATTTTTGAAATATTGCCTCCATTTGAGCCCTTTCAGAAATAATGCACAGTTTCCACCTGTTAAAAATAATGCCCCTGATTAGAAATTATGTCCGTTTGCCACCTTTTAGTAATAATGGCCCCTTCAGCAATAATGCCCTCTTTTAGTAATAATGACCCGTTTAACCAACAGGAACTAACTAGAGATGAGTGAGCGTACTCGCTAAGGCTGGATTCAGACAACCGTATATCTGCTCGGTTTTCACACCGAGCCGATATACAGTGTCCTCATCTGCAAGGGGGGGGGGGGGGATGGAAGAGCCAGGAGCAGGAACTGAGCTCCCGCCCCCTCTCTGCCTCCTCTCCGCCCCTCTGCACTATTTGCTATGAAAGGAGGCAGGACAGGGGCGGGGCTAAGTTACTAGAATTAGTCCCGCCCACCCCGCCTCTCCACATTGCAAATAGTGCAGAGGCGCGGAGAGGGGGCAGGAGCTCAGAACACTGCTCCTGGCTCTTCCAGGCTCCCCCCCCTGCAGAGAGAGACGACGTATATCGGCTGGGCGTGAAAACCCAGCCGATATACGTTCGTCTGAATCCACCCTAAGGCAAATTACTCAAGCGAGTATTGAGTATTGTCTTATGCGAGTACCTGCCTGCTCGTCTCAAAAGATTCAGGTGCTGGCGGGGAGCGGCAGGGGAGAGCGGGGAGAGCGGGGAGGAGCGGGGAGGAACGGGGTGGGGGGGGGGGGGGGAGATCTCTCTCACTCTCGCTCCCACCTGCTCACTCCGCAACTCACCGCTCACCCCTGCTGACACCCGAATCTTTTGAGACGAGCGGGCAGGTACTCGCATAAGGCAATACTTGCTTGAGTAATTTGCCTTAGCGAGTACGCTCGCTCATCACTAGAACTGACGGTAGTGATTCTGTATTTGTCACATTACCACACATTGCAGAAATGAGCAGGAGATAGGGCACCCATTACAGCTTCTGACGTGCAACTGGAGAGGTAAATACATTTTTTTGTTTCTTTTTACTATAAAGTGGTTCAAATTAAAATCAAGGGGTCTAACTGCTGTGCCTGACCCAGTAGCTTGGACCTCCCTGTTAACCATCTCTGGTCACAAAGCGGAGTGGGCCCACAGGGGAACAATATGCAGGGTACACAAACTGCCACGCATGCTGTTCAATGTCAGGATGTAGACATAGGTGCTCTCCCTAAGCAGAAAAGCTAGGATGTAGACATGAGACACTAAATAAAAGTAAGTGTGCTGCCAGTACTGTCCTATGTCAGGAAGATTAGAGTGCATAAAAGAAGTAAAAGTAACTTTTAAGAATACAGTCAAGAAATTAATGAGGTATAAGTTACTTTGGGGTGGAGAGTTCTAGTCTTTAAGACCCAAGCAATTCTCCTGGCTGCTTGTGCTGCATCAATTGTTCACTTAAGAGACTCATGTATGCAGCTTAAAGTTACAGATGTGCTGAAGGGTGTGTCAAGCTGAACTTTTGCAACAGGGCCCATGAGACTTTAGCTACACCCCTGATAGCCAACTTTAGTCAGACACTCAACTGTAAAAAAACAAACAGCAAGATCCACTCTGATGTGGCTAACCATATTTGTGTGAAACCAAATAAGTATTCTATTCATTACTGTCGTTTATTCACAGCTAAAGGAAAACCACTCTTGTCATCCTGCAAGCCCTACCAAGCATTAAATTGCTTAGGTTCTTTTTTACACAGGACGATTGTTCGGCATTCGAGCATAGATGAATGACTGCCTGTTTACTCAGGCTGATAGTCGTTTGGTTTTTATACCTACCTACACTTAACGAACGAAGCTAATTAATTATTGCTCATCGTTCAGTCGCCATAGGCATTTACACTGAATAATCGTCATTCCGATTAGCATGGTCCAGTGATAATCTGAACGATAATCATTCCACGTGAAAGGGCCCTTAACCCCTTAGTGACTTGTTTTTTTTTTCCACTTTCGTTTTTTCCTTCCCCTTTTTAAAAAAAATTGTAACTCCTTTATTTATTCATCAACGTCGCTGCATGAAGGCTTATTTTTTGCGGGGCGAGTTGTATTTTTCAATGGTGCTATTTAATGTTCCATTTACTGTACTGAAAAACTTTTACAAAATTCTAAGTGGAGTAAAATGAAAAAAAACCAAAAACGACATTCCGCCATCTTTCCTTGCATCTTATTTCTACGGCGCACAAACTGCAACAAAATTGACATGATAACTTTATTCTATGGGTCAGTACGATTGCCACGATACCAAAATTGTATAGTTTTTTTTTTTTGCTGTACTACTTTTATTTTTTTTCAGACATTTAATTTTTTTTTTTGCCACCATCTTCGGTAATAACTTCTTAATTTTTTTTTTGTTGACGTAGATAAGCGAGGGGTCATTTTTTGCGAGATGTCCTGTAGTTTACGTTGGTACCATTTCGGAATACAAACGAGTTTTTGATCGCTTTTTATTGCATTTTTCTGGGGAGACAGGGAGAAAATGTGCATTTCTGGCGTTCTTTGTTTTTTTTTTTTTTGGACGACCTTCACCTTGCGGAGTAAATAAAGCACTACTTTGATAGATCGGACTTTTATGGACGTGGCAATACCAAATATGTATTTTTGTTTTATGATTTAGACTTTTTTTATTATAGATATGGCAAAAGGGGGGTGATTTATACTTTTATTACTTTTTTCTTTACAATTAATAAAACTTTATTGATCTTTTACTTTTTTTTTTTTTAGCTGCCCTGGGGGACCACAACTAGTGATGCTTTGATTGCTCCTGCAGTATGATGTAATGCTACAGCATTACATCACACGCAATCTGACAGGCAGTCTATCAAGCCACCCCACGGGGACGGCTTGATAGGCAGTCTGCTAAGGCAGCCCTAGGGCCTTTCAGAAGGACCCCGGGGTGCCATGACACCCATACGGCTCCCTAGGATCTCTCGCCGAGGTAGGCAGCACGGGACCCCCGAACATTGTTTGTAAGATTTAAATGCCACTGTCAGAAATGACAGCGGCATTTAAAGGGTTAATAGCCGCGATCAGCCGTGTGGCCCATTGCAGCTATTGCCCGCGGGTGTCAGCTGTAATAAACAGCTGACTCCCGCACTGTATGAAGAGAGGTCGCCAATATAGGCCATCAAAAGGCGTATCGGCAGTCGTTAAGGGGTTAAACACAACAAAACCTTTAACCCATTCCCGCTGCAGGACGTAAATTTACGTCCTGGCAGCAGGGTACACATATGATCCCGCGCTATCCCGCAGCGGGAGCCGGCTGTCAGTCACAGCCGGCGTCCCGCTGCAACAGCGGGGGGGGGGGGGGGGGCATCGGAGATGCGCCCCCCCGCTGTTAACCCCTTCCCTGCTGCGATCTAAGTAGATCACGGCAGGGAAAGGGTTCACAGAGGGAGCGCGCTCCCTCTGTGTCTCCGGCCGGCTCTCGCGATGTTATCGGTGTCCTGTACTGCCATAGCCTATGATCGCTATAGTAGGCCATAAGGCATGGCAGGGAAGAAGCCCTGCCATGCATTATCGCAGCGATCTGAGGTGTAATAGTAAAAGTCCCTCAGAGGGACACAAGTGTTGTAAAAAAAAAGAGAAAAATAAAGTTAAAAAAATAAAAATGGAAAAAAATGGAAAAAAACCCTTTTTTTATGCTTTTTCTCATATTAACATTAAAAAAATGTACAAAATTAAAAACCCCACATATTTGGTATCAACGCGTCCGTAATGACGCGTACAATACATTGAACATGCTTTTTATCCTGCACGGCAAAAAGCGTTTAGAAAAATGCTAAAAAACTGAGGCAAAATGCTAATTTTTAGCATTTTGCCTCTCATAAAGCGCAATAAAAGTGATAAAAAAACAGATATACCCCAAAATGGTACCAATAAAAAATACAGCTCGTCTCGCAAAAAATAAGCCCTCACAGAGCTCCGTACATGGAAAAATAAAAAAGTTATGGCACTTTGAATGCAGTGAGTTTAGAAAAAAATAAGAATTTCCAAAAAAAAGGTTTTTATTGTGGAAAAGTGAAAAAAACCTAAAAAAAATTTTTGGTATCGTTGTAACCGTACCGCCCCGCAGAAAAAAATGTGTTGCATCATTTATGCTGCATAATTAACGCTTTTTAAAAAAAACAAAAAATCTATGGCAGAATTGATGCGTTTTCTCTTCCTACGATCATAAAAAAAATAATAAAAGTTTTACAATGTAGTCTATGTACCCAAAAAATGGTACCAAAAAAATCTACAGTTCACCACGCAAAAAACAAGCCCTTATATGACCGCATCGACGGAAAAATAAAAAAGTTATGGCTTTTGAAAAATGGAGATGGAAAAATACCAAAAATCGCTTGGTCCTCAATGCCAAAATAGGCCATGTCATTAAGGGGTTAAACAAAAAACACTTTTTTGAGAAGACCATCCATGATCTAGAGCAGATTTCTCTGTGACCCATTTTCATTTTTCCTACATTATATACTTTGTGGGTGGTCATCTCAAAGAGGTTTTGATGTACTAGAAATCAAGTGCAATGTATTTACTGAACTTACACAAGTGGAAATAATAGTAAGTGCCTCTTGACAATACTGCCATGCCTCCTCTCCATCACACGTCTCTAGCTCTGCAGACCTTTCAGGCAATTTCAATTTTATTAGGCTGTGTAGACATTTACTGTAAAAACAAATAGATTGAATATTATACTAATTACAACACAATTTAATATTAACCCCATAATGTCACAGGATGTAAGTTTACATCCTGTTGCATTAAATACCATGCACCCAGGATGTAAACTTACGTCCTGTGGATCGCACGGACATAGAAGTGAACCCACGCCATCCCGCAGTGGGAGCCCGCTGTAACTGACAGCCCCCCGCTGTTAACCTCTTGCATGCCACAATCAATGTAGATCGCGGCATGTAAAGGGCTAATAGAGGGAACACACTCCCTCTATGACACGATCAGCCTTCCGCTATGTACCGTAATTGCAGAGTGCCAACAGACGTCAGGCAATGTCGTCCCGGCCCGCAATGGCTATTGTAACTGATAATCATTGCAGTATGAAGTGCCGCAATGCATTATAATAGCGATCATAGATTTTCTGGTTCAGGTCCCGTACAGGGGCATAAGAAAAACCAAAAAGCTTTTCTGCACAGGTTTCCCTTTTCTTATATATATATATATATATAAAGAAAAAAATTATATATATATATATATTTTGGGTATATATATATATATATATATATATATATATATATATATATATGTATATATATATGTATATATATATTTGGTATCATTGTATCTGTAACGATCTGTACAATAAATTGAACACACTATTTACAAAACCTGTACAAAATAAAATAAAAAACGAAGCCAAAATATTTATTTTGTTTATTTGGCCTTCCAAAAAAAACGCAATTATAGTGATCAAAAAGCTGTATGTACCCCAATATGGTACCAATAAAAACCATTTCGTCATGCAAAAAAAAGCCCTGACAGTGCTGTCATGGAAAACTAAAAAAGTAATGGGACTTGGAATACAGTGATGCAAAAAATTATTTCCCCCCAAAAAGGGGGTTTTATTCTGTAAAATTGGAAAAACATAAAAACAAAAAATTATAATTTATGTAGTTTTGGTATCATCATCATCGTACCAACCCACAGAAAAAAAATTATGTCTTTTATGCTGTGTGATTAACTCTGTAACAATAAACCCCAAAAAACACCGGTAGAATTGATGCTTTTTTTATCAGCCTGCCCTCCCAAAATAAATAATAAAAGTTTTACAATACATTATATGTACCCAAAAAATGGTATTAAGAAAAACTACAGTTTTTCATGCAAATAAGAAGCCCTCATATGGCCATGGTCTATGACTACTTTACACTCATTTTGCATTGACACAAGTATTGAGACCCTGTACTCAGTACTTGGTTGAAGCACCTTTTGGCCGCAATGCCAGCCTCCAGTCTTCTTGGATATGACGGCACAGGGTTTTCACACCTGGATTTGAAGATTTTCTACTATTCTAACCTGCAGATCCTCTCACGCTCTGCCAGGTTGGATGGGGGCCATTCGTGGACAACCGTTTTCAGGTCTCTCCAGAAATCTTCGATTGGGTTTAAGTCAAGGAGTTATGGTTGACCTTCTTGAAGTTTCTCTCCTCTGCACACAAGATCTTTGGAGCTCAGTCAGAGTAACCATTGGGTTCTGGGTCACCTCTCTTACCAAGGCTCTTCTTTCCCAATTACTTAATTTGGTGGATCGACCAGCTGTAAGAATTATGGAGGCCACTATGCTCTGGGGAACTTTCAGTGCAGCAGAAAGTTTTTTTTTTGTAGGTTTCTCCAGATTTGTGCCTCCACACAATCCTGTCTCTAAGATCTACAGTTATTTCTTTCCTCCTTATGACTTGGTTTTGGAATAGTGCTGCTGTGGGAAATTTGGTACCATCTTCCATTTCCATGCCAAAATACAAAATCGCAAAAGTTTCAAAACAGATTTGTTAAACCTCTTAGTGGTCACCCCATAGTGTTTTTACATCCTGCAGCTGCAGGATGTGTATGGAGAGAGATCACGCTTCCTTGACTTCCTTAAGCTGCCTGTCCATGGCCTATAGTTAATTGCGTTACCTGCGGCAATAATCTGGCCGTGGGTAACGCAGTGAACGCTTTCCATAGCGTTGCTATGAAAAGCACAGCCCCGCTGTCCACGAGTGGGGAATCATAGTGATTCTCCGCTCGCGGGATTTAAATCGCAGCATGCTGTCAGATAGGTTCACCGCAGAGAACTGACAGAGGCCTTCCCTCCCTCCCTCCCCCGCGGCAGAATATCGCTAGCGATATTCCGTCACGGCCGTGAACAGGCGGCTTTATACACCTCAAATGTGAAATGTACTGAGGTGGATACAGAAAGCCTATTCGTACAAACAGCAGGTAGCGCTATTCCAAGTCCTGAAATATTTGGGTATATAAACAATATTGTGAGTAAATTCGAGAAAGTGTAACTAAAGGCTGAATTTAACTCTAAACAAATTTCTTTGTAGGACACACCCCGTAATATGTGAAGACATAAAATTATCTAGGAGTAAAATGCATAACTTTAAAAAGTAGAAGAAATGACTATATCCAAACAGTCCTAGATCCCAGCACAGGTAAATGCCATACCTTATCTTGTGGACATCTAATGAGTCCTGCTTCTTATGTAGAGTTAAAGCAGCCTGTAATACTTTCTTGCAAATTGATGGATAATATGCTGGAGCTTCCATGGATAAAGCTAAAATGGTGTAAAATAGTGAATAGAAAAGAAACCTAGTGATAAATAATGCCAGACAGACAAGATTATATAATGCATGTAACAGACTGTATATTCTCATATTTATTTCTAATGCAAAATCCTATAATATTGTTGAAATATTAAAGTTTTCCCCTAACAGACTAAGAAATCCTGGAGCTTAAAAGGAGTTTACCATTTTCTATTTAATTGTGCCGTCCATGTGGACTTTTTGCAGGAAAACGCAGGCATTGAAATGCATGTAGTTTTGATTTTTCCTTCACTAACGGATACGAATTGTGTATAACCACGTTATCACTAAGCAATGGCGCGGGAAATAAAAACAAACAAAAACCTGTAATGCGCATGATCGCCTGCAAGCCTTGGCGGCTATATGCAATTCAGGTTAGTGCCATACGCAGTGTCTCTGTCTCCGGTCATGTGAGCCCGGCCTTACTGTTTTAAGTTTTTAATTTATTTAGTTATATAATAAGAAATTATACAATTACTATTACTACAGACAGAGCAGGCCACAGGCTATACTATTCTACTGTACAAATATGGGCCAAAATTGCATTATTTCCTGTTCCTATTATCTCCTCTGCACCCTGAACCAATGATGAGAAAGAGGTGTGTCCTAGGCGTCTTCAGATTAGGCATTTTAGCTAAACTCTGTGAAATTCCAACCCTCATCTTAGGCATTTTTAACATCCCCACTAATGACCCCGTCTCCCCATCTGCCTCTCAGCTTCTTTCGCTGACCTCTCACAACCTCTCCGTCTCACAGGGATGGCAATACTCTCGATCTGGTCTTCCTTCGGCTCTGCTCTGCTTCCCACTTCACTAACTCCACTCTTCCACTCTCGGACAATAACCTCCTCTCTTTCTCTGTCAAGCTCCCTAACATCTCTCCAGACCCTCCTACCTACCGTACCTACAGGAGCCTTCAGGCCATTCACACCCAGGACTTTGCTGAGTCCCTACAGTCCACTCTGTCCCCTATCTCTCTCCTCTTCTGCCCCAACCTGGCTGCCGCACACTACGACACTGCTCTCAACCGTGCCCTGAATGAAGCAGCACCCCCGTGACCCAAGCCATCCGATGCCGACTGCGGAACCCTGGCTCACGCCCCAAACGCTTTTCATCCGGCAGTGCTCGAGAAGTGCTGAATGGCTGTGGAGAAAATCGCAAAGGTCCGTGGACTCTCCATTACAAATTCATGCTCAGAACCTACAACCTCGCCCTCCACCACGCCAAACAAGTCTACTTCACCTCTCTCGTCTCCTCACTATCGCACAACCCTAAACGGCTCCTTGATACTTTTCACTCAGCCCTAAACTGCAGCCTCCGGTGAGGGATCTCAGTGCTGAAAAGCTGGCTGCTTACTTCAAAAAGAAAATTGATGACATCCGTCAGGAAATAACTTCCCAATCTCAGACTAGCTCCGACGCTAGTCTCATCAATACTGCATCTAGCTCCTGCTCACTGTCTGTACTCAGACCAACAACAGAGGAAGAAGTCTCTAAATTGCTTTCCTCTGCTCGCCCCACCACCTGCGCTAGCGACCCTCTCTCCTCACACCTCGTCTTGTCCCTCTCTCCAGTGGTTATCTCCCATCTCACCACTATATTTAACCTCTCTCTGACCTCTGACATCTTTCCCTCTTCTTTCAAACACGCCATCATATCCCCACTGCTAAAGAAGCCGACTCTTGGTGAGACTGATGCTGCCAACTACTGACCCATCCCTAATCTCCCCTTCATCTCCAAACTACTAGAACACCTGGTTTATTCCTGCCTTGTAAGCTACCTATCAGAGAACTCTCTTCTCAACCCCCTACAGTCTGGCTTCCGACCCCTACACTCGACAGAAACTGCCCTTACAACAAGGGTGTCAAACGAGGGGCGATTACTCCCTACTGATCCTCCTCGACCTCTCTGCAGCATTCAACACTGTTGACAACAAACTCCTCCTCAGTATGCTTCGCTCCATCGGCCTAAAAGACATTGCTCTGTCCTGGTTCTCCTCATACCTATCTGACAGCTCCTTCAGAGTTTCCTTTCCTGTCTCTACTTTCACTTCTCTTCCCCTTGAGTTAGGGTCCCCCAGGGCTCTGTCCTCGGCCCCCTCCTTTTCTCCATCTACACAGACCCTATTGTAAAAACCATCAGGAGATTTGGCTTCCAATACCACCTGTATGCTGATGACACCCAGCTATACACCTCTTCCCATGACATCTCTGCACTTTTCCTTCAAAACATCACCAACTGTCTATCCGCTGTCTCTAACACTATGTCCTCTCTCTACCTAAAACTAAACCTCTCTAAAACTGACCTATTGGTGTTTCCGCCCTCTACTAACCGACCTCATCCTGACTTCTCCATCTCAGTGTGTGGCGCTATGATAACTCCCAGACAGCATGCCCGCTGCCTTGGGGTCATATTCGACCCTACATTGCCTCCCTCATTTTAATCCATCACCCAGCCCGGGCTCTCCGCTCTGCTAACGAAAGCAGACTGAGCAGCCCTTTAATTCGAACCTCTCATTCCCACCTCCAAGACTTCTCCAGAGCAGCACCAGTCTTCTGGAACGCACTACCAAAGGCTATCTGGGCAATCCAGGACTTGCAAAACTTCAGGCGTGCTCTAAAAACCTACCTCTTCAGGGAGGCATACTACATCCCCTAAACCAAACTCCTCTGTACTCCGCCTGATAATATGCTCCCTGACCTATTGTCTGCAATCCCTGCTAGCCACCATCAACTGCCCCTGCAGTCATACCGATCCTGGCATCACATGACTGAACGTCTGACCATTGTTTATATGTATAACATCCCTCACTCTCCTCCTCACTACAACAAGCACAGCTCCAGCCCCTTTACCTTCTGTATCACCCCATTATTTGTAGTATGTAAGCTCGTTGGAGCAGGATCCTCACCCCTATTGTTTCCATCAACTGATTACTATGTAACTGTGGTTCTGTAATTTTTGTACTTTTGTCTTTCTGTAGTTTCCCTGTCTTTGTAAGCGCTGCAGAATATGTTGGCGCTATACAAATAAAGATTATTATTATTATTAGCTCTATTCAAAATGACAGCTCTGTCCTAATAGAGATGTGCTAAAAGTAGCTATGGAGCAAGATGTGAGGATAATAAATAGCAGGTCCTTTGTAGGTACTGGCCTAGATATCAATTTTGAGCTACTGACTGGAGGGTCACTTTCATGAAACATTTAAGAATATTTCCACATGTACTGTATAAGAAAACAAATCTCCGGAATGTGATGCAAAAAGAGCCTAATATTATGAACTGGCTTGACACCCTTAGGCCCAAACTAAGCTGTTTAGAAAGGGTTATCCAGTGAATATTTTTTTAAACAAAGTCAGGGAATGCTTTAAAGTAATAAACAAGCCTGTACTCACCTGTTTAGTCCCTCCACCTCTCTGATCCCCCTCCGTCCCTGCTTACGTCTGGGCAACTAATTACATGCTGTCTAAGCATGTTACCGATGAGGCCAGTGATTGGCTGCAGCAGTCATGTGCTTACATAGCACATGATCAGCTGCCCAAAAGTGGGCAGTGGGTACTAAATGGGCGGGTATAAGCTTGTTACTTATTTTAAAACATTTCCTGATTTTTTATTTAAAAAAATAAAATCACATGGCAACCCCTTTAAAAACTTTTGGAGTAAACTAAAACACTGCTTGTATAATCTCTCTGTTTGCCCAATAAATATCACTTAGGCTGGCTTCTCACGGTCGAGAAAACCTTGCAAGATTTGCGCATTTTTAGATGCACATGTCTAGCAGAAATATGAACCCTATTCACATACACATGAGCAATGTTTTCCTGTATGGTACCGCAATGCAATGCTATGCTGGAAACAAATCGTGGTATTTTCTATCTGGCTGCGTGCTCTTGCATCACAGCCCCATTGTTTTGAAAGCAATGGAAGAACTCCACAATCCTCTGCCGCGGCTATTACAACCTGTGTGCACATTATATTGGGTTTACTAACTATTTAGCCAGAATGTCTGTGAATTCCCAACTAACAATCATCAGTTACTACCTCCCTACTGATTGGATCAGAAAAAACAATGCAACATGGGAAGGGAGGGAAAAGAATGACGGGACAGTGAACTGTGAAGAATGGTAGGTTTGTGACGCACCCCCTGTCTGAAAGTGGATTGCAAACTGCAGGACAGCAGAAAAATGGGGAAGATCACCTGAAAAACTGAACTTTAGAACATGAAACAGGGTACAAACAGCAACAAATAAGAGGGTAAGGAGAACCTAGTATACTTTAGAAGACTTGTTGAAAACTCAGGTACACTTTAATTTTTCCACCATTTTCAGGTATAGAAACTAGAAAGAGTAATACATATGGAGCATTTTCCTGTCTGCAGGGAATTTAATTCCACATAAGCTATGAGTTGGCATAAATTTGTATTATAATTTCTACCAGTTTTTGGCATAAATTATAGTAAATATGTTGTCCTGTAGTTTTCCCCACTCTTTCACACTAAGCCTGCCCAAATGTCTTGCCAATTAAGGAAAAAGGGAGCAAAATTTGCAAATTTCTGCATAACTGTGGCATGCGCAAAAGTTTGTGACTCTTATGTTATAATTGTAGTACACAGCCATATGGTATAAATGTAGCAAACACTATCTTGACACTTGGGCCGCCTGCACACAGGCGGGACGGACCCCGCATGAGGGATTCTCGCAGCGGAGTTCGACCTGGTGCCCGGCTGGTGACCCTGCGTACCTGTCCAGCGGCGTCTTTCTGTGCTGTGGATGTGCCGGCAGTCGCGCATGCGCAGTAGGCACTGGGGCTAGGCGATGACACGGATCCTGCGATACTTCTGCAGTACTCACTGTGGAAGTTCCGCGGGACAAACGGCTTCCATTGACTTCGATGGAAGCCATCTGTGCATAGCCCGCACAGAAACACAGCATGCCGCAATTTCAGTTGACCGAAGTGGCCTCCTGGCCTGCTCCGGGTCACGCTTGATTAGTGCAAGAGACATGTTAATTCAAGTCAAGTTCCTGCACAGAATCTATTATACTCCCACTTGCTTGTGAACCATGAGCCTAATCCACAATACGGTCTGTCCAAGATGCTTGATGAGTGCGGAGACAATTATGCACATGTTTTGGGAATGCTATGTTTTGCAGACCTATTGGAGGGATGTCCTCAAATTTATGGAGATGCACCTAGGGGCCCTGCGCATCCTGCAACCTAAAATGTGTCTCTTTGGCTTTGTGGAAGACATTCCAGTTGACACAGTAACACGCACTCTATAGAAATTGCTGTTCTTTTATGCTAAAAAAGCGATATTGCTTAACTTGAAACAGCCAAAAAAACCTACCAGGGCTACTTGGTAACGTGAAGTAAATGGGGTCATCCTTCTATATATACTGACATACATGGCCCGAGGTTGCCCTGTCAAATTTGCTAGAATATGGGGCCGATGGGTTGACTGCACTAATACTGCATCAGACGTAACTGACTAACCTCTCAGCCAGGAGAAACTTGAAGGTCTCTCCTTTCTCACTCCTCGTTATGCACGAGGATGCTAAATACTTAGTGCGGAAACAGTCGTACTATGGGTAAAACTTTTTTTACCCATAGTACGACTTTTTTATGCTCAGTTATTAGGATTTCTCATGAAGGATTCCCGCAGCGGAGTGTCCGCAGTGCCCAGCTGGTGACCCGTGTACCTATGTTTCTGTGCTGTGGATTTGTCGGCTGTCCCGCATGCGCAGCAGGCACCGGCGCTAGGCAATGACGCGGATCCCGCGACACTTCTGCAGTACTCACTGCGGAAGTGCCGCAGGACGGACGGCTTCCATTGACTACGTCTGTGCATAGCTTGCACAGAATCGCAGCATGCCACAATTTCTCCTCGGCAAGCAGAAAATCGCAATCGGCTCCGCAATGCAAATCCACCCATGGAGGAGACCTTACTGCATTAAATGCAGAGTTGCAACAAACCATAAATTGACTTTTTAAATGGCTTTTGCTGTGTTGTCAGTTTATAGTTTACTGCAACTGTGCATTTAACACATTGACTGTCAACATAACGTTTGCTACATCTGTACATTTTCTTTTTCATCATTTAACTTTTTTTAAACAATAGTGATATATTTTCACATATACTCAAGCACTGGTAATCATTGCATAAAGTATATATATATCTATGTAACATTAAAGTTTAATAGTGCTTTTTTTTTAGCAATTGTCCTTGATCTTCTCTTTTCTTAGCTTTATTTTGTTGTTGTGCTGGAATATACGGTAAGTTTTGTCCACATTATTGATTTTGTTCGGCACCAGTGGTGAGGTGTTATTTCTGTTGCATTTGTTCACATTTTACTAACTTTTTGTAATTTATCAGATGTTTATATAAACTTTCACTTATGTACCTTTTCACAATAATAAGAGTTTGCACCTGCATTTTACTTACATGCAATAGATTCCAGAGTTTTAATGTCCAGGCTTGGCAAAGTCCACACCGACTCCAATACAGCCTCTAACCCAGGATCATTTAATTTTGCCCTTGCTTCAAATTCATAAAGAAGCAAAATAATCTCAGTAGGGTCTGAAGAAAACTCACCTAAGGAAAAGGAAAAAAAGACTTTAAAAGCATCTGCTGTCTGTTCAATTACTATCAGAACGGTTTTGAGGTGTTTGGACGGTCTAAGATGGGAGCACTGGTAAACATCTGCTTCAGTTTAATGAAAGCCTTCTCGGTTTCGGAGACCAATTATTGGGGTTAGCACTAGAGATGAGCGAGCATACTCGGAAAAGCACTACTCGCTCGAGTAATTTGCTTTATCCGAGTATCGCTGTGCTCGGGTCTGAAGATTCGGGTGCCGGCACGGAGCGGGGAGCTGCAGGGGAGAGCGGGGAGGAACGGAGGTAAGATCTTTCTCTCCCTCTCTCCCGCCCGCTCTCCCCTGCTCCCCGCTGCGACTCACCTGTCAGCCGCAGCGGCACCCGAATCTTCAGGGATGAGCACAGCGATACTCGGATAAAGCAAATTACTCGAGCGAGTAGTGCTTTTCCGAGTACGCTCGCTCATCTCTAGTTAGCACCCTTATGTGTCTGTCAAGAAAGAAAAACAAGGGTTCATCTGCTGTACTAGTTGGCAAATCCAAGGAAGCGGATGGCTTCAAGCAGAGAGGCTTTGCCAGTTTACGACAGCAGACCGTTTTTCTGGGTCCTGGGCTGAGATCATATACTTAAAAAATGGCAGGCTGATTTGCTCAAATAAGCATTTTTCTAGCTTGGCATATAAGCATGAAGTTATGACGTCAGCCCTGTAAGACAGTGTTCACATGCCTGCAACGAGACTTGGTCAGATTAAAATATCAATATGTCATCAAAATTAGGGGACAGCGCTCTGGAATATAATATGAATTCTAATGAACTAGTATATATATAATAAAAACAGGGAATTACCTGGTGTATACAGACAAACCCAAAAACATTTCAGGCTGACCGCAACACCCAGACAGCGTCTCAGTGATTAATGAAATATTAACTGTCCTTATGTACGTTGTACATCCACCAGAAATGGAGAGAAGCTGAATCAACACCAGATACCACGTAGAGCAATCCGGGAAAAGCAATGCAAAGTATAAAAATTCATCCTGCGCTCATAAGGAGTAGGGTAAATGAAGAAGGTCCGAAAAAGGAACTTACTTATGGGGAGGTCTCATGTCCTCGAGGCTCCCCTATATAATGGGATTCAAGCCAAATGGGTGGATCCAATTAGGTTAGTTATTTTAATGGTTCAAGTAATTAAATTAAAAGACAAAATAAAGGGCAATATCAAGGAAGTTACAAAAATGCGACTCGTTTCAGGTACCCCTTTATCAAGCATGAATAAGATGATATCTTGACTTTTATAGTATTTAGTGATCCAGTAATTCTAGTATGGGTGGCGATTTCCCAGGAGCTGTGCACATGGGTGATGTCACGTGTCACGTTCAGTTGACACTGCACATAGTCCATGAATAAACTATAGTCCACGGTTTGCTTGTCACCCTGGGCGGGCGCACCAGGATGACGTCCTGCTTGAGCAACATTGAGTTCCAGACTGCGTTCCACAAACCAGGGTGACGTCACGTGGAACCTTTCTGTAACGTCGCATTCCAGCGTATGCTCCACAAGACGTTGAGTGACGTCTTCAGAGCATTGATGTTTTATAGATGAGTGTTTCAAAAGGAATATATTTATCAATTGAGCACTCAATTCAAAAGGAAAATAGTTAATGAAGAAATGAAATGTTAAAATGTTCCAATACACTATTGTTATTGACAGGACCAGCGGCTCTCTGGGGCTCAGTGCCCGCACCGCTGGTCTTGTCACCCAGGCTGCTGGGGTACAGCGCAGGGGAGTCCCGGTCCTTGCGACCTCCCTGGCCGCCGCCGCGGTCCCGTGCTCAGGGGGCGGCGCCTGGGCAATTGGGTTGCTGGGAACGTGGCAGATGCCGTCCCGTGCCACGTCCCTGTCGCCATGATACCCTGATTAGCATGCTCGGCACTCGTTGCTGGATGTCTGGGTCTTGCTGCTGTCAGGCTCCCTACCCTGATCAGCTGCTGGGGCGGGAGTCCTGACAGCATTTAAACTGCTCAGTTCCTTATGAAGATTGCCAGTGTATGTTTGTCTCCAGGCTACACCTGCATTTTTGGATTGTATTCCTGGCTTTTGACCCTCTTGCTTTGGACCGGACTTCGCCTTGCCTGACCCCTTTGTTCTGCATATTCTCCAGTTGCCGACCCAGATTGCCCGACTTGCCTTTGTTTTTGTGTGTACCTTGTTTTGTCTGTAAGTCTGACTTTCTGCCCGTCATCCCTACCGAGGCTAGGGACTGTCGCTCATTTGTCACCCTAGGGCCTAGCCTAGGGGGGCAAGTAGGAAGGAACAGGCGTTGCAGGTATTTCAGGGACTCCCAGTTTCCAGGACCCCAGTTCCATGACAGTTATTTAGTTGATGCTGAACAAATGTTTAGAATATGCTCTAAATTTGGTATTAAAATACTTTTCAGCTTGAATAAATGGATGCATTTGCATACACGTACATACATAAAACAACCAAAATTATTAGCAAAATCATTAACCCCTTAGTGACGGCGCTATCGTAAAACTACGTCCTGCTGTTGCAGAACGTGTATGGAGGGAGGTAGCGCCGCTATCTCCCTCCATACAGCGCGGGCGTCAGCTGTTTATTACAGCTGACACCCGCGGGCAATAGCCGCGCTCGGCCGTTCGGCCGATCGGGGCTATTAACCATTTAAATGCCGCTGTCAATTCTGACAGCGGCATTTAAATCCCCTGAGCGCTGTTCGGGGGTCCCGCACGGCCCCCCCGCGGTGAGATCGGGGGAGCCGTGCAGGTGTCATGGCAGCCGGGGGCTTAATGAATGGCCCCAGGGCTGCCTTAGCAGACTGCCTATCAAGCCATCCACACAGGGTGGCTTGAAAGACTGCCTGTAAAAAAGCAGTATGACGTAATGCTATAGCATTACGTCATACTGCAGGAGCGATCAAAGCATCGCATGTTAAAGTCTCCCAGGGGGACTTCAAAGTAAAGTAAGAAAAGAGATCAATAAAGTTTTTTTAAATTGTAAAAAAAAAAAAGTTATAAAAGTTTAAATCACCGCCCTTTTGCCATATCAATTATTAAATAATCTAAATCATAAAATAAAAATATGTATTTGGTATCGCCGTGTCCGTAAAAGTCTGATCTATCAAAGTAGTGCATTATTTTTCCTACACGGTGAACGTCGTCCAAAAAAAAAAATAAAGAATGCCAGAAATACACTTTTTTAGTTACCCTGTCTTCCAGAAAAAATGCAATAAAAAGCGATCAAAAAGTTGTATGTATTCCAAATTGATACTATCGGAAACTACAGGACATCCCGCAAAAATTGAGCCCTTGCACAACTACGTCGACAGAAAAATAAAAAAGTTATTGCGCGCACAAAATGACCGCAGAAAATAATTGAAAAAAATTAAATATCTTTTTAAAAAAATACAAGTACTACAGCAAAAAAAAACTATATAAGTTTGGTATCGTAGTAATCGTACTGACCCATAGAATAAAAATATCAGGTCGTTTTTGTTGCAGTTTGTGCGCCGTAGAAACAGGACGCACCGAAAGATGGTGGAATGTGTTTTTTTTTCCCATTTCTCTCCGCTAAGAATTTTTTAAAAGTTTTTCAGTAAATTACATGGTACAATTAATAGTGCCATTGAAAAATACAACTCGTCCCGCAAAAAACAAGCCCTCATACAGCGACGTCGATGGATAAATAAAGGAGCTACGATTTTTTAAATGGGAGTAGGAAAAAACAAAAATGGAAAAAAGCAAAAAAGCTCTGTCACTAAGGGGTTAAAATATCAAATATAAATATTGGGAATAATAATATAATAATCTTTATTTGTATAGCGCCAACTTATTCCACAGTGCTTTCGAGGCACATAGGGAACACGAACAATACGAAAATTACGAAAATAACAAAAGCTACGTGTGAAATAAAATCAAGTAAAGGAAATTACTGCACAAGATCCTATAGGATTAAGAACATTAGTATAAACGGGGTAATTTAGAATGTACATAGGTTTACAAATAGGTTAAAACAAGCTGATTTAGATAAAATTATAAATAAAATGTTAATATTGCTTTTATATATAAAATGCTCAAATTTTTTATGGCACCTCCTTTAGACTCCTTGGCAGAAGGCAGTTTAACTGAAAGATCTGAAACATTTATTTTTCTTTCAGTCTTGCAAAATTACCATTTTCAATTTTTTCAACAGTAGTAACCGAAATGTTTTGACACACTGTGTTGGAGGTAGCCATTTGGGATATTGGAACGATGTTGACTCATCCTTATTCTCAAGGTGTTGGTTGTTTTGCCTGTATAGCAAAGATTGCAGGGACATTCCATTAGGTAAATGACATATGCTGAACTGCCGCGGATTTCTCCTTTTGCTACTGTCTATGAGTCTTGGATGCTGACTCTTCCTGTGGCTTGCACATTACTGCCGGGTCCCACCTTATTGGTTAACGGAGAAGTGCTGCTTGCAAATATTCTTCATACAAGTCTTTAAATTTGATAGTGGGGCGGTATCGGATGGTGAAATTTATTTTACACCATGTTAAATTATCTTGCAACATTTACACCTTTTTGATCCACAACGGTAGGATCCAAAAATACCATTAGGGGAATTAACCCTGGTGGACAAAAAAAAAAAATAACCTGGGCATGAGGGGGCCAAGATATTTTTAAGGGTTTTGTTTCTTTGGAATACAGTTTTCGTTTTTTGGGGGGATCTTGTTCCCAAGGAAGGGATGCCCCTTCAAGATACCCCAATGTTTAAATAGATTTTAGATCAGCATGTTTGGTATTAAATTGTGTAATAAAAACAGTTTAAAAAAATTCAATTTCCTTTTCTTTCTAAAGTGCATTGTTTGGTGTTGTAACGTCAGGGATTAACTAGAAGGACTTTCGTGTAGGCTGAATCAATAAAGGCCTTCAGGTAACTTTTTTCTTCAAAGCGTTTTTAAAGAAAAAGTGCCTGCTCATTAAAAATTTGAGTGGTGATACAATTTTTATGAATCCACTTGAACTGACCAATATTTATCTTCCATTTCCTCACATGGCCACTGGTAAAATCAAGGTAACTATTCGCATCTACATTTGTAAAAAAAAAGTTTTGTTCTGCATAATCTCATCTTGGATGTTAAAGGGGTTGTCCCGCGAAACAAAGTGGGGGTATACACTTCTGTATGGCCATATTAATGCACTTTGTAATGTACATTGTGCATTAATTATGAGCCATACAGAAGTTATTCACTTACCTGTTCCGTTGCTGGAGTCCCCGTCTCCATGGTGCCGTCTAATCTTCAGCGTCTAATCGCCCGATTAGACACGCTTGCGCAGTCCGGTCTTCTCCCTTCTGAATGGGGCCGCTCGTGCCAGAGAGTGGCTCCTCGTAGCTCCGCCCCGTCACGTGTGCCGATTCCAGCCAATCAGGAGGCTGGAATTGGCAATGGACCGCACAGAAGACCTGCGGTCCACCGAGGGTGAAGATCCCGGCGGCCATCTTCACAAGGTAAGTAAGAAGTCACCGGAGCGCGGGGATTTGGGTAAGTACTACCCAGTTGTTTTTTTTTATCCCTGCATCGGGTTTGTCTCGCGCCGAACGGGGGGGCTATTGAAAAAAAAAAAAACCCGTTTCGGCGCGGGACAACCCCTTTAAGTTCTAAGTCCAAGAAAACAATTTTTGCAGTGTTAATGGTGCTTGTGAATTCTAAGCTCCAGTTATCACTATTAAGACCATCAGTAAATGATAAAAGTTCAGACTCCTCTGCATCCCAGATGAAGAAAATAACATCAATATATCTATTATAAAAGATTTTATTTTTTTCTTGTATTTCTCTTTTGAATGCTCTCATGTAGAGGTTGGCACAGCTAGGGGCAAATTTGGTCCCCATAGCTGTGCCTTTTAGTTGGAGTAAAAATTGGTCTCTGTATTTAAAATAATCATTATTTAACTGAGTCTACCAGGAAAACTCTGGTGATGTGGCATTAGAGGATCATCTTCTAAACATAACTGCATGGCTTCTAGGCCCTTGCTATGTGGAATATTTGAGTATAAAGATTTTAAGTCCATCACTGACCCTGAGCTTATCAATAATACATTTACTAATTCTATACAATTCTGTATACATCTAAACTCAATTGCCCTGGGGAGGACCTAAGCACTTATTAACACTATTACATTCCCCACATTGCCCCAGAGTAGCGCGACTATGCTAGATGGGAACTTAGAGCTAGAGGAGATAGTAGAGGCTATCTAATCCTTCCCGAACAGGATATCCCTTGGCCCCGATGGACTCCCAATAGAGTGGTACAAAAGAAACACAATTTATAGCCCTGAAACTCCTCAAAGTATTCTTCGGGAAGGGATCCTGCCAGCAACCATGCGTGCGGCCCTGATAGTTTTAATTCCCAAACCCAGGGATACGACCCATTTCTCTCCTTAATAATAATATTAAAATCCTAGCAAAAATACTGGCAATATGCATCAATAAAGCCCTTAGCCACATCATACACATGATCAATTGGAATTCATGTCGGGCAAGAGTGCAACCATGAATATTAGACGACTTTTCACTAACGTTTGCATTATCACACTCCAGTCGGGGGAAGCATACTCTGGTGTTCATCGACCAAGCTAAGGCCTTTGATTCAGTGGAATGGAAATATCTGTGGGAGGTGATAACTCGTTTCGGGTTTGGGGCTAGCTTCATTAAATGGGTGCAAACACTACTATCTCCCAGTGGCTCGGATACGCACAAATACCTATACATCTAAACAGTTCTCCCTGCCTAGAGGAACACGTCAGTGCTGCCCTCTCTTTGCGATTCCAATCGAACCACTAGCGATCCCAATCAGAACGTCGGCCAAGGTTACAGGGTTCCAGCTGAGGGCATATGAAGAACAGGTGGCACTATGTGCGGACGATACACTTTTATTCCTGATCGCGGTACTCTCTATTTTTAACACATTTAGAATATACTCTGGGGTGCAGGTCAATTGGTATAAAACTGGGCTGCTAGCAATCAATGCCCCTGCAACTTTTTTGGTCCTCTCCGCCCCCTGAGGTGGACAGACAGGGTTACTTACCTTGGGATAGTGGTGCGAAAGTCTGCCAACCATTTCTATGCAGACAACTTTGCCCCACAGTTGGAGTGGGCAGGAGTTATGGCAACCTGATGGGCTTCACTCCCACTAATAGTAGATCGCATACACCTAAGCAAAATGAAACTATTACCTACATTTCTATATATATATATATATATTCCAGAACATGCCAATTTTGATCCCAGAAAAGTTTTTTACGGCTCTCCGAAAGATATTCCTCTGCATACTGTGGCGAGGATCCACCCCGAGAATTAAGCTAGAAACTCTCTTATCTGCCCATGCAGAGAGGGGGACTAGCTTTCCCCCCCTATTTTCACTACTACTACCTGGCTAGTCAGCTTGTGTGCGCGGGGTGGTGGCTGTCCTCTACTGAGTACAACATTTTACTTCCACTGTTACTCATAAATACAAGTTTTTCCAAACAATATTTTTAATCAATGTCAATTAAATTCCATTATATAAGGGGGTCTTGACGACATGAGACCTACCCCATAAGTAAGTTCCTTTTTTGGACCTTTTTCGTTTACTCTATTCCTTATAAGCGCAGGATGAATTTTTATACTTTGTGTTTGCAATATGTCATCAAGATACACAATGATGGAGGAATATAGGAGATCATGGAGCACATCATTTACAAATTCTTGAAACACAGCAGGAGCCGTTGCACAAACTGAAAAATATAATGAGGTATTCATAATGTCTATTGCTGGTGTTTAATGTGGAATCCCTTCCGTATTCTGAAAAGATTGTAGACCCTGCGGGGATCTAATTCAGTGAAGACAATAGCACCTTGGAGTCTATCGAACAACTCGGAGATTAGAGGTATCAGGTATTTGTTCTTTACTGTGACTGCATTAAGTCCTCTGTAGTCAATACATTGTCATAGGGAACCATCTTTCTTTTTCATGAAGAAAAACCCTGTGCTAGCTGGTGAGGAAGACTTCCAGGTAAAACCCCTTTCAAGATGTGGAGCAGTTGTTTTTATGATAACAGTGTTAGAAGACAGAAGTGAAGGGCAGTATGGAGTAAGCAGTTCAGTCAGAGAGGAGCCAAGATGGACACGGAGGAAGCGGATAGTCATGTGAAGCCCTAGCACACAGCTTCTTTCCCTCCTCTGCCCTGCTGTAATTAGGACACGTTATATAAACTTTCAAGAAATCCGGTATATAGCTGCTCATAAATTACCCTGATGCTGAGAGAAACTGTTTGTTTTTCCAAACCTGAAGTCCGTTCAAGCCAGCTCTGCTTTCTACCAGACAGCAACACCCATACAAAGGTTCAGACAAGCGGTAGAGAATCTTCCTAGGAATTCTGTGAGTACTAAAGAAAATATGGATATGCGTTTCATGGTCGATAAATTTTGGTTAGTTGGAAGAAAGGGGTATTTTCTCATCAGTTCTCTCTCTACATATAGCTCCCCCCCTAGCTTAGATGTTGCCTCCCCAAGGCTTGTTTACCCATGTATAAAGTGTTAAACTGTATATATGCAAATTGTATATGCAATTTCTGGTGTTTAATATCAAGGCAGACAACCACGTGCCTGAAAAGTGGTGTGCCTGTCATTTGCCTACATACACAGGTTAGTCTTATTTCACTACCAAGCACTTTTAATCCAGGTACTGGCATGACGTTATTTGTCCAGATCCTGTTGTATACCTTCAATGGTGCTCAAGATTACAAAGAGCATGCTGCACTCATTGCCACCGTAACACAGCTTCTCAGACACATCTTAAAAACCACTCAGAGTGCAGGCCTCTTCCCACTTGTCGAATGTTGCAGCATATTGTGGAGTTAGGCCTGGAAGCTGTGGAGAAACTTGGGGTTCCAGGACTAAAGCAACAAGACATGGATGTGAGAACGAGTGCTCCAACAAGAAATTTGCCCAATGTGCCAGTCGATGACTGTCGAATGCAGACAGAGTCAAGGAAGTCCCAACACCAGCAAGTTTATGGCCCTGTGCAGAACAAGCAGGGAAATTTTCTCTCTAAGCAGAATCTCGATTTACAGTTTGAGAGGGATGATGATAGACCTGACATCAGACAGGATCTTGCCATGCACAGAAGTGACAGACACAGGCTGCTTCAAGAGTATCCTGTTCTTGACCACCAGTTCCTAGCGGATGAAATTTCCAGCTAAGGTAGAATCCAGGTATGCCTCTATAGAGAAGTGCATGTCACCACAAGTCAGAGATGCAGGAACAGAAATTCTGGAAAGGACTAAGTGTCACTTAGGGCAGCCTCTCCTACTGGTCCTAGATGGTGGAGATTCCCTGGCTTCACTGGGAAAGATCTCAGGAGTGTCCATTGCCACCATAGTACAAACACATTTTGTGCTCGCCTCAGACGTCGTTCGTATGAAAACTTGTATGAGGCTGAAGTAACCAGGAGAAAATAGAAGCCAGATAGATTTTCTTTTGTTTGCA
Organism: Eleutherodactylus coqui; assembly: GCF_035609145.1. NCBI lineage: Eukaryota > Metazoa > Chordata > Amphibia > Anura > Eleutherodactylidae > Eleutherodactylus > Eleutherodactylus coqui. Next base: position 42,787,925 of record NC_089846.1, on the reverse strand, counting down.
GACAACTTCACTGACATGCTCTCTAAAACACATCAATTTTTGAGGCCAGGGAGCTAAGTATGATCCCTGCCAGCCAGTTTGTCTTTGGTTCTGCTGAAAAGCCCCTCGTAAAATGCTGCCCGAAGTGTTTGGATATTCCATTCCAGTTCTGCAGCCAGTGTGCGAAACTGGATGGCATACTGACCAGCTTTGCTAGACTCTTGGCACAGCTGTAGAAATGCAGAAGCAGTAGAAAAAAACTCAGCCTGGATCCTCAAATGCAATGTTGACGAGCGGTCTGAACTTCAGTAGTCATAGGACTCTTGCGCTCCCATAATGGAATCGCCCAGGCTAGGGATTCACCATACAACAGAGAGATAATATAGATAAGCTAATCTTAGTTAGGTCAGTTTCCAGTTCAAAAGGACACAGATTTAAAAATCCTCGGCAGGACTTTGTCTCTCAAAGACAAAGAGCGACAGTAGCTATGATTCAGAAGCAGGAGCAGATACAGAAGGCAGAGGCATAGACTGAGCAGCTAGCTGAGTGAATAAGTGATTAGTCAGCTGTGTGACCTCTTGTGAAGCAACCTGGGAAGCTACTTGGATAGCTGCTTGTGCAGACAACCCCAGAAGCACACAAACTGGGGCTCTATCACAATGGTAAAAGACCAATTGCTTGGGCTTCAATCCAAGGGTATGGATGCCTAATATAGGAGATGCAGGGACAGGGTTGGAGGTAGACTGGTTAGAGAGCATGCACTGGCCCTTTAGGAAAGGGAGTTGGAGAACGTGTGAGCTTTATGAGAAGGAGAGACGCAACAGTGGACACAGCATGGTTATAAGTGCATGAAGGATGATGGTACCCAGTGACAGGTGAGCTAGAGCAGTGGTCCCCAACCTTTTTGGCACCAGGGACCGGCTTCAAGCAAGACCATTTTTACAAGGCCCGGCAGGGTTGGGCGGGACATGGGCGGGGCTTTGGTTATATGGGGCGGGGTTATGAAGGGGGTTGGAGTTTAGTGTATACTTATTTAATTATGACATTTAGAATGTTCTGACAGTACACACATAGGGCAGTATAATATACCCCCCCCCTGCCTGGCAGCACACACATAGGGCAGTATATAATCTATTTCCCCCTGCCCCCACCCCAGCACACACATAAGGCAGCATATAATTTATCTCCCCCCCAGCACACACATAGGGCAGCATATAATTTATCTCCCCCCCAGTAATAGACAGCCCTCCCCCCGAAATAAGCAGCCTCCCCCCCAGTAATAACCAGCCCCCCCCAGTAATTAGCAGCCCCCCCAGTAATTAGCAGCCCCCCCTTAGTAATAAGCAGCCCCCCTCCAGTAATAGGCAGCCCCCCCCTCAGTAATAGGCAGCCCCCCCAGTAATAACCAGCCCACCCCCAGGAATAAGCAGCCCCCCCAAGAATTAGCAGCCCCCCCCAGTAATAAGCACCCCCCCCCAAGAATAAGCAGCCCCCCCAAGTAATAAGCAGCCCCCCAGTAATAAGCAGCCCCCCAGTAATAAGCAGCGCCCCCAGTAATAAGCAGCCCCCCCAGTAACAGGCAGCCCCCCCCAGTAACAGGCAGCCCCCCAGTAGTAAGCAGCCCCCCCCCCAGTAACAGGCAGCCCCCCCAGTAACAGGCAGCCCCCCCAGTAACAGGCAGCCCCCCCCCAGTAACAGGCAGCCCCCACCCCTCAGTAATAGTCAGTCCCCCCCAGTAATAACCCCCCCCAGAAATAAACAGTCCCCCCTAGTAATAAGCACCCCCCCAACCCATATACTTACCTCCTCCTTGCTGTCAGCGTCGCTCTCTCTCTGCTTGCCCTGATGTCAGTGTGCAGCCCAGCACTCTTCCTCCCCGAGTCCTCTCCTGCGGAACTAATGAGTAGGGGACTCGGGGAGGAGGATCCTGGCTGCACACTGACGTCAGTGTGCGCCGGGATCAGCGCGATTACCAGCGGGGAGCTGCAGCACCCCCGCTGGTAATCGCTTCAGTGGTGAGCGGCGTCGGCACGCCGCGGGCCACTTAACACGAGGCAGCAGGCCGGATTCGGCCCGCGGGCCTTGTGTTTAGAAGAAAAGTTCCCGGCGGTGCCGTGGACCGGCGCTACGCACCTAACGGCCTGGCCCCGGTCCACGGACCGGTGGTTGGGGACCCCTGAGCTAGAGGAACGGTGAAGCAATGTGTCACATTATTTCTCATGCTAACATTTTCCCATGTCCTAGTCCCTAGTACAGCAACATCAATGCTGCAGATTACAAGTGCTGAAGTAATTTTCAAAGCCGCTCCACATTTTTCACATCTGTATTGCAATAGATGGCATAAAGGGGCATAGCTAGGCATGCAACCCTAGTGATCTGCTTTCACTGCACTGGTATCTTGCACCATTACAATAAGAGGAAAACGTGGAAAATTGTCTATTAAATTGTGACTTTAATATACCTGTAGACTGTAAGACACTCCATATTTCTTGACACAAATTTATATTCGCCAGTGACCTAATGAGTAGCTGGACCTGCAAACAAAAACAAACAAAGAAATCTTACTATAATGTGAAAAAAGTTTAAAAAGGCTACTAATAAATCTATATATGGCTCCATATCATGGAAATTCCCATTTCATAGAATCACAGGATCATAGAGTTAGGGACCTCCAGGGTCCAAGTCCCTACTCAATACAGGATTCACTAAATCATCCCAGACAGATGTCTGTCTAACCTCTGTTTGAAGACTTCCATTGAAGGAGAGCTCACCACCTCCCGTGGTAACCTGTTCCACTCATTGATCACCCTCACCGTCAGAAAGTTTTTTCTAATATCTAAGGCTGCCTGCACACGAGCGGAAATTCCGCGGCGGGATTTCCCGTGGAATTTCCATCGCTGGAAGCCTGCATAGGATTGCGTTAACAAACGCAATCCTATGCAGACAGCCGCGATTTGGCCTCGCAATATATCGCGCGGCAAACAAGTCGCGACATGCCATATAATGCCATAACTAAATAATATCACCACCCAGTAACTAAATAATATAACCATACCATGACTGAATAACTCCACCAAATAGTAAGTGAACAACACCACCATACTATTGCTGAATCAAACTGCATATGAAGACCACTAAGTGTAATATTTAAAGTGAAATACTACATCTGTATTATTATGACAAGTTAATGGTTTCCTAATTACATACTATATGAGGTAGATGACGTAGATCTAAATAATAGTTTGAAAGAAATATTTGTCATCACATACAGTGTAAAAAAATCTTAGTAAATAATGATATACACATGTTAGTTTTCTACCTGCTCAGAGTGGCAAGTGGCTTTTCTGGCCATTTCAAGGTCAACTGATGCTGCCATTACTAAACATGACCTTTGAGCTATTAGCACTGTCTTGTCACAGGGGCAAAACAAGGAAAGCTGTGAAAGAAAAAAAAAGTCATTATATATTCACAATATGTCCATATCTCACCCCTTTCTTTACCATACCTTGTAAGAAAGAAGAAAGCAGTCTTGCATCATTAATGATGAGTCCTGAGAACGTACAGCTAGATTCCAGGCTGATTGGAACAACAAGACATATTCAAGCAGAAAAAAAGGAATAATTAATAAAGAATATCTGTAAATAAAGAACAGTCAAGTATTGATATATGTGAACATAGAATAACTCCGTAAACGTTTTACATAAACAAGTGATTCTGACATGGTCTTTTTTTGCCACATATTGTACTTCATTTAGGTGGTAAAATAGACTGATAGGATGTGTGTATATATTAAAATCACTAAAATTGGGAAAATTTTGAAAAAATTGTTTTTCGCATTTTCAACTGCAATATCCAAATATGTGCAACCATACTGTACAAATTTTTCATAAGATATATATTTCCATGTGTTTACTTCATTCTGGAAGCACATTGGAAAAACGTTAGTTTTTTTTTTTACTATTTAGGAGACGTAGAAATTTAACAATAATTATAATTATTAACATTTTGAGGAACATTTTGTTTCCCTACACCAAGTCAAGATTGCAAAGGCTCATAGGTATCAGAATGATAGATACCCCAACAAAGGACACCATTTTAAAAAATACACATCTTAATGTATTCACTGAGGGGTTTGTGAGTATTTTGACCCCATGTTTTTTTTCAGGAGTTAATGCAATTTAGAGGAGAAAAAATAAAATTTCACATTTTTGCAAATATGTCATTTTAAAGACCGGTTTAACTGGAGGGAACACCCATTGGATTTCAGGGCACAACTGAATAAATTCCAGGCCCCATTGTACACTTGTGCAGAAAAAAATGGACTCCCTAAAAATAATTCCACCCCACCTACCTTTTGACATTCCTCAAGTCTTAGATAAAAGTAATAATGTAAACTGTGTGGTATGTCTAAAAAACAGGGGTAATTGTGGAGGCCTATTTGGAATGGGCACATGGGGCAATAAAACCAGATATCCCTCCTCCTCAGTGGTAGGGATGAGACGTAAAAAGTTGCGCTCTGCGAAGCTTCGTAAGCTTGCTGAGGTGCGGCACTCTCACGCAGAAGGCGCTCAACAAGCTGCTCCTAGAACCACAGGAAGGTGTGCGTTCCCAGGGACTTCGTGTAATTACGTATTACTAGTAGCGCTGTGAATAACGCCAGGCTCACAAACCCATATTTGGAATCCGCTTGCAGAGGTCTGCAGCAGATGCCATCGGTGAGCCCGGCCGTGGCCCTGCTTACGGCCGCGTAATGTACTGCGCATAACTGCGTACTCACACAGTCGGTCATGCGCAGTACACCTTTTTTTGTTTGCATTTCCCACACTGTCACTTAACGACGACACGGGTACCCACAGCCCGTACATAATGTAGTTGCGTATGGGCTGCGGGTATATCCACGACCATAGAGCACAATGGGCTCTATGTTACGGATATCCGAGGTAAAATAGAACATGCTGCGTTCTATTTTCTTAGTGAATTACGTCATTCTGACCCGCTAATGTGAGCGGAATTGTGTAATCCAATGCACTTGATTGATCCGCGTATTACTGCGGATCAAACGCTTGCAGAATCCACAATTTCTATTCGGTCGTGTGATGCTGTCCTAAGGTAGATCACTACCTTTTAATCAACCGAGGACCACTCAATGATGCCTCCGGTCACTGCTCCAGGCTCTCGGCTACCTTTGGTAGCCAGGAGCAATGAGATTTAAAATTTCCCGGGCCCTTCTCGGCTCCTGTGCATGTGTCCGTCATTTTGTTGGCGGGCGCATTCGCAGAAGCCAGGGAAGTTCCTTAGCAGAGAATTGTGTTTGGGTTCAAATGCGGAGGCCTCTGGTAAGAAGTTTCACCTCCTATCACTGATCGCATTGGTGAGGGGAGATGAAATTTCAACTTTTTTTTTAAACTTTTACGTGATCGCTGTTATCCATTGGATAACAGCGATCATGTGACCAGGAACCGCATACTGCAGCCCCCACACAACATCTCCATGCTCTGGGTTACCCTTGGTAGCCAAAAGCAGGGAGATTTTAAATTTCCCGTGCAATCCTTGACTTTTACGCATGAGTCCACCATTTTGCCGACAGGTGCATGCGCCACAGTCGGGAAAGGTCTGCGAATAAAGCTCCTATCGGAGACAAATTTGGGGACCGTAGGTATGTAATTTCATCTGCCCTCACGGTAACGAACTGTAAGGGGAGATGAAACATTTTAAACTTTGTTTTTAACTTTACATGATCACCGTTATCCAATGGACAACGGCGATCACGTAATCGAGAACCACATACAGTGGTCCCCGATGACCTATCCCTGCACTTGGCTATCTTTGACAGTCGGGTGCAGGGAGATTTTAAATTTGCCGGGCTCTCTGGCTTTCTGCACAACGCCATATTTTGAGTGATAACCATTGCGTCTAAATGCATGGACATCGTGCAGTTTTCGTGCACGATTCGTTCCTCACTCAGTTCCAGTTTTCTAGAATTGAGCGATGAACTCTTATCAGCGGTGCAGGCTGTTATCACAGTCAGCAGCACTGATAAAATTCTTTCAGCTCATTTCCCTCTGGTAGTTCACAGCGGGACACAAGCTGTAGGCATAGAGAACAATGCAGCTGTTTGCTTATGCAAAACAGCTGTATTGTTTGCCGAGTGATAGTGGTGGTGCCCCGCTTCACCTGCATAGCTCTTTAGTAGCTAATTAGCTACTATAGACTATGCAAAGATGATCACTCAAAACTGTCACTCAAACTGTTGTTTGAGCGATCATCTTTCAGTGCAAATGGGGCTTTAAATATACCTCTCTGTAATGTGAGTGCCTTACATATTAGTGACTTTATTAACATATTTCTCACCAATTTTCCTAAACCAATGAGCCTCTTTGATGCGTTGTTCATTTCTCTCCTTCCAGATCATAGGATCTTCTAGCTTCTTGTAAGCTTAAGTAAAAAAATAAGAGTTCAATAGTGAAATGTAATTGAAGTTTGGGATGTGTATTACTTAGGTGATACTAGAGACACTCTTTCTTGGCGTGATCCTGCAGCAGGTTACACGTTTTGGATGTACTGCATACTCAGCCTGTATGGTGACTTATCACAGAAAGTATACTGGAAAACAGTATATAAAGTAACTCTTTATTATACAATAAAATGCCTTATTTTCTGAAACCGCTGAACTATTGCTGCAATACCCAAGTTTCCAAACAATCGTAATGATAAGTGACCTATGTTTATGAAGATGTTGATAAACAATAAACTGCAATTGTTAACCACTGACCTTTATAAATCATTATTGGTAGCATAATTAGTATGTGTAAAGGTCCTATATACAAACAGATTAGCTTCTCTATGGGGACGACCGAAAATTAACATGATTGTTTGTCCCCATACAGCTATGATTGATCAGCTGCACATCTCCCTATTTACATGAGATGTGCAGCTGACCAGCAAGCAGTTTTAAGGCCCATTTAGGCACAACAATTATCGCTCAAAATTAGCTCAAAAGCCATCTTTTGAGCGATAACCGTTGAGTCTAAACACGCGACTCTTGCACACTTTTCGTGCACTATTTGTTCATTGCTGATTTTTAGCAAGCTAAACGTCATCAATGACTCTTATCAGCGCCGCACGCTAAGTTCTAGGCAGGATCCGGATCATAGCATTCTTTCAGCTGGTATCTCGCTTGGACTTCAAAGCGGGATACCAGCTGAAAGCTCCGAGAACAAAGCACCTGTTTGCATATACAAAGCAGTTGCTGTTCTTGGAGCTGTCAGCAGTGTCCCGCTCCGCCTTCATTTAACTCTTAAGTAGCTAATTAGCTACTTAAGAGTTTATGAAAAGGTGATCTCTCAAAACTGTCACTCAAACTGTCGTTTGAGCAATTTTTGAGGGACCATCTTTCAGTGTAAATGGGGCTTTATACTCATGTAGACAACACAATCAGCTGATGAATGAGCATTTTCTCCTTCGTTGGCTGATTGTTAATCCTTTTCCACAGACCGATTGTTTGGCGAACAAAGGTTGTAAGATCGTTCAAGCCCAATAATTGGCCTGTGTAAAAGGAACTTAAGGGTCTGCATGGGCCGATTTACCCCCAGTGTTTTGCTATTTTTGCCATGTGGCAAGGCATTTGCAGATGTGTGAGAAGAGCCTTTAACCCCTTAGTGACCAAGCCTGTTTGCGACTTAATGACCAGGCCAAATTTTGGAAATCTGACATGTGTCACTTAGAACATAGAATAACGCCATAAAGGTTTTGCATATCCAAGTGATTCTGTCATTGTTTTTTCGCCACATGTTGTACTTCATTTAGGTGGTGAAAATAGACCGATAGAATTTGTGTATATTTATTAAAAGCACCAAAATTGGGAAAAATTTTAAAAAAATTGTTGTCTTTTCACATTTTCAACTGCAATAGCTCAAATATCTGCAAACATACTGTACAAATTTTTGATGAGATATATTTCCAACTACTTACTTTATTCTAAAAGCACATTTGTAAAACCTTAGTTTTTTAACATTCAGGAGGCGTACAAATTTAACATTTAGTCTTGAAATTTTGAGGTAGCCAAGATTGCAAAGGCTCATAGGCGGCCATGTTCAGTAAACCTTTTTTTTTGTTGTGAATATTTCCCACTCTGTCGCTTAGCATTTATGCCGGTACCCACAGCCCATATGCTATGTAATTGCGTATGGGCTGCGGGTATATCTGCGACCACAGAGCACAATGGGCTCTATATCACATGTATCTGCAGTAAAATAGAACATGCTGTGTTCTATTCTCTGTGAGCGGATTACGCAATTCAGACCTGCTAATTGTGTAATTAGCGGAATTGTGTAATCCATTACATTTGATATGTTTGCATATTACCGTGGATCAAACGCTTGTGGAATCTGCTATTCCTATCCCATCATGTGAGACCGACCTAAAGTAGATCACTACCTTTTTGTACCATTGGACAATAGTGATCACGTGACCAGGGACCGCTCAACGGCATTTCCAGTCACTGCTTCAGGCTCTCGGCTACCTTTGGTAGCCAGAAGCAAGGAGATTTTAAATTTCCTGGAGCCTCCCCGGCTTCTGCGCTTGCATCCACTATTTTGCCGACAGGCACATGCGCAGAAAATGGGGAACGGTCCGTGGATAAAGATCCTGTCGGGGGACATCGGCGGAAGCCTTAGACATGTAGCTTTTAGGGAGATTTTAAATTTTACGGGCAAGCCCCGGCTTTAGTGCGTGTCCAACATTTTGCTGGCCGGCGCATGGGCAGAAGTTGGAAACAGATCCTTACAGGACCAGATCGTTGGGGAACATTGCGGAGGCCAGAGGCGAGTAATTTTATCTCCCCTCACGCATCCGATCCGTGAGGGGAGATGAAACTTTAACCTTTTTTTTAACTGTTATCCATGATCTCATGATTGGGGACTTCTCACTTCAGCCTCCAATGACAGCTGACACAGAGGCCCCTGATAAGAACCTCCAGGCTCTCGGCTACCTACGGTAGATGAAAGCAGTGAGCTGTCACACTCCCCAACCCCAGGGCTTTATTTTACAGGGCCAGCTGTGTTTTTACGGCCTTGTAGAATAAACACCAGACACCCAGGAAGTGAAAACACAAATGGGTGGTCACTAAGGGGTTAATTAGGAGTCTTCATGTGCAGTAAGTTAGTTCCAGACACTGACCAATGCTCCCACATGTAATGTGTGACATAGCCAGCATTGTGGTTTCACTCCTTTAGAGCCTGTAGCATACGGCAGTCCCCAGGAAATATTGCCTGGAAAGTGGATTTCTAAAGACTGTGGTGTGCCAAGCCGACCATTGTTCCAAGCAGACCAATTTCCACTGTACCCAGCCAAAGACCGCCTCTACTGCTGCAGTGTTCTAGTTGTAGTTCCTGTTCAAGTTCTGCAGTAAAATTTTTCAAGCATCACAATATGGGCCTATACATTTGCTCTGCCGGCAAACTGCCTCCCGCTGCAAGACACATCAATGACCGGAACAGCCCTATGAAGACACTTCTGGTCGCAGTTGCCATGAGTAAGCCAGTCATAGCAGAGGCTGCTGGTCCATCTCCTCCAGGCTTACATAAGGCTGAATTCACCCTCAGTGTTGTACAATATTTCTACTGGTACAACATTTGCATTAGCGTTTTTAACAGTTTTTTTTCCTTTTTTCTAGACAAAAATACTGTGACCAGATGTTACTTAAAGGAAGACTTATCACCTTTCTATTAAAAGAAATAGCACTGTATGATGGCACTTATGAAAAAAAATGTAACAAAAAAAAAAAAAATAGGATTTTATTTTACTGCGACGTATACAAATTACACAACTACCTACAAAGCAGTCAGCTGTTATTAGCTCTCCCCTGGCAGAACACAGCGTGTGGTCCTGCTTATCAGCTGCTCTGCCGAACGATGGTTTTCAGGCAGAACTGAAATTCATCGTTCGGCCGAACAGTGAAAGCTGGGCACATTTACACACAACGATTATCACTCAAAAGATGGCTTTTGAGCTCATTTTGAGTGATAATCCTTGTGTCTAAATGAGCCTTGAATTTGCAGTCCCCAGCAGAATTGAATTTGGTAAGATTCATTAACATCCATATATTCATTCCTCCCCCCCCCCCCCCCCCCCCGCACTTTTTGAAAGATTTAGAGACGGGAAGAAGGGAAGAACTTAGTGCCGGTGTACAGGTGAGTTGAAAGCTTTATTAAATCGTAGGAAGAGAGCAACATGTTTTCTGGCTTCTTTCTCAGTCAAATCTCCACTGATCATATGCACCTAGTTTGTTCAGTTATCGATGCGGTAAGTAGCCATAAGTAACAGTGTGCCTGTCACTATGCCATGCACCCTGCAGACAACACAGTGTTAGGAACCTTTAAACTTTTAAAGAAAGGAAAAGTGGTGTCTATCTCCTGAAACTCAATGAACCAGCTGTCTAATAAAGTAAAATTTGTGTGAGATATCCATTCCTGGCTGTGCTGTCTTTACACCTGATAACAACGACTAACAGCTTATATTGTGGAAGTTTCCCATGCTCCTCTCCACAGGATGAGTATACTCCATATGTACTGTAATTTAGATGTATACAGTATAGATTTTTTTATCCCATTTGCACTAGATGAAAGACTAGTAGGCAAGAATAGAAAAAATACTACTGCAAATATAAAATGTCCAAAGGCCAAACATGGTAAATCATAATACTATATGATAATGATGATTAGTCATTCAATCGAGGCCGACTTTCGGTCACTTTATGGATAATCCTACAAAGGTAATTTCAACCCAGTACTTTTTGTAAGTCAACACTCATTAACATACCTCCTCTATTTGAGCCCCCAGACCAAGTTTGATTTGTGCTGTGGTAACTGAATTTGTGCTATGGTATAAATATTAGCTCTGGTGGAATTTGTCTCCTTGAACATTTTAGAACAAGATGAAAAAGGGTAAAAGCATAAATCCAAAACATCTGCAAAATTAACACCTTAGTGACTAGCCATATGTTTTTTGTGTTGGCCACCAAGGGTCCTTAGGTTAGTCCGTTGTAAAAACACGATAGCCCAGTCTAAGGCCAGTACAGAAGCCCTGTGCCTAGAAGAGCCTGCGCTTGGCTGTCAATTTACTGTTATTGAAGGCTACCACATTTTACTTGTAGGAGACTTCATCAACAGTTATGGCAAATCTGACAAGAAGGGCAACGGTATATGCTCATAGTGCAGTGCCGAATTGATCTTATTTAAATTCTGACTGTCAAACATACCTGTATTTAAATAAGAAATCAAGTTCTTGGATATCCTAGAGGCAATAGAATACATAATGAAGTATGAGCTAGCAAGAACATGGAGAAAATCTTGTCATTACAATTATATGCAATCATAGAATCAATGTCACCAATTGGAGAGTGAAATTCTATGAATGCTTGATTTTCCATTTCCATACATTTTTAGATTACAAAAATTTATACAGTAAGGGTGACCCACTACAGTTTTTTTTTCACTGCAAAATTCGCAGCATTTTTTTTTCTGCAGGGGTCTATGGGACTTGTAATGTTAAAATTGCGATCGCGCAAAATCGCAATTTACTGCGATTTTAACATTACAAGTCCCATAGACCCCTGCAGAAAAAAAAATGCTGCGAATTTCGCAGTGAAAAAAAACTGTAGTGGGTAGTCACCCTAATAAGGTGAAACATATCAACTTTAGTCCTGCAACAAATTAGCAAATTTCATGGATTATTGGACTTTAGACTATGGTATTTCCAATTTATACTGTAGTAAAAAGAAGTGAAAAATGGAATCAATCATGTGTCTACTTACGACTGTTCATCGTCAATGACTCCATCCTCTAGTGTCAATCGCACCAAACACCTACAAAAAAAGTATTTTTTATTTAGCATTTTTGTAGTTAGAAAAAGAAAACCAGAAACTAAATAGAGGAATAAAAGCTAAGGCCTCATGTCCACGGGGAAAATCAGGCCCGCTCCGGATTCTCCATGGAGAATCTGCAGCGGGTCCCTCCTGCCCCGCGGACATGAGGGCTGAAAATAAGAATAAATAAGAATAAACTCACCTCCCACCCGCTCCGTTTCTTCTCTTCACTGCGGCGTCATGTTCTCTGCGTCGCGGCCAGATCTTCTTTCTTCGGCTCGGCGGATGTGCAGAATGACGTCGGTGACGTGCCCCGCGCATGCGCCGTCCCGAAGAAAAAAGATCCGGCCGCGACTGAGAGAAGATGGCGCCGCGGCGAAGAGAAGAAACGGAGCGTGTGAGTAAAATCTGATTTTTGTCTCCTGCGGATCCGGACGGCTTCCATAGGCTTCAATAGAAGCCCGCGGGAGCCGTCCCCGCGGGAGACCCGCATGAAAATGGAGCATGGTCCAGATTTTTTCATGCTCCATTTTTTTTAAAATCCCTTGTATTGACCATCCGCGGGAATTTATCTACCCCGCGGGTGGTCAATGCATCCCTATGGGGTGCGGATCCGCGGGCAGGAGAAGAGTTAAAATCCGCTGCGGATTTTAATTCTTATTTTGCCAGTGGACATGAGCCCTTAGGCATTAAAAGGAATACACCACAGATATATGTTGTTGAATATCCTAAACAGAGAGGTCGTCTGCTTTATGGGAAACCTGTCGTGTTCCCTAAACTCCCCTGGCAGCAGGGTATAGTGACAGACACACTATACCACAAATCACCTCTGCCCCCACCGCTTCTGCCTTCTGCTACGGGTCCTTGGCTGTCCATGTCACTAGATTGCAGGAGCTTAAATCCTGCACTGTATTTTTACTATGGCACAGAATTAAAGCCAGGGACCAAGCACCGTATATTTATGGTGCTTGGTCCTTATTGGTTTAATCTGCCATATTAGGTCTGTTTGAAACGCATGTCTCCTCAAATATTAGCTGAATATTAGACAGTCCCGATGTGTACACAGAAATCTACGGCAGTTAAGGCCTGGAGAAGATTTCTGGTATGATTTGAGCCTGTTTCTAGCATAACTTATACATAAATGTGTCGGCTACACCTCTTCCTGACAAGCTACGTCCCTTTTTTTTTTGGGATACGTACTGTTGACGTACATAAACTGAAAAAGCTGCAACATCTTTGCACACGCAGAGCTTTGCAAATTTTATTCCTGTCTAAAGCCCCATTTACACGTAAAGATGATCGCGGCAAAATTTGTTCAAAAGATAGTTTGAGTGACAGTTGTGTCATTTTGCATAAATTACTAATGGGCACTAATTACCATTAGTAGCTTATTAACTTCATTGACATGTATTTAGAGAACAGCAGGCGGTCTGTTCCCTAAATACATATCTTTTGTTCTGCCACAGGCTGTAATTCAATGTTATCAGCGCTCCCCACAGAGAACTGAGCATGCAGTTCCTGCTATCAGGGATGATGGATTTTATGCTGACTTGAAGTCAGCAATGAACGAACAGTGGATGAAAAATGCACAATGGGCGCGCATTTACATGCAATGACTATTGTTCAAAAGCCAATTTTGAGTAATAATGTTGTGTGTAAATGGCGCTTTACCTTCCTAAATATCCCCCAAAGTGTCTACAGCAATGTGAGCTGGTAAATCATGCAGATGAACTGTAAATCTTCCTTCAGCTAATAGTGTTCTAAAAATCACAGTGTGGGAAAGACTGATTAATAGGACAGTGTTGCATCTGTATATCTCCTTACATGCATCAAAGTGCTGTACATATTACATTTCTGCACCAGACAGCTTGTTTTTGGGGACGTTATAGCTGAAGCGCAAATATAGCATAATTAAAGCCTTTTATGTAGAGATTTCCAATTTTAACTCTTTGCCACAATTTTGTTGGTTAGCAAGACAAGCGTTATCTGAATTTTGCTTCATGGATCCATATTAGTATGAGATACACAATAGACTTAATTGCACTATATAGCTAAGTGGTATGCATAAATTCAAATTAGTTTACTTTGTATGCTATATCTGGATATGTTGGTAAAATACAGAAAAATTTATGCATGCAAAAATTACTTCAGTGCAGTTTACCTGAGTGAAGTGAACTCCTGGTCTATGTTTTGAGACTGTTCAGCCACACACTCCAGAGCCTTAATTGCTACTTTCTTGTTATCGGCCTATGAATGAATGTTAGATAGCTGCTGATATTTAATGTGCTTTTGAACAATTTGGCACCAAGAAATAGAATCAAAATTATCAAGTGTTCAAATAATGCGTCTGAAATTGTTTTCAGATAATACCATAGTTTAGTGCTTAATTAACCTCTTCCCGCCTACCCCATATAATTTAAGGGAATAATAGCATGTTCTCTGCAATGACTTTGAGTGCAGATAACTGGTAGCAATAATCTAATAAACTGCTACCATTAAATCAGTGTCATTAGTGATCTATAAATAGGGACCGCAGGGAACCAGTGCCCCCATACAGGGCTGTATTTACAGCTCATGCTGCCATAGGCACTGAGTCTAAATATGCCCCCATTAAAAGCCTAATTACATTCACAAATTACCATCATGATTCGCTAGTGTCAGAGAAACTATAATGATGATTGGTCAATGTTAAAAGAACCTGTCATCACCTACGGGCACAATAAACAGTTTGTGCATGAACAGCGGACTCATCTCTGCAGGCTGTGTGCACACTGCGCAGGCACACCGTTCACTATGGGAGCATGCGGACACAGCTGCAGAGATAAGTCCATTGGGAAATACAGTGCACATTATGGCGCACCAAAGTCTGGAATCTTTATATATAGAATAGCCCTACTCGAAATCTAATATAAAAAAAAGCCTACAGGCTTATTAGTGCACCACACTTTGATCTCTTTGCGTGACCTTTGGTGGATGATTTTGGTGTCATTAGATTTGTGATATCCCCACCGCTCCTGTAAAATCCTAAGATTTGAGTTTGATACATTGAGTGACTGTCAGGTCAGGGCAAGATTCCTATGTTAGGTCTAGCGGCACTGCTGTGCTTCAGCCATCAGCGCCGCTAGGGAGAGTCAAGCATTGCTGAGCGACATTCATATCAAGTACTTGGCAGTTGAGTAGTCCCGATGAGAGGTGCCACTTTGAATTTGTGTACAGTGCCCCGTGTGTCTGTATGGCGGCAGCAGTGTCAACAGAGCTGCGGTGGGACACGATGGAGCAGAGGAAGCACGAGGTGGAGAGCCTGTATCACCGACTGTACGAGTGAAAGATGCAGCACCTGTCGGCAGATGTGTGCAAGTTCTGTGACCCGGAGACATTCTCACCCCACTGGAAGGAGCTGCTGTTGCTGCTGAGGAGTCTGGAGGAGATGTCTGGCTGCCAACGGCTGCAGATCCTCTTTTTCTCTGTGCCTAGTCCGCAGGTGCTGGCGGCCTTGAGCTTACCGTTGGTGTCTGCCGGAGCTGTGAGTGCGCCACCCAGCGGGGAGGGAAAATGTGTACTGTGTGTAGAATGTATATATACTGTGTACAGGGAGGAGTGTACACTGTATATATGGGACAGTGTATACTAGATAGATAGATAGATAAAGTATGAGGTAGAGTGTATATTATATATATGGGACCAATGAAAAATCCTAAAATTTGAGTTTGATACATTGAGTGACCCATCAGGCCAGGTCAAGTTTCATATGTTAAGTCTAGCATCACTGTTGTGCTTCAGCCAACAGCGCCGCTAGGGAGAGTCAAGCATTGCTGAGCGACGTTCATATCAAGTGCTTACCAGTTTGACTGTTGCCATGTCCCCAAAACGTGGAAGACCAAGCCATGAACGGCAAATAGTTCCAGCCGAATCCTCGACTCAACAGTTCTTAAAACATTTACAACCATTCCTCCAAAAATTTTATATTCGTCTAGCGAACATCGCATCAATCTAATATTAATAAATACAGTGACTAACACCACAATATGGCCCCCTGCGCACGGGCGGAAATTCCACCGCAGGATTTCCCGCAGGATTTTCGTCCGTGCCCGCCTGCATAGGATTGCATTACAAAATGCAATCCTATGCAGACGGCCGCGATTTGTCCGCGTGAAAACACATGCGGAAAACAAATTGCAGCATGCTCTATTTCTGTGACGGTCTCGCACAGAAATGACAGTAGTGGGATCCAACCCAGTCGTCTGCAGGTGGCCTATCGTGACTGAATAATACCATCAGGACTTGATAAAAACACCGGCCTGTGACTATAAAATACCAATATACCAAGACAGGATAATATCCCCATACTGTGAATGAATGATATCGCTATTTAATACCACCATACAGTAATTAACACTACCATAAAATAACTGAATAATACCACCATACAGTTACAGTGTAATTAAGAGTAACATAATCGTACATTTATTGAATAGCATCACTATAGTGTTACTGAATTAAATATACTACATGAATATCAATGTAACCACTATAGTGTTACTGAATGCAGTGATCATATACAGTAGTGGTACCATTTCAAAATACATACGTCTTTTTGATTTCTTATTATTGCATTTTTTCTGGGAGACAGGTTGACTGAAAAAGTGCATTTCTGGCATTCTTTATTTTTTTTTCAGACGACGTTCACTGTGCGGAGTAAGAAATGCGCTTCATTGATAGATCGGACTTTTATGGATGTGGTGATACCAAATATGTATTTTGTTTTTATGATTTTGCTTTTTTTATTATAGATATGTGTTTTAAACTTTTATTACTTTCTTTTTTTAAAATTAATAAAACTTTATTGATCTTATTTTTACTCTATTTTTTTTAAGCCCTACTGGGGGACCACAACTAGCAATGCTTTGATCGTTCCTGCAGTATGATGTAATGCTATAGCATTACATCATACTGTGATTAGACAGGCAGTCTATAAAGCCACCCAACAGGTACGGCTTGTTAGGCAGTCTGCTAAGGCAGCCCTGGGGCCTTTCAGAAGGACCCCGGCTGCCATGACAGCTGTACGGGTCCCTGTTATCTCACATGGAGGGGCCGAATGGAACCCCGAACATTGTACGGGGGATTTAAATCCGGCATTTAAAGGAATAATAGCCGCGATTGGACGCGCAGCCGATTGCAGCTATTGCCCACAGGTGTCAGCTGTAATAAACAGCTGACACCTGCGCTGTATGAAGAGACGTCGCCCCACGATCTCTCTTCATACATACCCTTCACCTGCATGACGTAAATGTACGTCATATAGCGGGAAGGGGTTAAAATATCACCAAACTGCAGATTGAACAGATTAATAAAAAAGTGATTAACCCTTTCCAATCCAATTTGTATCCTGGTTTTCCTAGGGGGCTTACTCTTTTTTTGCCATTAAACAATGGCGCTATCTGTGGCTAAAGCCAGTATTGCATGAGGTGACACGTAGGATAGGCTCCGACAGCAGAGAGGTTGGCAATATACAGTAAGAGAACCCCGACGGATGTCTTCCAACATCAGAGCTGTACAGCTTTAAATCATAATGTCTTCAGATGTCAGACAGTGGATTGGAGAGGGTTAAAAGCAATCAAAGATAGAATAAACAGATTCAGTGACTCGGAGGTGATGTAGTCTCTGACTAGAGCAATTTGTTTTCCCCCTCTAGCATAGACCACTAGGACGACTTCTTCCAAATATATGTATCACCTCTGTAAAAGTTTGCTGCACAAAATTCGCTGGCTCTATGTTTCCCAGCACATAATTAGTAATTAATATCATCATACATGTAATGCATGCGCACCACTGAGGCTCGTGATTGGCAGAAGCTGTCTGTAATGTTCGATGGGATGGTCAGGCTGCCTCTCGTTCATGCGATTTTCAGCCGGGCTGCGGCCATGACGCGCCTGGTCGAAAATTGCAACACCTGTGTGAAGGAGCCCTGAAGCTGCCTATCTGTCTGCTCTCTGCTGTATAGTGAAATATGAGTTAATAGTTATGGAGGCAGAGAAGAGGATGACTCCGAAAGTGGAGAAAGAGGCATGTTACAGAAATAAGATAGATTACAAAGTTTTTAACTTAATTTGTACTACTGATTTATGGAGAGTTTTTTTGTACAACACAAATGGCAAAGGGTTTCCTTCACATAATCCTACATGTAAGTACTATCTAGACAAGTAGTTCCCAAACTTTTTCAGCCATGGAGCCCTTTCTAAAGCAAAAGTTTGTCGTGGAGCCCCAAAGCAGGAAAGAAGGTGTGGTCAAGGGAGGGGTTAGGGGTGTGGCTTATCACAACATATGATTTTTACTTCTGGCAATATAAAAAGGACAGGAACATTTAAAAAAAGAAAAAAACTAAGAGGAAAAACTCCTCCTGTCTCAGAAGTCACCCCCCCCCCTTTCCTGTTTTCCTATCTTTCCTAATTCCTTCTTATTTCCCCCTAAATCCAGGTTAGGCCCTGACCAGGCCGTTCGTATTCAGTTACTCTCAATTAACCCCTTCATGACATGGCCTATTTTGGGCTTAAGGACGCAACAATTTTTGGCGGATTTTCTTCTCCGTTTATCAAAAGTCATAACTTTTTTATTTTTCCGTCGACGCGGCCATATAGGGGCTTGTTTTTTAGGTGGCGAACTGTAGTTTTTATCGGGGCCACTTTGGGGTACATTAAAGGGGTTGTCCCGCGCCGAAACGGGGTTTTTTTTTTACACCCCCCCCCCCCGTTCGGCGCGAGACAACCCCGATGCAGGGGTTAAAAAAACAAACCGCTCAGCGCTTACCTGAATCCCGGCGGTCCGGCGTCTTCATACTTACCTGCTGAAGATGGCCGCCGGGGTCTGCTCCCTCCGTGGACCGCAGCTCTTCTGTGCGGTCCATTGCCGATTCCAGCCACCTGATTGGCTGGAATCGGCACGTGACGGGGCGGAGCTACACGGAGCCGGCATTCTGCACGAGCGGCTCCATTGAAGAGAGCAGAAGACCCGGACTGCGCAAGCGCGGCTAATTTGGCCATCGGAGGGCGAAAATTAGTCGGCTCCATGGGAACGAGGACGCCAGCAATGGAGCAGGTAAGTATAAAACTTTTTATAACTTCTGTATGGCTCATAATTAATGCACAATGTACATTACAAAGTGCATTAATATGGCCATACAGAAGTGTATAGACCCACTTGCTGCCGCGGGACAACCCCTTTAACTATATTGTAAAACTTTTATTTTTTTTTAATGATAGCAGGTGAGAGAAAACGCATCAATTCTGCCATAGATTTTTGTTTTTTTTACAGCATTAATCATGCAGCATAAATGAGACATTCCATTTTTTCTGTGGACCGGTACGGTTATAACGATACCAAAATTCTTACATTTTTTTTAGGCTTTCCCACTTTTCTGCAATAAAAACCCTTTTTCTTGGAAATCTTTTTTTTTTCTAAATTGCTGCATTCAAAGTCCTGTAACTTTTTTATTTTTTGATGTACGGCACTCTATGAGGGCTTATTTTTTGCGAGACGAGCTGTAGATTTTATTGGTACCATTTTGGGGTACATACGGCTTTTTTGATCACTTTTATTGCGTTTTTAGTGAGGCAAAATGCTAAAAATTAGCATTTTGCCTCAGTTTTTTAGCATTTTTTTCCGTGCACAGTCAAAAGCATGTGCAACTTATTGTACGCGTCGTTACGGACACGAAAATACCAAATATGTGGGATTTAATTTTTTTTTTACCTTTTTTTATGCTAATCTGAGAAAAAGTATAAAAAAATGTTTTTTTTACTCTTTTTTTATTTTTTTTAAATTCTTTTTTTAATCTTTGTTTTTTTTACACTGTTTGTGTCCCTCTGAGGGACTTTAACCACTGCCCTGATGATCGCTGTCATAAGGCATGGCAGAGCTACTGCTCTGCCATGCCTTATCGCTTGTACAGCGATTATAGGCATAGGCAATACAGGATGCCAGTGCCTGGCGTCCTGTTGCCATGGTGACAGGCCGGGCTCTCGCAATGACATCGCGAGAGCCGGCCGGAGACACAGAGGGAGCGCGCTCCCTCTGTGAACTCTTTCCCTGCCGCGATCTGCTTAGATCACGGCAGGGAAGGGGTTAACAGCGGGGGGGGGGGCATCTCCGATGCCCCCCCCCGCTGTTGCAGCGGGACGCCGGCTGTGACTGACAGCTGGCTCCCGCTGCGGGATAGCGCGGGATCACATAAGATCCCGTGCTATCTCCAGGACGTAAGTTTACGTCCTGTTGCGGGAAGTACCAGGCTGCCAGGACGTAAACTTACGCCCTGCAGCGGGAAGGGGTTAACAGTTTTTCAAGATTGGGCTGGGAAAGTACAGGAGAAGACTATTCAAAAGTTGCCTATCAGATGCGTTTTCTCCTCTCTCTCCCCCCAATTTATATATCTATGAATTGTTTTTGTTACATATTAACAAGACTGTACTGCTTTTCAGTTTAATGTTTATCACACTACTGTAAAATCTGAAAATCTCAAATAAAAATTACAACAAAAACAACTGAGGAACACTGAAGCCCTCAATGGGCTATTGATATACATTATATTTAAAATTAACATGTTGCAGATTTAAATCCCGCACCACATGTCAATATCCACAGGGATTTTGTGCAGATTTTTTTCACAGCGTGTGGATGAGATTTTCAAAATCTCATCGACTTTGCTGCTACAGCTATGGTAAATTCTACAGCAAATCCGCCCTGTGTAGTAATAATGACCCCTTATGTTGGTGCCCCAATAGTAATAGAGTGGGAGGAGAGAAGAAAAGTGCAGGAGCTGAAAGAATAGATAAAAGGGGGGAAGGTGAGTGAGTAGCAGTTGGAGCTGGCAGGAGTTGGAGAGGAGGGTGTCCAGTTGTAGTTAAGCGTTGGAGGAGAGAAGTCGCGTTGGAGAAGGTGTTCGTGCAAGAGAGAAAGCAGTATCTTCACAGTCTTCCCGAGGTTGAGCGAGGTATCATTCCGCTCCCTTGGTGTTCTACAGCAGAGAGGAGGAGGAAAATATATCCGAGGTCGGTCTTCCACTAAAACGGTGAGTCTAAAGCTATCTGGTGAACTCAAAGCCAAGATTAGTCTAGCGACCACTTTACACTCTGCTTCACCTACACTTTGTTAAATCTTAATCATCCCTTCAGTTAAATAAACAAGTGGGGAATTATCTCAAGTCCGCTTCAGTGAAAGGAAAGGAGAGAGCGTTGAAGTCAATTGCTATTCAAATCAATATTGCTGTTATCTTCATCATGTTCAATTCACTGATTATTGCTATACTTACTTGTACTATCACCAAGTATGGCATTTGGAAGTTTTGTATATTCAACTATTACAAATACCAGCTTAGTAAATCTGCGTACTCCCAGATTGCTACCACAAGCTACCAGACTCGTCTCAATTATTTCATCGGCATTCCATCCCGAGGGTCCAGGTTGGAGTACTAGCGTCACCCATGACAAAACAGGCCTTCCTGTTAAGCATACCACGGTACGTTATTTTGGCCATTGTGCAACAGTTGAGTAAAGCATTATTATCGCCATTGTCGGGAGCGGCTACAGAGCCACCCGTGACAACCTTCCTACAAACCCCGTGCTTTCCCTCACTTGGGTGCGCTCATCTGACCATTGCAATAGCGCCCCAATTGCATCCCCAGTAGTGATAGCACCTCCCCATTGCATCCCCAGTAGTAATAACACCCCCTCCTGTAGCCCCAGTAGTAATAGGGTCTCTATTGCCACCCCAGTAGTAATAGGGCCCCCCATAGCCGCCCCAGTAGTAATAGCATCCCCCATTGCACCCTAATGGTGATAGGGTCCCCTATTGTGGCCCCAGTAGGATTACAATAGGGGTGACTGGGACAGCCGTGGGCTCCCTTGAAGTCTTGTGCCCGGGACGTTCACCTCGTTCACTGTAGCGGTCTCTGGACAGGCTGCACTGAGCAAATGAACTTCCAGGATCTGCAGTCGGCATAGCAACGTGGATCACATGACCAGAGCTGGCTCATGTGATCCGTGATGCTATGTCGACCCCAGGTCCTGGATGTTGCTTTCCTCAGTACAGCTTGTCGGGACTCTGCTACTGAAGAGAGTAGAGCGTAGAACTTAGACCCTCCCTCGGAGCCCCTGACAGTCGCTCATGGTGCCCCAAGAACTCTGCGCAGCACAGTTTGGGAAACCCTGATCTAGAAA
The DNA here is from genome assembly GCF_035609145.1 of Eleutherodactylus coqui. Lineage (NCBI taxonomy): Eukaryota > Metazoa > Chordata > Amphibia > Anura > Eleutherodactylidae > Eleutherodactylus > Eleutherodactylus coqui. Next base: position 42,765,875 of record NC_089846.1, on the reverse strand, counting down.
ATCTGATTTAAACAGCATTAGGTCTCCTGTTCATGGGCGATATTCCATTGCGTTATCCGCGGCAATAATCGGCACGCGGGTAACGCAATGAACGCTTTCCATAGGATAACTATGGAAAGCGCAGCCCAATGTACACAAGCGGAAAATTGCCGCGATTTTCCGCTCGTGTATAAAAATGGTGGTGACTTTAGCCTCATCCCGCGGCGGAAATCCGCTGCGGGAAACCGCTACGCTTGTGGACAGTCGGCCTAATACAGAGAATTTAGATGTTTAAAAAAAAAGCAGCATCTGAACATGTTATGTTTACTTTGCATACATACATTTTTACAGTTTACTTACTTCTAGAGCTATTTGTGCTGCAAAGCTAAGCAGATCTGTAGCTGAATAGTTTTCTTCCAAAAGCATTTTGTTACTGTCTGTCTGACCTGCCATCTTTCCCATAGCTGAGATAGCACTTGTAGCTGCAATAAAATATATAATAACGTATTAGTATATTTCATGATCTCATTGTCATGCCATAAAAGTCCATAGGTGCAGCGCTCTTTAAAGCCTGGGGGGTCTTGCTATTTTAGCAGATACAGTACACATCATAAGGCCTTAGTCACACGGGCGGTTTTTCACGCGATTTGCGCATCGCATGACGGATGCGCATGCGCAAATCGCGTGACCGGCGCCGAAAAATCGCCCGAAAATCTGCTCCTAGCCGCGTTTCATTAGAAACGGGCCGGAGCTGTCCAGCGCATTGCATTCAATGGAGCCGGCAATACAGCCGCCTCCATTGAATGCAAGCGCTGCGGGCGAGTGTGGGATGAATTGTCGGGAAGGGGTTAAATATATAACCCCTTCCCTGCAATGCATCCTGAAAAGTGAAAAAATTAAAAAAAAGGATGTACTCACCTGCTCCCGGCAGCCTGAGATCCCCGCGGCCGTCCTGCAGTGGGTGTGAAGGGGGTGTGACTCAGGCTTGTCCCTGATTGGCTCAGCCTGAGCCAATCAGAGGCAAGTCTCAGTCACACCCATTCATGAATTCATGAATGGGTGTGACTGAGATCAGCCTCTGATTGGCTCAGGCTGAGCCAATCAGGGACAAGCCTGAGTCACACCCCCTTCACACCCACTGCAGGACGGCCGCGGGGATCTCAGGCTGCCGGGAGCAGGTGAGTACATCCTTTTTTTTTTTTTTTTCACTTTTCAGGATGCATTGCAGGGAAGGGGTTATATATTTAACCCCTTCCCGACAATTAACCCCGCGCACGCCGGCAGCCCATTGCTTTCAATGGAGCGGCTGTATTGCTGCTCCATTGAATTCAATGGGCAAACATCGTTCTTCTCTGCCACAGCTGGAACAGCTGTGGCAGAGAAGAATGATTTGTCTTCTATATGTTCTCAATGGGGTCGGCGCTGCTGCCGCCGGCCCCATTGAGCGCATATAGAGAAGAGAACAGGAATCGCAGATCGCAGATAGGTGCGATCTGCGATTTCTGTTCTCTAATTTATCGGACGAGCGCATAAAAAGCGCTCATGTGTCCGATACCTGTCCGATACCATTGCAAAGCAATGGTTTTAAAAAATCGCTGGACGCATGCGCATGCGCAAATCGCGGCAATAAACGCCCGTGTGACTGAGCCCTAAATGTTGAGTAGGTCAAGCAAGTCATAAAGCCGACCATAAATGATCTAAAAACAATTTAACGTTTATGGAGGCAGCGCAGCTAGGGAGTTAAGGATTTCAACATAACTAGTACTTGATTCAGGGTATAACAGAAACATGATTCAGGGCAAAGAATAGTTGTCCTAGCTATATAAATACGTATGCATGTGACTGAACGTGTAACATAAAATGCAATGTCCATGTCAGAACGAAGCAAGTCTTAGGTGGTCTTATAGAGTGCCGTTAGGGTGGGGCAAAGGAATGAATGAAAAAAAAAAACAGCAATGCTCTGCCTCTTTAACAATTGTTTCCAATTGTAAATGAAAAACTAAGGACTGGTGTGGAAAAAAGCAACAACGAACAGTTCATTGACTCATTGTCCGTCTGACAACTTGAATGCTGAAATTTGGAGACCAAACTGGGCAGGTATTTTGAAGGGGAGGGTCTGGAAGAGAAAAAAAATCAGTGAGAAGCTGGTTTTAAAGGTACATAGTTGGTTTCACTTGTAGGAGGATGTGACAGGTTCTCATTACCATCTTAGGCCTTAGTCAGACGGGCATTTTTTTGCACGATTTGCGCATGCGCATGCGTCTGGCGATTTTTTAAAACCATTGCTTTGCAATGGTATCGGACACATGAGCGCTTTTTATGCGCTCGTCCGATAAATTATAGAATAGAAATCGCAGATCGCACCTATCTGCGATCTGCGATTCCTGTTCTCTTCTTTATATGCGCTCAATGGGGCCGGCGGTAGCAGCGCCGACCCCATTGAGAACATATAGAAGACAAATCATTCTTCTCTGCCACAGCTGTAACAGCTGTGGCAGAGAAGAACGATGTTTGCCCATTGAATTCAATGGAGCCGGCAATACAGCCGGCTCCATTGAAAGCAATGGGCTGCCGGTGTGCGCGGGATGAATTGTCGGGAAGGGCTTAAATATATAAGCCCTTCCCTGCAATTCATCCAGAAAAGTGTTATTGAACACTCACACCCATTCATTGAATTCATGTATGGGTGTGAGTCAGACCTGCCTCTGATTGGCTCAGCTCTGAGCCAATCAGGGGGCAGGTCTGACTCACACCCCCTTCACACCCACTGCAGGCCGGCCGCGCGGAACTCCGGCTGCCGGGGGCAGGTGAGTATATATATATTTTTTATTTTAACACTTTTCTGGATGAATTGCAGGGAAGGGCTTATATATTTAAGCCCTTCCCGACAATTCATCCCACACTCGCCCGCAGCGCATTGCTTTCAATGGAGCCGGCTGTATTGCCGGCTCCATTGAATGCAATGCGCTGGACAGCTCCGGCCCGTTTCTAATGAAACGCGGCTAGGAGCAGATTTTCGGGCGATTTTCGGGCACTGGTCACGCGATTTGCGGATGCGCATCCGTCATGCGATCCGCAAATCGCGCGAAAAAACACCCGTCTGACTAAGGCCTCAATGACGTGGCTAAATTTGTTTTCATTTTGTTGGTTTCTCCTCCACACTTTCTAAAAATCCTAAATCTTGTTTTTCTGTCACCAGCTGATTGGGGGCTTGTTTTTTGTGGGACAAGCTGTATCTTTTAATGATACTATGTTATGTACCAGAGACTTTGAAGACCTCGGAAAGAAGGTGAAGGAACTAGGAGCACAGGTGGTCTTCTCATCCATCCACCCAGTGGATGGCCATGGAATAAGAAGATGGAACAGGATTCTAGAAGTGAACAACTGGCTATGTCGATGGTGCCGTCAGCAAAGATTTTAATTCCTAGACCATGGAGTAATTTACCTATATGAATGACTGCTTGCTAGAGACGGGATGCACCTTACAAAAACAGGTAAGCATACATTTGGTGGGAACGTTGCTTCACTCATTAAGAGAGCTTTAACCCATTAAGGACCAGGCATGGTAAATATACAGCGCCTGGTCCTGGGCTTAAAGCACCACCGAAAGTAAAATTACAGCGGCGCTTTAAGCCTCCTGGCTCTGCAATCAATCAGAGGCAGGAATGGGTTATCAGCTGTTAGTCAATCCAATATACGTAGAAGAACGATGGCAGCATAAAAGGCGTAGTTATTTTCTTATACTTTTTATTCCTCCACCAAGACTGCAACGTTTCGACCCTCTTGGGGTCTTTGTCAACAAGAGGGTCAAAACGTTGCAGTCTTGGTGGAGGAATAAAAAGTATAAGAAAATCACTATGCCTTTTATGCTGCCATCGTTCTTCTACGTATATTGGATTGTCTAATCGGGGGGCTTGGTGGCTCAGACCCCCATACCTTGGCACGCATATTATGGACTTTTGAGTTTAATTTGAAAATCCTGAAGTGTGCTGTGAGTTGCTGCGGTTGCATTATCAGCTGTTAGTGACAGCTGATAACCCGGAGGAGAAGGCAGGAGGGGTTTTTAACCCTTTCTGCCTTCTGCTTCCCCGAGTACAAAGTGCTCAATGAGCACTGTGTACTAGAAATTGAAAGTGCAGTGTAACTTTCACTACAGGAGCCCGGTGGGTGATGTGACTGCCGTGGTTCCCTGCTACAGCAGAGCTGGAGGGTCATACTAGACCCTGGCCAACTCTGCCAGTGACCAATGTCACTACAGGGGTTGCTTTCCCCTGTAACTGGGGCTTCTATGGATGCCCCAGCTACAGTGGGAAAGTGTCACATAAAAAAAAAAAAAATTTATGTTCCCAGAGGTCTTACATGACATTATGGGGGACATAGATAGTAAAAAAAACATAGTTATATACACAAATAAAACAAAATTACAGAATAAAACAATATATACATAACAAAGAAAATAACACGAAGCCGATGCCAACTATATATCAAAACGTCCGAATCAAATGTAGAAACTCATTCCCATACTTTGTTTTAGCATAAATATACTAAATTAAAAAGAAAAAACTATAAACGTTAAAAAAATCATTTCTCGCTCGTGTCATTATGGGACACAGCCAAAACTGTGGGTATAGCTACTGCCACTAGGAGGCGACACTAAGCAAAAAAAGTGTTAACTCCTCCTGCAGGCTATATCCCCTCCTGCCAACATGAGGCTAATCAGTTTTTAGCTTAGTGTCGTAGGAGGCAGACTGTCTTGTCTGCGGAGACCCTCTCTTACAGGAAATCTTGGCTTGGGCTGAAAAACATGTTCCCGCATTGTCGACAGTCCACATCCCGGGAGTGGACAATTGGATAACCGACTATCTCAGCAGGGAAACGGTCGATCCAGGTGAGTGGGAGCTACACCCCGAAGTCTTTCAAGAAATTTGCAAGCGGTGGGGACGACCAGATGTTGATCTAATGGCATCTAGGTTCAACCGCAAGCTTTCAAACTTCGTGGCCAGGTCAAAGGACCCCAGAACACGAGCTGTGGAAGCCCTGGTGACTCCATGGATGGAGTTCCAGTTTCCGTATGTGTTTCCACCCTTCCCACTTATTCCCAGAGTTCTCAGGCGAATCAGGAGGGAAGAAATTCCGGTAATTCTCATAGCTCCGGACTGGCCCTGTTGGACGTGGTACGCGGAACTCATCGCCTTACTGGCAGACGCCCTGTGGCCTCTTCCTCTGCTTGAGGACCTTCTGTTACAGGGACCGGACCACGATCAAGGCCAGAAAACCGTCCTCCTACAAGGTGTACTATCATCTGTGGAAAAACTTCCTCCTATGGTGCGAACAACGGGGATTTCAATGACACAAGCAAGAAAATAGGATTTTTGGTACTTACCGTAAATATCTTTCTCGTCTTGTTCGTTGGGGGACTCAACACCCACCCAGATATTTACAGATTACATCTCATTTGGATACCTGGTCCTGGAAAGTTGCACATGGTACTGTTGTGGTTTACAGTTGTAACCGTTATGCCTGTTTTGTTCTTGTTATTCAGATCCTGCGTAGCTGCTCCTACTGCTGGCATACAAACTGAGTAGCCTCATGTCGGCAGGAAGGGATATAGCCTGCAGGAGGAGTTAACACTTTTTTTGCTTAGTGTTGCCTCCTAGTGGCAGTAGCTATACCCAGGGTCTTGGCTGTGTCCCCAAATGAACAAGACGAGAAAGAGATTTTACGGCAAGTACCAAAAATCTTTTTTTTTTAGCATTTTACACAGGGAGGAAATGGTTGAGGAATAGAGATGAGCGAACGTGTTCTTCCGAGCTTGATATTCGTGCGAATATTAGGGTGTTCGGGATGTTCGTTATTCGTAACGAACACCATGCGGTGTTCTGGTTATTTTCACTTCCTTCCCTGAGACGTTAGCGCGCTTTTCTGGCCAATTGAAAGACAGGGAAGGCATTACAACTTCCCCCTGTGACGTTCAAGCCCTATACCACCCCCCTGCTGTGAGTGGCTGGGAAGATCAGGTGTCACCCGAACATAAAAGTCGGCCCCTCCCGCGGTTCGCCTCAGATGCCTTGTGAGTTAGATGAGGGACAGTGCTGTTTGTACCGGAGCTGCTGTAGGGAAAGAATTGGTAGTTAGTGTAGGCTTCAAGACCCCCCAAAGGTCCTTATTAGGGCCACTGATAGCTGTGTGTTGGCTGCTGTTAGCAGTGGCAATTTTTTTTTCCTCAAAATCGCCTCTGCAGACCGTTGCACCTGGCATTAGGGACAGAAGTGCTGCATAGGCAGGGAGAGTGTTAGGAGTGAGTGTAGCCTTCAAGAACCTCAACGGTCCTTTCTAGGGCCATATTTATCCGTGTGCAGTACTGTCCAGGCTGCTGTTAGCTGTGCTGCATTTTTTTTTGCTTCTCAAAATCGCTTCTGCAGAGCATTGCACCCTCCATTGATACTGCAGGGAAAGAATTGTATAGGCAGGGCCACAACACAGTTATTATTCATTGAATATACGCAGTGCTGCCTTTTGCTTGTAAAACAAGTCAAAATAATTCTATTTGTCCTGCCTCTGTCCGTCCTAAGGGCGGTGGACACGTGTCGGCTGCGTGTGACACCTTTAAAAATCATACGCACCCAGCTACGTTTTACTCCTGGCTTCGCCATTTGCTTTCCTTAATTGGGAAAAAAAATACCTGCTCTGCCACAGTTAATAACTCTGCTACCCTCACGTTCTGTGACACATTAGCAGGGACACAGCACAGTTATTAAACTTCTCATGTTCATAGAATATACGCAGTGCTGCCTTTTGGTGCCAAAAAACGGAAAATAAATCTATTTGTCCGGCCTCTGTCCGTCCTAAGGGCGGTGGACACGTGTCGGCTGCGTGTGACACCTTTAAAAATCATACGCACCCAGCTACGTTTTACTCCTGGCTTCGCCATTTGCTTTCCTTAATTGGGAAAAAAAATACCTGCTCTGCCACAGTTAATAACTCTGCTACCCTCACGTTCTGTGACACATTAGCAGGGACACAGCACAGTTATTAAACTTCTCATGTTCATAGAATATACGCAGTGCTGCCTTTTGGTGCCAAAAAACGGAAAATAATTCTATTTGTCCGGCCTCTGTCCGTCCTAAGGGCGGTGGACACGTGTCGGCTGCGTGTGACACCTTTAAAAATCATACGCACCCAGCTACGTTTTACTCCTGGCTTCGCCATTTGCTTTCCTTAATTGGGAAAAAAAATACCTGCTCTGCCACAGTTAATAACTCTGCTACCCTCACGTTCTGTGACACATTAGCAGGGACACAGCACAGTTATTAAACTTCTCATGTTCATAGAATATACGCAGTGCTGCCTTTTGGTGCCAAAAAACGGAAAATAATTCTATTTGTCCGGCCTCTGTCCATCCTAAGGGCGGTGGACACGTGTCGGCTGCGTGTGACACCTTTAAAAATCATACGCACCCAGCTACGTTTTACTCCTGGCTTCGCCATTTGCTTTCCTTAATTGGGAAAAAAAATACCTGCTCTGCCACAGTTAATAACTCTGCTACCCTCACGTTCTGTGACACATTAGCAGGGACACAGCACAGTTATTAAACTTCTCATGTTCATAGAATATACGCAGTGCTGCCTTTTGGTGCCAAAAAACGGAAAATAATTCTATTTGTCCGGCCTCTATCCATCCTAAGGGCGGTGGACACGTGTCGGCTGCGTGTGACACCTTTAAAAATCATACGCACCCAGCTACGTTTTACTCCTGGCTTCGCCATTTGCTTTCCTTAATTGGGAAAAAAAATACCTGCTCTGCCACAGTTAATAACTCTGCTACCCTCACGTTCTGTGACACATTAGCAGGGACACAGCACAGTTATTAAACTTCTCATGTTCATAGAATATACGCAGTGCTGCCTTTTGGTGCCAAAAAACGGAAAATAATTCTATTTGTCCGGCCTCTGTCCGTCCTAAGGGCGGTGGACACGTGTCGGCTGCGTGTGACACCTTTAAAAATCATACGCACCCAGCTACGTTTTACTCCTGGCTTCGCCATTTGCTTTCCTTAATTGGGAAAAAAAATACCTGCTCTGCCACAGTTAATAACTCTGCTACCCTCACGTTCTGTGACACATTAGCAGGAAAACAGCACAGTTATTAAACTTAGATTATTCATTCACTAGAGGCAGTGGGGCCTTTCGTTTTCAAAAAAGGGAAAAAATTATATTTGGCCTGCAGTCTTGCGCCAATTTATTTCCTGCCTGTGAAATCAAATCACTGGTAATACAGCATGCTGAGGGGTAGGGGTAGGCCTAGAGGACGTGGACGCGGCCGAGGACGCGGAGGGCCAAGTCAGGGTGTGGGCACAGGCCAAGCTCCTGATCCAGGTGTGTCGCAGCCGACTGCTGCGCGATTAGGAGAGAGGCACGTTTCTGGCGTCCCCACATTCATCGCCCAATTAATGGGTCCACGCGGGAGACGGTTATTAGAAAATGAGCAGTGTGAGCAGGTCCTGTCCTGGATGGCAGAAAGTGCTTCGAGCAACCTATCGTCTACCCGCAGTTCTGCGCCGTCCACTGCTGCCAATCCGAATCCTCTGTCTGCTGCTCCTCCTTCCTCCCAGCCTCCTCACTCCACTACAATAACACCTGCTCAGGAGCGGGAGCACTCCCAGGAACTGTTCTCGGGCCCCTGCTTAGATTGGGCAGCAGCGGTTCCTCTCCCACCAGAGGAGTTTATCGTCACTGATGCCCAACCATTCGAAAGTTCCCGGGGTCCGGGGGAAGAGGCTGGGGACTTCCGCCAACTGTCTCAACAACTTTCTGTGGGTGAGGAGGACGATGACGATCAGACACAGTTGTCTTGCAGTGAGGTAGTAGTAAGGGCAGTAAGTCCGAGGGAGCAGCGCACAGAGGATTCGGAGGAAGAGCAGCAGGACGATGAGGTGACTGACCCCACCTGGTGTGCAACGCTTACTCAGGAGGACAGGTCTTCAGAGGGGGAGTCAAGGGCATCAGCAGGGCAGGTTGCAAGAGGCAGTGCGGTGGCCAGGGGTAGAGGCAGGGCCAGACCGAATAATCCACCAACTGTTTCCCAAAGGGCCCCCTCGCGCCATGCCACCCTGCAGAGGCCGAGGTGCTCTAAGGTCTGGCAGTTTTTCACAGAGACGCCTGACGACCGACGAACAGTGGTGTGCAACCTTTGTCGCGCAAAGCTCAGCCGGGGAGCCAACACCAACAGCCTCACCACCACCACCATGCGCAGACATATGATGGCCAAGCACCCCGCAAGGTGGGACGAAGGCCGTTCAGCGCCTCCGGTTTGCACCCCTGCCTCTCCCCCTGTGCCCCAACCTGCCACTGAGATGCAACCCCCCTCTCAGGACACAGGCACTACCGTCTCCTGGCCTGCACCCACACCCTCACCTCCGCTGTCCTCGGCCCCATCCAGCAGTGTAGTTCAGCGCACCGTCCAGCCGTCGCTTGCGCAACTGTTGGAGCGCAAGCGCAAGTACGCCGCCACGCACCCGCACGCTCAAACGTTAACCGTCCGCATAGCAAAATTCATCAGCCTTGAGATGCTGCCGTATAGGGTTGTGGAAACGGAGTCCTTCAAAAGTATCATGGAGGCGGCGGCCCCGCGCTACTCAGTTCCCAGTCGCCACTACTTTTCCCGATGTGCCGTCCCAGCCCTGCACGACCACGTCTCCCGCAACATTGTACGCGCCCTCACCAACGCGGTTACTGCCACGGTCCACTTAACTACGGACACGTGGACAAGCACAGGCGGGCAGGGCCACTACATCTCCCTGACGGCACATTGGGTGAATTTAGTGGAGGCTGGGACAGAGTCAGAGCCCGGGACCGCTCACGTCCTACCCACCCCCAGAATTGCGGGCCCCAGCTCGGTGGTGGTATCTGCGGAGGTGTATGCTTCCTCCACTAAAGCACCCTTCTCCTCCTCCTCCTCCTCCTCTGTCTCGCAATCAAGATGTGTTAGCAGCAGCATGTCGCCAGCAGTCGGTGTCGCGCGGTGTGGCAGCACAGCGGTGGGCAAGCGTCAGCAGGCCGTGCTGAAACTACTCAGCTTAGGCGATAAGAGGCACACGGCCCACGAACTGCTGCAGGGTCTGACACAGCAGACCGACCGCTGGCTTGCGCCGCTGAGCCTCCAACCGGGCATGGTCGTGTGTGACAACGGCCGTAACCTGGTGGCGGCTCTGCAGCTCGGCAGCCTCACGCACGTGCCATGCCTGGCCCACGTCTTTAATTTGGTGGTTCAGCGCTTTCTGAAAAGCTACCCACGCTTGTCAGACCTGCTCGTAAAGGCGCGCCGGCTCTGTGCACATTTTCGCAAGTCCCACACGGACGCTGCCACCCTGCGCACCCTGCAACATCACTTTAAGCTGCCAGTGCACCGACTGCTGTGCGACGTGCCCACACGGTGGAACTCTACGCTCCACATGTTGGCCAGGCTCTATGAACAACGTAGAGCTATAGTCGAATACCAACTCCAACATGGGCGGCGCAGTGGGAGTCAGCCTCCTCAATTCCTTTCAGAAGAGTAGGCCTGGTTGGCAGACATCTGCTATGTCCTTGGTAATTTTGAGGAGTCTACCCAGGTGGTGAGCGGCGATGCTACAATCATTAGCGTCACCATTCCTCTGCTATGCATCTTGAGAAATTCCCTGCAAACCATAAAGGCAGCTGCTTTGCGCTCGGAAACGGGGGCGGGGGAAGACAGTATGCCGCTGGATAGTCAGGGCACCCTCCTGTCTATTTCTCAGCGCGTACAGGAGGAGGAGGAGCATGAGGAGGATGAGGAGGAGGGGGAAGAGACAGCTTGGGCCGCTGCTGACGGTACACCGGCTGATTGCCTGTCATCCTTTCAGCGTGTATGGCCTGAGGAGGAGGAGGAGGAGGAGGAGGAGGATCCTGAAAGTGATCTTCCTAGTGACGACAGCCATGTGTTGCGTACAGGTACCCTGGCACACATGGCTGACTTCATGTTAGGATGCCTTTCTCGTGACCCTCGCGTTGCACGCATTCTGGCCACGACGGATTACTGGGTGTACACACTGCTCGATCCACGGTATAAGGAGAACCTGCCCCCTCTGATTCCCGAAGAGGAAAGGGGTTCGAGAGTGTTGCTATACCACAGGACCCTTGCGGACAAGCTGATGGTAAAATTCCCAGCCGACAGCGCTAGTGGCAGAAGGCGCAGTACCGAGGGCAAGGTAGCAGGGGATGTGCGTAGATCGAGCAGCATGTACATCCCAGGCAGTGCAACAGTCTTTAAGGGCCTGGCCAGCTTTATGGCTCCCCACCAAGACTGTGTCACCGCTCCCCAGTCACGGCTGAGTCGGCGGGAGCACTGTAAAAGGATGGTGAGGGAGTACGTAGCGGATCGCACGACCATCCTTGGTGACGCCTCTGCCCCCTACAACTACTGGGTGTCGAAGCTGGACACGTGGCCTGAACTAGCGCTGTATGCCCTGGAGGTGCTTGCTTGTCCTGCGGCTAGCGTCTTGTCGGAGAGGGTGTTTAGTGCGGCTGGGGGAATCATCACAGATAAGCGTAGCCGCTTGTCAACCGACAGTGCCGACAGGCTAACACTCATCAAGATGAACAAAGGCTGGATTTCCCCAGACTTCTGTTCTCCACCAGCGGACAGCAGCAATACGTAAGCAATACGTAGGCTGCACCCGCGGATGGAAGCTACGTTCTCTCTCACCATCCAAAACGGGGACATTTCTGCTTCATCAATCTGTGTCTAATATTCCTCCTCCTCCTCCTGCTCCTCCTCCTGAAACCTCACGTAATCACGCTGAACGGGCAATTTTTCTTAGGGCCACAAGGCTCACTCAAATAATTTTTCTGAACAATTTTTATAAGTTTCAATGCGCTTAAAAGCGTTGGAACTTTAACTTGAACCAATTTTTCGTTACACTGGGCTGCCTCCAGGCCTAGTTACCACTTAAGCCACATTAACCAAAGCGATTCACCTGCCATCTTGGTTGGGCATGGCCAATTTTTACTGAGGTACATTAGTACTGTTGGTACACCAAATTTTTGGGGCCCTCACCTACAGTGTAATCATAGCAATTTGTATGTTCTTCGCCTGCACTCATGGTACAGAAAGGTGTGTGGGGTTGGCCTACACTTTAGCTACATAAATGTAACTTGGGCCTTGGCTATACTAAGGCTACTGACATGGAACGAAGACTGCGCTCTCGCTATACTGCTTCGGAATTGTTACTGGGGCCTGTCTTGAGTGCTACTATTGCTGACATGGAACGAAGACTGCGCTCCCGCTATACTGCTTCGGAATTGTTACTGGGGCCTGTCTTGAGTGCTACTATTGCTGACATGGAACGAAGACTGCGCTCCCGCTATACTGCTTCGGAATTGTTACTGGGGCCTGTCTTGAGTGCTACTATTGCTGACATGGAACGAAGACTGCGCTCCCGCTATACTGCTTCGGAATTGTTACTGGGGCCTGTCTTGAGTGCTACTATTGCTGACATGGAACGAAGACTGCGCTCCCGCTATACTGCTTCGGAATTGTTACTGGGGCCTGTCTTGAGTGCTACTATTGCTGACATGGAACGAAGACTGCGCTCCCGCTATACTGCTTCGGAATTGTTACTGGGGCCTGTCTTGAGTGCTACTATTGCTGACATGGAACGAAGACTGCGCTCCCGCTATACTGCTTCGGAATTGTTACTGGGGCCTGTCTTGAGTGCTACTATTGCTGACATGGAACGAAGACTGCGCTCCTCCTATAATGCTGCTAGTGATATGTTAGTGGGGCCTGTCCTAATGCTACGGCTGAAATGTTACGAATTCTGGCCTCTGCCTATACCGCTGCTAATGGTATGTCTCTGGGGTGTGGAAACAGAGGCTTCCCAAAGACATGATAGCGGCGAGGCCATTTCCCACCAACGTGGTTACTGTAAAGGTGCATATAACCACGGACACGTGGAGAGGACACGTAGTGCCTCAAAAACATCCCCCTCCTCCTCCAACAGGGAAAACATTCTTGGCAAATGCCTTTACATTGGTTCGTCTGGTGGCAGTCCAAGAATTTCACCTTTACCGACACAACGAGAGCCCCCACACCATCCCCCCGCCACGGCCCACTTAATCCTGGCCGCATTCCGAAAACCAACAAAATACAACCGTGCTACTAGGTCCTCAGTCACCACCACATTACCACCAACGCGGTTACTGTTAAGGTACATATTACCAGTCTGACTGGGGCATGCAGACACCTTGACAGAATGAATAGTGTGTGGCACATAGGTTCCCCATTGCTATGCCCACGTGTGCAGCTCCTAATGGCGGTGGCACAGGATTCTATTTCTCATTGCTTCTGTACAGCATTGTGGGCTATCGCCCCGCCCCTTTTAAAGAGGGCCGCTGCCTAGCCATGCCAACCCTCTGCAGTGTGTGCCTGCGGTTCCTCCTCATGGCAGACGCACTTCTAAATAGACATGAGTGTGGCGTGGCATGAGGGCAGCTGAAGGCTGCGCAGGGACACTTTGGTGTGCGCTGTGGGGGGGAGGGGGGGGCGGTTGGTCAGCATATAACCCAGGAGAAGTGGCAGCGGAGTGTCATCCAGGCAGTGATTGTGCTTTGTTGTAGCTAGTGTGGTGCTTAGCAAAGGTATGCCATGCTAATGAGGGCTTTTCAGAAGTAAAAGTTGTTGGGAGGGGGGGGGGCCCACTCTTGCCGGTATTGTGGCTTAATAGTGGGACCTGTGAACTTGAGATGCAGCCCAACATGTAGCCCCTCGCCTGCCCTATCCGTTTCTGTGTCATTCCCATCACTTTCTTGAATTGCCCAGATTTTCACACATGAAAACTTTAGCGAGCATCGGCGAAATACAAAAATGCTCTGGTCGCCCATTGACTTCAATGGGGTTCGTTGTTCGAAACGAACCCTCGAGCATCGCGGGAAGTTCGTTCCGAATAACGAACACCCGAACATTTTGGTGTTCGCTCATCTCTATTGAGGAAGTAAGGGTGTCTGGGACCTTAGGAGGCAGTGATCATGCTATCCTTGAATTTTGGATAAAAAGGGGAGGAAGACCTGAGAAGTCTCAGACCTCAAGGTGGGATTTCAGAAAGGCAGATTTCAATGAACTCAGAAAGAGGGTAGGAAGAATCCAATGGCTGGATGTTCTTAAGGACAGAAATGTCCAAGAAGGTTGGGAAATATTGCGAAATGAGATTCTCAAAGCACAATCGTTAACAATCCCTAAAAGAAGGAAGAATGGGAAGCATTTAAAGAGACCCGGATGGATGAACACAGAACTTGCACACATGTTAAAAACAAAGAAAAATATGTTTATCAAATTTAAAGAGGGGGATATATCTAAAGAAGAATATAATGCGGTCTGCAGAAACTGTAGGGCAAGTGTCAGAAAAGCTAAAGCTAATAATGAATTGAGGCTTGCAACAGAGGCCCAAAAGCAATAAAAAAAGATTTTGGGATTGGCTGCAAAAATCACTCCAGATGAGGTTAAAGATGCAATAAAAACACTGAAAGTGAATAAACGCCCGGGGCCGGACGGCTTCTCCGCTACTTACTACAAAAAATTTGCCCCATTTCTTCACACTCATCTCGCTAATTATTTTTACGCGATTAGGGACAGTCAACAACTGAGACAAACATCGCTTACGGCAGCTATTTCCATGATCCCCAAGCCTGAAAGAGATCCACTGGACAATCAAAGTTACCGGCCTATCTCCCTAATCAATATAGATATAAAACTCCTCTCTAAAATTGTAGTCTCACGACTAAATACGGCTTTAACATCTATAATTGGAAAGGACCAAGTGGGTTTTGTCCCAGGCCGCCAAGCCCCAGCTAGCATCCGCCGGATTACACACCTTACACATATCTGCCAAACTAGGGGCATCCCTGCAATGTTGCTCTCCCTGGACGTCTATAAAGCCTTTGATACCATAAGCTGGTTACCTGTTTTCGGTATTAGAGCATTGGAGGTTTCCCACCGAGTTCCTAACTTGGTTGTGAATCCTATATAACTCTCCTAAAGCTGCCCACTTTCCCCCCTACTCTTTATTTTAGCCTTAGAACCACTAGCTATAAAAATCCGTAATAATCCTGATATTAGAGGAATCAAAATTGCTGGGGTCCATCATAAAATTAGCATGTTTGCAGATGACATACTCGCTATAATATCATCCCCCCCACACTACAATTCCAAATCTCATGGCTGAGCTGTCCAGGTTCGGGTCAATCTCTGGTTTGAAAATTAATGAAACAAAATCTAAAACTTTTAATCTTACCCTGCCCTCACACACACTTTCTCTACTACAATCCAACTTCCCATTTCAATGGATGATGGGGTCACTGGGCTATCTGGGGGTGAGTCTGACTAATTCCTACTATGCGTTGTATGCACAAAACTATATACCACTCCTCCGTAAACTTCGCCTACTATTGGTAAGCTGGGACCGATACCATATATCATGGATTGGAAGAGTGAACTCCTTAAAGATGTTGCCATGACTTCCCTCTCGCTTTTCAAAATTGGAAAAATAGAAGCATCACCAAGGTGCATCACCTACTCTCTCGGGAGGGTGTGACTACGTTTCCTATCTTACAGAAAAACAAGGATGTACCATCCTCAGAAATATTCCGTTATTTACAGTTAAAGAACTGGTCGTCCTCCCTCTTGAAAAATATGAAACCTCCATATACCCTCACCCCCTTCGAATCTTTCTGCCTTAAACATCCGCAGGCAAGAGGTCTCATCTCTCAAATATACTCGAATCTTGTTCATACCACATACCGTATGTAACTAGATGGGAGCGGGATTTGGGGGATGTTCTGGGTGAGGAGGAGTGGTCTCAGATTTGGAGATCCACCAACCGTGGTGTCTGTAACATATTAATGTTGGAAACCTCATACAAAATCATTCTTCGCTGGTATTTGGTCCCCACCCGAATAGCACATGAGGTCCCTGGCTATTCTAAAAATTGTTTCAGAGGTTGTCCTTCCCCTGGAGACATGCTCCATATATGGTGGTCCTGCCCTAGAGTTAAAAGACTTTGCATTAGAACATACTCCCTAATTTATTCAGTAACATATCATAACCTGCGCAAAAATCCATGGGAGGCTCTGTTGAATAAAAAGATTGAGAATATACCCCCAAATTCCAGGAGGTTGATTTTTTTCCTCTTCTTAGCTGCAAAACAAACTATTGCCCATTCTTGGCGTAAAGCTTCTCTGGACTTTTCTGAAGTTAAACGCAGCATAAATTGATACCTGATAAATGAAAAGCTAACCTCGATAACAAAAGATAAAGGTGATAAATTTCTTAGTGTATGGACTCCATGGATAAACTATGCCTTTCCTACAGCGGGGTTAAGCCTACTAACCTAAATTTGGTCTCTTGGGATCTTTGCCCTTTGGGGCGGCAGCCCTGAGAGAGAGGAAATACTCCCCCACCCCACCATTTTACCCATCCCTGTTCCCTTGTGGAAATGTGATTTGGCCCTGGCCAGGCCTTTGTTCCTTATTGTATAATTTTCTTTCCAAAAATAGCAACACAAGTTGTGAATTAAGATAACCATTGCTATTTTCTTGTTATATATTTTCATTCAGAAGATATAAGGTGCGTAGCTATATTATTATGTTATGACTGGAAAGCTTTTCATACTGCTATGCCTCTGTATGTGTAATTGAAAATTCAATAAAAACTTTTTTTTTTTTTAATAACAAGATTTTGGGAGTATATCAAAAGCAAAAAAAGTCAAAAATGCTATTGGATGCTTATGGAATGAAAATGGTGAATTGGTTAAGAATGATGTTGAGAAGGCCAAATTTTTAAATTCTATTTTGTATCTGTTTTCTCAACTGATCTTCCCGTGCTATTGGGGGAATAAAAGAAGGCAGGCTATCTATAAGCAGAGAGATGGTGAGGGAACACTTAGCTAACTTAAATGAATTCAAGTCTCAAGGTCCAGATGAATTACATCCTAGGATACTAAAGGAAGCAGCAGAGGTAATTGCTGAACCACTTGCCATAATCTTTGAAAATTGCTGGAGAACAGGAGAAGTCCCAGAAGATTGGAAAAGGGCAAATGTTGTCCCCATCTTAAAAAAAGGGATGAAGGTGGATCCAGGAAACTACAGGCCTGTGAGCCTGACTTCTATACCGGGAAAGATCTTTGAACAAATTATTAAACAACAGGTATGCAAGTACTTGGATGAAAATGGAGTAATTAATGAGAGCCAGCATGAATTTGTAATGAGCAAGTCATGCCAGATGAATCTAATTTCCTTCTATGACAGTATCACCGACTGGGATGATCAGGGAAATGCGGTGGATATAGTATATCTTGACCTATGTAAAGCATTTGACAAAGTATCTCATACCATACTTATTGAAAAAATGACCAAATATGGGGTTGACAAGGCAACTGTTAGGTGGATTCACAACTGGCTGAGTGATCGTACTCAAAGAGTGGTCATAACTGGCTGCACATCCAAGTGGAAGAATATATCAAGTGGGGTACCACAAGGCTCTGTCCTAGGCCCAGTGTTGTTCAAGATTTTTATACATGATCTGTAAGAGGGAATTGATGGGAAACTGATCAAATTTGCCGATGACACAAAGCTAGGAGGGATAGCTAACACTAAGGGAGAGAGAGAGTATTCAGAAAGATCTAGTAAAGCTTGCACAGTGGGCATCGACTAACAGAATGGTATTTAACAAGGAAAAATGCAAAGTCCTACATCTGGGCAAGAGAAATGAAAAAAAGCACATACAGAATGGGTGGAATTCGGCTAAGCAGCATTTGTACAAAACACTTGGGTATACTAATAGATCATAGACTGAGCATGAGTCAACAATGTGAAGCAGCATCCAAAAAGGCAAACACAATTCTGGGATGTATTAAGAGAAGCATAGAGTCTAAATCACATGAGGTCATTATCCCCCTCTACTCTTCCTTAGTCAAACCTCATCTGGAATACGGTGTCCAGACATAGACAAATTGGAGCAAGTTCAGAGAAGAGTTACCAAGATGGTGAGCGGTCTGCAAATCATCTCCTATGAGGAACGGTTAAAGGATCTGGGAATGTTTATCTTGCAAAAAAGAAGGCTGAGAGGAGACTTAATAGCGGTCTACAAATATCTGAAGGGCTGTCACAGTGCAGAGGGATCAGCCCTATTCTCATTTGTACAAGGAAAGACTAGAAGCAATGGGATGAAACTGAAAGGGAGGAGACTAAGATTAGATATTAGAAAAAACTTTGATAGTGAGGGAGATCAATTAGTGGAACAGGCTACCCCGGGAGGGGGTGAGTTCTCCTTCAATGTTCAAACAAAGGCTGGACAAATATCTGTCTGGGATGATTTAGTGAATCCTGCACTGAGCAGGGGGTTGGACCCAATGACCCTGGAGGTCCCTTTTAACTCTAGTAGTCTATGAATCTACCATATGATGTACTGAAAAACTTGAAAAAATTTGTAAGTAAAGTGAAAGTAAAAAAAAAAAACAGAACTGAACCATCTTGGCAAAAATGACATAACTCTACTGTGTGTCAGTATGTTTATGATACCAAAGGGGTTAAGAGCGAAAATGTCACTTGTTATCTTGCACTATTTAAGCAAATCTTTTTTGCTCCTAAAAATGCGTTGTTTTTTTTTATTTAACTCAAAATGAGAACTCATAACATCTTACCTTCTAAGAAATCATTCTCTTTAATTGCAATTTTATATAAGATGAAATGAGTAAAGATGCTGCCTTTTTGACACTTCTCTGCTGCAATTAATGCTTCCTTTGCCTGCAAAGAGAGAATCAAAGAGTGACTTTACGGGGCATGTCTCAGAACGTTGTAAAAGATTTTTTAACATTTTTTTTTTCTTTTAGAAAAAAGGGTTTTTTCCAGCTTTTTTTTTTTACTAGTACCATACACCGCTTTCCTGGCTCAGCTGCAGCACCAGTACCCCTTCTGACATTATGTTTGCAGGCTGCTGCAGCCAATCACAGACCTCAGCATTTTAAGGCCCATTTAGACACAACAATTATCGCTTAAAAGATGTCTTTTGAACGACTTTTGAGCAATAATCATTGATCGCTCAAACGCTGAGTGATCACCTTGCACTCCGGATGATGCAGAAGACAAGCGGGGGGCTGCTTGTTCTCTGCATCCAGCTGTTCCCTGCTGTTATATTCACTGAGACAGAAAGTTCCTCCCTTTTAATCAATAAATCACTGTAGATAACCCACTAATTTTTATATTTTTTGCTTAAAACATAGCCTTTATTAAATTACAAAGATAAAAATATAAACACTACTACCAAACTAAGACAAACAAATATCCTTTATATTTCTATTTCCCTCTATATCCTATAGTCAATACAGTAATTTCCTGA
Organism: Eleutherodactylus coqui; assembly: GCF_035609145.1. NCBI lineage: Eukaryota > Metazoa > Chordata > Amphibia > Anura > Eleutherodactylidae > Eleutherodactylus > Eleutherodactylus coqui. The sequence continues at coordinate 42,746,493 of NC_089846.1, read as the reverse complement.
TGATGACTCTATGTTACAAAGTCACCACTATATTGTCCCCTGTTACTTAGGATAAATGGATATAGGACAGATAATGTCAGTTTCCTTGCCCCATATCAGTGTCTAAAGATATCACTCTATATGATCAGTAACAATTTAACACTCGGGTTGCTGATGTTACCACTTGAGAGAAATAGATGATGGATAAATAGATTATTTTCTGGACTGATTTTAAAAAATTTTTTTTATATCAACTGCAACATATATAACGACAGTGGGAGATGATTTCGTGATGTCTCAGATCTCCACCCTCTGTCGCCACTGGGTAACCATCTATTATGCTGGTGACCACAGTACGTTATTTTCTAGGATCAATGATAATATAGATGGATTACACTTGAAGGGTCGTTTTATTGACCCTACTATGTTAAGATCTTGAAAAGAGATCCTTGAAGGGTCGTTTTATTGACCCACTATATTATGATCTTGAAAAGGGATCGACGCGTTTCTTTAGCCCAGATTTTCATTGGGCTAATTCATCAGGATCAAAGATTTTGTATAATAGATCGATTCTATAACTAAGATTTGCAGTAACGAACGGTAAATTAATCAACCCCTACTGGGAGACAATGAGTTATACAGGGGTATGGGTTAGCTAGTTTCAGGCAGTCTATGTAAGAAATATGCTGCCTGCTTTGCCGATACGGAACATTATCCCATGTTTCTCTACCCTGTATCTAGACAGCCTGAGCACTAATAGCTTTAAACAGGGCTAGCTCCAAGATAAACTACAGCATCACCCCAACTAAAATTGAGATAGCCTAACGATAACACTATTGTCCCTAATTCTGATAGACTGCTGGTTTATTTATGGCAGTCCAATGGACAGATTGCAGTGTAGATGCCTGAAAACTATGTTGGCTAAGTCATGTGCTCAGGAGCGCGGCATAGTGCGTGCTTATGCCCGCTCTGACAGTCCTCAGCTGTTCCCTGCTGAGAGCGCCCGGCTGTCATACAGCCAAGCGCTCCGAGCAGAGCATGCAGAGGACAAGACAAGTGTCCCCGCTTGTCTTCTGCATCCAGCTGTTCTCTGCACAGAGCACCCCACTGTTATACAGCCGAGCGCTCCGTGTGGGGTATGGAGAACAGAGCTGGACCGCTGAAAGACAACCATGAGCGTCGGCTTAACGGAAACTGCACAATGTCAGTGCAGTTAGACACAATGATTCGGTCAAAAGACTGCTTTTGAGCGAATTTTGAGCGATAATCGTTGTGTCTAAATGGGCCTTTAGCACTGAGGTCTGTGACTAGCTGCAGCAGTCTTAATACACAATAACAGAGGCCAGTGGCACACCGTGTATACCAACCCAATGGGGAAGTAATGTAGCAACTGGTGCCAGCAACCAAGAATGACCGTCGACTCCCCGGTCTCCAAGATACAGTCCAATATGCAAAGCCAGGAGCGGCACTCAGGAACTCAAATCCACTTTAAGTTTGACAGAAAAGATCTATCAGGTTTATTATAACTCCATAACAAAATGCGATGTTTTGACACAAGTGCTTGACAAAGACCACTTGCATCGAAACGTCGCATTTCGTTATGGAGTGATAACAAACCTCTTTTCTCTCAAACTTAAAGTGGATTTGAGTTCCTGAGTGCCGCTCTTGGCTTTGCATATTGGCTGCAGCAGTCTGACGTACGGTTCGCAAATTGCCTTTGTGGCCCGTAAACAGACACTGTGCTGAGTACAGAGGTGTAGCACTGGACAGCAAGAGAGCTGGGATAATTGAATATAGGTGGTTTTTATTATGTTTTGGCATGGGGATCTTAGTATGGTAGAGTTGGAAGGGACCTCCAGGGTCTTCGGGTCCAACCCCCTGTTCAGTGCAGGATTCACTAAATCATCCCAGACAGATATTTGTCCAGCCTCTGTTTGAATCATGGATCAAGAATGCTTTTAAAATGATAATTCTGCCAACTCCTTTAAATAGTGAAATCTCTCCAAAAGACCATTTCTTTCTGAAGGCCACCCCTGTTACCAAACCAGATTTCCTGTAACAGAATTTCAATTCTATCATATATCATACATACTGTCCATATAGTTTATGAGGACAACTCTTTAGAGGACCATGTGTCAATGCACTTTTAATAGTCTTTAAGTAGTTTTACTGTATTTTTGTCATCATTTCTTTCATTTATTAAAGCAAATTAAATGTTTTGTATAGGACATAAAATGCAATAAATAAGATGCACTCAATAATGTCAGTAGCATATTATCCCTTAGTGACGGCCAGTAAGCCTTTTTACTGACCTCACTAATGGGCTTTTAGCAAAATAAAGGAGGCTTGGCTGACTACTGAAACCTCAGATCCTGGCAGTTTAACCCAGTCAATAGCAACTGCAGCATGTAAGCAGATAACAAGGGAACAGGGCTCTTTGTGTCACCCGTCAGCAACCTGCGGAGTGATCGCAAGGTGACAATGGTTTCCCAAGGCAGCTGGAAGCATGACAAGGGTCTCCATGTCTGCCATGTAACTCAGCTTATTAGACCTGAGTCTTCAAGTTCCCCTTAAGGGGCTAAAAAAATAGCGTAAAAAAACTTCAATAAAGTTTAATCTAAAGAAAAAAATACACATTTTTTCCCATGAAAACCCTTTTTAAATGGATAAAGTACCAAAGAAAAGTTTAAAAAAGTAACACATAATAGGTATGACTGCATTCGTAACGGCCCAAGCAATTAAAATATTTTGTTGACTATTACACAGGGTGAATGCCGTAAAAAAACTTTAAAAAACTGTCAGAATTGCTATTTTTCTTTTGTTTGCCTCCCAAAAAATGCAATTAAAAAGCAATCCAAAAATTACATGCATCTCGTAATACTACCACTAAAAGTTACAGCTCTTCCCACAAAAATCAAGACCTCACATAGTTTAGTTACCGGAAAAAAAATGCTATCGATCTTCAAATGCGGTGATGCAGATTCAATTGTTTTTCTTTAAAAATGAGTTCTTATTGTACAAAAGTAGTAAAGTTTTAAAAAATCTGTATAAACTTGGTATCGTAATCGTGGTGATCCAGATAAAAATGTTATCCTGTTATTTTTACCAAATGGTGAACACTGTAATAACAAAGCCCAAAAATCAATTTATGACGGTTTTTCTATTTTATCTCCGCCCAAAAAATGTAATAAAAAGTTATACAACACATTATATGAACCCCGGAGTGGTGCCTGTGGAAAATACAACTTGTCCCAAAAAAACAGGCCCACATACAGCCTATGTCAACAAGTTATGGTTCTTGAAATGCAACAATGACAATCGCTTGAACCAAAAAATATGCTCGTCACCAAGGGGTTAATATAGCAGTTAAGTAATAACAAATAATAAACTTTTCTAATATTTTTAAAAAAAAATCTACCCAGCAATAGACAAAACACACATTTATGGAACAAAGCAAGACGATTTATATAGTTATTTGCTGACCTTGAGTAGCTCATTAAGGTACAGAAAACAGGAGGCCCGATTTCTCAGTAGTTTAGCAAGGTTGGGATCACTATGGTTTGCATCATAAAAGCTAAGAGAATAGTTATACCATTGTAATGCTTCAGCATAGTTTTTGGTCTGTGGATTAAAATAAAAACTGTCAAAAAAGAATGTGTTTTTGTTCCAAATTACTGCTCAATGCAAATATTAAGGAAATTGTAAGTGTACATGTTTAAATTGTATTTTTATAGGTGGCAGGCTGTCAGCTTTCTGAGAAAAAAAATATTGTGATGGTATATTAGCTGCACCATTGGCCTCTCTATGACAAAAAAAAGGAAAACCAAAACCTGTGTGTGACCAAAAATGCAGGTATCATAAAAAATCATTTAAAAAAATCTTTAAAAAAATAAAAAAAATCACAACATTTTTCTGCCATCTTTTCCTAGAAAACAAAATGATGTCCGAACGAAGCCTAGGTGTGGTTTCACATACACCCTTTTTTTGGAAAAACACCACTGTAGTTTTTGAGGCTAGACGTCGAATCTAGCAAGAAGCAGATATATATGGTCTTTTTTTATAATTCCAATTCCTTTTGAATACATTTCTAGCTTTTACTAAAAAAAAAAAAAAATTAAAACTGCTACAAAAACAGCATGGTTTTTCCAAAAATGTGCAAAATAACCCTATAGAGCTGTGCATAAATGAATGCGTTTAAGCATCAATGAGCTGATGCGATTTCTTACTTGGTCGCAGTTTTCCCAAAACAGATTGAAAGACTGATACACTCCTACAAAACATTTATTTCAAGTTATTGTTGCCAAAAGGTAGTTCTATATGTTAGTGAATCCTAGGGTATACTTATTTGTTATGAATTTTGGCTAAATGTAGAGCAAGAACAGTGTGGCACCGTGTTAGCTAGAGAAATCTGTGATGTTAAATGTTCTTGTATTAAAAAAAGACAAAATGATTATAGAGGTAATACGTTTATTGGCTTACCAAAGATGATACATGCAAACTTTCAACACTGCTTAAAGGGGTTGTCCGAGTTGTATGTTCTCTATAAAACCCAGTTCCCATGCTAAAATATAACAAATAGGCCTACAACGCACCTCACCCTGTTCCCCACTGCCGCTCTGAGTCTCCCCTCTGACGTAATGTTTACAGGCTTCCCCAGCCTGTTTACAAAACGTCACAGGCGATGCAGCCAATGACAGAGCTCAGGGATTGATCATTGAGCTCTGCCATTGGCTGCAACACTTGTAATCCCTTAAACCAGGCGGGACTGTAGCCTGTAAACATTTAAAGGAATGGAGGACCAACCAGCACCGCGGTACACAGCAGGCACAGGTGAGTATATGCCTATTTGTTATGTTAGTGCATGGGGAATGGGGTTTTACAGAGAACATACAACTCAGACAACCCCTTGAAGGTGTCTTCATCAGGCTGGGACTGATGAGGAGGCCTAAAGCTGCCTCGAAAGCCTGCATATATAATTTTTGGTGAGTCAATAAAAAGGTATACCCTTTATAATACTTTTGTCTTTTTATACAAGAGGATTCAACATTACATGATTTTTTGTTGTTTATAGAAGTTTGTGTGGAGCATACAATTGGCATTTAGGCTCTGATAAATAAAAACCTAGAATCAAAAAAGAATGTACTTCCTTTTTTTCTATGACAGTATGACTAGATTTTAAACTATAGAGACACACTACTGTTTACGTTAATTGTTCTGTGAAAAAGCACCCTAAGAAAAAAAAATTGCTGGACAATTTGAATCGTTCAGTGTAAAGACAGCCAGTGATCAAATAGTGAAGGATTATAATTTGTGTGCTTATCGTTCATTTAATGCAAGCATCGGCCGGTGTGAGCAGCAAGACCAGTTATACGGTTAGACAGTTTTGATATATTAAGCCCAGTGTTGTCACAATGGAATAATGCTTGGAGCAACCAAGGGAGTAGAGAGAGGGAGAACCTGTTGTGGCCAGATATCCAAGTGTGTCAAAGGAGTAAATCAAACTTGTGAGTGAAGATGTTATAAAGGCAAAAGGAATTCAGGCCAGGTTTACCTTGCTGACAGTAATTACATAGTAGTTCCAAAGAGTCCATATGTATTGTACAGCATGTATTTTCTAATGCTGTTTATCCCTCTATTTATGCAGTCATACACTAAGGACAGAGATAGGTTTCTGGTCTTCCACTTGGAGACAACATGGATTATAGTGGCCTTTTGGTTCAAATTTGGGAGACTGAAAAGGGGGGGGGGGGGGTCTACTGGACTTTGATCTATGATTTTTGACTAAACCTAGGAAATGTGGGAACATGCTGACTAGACCTGTGGGTGATCTCTGATGGCATCACAGCTTCTCAAGCAGTACAGTTAAGAAGTAAAATTCACACTAAGGGCCCACTGTACAGTTAAAGAAGGCAGGGCCTAGGATGGGAGGGTAATGGCCAGCCTCCCAATATGCCTAATATCATTTCAAACAACCTATGCATCTATATAATTAAATAAAGTAGCTGCTTTATTATATTGATGTATAAACTGGCTGATACGATGCCTATCTATATATACTACAGCGAGTGTACTGCCATATGCCACTCATAGGTGATTGAACGGCTCGGCAGTTGACCCACAATAAACATTTTTGTGCTGTACTTATGCAAAGAAAACACAGTTTTCAGTTCTATAAAAAAATTATTCAAATAAATCATATTAGACCTCAAGACTTTTGGCTGCACAATCCCATAAAACAAGATGCAAATGATTCAATATCTTAGGAGGCAACTCTTTTCCTGTGTAGTGCCCTGAAAAATAAAAAAATGTCCTTAGCTTCCCCTTGCAGATTTAAGACTTCAACCTATTTCTCACACATTAAGAACAGAAACACAATATGATACAATTGAATGAATCGAATTTATATTATATATATATATATATATATATATATATACACACATACATACACACACACCTTAGCCTGATGTGGTGAAGTTATCAAAGCAACTCTGCCCTCTTGTGTATGCATTATGTACCACTGCATGCTATGCCTCACACTCACTCATCATCACCATAGCATCTACAACAAAATGCATGCCTCACATCATCTTTAGCCACATAGGAGGTGCAAGGCTACTTCTTTCAATTAAACAAACGATGTACACTTTTTCATCAATCATCTGCTGAGCTTTCACGGAGACAGTTTCACAAAGTGGCAAAATCTTGATTTAACAAATTCCAAACTTGAAGGGGTTTTGTCATTAGAAAAAAAAAATCTTCTCCTCATCGATCCTTTCCTGGCTCTTCCAGTCCCCTGAGTCACGTCACCTCCAGGCGGGCAGATCCTCTTCTTCGTGATGGTACTTACATTCTTGGCAGTCTCATTCATGCAAGTCAATGTGTTCACTGCCTAGCAGAGATTGCTAAATCCTATGCCATGCTACTGCCACGACTGTGCATGCGAGCTGTCTCGCGGCAATAGTATATGAATACTCGCGGTGAACCAGCATGCATGCGCAGTCTCGACGATAGCCCAGCATAGGATTCGGCATTCCCTGCTAGGCAGTTGACTGCAGGAACGAGACTGCCTGTGAATGGACGCTCTATAACAGGAAAAAGAGGATCTTTCCGACTGGAGTTGAGGTGACCAAGGGGACTGGAGGAACCAGGAGATCGGAGAGGAGAAGGCTGCCTGGAAAGGAATAGGTAAGTATTGAATTTTTTTCTATAGACAGAACCACTTTAAGTCCTGTGTAATCAGGGTACGTTCTCCAATATATAATGGAGAAGAGGAGTGCCGAGCTGTGCAAGCAGATAGAATGAGACAATGAAAGGACCTCCATGTTAGTTTGCCCTGGGTACTTTGTGTATTTCAGATAGTAGACGCCTTATTATTATAACTATTATTCCTAATTCCACTGAATAATTTTCCTGAGGATGGATTTTTGTATATATTGATTGCAATCGACATCCTGGGACAGGCTTTCTACTACTATAACAACTGGCTTCATTCACTCAAGCAGATGTTCATATTAGTTCTGCAGACCTGTACAACTCTTGATGTCCATTTATCTATAGAAGTCACTGGACTTTGACTCAAGTCCTGTGCCGCAGGTACACTTCTAAGAGGTCATTAACACATTTTCTTTTTGTTGGCTTGCAGCTTTTTGGAGCCAGACTGGGCACAATTATTTCCGAGTACACTGCTGGTAAGAGTGTTCTCATTTACCACAAAACAAATCCAGTCTTGCAAGATCTGCATAAAACAAAAAAGCCTCCGTTTTGTTCTTTTCTTCGCCCCAGAACCTCAGATAGGAAGAAAAACCTCACAGGACCAAAACTAGAAAACCTTTTTTAAACTGCATCTTCCTGGCGCTACCAGCCAAAATCCTTCAAATCTGCCTCCACCAAATCCTCAGCATGAGAGGCAGCCCTCATTCAATCCCTCCAGGGTGTGGGGACATCTTGCCCTATTCCGAGAAACCTAGTTTGCTTACATCTCAGATGCCTGGTTTCGGGAGGTCATCTTCTCAGGCTATGCCCCCCAGATCGCTTCTTCAGATCCAAAATTCTAGTGCTTCATTTAAAAGCCAATGCTTTGGTGCAGGCAATAAAGGCACTATCCTCTCAGGGTATAATAGTCCCAGATTCTTCCTTGGAACACTTCAAAGGGTTCTATTTCAATATTTTCATTGTACCCAAGAAAGACGGCGCTGTCAGACTAGTTCTACACTTGAAGTTAAATCAATATGTCAAAGTTTGGCACTTCCGCATGGAGTCATTGAGGCCCGTCATTGCATCCATGGGACCAGGGGAGTTTCTATTATCCACTGACATCAGGGATGCCTATCTTTATGTCTCCATCTGCTGAGCGCATCATTGATTCCTCCCTTTTGCCATCCTATTGAAATATTACCAATATTACCAATTATTACCAATTTATGGCATTCCCATTCGGGTTGGCTACAGCCCTCTAGTTGCATATGGTTTTTGAAAGAGACATTGATCCTTCTTCCACCGGAGTTTATCTATGCTTCTTTTACTGGCATGGTGTTTGAAGCTGCCATCCTAAGGTATTTACGGAACCTGTCATTTAGACCATGATGAATGTTAAAAAGCCCTCCTCTTCCCGGGTTTACTATCCAGTCTGAAAGACTTTCTTCCTCTGGTGCGACTGACGCAACTTCCATCCTGTGTGTTTTTAGCTATCCCATCTCCTATCCTGCCTTTAGAAGGGGCTGGACATGGGTTTGGACCTTAGTTCCCTGAAAGGTGAGGTATTGACATTGTCCATTCTTTTCCAGTGTCCTCTAGCTTATAAGTCGGCCATCCATACCTTCCTATAGGGGGTCAATCATGCTATCCCTCCTTACCATTCTCCTGTCCTATCCTGGAACCTCAACCTGGCACTGGACAAGCTGCAGTCTCATCCCTTGTTGCATAATATCCCAGCTCTTCTTTTGCCCTGGAAGGTAGCCATTTTGGTAGCAATCACTTCCATCCGCAGGGTTTCTGAGCTTGCAGCCTTGTCAGCCAAGCCTCTTTTCATCATCGTTTATAAGGACAAATTAGTCCTGTGTCCCGTGCACTCCTTTCTACTTAAGGTGGCATCGGCCTTCCAGATCAATTAGAGCATTGTCTTATCTTCATTCTGCTGCTCCATCATTCACCCTCGGGAGTTAGCTCTCCACAAATTGGATTTGGTATGAGCCTTTCAGATATACCTTTACTGGACGTCATCTTTTTGGTGCTCTGACTCACTCTTTGTGCAATTCTCTGCGGTGAGCCTATTTGCTAGATAGGCTCAACGCTGAGACCTGTCTACGCTCCCCCCTATATTTTGTCACGGCCGTGGACAGGGGGCCTAAGGGTCTATCCTGAATGAAGGCACCGACTAGAGAAAACTCACTATTACGCTCATTCTTCCAATTAGCAAAGGTGCCAGGTCTCCGTGTGCCATATGGGTTAGCACCAGGGCCTGTTGGGAAGGGTCATCCTATATACAGCTCCCTAAACAGGGTTACACATATCTAGCAGGATCCTGTGGTTAAATAGAACATAAAAAAATGAGACAGTTATCTTGTGCTTTTCCTGTTGAAAAATAGATTCCGACAGAAACTTGGTAAATGGAGACAGACAGACACTTTGAAAGCTCTTTTCACACTGTGTCTGTAGTGTGTTGTAGTGTGTGTCCGGGGTATCAGTTGGGAGAAAATTTCTGCTGGAAACCTCAAATGTATAGGCTCTATACATGTATTCAACATTTAGTGGCATCTGTCACCCATAGGCTGCCATTGTAAAAAAAAAAAAAAAGAAGTTTACTGTTCTTTGAGATTTCCCAGTGTATACAGTTAAAGTACACTGAAAACTCAGTGTGAAAAGAGCTGAATCATAACAGAAGCCAAATTAAAAAAGACTATGGATTCACTAAAAGGTGTGTTTGGGGGGGGGGGGGGGGATGGTTGAATGAACATTTTAACAGGATGTTAAAATGTGATGTGAACCTAGACCAGTGGTGGCGAACCTATGGCACGCGTGCCAGAGGCGGCATGCACAGCCCTCCCTTCTGGCACACGCTGCCATCGGCCTCTCACCACTTGTGAATACCAGCAGGGGCCTCAGCTCCCCTGCCGGCATTCACACAGCTGCGCTGCTAGCAGCGCTGGGTACTTGTGTATTATGTCGCCGCCGGGTGTTAGGGGTGGCCCTACACCAGCATGCATTGCCAACTATTAACGCTCCCAGCTTCTGATTAGCTGGAGACGTGGTTATCTTCACAACTCCCGGCCTGGTCGGGGAGCACAGCGGGAGCAGCGGCAGGACCAAATCTAGTACCGTCCTGCTCCTGGAGGAGAGGCCGAACCTCGGCATCGGCAACAGCAACAGCGCGGGCGCAGCGGCAGGAACGGCAGAGGAGGCCCCTATTGCAGATCCGTCCTGGGAGCAGCAGAGACGGCGCTAATACAAGGGGGACCACTGTTACACTGGGGGGCTGCTGTGTGGGGGGTCACTGTTACACTGGGGGGCTGCTGTAGGTGTGGGGGGTGTCGCTGTTACACTGGGGGGCTGCTGTGCGGGTGGGGGGTGTCGCTGTAACACTGGGGGGGCCTCTGTGGGGGGTGCCGCTGTTACACTGGGGTGGGGGGGGCGGTGCCACTGTTACACTGGGGGGGGGGGTCGCTGTTATGCTGGGGCATGTTTACATGTCGTGGAAATGGGCAGGGCTGTTTCAAAATAGACAGGGTGCAGATTTTGACTGCTTTTTTAATTTCCACAGAAATTTCCGCTGAGGACATTCTGCAGTATTTCCGCATCCAAAAAGCAGTCAAAATCTGCACCCTGTCTATTTTTAAGCAGCCCTGTCCTTTTTAGAATGACGGGAGTAAAATCATACATCGTGATAAGCCCCGCCTCCTGACATGTTGGCACTTTGCGATAAATAAGTGTGTTTTGGGTTGCAGTTTGGGCACTCGGTCTCTAAAAAGGTTCACCATCACTGACCTAGACTAACCCAGACTAACCCATACCTGTGATTAACTCTTCCACTTTTTGTCGTGCAAGTAATACTTTTCCTTGCTTCAGCAAAAATTCAATCTGCAGAAGTAGAGCGTTCCCAACATGAGGAGATTGTTCAAATTGGTTACAGATCATTCTGAGGAAATCAAATCCAACACAATCCCTACAAAAGAGTATTATTAAAGAAAACGTGGAAATTACAATTTGCATGTCTCTCATTTGCCTTCAGATATATTAAGTATGTAAATACTTTCTACTTTAGGCCTCCTGTCCACAGGCACATGTAAATTCGGCAGGATTTTCGTTCTTCTGCACGGCGGATGCGCTCGGCATGCCTATCTGCGTGCCGAGCGCACACGCTGTGCCCTTTTTCTTTTTTTAAATTTCCTGCTTTCTTGCGGATCAGACGGCTTCCATTGACTTCAATTGAAGCTGTCCGTGTGGTAAACCACAGAAAAATGGAGCATGCTGCGTTTTTGATCCGCACGCCAGGAAAAAAAATGACATCCGCAGGTGACCCACACGGATTCAGCAATTCATTTATGTTTGTGCACATGAGGCCTTACAAGGTATTTGGCAGAGTTGTTGTTGAATATTTCTGCAACTTAAAAATAAATAAATTGCTTCCATTAATCTAAATAGAGTTGTTTCTGCAGCATGTGAGTGAATTTTGGCAAGACCTATTCAGAAAAATGCTGCATAAGAATATATAGTTAGGCTTCATGTCCACTTGCATGCACGGATTCCACTGCTGAATCCTGCTGCGGAATCCCTGCGTGCCCGTGGACATGGTGAGGAAAAGAGAAAGACTTTCTTATCTCTCTGAATCCAGTGCAGGTTCCTCCGTTGGCGCCAGATCTTCTTTCTTAAGGAGGGCGGTACAGTCCGACGCATGCGGCGCATGCGCAGTGCTTTCTTTCTTTTTTTTAAATCTCCCGCTTTCCCGCAGCATATCTACAGTGACAGCCAAGGGTGGGCCGCAGATCGGACGGCTTCCATTGACTTCAATGGAAGCCATCCGCCCGGGATCCGCAGGAAAATAGAGCATGCTGAGATTTGTTTCCTGAACGTGCTTGATTTGCAGGTGTCCCCGCGTGGCTTCTGCAAATCAAATCTACCCATGGACATTGGGCCTTGTGCACGTGCAGTGGAAATTTTATGGCACAAAATGACCTGAAATTCACAAAAGGATTATCTTTTATTGCTTTGGTATTTTGACAGGTTAGCTTTTTCACTGCAGAGGAAATGAATTTGAAAATATTCATTGAAATCCTGTACACCTTCTCAAAATTCTATCGGGTGCATGCTTTTGCATCTGCTGACGCCTCTCTTGGATGAAGAGTTTTGCAAATAGCAATATAACTGACCGCATGCGTCCCTCCCTATGTTTCCCCACCACTAAGGAATTGCTCTGGAATGTCCCATGGTCTTCAGATGTATTCCCCAATGCAATGGACGAGAAAAAAAGATTTTTGTATTTACAGTAAAATCTCTTTCTCATCTCGTTCATTGGGTGACTCAGCACCCATCCTAAAGATTTTAAAAAATTTTGATAAGCGACCTCCTTGTTGGAGTATTCTTTCTGGAGTTGCGTATGGTTTTTAACAATCTGTTGCATTTGTAACGTTGTTACTGTTTTCTTTACCTGGTTCAACCTATTTCTTTCCTACTTGCTGCTCCTACTGCTTGTGTACAAACTGGTTACCTTGGTGCCTGCAAAAGGGTAGAAGGAGTATCTGCCTCCTAGTGGCAGTAACTTTACCCATATTCTTCAGCTGTGTTCCCCAATGAACGAGGCGAGAAATAGATTTTACGATCTTGAAGATGATATGCAGTCCATCGTAGAATCTTCGCTGCTCCAGCCGTGACCGCTGAGCTGCGCCTCCCGCCCAGGTGATTATATATATGCGATGGCCATTATGTTGTCGGTTTGGCCCTGAACAGAGAGACCCATTAGCTGGGGCACAAAGTGCTGAAGTGACAGGAGAATGGCTCAGAGTTCCAAGCCGTTTATCAGAAGGACAGACTCCTGTACTGTCCAACTGCCCTGGACAATGAGTTTCTACAGCATATTCCCCCTTCCCAGCCATGGTAAGAACCTGGCAGTGCAGAGTCAGAAAGGAGCAGCCCAGATGAATCTATGGAGAGTCCAGCCACCAGTAAAGAGCGCATTGAAGCACTCGAAGTAGTCAGATCTTTCGATCGAGCGAGTCCGCGGATATGTCCCACTGGAGAGGCCGCCGAGAAGCTATCCAAATGGGATGGCCTCGAAGGATCAGCTCATCAGTCATATTACTCTCATGCGGCGATGTACGGTCACTAGGTTTGCAGAGAATGCACCTGCACCTTAAGGCAATGCAATTTCTGTGGAGGAAGCAGAATTCAGGCACATGCATGTGTCAAATGAGAGACCTCGAAAGACCAGATGTTGAGATAGCGAAAGGCAGGAGCTGGGGTGGTTGATACTCCACCTGAACTGGCATAAAGTGTTCAGAATGATGTGAAGACTGTTCATATTGTCCAACTAAGTCAAAGCTTTCTCCAGAATGTCATCAATGTAGTTAGAGGATTGTAGGTGTAACTTTAGGGCAGGCTCACACGAGCGTAATTTAACAACATATCACATGCGCATAATACGCAGTGAAAGGAGTCAATGAAAGTACATTGATTTTCATTGATCCATTCACAGTTGTGTATATACATTCCGTATAATACGCATGTAAAAAATAACGCAGCATGTTTTATTTTACCACATATTGCACACAATAGAGCCCCGCTGTTCTCTACGGGCATGAAATAAACGCTGTACATGCGCAATTACATTGCGTATGTGTGGCAATTATACGCAACATCGCTAAGTGACAGAGTGGGAAATAAATTTTTTTTTAAAAGTCAGACTGCGCATGGCTGCCATACACGATGATACGCCAGCTCACACGGCGGTAAAACACTGTTATACACACAGCATTTTACAACGCACTCGTGTGAGCCCATCCTTATACTGTAAAACACATTCAGTTAAGGGGATTGACATGATTCTTCTTCTTTATTGATTCAATGAATTGATTAACAGTCAGGACATAATGCATTTTGGGGACGCAGCGCATTCTTCAGAATAGATCTGATGAAATACAGAAGTGTTGCCGAATGAGCGTCTTCTGTATTCCTGGAAAAGAAGAATTGGCAGGTCTTCTTTTTCTCGAATACAGAAGGAGTTCATCTGGCAACACTACTGTACTTTATCCAGCTCATTCTGAGGAAGGGTCTGCATCCCCGAAATGCATTAAGTGTTAGCTGTTAGTTAATTGATTTACTCAAAAAAGAAGAATCTGGTCAATACCCTCTGAATGTGTTTTACACTGTAAGGTTTGCGCCTACATTCCACTATTCTTTCCTTTCTACAGTTAGCATTTTCGTACCCTATTACCTACAGTGATGGTATTTGGACTCGCAACACCTAATTAAATAGCTGGCAAAAACTACTTTCACCCTTTGGACCAAATCCTTATCAGGAGTTGCTCCATACTTTATTTTTTCTGAATTGAGGTAGGTAGGGAATAGCCACTATACTCTTGGGGATATTACAGATGCCAGAACCTTTGTGAAGGCTCTGGGGCTGTGGCCAACCTGAATGGCAGGGGCGTGAATCGGTAGTGATTAGAGATGAGCGAACGTACTCGGATAAGCACTACTCGTCCGAGTAATGTGCCTTATCCGAGTACCGCTGTACTCGTGCTGAAAGATTCGGGGCGCTCCGCTGCTGACAGGTGAGTCGCAGCGGGGAGCGGGGCAGAGCGGGCGGGAGAGAAGGAGAGAAAGATCTCCCCTCCGTTCCTCCCCACTCTCCCCTGCAGCTCCCCGCTCCGCAGCGCGTCCCGAATCTTTCAGCACAAGTACAGCGGTACTCGGATAAGGCACATTACTCGGACGAGTAGTGCTTATCCGAGTACGTTCGCTCATCTCTACTAGTGATTCCAACGAATGGCAAAGTGAAGGAATCGCTGGTGCACTCGACATATTGTAATACGAAAATAGGCATCCTTGATGTTGATGGATGACAGAAATTTCTCCGGTTCCATGGACGCAATGAATAACCTCAACAACTCCATGCAGAAGTGTCGGACCTTGACAAATTGACTCAATTTCTTCAGTCCAGAACGGGCCCAACAGTGCTATCCTTTTTGGCTACCACAAAGAACCAGAGGTCGGTAACGGATAACAACTGTTGTGGTACAAAGGAGTAGGCACGTAGCGTAGTCAGAGGAAAGCAGAGGTCAGTAATATCTGTTCACAATATAAAGGAGCGGGCAGGAGGTGACGCTTGATTATCGACTAGGAGCACAATAATCATGCAAGGAGTGAGGTACAAGGCTAGGTTTATATAGGAAGCCCAATCAAGGGAGCAGGGTGGAGCAAATCAGGAAGACAGAAACTGATTTAACAGGAGCAAGGATGAGGCTACGAATCAGAAGGGAAGCTGTCCAAAAGGTCCCAACAGGTAGAGCTGCTTCCTGGGGCACAGGAGTTCCCAGGTTCGAGTCCTGACACCAATCCCCTCCTTCCAGGATGGCCACCGGACATGACAGGAGCCGGCTTTCTCGGGTACCTGCAGTGAGACTCCCTTGCTAGTCTGGGGTATGAACATTGGAGACAGTCTCCCAGGAATTCTCCTCTGGACCATATCCCCTCCATTGAACGAGATATTGTAGTCTACCCCTAAAAATCCTGAAATCCAGAATTTTTTCCACAAGGTACTCCTCCTCACCCTGGACTCTTAGTGATGGAGGAGGTTGTTGATTTCTTCTGGAAAAGCTGTTCTTTTTAAAAGGCTTCAGTAGTGATATATGGAACACTGGATGAATCTTCAGGTTGCCAGGGAAGGCCACCTGGCCAATCTTAACAGTAATCTGGAATGGATCCAAGAATCTTTGGACAAACTTTGGAGAGTGTACATGTGTTTTAAGATTTTTAGTACATAACCACACTTTATCCCCCACCTGAAAGGTAGGAGAGACCTTGTGGTGTCTATCAGCTGCTCTTTGCACCATTCTTGGGCCTCTTGTAGTACCTTTATTAGTTTTTTCTTGACGAGCCATAAGGTTGCCAGTCTATGAGTAACACCAGTAATAGTAGTATTACAAGGAAGGTCCGGAATAAATACTGGGTGTAAGCCAAGGTTAGCAAAAAAAAGGCTTTGAGCTGTGGAACTATGTTTAGAGTTCTTGAAGGCAAATTCCGCTGTTGGTAAGTAGTGCACCCAATCAACCTGGAAATGGGAAATAAAACAGCGGAGGTATTGCTCTAAAGTTTGGTTAGTCCTTTTAGTCCGGCCATTGGAAGGATTGAAGGATTGAAGGCAGAAGACAAATTAACAGTAATTCCTAGGGCTGTACAGAAGTTCTTCCAGAATCTTGATGTACACTGAACACCTCTATCAGAGACTATGTTATCAGGAATCATATGTAGCTTAAATATCTTCTTTATAATTTATCTCACAGTTTGTTCAGCTCTTGGAATCCTTTGATGGGAATAATATGGGCCATTTTTGTGAGTCGGTCCACAACAATGAGGATCGTAGTAATTTCTTTGGAGGGGGGAGATCCACAGTAAAGTCCATTGATATTGATCCCCAAGGCCTGGATGGAACTGGAAGTAATTGAAGAAGTCCCAGAGAAAGAGATCGTGGTATCTTGTTTTGTGCACATGTTTCACAAGAGGCAATATAGTTTTTTACATTGTTCTTGCAATTAGGCCACCAAAAAGAGCAAAGCAGTAGTTCCAAAATTTTCATGACCCCTAGATAGCCTGCAAAATTAAAATCTTGGCCCATTTGCAGGACTTCGGGTCAAACAGAATCCAGAACATACAGTCTGCTTTCCTGCACCCAAAACCCTACTTTGAAAGAGATATCCATGTCCTTAGAAGGATGATTGAGGAAAGAGTCATTTTCAAACCCTTCTTTGAATCTTGTGAAGAACTAGTCAGTAGACAGCACCTATATGGGCCTACAGCTATGGGCACTGAAGGAAGAGCAATGGAGGAGGGGAGCTAGCCATGAGGCAAGCCATTACCCAGTCCTGGGCTGTTGTGGAAGCAGAGCTGGAATGCTGATGAGTCACTTAGGGGTGAGCAAGAAGCTCGTCAGGTGTACTACTGGTCCTAGCATGGTGCAGCAAAACATGTGGATGCAGAGAGGAAAAAAACTACAGAACCAGAGGGCTAGTTCTATGAAGAGAAAAAGGCGGTATCCAGGGGAGAGAGTTCTCCCCATTCTATACCTGTGTAAAAGGGTCTTTAGACTGCACTTTTTATGCACACTGATATGTAGATGCTGCAGAAGGCAAACGGTGCAAAATGTTAATGAAACATTATTCCAAAAATTTCCAGCTCAAAATACATGTTTTTAAATGAAATTTAAAAATGCCCTGAAAAGTGGCTATAGCCTTTAAGGATATGGCCTAGTTTGGTACTTAAGGGCAGAATGATTTTAGGATTTTCATCTCCACTTTTGAAACGCCATAACTTTTCTATTTTTCTATTAACGTGGCCATGTGAGGGCTTGATCGTTGTGGAGTGAGCTACAATTTTTCTTGGTACCATTTTGGGGTATATACATTGTATTATATAGCTTTTACTAATTTGGGGGGAAAACAGAGTGAAACAGCACATGAATTTTGTCTTTTTTTTTACTGCGTTCACCATGTGATGTAAGTGACTTGATAACTTTATTTCTGCCAAAAAAAGCTGAAAAATGAACAAAAGGGGTGTTTTATTGTCATTTTTTCACTTGGATTTTTTTGACTATTTTAATTTTTTTCCTTTTGCTATGTCCATGTAAGGGATTTGAAAATGCGATCCTATGATCACTCAGATAATACACTGCAGTACTATTTACTGCAATGTATTATCGCTTATCTTTGCCATTATCCAGCCTTTAAAAAGTGAGCCGATTAGCTGATTAAAAGAGTTGCAGTTTTGATGCAAGTACTGCAGCCTCTTCGATGTTTACTTCTGAGCACAAACCCTTTCGTACTCAGAGCGATGTATTATTTATAGCGGCCATTCTGAGTACTACAGGCTTGTTTCATTCACTTCAATGGGGCAGGTCTGAAGCATTCAGAACACTTATTATAGATAATACAGCTTTCTGCATATGAAGAGGTTTGTGCTGTGTAAACATTTAAAGGGGTTGTCCCGCGAAAGCAAGTGGGGGTATACACTTCTGTATGGCCATATTAATGCACTTTATAATGTACATTGTGCATTAATTATGAGCCATACAGAAGTTATTCACTTACCTGTTCCGTTGCTAGCGTCCTCGTCTCCATGGTGCCGTCTAATTTTCAGCGTCTAATCGCCGGATTAGACGCGCTTGCGCAGTCCGGTCTTCTTCTTTTCTGAATGGGGCCGCTCGTGCCGGAGAGCGGCTCCTCGTAGCTCCGCCCCGTCACGTGCCGATTCCAGCCAATCAGGAGGCTGGAATCGGCAATGGACCGCACAGAAGACCTGCGGTCCACCGAGGGTGAATATCCCGGCGGCCATCTTCACCAGGTAAGTAAGAAGTCACCGGAGCGCGGGGATTCAGGTAAGCACTATCCGGTTTTCTTTTTTAACCCCTGCATCGGGTTTGTCTCGCGCCGAACGGGGGTGCTATTGAAAAAAAAAAAAAAACGTTTCGGCGCGGGACAACCACTTTAAGAGATTAAAGTGCTCACACCTGAAACATGGACCCTTCAATCAGCAGAGATCCCAAGCATCAGGCCACCACTAATCAACTATTGATGGCCTATCCTGAGGATAGACAATAAATTTTTAAAGCCTGGAAAAACACTTTAACATCTTCTTTAAAAGGGTTCCAAACTAGTTACCTTCGATACAATTCCAGGCATCTTGGCTCAATCATTGAATCAGAAATATTTACATTATATATACATATTGTTATTTCTCTCTGTTGCTTTAGGTTTTCCCATTTTGCAGGCAAAACTCAGAGTACAAAAGCGGTTTACTACTTAGAAATTCATGTATAGTCTTATGAAAAATATGTGCTAATTGATTCACAATACAGTTCCTAAAAGTAATTGAGTTGTACACTTAGAAAACAGGATATTAGTTAGTTACTAGCTCATCTTACCTATTTTGTTCCATAAGTAGTTTAACTGTGTTGAGGTAATCATCCAGTGACAGTTCATGGTTCAGCATTTCTACGGCTGCTGTAAAAGAAAAGAAATTCATAATTTTTTATATACATCTAGTTGGGTACTTTCACGGGTTAAATCAGTAATTTCAAGCAGTAAAAGTTATTAAAAGGTTTTCCAGGACTTAAGAATAAAATTCTATGAGGGCTTAGTCAGACGGGCGTTTTTTGCCGCGATTTGCGCATGCGCATGCGTCCGGCGATTTTTTAAAACCATTGCTTCGCAATGGTATCGGACACATGAGCGCTTTTTATGCGCTCGTCCGAAAAATTATAGAACAAAAAATCGCAGATCGCACCTATCTGCGATCTGCGATTCCTGTTCGCTTCTGTATATGCGCTCAATGGGGCCGGCGGCAGCAGCGCCGACCCCATTGAGAACATATAGAAGACAAATCATTCTTCTCTGCCACAGCTGTAACAGCTGTGGCAGAGAAGAACGATGTTTGCCCATTGAATTCAATGGAGCGGCAATACAGCCGCTCCATTGAAAGCAATGGGCTGCCGGCGTGCACGGGGTTAATTGTCGGGAAGGGGTTAAATATATAAACCCTTCCCTGCAATTCATGCTAAAATGTGTTAAAGTAAAAAAAAATTGTATACTCACCTTTCCGCTGCAGCCGGAGTCCAGCCGCGGCCGCTGTCAGTTCTCCTGAACTGCTTCTCGGCACTATTCAGCCGGCGGGGCTTTAAAATCCCCGCCTGCTGAATGATCTGCTCTGATTGGTCACAGCCTGACCAATCAGAGGCCGGTTTCACTCACACACCCATTCATGAATTCATGAATGGGTGAGTGACTGCTGCCTCTCAGCGCTGAGCCAATCAGGGGCAGGTCTGACTCACATCCATTCATGAATTCATGAATGGGTGTGAGTGAGGCATGCCTCTGATTGGCTCAGCGCTGAGCCAATCAGGGGGCAGGTCTGACTCACACCCCCTTCACACCCACTGCAGGACGGCTGCCCGGAGCTGCAGGCAGAAGGTGAGAATGCAATTTTTTTTTATTTTAACACATTTTAGGATGGATTGCAGGTAAGGGCTTATATATTTAAGCCCTTACCGACAATTCATCCCGGGCTCGCCCGCAGCGCATTGCTTTCAATGGAGACGGCTGTATTGCCGTCTCCATTGAATGCAATGCGCTGGACAGCTCCGGCCCGTTTCTAATGAAACGCGGCTAGGAGCAGATTTTCGGGCGATTTGCGGGCGACTTGCGCGCACCGGTCACGCGATTTGCGGATGCGCATCCGTCATGCGATCCGCAAATCGCGGCAAAAAACGCCCGTCTGACTAAGGCCTGACTGTGAACAATATTCACTTCCTTCAGTAGATCCCCATGCAGCGCAGGAGCACCAGATTCATAATTTTTTATATACATCTAGTTGGGTACTTTCACGGGTTAAATCAGTAATTTCAAGCAGTAAAAGTTATTAAAAGGTTTTCCAGGACTTAAGAATAAAATTCTATGGCTGTGAACAATATTCACTTCCTTCAGTAGATCCCCATGCAGCGCAGGAGCCCCAGCATCTGGTGCTCCAAACCTACAAGTAGCCTGCTGTAGTCACGTGCTCTTCATTCTGTATGTGACCGCACAGACAAATCACAGGCTTCAGCAGTGTTGAAAAACCACTCTAAAGTGCTGGCAACTAAGCACCTCATTTCATCCTAATATAGTGTCCACTGCCAGTTGTTAATTGACATCCATCTCTAATAACTGAGAAAACAAGACAGATAACAGGAAGTGGAGGATGGTGATAACTCATGCTGCCAACAGAAGTTTAAGAAAAAAAGAAGGGGGACGAGGGACAGAGACTCATAGAGATGCTACTGCAGATAACTGAAGACTAATAAAGCAGATTGCAGAGGGGAAAATGGTGAAAGGTGCAGGATACAAGTCATATAATGGCCAGACATAATGTTAGCTTATTCTAAAAAGTCATCTGAAAGTACAGGTACATTTAAGTATCTACAATTCAAAAAAAGGTCTTCAAACATCTGTACAGACACACACAGACAAATAGAATTTATATGTCCACCCACCCACACTGATGACATCATCAGGCAAAGAGCAATGAAGAAGGATTTTCATTTTTAGAAAGAGACCAGCTGGATGCAAGTTTTCCTGAAAAAAATAGATATTAAGATCAAGTCATTGTATTAATGCAAGCTACAGATACCTTCATGTTGATACACCCTTTTTGTTTGCTAAAGCCACAGTGACATGCACCTGTATAGATTTCTGTCACTTCTTTTATTTCACTTTGTTTGTTAATTTTCTGGGAAAAAAAAGTCATCCCTTACAGCAAAAATGAATCCCCGTACGACGATGTTCATGGAAAAATTACATATTAAGATAGTATGTTAGGCTGAAAAAAGCTCAGCCTATTAACCCTCAAAATATTGATCCAGGGGAAGGCAAAAAAAACCCCAATGATGTAGAAGCCAATTTTCCCCATTTAAGGTGTAGTGGCCCAGAGTTGGGGCGTCCGTTTTGTATATATTGTCTTTTGTGTACTTGTATGTATTGTGCTTGTCTGTGTTTTATGTTGGTGCTAACAAGCTTTGTGGTGTCAAGACTGCCTCCCCTAACTTATTGTGTGTGGCATTGTAGGAGTTAAGGAGAAGTTAGGAAGAGGAGTCTAGAGGAGTAATCAGAGGAGAGTGCAGAGATGTAGTTGGTGGAGGAGGACCTGTCAGAGGGAGACTGAAGCTTGTTTGCTTCTGCCTGCGCAGAGATGGGGGCCTATCTCATTTTTCGTGGAATATATCCCCGCCGGGGACTGAAGCTCAGAGTTAATGGTTCCTGCTATGACAAGTCGGAAGAAGTAACTAAAAGAGTAAGGAAAGGAAAAGTGTTTTTTTCCACTGCGTCAGGAGTGTACCCCAGGGATTATCTATCAGATAACTCAGACTGAGGACACCTAGATATTGGGAAGAACAGTGACTCCTAGGAAAGTGTGTTAGCGTGTAACAGAGATTCAATCTGAAGAAAGTCTGCTGGAAGTGTTTTGCCTAAAGACTGTCAATTCTTGGAGAGTATTGAAGTTGGATTATGTGAGTTAACGAAAACTGAGTAGCTCCAGTTTAAAAACTCTCTTTTTGTCTTTGGACTCTAATTTAAAATGAGCGATGGATTGCTCGAAAAGAGGTACTGGCGTCACGTGACAACACTGTAAAGGTCATTTACTTTAGCCTGTTCACTTGCACTGCGAGCGACCGAACTAGGCCCTTCTTTAGCCATTGTTGGGAGAGATCGCAGAGCCACCCGTGAAAACCATCTTGAGAACCACGTGGTCTCCCCCGCAACGGTCAGCCTCCATTTGGACACCACAAAGGGAAAAAAATTCCTTCCTGACACCAAGTCTGGCAATCAAAATAATCCCTGAATAAACAACTCTTCTGAAGTAAATATATGGCAATGTGGTATTTTGTGTCACTAGACTAAAGTAGTTCCATTGCTTACAGTAGGCTGGTCTCAAATATTTTTATGTGAATAAGACAAAAATTGCATTTTACCTCATTAGCTAATCGTACAGCATTGAGTGCTTTGTCATTGTACATTCTGCAGTCCCACTCCAAATAGACCGTGGAAAGTAATCTAAGAACTTTGGCCTACAGAAAAACAAAATGATTAACAGTTTTTTTTACTACATAAAAAAATCACAAAATACAATCTCCAAGATGCATAAAGGAGAAAGGGCCCTATAACATAATTCAGACGAGAACGTGCTGCTTGTGCTAAGTTGTCATCACACACCTTCATTCTGGTACTGAAGAGCTGAGAGCTTGCATCCTGTGATGCCTGTGTAAACCAGCAGCCTGTGTAAACTTACACTGCCATGAAGAAAAGGAATGGGGCAAACCTGGGTAAGTCTGTATTCACACCTGCAGTTTTTTAGCCAAACAGTAGTCGGCACAAAATAGAGGAGATGCACAAGTCTTTTCTTTCCTACTGGAACTACTCTTGGCTTGGGTTAAAAAATGGATTTTAAGACTCTATATGTTAATCTAGCCTAAGCTTCAGTTCTTTGAGAATTTATCTGTAGCTCCAGGACTATCTCTATGGTGCTAATGCTCCCATGGAAATCAAAATTTATGTTTAAAAAAAAAAAATCACTGCATTATACTTGAATCTGTCTCTCTATTGACAGGTCTGTTTTAGAAAATACTTGAATTCTCCATTAAACATGAATTTGGGTCCTGTTTTTTAGAACTTTGTGGAATATGGGGGTGATATCTTCCCTCGTGATGTTGCCCTTTAAGACTTTAAGAAAGAGGACAATTCAAATACCAACATTTTTGCTGTATTGAATACTAGGGGAGGCTACATTTATCAGTACGGTCAAGAATTATTCTCTGGTTATTCATTTGTCAAAGGTACGCCTGAAACAGTCTCTTTTGGTATACATTTGGCCAATAAATAAAAACCTATTTTCACATGGGCAGAATAACTCTGCCAGAATGCAGAGGAATTTTATGCGCGGAAATCTGCATCAAAATGCGCAGGGGTAACTGTGGAGTTTGATAAGGAACTGCAGGCTGATTTAAGCAATTTTCTCTCCACATCTAATTCCACACATAGACATATGGATTTTGGTGCAGAATATACAGCATCTTGTGTCATGGAATGTGGAAAATTTTGCCTGTGTGAAAGGTCCCAAATGGTGCCCAGCTGCTTCAGAAAAACACTCTAGCATTTTTTCTCACAGGCAGAACACTATGAAACCGAATTCCTCTTCAGGCACCAGTTCACTGCATAAGGTACCGCAACAAATACCGCAAATTACTTCCTATGGAAATCCGCTGCTCCCTACACACGAGCAGAAATCAGTTGCGAGGAGAAATAGCACCATGCTCCATTTTCATGCGGGCTCCACATGGACGACTTTCATTGAAGTTAATGGAAGCTGTCCAAACTACGGCCCGTGTGCAATGAACATTGCGGATTCCGTGCTGTCGCTAGGTGGAAAAATGTTTTAAAAATAAAACCTGTACTTCCCATGTGCGATGGCGAGCTGCCGGATCCATCCGCTGTACAGAAAAGACAGTAACAGAGCAGGTAAGTGTGGACGCCGCCGCTGCTGCCAGAGCCGGATTCCGCTGCGGGATTCCGCATGTGGAATCCGGCTCTGCCGTGTGCAGGAGCCCTAACATCTACAAGAAGGAGAGAATTTTCAAACATGTGGCCACTTGAAAGAGGCTCTGGATTGATCGTAAGGGCTCACTCACAAGGGTGTATTTAAGAACTTCTGGTATGTGTTAAAACACCATTAGAATTGGCAGCGGAATGTTCCACCATGCAGAAAAATCTGCACCAAAATCTGCATATCTAATCCGCAGATTTTGACACAGATTTGAAAATAGCTTAATTTTCTAGCAAATCTGCATCAAAATCCGCACATAGACATGCAGATTTTAATGCAGATTTCCGCGGCAAAATATTTCGCTATGTGTTGTGGAAACATTCTGTTACATGTGAAAGCACCTTTGGCCGAAGGCCCATGGCTGGGTCGGATTCTGACTGTGAAATTTTGCAGCGGAACCACACCATGCCCCGGCGGTCACCCCCAGCTTACCTGTATGGCATCTTCTCTCTGCACTGCAGATGTGCCGGCTGGCATGCCACTGCACATGCACAGTGCAGAGAGTCGCGCTGGCAATGACGCGGATCCGCTGCAACTTGCAGCGGGACGGACGGCTTCCATTGACTGCAATAGAATAGGACATGCTGCGATTTTTTCCCGCAAGCGAAAAATGGCAGGTTGATTCCGCTCGTGGGCAGGCGAACTCTCGCTCCGGATCCCGCAGTGGAAATACGGTCGTAGGCATTCGGCCTTAAAAGGACATGGCAAACAATATACTAACAGCTAGGTCTTTAGAATTCAGGTAGAAGTTGACAGGAAGGTCCCCCAATATGACTGTCTCTCTCTGGCTGTTTATGGAGGTACTTTCAAGAAGTTCTCCTGCTTATGAGGCCACTTTCTGGTGGCTTCACTATGTATATAAGAGTACTTTCTGGCAGCCACACTGTAAACAATGCAATTTCCTGGTGGATGCAAGATGTTCGATGTAACTTTTGACAGTCACATTTGGTCTGGGAATACTCTGCCTGTACTTCAAAGCCACGGTTTGGAAAATACTCTGTATATCTGTTGGTAGGTATTGTATATATTATAAGCACATTCTTTGGCAGGCAGATCAATTAATATAGCTGAGGCATAGCTAGAAAAAAAACTTTCTTAACAGGCTGGGCCACAGTGAAAAGAAAGGGGAAGTGAATGAGCACAACCAGAGAAGACATTCACTTCAAGGGTGCCCATAAACACTACGGCAAATCAGCGGCGACGGCATTCGAATTTTCACTAAGTGCTTTGTTGCAACTGCACTTCCTACTGTTTCAAGTGATATGTAATATGGAACTATTATTACAAGCTCACCTGCATTTCATGTCCAGTGCTGTACCTCTTATCTGCCTTCCCAATGTCGTAACTCTGGCTGCACGGATAAAACAACACCATAAATAAACACATTAATGTGTTTGTTTGCAACATATCTTAAAGATTGCACTTCAGCACAGTGTCTTTATTTTAATTGTTAATAGACATTCTAGAACCTAGAAATGGCAGGGTTCGTGCAACATAATAGATCGATAAAGGTAAGGTCACTGATCAAAAGACAGAGTCAAGAAACAGTCCTTGGCAAATCCAAAACTGCAAACAGTAAATACCTTCTAAAACGAAGCCTGAAACCTTGTTGTTCAGGCAAGTTGTGACAGTTCTGAGAAGTTTTAAAGAATCAGAGGTACTGACAACAGATGACATTTGCATGTCCCTTTAACATGTCATTCAGCGTGCCTGCCACTATGGAGAACATGGCAGCCCTGACCTCTTCACCATGTTGGTTGGACATGATAAAATAGAATGCACCTTAAAAAAAACACACTAGGTCTTACAATAAAATCATCTAAATAAGTGTTGAGGACATGCCCTGAAGCACCATATGCAACCACAGATCCTGCACCTTGAACTACAATGCAATAACAGTAGATAATGCATTTTGGCCACCAGGTGGCAACGTAGCAATGGATTTATATACCAAAAAACTATACTGTATATAACTCCGTTTGTAGGAAATGGCATATAAACTATAGCAGCTCTTAAAACTATATAAACAGGCAGAAAATGTCTTAACATGTTGTGGCAGTTTTGCCTCAGCACCTTACATGATGGCACATTCCCTTTATCACTTTTTAACATTAACATGAGAATTTTTAGCACAAGGAATTTAAGGCAATCTTATATAAAATACACTCTGGATTTCCTTAACAAGGCAGAGAGGTTTTATAAGTTAATAAATGATATTAGAGTATTAATAACGATTGCAATATTACTAAATGAAAATTAATCCACCCGTACCTTAACCAAAAAGTACTTTGATCATAAACCTTCTTCTCATAAGTCTCTACTCCAAAGTTATAGCACAGTATAGACAGGTATGCAGTCTGTGAACAAAAAATGATCAATCAATTATTAAAAAGATTAATTACCTAAGAGATTGAAAATACAGTAGAAAGTAAAAAAATAAAGTGAACAAGGCCTAAAGCTGTGTTCACATCCACCGCACGGAAATTCCGCTGCATTTTTTTGAGACAAGATTTCCGCCACAAGTGAGCCCAGTCTAAGGGGTAATGTGTACAAATACTAGAAAAAAAAGTTTTTGAAAATTCATAGTTCTTTATTTTTTCAAAATAGTACATCTACCCTAAAATAAAGTATAGAAATTGTTCCGCATTTTGTTTTGGTCATTTTGATGTATAACTTGTATAGTCTTGGATCACAGTGTGAAAATAACGATGGTTTGGGTTAGGGCTCCCACCCACTGGCGTTTTTTTCTCCACTGCGCTGCGAGAGTAAGTGAAAACTCTCGCAGAGCAGTGCTAGAAAATCGCTGGGATATCGCTACGACAGTCTCTTTAATGGGGCCAGCGGCAGCAGCGCTAGCCCCATTGAAAAGATATGGAGAATGCCGCGGACTTCTGCCACAGCTGTGACAGCTGTGGCAGGAGTTTGCTTCATCCCCGCGGGGACCGAAGTCAGCGGCATGCTATCCCATTGCTTTCAATGGGATCGGCACTGCTGCCGATCCCATTGAAAGCAGTGGTTTCTGACAAGCCCCGCAGAATGATTATCATTATATTGAAATATAAGTCCTTCCCCGATAATCATAAAAGAGTGGTTAAAAAAGTAATTAAAAAGTTACTCACCTCTCTTGCTGTCAGCCGCGTCCTCCGGCTGGCTCCCCGGTACTGCTACTGAGCTCTTTCAGCAGAATGAGTATTCATTCATTCATTCAACATTCATGAATGAATAGCTAAGAGCTATCTGTCATTGGCTGAGCGCTCAGCCAATAGCTAAGCAGTAGCTGCTATTGGCTGAGCCCTCAGCCAATCTGCACAGCCCTTTCAGTAGGCGGGGATTTTTAATTTCCCGTCTGCTGAAAGTGTTGGACAGCAGTGCCGGCTGACAGCAGGAGAGGTGAGTAACTTTTTTATTATTTTTTTAACCACTTTTTTATGATTATCGGGGAAGGGCTTATATTTCAAGCCCTTCTCCGATAATCATTCTGCGGGGCTTGTCAGAAACCACTGCTTTCAATGGGATCGGCAGCAGTGCCGATCCCATTGAAAGCAATGGGATAGCATGCCGCGGACTTCTGCCACAGCTGTCACAGCTGTGGCAGAAGTCCGCAGCATTCTCCATATCTTTTCAATGGGGCTAGCGCTGCTGCCGCTGGCCCCATTGAAAAGACTGGCGATGTCGCAGCGATATTCCAGCGATTTTGGGGTATCTGCCGGCGTTTTTCTCGCACTGCGATGCGAGACTTTAACTTTAGAATCGCATCGCAGTGGAGAAAAAAACGCCAGTGGGTGGGAGCCCTTAGTGTGGGTGGTGGTTTTTTCTTTTTTTTTCAGATTTAGATTTTATTCTATCGTTTTTCTTATTACTTATTTTTTTGTATCTATTTTTTAACACGTGCTCTATGACATCATATAAGACCTCTAGAGGGACATTCACAATGTCATTTTTTTATTGATTTGCAATTAGTAGTAATGAGGTTAATAATCATGCATTGTTATGTAGCATATATGAAAAATTATCTGAGGAACAACTCTCACCTCTTTTGGTTGTCTCTGTAACATATCTTTGCATTTCTGAATCAAATGTGAAGCCAATTCAAAATTTTCCTGAGACACTGCCTGTAACGATGCATACAGAATAAATGTTTATTCCTGTTTTTAAATGCTAGCTTTACTAGAAAATATAGCGTTTTTTACTTAACAATCTCATTTCCATCTTCCAGGCTTTCTGTTGCTCATTTACACAAACACATGGATTGGAAATATGGAATTTGTGTGATGACATACAGGTGTCTACCAGTCAGAATTTTTTATTTTTATATCTACTTAGCCGTTTAGGGCCTTGCTTAGTTTATGTATACTGTATAGTAAGCTTTGATACTGCTTGTCTCATGTCAACTTGACTTACAGCTTCAGCTTGATATGTTAACACTTTAAAAATATCATGTTCCACATAGGCTTTATGCATATTCACATCTGTCTCTTCACTGCTTCTTTGATTCATCATGGAATATAATTTTTCCAAACCCTAGCAAAAACAAGATAAGCAGACAAATCAAGATGAGCCACGGTTCTTGCTTTACAGCAACTGTACAGCATCTAGATAGATTTTACTTACATTTAATGCAATTTCAAGAAATTCAGTGGCATTGTCAGGCTTCCCAGCATCTATCCAGGCTTTTCCAGTTGTCATGGACATCTATGTTATGATGTAAAGCTGTTGTTATATCAACCAACTCGTTAGGCCCCATTCACAGTTTGTTTCTTTTTTTTTAGTGGATTTTGACTTCCATTTAAATCCACGCCACAGTTCACACAATGCAAATTCTTTCCTGCATGCATTTGAAATCCACGTCACAGAAAAAGGCAATTGATATATTCATTCTGTACACGGATTCTGTGTCGGAAAATTCCACTCGAATCCTCCCCATTGAATGGGGTAATCCACCTGCAGATCTGTGTCATATTCAAATGCAAGTCTGTGTCAAAAATCTGCAGTAACTATGCAGATTTCTGACACAAATTCTTATTGATGTGACGCAGATTTTTCACCAAATGAATGAGGCCTTAAATTGGAAAATCCTGTAAGGTTACCTCATTGTCAAATCAGACATTTGATGTTCTAGTCTTATGATGGCTCCAGTCAAAATTGCTGGCATGCAAAAAAGATGAGGAAAGATGGGACCCAATCTCACCCTGTGATTCCTTACTTTCTAGTATGTCCTATATCACAGGAATACATGGTAACTGCCCTGACAAGAGCGACCCGGTATAACAGTCCTTACATAGGAGACATTCTGCAGTGTTTATGGTCCACAAGAAGCAGGGGCATAGATAAATGCTCATTGGCCTGGGGGCAAAAGTTTATCTTGGGGCCCCCCAACTTGTCTTAACCCCATAACCTGTAAAGGTACCCTAACAGTAAAAGAAAGCAGCTGATTGAGTGAGAAGCTCTAATTCCACACTGAAACTGCTGCCGCTAATAGATGGGCTCTCACCAATAAGCCAATAAGACTGCAGCTTGTTTTGAGCAGAATATAAGATTTTAGCAGCAGGTCTGTATTGTGAAATCTGGTGACCTATCCTCTTTAAAGAGGATCTGTCAGCTCTCCCAGCATGTCTCTTTTAGTAAATAATTGCACTCCCCACATCATCACATTTCTGGAACACCTTTTCTTAGCAGTCTGTGTTGTGCCATTACTATGGTATTCCTCCTAGAAATGTATAAATAAATTGACAACAGGGCATTACAAGTTAGGTAGGGATGTCCATGAGCAGACTGTGTATAGAAGCACCCCTTTGATAAAGGGAATGGTAACACCCAATTGTCCATTTACCACAGGTTCACATGAACGTATAGTAAGATGTCCGTAATATGCACATATTACAAATAAAATTCCATCAGAATGCCATCTGTTTTTGCCTCCGTATTTACTTTCAATTGTATCATTTTCCACTGCGTAAATATGACTCTGTTTTTTTTGCCCAATAGAATAGTAGCAATGAATGCAAATACGGATACAAATACAGATCAAATACTGCTGCAATATGAATGCAATATGGTTGAATGGTATGAAAAATATGCCCACATAAATAGATTCATAGATTTTCATTAGCGCTGTATTACAGTCTGCAAAACACAATGCAAAGAGGTTTTAAAACTATGATCAGAAAGTGGGCTACATCTGTCATATGCTGCAGAAGGCACGGGCACACTCCTTGATCCATCTCCATCCCTTCAACGAATATTTACAGTCTAGGGTACATACTACATCCTGCCAGCACCATAAGGCTAGAGCTACACAGCAATTTTGGCTGTGCAACCAAAGATTGCTGTCTACCACTGTAATATCTCACTGCCACTAAGCTCAATGGATAATACCAGTAAAAAGAAGGGGTGAGGCAATACTCGGGGAGGCTAAAATCTATAAACAAGAGTCTTTGTGAGAAATTTTTCTTCCTTATTACAGAAAATTAAAATGTTAAATTTGGTGGTGTGAAGTTTTTTTCCGAGGCAGCCAACTCCAAAACAGTCACATAATTTTAGGAGGACATATATAAAAGGTAAACAAAGGGAAAAAAATGGGTATAGGCGTAACTTTGTTGTAAGAGAAGAATGAGACGTTATTTTTATCTCAACTCCTCTGTTTTTATTTCAGACCAGCATACAGAAACATGTTTCAGGGCCGTGGCGCCCCTTCCTCAGTATTTTGCAGGGAATACACTTATACATGAATAGGTAATGAATAGAGATGAGCGAACACGTTCGGCCCCGCCCCTTTTTCGCCCGAACACCAAACTTTGCGAACACTTCAGTGTTCGGGCGAAAAAGTTCGGGGGCCGCCGTGGCAGCGCGGGGGGGTGCGGCGGGGAGTGGGGGGGAGAGGGAGAGAGAGAGGGCTCCCCCCTGTTCCCCGCTACTGCCGCCCGCGCCGCCGCGCATCTCCCCGCCCCCCGGCGGCACCCGGACCTTTACGCGCGAACACTGCAGTAACGGACACGTTCGCTCATCTTTAGTAATGAATCATCTATTATTATATTTATTTATTACTTAATTTTCTTTTATATTCATTCTCTTGTATTTTTCTATTTTGACATTAATTTACTTCCATGTAATTATCATGTCATGATGTGCAATAACACCTCCATCCCCTTCCTTTCCCACTCCCCCCTACCTATCCTCCAATTTCATACTGTATTACCCATTCATACATAAGTATATACCCGGGAAAATGCTGAGGAAGAGGGACCACGGTCCTGAAACACGTTTATGTATGCTGCTCTAAAATAAAAACAGAGGAGGTGAGCTAAAAATAATGTCTTGTGAATCTCTTAACCCCCTAGTGACGAAGCCTGTTTACGATTTAGTGACTAAGCCAAATTTTGGAAATCTGACATGTGTCACTTTAATATAGAATAAATCTGTAAAGGTTTTGCATATCCCAGTGATTCTGACATTGTTTTTGCGCCACATTTTGTACTTTATTTAGGTGGTGAAAATAGACAGATAGAATTTATGCATAATTATTAAAAGTGCCAAAACTGGGAAAAGTTTTAAAAAATTATTGTTTTTTCACATTTTCAATTGCAATATCTCAAATATGTGCAAACATACTGTACAAATTTTTGATAAAATATATATTTCCATTAGTTTACTTTATTCTGGACGCACATTTGAAAAACTAGTTTTTTTAGCCATTTAGGAGGCGTACAAATTTAACATCAACATTTTGAAGAAAATTTGGTTCCCTGCACCAAGTCAAGATTGCAAAGGCTCATAGGTGTCAGGATGATAGCTACCCCCACAAATGACCCCATTTTAAAACTATGCCCCTTAATGTATTCACTGAGGGGTGTCATGAGTATTTTTACCCCAAAGTTTTTTTTCAGGAATTAATGCAATTTAGAGGAGGAAAAATACAATTTCATATTTTTGCAAATACATAATTTTAACCCCTTCATGACATGGCCTATTTTGGGCTTAAGGACGCAAGGATTTTTGGCGGATTTTCTTCTCCATTTATCAAAAGTCATAATTTTTTTATTTTTCCGTCGACGTGGCCGTATAAGGGCTTGTTTTTTGCGTGGCGAACTGTAGTTTTTATCGGTGCCATTTTTGGATACATAGACTATATTGTAAAACTTTAATTTTTTTTTTATGATAGCAGGGAGAGAAAACGCATCAATTCTGCCATAGATTTTTTTTTACAGCGTTAATCATGCAGCATAAGGCCTTAGTCAGACGGGCGTTTTTTCGCGCGATTTGCGGATCGCATGACGGATGCGCATCCGCAACTCGCGTGACCGGTGCGCGCAAGTCGCCCGCAAATCGCCCGAAAATCTGCTCCTAGCCGCGTTTCATTAGAAACGGGCTGGAGCTGTCCAGCGCATTGCATTCAATGGAGACGGCAATAGAGCCGCCTCCATTTAAAGCAATGCGCTGCGGGTGACCCCGGGATGAATTGTCGGGAAGGGCTTAAATATATAAGCCCTTCCCTGCAATGCATCCTAAAATGTGTTAAAATAAAAAAAAATTGTATACTCACCTTCTCCCGGCAGCCGGAGCTCCGCGCGGCCGTCCTGCAGTGGGTGTGAAGGGGGTGTGAGTCAGACCTGCCCCCTGATTGGCTCAGCGCTGAGCCAATCAGAGGCATGCCTCACTCACACCCATTCATGAATTCATGAATGGATGTGAGTCAGACCTGCCCCTGATTGGCTGAGCGCTGAGAGGCAGCAGTCACTCACCCATTCATGAATTCATGAATGGGTGTGTGAGTGAAACCGGCCTCTGATTGGTCAGGGCTGTGACCAATCAGAGGCAGATCATTCAGCAGGCGGGGATTTTAAAGCCCCGCCGGCTGAATAGTGCTGAGAAGCAGTTCAGGAGAAATGACAGCGGCCGCGGCTGGACTCCGGCTGCAGCGGAAAGGTGAGTATACAATTTTTTTTTATTTTAACACATTTTAGGATGAATTGCGTTTTTAGGAAGGCAAAATGCTAAAAATTAGCATTTTGCCTCAGTTTTTTAGGGTTTTTTTTTTACGCTATTTTCCGTGCACACTCAAAAGCATGTGCAGCTTATTGTACGCGTCGTTATGGACGCGACAATACCAAATATGTGGGGCTTTAATTTTTTTAACCTTTTTTTATGCTGATATGAGAAAAAGCATAAAAAAGGGTTTTTTTCCTTTTTTTTTTACATTTTTTTTTTATTCATTTTTTTAATCTCTTTTTTTTTTACACAACTTGTGTCCCCCTGGGGGACTTTGACCACAGTACTGCCCATTGCTGTGAAAAGGCATGGCAGGGCTACTGCCCTGCCATGCCTTATCGCTTACACAGCGATAATAGGCATTGGCAATACAGGACGCCAGTGTCTGGCATCCTGTTGCCATGGCGACAGGCCGGGCTCTCGTGAGTGCGCTCCCTCTGTGAACTCTTTCCCTGCCGCGATCTACTTAGATCGCGGCAGGGAAGGGGTTAACAGCAGGGGGGCGCATCTTCGATGGCCCCCGCTGTTGCAGCAGGATGCCGGCTGTGACTGACAGCCGGCTCCCGCTGCGGGATAGCGCGGGATCATATGTGATCTTGCGCTATCCCCAGGACGTAAGTTTACGTCCTGTTGTGGGAAGTACCCCGCTCCCAGGACGTAAACTTACGCCCTGGAGCGGGAAGGGGTTAAAGGCAGTTTTTTTCTTTAGTGCACATGAAAATGAGGTTTTACACCCCAAAATGGATACCCCTATTTGTCCTGTATTCGGAAACATACCTATTGTGGCTCTTATATTATGTCAGTATGCACAACGGGGCCCAAAATGAAAGGAACAGCCGTGGCTTTCAGAACAGACATTTTGCTTGAAGGCATTTTAAGCCCCTTAGTCCACTGGTAGAGCCCTTAAGTAGCCAAAACGATAGAGAACCCCCACAAATTTCCCCATTTTGAAAACTAGACAACTTAACGAATTAATGTAGGGGTCTACTGTGTATTTGGACCCCACAGTTTTTGAATGCAGCTAAGCAAAACAGAAGGAAAAAAATTACAATTTACATTTTTTTGCAAACTTAAAAAACAGGGGTTTTTTTGTACAGCGTACATATGAATAAAGACTTGCATCCCAAAATGGATCCCTCTGTTTGTACTGTGTTCAGAAACATACCAATTGTAGCCCTAATCTTATGTCTGTATGCACAAGGGGCCAAAACCAAAAGAAGCAGCCGGTGGCTTGCAGCACAGAAATTTTGCATGAAGGTGATTTAGGCGCCGTTGCCCACTTGTGGAGCCATTGAGCGGCTAAAACGAAAAAGAACCCCCAAAAGGTTGCGCCTATACCCATTAAGTCCAATGGAACACAGGTTGCCACAACCACAGTGTTGCAGCTGCAAAAAGTCTAATCAAGTTGGATTTTTCACAATTGCGACGTTGCTGTAACTCACAACTCACACTACGACTCCACTGAATTCAATAGCAGCTTGATGTCGCAGTGCTGCGCAGCGAACTGTCGTCGCCCAACCACTGTTGTGGCTGAATACGCTGTGTAGCCCTAAATTTAATGTAGGAAGGGATTAAAAGGAATTGATAAGGGAATCTGTGTATGGAAATGTTTGCACTATTGCAAATGTGTTACACTTGGTGTCACACCAGTACTAGTAAATACAATTCACTGTGACAACCAAGGCTCTTGTAAGCTGTTAGACTTTCTCACTGAAAAGGCCCGAAAATAAAATATAATCTTTATTAATTTAAAGGATAAAAAACCCCTCTAGATTCAGGGGGTAATTGAGACCCGAAACAGACACAAAGAGACAAACACACAAAAAACCTATGGGAATTTAAGCAATTGGCTTAGATACATCAATTCATACCGACCTCATTGGTTATAGAGGTAGGTAATACTGTGAGGGCGTAAAATGAATTAGTGAAAGCGGTGGCCGTTTACTGTAAAAGGGGGCCAGAAAGGTGGTCACTAAATAATTAGCTTGTGGTTATTATCCACTGGTAGAAACGTGCGCGTTATTATGGAGAGCCTCGTTCATACCAGGATATATTGCCACTCAACAGTACTAAGTAAGGGGTGCTGATACTCAGCAATCCATAAAATCAGCATCCCTTACTTAGTACTTTCTGGCCCCCTTTTACAGTAAACGGCCACCGCTTTCACTAATTCATTTTACGCCCTCACAGTATTACCTACCTCTATAACCAATGAGGTCGGTATGAATTGATGTATCTAAGCCAATTGCTTAAATTCCCATAGGTTTTTTGTGTGTTTGTCTCTTTGTGTCTGTTTCGGGTCTCAATTACCCCCTGAATCTAGAGGGGTTTTTTATCCTTTAAATTAATAAAGATTATATTTTATTTTCGAGCCTTTTCAGTGAGAAAGTACTAGTAAATACGACTTAACTAGAGATGAGCGAACGTGTTCTTCCGAGCTTGATATTCGTGCAAATATTAGGGTGTTCGGGATGTTCGTTATTCGTAACGAACACCATGCGGTGTTCGGGTTACTTTCACTTCCTTCCCTGAGACGTTAGCGCGCTTTTCTGGCCAATTGAAAGACAGGGAAGGCATTACAACTTCCCCCTGTGACGTTCAAGCCCTATACCACCCCCCTGCAGTGAGTGGCTGGGGAGATCAGGTGTCCGCCGAATATAAAAGTCGGCCCCTCCCGCGGCTCGCCTTAGATGCCGTGTGAGTTAGATGAGGGACAGTGCTGTTTGTACCGGAGCTGCTGTAGGGAAAGAATTGGTAGTTAGTGTAGGCTTCAAGACCCCCCAAAGGTCCTTATTAGGGCCACTGATAGCTGTGTGTTGGCTGCTGTTAGCAGTGGCAATTTTTTTTTTCTCAAAATCGCCTCTGCAGAGCGTTGCACCCGGCATTAGGGACAGAAGTGCTGCATAGGCAGGGAGAGTGTTAGGAGTGAGTGTAGCCTTCAAGAACCTCAACGGTCCTTTCTAGGGCCATATTTAACCGTGTGCAGTACTGTGCTGGCTGCTGTTAGCTGTGCTGCTTTTTTTTTTACTTCTCAAAATCGCCTCTGCAGAGCATTGCACCCTCCATTGATACTGCAGGGAAAGAATTGTATAGGCAGGGCCACAACACAGTTATTATTCATTGAATATACGCAGTGCTGCCTTTTGGTGGAAAAAAACGGAAAATATTTCTATTTGTCCTGCCTCTGTCCGTCCTAAGGGCGGTGGACACGTGTCGGCTGCGTGTGCAACCTTTAAAAATCAGACGCACCCAGCTACGTTTTACTCCTGGCTTCGCCATTTGCTTTCCTTAATTGGGAAAAAAAATACCTGCTCTGCCACAGTTAATAACTCTGCTACCCTCACGTTCTGTGACACATTAGCAGGGACACAGCACAGTTATTAAACTTCTCATGTTCATTGAATATACGCAGTGCTGCCTTTTGGTGCAAAAAACCGGAAAATATTTCTATTTGTCCTGCCTCTGTCCGTCCTAAGGGCGGTGGACACGTGTCGGCTGCGTGTGCAACCTTTAAAAATCAGACGCACCCAGCTACGGTTTACTGCTGGCTTCGCCATTTGCTTTCCTTAATTGGGAAAAAAAATACCTGCTCTGCCACAGTTAATAACTCTGCTACCCTCACGTTCTGTGACACATTAGCAGGGACACAGCACAGTTATTAAACTTCTCATGTTCATTGAATATACGCAGTGCTGCCTTTTGGTGCAAAAAAACGGAAAATATTTCTATTTGTCCTGCCTCTGTCCGTCCTAAGGGCGGTGGACACGTGTCGGCTGCGTGTGCAACCTTTAAAAATCAGACGCACCCAGGTACGTTTTACTCCTGGCTTCGCCATTTGCTTTCCTTAATTGGGAAAAAAAATACCTGCTCTGCCACAGTTAATAACTCTGCTACCCTCACGTTCTGTGACACATTAGCAGGGACACAGCACAGTTATTAAACTTCTCATGTTCATTGAATATACGCAGTGCTGCCTTTTGGTGGAAAAAAACGGAAAATAATTCTATTTGTCCTGCCTCTGTCCGTCCTAAGGGCGGTTGACACGTGTCGGCTGCCTGTGCAACCTTTAAAAATCAGACGCACCCAGCTACGGTTTACTGCTGGCTTCGCCATTTGCTCTCCTTAATTGGGAAAAAAAATACCTGCTCTGCCACAGTTAATAACTCTGCTACCCTCACGTTCTGTGACACATTAGCAGGGACACAGCACAGTTATTAAACTTCTCATGTTCATTGAATATACGCAGTGCTGCCTTTTGGTGGAAAAAAACGGAAAATATTTCTATTTGTCCTGCCTCTGTCCGTCCTAAGGGCGGTGGACACGTGTCGGCTGCGTGTGCAACCTTTAAAAATCAGACGCACCCAGCTACGTTTTACTCCTGGCTTCGCCATTTGCTTTCCTTAATTGGGAAAAAAAATACCTGCTCTGCCACAGTTAATAACTCTGCTACCCTCACGTTCTGTGACACATTAGCAGGGACACAGCACAGTTATTAAACTTCTCATGTTCATTGAATATACGCAGTGCTGCCTTTTGGTGCAAAAAAACGGAAAATATTTCTATTTGTCCTGCCTCTGTCCGTCCTAAGGGCGGTGGACACGTGTCGGCTGCGTGTGCAACCTTTAAAAATCAGACGCACCCAGCTACGTTTTACTCCTGGCTTCGCCATTTGCTTTCCTTAATTGGGAAAAAAAATACCTGCTCTGCCACAGTTAATAACTCTGCTACCCTCACGTTCTGTGACACATTAGCAGGGACACAGCACAGTTATTAAACTTCTCATGTTCATTGAATATACGCAGTGCTGCCTTTTGGTGGAAAAAAACGGAAAATAATTCTATTTGTCCTGCCTCTGTCCGTCCTAAGGGCGGTGGACACGTGTCGGCTGCGTGTGCAACCTTTAAAAATCAGACGCACCCAGCTACGGTTTACTGCTGGCTTCGCCATTTGCTTTCCTTAATTGGGAAAAAAAATACCTGCTCTGCCACAGTTAATAACTCTGCTACCCTCACGTTCTGTGACACATTAGCAGGAAAACAGCACAGTTATTAAACTTAGATTATACATTCACTAGAGGCAGTGGGGCCTTTCGTTTTCAAAAAAGGGAAAAAATTATATTTGGCCTGCAGTCTTGCGCCAATTTATTAGCTGCCTGTGAAATTAAATCACTGGTAATACAGCATGCTGAGGGGTAGGGGTAGGCCTAGAGGACGTGGACGCGGCCGAGGACGCGGAGGGCCAAGTCAGGGTGTGGGCACAGGCCGAGCTCCTGATCCAGGTGTGTCGCAGCCGACTGCTGCGCGATTAGGAGAGAGGCACGTTTCTGGCGTCCCCACATTCATCGCCCAATTAATGGGTCCACGCGGGAGACGGTTATTAGAAAATGAGCAGTGTGAGCAGGTCCTGTCCTGGATGGCAGAAAGTGCTTCGAGCAACCTATCGTCAACCCGCAGTTCTGCGCCGTCCACTGCTGCAAATCCGAATCCTCTGTCTGCTGCTCCTCCTTCCTCCCAGCCTCCTCACTCCACTACAATGACACCTGCTCAGGAGCGGGAACACTCCCAGGAACTGTTCTCGGGCCCCTGCTTAGATTGGGCAGCAGCGGTTCCTCTCCCACCAGAGGAGTTTATCGTCACTGATGCCCAACCATTCGAAAGTTCCCGGGGTCCGGGGGAAGAGGCTGGGGACTTCCGCCAACTGTCTCAACAACTTTCTGTGGGTGAGGAGGACGATGACGATCAGACACAGTTGTCTTGCAGTGAGGTAGTAGTAAGGGCAGTAAGTCCGAGGGAGCAGCGCACAGAGGATTCGGAGGAAGAGCAGCAGGACGATGAGGTGACTGACCCCACCTGGTGTGCAACGCTTACTCAGGAGGACAGGTCTTCAGAGGGGGAGTCAAGGGCATCAGCAGGGCAGGTTGCAAGAGGCAGTGCGGTGGCCAGGGGTAGAGGCAGGGCCAGACCGAATAATCCACCAACTGTTTCCCAAAGCGCCCCCTCGCGCCATGCCACCCTGCAGAGGCCGAGGTGCTCTAAGGTCTGGCAGTTTTTCACAGAGACGCCTGACGACCGACGAACAGTGGTGTGCAACCTTTGTCGCGCAAAGCTCAGCCGGGGAGCCAACACCAACAGCCTCACCACCACCACCATGCGCAGACATATGATGGCCAAGCACCCCACAAGGTGGAACGAAGGCCGTTCAGCGCCTCCGGTTTGCACCCCTGACTCTCCCCCTGTGCCCCAACCTGCCACTGAGATGCAACCCCCCTCTCAGGACACAGGCACTACCGTCTCCTGGCCTGCACCCACACCCTCACCTCCGCTGTCCTCGGCCCCATCCAGCAGTGTAGTTCAGCGCACCGTCCAGCCGTCGCTTGCGCAACTGTTGGAGCGCAAGCGCAAGTACGCCGCCACGCACCCGCACGCTCAAACGTTAACCGTCCGCATAGCAAAATTCATCAGCCTTGAGATGCTGCCGTATAGGGTTGTGGAAACGGAGTCCTTCAAAAGTATCATGGAGGCGGCGGCCCCGCGCTACTCAGTTCCCAGTCGCCACTACTTTTCCCGATGTGCCGTCCCAGCCCTGCACGACCACGTCTCCCGCAACATTGTACGCGCCCTCACCAACGCGGTTACTGCCACGGTCCACTTAACTACGGACACATGGACAAGCACAGGCGGGCAGGGCCACTACATCTCCCTGACGGCACATTGGGTGAATTTAGTGGAGGCTGGGACAGAGTCAGAGCCCGGGACCGCTCACGTCCTACCCACCCCCAGAATTGCGGGCCCCAGCTCGGTGGTGGTATCTGCGGAGGTGTATGCTTCCTCCACTAAAGCACCCTCCTCCTCCTCCTCCTCCTCTGTCTCGCAATCAAGATGTGTTAGCAGCAGCATGTCGCCAGCAGTCGGTGTCGCGCGGTGTGGCAGCACAGCGGTGGGCAAGCATCAGCGGGCCGTGCTGAAACTACTCAGCTTAGGCGATAAGAGGCCCACGGCCCACGAACTGCTGCAGGGTCTGACACAGCAGACCGACCGCTGGCTTGCGCCGCTGAGCCTCCAACCGGGCATGGTCGTGTGTGACAACGGCCGTAACCTGGTGGCGGCTCTGCAGCTCGGCAGCCTCACGCACGTGCCATGCCTGGCCCACGTCTTTAATTTGGTGGTTCAGCGCTTTCTGAAAAGCTACCCACGCTTGTCAGACCTGCTCGTAAAGGCGCGCCGGCTCTGCGCACATTTCCGCAAGTCCCACACGGACGCTGCCACCCTGCGCACCCTGCAACATCACTTTAAGCTGCCAGTGCACCGACTGCTGTGCGACGTGCCCACACGGTGGAACTCTACGCTCCACATGTTGGCCAGGCTCTATGAACAACGTAGAGCTATAGTCGAATACCAACTCCAACATGGGCGGCGCAGTGGGAGTCAGCCTCCTCAATTCCTTTCAGAAGAGTGGGCCTGGTTGGCAGACATCTGCCATGTCCTTGGTAATTTTGAGGAGTCTACCCAGGTGGTGAGCGGCGATGCTACAATCATTAGCGTCACCATTCCTCTGCTATGCATCTTGAGAAATTCCCTGCAAACCATAAAGGCAGCTGCTTTGCGCTCGGAAACGGGGGCGGGGGAAGACAGTATGCCGCTGGATAGTCAGGGCACCCTCCTGTCTATTTCTCAGCGCGTACAGGAGGAGGAGGAGGAGCATGAGGAGGATGAGGAGGAGGGGGAAGAGACAGCTTGGCCCGCTGCTGACGGTACACCGGCTGATTGCCTGTCATCCTTTCAGCGTGTATGGCCTGAGGAGGAGGAGGAGGAGGAGGATCCTGAAAGTGATCTTCCTAGTGAAGACAGCCATGTGTTGTGTACAGGTACCCTGGCACACATGGCTGACTTCATGTTAGGATGCCTTTCTCATGACCCTCGCATTGCACGCATTCTGGCCACGACGGATTACTGGGTGTACACACTGCTCGATCCACGGTATAAGGAGAACCTGCCCACTCTGATTCCCGAAGAGGAAAGGGGTTCGAGAGTGTTGCTATACCACAGGACCCTT
This sequence comes from Eleutherodactylus coqui, assembly GCF_035609145.1. Lineage (NCBI taxonomy): Eukaryota > Metazoa > Chordata > Amphibia > Anura > Eleutherodactylidae > Eleutherodactylus > Eleutherodactylus coqui. Next base: position 42,705,141 of record NC_089846.1, on the reverse strand, counting down.
GCGGACAAGCTGATGGTAAAATTCCCAGCCGAGGGCAAGGTAGCAGGGGATGTGCGTAGATCGAGCAGCATGTACATCCCAGGCAGTGCAACAGTCTTTAAGGGCCTGGCCAGCTTTATGGCTCCCCACCAAGACTGTGTCACCGCTCCCCAGTCAAGGCTGAGTCGGCGGGAGCACTGTAAAAGGATGGTGAGGGAGTACGTAGCGGATCGCACGACCATCCTCGGTGACGCCTCTGCCCCCTACAACTACTGGGTGTTGAAGCTGGACACGTGACCTGAACTAGCGCTGTATGCCCTGGAGGTGCTTGCTTGTCCTGCGGCTAGCGTCTTGTCGGAGAGGGTGTTTAGTGCGGCTGGGGGAATCATCACAGATAAGCGTAGCCGCTTGTCAACCGACAGTGCCGACAGGCTAACACTCATCAAGATGAACAAAGGCTGGATTTCCCCAGACTTCTGTTCTCCACCAGCGGACAGCAGCGATACCTAAGCAATACGTAGGCTGCACCCGCGGATGGAAGCTACGTTCTCTCTCACCATCCAAAACGGGAACATTTCTGCTTCATCAATCTGTGTCTAATATTCCTCCTCCTCCTCCTCCTGCTCCTCCTCCTGAAACCTCACGTAATCACGCTGAACGGGCAATTTTTCTTAGGGCCACAAGGCTCACTCAAATAATTTTTCTGAACAATTTTTATAAGTTTCAATGCGCTTAAAAGCGTTGGAACTTTAACTTGAACCAATTTTTCGTTACACTGGGCTGCCTCCAGGCCTAGTTACCACTTAAGCCACATTAACCAAAGCGATTCACCTGCCATCTTGGTTGGGCATGGCCAATTTTTACTGAGGTACATTAGTACTGTTGGTACACCAAAGTTTTGGGGCCCTCACCTACAGTGTAATCATAGCAATTTGTATGTTCTTCGCCTGCACTCATGGTACAGAAAGGTGTGTGGGGTTGGCCTACACTTTAGCTACATAAATGTAACTTGGGCCTTGGCTATACTAAGGCTACTGAAATGGAACTAAGACTGCGCTCCCGCTATACTGCTGCTTCGGAATTGTTACTGGGGCCTGTCTTGAGTGCTACTATTGCTGACATGGAACGAAGACTGCGCTCCCGCTATACTGCTGCTTCAGAATTGTTACTGGGGCCTGTCTTGAGTGCTACTATTGCTGACATGGAACGAAGACTGCGCTCCTCCTATAATGCTGCTAGTGATATGTTAGTGGGGCCTGTCCTAATGCTACGGCTGAAATGTTACGAATTCTGGGCTCTGCCTATACCGCTGCTAATGGTATGTCTCTGGGGTGTGGAAACAGAGGCTTCCCAAAGACATAATGGCGGCGAGGCCATTTCCCACCAACGCGGTTACTGTAAAGGTGCATATAACCACGGACACGTGGAGAGGACACGTAGTGCCTCAAAAACATCCCCCTCCTCCTCCAACAGGGAAAACATTCTTGGCAAATGTCTTTGCATTGGTTCGTCTGGTGGCAGTCCAAGAATTTCACCTTTACCGACACAACAAGAGAGCCCCCACACCATCCCCCCGCCACGGCCCACTTAATCCTGGCCGCATTCCGAAAACCAACAAAATACAACCGTGCTACTAGGTCCGCAGTCACCACCACATTACCACCAACGCGGTTACTGTAAAGGTGCATATAACCACGGACACGTGGAGAGGACACGTAGTGCCTCAAAAACATCCCCCTCCTCCTCCAACAGGGAAAACATTCTTGGCAAATGTCTTTGCATTGGTTCGTCTGGTGGCAGTCCAAGAATTTCACCTTTACCGACACAACAAGAGAGCCCCCACACCATCCCCCCACCACGGCCCACTTAATCCTGGCCGCATTCCGAAAACCAACAAAATACAACCGTGCTACTAGGTCCGCAGTCACCACCACATTACCACCAACGCGGTTACTGTTAAGGTACATATTACCAGTCTGACTGGGGCATGCAGACACCTTGACAGAATGAATAGTGTGTGGCACATAGGTTCCCCATTGCTATGCCTACGTGTGCAGCTCCTGATGGCGGTGGCACAGGATTCTATTTCTCATTGCTTCTGTACAGCATTGTGGGCTATCGCCCCGCCACTTTTAAAGAGGGTCGCTGCCTAGCCATGCCAACCCTCTGCAGTGTGTGCCTGCGGTTCCTCCTCATGGCAGACGCACTTCTAAATAGACATGAGCGTGGTGTGGCATGAGGGCAGCTGAAGGCTGCGCAGGGACACTTTGGTGTGCGCTGTGGGGGGGAGGGGGGGCGGTTGGTCAGCATGTAACCCAGGAGAAGTGGCAGCGGAGTGTCATCCAGGCAGTGATTGTGCTTTGTTGTAGCTAGTGTGGTGCTTAGCAAAGGTATGCCATGCTAATGAGGGCTTTTCAGAAGTAAAAGTTGTTGGGAGGGGGGGGGCCCACTCTTGCCGGTATTGTGGCTTAATAGTGGGACCTGGGAACTTGAGATGCAGCCCAACATGTAGCCCCTCGCCTGCCCTATCCGTTTCTGTGTCATTCCCATCACTTTCTTGAATTGCCCAGATTTTCACACATGAAAACCTTAGCGAGCATCGGCGAAATACAAAAATGCTCTGGTCGCCCATTGACTTCAATGGGGTTCGTTGTTCGAAACGAACCCTCGAACATCGCGGGAAGTTCGTTCCGAATAACGAATACCCGAACATTTTGGTGTTCGCTTATCTCTAGACTTAACCACTTATTGACCACGCAATAGCTGCTGTCTCCTTCCATACATCACAGGTGTCAGCTGTTTATTGCAGCTGACACTTGCGGGCAACAGCCCCGTTTGGCCGCCCAGCCGATCAGGACTGTTAACTCTTTAATTGCCACTGTCAATTCTGACAGGGGCATTTAAATCCCCTGAACATCCCGTATGCCCCCCCCCCCCCCCCCGCGCGCACGCGGTGAGATCGGGAGAGCCGTGTGGGTGTCATGGCAGCCAGGGTCCTTCTGAAAGACCCCAGGGTTGTCATGGCAGAATGCCTATCAAGCCATCCCCAAGGGGTGGCTTGATAGGCTGCCTGTCAGAATGCATAAGCGACCTAAGCATCGCCGGTTGTGATCCTCTAGGAGTACTAAAAGAAAGTGTAAAAATAAGAACAATAAAGTTTTATTAATTATTTAAAAAAATAATAAAAGTTAAAAAAAAACCTTTTGCCATATTTACTATTAAATAATCTAAATAATAAAAAAAATACATATTTGGTATCGCTGCATTCGTAAAAGTCTATTCTTTTAAAGAAATGCATTATTGACCCCTCATGGTGAACGCTGTCCGAAAAAAAAATAAAACCCACCAGAAATGCGCTTTTTTGGTCACACTGTTACCAAGAAAAAAAGCGATCAAAAAGTCTTATATATTCCAAATGGTACCAACGGAAACTACAGGACATACCGCACAACTATATTGATGGAAAAATAAAAAAGTCATTGTGCGCAGAATATAGAGACAGAAAATAATTTTAAAAAATTAAATATCTTTAAAAAAATATATAAGAAGTACAGCAAAAAAAAAACCTATACAAGTTTGGTATTGTAGTAATCATATTGATCCATAGAATAAAGTTATCATGTCATTTTTGTTGCAGTTTGTGCGCCGTAGAAACAAGATGCATTGAAAGATGGTGGAATTTTTTTCCAATTCTCTCCACTTTTATTAATTTTTAAAAAGTTTTTCAGTACATTATATGGTACATTAAATACTACCATTGAAAAATACAACTTGGATAAATAAAATAGTTATGATTTTTTTAAAAAGGGGGAGGAAAAAAACGAAAATGAAAAAAAGCAAAAAAGTGTTGTCACTAAGGGGTTAATATATAGCGTTATACTTTATTATGTTGTATTGCAGTTTTAAAAAATGTATGTACTTGACCACATGAAACATACAAGGCACTGGAAAAAGTCAGTTTGAATATTTATGGACAAAAAAAACCTTCATTTTCCACAAAGTCAGAAAACACTATATAATTTTAGATACTAAGCATAATGGAAGTTTGCAAAGATGTACTTACCCAAATGTTTCTCTCCACGATTTCTTCCGATGGCTCCAAACCTTGACACCAATAAACAAGCCTGAACGATATATGCCGTACTATAATGGAATCAGCTATTTTACTTTTTATTTCACAAATACAATACCATTAGATTACAAGCTGAACTATCTCTGGGCACTAGAGATGAGCGAGCGTACTCGGAAAAGCACTACTCGCTCAAGTAATTTGCTTTATCCGAGTATCGCTGTGCTCATCCCTGAAGATTCGGGTGCCGCTGCGGCTGACAAGTGAGTCGCAGCGGGGAGCAGGGGAGAGCGGGCGGGAGAGAGGGAGAGAAAGATCTTACCTCCGTTCCTCCCCGCTCTCCCCTGCAGCTCCCCGCTCCGTGCCGGCACCCGAATCTTCAGGGACGAGCACAGCGATACTCGGATAAAGCAAATTACTCGAGCGAGTAGTGCTTTTCCGAGTACGCTCGCTCATCTCTACTGGGCACCAAAGATGTATTCAGGTGCTGGTTAATAATCGCATCCAAAACACATTTCAAAAACGGCAAATGCATGAGGGAAGTGCAAAACACTTATGAGCTATGTGAATATACCCTTACAATGCAGGTTATCAGGTGACTGTTTATACGAGTTTTTGATGTGTTTTTTTGAGCCATTTTTTCGTTTATATTTTCCTTGAATTTGGACCCACTTCTGGTTTTGACTGAAAAAATGGCATCAAAAAGTGCGAGATTCCACCAAGGCTGCTCTCACACATGCTGCTTTCTACCGCAATTAGCAAGGCATCCCGAGTGCCGTGCTAACCGTGGTACAATGCGTTCTAACGCCCCAATTTTCGAGTGCTGTCTATCCTATTTTCGTGCATTTTAGATCTTTAGAACGCACCTTATCACCCATTACAATAATGGGGTGCATTAAAAAGCGCTGTTAAACACCGTGACATGCGTTCAAAAACGCTGCTCTAATTCACGGTAAAAATTCAGCAATTTCGAGCTGCGTTTTCTGAACGCATGTGTAAGTGGCATAAATGTAAGATGCAGTGTCTACAAGTCAAATTAAGAGCTCGTTTATATGAGTGTTATGGGCGCACATTAGAGGTGAGTGAAAAGAGCGCTTCTATAAGAATCAATGGTTTCCTAGAGAACCTGTCACATGAAGGAATTTTAGAAGCACAAAACACTCGCAGCTTGAAAAGATAGGACATGTGTGGCTACAATGTCCACATCTAAGGCCCGTGCTGCTGGGAAAGATAGGACCTGACCTATCTTTGGTGCGAGTTGCGCAGGAGTTTCCATTAAATCCGATGTGAGCAGTTTACGGAAACTCCTGCGCGGAAAAAAAAGAAGACCCCCCGCTGTTTACTGCAGGACCTTTTCAATGTGCTGCCCAGAAGCCAGGAGGGTTCTGTTCATCTCCCCGGGGGTTCCCTTAATCCCCACAGGGACTAACAGGAGTTTACAGTTGGACATTTAAAACGTGCTTCTGGGTTGTAGGGGACTCCCTCTACCTTTTCCCCTAGCATGGGAATCCCAAGGGATTTCCCCATAGCAGGGAGAGAGAGGGGAGCGGGGTTACAGAGCTTTCCTGAGGGTTTCCCCGAGAGCGAGGGTGGAGCTAGAGGGACCCACCCTCTAGCCCCGTCCCTTCTCAATGTGCAATGAGGAAAATCCTAGCGAAGAGACGTCTAGCCCCCCCTCCCCTACCTGTCATGGGGATATCACTCGAGGATCCCCTGTAGCCCCGCCCCCTCTCTCTCTGCACTATGGGGATATCCAGCATGGATCCACATAGCAGGGAGAGACAAAGCGGGGCTATGGGTTAATGACCCACAACCCCGCTTTCTCTCTCACTGTGAAAACGCTAAAAATGCTTACTGTTGCCCTGATCCACTCTCGGCTCGATTATTGCAACTCGTTGCTGATCGGCCTCCCCTGCACCAGACTCTACCCTCTCCAATCCATCCTGAATGCGGCAGCCAGGCTCATCTTCCTGTCCAGCCACTACTTGGACGCCTCTGCCCTGTGCCGGTTACTGCACTGGCTGCCCGTTAAATACAGAATTCAATTTAAACTTGCTACCTTCATCCACAAAGCCCTCCACAGCGCAGCGACCCCCTATATTGCCTCCCTCATCTCAATCCATCACCTAACTCGGGCTCTCCGCTCTGCTAACGAAACCAGACCGAAAGCCCCCTTAATTTGAACTTCTTATTCCCACCTCCAAGACTTCTCCAGAGCAGCACCGGTCCTCTGGAACGACCTTCCAAAGGCTACCTGAGCAATCCAGGACTCGCAAAACTTCAGGCGTGCTCTAAAAACGCAACTCTTCAGAGAGGCATACCGCATTCCCTAAACAAACCCCTCTGTACTCCGCCTGATAACATGCTCCCTTATCTATTGACTGCAATCCCTGCCAGCCATCATAAACCGCTCTTGCAGTCATACCATTTCTGCCGTCACACGGCCAAATGTCTGACCATTGTCTATGTGTATAGACTCCCTCACTCTCCACCTCTCCATACCGTGCACATCTCCAGCCCTTTACCTTCTGTATCACCCCATTACTTGTAGTATGTAAGCTCGTTAGAGCAGGACCCTCATCCCTATTGTTTCCATCAACTGATTACTATGTAACCATGGTTCTGTAATTTTTGTATTTTTTGTCTTTCTGTATTCTCTGTCTATGTAAGCGCTGCAGAATACGTTGGCGCTATACAAATAAAGTTTATTATTATTATTATTATATAGGGAAATCCCGAAGCCCTACGGGGCTTCTTCTCTCTCTTCTCCTGGAGTACTGTATTTCCTGTATGTACCGAACAATTCCGCGATACAGCGAAAAACTCAGCGAAAACAGAATTAGATATCGGCTATCTGAAATCCATAATGCACTAAAGCCGCAATCATTGAACCGCGATATAACGAGGGATCGAGGTGTGTGTGTGTGATAACGAGGTGTGTGTGTGTATATATATATATATATATATATATATATATATATAAATAAATAAATAAAAGTATATCTACCTTCTTGGTAAATAGCTAGCAGCTTAAATGGTTCCCTTGTTCAATATTGTACACTGGTGTATGTTAAATTCCCATACTGCATCTCCCACATACCCAGGGCATAGCACTGCTCTCCAGATGTGTTTCTCATGAGAAAGAGCTGAGATGCCCATCGCTCATAAGGGAGGGCTGCTCCTTACCCGCTCCTTTGGATTCTTCGGTCCGGCCAGGGATATTGATGTCTATTCTAGTTTTGGTTTCTAGAAATCATGTGTTTAGTAGTAACATACACCTTAAGGCGTTAACATATGTCAGTCATTACAAACTAAGCCAATCATGAGTTGTTAGGATGTTGCATTTGTATCACTGCGTAATTTTGGGGTATATCTGTACCGTGATGATAATAATAAACCTGAAGTATATTGCCTTTGATACAGACGTGTGTGTCCCTGGCTATATATAAGCATGCATGCTGTTCTCATTATAATTAATTTGGAGCAGACAGTGAATTCAGAGGGAATATGATTTATTCCCATAACAAGAGAAATACTGATCCATACTTGCCCAAAAGGTAAAAATAGGTCTTGCTCAGTTTTTAAGAATCGGACAGGAAACATATGACCACGTGAATAGATACACTAGTTCAAAATTCTGCCACACAAAGCACAGACGCTTTGTGTGGCAGAATATTGTGTGGCTAAAATATGCTTCTCTGAAAGCGGCCTAATGGTCATTTTACATAGGTGTCTTTTGGGAAAATATCACAACTTTTGTGGCCGTTTTAGCAAAAGTCAGAACTGAATTAAAAAAAAAGGGAAATAAAATGAGGACCTAATTTTTTTTTCCTGCTGGATCCACTTCTGCCTTTCACTCTAAAAAAAAGTATCACCACATATGACAGCTATTTTTGCCTGCGCATGACAGAGTATCTCACGCTCGCAGAGGCTTCCTGGTTTCATTTTTTTTAAAATTTATTTCTAGCTCTGTTTCTTAGTGACGTTGCATACAAACGCCACACTTATGTAATGTAATTGCATATGTATAGCCTTCTGTACGCACTAATAGAAAACAATAGGGGTCTATCGCATGTAATATGTGGTAAAATAGAACATGCTGCATTGTTTTTACCTGCATATTATACAGAATGAAAAAACGCTGTTTTTGTGAGTGTAACAGCGAAAATCAATGAATTTGAATTGCTGCAATGTACCTCGTATTATACGCTCGTGCATTGTGTGCGTAATATGCAATTCAAATATGCTCCTGTAAGCCTGGTGTACAGGTAAGTTCACATGTAACATATACACTTGCTGATATTCCACAGACTTGCGTGTCGAAAATCTATAGCTTTCACAAGACAAGCAATATGGATCAGATTTCTAAAACTCTTATCCACATCATGCGGACAACATCCATAGCATAAATTGACATGTGGTGCGGATTTTAAAACGAGGAGGTGAAACCTGCATCAAAACTGTACTGGAATCCATTGCAAGTCTACTGGCAATACTAAAATCTGCTGTGGACCATACGTCCCCTGTAGATGTATCCTTATTCCTTACACATCACAGACAATATTTACCCATAGCTTGTTCCTTTTTTGTTATAGCATCTACTGCTCTCTTTGTGACTCCCCAATTCCACAGGTCTGCAGCACAGTCTTCTGTCTACAAGGTAAAAGGACATTTGTTATTCAATATCCATTACAAATGTATATCCTATAATAGGAAAAAAAATCCAAATTAATAGATATATGGCAAATGAGAAGAACAACAAAGTTAGGGGACCAAGAAAATCCGCATCCCTACCTCCCATCCTTTTCCCCACTTCCTAACTGATTTTACCCTTCAAATCCGCAGTGCATCCATAATTGTATTTGTGGATGCACTGCATATTGTCTGCACCTACTGACTTCTATTAAGCCCGTTTGCACGGAATCCGCACTGACATGGAGCATGCTGAAATTTGTCTTCTGCACTGAACGGTCCGCAAATCAAATCCGCATGCTTAAATTCAGTTGCGGATGCCAATGCTTCCCTATGGGTGCTTTGAATTGCGAATCTTCTGAGCGGATTCCACAAATCAAGTCCGCTCGTGGATATTGTGCCCAAGTTGGAAGGAGGTGAGATGATAAGGAATGTGGTGAGGCAGAATTAAAAATATGCAGCACTCTTAGTCCAGCTTTATATGGGGAAGATTCTCACGCAAGATTTGTGCGTTGCGCGACTTTGTAGCACCACATGCGAGGATTTTCGGGAGGGGGGCTTGAAATATAAGCCCTACCCCAAAAATAAGCCCTAGGCGCAGAAAAAAATAATAAAAAAAGTATACATCACCTTAGAAGCTCCTCTGCAGCTTCTTCTTCTCGGTCCCGACACTGTTTTTAATCTCTTCTGGCCAGGGAATGAAAAACCCTGCCTCCTGGAAGCGCTGGCTATGATTGGCTGACACTTAACCAATCAGAGCCAGCACTCGATAAATGGCTGTGATTGGTTCATCGAGCGCTGGCTGTGATTGGCGAAGCGTCAGCAAATCAGAGGCTGCGCTTCAAGGAGGCGGGGATTTTTCAAGCCCTGGTCAGAAGAGATGGAGGAGAATAGTTTTAGGAAGAAGGCAGCGCTTCTAAGGTGATGTATACTATTTTTAAATTTTTTTCCTGCAGTTAGGTCTTAGGTAATGACTTTTACAGTAGGATTTCCTACTTTAAATGTTGCATCGCACCGCATGAAAATCGCATTTTCGTGCCATGCGATGCAACAGAGAGGAAGACTCTATAGGGAAACATGGGCTACAAAACCTCACGAGTCGCGTGCATATCGCGGGACCTGCAAGGTTTTTGTATAGGGATATTGCATGCTACAAAACATCGCACATGTGAATTAACCCATAGGAAAGCATGGGTTTCACATACATGCGATTTGTAGCATAGTAGCAACGAAACAAAATTGCGCGACTTTGTTATGAACGAGGCATAAAGCTCATAAATAGAGATGAGCGAACGTACTCGTCCGAGCTTGATATTCGTGCGAATATTAGGGTGTTCGGGATGCTCGTTACTCGTAACGAGCACCACGCGGTGTTCTGGTTACTTTCAGTTTCCTCTCTGAGACGTTAGCGCGCTTTTCTGGCCAATTGAAAGACAGGGAAGGCATTACAACTTCCCCCTGTGACGTTCAAGCCCTATACCACCCCCCTGCTGTGAGTGGCTGGGGAGATCTGATGTCACCCGAGTATAAAAGTCGGCCCCTCCCGCGGCTCGCCACACATGCCTTGTGAGTTAGCTGAGGGAAAGTACTATCGTGCTGGTGCTGCTGTAGGGAGAGCGTTAGGAGTCAGTGTAGGCTTCAAGAACCCCAACGGTCCTTCTCAGGGCCACATCTACCTGTGTGCAGGCTGCTGCTAGCAGTGTTTTTTTTTTCTTTTTCTCAAAATCGGCAGTGCAGAGCATTGCACCCGGCATTAGGGACAGAAGTGGTGTATAGGCAGGGAGAGTGTTAGGAGTGAGTGTAGGCTTCAAGAACCTCAACGGTCCTTTCTAGGGCCAAATTTAACCGTGTGCAGTACTGTGCTGGCTGCTGTTAGCAGTGTTGCATATTTTTTTTTTCTAAAAATCGTCTGTGCAGAGCATTGCACCCTCCATTGATACTACAGGGACAGAATTGTGTAGGCAGGGCCACAACACAGTTATTGTTCATTGAATATACGCAGTGGGTCCTTCCCTTTGCTAAAAAGGACAAAAAATTATATTTGGCCAGCCTGTGTCAGTCCTAAGGTCTCCGTGTACGTGTGTGCTGCGTGGAGAACGTACAAAAATCAGACGCAACCAGCTACGGTTTACTGCAGGCTTGCGCCATTGTCTTTCCTGACTGGCAAATACCTGCTCTGCTAGAGTTAATAACTCTGCTACACTAAAGTTGTGTGTCACTTTTTGAGGGCCACACCACAGTTCTAAAAGTTATTGTTCATTGAATATACGCAGTGGGTCCTTCCCTTTGCTAAAAAGGACAAAAAATTATATTTGGCCTGCCTGTGTCAGTCCTAAGGTCTCCGTGTATGTGTGTGCTGCGTGGACAACGTACAAAAATCAGACGCAACCAGCTACGGTTTACTGCAGGCTTGCGCCATTGTCTTTCCTGACTGGCAAATACCTGCTCTGCTAGAGTTAATAACTCTGCTACACTATAGTTGTGTGACACTTTTTGAGGGCCACACCACAGATATTAAACTTCTTGTTCATTGAATATACGCAGTGGGTGCTTCCCTTTGCAAAAAAGGAAAAGAAATTATATTTGGCCTGCCTGTGTCAGTCCTAAGGTCTCCGTGTACGTGTGTGCTGCGTGGACAACGTACAAAAATCAGACGCAACCAGCTACGGTTTACTGCAGGCTTGCGCCATTGTCTTTCCTGACTGGCAAATACCTGCTCTGCTAGAGTTAATAACTCTGCTACACTAAAGTTGTGTGTCACTTTTTCAGGGCCACACCACAGTTCTAAAAGTTATTGTTCATTGAATATACGCAGTGGGCCCTTCCCTTTGCTAAAAAGGACAAAAAATTATATTTGGCCAGCCTGTGTCAGTCCTAAGGTCTCCGTGTATGTGTGTGCTGCGTGGACAACGTACAAAAATCAGACGCAACCAGCTACGGTTTACTGCAGGCTTGCGCCATTGTCTTTCCTGACTGGCAAATACCTGCTCTGCTAGAGTTAATAACTCTGCTACACTATAGTTGTGTGACACTTTTTGAGGGCCACACCACAGATATTAAACTTCTTGTTCATTGAATATACGCAGTGGGTGCTTCCCTTTGCAAAAAAGGAAAAGAAATTATATTTGGCCTGCCTGTGTCAGTCCTAAGGTCTCCGTGTACGTGTGTGCTGCGTGGACAACGTACAAAAATCAGACGCAACCAGCTACGGTTTACTGCAGGCTTGCGCCATTGTCTTTCCTGACTGGCAAATACCTGCTCTGCTAGAGTTAATAACTCTGCTACACTATAGTTGTGTGACACTTTTTAAGGGCCACACCACAGATATTAAACTTCTTGTTCATTGAATATACGCAGTGGGTGCTTCCCTTTGCAAAAAAGGAAAAGAAATTATATTTGGCCTGCCTGTGTCAGTCCTAAGGTCTCCGTGTACGTGTGTGCTGCGTGGACAACGTACAAAAATCAGACGCAACCAGCTACGGTTGAGTGTAGCCTTGCGCCAATTTCTTTCCTGCCTGGGAAATCAAATCACTGGTAATACAGCATGCTGAGGGGTAGGGGTACGCCTAGAGGATGTGGACGCGGCTGAGGACGCGGAGGGCCAAGTGAGGGTGTGGGCACAGGCCGAGCCAGTGCGGTGGCCAGGGGTAGAGGCAGGGCCAGACCGAATAATCCACCAACTGTTTCCCAAAGCGCCCCCTCGCACCATGCCACCCTGCACAGGTCAAGGTGCTCTACGGTGTGGCAGTTTTTCACAGAGACGCCTGACGACCGACGAACAGTGGTGTGCAACCTTTGTCACGCCAAGATCAGCTGGGGAGGCACCACCAACAGCATGCGCAGGCATATGATGGCCAAGCACCCCACAAGGTGGGACGATGCCCGTTCACCGCCTCCGGTTTGCACCACTGCCTCTCCCCCTGTGCCCCAACCTGCCACTGAGATCCAACCCCCTTTGGAGGACACAGGCACTACCGTCTCCTGGCCTGCACGCACACCCTCACCTCCGCTGTCCTCGGCCCCATCCAGCAATGTCTCTCAGCGCAGCGTCCAGACGTCGCTAGTGCCACAGTTTGAGCGCAAGCGCAACTACGACACCACGCAACCCGCACGCTCAAGCGTTAAACGTGCACATTGCAAAATTGATCAGCCTAGAGATGCTGCCGTATAGGCTTGTGGAAACGGAGGCTTTCAAAAGCATGATGGCGGCGGCTTCCCCGCGCTACTCGGTTCCCAGTCGCTACTACTTTTCCCGATGTGCCGTCCCAGCCCTGCACGACCACGTCTCCCGCAACATTGTACGCGCCCTCACCAACGCGGTTACTGCCAAGGTCCACTTAACAACGGACACGTGGACAAGCACAGGCGGGCAGGGCCACTATATCTCCCTGACGGCACATTGGGTGAATTTAGTGGAGGCTGGGACAGAGTCAGAGCCTGGGACCGCTCACGTCCTACCCACCCCCAGAATTGCGGGCCACAGCTCGGTGGTGGTATCTGCGGCGGTGTATGCTTCCTCCACTAAAGCACCTTCCTCCTCCTCCTCCTCCAACGCAACCTCTGTCTCGCAATCAAGATGTGTCAGCAGCACGTCGCCAGCAGTCGGTGTCGCGCGGTGTGGCAGCACAGCGGTGGGCAAGCGTCAGCAGGCCGTGTTGAAACTACTCAGCTTAGGAGAGAAGAGGCACACGGCTCACGAACTGCTGCAGGGTCTGACAGAGCAGACCGACCACTGGCTTGCGCCGCTGAGCCTCCAACCGGGCATGGTCGTGTGTGACAACGGCCGTAAGCTGGTGGCGGCTCTGCAGCTCGGCAGCCTCACGCACGTGCCATGCCTGGCCCATGTCTTTAATTTGGTGGTTCAGCGCTTTTTTGAAAAGCTACCCCCACTTGTCATACCTGCTCGGAAAGGTGCGCCAGCTCTGCGCACATTTCCGCAAATCCCACACGCACGCTGCCACCCTGCGGACACTGCAACATAGGTTTAATCTGCCAGTGCACCGACTGCTGTGCGACGTGCCCACACAGTGGAACTCTACGCTCCACATGTTGGCCAGACTCTATGAGCAGCGTAGAGCTATAGTGGAATACCAACTCCAACTTGCGCGGCGCAGTGGGAGTCAGCCTCCTCAATTATTTACAGAAGAGTGGCCCTGGTTGGCAGCCATCTGCCAGGTCCTTGGAAAATTTGAGGAGTCTACCCAGGTGGTGAGCGGCGATGCTGCAATCATTAGCGTCACCATTCCTCTGCTATGCATCTTGAGAAGTTCCCTGCAAAGCATAAAGGCAGACGCTTTGCGCTCGGAAACAGAGCCGGGGGAAGACAGTATGTCGCTGGATAGTCAGAGCACCCGCCTGTCTATATCTCAGCGCGTTGAGGAGGAGGAGGAGGAGCATGAGGAGGATGAGGAGGAGGGGGAAGAGACAGCTGGGCCCACTGGTGAGGGTACACATGCTGCTGGGCTGTCATCCTTTCAGCGTGTATGGCCTGAGGAGGAGGAAGAGGAGGAGGAGGAGGAGGATCCTGAAAGTGATCTTCCTAGTGAAGACAGCCATGTGTTGCGTACAGGTACCCTGGCACACATGGCTGACTTCATGTTAGGATGCCTTTCTCGTGACCCTCGCGTTACACGCATTCTGGCCACTACGGATTACTGGGTGTACACACTGCTCGACCCACGGTATAAGGAGAACCTTCCCACTCTCATTCCCGAAGAGGAAAGGGGTTCGAGAGTGTTGCTATACCACAGGGCGCTGGTGGACAAACTGATGGTAAACTTCCCATCCGACAGCGCTAGTGGCAGAAGGCGCAGTTCCGAGGGCCAGGTAGCAGGGGAGGCGCAGAGATCAGGCAGCATGTACAGCGCAGGCAGGGGAACATTCTCCAAGGCCTTTGCCAGCTTTATGGCTCCCCAGCAAGACTGTGTCACCGGTCCCCAGTCAAGGCTGAGTTGGCGGGAGCACTGTAAAAGGATGGTGAGGGAGTACGTAGCCGATCGCACGACCGTCCTCCGTGACGCCTCTGCCCCCTACAACTACTGGGTGTTGAAGCTGGACACGTGGCCTGAACTCGCGCTGTATGCCCTGGAGGTGCTTGCTTGTCCTGCGGCTAGCGTCTTGTCAGAGAGTGTGTTTAGTGTGGCTGGGGGAATCATCACGGATAAGCGTACCCACCTGTCAAACGACAGTGCCGACAGGCTTACACTCATCAAGATGAACAAAGCCTGGATTTCCCCAGACTTCTCTTCTCCACCAGCGGACAGCAGCGATACCTAAGCAATACGTAGGCTGCACCCGCGGATGGAAGCTACGTTCTCTCTCACCATCCAAAATGGGGACATTTCTGCTTCATCAATCTGTGTCTAATATTCCTCCTCCTCCTCCTGCTCCTCCTCCTGAAACCTCACGTAATCACGCTGAACGGCCAATTTTTCTTAGGGCCACAAGGCTCACTCATAATTTTTCTAAACAATTTTTATATGTTTCAATGCTCTTAAAAGCGTTGAAACTTTAACTTGAACCAATTTTTCGTTAAACTGGGCTGCCTCCAGGCCTAGTTACCACTTAAGCCACATTAACCAAAGCGATTAATGGGTTTCACCTGCCATCTTGGTTGGGCATGGCCAATTTTTGGGATGTACATTAGTACTGTTGATACAGCAATTTTTGTGGGCCCTCGCCTACAGTGTAATCAAATGAATTTTTAGCCCACCTGCATTACAGCTGACGTTACATCCGCTGTGTTGGGCAATGCAATGGGATATTTTTATGTACCGCCGGTGGGTTCCAGGGAGCCACCCATGCTGTAGCTGCACACGGAGTTTAACCTACATGTGTCCACTTGTAAAGAACCCCAGTCTGACTGGGGCGTGCAGTGTGGGCCGAAGCCCACCTGCATTAAGCACGACATTACTACCTCAGCTGTGTTGGGCACTGCAATGGGATATATTTATGTACCGCCGGTGGGTTCCAGGGAGCCACCCATGCCGTGGGTCCACACGGAGTTGTAACTACATGTGTCCACTTCTAAAGAGCCCCAGTCTGACTGGGGCATGCAGTGTGGGCCGAAGCCCGCTTGCAGTAAACATGACATTACCTCAGCTGTGATGGGCAATGCAATGGGATATATTTATGTACCGCCGGTGGCTTCCTGGCACCCACCCATGCTGTGGGTCCACACGGAGTTGTAACTGCATGTGTCCACTTGTAAAGAACCCCAGTCAGACTGGGGCATGCAGTGTGGGCCGAAGCCCACCTGCATTAAGCACGACATTACTACCTCAGCTGTGTTGGGCAATGCAATGGGATATTTTTATGTACCGCCGGTGGGTTCCAGGGAGCCACCCATGCTGTAGGTGCACACGGAGTTTAACCTACATGTGTCCACTTGTAAAGAACCCCAGTCTGACTGGGGCATGCAGTGTGGGCCGAAGCCCACCTGTATTAAGCACGACATTACTACCTCAGCTGTGTTGGGCAATGCAATGGGATATTTCTATGTACCGCCGGTGGCTTCCTGGCACCCACCCATGCTGTGGGTCCACAGGGAATTATAAATGCATCTGTTTCCACTTGTAAAGAACCCCAGTCTGACTGGGGCATGCAGTGTGGGCCGAAGCCCACCTGCATTAAGCACGACATTACTACCTCAGCTGTGTTGGGCAATGCAATGGGATATTTTTATGTACCGCCGGTGGGTTCCAGGGAGCCACCCATGCTGTGGGTCCGCAGGGACTTCACAATAGGGAGTTGTACCTGCCTGTGTCTATGAATTAAAAACCGCGGTCTGACTGGGGCATGCAGACACCTTGACAGAATGAATAGTGTGTGGCACATAGGTTCCCCATTGCTATGCCCACGTGTGCAGCTCCTGATGGCGGTGGCACAGGATTCTATTTCTCATTGCTTCTGTACAGCATTGTGGGCTATCGCCCCGCCCCTTTTAAAGAGGGTCGCTGCCTAGCCGTGCCAACCCTCTGCAGTGTGTGCCTGCGGTTCCTCCTCATGGCAGACGCACTTCTAAATAGACATGAGGGTGGTGTGGCATGAGGGCAGCTGAAGGCTGCGCAGGGACACTTTGGTGTGCGCTGTGGGGGGGAGGGGGGGGGTTGGGCAGCATGTAACCCAGGAGAAGTGGCAGTGGAGTGTCATGCAGGCAGTGATTGTGCTTTGTTGGAGGTAGTGTGGTGCTTAGCTAAGGTATGCATTGCTAATGAGGGCTTTTCAGAAGTAAAAGTTTTTGGGAGGGGGGGCCCCCACTCTTGCCGCTATTGTGGCTTAATAGTGGGACCTGTGAACTTGAGATGCAGCCCAACATGTAGCCCCTCGCCTGCCCTATCCGTTGCTGTGTCGTTCCCATCACTTTCTTGAATTGCCCAGATTTTCACACAAGGAAACCTTAGCGAGCATCGGCGAAATACAAAAATGCTCGGGTCGCCCATTGACTTCAATGGGGTTCGTTACTCAAAACGAACCCTCGAGCATCGCGAAAAGTTCGTCCCGAATAACGAGCACCCGAGCATTTTGGTGCTCGCTCATCTCTACTCATAAACTAAACTCATGGATTCAAAGTGGCTGAAATGCTGAATCCAATCATATGAGTATTATACTTACCTTTCCCTACTGTGCGCTGTTGAAGCCACTGCTGCATGAACCTGGCAGACTACTTGTGAATGTGCATAGAATGAGAGGATGTAAGTTCCTGGGCTCCAATGTAAGCTTTGTAACATGGACACCTTCTGCCTCAACGTTTGGATGTGAATAGACTCTCTATACTTCATATATTTAGTGACTTGGCTGGACCTACACAGGCCTTCTCCAATAAATTGAGTGGGATTTATGGAAACTTCTTCATGTTATCATACTGCGAAATCTGTAACTCCCATTTATTTATTTCCATGACAGTTTACTTTACATCCAAAGTCATGTCTTCTTTAAGAGAGCCTTCTAACATGTTTCACACCAAGTAACTGGTTAGAAAATAGGCTGACATAAAATTTACTAACCTGTATGTCAGGAATGCCTCGGTTAACAGCTTCTTCTAAAGATTTCATTTCTATGTAGATTTGCTCAATGAGATTACTTACATCAAAAGGAGACTGCATTTCAAGCAGTTTTTTTATATGGCCTTTAAGATCAGAAGATAAGTGAAGTTACTTCAGGGCATACATACTGTGTATTTGCAAACAGATCAGTATAGCCATTTACTGCTGTGCTCTTTGCATACACATTGAAGTGCTGTAAAAGTCACAGGTGCACAGAAATCCATCTTCTGTGGATTGCTTCCAGATTTCCCATGGATTTCACCCAATACAATAAAGAGAAAAGCATCAAAGTGAGAAGTGGAGGCATACAAGGGTTCAGCTACATAGAATACTGACTTGATATCAGGGACCTATACAAGGCAGATCTAAAAGCGTAAAAGAACTTTCAAAAAAACTTTACGCATGTCATAGGCACATGTCAAAAGTTTTGATCACTGGGGCTCCGGGTGCTGAGACCCTGTGATAGACATGATGATTATTTATAAAATGTCTATCGCTTTGTATAACCCAAATGTATTATGCTATTGTAATGACTTCAGCCTAATGTGGAACTCTGCTGCATAAGGAAAGAGTTAAATCACAGTGTTATATGTTATTGCTTGAGTGTTTTCCCAGTCCTCCCCATCCCCCACACACAGAATCTTCTTGAACAAAGGGATATCTACTTTCACTTTCAGATTTGGACACATGTTAAAGACAAAGGCTTCTACTTGAGAGAGGTGGGGAGAAGGGGAGGCGGGGGATTCTATATGATCCGACAAATGAGAATCCTATATGTTACTGATGTAACCTGTTGCACGCCCATTGTGTGTCTGTACAATAAAAGGCCCTGTCTGGCTGTTTCTGGGCAGAGAGCCATTTTGGATATGAGGCTGATAGCTTGTGTCTAATTTGCTCCACGATGACGTGTGCACACGATACAATTAGGAAAGCGACAAAATACCCCAAAAGCCTGCTGGAGAAAATCATAATCCAGTTCAGTGGCGTCCCTGGGTGGGCCGAGTTAAGAGATTTTGATTTCTTTCATTCTGGAAAAATACAGAGATCGGCGGATGGCACGCAGAACTCAGGGGCCCGAAAATCTACAGAACACGGTAAGATTGCTTTATGTAAATCTACCGATGTGATCTGGGTTCTGACTGCTTTTCTGCCTGTTCCTGGTCCAGAGTGATAAATCAATGAAAGGCAGGTAATATAGTTCTTTCTTACTCGGAAAAGACCACCGTTTTAACCTGCTTAAGGGGTATTTTGTATGCTGTGTCTGTTATGTCTGAGACGGTTAAAAATTGTGTATACAAGACCAAGAGATAAATTCTGTGAGGGTTAATGTGTCGGGAGGGCGGACTCGGCTGTTTAAGTCTGAGGGAACACGCCAGTGACACGTGCTCCTAGGTAAAACTAGTGTGAGGTTAGGAAGATTTATGATACGAATACTTACCATATGATTGAGCGTGTTATGTTCTCATATGTGGAAAGGTATTTACGGGTGAATATAGCCGTGGTGTGACGGCTGATTTCTCCAGAATATTATTGAGGTTTTGGTCATTGAAAATAATCGGCAGTCTCTGTGTATAGCTAAATGTCCTGTCTAGATCGTGTACAAGGAGTGCTCTTGGGGATTACTAGTATACGGTGGGCTGTTATAAAGGTAGATGAGATATATACCTTGAGCCGTTGTGGGTATTCTCCAGTAATCCCGTCTGTCTGGTATTATAGAAAGAATGTGCAGTGTTTATTGTTGGGGGGAGGGCTGCTGATAAGAGTGAACTGAAAGCTTTTTCCAATTAACCCTTTCTATTTACTTTGTCTTTCCCTGTGTTTTATAGAATTAATGCGTATTGTAATCTGAGTGGGAAAGAAGGGTTATATGGGAAGGATTTGAAGAAAGCAGATTTTACAAAAGAAACAGTACTGTGTGCAGAAACTTTGAATAGAATAGAATAAGCAGGTAGCATAGAGTTGAGCAAAGTGAGCAAGGACAAAGGTCATAGAGCTTGTGATTTGGTTACTGAACAATGGGAAAGGATCAGGAAAAGTTGCAGAAAGAAATGCCAGGTTATAGACAGATAAGATAGATTGTAGAAAGTTTTCAGAAGATGAGCAGGAAGCCTAGCAGAAAGAAATGTGTTTTTAGATTGCTAGAAGGAGGTATAATGTAGTTAAGAGATTGAAGAGGGGAAAGCATGTAGGGGGGGGTATGTGTATTGCTTATGAACAATGTAATGTCTTTGTGTTGACTACAGCCCCTCCCTGTAATGGCGGCCGTGCTTGCAATGTTTACAATCCAACATAGTGTGACTCTGCAGTAAATGTAGTGAGGCCTGCCCCCACCCTGAAGTTATTTCCCCCCATGTGCTCACTTTCAGGGTGTGTGATGTTACTTCCGGTCCCTCCCCATCCGGGGCAGGACCTGGCCCCGCCCCTTCCTCCTCCAGCGGCCATCTTGCCTCACCTGGAAGTGCTGCTACTCAGCAGCCATTTTGCCTCACCTGGGAGTGCTGCTGCCCCTGGCCCCGCCCGTTCCTCCGGCAGCCATTTTGCCTCACTTGGGAGATTTGTAGCCCCGCCCCTTTCTGCCTCTGGCGGCCATTTTGCTGCATTTGGGAGGCCTATATTTCCCAATGCCACTGTATCCAGTGCTAACATCATGATTGTCTGAACAAAGGTTTTGTTTGACCAGACTTTGTTACGCTCCAAGATGTGGCCACTTTGGATGTGTGATAAGTTCAGGGAAACAAACCTTTGTGGAGATGCAGCTTGGGACATAGTAGATGACTAAGCTGGTTTATAGTGCATGGAAGATTGGAGTTGATGCATGGGGGACAGAGGCCAGGAATACATGACAGGGGACGCCCTCTCATGTTCCCAGGGGCTCTGTTTTCCACTGCCCGCTTCTCCAATGGATGCTCAGACAGATGATGTTACGGAAGGCTCCTACAGATGAAATAATTTCCCTATAGTCACCCAGCAAACTTTTTCATGCAATTTGGTGAAGTAATTTTACTTTTTATGTGAAGAAAGAGGGACTGAATTGCCCAGAGTAGGATGTTAATTCATCCGTATTTTTTAGTTTTTCTTTAAGTCTTTTGTATATTCTAGTGTCAGTCTACACTGAAGCTATAATTATATTCCGACAGGAGAGTAAAAGCTAAACGCTGGTCATACCCTGAAATACTATTACACTGGGTGACGTAAAATTTTACTTGTGTTGCGCCCCCTTGTGTTAAAAAATGCTAACTGCGACCTGAAATAAAAAAAAAAATTTTTTAAGGAGATTTTTGCTCAGACTTCGCTGCATACAATGTCACCTTGACCTACAAAGTGCTTGTTTTTGTGCCTCTTGGTTTACTAGTTTGAACGCAATGACTCTTTTTCCATTTAGTATTGCGGTTCAAAAGGGGGGAGGCATAGGTGATCTGGGTCATAGATGATCTAGGTGTTGTAGATCAGCTATTGGGTTTGGAAAAAAAAATAAATAAATGATTTTGTGCTACAAGATTCCGAGCCATGTGAAATAGAACATCAGAACGATTATTTAGTACTAATTCAGTAAGAAACTGCAGATATGCAAACAGTTATCAGAACCTCTGTTGATAATGCATATGTTGAGCTTTTTGCAGATGGTACCAGGGTGAGGATTGATGACTCCACATCGGATATGCAGTGGTCACACAACAAGATGTCCTAGAAGCAGAAGCTCTGCCTCCGCATGTCACAGTACAAGAAGCGGAATGGAAGGCCCTCACTGAGGCGAGTAGAGTGGCGAGAGGTAAGACCGGCAATCCTTTACACTGACTCCTGGTATGCATTTGGCATAGCTCATGATTACGGCCCAATATGGAAGGCCAGACAGTTTTCTACCTTAGCAGGACAACCAATTGAGAATGGTGCAGCGGTACAGAGTCGCATGGAGGCCCTACTTCTACCTGACAAAGTTGAGAGTTCGCACCGATTCCTACACTGGAGAGGCGAGAGACGACACCCTCGCTGACAGCGCAGCAAAGGCAGCGGCCCTCAAGCCGTGGAAGAAAGAAGAAAGATACTGACAGCATGAGTCAGTGGTAAAAAAAAAACAAAAAAAAAAAACTTTGGACATTGACAAAAATTTGGACTTTGATATGCTAAAGACTTTTACAGTTACCAGCCAGCAAGGAAGGAAAAAATAAATGG
This sequence comes from Eleutherodactylus coqui, assembly GCF_035609145.1. NCBI lineage: Eukaryota > Metazoa > Chordata > Amphibia > Anura > Eleutherodactylidae > Eleutherodactylus > Eleutherodactylus coqui. The sequence goes on along the minus strand of NC_089846.1, from coordinate 42,683,187 downwards.
ACTAATATGGGAGCAGCAGAAACAGGACAGCGTGTGGTGAACGGTCAACAGCACTTGCCCACCACAGTTCCTGTATCCCATGATGGCCCAGCTGATGGATGGAAAGACCCACCTAGTAAAGCAGTAATGACGACGACGCTTGAAAGAGGTTGGGCGACTTCTAGATTCTCTGTAGCTGCTGCATCATTTGTCCGGTTTAGCATGATCTATGCCATGGGTAAGTCAGGGCAGAAGTAAATTTGCCACACCACACTTGCCGGGACCACTCTACCCATTTCAGGGATTGCAAATTGACTACGTTCAGCTCCCCACTTGTTGGGAAGTATGACTACGTGCTTGTTGTTGTTGATGTCTTTGCAGGTTGGAGGCCGACCCTGTTACCAAGGTAAACAAGTAGGTAACCGCAAAGAAGCTCATGAACGAGGTAAACTGTGAATATGGGGTACCAGAGGTGATTCAGAGTCAGACAGAGGTATAAACTTTGCAGGTGAATGTAACATGTCATGTCTGCTCTGGATGTATCCCAGGCCTTTTACATACTGTACCACCTTTAGTGTAGTGGAAAGGTGGAGAGACGTAGTGGCACGCTAAAAGTAAGATACTTAAAAATGACGCCACTTTGGAAAGACTGTCATCCAATAGCCTTATACAGTGTTAGATATGAACCCAGGGGGGATTATACATTATCTCCCTATGAGATTGTTTGGGCTAGCCCCAAGGCTAGGTCGTTACTATCCTCAGTGGTTACAATTACAATCTGATGTGTTGACTGAGTATGTGATTTCCGTTGTTAAAGAACTAACCAAAGCCTATGCACAGGTGTTCTCTTCCAGACTCAGAGGCAGACACTGGGACACATATCTTGCAGCCTGGGGATTGGGTGTGCGTCAAGAAGTTCCTCAGGAAGCACCCTCCTGAGCCCAGATTTGATGGCCCCTACCAGGTGCTTCTGACTACTGCCACAGCTGTGAAACTAGCCGAAAGACTTACATGGATCCATGCTTCATACTGTAAGAAAGCTTCAGATCCGGGAGACCAGTCTTAAGTTGTGCCAAAGACATTACTCTGGTTAGGGCTAGTGAGAGAGGAGGGTGGCAACCGGAATCCCTAGTCGGAAGAATATGAGGGTATGGTTACCTTCTAGTATAACTCGTCCAATGCTCAAGTAGCCGCATATTCCTTCGACTATTGTACTGTGGTCCCGTGTCTAGGCGCAAGATCCCACCGCAGGCCAGATTTAGCCCAGTCCAGCTGGTTATATGACTTATATACCCGGGGAATACAATATGTTTGCGCCACTGATAACGTCTGGGGAGAAGACTGCCGTTATTGGGGATTAGTGGGATGGAACACAGAAATAGACTAGTCCTATAAGCCGCGAAGTGCCTTAAATAAGAAAGGGAGGAGCGGGAAATCCCTAATTAGTCGTATAACCCTCCTTGAGAATAATAAGGACAGCAGGTATTGGAAGGCTGAACTTAGTATGTTGCTTGGTTTTAATGCGGTTTTACATTAACCATGGGAGATCCAAGCCCGGGGGACGGGGAGACTTATAGTCTGGGGACATACCGGTACGGGAGGACAGATCCCTTAGGGAAGTTTAAAATAAGGGATATGGTAGATGCAGCCGAATGGAAGCCTTCACTTAGTCCTGTGCCCATAATTAACCCCCTCCGCCGTAAGATAAAGACCTTGACGAACATGATGATCATAGCCGACCCTACCTTTTGAGGACACCTTGACAGTAGCGACTGGCTACTCTGACCAGAATCTCTGGTTGGAGTTGATGAGGTACAATGCTAACAGGAGCAACAAGTCTAACTGTTGCGTGTGCGGTAGTGCCCGACCACACTTGGGGATGGTCCCCCTAAATCTCCCTGTAGATGCTGAAGAGTGGTTTATTAGTCTCTTCACGAACATTTCCGCTAATTACACTGTCCGTGAGAAATGGAAGAAGGAATACTCTATAACTACTTAAGTGTTTTGCACCGGAGAGAGTGTTACTGACTACCCTGGAAACTACACCTGCCAGGCAAATAGGCAGGGTGGAGGGAGATTTTTGGGGAACTCACCAACGGGTATTGCTCCTCCTACAGTATGATAGGAGGGGAATAGATGCAGAATCAGGTCCAGTCCTTAGGAGACGTTTACTGGCTTTGTGGAGACATGAGGTAGAGGACCCGCCTGGAGGGTAATTGGACAGGGGAGTGTGCCTTAGTAAAGCCCTTATGCTCCTCCACATCCTGTCAGACACCAATGTTTTCCTTGTTTGAAAAAGATGAAGAGCCAGTTCCGATAATGCCAACCACATGCGCTACCAAAGAAAAAGGAGAAATGTACTAGTACTGCGCCTGCCCCGATCTCCTAAGATGGACTGTCAGTGGAATTCCCATTTGCCTAGGGATAGTGCAGAAGACCTTAGGTTCCGGCGAGGGCACACCCTGTGGGGTGTTAACTTGTACAGATAGAGGGTATGGATGCCCGGAAATGAGCCCAGGGAATCCATGGCCTCCCTCTGAGGTGAGGTAGGGATCCCCCCCTCTTAGGAGTAGGGACTTACGGGCAGTGGGAAAACCCTGACGCAAGGGTGAGGCGACTTGGACGTGTTCACCATTAGGACTATCTCCAGGAGGGACTTTGGTGTGGGTGAAGATTAGGGAGTCCCACGCCGTGCGTACCTGTGCACGCTACTAGTATTGTAACATTATGCTAGAGCGAGAAGAGAGACCCCTGGTGGTAGCTTTGATCTACACGTGTACATTGACGTCATAGGATAGCCAAGGGGGGTACCTGACGAGTTTTAAAAATTAGAGACCAAGTTAAAACTAGATTCGAGTCCATTTTCCTGATCATTAGGGTAAATAAATGTTGACTGGATTAATTATGTTTATTATAATTAGCAGTGGTTTATAAATTATACTAGAGACGCCTTATAGGGACTAGTCGACCAATAGGACCTACCTCGACTATGACTTTTTTAAAAATAGAATGGCCTTAGAGACGACTTTAGCTAAAAAGGAGAGTGTCTGAAAGATGATAGGGGAGACTTGTCATACCTACATCCTAGACGACACGTGACCCGCGGGTAAAGACGCAGTTGCCATTAAGAAGCTGACCGCACTAACTAAAAAGAGCTAACTTTTGGGACCAGCACTCGCCATGGATGAGCGGGTGGTAAAGGATCCTGGCACAGACGGGCGTCGCTGTTGTATGTGAACTGATGGTTATCTTTTCTGTTCTAGTCTGCTGTGTTATCCCCTGTGTCAGAGAGACCTGTGAAACTGATGCTGGAAAAGCCGCTCCCACCATGAGTTTGCTGGATGCATCCCCAGAAGGAGTGGACAAGTCCTACACCCCCTTGAAGACCCTAAAACGAACCTTCAACGCGCTCCAGTTATAGGCTCATGCGCAGAAGACTGTGAAAATTAGATAAAGAATTAGAGGATAGACATTTTAAGGGGGGATTGTGATAGACATGATGATTATTTATAAAATGTCTATCGCTTTGTATAACCCAAATGTATTATGCTATTGTAATGACTTCAGCCTAATGTGGAACTCTGCTGCATAAGGAAAGAGTTAAATCACAGTGTTATATGTTATTGCTTGAGTGTTTTCCCAGTCCTCCCCATCCCCCACACACAGAATCTTCTTGAACAAAGGGATATCTACTTTCACTTTCAGATTTGGACACATGTTAAAGACAAAGGCTTCTACTTGAGAGAGGTGGGGAGAAGGGGAGGCGGGGGATTCTATATGATCCGACAAATGAGAATCCTATATGTTACTGATGTAACCTGTTGCACGCCCATTGTGTGTCTGTACAATAAAAGGCCCTGTCTGGCTGTTTCTGGGCAGAGAGCCATTTTGGATATGAGGCTGATAGCTTGTGTCTAATTTGCTCCACGATGACGTGTGCACACGATACAATTAGGAAAGCGACAAAATACCCCAAAAGCCTGCTGGAGAAAATCATAATCCAGTTCAACCCCAGTTATGCTGCATTTGCATGTAGTGCTGAGACCCATAACGAAGCAGCAAAAGGGCTTAGCCGAGCACTGTCAGTGCTCATTAGCTGAAGACTGGCTCAATAGAAAGAATATGGCAGAAGTTTTTTGAAAGCACAGTTACACTTTAAATACATTTATTTGAAAACCTTTGTTCACTCTTGCAGATGTGAAGTTTCTATTTTGAAACATTGCCTATGGAAGCCATCCGGATCCGCGGCACACCCGCAGATGAATTTCTGCTCTGCCGTGGGAAAGCAGGGATTAAAAAAAGGGTGCATGGCACATGCGCGCGGCACGTTGCCGGGGTGCCGAGAACATCCGCCGAGCAAAAGGAAAGAGGATCCAACCACGACGGACGGGAACCCGCAGTATCCGGACAGGTGAGTAATATCAATTTATAGGCCTCATGTCCGGGTGAAAGGAGGGACCCGCTGCGAGATTCTGCATGGAGAATCTGCGTGGGTGCGAATTTCCTAGTGGACATGAGGCCTAAAACAAATAAAATAGAAAAAATATAATACTGACCTAATTCTGACAGAACATACAGTGTTTTATTCAATTTAGCTGTGTATTTTAGCCACTATTTCAGAATAGTCATGTGCATGAGGTCTAATAACCTATCATGGTTCAGCATTTCTGCAATAGTATACGTCCACATGTATGAGAAAAACTGAAGATTTTCCGTGAACATTTGCATATGGAAAATTTGCAGTGGATTACAAAAGCAGGTACCATATTTTTCTGACTATAAATAGATACAATCTTGCTGAAAAGCATCTATGCCTCATCATCCAGAGGCAAGGGGGATTTGATGTCATTGAATGGCTGTGATTTGATAAGCCAGCGCCGGCTTTCATTGGCTGACGTGGCGCTGGCTTAACCAATTAGAGCAATCAAATTAAACTCAAGAAGAGATGAGTAACTGTTGTTTGAAGTTGTACATAGTCTTCTCCACGTTTCTGCACTAAAGTCCGCGTGTACACATGCGGGCTACGGAGCAGAAATCTGCAGCTGCAGATTAAGTTGCATCTTTAGCTGCATTTTGCAGAATAATTCCACACTGTGTAAAAGCACCTTTAGACTGGGTTCACACGGGGTGGAATCGCTGCGGAATTTCCGGGCGGACTTCCCGCACGGAAATTCCACATGCATTCTTAAGCCCGAGACTTAGCAGCAAAGTGGACGATATTTGCAAAAATCTCGTTCACACGCTGCAGACAAGCCGCACAGAAACTGACATGCGGCACAGAATTCAGATCCGCGACATGTCAAATTGTATTGCCAATTACTGCAGGCTCTCTTCTTTTTCCGCAGAGGAAAACAAGCCGCTTCAAACCTGCTCCATATGGTGTGGGTTTTGAAGCAGCCTTTCCGCTGTGGAAATCTTGCGTAATTTCCGTGCGATTCCGCTACAGACATTTTGCGAAATTTCCGTCCCGTGGGAACCCAGCCTTAATGTGTTAACCTTATTGAGTGTTGTATTACCTGTTAATTCTCTGAGACAATTATCTTCTTCCATTGTTATTGGTCCTATAAAACTATTAAAACAGAAATCTTGTTCAGTAAGGATCCTCTTTATCAGGCGAAGCTATACGTGTGGAGTGAACCAGGAATAAAAAAATGGGACAATAAATATTGAAGCACTTTTTTTTATAAGCCACAAGATAATTTCTGAGGCTGGGTTCAGACGACTGTATATCGGTTTTCACTCCCAGCCGATATACGTCGTCTCTCTCTGCAGGGGGGGGGAGCCTGGAAGAGCCAGGAGCAGTGCTCTGAGCTCCCGCCCCCTCTCTGCCTCCTCTCCGCCCCTCTGCACTATTTGCAATGGGGAGAGGCGGGATGGGGGCGGGGCTAATTCTTGAAACTTAGTCCTGCCTGGCCTCCTTTCATTGCAAATAGTGCAGAGGGGCGGAGAAGGGGTGGAGAGGAGGCAGAGAGGGGGCGGGAGCTCTGTTCCTGCTCCTGGCTTTTCCATCCCCCCCCCCCCCCCCCCTGCAGATGAGGACACTGTATATCGGCTCGGCGTGAAAACCGAGCCGATATACGTTCGTGTGAATCCACCCTGAGGGTGGTTTCACACAGGTGAGAAATTCACACGGTTTTCGTCTGATGCGATAGTAAAAAGCAGATTAGGAAATCAATGATTTACAATTACATATTTGGATTTTTCAGGACTGTCGTTTTCACAACACATAACATGCAACTGCATTCAGAAATATTACTTGCAATGTTGCAGTAAAGCTATATGATCGTGTCACGTGACGGAAGTTGCTATGTAGCCCTAGCTAAAGACTTGACATAGCCTGCTAACACCACATTTGGCTCTCCTGTTATAACATCCACATGATTTATCGATATATTTTCTCAAAGAGATCTGTTCATTCACACAACCGTGTGGGTCACGCAGCGTTTTACCGGTCTGCGTGAGCCGGTGGTCAGGCACAGGGTGACTTTTGTCTTTTAAAAAAAAATCCCCGCTCTGTCTCATAGCGGGGTTGCGTACATATCGCCGCCCATACCCAGAGTATTGTGTATGCACAGCAGGGGCGTAACTATAGAGGATGCGGTTGCACCCGGGCCCAGGAGCCTTAGGGGGCCCATAAGGCTTCTCTTCTCCATGTAAGGAGCCCAGTACTATGAATAAAGCATTATAGTTGGGGGCCCCGTTACAGGTTTTGCATTGGGGCCCAGAAGCTTCAAGTTATGCCTCTGTGCAGCATGGTTTAGGTATGGGTACGGGTACAGATACAGATAGAGGGGGGCCCCAGCTCACCTTTTGCATCAGGGCCCCTGAGCCTTTAGTTACGCCCCTGATGCAAGTTACGTGGTAATCAGTGAAATAGAGCATGCTGCGATCTGTTTCTCGTGTGTATCAACATCAGTGTCTACACAGACGCATGGATCAATGAAAGTCCATTGACTTCATTCGCCATCTGTCACACGGCTGTGCAACGCATGCGTAATGCGCAGTGAAAAAACAGTTAGGCCCTTAGGCCGCTCTCACAATGGTTAGATTCTTGAGCGAGATTTTTGAATGGGGTCATACACATGAGCGATTTTCTCGCAGCATTACACCGCGATGTAAAACAAACGTGTCAGCATGTCTTACCTTTGGGCATGCCCTTCCATCGCATCACTCATTGCCTTCAATGGGGCTGGTGAGCGCATCAAAACACGTGCTAGGTGCACACGACTGCGAAGCAATGCGATGCAAGGTCTCCCCACTGAAAACAATAGGAGACAAATGGTGGAGGATCGCTGCTTCCCCAAGGTGATGAAAGTCAGTTTTGATATAAAAACGCCTCGCATTCGCGAGTGAAATGCAGGTTGCAGAGCGTGATATTGGGCCAAACTTCTAGGGCCAATATGGCACTTGACTGTAAGCATCCTAAGGGCTCCCTCACACAAGCATATCTAGGGTGCGTATTAGGGCTTAAACAGACAAACGGGTTTGCGCACGTTTTTGCGCGCATGAAACTCACGCCTGCAAAACATGACAACGCAAATTAATTTCAATGGGTTGGTTCTCATGAGGGTGTTTATCATGCACAATTCCTGCGCGCGAGAAAAGACTTGCCCTGTCTTTCTGCGTTTTCAGAAAGCTGCCATAGAAGTCTATGACAGGCGGACAACAGAGGGAGAAGAAGACAGCCGGCCATTACTAGGCTTTACATAGCCACTGAAAGGGAGTGCGAACTGACATTGCGAGCGCAAAAATCACATTATTATACGCTGGCACGCGCGTATCAGCCTGATTGTTCATCTCCAAACCTCGTTCATGTACAAATGCGCTGCTTTGGGGCGAGTGTATTTAGGCATACATTCGTCTGGCAAGGCCCTTACATGCGCATTTTTTGTGCACTTAATACGCAGCGCTAAAAGCCCACGGATTTATATTGGGCCAATCAGAACTGCACGCGTGTGTAAAAGAAAGCGTGTACAATTTTGATGCGCAATACGCAGCATTATCGCAGTCTGGTGCATAAAATACGCCATAAATATGCATGTTACATGCTATTCATGGCATAGATACATTTTCCTTTTTTTCCCCCTCTTTTACCAGATGACATTCACTAAGAAAGCAGTAACGTCCCCAGAAGCTGTTCAGCCTTATACCAGCCGTAGACGGCCATATTTACCTCACAATCCCTCTTTGGGTTACTGAGGTAATTCTGACAGGGCCTCAGACTACTGCACTGCCCTCTCTCGATGCCCTAATCTGCCTAGCAACAGCTGACAATTTCACCAGCTGTGATTGGACGCCTCTATGCACTGTGAAGAGAAAGCTCTGCTCATTTGTCAATCACTATTCCTTTGTAGGTCTGTTATGGGGACATTATGCACCAAGGGGGACACAAAACACTCGCACGGGCGTATACCGCCGCGTATTATGTGCGTAAAATATGTGGTACACAGCAAACATGTATGCATATGATAAAGTCCCATTGCCTATATGCAAGTAATACGCACCAAAGTAGGCCTTGCTGTGTTTTTTTACACTCCTAGGCCACTTTCACACATGCGTTCACAAAACGCCGCGTTCTAAATCACGGCATTTTACCGCGATATCGAGCAGCATTTTTGAACACGTCAAAGCATTTGACACCATTGTTTTTAACGCACCCGATCACTGTGAGCTGCATTAAAAAGCGCTAAAATAGAGCACACAGCGCTTGAAAATTGCGTTAGATACGCTGCGTTCGAGCGCAAGTCTGCGAACCCCTATTGAAATCAATGGGAGCATTGTAGTGCGGTTAGCACTGCGTTTGGGATGCTGCCCTAATCGCGGTAAACAGCATCCAGCGAGAGAGCGGCCTTACGGTGACTTCACACGGGCGATAAAATCGTGCAATTTTACCGCGATGCGAGAGTGAGTAAAATAGCGGAATTATGAAACCAATTGTTTTCAATCTTTTCCTTCACATTAGCGATATTTTCTCTGATTCGATGTTGCAAGAAAAAAACATCACGGCACGCCCTATCTGTCCGCGATGTGCGATTTTTTTTTTAATCTTTCATATTTCCCTATAGAGTCTACTTTTCATCGCAACACACAAACTTGCGATTTTGGTGCAAGGCAGTTTTAACATTAGAAAGTCCTATTGACTTTTGCGCTAAAAAAAAGAATAAAGTGATTTTAACGGGGGGTGGGGGGGAGGCGATGCGAGATTATTCTCAAGAGAAAGCATCGCTGACGCTCAAGAATCGCGGGGAAAAGACGCAATTTTCTCACGGCGAACTCGCAATCGCCTTTGTGAAACTACAGATGAACCTGTTTGCGAAGATTTCAACGGATTCGTTCTCATGAACGTTTTTTTTATACGTGCGAGACGAGATAGTTCCTGCCTTATCTTTCTGCTTTTTTTTGTTGCGTGGGGTTTGAACAGTAAAAAATACGCCACATGACCGTATGGTAAAACGCAGCATTTTTGATCGCCTCAGCCTGCACATAACAGCGTATCTCCCGCACGCCGTCATGCATGGGCTTTCTGATTTCTACTTTGTTTTAAATTTTCCTTCTATTGTCTCTTAGCATCATTACGTAAAAACGCTGCACATATGCAATATAATTGCGTATGTACAGCGTTTTCGTACGCACCCATGTGCAGAACAATAGGGCTCTATGGCACATAATACACAGTAAAATAGAACCTGCTGTATTCTTTTTTCCACGCGTATCATGCTCAATGTATATACGCAAGTGTGAATGGATCAACGTACTTTCATTGACTCCATTCAACGTGTATTATGCATGCGTTATGTTTTGCGCTCATAATACGCAATTAAATTACACTTGTGTGAGCCCGACCTACATCCAGACCTCATTAGGCTAAATAGCTTCTTAATCCACGGAAGGTGTGTGTCGGACGCACATGTGAACTGGCCCTGCTTGCACAAAAAGTAAAGTACTATGCGTGAAAATCTAACTCATTCAACCTTGTATTTGCGCATACGCTCCTGTGACGAAGCGCTTATACTGGTGCAATGTGATATTTCTATCTGGAAGCATTATATTTTTGTCAGTGGGTGTATATTTATCTGTGATGTGTCCATATGTATAGTGTGTGTCTGATGTGTATTTATGGCTAACTTCACACAAGCGATCGCAATATGGGGCCATGAATCACGCCCCCATATCACGCTCCCCACCATGTGAATTTCCCGTAGATGCGAGGTGCTTTCATGTCAAAACAGCCTCACATCACAGCTGCGGTGGAGTATAGCGGAGTTCCTCCCATTGTTTTTAATGGGAGATCTCGCGATGCTACCACTGGCCCCATTGAAAACAATTGGCGCTGCGATGCGAGAGCATACAGGAAAATAGAACTTGAAACAATTTGTTTCCTGCACAGCACCGCATCGCATCCCGGTGCCATGCAGGAAAACATTGCTCATGTGTATGACCCCATTCAAAGGAATGGGATTCATATTTGTGCATCTCACAACGCACAAATCTCGTGCAATTTTCTCGCCCGTGTGAAGCCGGCCTATGTGTTTATAATGTGTACATCTATCAGGGCGATCGCGAGATCGCTGCTAAAAAAATCACGGCAATATCACAATTTTGCTCATGAGATGTCAGAGCGTCAGCGATGCTTCTTCTTGCAAAAACATCACTGTCGCTTGCAGTTATTGTGCACGTTTTTCTCACGTTAGACAGTAGGAGTTTTTAATGTTAAGAAGAACGCATCACATCGCACGACAATCGCAAGTTCATACGATGCGATAAATGCAGTCTCCATAATGGGCGATAAAAAAAGCAAAACGCAGAAAGATGGAACATGCCACGATTTACAAATCTCGCAACATTGCAGATATGAATGAAACCATTGAAAAGCATGGGTTCCATTTTCATAATTCTGCATTCTCAATCCCTCTTGCATCGCTCAAAAAACGCACAATTTTCTCGCAAGTCTGAAGGTACCCTCACTTAATCTATCTGTGTGTGTAATATGTGTGGTCTATGTCATACATATATAATATGTGAGAGAGAATCTATTTGTACATATTGTTCACAGTTTTGTCAGTGACTTTATTTAGAAACAGAATTCATTTTTATAAGTTGGAGAAACAACTGCACACAGTAGAGGATGTTGCCTGATGGAGGCGCCAGTGTGCTATTATGCTCCAAATAGAAAAACAGGCAGGTAGGTGAGGTGGGTACTGGTGCATTATGTCTCCACCAGAATAATGAGTTAAGACGGGTTGGTCGTCCTTAGTAAAAGGGAATGCCCACAGCTGCTAATTGGCAGCCACAGATGTGCCATTCGTAGCTCCTCAGCTCCCAATCTGCCGGCAAGGAAGACCTTGCACTTGAAGCTGTTGTAGCTGTACCCCAGCAGGTGTTTCGGCTCCAGCTCCCACTCCCGACGAGTCCCCCGGCCCCCACACGCTAGCAAGAAACACTTAGCGCTCAAAGCGTCTGCATCTGTCCTGCTGCGGCTGCTCATGCTTCACCTGATGAGCAGCAAGGTGCTGGAACTGGCTCTGGAACTGCACTACCGGTTACTGCAGCTCCTGCCCTCCCAACTTGCCGCCAGCACTGCTGCTAACACCGCTAGATTGGCAGGGCAGCTACTGAAAACACCTCCAGCACTCCCGCAGCAGGCGCTCCTGCTTCTGGCCGGACTGCTTCTAAAAGCGGTTCCAGCAGGGCCGCTCCTGGCCGCAGTTGAGCAGCAACTGCATACCCAGGGCAAACCCAAATATCACAGGGAGGTGGTAAGCGGAGATGGCACCCCGGCGGGAGGAGAGTGACAGAGTCAGCCAACCCTTGTCTCCACCCCTAGTTCCGGTGGAGACAAGATGTTAATATGCGTACCGGTAATGTGTCTGTATCTATGCGGACAGTTGCAGGGATGCATGCTGGAATTAGTAATTTCACTTTTCATGAAGTCCCACCTATGCGAGGCTGCTAGAGAAAGGACCACCACAGGAGCATTGTGACTCTATATAAATGGTTCAATTAGCTAGAATCAAGTTCGTTTTGGCTTTGTTTGTCTGTGGCACTTTGGATATTTGTTCTGCAAGTGGCCAAAAAAACACTCCTTGTGTATTGCACGTGCATTACCGCACCCCCCACACCTCCCCTTTGACTTCTATGGGAACCTTTAGTGCGCAAATACGCAGAAAGATAGAGCATGTTCTATCTTTTCTTGCACGGGTGAAATGCACACGCAAAATATGCACATGTGAATGAACCCATTGAAATCAATGTTTTATATTCACTGTGTATTGCGTGTGCAAATACGTACCTTTGAAATCGGCTTTAGTCGTAGCAGAGATGTTTTCAATGAATTGGACATTTTTGCGATCGCATAATTGAGGGTACAGCATTCCTGCTTTTGGTTTTTATTACACATGTAAGATAATTAAACTGAAGCTTTGGGTAATATGTGTGGGTAGTTTTAGCACAACCGATACCCGGTGTGCGGTGTCCATGTTTGGATCCACATATCATGTTTATATTTATATACTACTATGTGATTTCAGTATCAGTGATCGTCTATGAATCTTATGTTATGCGTGGATCTTTTTTGCAAGGCTATTGGTAATATATTTAGCTATTATGTAACAAATTTGAGATGTTATGATGTTGGCAACTGCTCAATCATGTGACCTGTTAACTGATGTTCACGTGTCTGTAATTATCAATTTGTTTTTTAGGCCTGGCTCACATGACTGTATCTCGCAGCATACAGCCTATAGCCTTCAAGATATATGGCGGCACCCAGTCACTACACAATGACATTGCATACTGGCTGTGTGCCACCCATCGCCATTTACTATTTGGGGGGTATGTGTGTAATAAGTGCCAAGATAGAACATGCTGTGATTATACTTGCGTTTGTATTTTGTGCAATTAGTGTGAGCCTGGCCGACTATGGGAGATTGGTACAGCGTATTCCTAACACAAAACGTGTACGAAATATGCAACACCAACATGTTCTTGTGAGCCCGGCCTTAAACTACATGTTGGTTGTTCACCTCTGATACAACTAAGGGCACAGCTATGTTCCAGAAATGTATCAGAGAAGTTTTTGTAGTGTGGGAGGGTCATCCTTCACTTTATAATATTTATGAAATAAAGTGGATTTTTAATTTTTTTCTGGGTCTTTGGACAAGCTGGAATTCCTTTCAAAGTTGCTTGCTTATCTGGATGGTCAAACAAGCCCGTATTCTCCCGTGGATCTGAAATAGGCTGGTGAGCTGGTTCCTCTCATTCTGTAGATCGGCAAGTACATGTCATAAGGTAATATGGCCAGTAGATGTCACCCAAATCACACAGCAAACAACACAAATTACTGAGAAAAGTTTAAACACAATGTAACATACAGGTACCTATATACCAAATAAGGTTAGTTACATATTGTATCTGTATGAAACATTATACTACACAATTTATTATCTATTTAGTTTGATTGTCTCCTAGTTTTGGTCCCTATCATTACCTTAAGACATTATTGTTTTGTACTCATTGATTTAACCCCTTAAGGACCAGGCTGTCTTGTACCTTAAGGACCAGACAATTTTTAGGGATTTTACCCATGTGGAGGTTTAACTGCCCTATTTTTTTCCTTCAGCTACCAAAATTACTTTTGCTGTGTTTTTTTCCCCCTGTGATATATATGGCTATTCTTTAAATATCTTTTTCACTGCCTTTTTTTCAGTTTTTTTAGTTTTATTGGGATAAAAAGCTAAAAAAAATGTATTTTTTAACATTTGTAGTTTATTGTAATTAGTATAGTTACGCTAAAATAAAGTGTTCCTCATTTTGTGTTGGACATTTTGATATATAATATAGTCTTGGATTGCAGGGCGTGTACGGCCACTGTTTTGGTTGGCATCGGCTTTGGGTTATTTTCTTTCTTATGTATATATTTTCATTTTGTATTCTGTAATTTTGTTTTACTTATGTATGTAATTATTTTTTTTACTATCTATGTCCCCCATGACGTCATATAAAACCTGTGGGGAATATTTACATAGGAGCCCCAGTTACAGGGGAAAATATCCCCTGTAGTGCCAATAGTCACTGGCAGAGCTGATCAAAGTCTGCTAGGATCCTGTAGCTCTGCTATGTCAGGGGATCCCTGCGGTCACGTGACTGCCGGCTCATGTAGTGGATGTTGTACTTCCACTTTCACTTTTTAGTACATAGCGCTCATTGAGCGCTGTGTACTAGTGAAAGGAGAAGGCAGAAGGTGTTAAAAACCACTTTTCCCTTCTCCTCCAGGTTCTCAGATGTGACTAACAGCTGACAACCCAAACTACTTCTGCTTGATTGCAGAACAGGGTCTTTAATCCTGTGCCGTATTTTTACTATTGGCCGAGATTAAAGCCCAGAACCAAGCGCCGTAAATTTACGGTGCTTGGTCTTTAATGGGTTAAAGAAAACCAATAAAACGAAAACCTAAAGTTAGTTAAATAGCAAGTTCCTGATCTGAATTCTTACTGACTGCCACAGAAATAAGGTCAGCTTCACATCTGCGTTGGAACCTCTGGTCGAAGGTTCTGTTGCAAATCCAACATAAAATACCGGAAGAAAAAGTCAGGCAGATGAGCCACATTATAGTCAATGGTGTCTGTTTGGCGCTGTTCAGTTCCATCCAGACACTGAGCTGTTTAGCCACAGGGATTCCCCTTTCCTGCCCCCGAACAGAGCAGAAGAGCAGCACGCCGGGTGCAGGTGTGAAACTACCCTAAGTGGTTCAACCAAGGAAGGTATGTAACTGGTGCTAATAGAGAAAGGGTTCTGCTGTACAATGTATGTGCAATTACTGTCAGAAGAGCTCTTATTTTTAGGCGGACTTTGTGTAGTCATGTTAATGGTGGTGTAAAAATGCTATAGTACATAGCAGAACTATGATGGGCACCATAGAATGCCTGAACTGGTCACATGGATAGAAGAAATCCAAGGACGAGAATTTGTTCTTTAGTAGAGATGAGCGAACGTACTCGGTAAAGCACTACTCGTCCGAGTAATGTGCTTTATCCGAGTACCTCCCCGCTCATCCTGAAAGATTCGGGGAGCGCCACGGAGCGGGGAGCTGCAGGGGAGAGCGGGAAGGAACGGAGGGGAGATCTCTCTCTCCTTCTCTCCTGCCCGCTCTCCCCTGCTCCCCGCCGCAACTCACCTGTCAGCAGCGGCGCTCCCCGAATCTTTCAGGATGAGCGGGGAGGTACTCGGATAAAGCACATTACTCGGACGAGTAGTGCTTTACCGAGTACGTTCGCTCATCTCTATTCTTTAGTTTTTCAACATAAAAAGTATAGGTGATGATGTTTAAGCCTCACATAGCCTGTTTAACCCTTTGCAATCCACTGCTTGACATCTGAAGACATTATGATTTAAGGCTGTATAGCTCCGATGTTGGAAGACGTCCGTCGGGGTTCTCTTACTGTATATTGCCAGCCTCTTTGCTGTCTGAGCCTATCCAACATGTCACCTCATGCAGTACTGGCTTTAGCCAGCATATAGCGCCATTGTATAACGGCAAAAAAAGAGTAAGCCCCCTAGGAAAACCAGGGTACAAATTGGATTGAAGAGGGTTAAAGCCAAGTAAAATACAGAACATTGCAACTACAGGACATGGGGTCACTCAATCTCCGTAGAATCATATGGATGGGTCATATACAGAAACCAAGCAGATTGATGGCTGAATGGACACATACTCCAACTAGTCCACCCTTATATTAAACTTCTCAAAAAAAATGAAGGGAACACTTAAATCACACATTGGATAATGTTCACCACCGTGTGTCTAGACTCATTCACATCCGTCACATGTGCTCAGTGTGAACCTGCTCTCTTATGTGAAGAGAATAGGGGTCAGTGGCAGAACTGCCAATTCTAGTGTTTTCTGGTGAATGCCAATCAAGCTACATGGTGCTTGGCTGCAGGGCCAGCCTTACTTTATAAGGCGTCCAGTGTGAAATGTTCTTTGGCATCCTCACTCCTTCCCCCATCATAATCAGAAACACTAAGGCTGCCTACCCACAGGCGTTGCCGTATTCCCCGGCGGAGCCGCCGCCCGGGAGCAGGAGCCTTGACGGATTTCCACAGTCAGCCTATCTGACAGGCTGACTGTGGAGAATTGCGGCAATTCACAGCATGCTGCGAATTGCCGCCCGGGAGCGGAGAATCGCTAT
Source organism: Eleutherodactylus coqui (assembly GCF_035609145.1). Classification (NCBI taxonomy): domain Eukaryota; kingdom Metazoa; phylum Chordata; class Amphibia; order Anura; family Eleutherodactylidae; genus Eleutherodactylus; species Eleutherodactylus coqui. The sequence continues at coordinate 42,667,021 of NC_089846.1, read as the reverse complement.
AATTCTCCGCTCGTGTACAGGGGGGCTGTGGTTGCCATAGCAACGCTATGGAAAGCATGCATTGCGTTCCCCGCGGCCGGTTTATCGCCGTGGGGGACGCAATTCAAAAACGCCTGTAGACAGGCAGCCTAACAGTGTTGGGACAGCACCTCCGGCAACAGATATGAGATGCAGCTCTACTATCCGAGAGCACCGCCACACAAAGGACTGGCTGACAAATTTTAGCATGGGAGGCAAGTGCAAAACACTGACCAATATCTGCATCATTTTGTGTGGACTTTGAGTTGTATTTTGATGTAGATCTAAATGGGTGAAATCTGGCGGATCCATTCCAAAATCTGTGTCAAAATCCTGCATCCGTATCGTAGACCAGAATCGGACATGCAACATCCTCTACCCACAGGTATCGAGCAGAAAACAGACATATCTTTGTGTCCAATGCAAGTTGTGCCCAAAATTCTCAGGTGCAACACGAATATGCCTGTGTGAATATGGCCATAAGTCTGATTCACACACAGTATAAATGCTGTGGAAATTCTCCAGCAGAAATCAGCAGTTTTTACAGTACAAGCATTTCTAAAATCTCCTGCACATGGAACAGAAAATTTCTGCAATGAATTGCAAATTCCAAAATCAGCAGCATAACTATATATACACTGCAGATTTTGACCGTTGTAATGCAAAGGTTAAAATCCACAGCAGATCTGCAATAAAAAAACATGGCAAAGTCTGCACCATTCAGATGTGGATTTTAACTACTGTGGATTTTCAGTGTATTTGTTCTGGATTTTCTGCGGCGGAAAGCCTGAAGCAGGTATGCTGTGCGTAAAGCCGTATGTGGCCCCACTTAGTAATAGGGGAACCCTTGGATGTCCACATTTTTTGTAATAGTGAGTCTGTTTGTGGCCCCAAATAGTAATTCCTTCTATGGCCCTACATAGTAATAAAGCTCCTCTATGGCCACCAATTAGTTGTGCCCCAGTCCATTATTTGGGCAATCCAGCCCTGCACCTAACAATCCAGTAGGTGGAAGGGATTAACCCTTTGCAATCCAATTTTGGATTCAGGGCTTCCTAGGGGGCTTTCTCTTTCTGCCATTATACAATGGCACCATCTGATGGCTAGAGCCAGTACTGCAGTGTGGGACATGCCAGAGAGGCTCCCAGCAACAGAGCGGCCAGTAATATACAGTAAGAATACCCTGCCGGACGTCTTCCAATATCGGAGCTGTACAGGCTTCAGTCAGAATGTCTAAAGACGTCAGACAGTGGATTGGAAAGGGTTAAATGCAGTAATACACACATTGCCATTAAGAGAAGCATAGAGTCTAGATCACGTGAGGTAATTATCCCCCTCTACTCTTCCTTAGTCAAACCTCATCTCGAATACTGTGTCTAGTTCTGGGTACCCCACTTTAAAAAAGACATAGACAAACTGGAGCAAGTTCAGAGAAGAGTTACCAAGACGGTGAGCGGCCTGCAAATCATGTCCTATGAGGAACGGTTAAAGGATCTGGGAATGTTTAGCTTGCAAAAAAGAAGGCTGAGAGGAGACTTAAAGGGGTTGTCCCGCGGCAGCAAGTGGGTCTATACACTTCTGTATGGCCATATTAATGCACTTTGTAATGTACATTGTGCATTAATTATGAGCCATACAGAAGTTATAAAAAGTTTTTTACTTACCTGCTCCGTTGCTGGCGTCCTCGTTCCCATGGAGCCGACTAATTTTCGCCCTCCGATGGCCAAATTAGCCGCGCTTGCGCAGTCCGGGTCTTCTGCTCTCTTCAATGGAGCCGCTCGTGCAGAATGCCGGCTCCGTGTAGCTCCGCCCCGTCACATGCCGATTCCAGCCAATCAGGAGGCTGGAATCGGCAATGGACCGCACAGAAGAGCTGCGGTCCACGGAGGGAGCAGACCCCGGCGGCCATCTTCAGCAGGTAAGTATGAAGACGCCAGACCGCCGGGATTCAGGTAAGCGCTGAGCGGTTTGTTTTTTTAACCCCTGCATCGGGGTTGTCTCGCGCCGAACGGGGGGGGGGGGGGGTTAAAAAAAAAAAAAACCGTTTCGGCGCGGGACAACCCCTTTAATAGCGGTCTACAAATATCTGAAGGGCCGTCACAATGCAGAGGGATCAGCCCTATTATCATTTGTACAAGGAAAGACTGGAAGCAATGGGATGAAACTGAAAGGGAGGAGACACAGATTAGATATCAGAAAAAACTTTCTGATCATGAAAGTGATCAATAAGTGGAACAGGTTGCCACAGGAGGTGGAGAGTTCTCCTTCAAGGGAAGTGTTCAAACAGAGGCTGGACAAATATCCATCCAGGATGATTTAGTGAATCCTGCACTGAGCAGGGGGTTGGACCAGATGACCCAGGAGGTCCCTTCCAACTCTACCATTCTGTGATTCTATGATCTGTTCTGAGTCCTTGACACTCTGAGTCTCACTGCAGTCAATGGTACATAGCAGCTTCTTCACTCCTCCCCACCCTGGCATTCACTGTAATCTGGGCACTGGAACCTGGTAGGGGGAGGAATGAAGAAGCTGCTAAGTCTGATGAACCACAAAGAGACTTGGCAAATTAAGGACTCGGAGCAGACAGCAGACTGTGTATTACTGCATTTAACGCCTTCCACCTGTTGGAGTTTTAGCAGCAGGACTGGGTGGTGCTCCTTCATCTTGGTGGATTGATGCACCATGTGCATTTGCACAGATTACACATCCCACAGGCTGGCCCTGCTTGGCTGTGAGCAAAGGGCCCACTACAAGACATTGAGCTAATAGGCCACCCTCATGGAGTCTGTTTCTGACTGTTTAGAGGTCACGGTGTAGGGTTCTAACAGTGCTCTTCCTGTTCTGATGCTGAATTGATGCCCTTCTACAGCCCTGTCTAGCTCTCCGTGTGTAACAGTCTGTGCCCTGGTATTTGTTGCATGCTTTTCAGACTGTGCTGAGAGACACAGGAAGCCTTCTGGAAGAGCAAGATTACCTGTGCAACCTGAAAGGAAAGCAGGTACCACCTCATGTTGTCATGTTGCATGTTTGAAGCATTTCTAAACTGTAGCAAAAAAGCACAAACAGATTTTAAAAACCAAACAATGTTGTAAGAAACTCATAACATGTTAAAAACTAAATGCATTTTTTTTAGAAACTGCACACTGTTTTTAAAAAAAAATCATGGCTTTTTTGAAGAGCCACATTCGTTTTTTAGTGTGGTATTTTTGCTGTGGTTCAAAGTGTGATTGTTCTCAGTGTAGGCCCATTTAGATGGGACGAATGTCGGGCAAACGATGGCCAACACTCGTCCCCACACATACTCACTCCCGTGCTGTTGCACGGGAGCTACTATCGCTGGCTCGCTCACAGAGCGGCCAGCAGGGGGGCAGGGAGGCTGCAGAAGATTTCTCTCCTCGTGCTCACCCGCCCCTCTCCATTGAGTTAACACATGATCGTTCAGTGTAAATAGGAGCCGTTCAATATTGAATGGCCGCTATGTTAAGTCAATGGAGAGGGGTGGGGGAGAGCGAGGAGAGAAATCTCCTCCAGCCGCCCCACTGTGAGCCAACAATGCTAACTCCCGTGCAGCAGCACGAGAGCAAGTATGTGCGGGACGAGTGTCGGGCATCGTTTACCCGACATTCGTCTTGTCTAAATGGGCCTTAAGAGAAACCAAGTAATATTGTAGATATGATACCCTTTAATGGCTAACACTAAAACATGATGTTATAGCGAGCTTTCAAACCTACTTAGAGTTCTTCTTCAGGCTTAATGGAATAAATCCGAAGAAGCATTCATATATATTCACATATATATGAAAAGGTACAGACATGGTGTTTTTAATTTGCACTTAAAACAATACCAAAACAGGATGAGCAGATGAGTGAATACTTAATTAGTCCACTGATAACGGATGTGAAAGTTTTATGGTCTCCAGGGGTTACCAGGCCAGTGTGTTATCTCTACTCCAGATTTCTCATATTCTCCACTGATGCGAAAAGTCCCCTTCTCCACTGATTCCAAAAATGCCAAGTGTGAACCCAATGTAAGTGCTCCTTTAATTTTTTTGAGGGATGAATTTCCTTTTAATTTCGTTCTTAGGTAATACATTTATCGTAGGCATACTTAAAGGGGTAATCCGATTTATTCTAGTTTTAGCTAAACAGGCTGCCCATGTGAAAAAATAATAAAGTGGCAATAATCACCTCTCCCAGTTCCCCGCTGTGTGCAGTGTTGCCGCTCCTGTCTCTCCCATGACATATTATTTACAGGCTGCAGCAGCACATGTAAAGGACATCACAGGCTGCTGCAGCCAATGACAGAGCTTAGTAATTATGTCACAGGAAATAATGAAAAGTGATGTTGTAACATGACAATTGAACACAGCCTGAGAATAAATTAAAAGGTTGTTCTGACATGACAGTAACACAGCTTATGAATAAAGAAAAATGTTATTCTGGCATCACCACAGTAGAATTCTGCCAATGAATAACACTAAGTTTTATTGTGATCACACAATGGATTATTGCATGGGGATTAAGCAAATGCTATTATTACACCATCACAGTGGAATACTATTTAGGAATAAAGTCAAAAACTATTATGCCATTATTACGTGTTATGACTGAAAATAAAGAGAAAGTATCTTGTGACACCACAATTAAACTCTTCCAAGGATTTAGGACAAATGCTATTGTGCCACATTTACAAAGGAAGACTGTCTATGGAAGAGGACAAAGGCTCCTTCGAAATCATAGTGGAACACTGCCTTAGAATAAAGACAAATGCAATTGTGACATCATAATACTGCCCTAAATGAAATATACATTTTATTGTGACGTAATAATTATTGAATCTGCATAGTGATCCTAAAAAGTGGTATTGTGAGATTACAATGAAAAACCACATGGGAATAAACATGAAGGCATTCATGACAGCACTTGGGTACGAAGATTACTTGGTTTCTCTGGGAACAATCACATTTTGGGTACGAAGACAAACTCTACCAAGGAACCATCACAATAGAATACCTCAAGAGAGTAAAACTAATGCTTTTATGAAATCACAGTTTAACACTGCCTGGGAATAACACGAATGGCATTGTGACATCATCACAATGAAATAATAAAGACAGTGACATAATCACTATTTATACTTCATTTGAATGAAGAAGATTGCTATTGTAGCATCACAATAGAACACTGCATGTGAGTAAAGAGAAAGGTAACTTTGACATCACTATTGAAAACATCCTGGGGATAAAGAAAAAAGCTCTAGTGACATCACAATGCAATGCTACCTGGGAATACAGACAAATGTTATTAAGTAATCCCAACATATTTCTTTCAATAAAGACAAACGCTAATGTGATATTCACTTGAGAAGAGAGGCAAGGGTACTGTATTCTCCCCTTCATTATGTCGGAAAGCTTTGGAGAAGATCATGGAAGTGAGAGAGATATGTGGTTACTGCAATATAGTCAAACGTGGAATCAATTCCATAGGCAAGTAATGCCAATCTCCTGGGACTAGGGATAAATGGGAGCATGAAATCTGATACTTACTGATACAAAGATACTGTATGTATAAACACTAACGGCATGCAGAAAAGACAAAATAATATGTAGGGAAGGTTACACAGGTATAAAATACTGATGAACAGCTACTCACAACTACCATCCAAGGTCCTTGGTTCCGTGTAGACCCTGTGTCAGTAAATTTCTATTTGGGTAATTTCTGTGTGGGTTATTTTTCCCGTGGCCAAATTTCCATGTAGGCAATTTTCCTGTGGGCATTCATGGCCATGGGCTTTTTTCTGTGGCCATTTTTCATGGAACCATCATCAGTAACTGTGATAGAAGTGTCTGTGTCCCACTCTAAGCAGTTTCTGTAGTACGATTTATGCAACGACATCACGCAAGCTGAAAAAATTGACCAGCTGCAGACAGCATAAACCCAAAGAGATGTCAGGTGGACAGAACTTAGATCACATGACCATCTGGAGAAAAAGAAGCCCAGAGTTTCCGATGGAGAGAAATACCTAACGAAGATAACACTAAGTCCTATATATACTTTGGAGGATAGCTACATAATAAATGAAAAAAAAAAATCACAGCAGTGTCCCTTTAAATTAGCTAAGTTGTGATCAGGGTTGAACTGGAACACCAGAGAGCCAATGAATCCCCCTATTGCCCCTGATCAAAGAAAAAGGCATAGCTTTCTAAAGAAAGTTCTCCTCCAGCTCCATCACCAACTGCTAGGAGCTATTATGTGCACTGCATGGCGGTATATCAATGGTGCATATACTCTAAAATGGCTCTCGGAATGCAGCCACACCAAATGATTTTTTTTCTATAAAACATAATTTTATTGTGCAAAAGTAATAAAATATGAACTAAACTTTACATACTCCGTATCATTGCAGCTCAGTATCACCGCAGTAGAAATAATGTTATTTTCTATACATAATAATGGGGAAAAAATCTTTTTTTTCCTATTCCCTACAAACAAAATCAATAAAAGTGAATTAAATAAATAATATGTACCCTGCCCCTCAAATGGTGCCAATTAAAAAAAAAAAGGGCCCCCATTTGGCTATGTCAATGAGGGTGGATTCAGACGACTGTATATTGGCTCGGTTTTCACGCCGAGCCGATATACGGTGTCCTCATCTACAGGGGGGGGAGGATGGAAGAGCCAGGAGCAGGAACTCAGCTCCCGCCCCCTCTCCGCGCCTCTGCACTATTTGCAATGAAAGGAGGCAGGGCGGGGATGGGGCTAAGTTCCGAGAATGAGCCCCGCCCCGTCCCGCCTCTCCTCATTGCAAATAGTGCAGAGGGGCGGAGAGGAGGCATAGAGGGGACGGGAGCTCAGAGCACTGCTCCTGGCTCTTCCAGTCCCCCCCCCCCCCCCCTGCAGAGAGAGACGACGTATATCGGCTGGGTGTGAAAACCCAGCCAATATACGTTTGTCTGAATCCAGCCTAAGAAAAAAGTGTGTGGCTCTGGGAATGCTGTGATAAAAAATGCTGCATCCTGAAGGTCTAAAAGTGAACAGATAATATTTGCCTAAAACTTTATGCACCCAAATCTAATACTTATTTCGATGATAATTAGCTGTTGACTATGTAATGGTGCACCCCCACTGATCAGACTTTTTCACCTATCCTAGGCATAGGTGATAAAAACGTAATTCTGGTTAAAGCCTTTTAAGGGCCTTTCACGTGAGCAAACTATCTCTGTATTCCGCAAGTAACAACACAGCTAAATCAGCCACTGCCGATTTCCTCTCCCATTACCCACATGTATACATGCGGATTTTGGTGCGGGATGCAGAAGTATTCCACTCATGTTAAAGGGCCCTACGTACAATTTTGTTTCTATGTAATGCAAAAGAGAACTTTTTAAATCAAGCATGTGCTGTATGTATGCGAAAATAAAAATCCACTTATGAACAAATGTGTGACACTTTTGACGCACTTATTTACAAAATTTCTATATATGACCCAGTATCTCAGATGATGAGTGTTGTGTTATTTCAGCATACTGCATATAGGCTAAAAGAAATGTGTATGGCCGATTGGTGCAGCCTAAGCAGCCAAAGGCTTCCAAGACATATGACCTACCCCCCAACAAAAATGAAAAGTCAGTTCTACAGGGTGATAGTGATCACAGTGCAGTTATCTCCAGTAATCACAGGTGAAGTTTCCAGTGATTGGCATCATTCACTTTTGTTTTTCTTACCTACCTGGGCCCAGAAAGCCATTAAGACTTCTTCCAGCCACAACTCATTCCTGTACTCCCTATCTTGTTGCTGCCTCCAATGGCCCTCTCAGTCCCACCTACACTGTAATGGTGCCCCATTTGTGCCTCTCCACGAGGTAATAATGTCTCCTTAGTGTCCCACAGTTATAGTACCCCCTTTATGCTCTCACAAAGGAATAAAGCCCTCTTTGTGGGGTGCACTAAGTTATAGATAGTTATAGTTCCCACAGGTTTACAGTGCCCTTACAAGTTAACACAGCCTCTTGAGTGCCCTCACAGGTTTAGAGTGCCGCCTTAGTGCCCCCACAAGTTAAAACAGCCTTCCTAGGGCCCCCACAAGTAAATGCTGCCTCCTTAGTGCCCCTATAAGCTAATGCTGGACACTAAGGCCCCCTGCACACGGGCGGAAATTCCACAGAGGGATTTCTCGCAGAATTTCCGCCCGTGGAAGCTGTCATAGGATTGCATTAGAAAACGCAATCCTAGGCAGACAGCCGCGATTTGTCCGCGTGAAATCACACGCAGAAAATAAATCGCGGCATGTTCTATTTCTGTGAGGGTCTCGCAGTTGTTTCTGTAACTCCCATTGAAGCAAATGGCACAGCCTGCTATATTGTTTGTGTAACATGTGAGTTACAGAAACATTGTAGCACATTGTGTTATGCTGTTTCTGTAACTCCTATTCGCTTCAATGGGAGTTATGGAAACAGTATAAGGATGCCGACTCAGGCTACACTGTTTCAGTAACACCCAGCAAAGTGATCAGGAAATAGCTGCAGGTTTCTCATCTCAACCATGAAATACTGAGATAGAAATACCCTTTTAACACTGCCTCCTTAATGTCCCCCAAAATTTACAGTGCCTCCTTAATGCCCCCAAATTCAGTAGTGTCCCCTCTATGCCCCTCCCGTCCTGAAGGCTGTTCAGCAGCAGTGGCACTGTCTATATTTGCAAATGAGTGGTCCAGCAGCTCACTCACTGCCCTGTTGCTTCAGTCTGCTGTTTACTTCCTAAGTCCATGGCTGTGTTGTCACTGTGTGGCACTATGTATCACCAGTCCTCTTCCTCCCATCCCCTTTTCTTTGATTCCTCTTCACTGAAGCACCAGAGTGCAGGAAATAAGGGAGGAAATACACAGTGCTGCACGGTGACAACACAGCAACGGACATAGAAATAAACAGCAGACTAAAGTAAGAGCGCAGTGAGTGAGATGCCTGACTGGTTGTCTGCAAATATCGGCAGCGCTGTTGCTGCTGAATTGCAGTGGTGGCACTGAAGGCACAGGGTCCCTTAGGGAATGGGATCTTGAGCAAACTCCCAGTTTGCCCCATCCTAATGCTGGCCCTGCTGGTGAGCCATACTGCCCTCAGTGTTTTCCCGAACAAAAATGGAACAGCTCTGCAGAAGATTAACTCGTTTGTTCTCAGTAGGATTTGTATAAGGCCTCATGCCCACGGCCATGTCAGATTCCGACTGCGAAATCTGGCAGCGGAATCCAACCCTACGTTACGGCGGTGACCCCTGCGTACCTGTCTGGCGCTGCGGCCTAGGTGCCGCGGACCTGCCTGCTGGTGCTCCGTCACGCAAGCGAAGTAAGCACCAGCGCTGGGCTATGATGCGGATTCCTGCAATACATCCGCAGTGCTGACTGTGGGAGTGCCGCACGATGGATGGCTTCCATTGACTTTAATCCCGGACAATTGTAAAATAACAGTACAGGATTAAAGCTCCCATTCCTACAATGTAGCAGGAGCAAGTTGGGTCCTCAGTTGTTAGTCACAGCCGTAAACCCGGAGGAGAAGGCAGAAGCGTTTTTTAACTGCAATAGGGATTAAATAAAGTCTGTTAGCTTGATCACGCAGTCCAAACTGCAGGCACCATGTTACAGTAGGAGGAGCTGAGAAAATTGATATATAGTTTTATGGTGAATGATTCAGTATAACTTCTATTTTATTCATTTAAACCTCTGCTTATTAGGATATGAACAGTCCAGTGGGCGGTCCTATCAGTGATTGACAGCTACCCCTCTATGCACATTCATAGCTGTTAATCACTGATAGGACCGCCCATTGGACGTTTCAGATCAGAATCAGCAAAGGTTTAAATTAATAAGTACAAGTTATACTGAGAGTTTCCCCATAAAACTATATATACAATCTGCTCAGCTCCTCCGGATTTATAACATGATGCCTGCAGTTTGGACACCAGATTCCAGCTGACATATTCCTTTTAAATGTACAGTACATTCTAGCAATTTATATAGTTAAAAAGCTATTTAAAGTGCAGCAATAATTAAAAAGATACATTGAAAAATACATTCAAATCAGTGCGAATTCACATGCAGCTGATTTGCTCTGGATTTTCCCACATATTTTGGTCTAGATCTGCAGCAGATTTCACTCCATCAGTTTGAATTCAATTAAAGGAGTGAAATCTGCTGCAGATCTGCAACAAAATCTGCACCAAATCAGCTACACCTGACCACAACCTTAAAGGGCCACTCTAGCGAAAACACATTTCTCCATCCCTGTCCATCAGCTGATTGCCTGTCACACTCTGGAGATCTCCTGTGTGTATTGCAGCCACTTCCATGCAGTGCAACCCCTTGTCTGATGCTTATCAGGCACCATTTTGATTGTGATATTTTTTTGGCTTCACTTTTACATTAATCCCATGATGCATTAGTTAGAGGCTATATCATTTCTGCCTGCTGGGAGGACAGTTCAATTCTCATTACCTTCTGTAAGCTACAGACCATAAGTATATAGTCAGGAAGATGAGCTGTGATCTCCTCATTATAACTGTGTGACAGGAGCTGTGTGATCATCATAAGTAACTGTAATAGGTGTGCCTGTGTTCCCTTCTGGGCAGTTTATGTGGTAGGATCCATGTAACAGCATCACACAGGCTGAGAAATTAACTAGTTTCAAACAGCATAACCTCAAGTGAAGGGTCAGAATTGAGATCACATGACCATCTGGGTAGAAATTGGGAGTCTCAGATAGAAAGGGATAACTAATCAAAATAACACTAGTTCACTTATATATACTGGGGGAATACTACATAATGAATTTAAAAATCCCCGGAGTGTCCATTTAACCCTTTCCAATCCACTGTCTGACGTCTGAAGACATTCTGCTTGAATGCTGTACAGCTTCGATGTCGGAAAGACGTCCGTCAGGGTATTCTTACTGCATATTACTGGCTGCTCTGTTGTCGGGGGGCCTCTCCAGCATGTCCCATACCACAGTACTGGCTCTAGCAAGCAGATGGCGCCATTGTATAATGGCAGAAAGAGGGAGCCCCCTAGGAAACCCTGAATCCAAAATTGGATTGCAAAAGGTTTAGGCCGCCTGCACACGGGCGGAAATCCCGCGGCGGTATTTCCCGCGGGATTTCCGCCACTAAAAGTTTGCATAGGAGTGCATTACAATACGCACTCCTATGCAGACGGCCGCGGTTTGGCCGCGCAAGATCTCGCGCGGCAAACAAACCGCGGCATGTCCTATTTTTGTGCGGGGCTCGCACTCACCCGGCCGCCGGCTCCGGTCTGCGCATGTGCCGGCTGCGCTGCAGCCGGCACATGAAAGAGCCGGGGCCGCCAGGCGCGGGTGAGTACGCGCTCGTCCCTGCAGGCTCTCGGGTCGGGTCCCGCGGCGAGAATTCTCGCTGCCCGATCCGACCCGCTCGTCTGCAGGCGGCCTAAAGTAGCTATTTATTGGGGAAATTCTTCTTATGAATCATAGAGCTGTTTATGGATCATAGGGTTCACAATTGTATTTATCATAGAGCTCCTCATGCCATCAATAATAGGTATGAAAAAACGGTGTTTGCCTGATTTATGAATCATAGCGAATTTATTCCTAAAGTATATTATTCATTTAGGCATGTATGGGTGACATGCAATATGTTTTCAACTTAAAGGTTTTCAGAAATCTTCAGCTCAGGATGGAAAATCATTTTCTTTCCAAGCAGAAATTATTTGAATGATACGAGAAAATAATTAATAATTTCTCGTAAACTGAATAGATTTGTGCCGGACTTTATAAGGGCTGTCTCACACAAGTGTATGGTCATAGCGCATTACATGCGTAATATGCGGTACCAATATACCATAGGCAACCATGTTGCCACTCACAAGAATTGCACAAAATAAACCCGATGGGAAAATGGCGCAGTCTGCAGCATTATTTTCCTGTAAAAAACAGAAACTTGATAAAATAGAAGCAAATGGAAGCCTTTCAGTTCGCTTTCTGTCTTTTTGAAACTTCACTGAAATCAACATGGAAAAAAACAGATCAGTTTTTTTCTGTTTTATTTCAGTTTTTCTCCTCCAAAAATAGACCAGAAAGACAGAAATTTTCAACTGAGCTCTAACACAAGCATGAAAGCAGCCTAAAAAGGTTAAAAAGTATTCACATAGCAAAACTATATAAAGGGGGGAAAAACGCTGAGTTGGGGTGGTTTCATACCTGCGCTGGGGATTTTGTTTTCCTGTTCCGTTTGGGGAACAGGAAAGGGGAATCCCCATGGCTGAACGGTTCAACCTCTGTACAGAACAGAACACCACCAGGCAGACCACATTGACTATTATGGGGTGCAGTCTGTCCGCTTTCTGCCCAGCTTTTGGATGGAAGAAAAAGTGCGGTATTTTGAGCCGGACCTGTGATGGAATATCCAGCCTGAGATTCCAACGCGGATGTGAAACCGACCTTAGCTCAACTTTACTGACATGCTTTCAAACTTCATTTGTTTTACTCTTGGGCAGATTTCCAATCCCTCCTAGCTGTTTTAATATGTAGATTTGTAGGGATCCTACTTATAGCCTGAAAGCATTCGAAAAACTAGGTAATTCCGGTGCGAACAGGCTTTTTTCCTTACTATATGCTGATCACAGCACTAGCAAGGGAAAAATAAGATAACTGATTTAGTTAATTCTAAAATATCCTTGCCTTTAATATTTTTTCTTCTAGAAGTCACTGAAGTGGACCTCTATGCATTTTATTGTTTTCTATTGCCAGTCCTTCAGTCATTCAGCATAGGAAGGACTGAGAATAGGAAAAAATGGTTGAGCAAACCCACAGAATTGTTTAAACAAGTGAATTTCTTCAGCAAAGGAGGTGTGGAGGTACTGCTCAACCAGACGAACGCCTCGCTGTATGCAGGTGTAATGTAACACAGAACAACTGAAACTTCCCAAGGTACAAAATAGAAACAGCAAAGCGGAAGAATTATGACCAACTTCTCATTTATATTAAAACCAGCAAATAAACACATTTCAAGGTATAAGACCTCTTCATCAATAAAGCTGGAGTACAGAACTATGTTAAATATGACAAATATATGCTACCAAATTGTGTTTGGTATTATGACTTTCTAATTATTCATTGACCTAATTATGCATTATGAAAATCATTGGCTTAAAATTTTATTTTTTTCCCATTTTTATTCCCCCGCTCTTCTTTGTCATCCCCTATAGTTGTCTTAGTTAACATAGTTAACATAGTTCTGTACTTCAGCAATACTGATGAAGAGGTCTTGTACCTCGAAACGCATTTCTTTGCTGGTTTTACTACAATAAATGAGGAGTTAGTCATAATTCTTCTGCCTGACAGCTTCAAGCATTTTACTCTGTATCCAGCATCAGAAGTCATGTGTGTGGGGGGGGGGGGGGGGGGTAATATAAGGCTGAGGGAAATGCCTGAACATTTGCTGTGTCTCCACAGTCCCTTCGAAAGTGAATGGAACATCAGCAGGCTCCATTCAGTCGCTTCCTCAGTGCAAGAAAGGGGGTGGGGGGGTGGAGGGTGAGGACAACTGGAGACAAGGCACCCCCGCTCTCGAGATTGCCAGGGGTTTTAGCAGTGAGACCCCTACCGATCGGCAGGCTATAGGGAATAAAATAAATAAATCTTGGCATTTGTATAGCGCCAACTTATTACGCAGCGCTTTCAGGTAATTATTACTTATTATCCCCCACCAAGCTGGGTTCTCATTTTACCGACCTCGGATGGATGGAAGGCTGAGTCAACCTTGAGCCGGCTACCTGAATCCGGGGATCGAACTTGCAACCTTCAGGTCGTAGGCAAGAGTTTACACTCTGCACCACACGAGGCTCTATCTGTGCCACACGAGGCTCTATAACTTGTAATCTTGGTACAACCAAGGTAATTGTTTTGAGATTTAATAGCAGCATCATGGGATGATTTAGTGAATGGGATGATTTAGTGAATCCTGCACTGATTAGGGGGTTGTACCAGATGACCCTGGAAGTCCCTTCCAACTTTACCATTCTATGGTTCTATGAACATCACTCAGCAAGTAACATGCACATATCTGGTATCTTTATAATCAGAAGAATTAGTGGATTATTATATGTAGTATATTTATTTGGCTTTACCAAAAACATTAGAGATCAGGGGGAAAGAAACAAGGAAAGTGACTTTTTCCTCAATGTATGTTATTTGCCTATATAACATTGACAAATCAAAAATATAGTGATTCCTTTTTGATCCTCTAAGTAAGGCCTGAATATACAGCAACAAAGAAAAAGAATATTGGTAGACTATGAAATAAAAAAAATATTCGACTTTAGAATACATTAGTGAAAAACGCTTTATTGACCCTTGGTCCTGAAAGAGTTAAACATGTCTTGAAATGATTCTGTAGTATATTTGATTTTGTTTCCTTCAGAACAGATGCAAACATTCAAACATTGTACATTTATATGAAGCTCTTATCATGCATAACAAAAAATGTCAGCCAATTTGTTAGTATGTGGGTCGTGTTCTGCTGTTATTTTAGCAGACTGTTTCTGATCCCGCAACATAATCTGTTTCACCCTGCTGAACTGCCGAATCTTTTCCAGTTGGCACACTGTAGCGTCAAATAGTTATCAGCTTTAAATGTTTGAATATTGGATGTTTCCATAGAAGATAAGAGAATCTGCGAGCAGAGTATTCTCTACTGAGGCATGCTAGATGATTAGTTTTAGACTAGGGCAGAAGGAATTGCAATTTTGTCTGACTATTACGGATAGATATATATTTATTTTTTTCATTGAAAATATCCAAATTAGCTTCCAGCTTCAGGCTCCGTGATCGAATTAAAATTAAAGTACCACTCCAGTGAAATCACATTTTTCCATCCCTGCCGCCTCACCTGATTGCCTATCACACTGTGGAGGTTTCCTCTGGATATTGCAGCCACTTCCCTGAAGTGCAGCCTCCTGTCTGAAAGTTATCAGGCACCATCTTTATGGTGAGATTTTTTGTTTCATTTTCATATTTTTCCCATGATGCCTTACCACGGCATTGGATCGAGATTGTAACCTTTTCTATCTGTGGGATGGGACAGTGTAATTATAATTATCTTATAGCTTAATTATAGTGGCTGTAATTCTAAATACCTTATTTAGGTGAATATAGAAGATAATGATAACTATCATTACCTTCTATGTTGACCTAAATAAGCTATACACCATACGTATACAGTCAGGAGTATGAGCTGTGATCTCCTCTATTATTACTGTGTGACAGGAGCTGTGTGATCATCTTCAGTAACTGTGATAGGAGAGCTTGTATCCCACTCTAGACAGTTTCTCTGCTAGAGTCCCTCCAACAGCATCACATAGACTGAGAAATTGACTAGTTTCAGATAGCATAATCCCAAGTAAATCTGAGCTGGTCAGAACTGAGATCACATGACCATCTGAGGAGAAGGAGGCCAGGAGTTTTCAGAAAGAAAGGAATAACTAACCAAGATGATACTAACTCACTTATATATATACTGGGGGGAAAGTTACATAATGAATGAAACAAAATCACCAGAATAGCCCTTTAAGTTATACACATAGCTAGGTTTGCATTCCTGTGAGATTCCAAGTTGTTAAACTATTGTTG
Organism: Eleutherodactylus coqui; assembly: GCF_035609145.1. Lineage (NCBI taxonomy): Eukaryota > Metazoa > Chordata > Amphibia > Anura > Eleutherodactylidae > Eleutherodactylus > Eleutherodactylus coqui. Next base: position 42,651,358 of record NC_089846.1, on the reverse strand, counting down.
CCATTCTTTTTCAAGTTAATTTAATTAATCTTCTGTCATAGCCATATTCATTCATAGTGACAACTAGCATTGGTTCCACGTATCCAATAGCAAATTTGTGCATATTTAGGGGGAGTCAATCTGACTGCAACATTATATTCTCTTGGTTCTCCAGAAACTTCAACCCACTGGTGCCCTGAGAACACACCAATAACTTTCCTCTCCCAGCGGCCACCACGACGTAGTCGTCCATAAACACCCGATCCACTGGCACCTGGGCGAGCATCACAGTGCTGATAGAGCAAATGTACCGTCTGCTGTTTCACTCTGCATGACCTGTAGACCAGTTCACCAGGTCGGTCACTGTCAAAGCCAGAAAAGTGTACCCTTCTTCCAGCCAACTTCTCCAAAGGTGGAGAGGCAGCGAGGTGCATATGAGGCTGGGGTTGTGCCCGTCGTAGCTCCAGCAACGCATAATCATAATCCATACTAAGTTCTATTGGGGCACCAATCCATCCTCGAGGTATCTTTGTGCTTTTAACACGTACCCAACGCAGAGAAGTTTGGACTCCTGGCCTTAGGAAACCAACTCGTAGCTTATGTGTTCCTTTAACATAGTCATGACCATCATGAATACAGTGAGCTGCTGTTAAAACATGACGTTCAGTTACTAACACACCTGTGCAACCTGTGGACACCTGAACAGCAGCTGCAAAAGGGAAATCTCTAAGAAAGCGATGACTTCTGATGGAAAAACGGATATCTGGTCCATAGATTTGCCTGCGAGGCCGTATCAGTTTAACATTCCTGTGTTTTTTCTTTTTTATATTGCTCTGAGGTATTCGTACTGTTACTGTTGTCAGTGTGCGGCTGCCATTTAGGTATGCAGTCTCATAGTCAAGTTGATGATTGATAGTAAATGCCTCTGGCTGAGACTCATGCCAGATGCACTTCTCTGTGCAGACTGTAGTTAACTCTGTAGTACCATTGGCTGTAAATTGAGATGGAGTTAAAGTCAATGTTTGTTGGGTCACAAACTCTAGAATTGGAAGTTCTGAAGCAGTGACTGAGAGATAAGCCAAGCACACAATTAAATGCAAAAAGGATCCACCAATCATCATATCAATGTTGCTGAAAAAAAAGGAAAATACATTTAGTATCATGTTACAGCACAGTAAGACATTGTTAAAGAGGACCCATCGTAGGCTATAATTAGTGGGGCTAGCTTCATGACTCTGCAGGCACGGCCCCACTGACTCATTCCCTGTTTTTCATTTTTCATCATATTCATCTCCCTTCACTGGCATGGACTTTTCTTGGTCCGATTCCCGACAATCTCAATGTGTCAAGTGGGTGGTCTCCACTGAGCTCATTCTCAATGGGTGATGTCAGACTTGATTAAGAGTCTGATGTCACACATTGTGAGTGGTGGGAACCGCCAACTTTAGACTCTGAGAGTTCTGGGAGCTGGACCTAAGAAGAATCTTTATGAACAAAGGGAGGAGTGTATATATATTACAAAAACAGGAATAGAGTCAGCAGAGACATACAACTAGCCCACTAATAATATAATCCTGTGACAGGTCTTCTTTAAAATAATGTGGCCATACACTACCGGTCAAATGTTTTAGAACATCTCAGTTTTTCCAGTTTTTATTGATATTTACACAGTTTATTCTTACAAATGTACTTTGAAATTAGCTTTGTTTCACGAAATTAAATCCACATTTTTGACTCTTCATAGTAGCCTCCTCTAGCTGATGTAACAGATTTACACAATCAAGGCATTATTTCTACAATTCCATTCAGATATTAATCAGAAATCTCTTCCTGGCATTGTTACAGACGTTCCCACAAATGTGCTACATTTGTAGGTTGCTTTGCTTTTCCCTTTCTGTCCAGTTCATCCAAAACAAGCTCAATGGGGTTTAAGTTTGGAGACTGTGCAGGTCATTCTATTTTTTTGTAGCCTATCGTCTTCTTGTCTTGTAGTATTTTTGACATGACCGAGAAGTATGTTTTGGATCATTGTCTTACTGTAATATGAACCCTTGACCAACTAGGTGTACACCGTAGGGTATTCCATGGGATAAAAAATGCGGTAGTAGCCCTCTTTGTCGAGTGTCTCAGTCACTCTGTGCAAATTGCTAACTCTAGATCCAGCAGAAGAGCCCCGGACACTCATGCTTCCTCCACCATGTTTGACAGCTGGTGTCACACACTCAGGAACCATCCTTTCACCTACTTGACAGGTTAAAAACTCTGCATGATGTACCAAAGATTTTGAATTTTCATTCATCAGCCCATAAAATCTTTTTCCACTCTTCAGTAGTCCACTGGAGGTGCTACCCATGCAAGTCTTTTTAATTTTGCCATATTACCAGGGACTTTCTTACTGATACTCTACCTGCTGTGCTTGAAGGTTTTGTGGTGTACGGCACCGATCACACAAACTGTTGACTCTCAAAAACTTATCTTATTTTTTAGTGGCCTTTGGTCTTCCAGACCTCTTTTTGTCAGAGTTTCTTCCAAGTGCCTTTTGATGGTATAGAAAAATGGTACTGACTGCCACCTTTGCTTGTTTGGCGATTTCTCTGTAGGACAGACCTACACTTCTAAGGGTAATAATTGTCAGTCTGTCTTCTTTGGTTAATTGCCTGTATCTTGTCATTATGATAGCAATGTATTCTGTCCTGAAGAGCAAAACCATCCAAATCCTGCCCTAGAGGGTGTTGTAATGCAGTCTGTTCCAACACTGGTTATATAGAATCAGAGGGTTTGAAAGTAATCTACAAAAGTTGAGACAATCTGTAGGAATAGTTTGCATCCAATTTCAAGTGATAATGAGCTTTCTGTGCTGCAGAGCAACTGTCCTTGTGTTTCCTGAAAAAAGCCCTTTGGTTAAAATAATAAATTCTGACTATTGAGTTTAAGGTTAAAATTTAATAAGTAAGTTTTTAACTTACTTTTGAACTATTTCATGTTATTTGCTGGATTTGAATTATGTTAACGTAAAAAATAACTGGAAAAATTGAGGTGTTCTAAAACGTGTGACTGATAGTGTATGTACTAAAACTATTATAACGCAAATTCTCCATAATAACTAAATATTGCCATTATTCAAATTTCTAAAATGCACTGAAAAATTTTTACTTGAAATCTGAATGGTTGCTATGGGAAACAATAATAATTTTGTCTTGATATATGATACCCTGTGTGAGGAAGAGTGTGTATGATGGCCTCCCAATGTTTCCCTGACAGCAGATATCAGAATAGATAAGGGTCAGGTAGCTAGATTACAGCAAATTTATTTTTTTCTGGAGGAGATAAATTGCTCTGGTAGAGAATGTCTTCACTCTCTGCTTTTAGAACACATACATGCTCGGCTGAGCTGAGCGTGCATATGTAAGAGAGTAAGGTAAGATAACTGTTGGATGAAAATTAGGACCCTTGACGCAGGCTTATGAACGTAGGTATTTTGGCCAAAATATTAACCAATACCTTGTATTTATCAGTATTTTTGCAGCAAGTAATGTGTCTTTAACCCCTTAACGACCAATGACGTACCGGTACGTCATGGAGCCGCGGGGCATGTATGAAGAGAGGTTGCGTGGCTACCTCTCTTCATACAGTGGGGGCGTCAGCTGTTTATAACAGCTGACACCCGCGGGCAATAGCCGCGAGCGGCCGCGCGGCTGATCGCGGCTATTAACCATTTAAATGCTGCTGTCAATTCTGACAGCGGCATTTAAATCCCCAGAACTATGTTCGGGGGTTCCGCACGGCCCCCCCCCCCCTCCGCGGTGAGATCGGGGGAGCCGTGCGGGTGTCATGGCAGCCGGGGGCCTAATGAAAGGCCCCAGGGCTGCCTTAACAGACTGCCTATAAAGCCATCCCCGTGGGGTGGCTTGATAGACTGCCTGTCAAAAAGCAGTATGACGTAATGCTGAAGCATTACGTCATACTGCAGGAGCGATCAAAGCATCGCATCTTAAAGTCCCCCAGGGGAACTTCAAAGTAACGTAAAAAAAAATAATCAATAAAGTTTTTTTTAATTGAAAAAAAAAAAAGTTGTAAAAGTTTAAATCACCCCCCTTTTGCCATATCTATTATTAAAAAATCTAAATAATAAATTAAAAATATGCATTTGGTATCGCCGCGTCCGTAAAAGTCCGAACTATCAAAGTAGCGCATTATTTTTCCCGCATGGTCTACGTAGTCCGGAAAAAAAAATAAAGAACGCCAGGAATGCAATTTTTTAGTTACCCTGTCTCCCAGAAAAACCGCAATAAAAAGCGATCAAAAAGTCTTATGTATTCCAAATTGGTACTATAAGAAACTACAGGACATCACGCAAAAAATGAGACCTAGCTCAACTACATCGACGGAAAAATAAAAAAGTTATCGCGCGCACAAAATGACGGCAGAACATAACAAAAAAATGTAATGTCTTTGAAAAAAAAAAAGAGTATAGTAAAAAATAAACTAGACAAGTTTGGTATCGTAGTAATCGTACCAACCCATAGAATAAAGTTATCATGTCGTTATTGTTGCCGTTTGTGCGCCGTAGAAACAAGACGCACTAAAAAATGGCAAAATTTCGGGGTTTTTTTCCATTTTCCTCCACTTAGAATTTTTTTAAAAGTTTTTCAGTACATTATATGGTACTTTAAATAGCACGATTGAAAAATACAACTTGTCCCATAAAAAACAAGCCCTCATACAGCGACATCGATGGATAAATAAAGGAGTTCCGATTTTTTTAAAGGGGGGAGGAAAAAACGAAAATGGAAAAAGAAAAAAGGCCGCGTCATTAAGGGGTTAAATGCTGGGGGAGCCCAGGGTGCCTGTGTTTTGGACCTTCCTTCTCTTTTTTTCTGTCTCGTTTTTCTGCTAGCTTTTCTCCTCAGGTCATCGATATATTTTTTTTTCAAGAATCATATCTTAAACTGTAATTGAGTGCTTTATGTAAACCTGAGTGTTCACTGTTTCAGAACCCACTCTAAGATGGCACTCCATAGAATTGTTTTCTACCACAGTAGGAATAACTTTTATTGTAGCTTGTTGTTTAGTCAAAAAGACAGATCCAGTGCTGTATCTCAATACTGGTCCTATATTGAAACAACATTAATATACATGCTTTCCACGTCTCTCTATGTCCCGTGCAACCACAGCTTTGACTGAAGTTAGGAAAATGTACTCTACAATACATACATGCAGCCATTGTTAGGCCTCGGTTCATTCCAGGGTTTCAACAAAGATTGGTACCTGAATCTCCAGTCAATGACGGTGGATGACTTTCTAGATGATCTGCCCCAATCGTAGCAAGAGGAGGCTTCAAGTACGCTTTCTAAGTTCAGGCCTAGCAGTGGTCCCATGGGACCTAGAGAGATACGAAAAGCAGATTTCTGCTTCTCACATGCTACTCTTCAACTTTGTAATTAGGTTTTACTCTCTCTCTTACCAAGGCCGCAGCAAAAAAAAAATTGAACTCCATGTTCCAGGGCCCGTGAACCATACCATCGTGTAGTGCATTTATGTCATCCTATTCAAATACACTATTGTTATTTCAATATAGAACACCAGTATTGGGATATAGCGCTGGATCCATCTTATTGACTACACCCAATATAATTAATTTAAAAACTAAAATTGCTCCCTTACCTCTATGACTGGTTGCAGCATCAGTAAGCTTGATCTTCATAATCTAGATGTAAGAGAGATATTCAAATGTACTCTGCTACGAAACAGTAAGTATTTAATTCTAGGCTTGCTGCAGCAACAATTTATGTGTTATACTTTGTAAGACATTTTAGATGCCAGTGACATCATCAGGATGTCTAAAGGCTAATCTGTTGATTAAAGGGGTTGTCCAAGAGTGTAAAGAAGTGTTCTGAAAGCAGGGAATGTGGTAACATACAAAAGAAATTATCTATTACTCACCTGTTAGATCCCACAACAGTGCCCTGTGGCACTGTAAGGAAAGGCTAGCGAGGACCAATAGAGACACTATTAGAACAGTGGGGGGTTGAACAGGTGAGAAATGCCTAAATATATTTGAAGGCTTGGGATCAAAGAGAGGAGAGTCTGTTTAGAGTAGATTCCTGGCTGAGTCAAGGTGGTCTGGAAGTGACTGATGAGCCCACATGTTTTGATTAAAATATGCGCTAAGAACTTTGCATTTTCATGTTATTGGTAAATATAACAGTTATGCAATTTTATTCTAATATTAAAGTGTACTAGAGCTGAGCCACATGTTTTTGCCTAGAATTATGGGAATAGACAGCTTGCTTGAGTTGCTGCAGTTATTGGCTTTATAGTAAGTATCTGGACATTAACCCTTTAAGGCACATGTGTCAAACACAAGGCCCGCTGCCTCATGTTATGTGGCCCGCAGCGTGCCGACGCCACTCACCACTGCAGCGATTACCAGCTGGGGTGCTGCAACTCCCCACTGGTAATCGCGCTGTTACTGCTGATCCCGGCACACACTGACGTCAGTGTGCAGCCGGACTCAGCGCAAGCAGAGTGGGAGCGGCGCTGACAGCAAGAAAGAGGCAAGTATATGGTTTAGGGGGGTGGGGAAGTTAGTATTGCTGGGGGGGTTAATATTGCTGTATTGCTGAGGGAGGGTGGGGGGAGTTATTATTGCTGAAGGGGGGGGGGGTTAATATTGCTGGGGGTGGTTAATTTTGCTATGGGGGGATTAATATTGCTGAGGTGGGGGGTTAATATTGCTGAGGGGGGGGTGTAATATTGCTGGGGGGGGGTTAATATTGCTGGGGGGATTAATATTGCTGGGGGAGGGTGGGGGAGTTAATATTGCTGGAGCAGGAGTTAATATTGCTGAGGGGGGGTTAATATTGCTGGGGGAATTAATATTGCTGAGGGGGGGATTAATATTGCTGAGGGGGGGTGGGGGAGTTTATATTGCTGGAGCTGGGGTTAATATTGCTGAGGGGGGATTAATATTGCTGAGGGGGGGATTAATATTGCTGAGGGGCTATTACTACTGGGGCAACTGTGGGGGTCGCTATTAGGGCTCGTTCACACAGGCGTAATCTTATTTCGGTCGCACAGGTACGCTGCGTATTTGCACAATCGAAAACAGCTCATGCCTGTATATTTGGGCACGCAAAAAAGAACACAGATGGGCCCACTGAAATGGTGCACAAATATGCAGTGAATACATAGGTTTCCTGCGCATTCACCACGTATTTGCGTGGCCCATTCACTTCAATAGCCTATCAGGGTGCGTAGTAAGCAACATAATAGGTCCCGCTGAGTGAAAATATACATTATGTGAATGAACTCATTGAAATCAATGGCTTCTATTCATTGCATATTATGTACGCAAATACGCTTGTGTGAACGGGCCCTTATTATACTGTCTTACTATCGGCCCTTTGAAGGTCACCATAAGCCTGATGTGGCCCTTGGTGAAAATGAGTTTGACATCCCTGCTTTAAGGATATGACCCTTTTTCCCCTTTTTGGTTTTTTCCTCCCCCCTTTTAAAAAAATCATATTTCTTATTTATTCACCATTGTCGCTGTATTAGGGCTTGTTTTTTGCAGGATGACTTGAATTTTTTGATGGTACTATTTAACGTGCCATATAATATACTGAAAACTTTTAACAAATTCTAAGTGGAGTGAAATGGAAAAAAATAAAAAATTCCGCCATCTTTGAGTGCATCCTGTTTCTACGGCATACACACTGCAACAAAAATGAAATAACTTTATTCTATGGGCCAGTACGATTACTACGATACCAAATTTATATAGTTTTTTTTTGCTGTACCGCTTCAATTTTTCAAAGATATTTAATTATTTTAATTTAGTTTCTGTCACCATCTTCTGACCACAATAACTTTTTTATTTTTCCGTTGACATAGTTGTGCAAGGGTGCATTTTGTGTGGTACATCCTGTAATTTCCGATGGTACCATTTTTGAATATATACGACTTTTTGATCGCTTTTTATTATATGTTTTCTTGGAGACGGAGTGACTAAAAAAAAGCCCAATTCTGGCGTTCTTTTTTTTCTGACAACATTCACCGTGCGTGGTAAATAATGCATTACTTTGATAGATCAGACTTTTATGGACGTAGCGATACCAAATATGTATTTTTGTTTTACTAGATTTTATGCTAAAATGGCAAAAGGTTGTTTTTTTTTTTTAAACTTTTATTACTTTTTAATTTTTTTAATAATTAGTAAAACTTTTTTTAAAATTATTTTTACTTTAGTCCCCAGAGGGGACAAGAACTTGCGATGGTTTGATTACTTCTGCAGTATGATGTAATTCTATAGCATTACATCACACTGCGATCTGACAGGCATTCTATCAAGCCACACCACAGGCATGGCTTGATAGATACTCTGCAATGATAGCTCTGGGGCCTTTCAGAAGGCTCCCGGTTACCATGACTCCCGCACGGCAACCCGCAGTGCGGGACCCCCAAACATTGGTTGGGGCATTTAAAGCGTTAACAGCTCCAAGGAGCGGCGCAGCTTATTGGAGCTGTTGCGGGTGGGTGTTGGCTGTAAGAAACATCCAGCACCTGCATTGTATGGTGCGAGATCGATCCCTTCATAGTATCCTGAAGCTGCTGGACGTAACTGTACGTCCTGTAGAATTAAGAGGTTAAAAAAAATCAAAACAGAAAACATTGATTTAGATAGGAAATGCTATGGCTATGTCATTCTCAAGGGCGAGAGAGGAGATTATCTGTCCCCATCACCTACTGTCAATGGTGTGAGCATGTATTATTGCCTCCAACTTTATAATAGAAGTGCTACCTTTTATTGTACGTTTCTCCTCTGATGATAATGAGATGACTGCAACTCTGCTCTTCTTGCAAAAAACCCCAAAACATTAAAAATAAAAATGTCCTAAGGAAATACTACATGGTGCCTATTGAGATAAATAGGCTTTTCCTCTTAACACATATTAATGCATAGATGAACTGATCTCCCTGGAGGAAAACCATTTCTTTGCAGCTACTGTGCACTCTGAGTTGAAGATGTCAGTTAGTAGTATACGGAGAGTGTGGTTTGTAACAATAGGATGTGGGCAAAAGGGGGATGATTGGGCCAGGCCAAAGAGGAAACCACCCATTGGACTGCTTCAACTGATTAACATACTTAATAAAATTGGCGATATTGGGGTAGTGGATAACTAAGAGAACAAATTAGGGTTGGTTTATTATGGACATTTTAGATGGTCTAATGAGGGACAGATTTTCTCAGCTGATCATAAAGTGACTTACTGTATGACCACAAAGTTCTATCTCCTTCCTGCACTCCTCTCTCTGATTATTACAGGAAGGAAGCAGGAAGCTGAACTATCAGTGTTCAGCTTCCTGCAATGGAGGGACGGGAAGGTGGGGTACAGCAGTCTGGGTGGAGGGGAGCAGTTTGTGTAACAGAGGGAGCATGGGGAGCAGTCTGTAAGAGGAATAGAGACATGAGAGCAGTCTGTCTTACATGGAAGCATGGACAGCAGTCTGTCAGATAGATGGGGTCATTAGAGCAGTCTGCGGGAGATGGGACACAATATTAGCGGGGAGGAAGGTGCAGATGTCTACTAAAAGGAGCAACACTGGAGCCTGAAGGGGTAACTGGATACCAGGTTGCAAAATAAATCCTTTCTCTGCCTCTGGCCCCCAGGGATACGGACATTCATTTGTTTTCTTCCCCAAACCACAATTTATGCAGATATTAACCCCTACACTGCCCTGGACCATGAGGGTTGCAAATATTAACTACTTTGTTCCCCCTAGACCACATTAGAGTTGCAGATGCCTAATTTAGAAGGAACTGGACCCTAACTTCTCCACTTACTAGCTACAAAGGCTTTAAAGGAACATTGCCTATGATTCTGTCCTTGGTTTACCAGTTGTCCTTCTTTGAATCACTTTTGGTAGGCACCAGCTATTGTATACTAAGAACACCCCACAAGACCTGCCATTTTGGAAAAACCTCTGACCCAGTCGCCTATCTATCACAGTTTAGCCCTTGTCAAATTCACTCGGGCCCTCATTCTTACCCTTTTTACCCTGCTTCCAACACATCAACTTCAAGAACTGAATGGTTCACTAGCTGCTTAATAAATCCCACCCCTTGACATGTGCGATTGTCATACAATAATCCATTTTATTTATTTCCCCTGTTGTTATAGCAGATCGGTGTATTGTATATTGCTTTACAATAGTATTCTTAGAAAAGTTGCATTAGCCATTGAGAAGTAAACTGAGAAGAAATTCACCACTTCAATAAACAATAGCACATAACATTTCTGAGCTAGTAATTGGCACATCACACAGCTCCCAACAATACAGTCACACGCTACATAACTACAAAGTCTGTATCCCATGCAGTGCAGTAGAACAGAGCAGGCACTTGTTCTTGTGCCTATAAACCAGATTTTACTGGATCCTTTATTCAATTGCTCCTTTAATATGATTAACAGCCCCATGCTGGCAGAAGAAATGAGCACTGTTATGTCCCAAGTCTATACGAATCTAATCTGACTGATGTGTTGACATGGGGCTATTAAGTTGAGAACATACAGTAGCAGTCTGGAGGATATGATGTAGTCTAATTCTTCAGAACGAGAACTAGAACTTGTCTCCTTATCTGCCACATTTTAAAGATATTTGACTCCTGGCCTGTTCCATGAGTAATAGTCACATACATTCATAGTAACTTTACTATAGCCAGTTTAAGACATGTGTATTGCAACATGTCTTTAATACGGACGTGTCACAGACAACATTACAACCGTATGTCATCAGTATTTGCCTCTGTATTTATTGTCATTGGTTTTATTTTCTACTGGCCAACTACTGATCCATATTTGCCCAACAGAACCAGTTAGAGACCATAATATGCCTTTTTACTGATCTCAGGGGGCTCTTTCTGTCACCCATCGACATCCCGCAATGCGTTCTCAAAATACCAATGGGTTCCAATAGAATTCACTACATAAGTAATACAATGTACTATTCTAATGAATGAACCATCGCATCTTCAAGTCGCCTTCAGGGACTAAAAACAACATCCAAAAAGTTACATTTAAAGAAAAAAACTCAGTTTAAAAAATATATGCATTTTTTCCCACAAAAAAAAAATAGTTTTAGGTGGATAAAATACTAATTTTTTAAATTAAAAGCAGCACATAAGTATTACTGCGTTCGTAACGACAAAGACAATGAAAATATTTTGCTACTTATCTCGCGTGGTGAATGGCGTATAAATAGTTTAAAAAAGTAATGCCAGAATTGTAAATTTTCATTTGTTTGCCTCCCATGAAATGCAATAAAAAGCAATCCAAAAGTCACATGCACCTCAAACTGGTACCACTTAAAACTACAACACTCTTCAAGCCAAAAACAAGCCCTCACAGAGCTCCGCTGCCAGAAAAATAAAATAGAATACAGCGATAGAGATTGAAGTGCTTTTCTTTTAAGACATGTTTTTATTGTGAAAAAGTAGTAAAAAAAAAAAAAAGTAAAAAGTCAGTATAAACTTGGCCTCACAATAATCAAACTGATCCACATAAGAAAATTACCATGTTATATTTACCGAATGGTGAATGCTGTAAAAACAAGAGACAAAAACAATGGCGCAAATTCTGCACTTTTTTTTGTATTCCTTTCCCTACCCCCTAAAACAGGGGTCCCCAACTCCAGTCCTCAGGGACCACCAACAGGTCATGTTTTCAGGATATCCTATAGTAGGAACACCTGTGACAATGTCTGAGGCACTGATAATAATTACATCACCTGTGCAACACTGAGGAAATCCTGAAAACATGACCTGTTGGCGGTCCCTGAGGACCGGAGTTGGGGAACACTGCCCTAAAAGATGTAATAAAGGCAATACAGCAGGTAAAGCCCTCACATGGCTATGTCAATGAGTTATGTCTCTTGCAATGTGATGATGTAAATCACTTGGTCCAAAAGGCACAAAATAGGCTTGTCTCTAAAGGGGTTAAAAAATCCATGGAAAACCCAGCCCTGTGAACATATGCATACATTTACATGCGCTCCATATTACGGTCCATAAAACGCAAACCAAATATGGATATAAAATATGCTTGTCTGAAAGCAGCCTATATCAGTTTAAGTATATTGCAAATGTTTAACCATTAACTGGTAAATACAGCCTGGTTATTGGATGCTGTTTATCCGTAGACCAGAAAACTGACATGGAAAAGGACTTGTGGATTTTAGTTAACTATAAACTTAACTGGAGCAACCAGTGTCAGGCAGCTGCTGCCAAGGCAAATAGGATCATGGGGTGCATCAAAAGAGGTCTAGAGGTACATGACGAGAACATTGTTCTTCCTCTTTACAAGTCACTGGTCAGACCACACATGGAATATTGTGGACAGTTTTGGGCACCGGTACTCAAGAAGGACATATCTGAGCTTCAGTGAATGGGCAACTAAAGTAATAAATGGAATGGGCGGACTACAATACCCAGAGAGGTTATCAAAATTAGGTTTATTTTGTTTAGAAAAAAGACGGCTGAGGGGCGACCTAATAACTATGTATAAATATAAGGACTGTGACTGTAACAAGGGGGCATCCTCTTAGTCTAGAGGAAAGAAGCTTTTTACACCAACATAGAAGGGGGTTCTTTACTGTAAGAGCAGGGAGACTGTGGAACTCTCTGCCTGAGGATGTGTTGATGACAAACTCAATAAAAGAATTTAATAGGGGCCTGGTAGGATGAGCCAGTGAATAGTGATCATGTACAGCACTTAATCTCTGTACTGTGCTGCAGAATAAATATATATATATATATATAATAAATAAATAGAAGGTACATTGTATTTTTGTCGTACAGATCCTCTGAGGAAACCTAGAAAAAAATGTTTGACTGAGCAGTTTGAACACCATAGCAAAGGCCTCACATCTCCCCTCATCTCCAGAGTGCAGTCATCACTCTTTACCCAAGCATCCTACGCAGCTTACCTGTTATTGAGTTAGCTCCTAGCATGAACTTCTCATTCACCGGTAGTTGTGTCCCACTTTCTCTTCCAAGACTATTTTCTTTGTCTCATGTCACCTACTTCCCTCCCCTCACACACCTTCCAGTCTCTTGGAGTAGGAGGAGGGGGGCAAGCTTCTGCATGATTGGAATGTAGCACACTGTGAGAAGGACAGAGGGAGAACATCCACCTGTAGAACAAACCCTGATTGTCTGACTTTTAGCAAGAATGACTACAAGTCACATACAGGTCAAAGAGATTGGTAAATGTGTTTGACTTTTCTAATGGGATAAAAAAAAATGCCCTTCACATATTTTTGAAAAACGCTGTGGCTTCTGATTCCATGGCATGTCTATGTAATCATGTTTTGGAATTCAAACCTTGAAATACAAGGGTTAAATTCCACAGCTGGAATCGGCATATCATTTAGGTGCCGATTTGGCCACCACAAAATTTCTTGTAAAATTGCTATGGATATTTAGTTGCGGAATGCTCACGGTGATTCCGCCACATCGGCAGGCAGCCTAAGGGTATGATCACATGACATTTTATGGCCGTGGTTTTATGTGGAATCTCCACAGATTCTGCATCAAGTCCGTGGAAAGACAAGTGAAGAATAAGGATTGCAAAAATAAATGTTCATTGTGCATATAAAACATCTGGCCAGGCTTTTTTTTGGCACAATAGGGGTCAGGGAAGGGTATCGAGAGTTATAAGGCCATCAATGCTCCTCTGGGAAATATGTAAATAAGATAGAACAATACCTCTACAGCGCCACCTATTGGAAGGCAACATTCCTGCAACATTTCACTTTTAGGAGGCTCTGTAGAGGTATTGGGTATTACTGTATCTTGACGCCACCGTAAGATAGGGGTTTGACAGGGCTTGGATGCAGAAACGCCCCGTCACACCTCTAGCTTCCGATTGCTTACCTTCAGTTAGGTCCTACCAGCAGCGTGTGGATTGCTTTTCGCCTGACCTGGAGGGTTAGGCTTAGGGATTCCTGTTCGTGTTAGGCTTACTTTATTAGCTGTCAACGCTTTAATGTTATAGCGGTAACCTGGAAGCATTGACAGCAAATAAGCTAAGGCTAACAGGAAAACTAATCCCTAACCCCTCCAGGGCAGGCAAAAAATGTATGCACACTGTGGCCGGGGAACATACACCCCAGCGCTGCTGCCAACAAACTGCTCTGCTGATTACACTGCTTCTTCCCCGCCGCTCAGTACCGCTGACATGTGCCGACCGCCAGCTGTCACCTTCCTGCATGACCAGCACTGACATCTGGCACAGGAGTACTCACAAGTGCCAACAGCTGGCTCTGACCTTCCTGCACGGCCAGTGCTGACAAGTGCCGACCGCTGGCTCTCATCTTCCTCCACAGCAGCCCAGGTCATGGGAACAGAGGAGGCACAACGCAGGCGCCAGGGAGAGTCACCGCAGGACCGCTAAAAGGGAAAGGAGGCCATCATGTTCAGAGCTGCTGAAAGCCCGCCGGCGTCTACAAGACCGATGCGCCTGAGGACTGGGAGACAGGCATACAGCCCATTATGAACAGGGGGCAACAACCCCCTGTATCTTGGCTCCACCACTACTTCCGGTGGCATCAAGATACAATAATACCCTCTTTCTATTTACATATTTCCCAGATGTACATGGATGGCGTTAAGTCTCCTCAAACCTCTAGGTGGTCTCCCCAAGGAGAGAAGATACCCTTCTAATGCACATCTATAAGCCTCTCATTAGCCAAGCCAGAAACCTGCTGCACACTGATGAGGGGCAATCACTGTGAAACAGCTGTTCGTGCATGGTTGTCTTCTCCTTCCAGAGAAAATTCTGGCTTTGGATTATAACTCCCAGTCATTGTTGTAAGGATTGTTAAAAAGTCTGACATTGACTGAAAGGAATGCTACCTTCTAATAGGTGGCGGTGTAGAGGTATGGTTCCATCTTCCCATTAGCTTCCCGGGAGCTGACATCAGAGATGGCTGAGCTCTCTCCTCTTCTTCCTCCTCTGGGAGGAGACAGAGATGAGAAGTTTTCATCATGCACCCCTCGGGACTCCCTGGGTGCATTGCCGGGGTTGACCGTTGCTTCTTCCCCAGGACACCAGAAGAAACACGAGGCATCGCCAACAGGCAGACCTGGGTCCCCTCTGCTGGTGATAGTGAGAGCCAGCCAGGCTCTACACATACATACATACATGGACAGGCACAGCAGGGATCCCCATGTCCCTCCTTCTCAACTAGCCATTCACCTCCATACCTTTCAGCAAGAGGGATCAACGTATCTACCCCAGACCTAATCTGGGGACAGGACATCAATAGTTTACAGTCAGAAAACCCCTTCACTGAATCTCCTCCCAAGTACATTTGCCACCAATGCGTGGGATGTAATTGGTATCAGATATGCTAGTTCATGCTGCTTGCTTGATTTTTAGCTCAGCACCTTTAAGACAAATTTGTAAAGCCAACTTAAGACGGAGCAACTATTTGCTTCAAGTCGCAGTAAGAATTTCTATAGATGTAGACTTTTTTTCTTGAAAAAAGAATAACGTGTGCCCCTGCTTGTCTCAGACATCAGGACATCAATAGTTTACAGTCAGAAAACCCCTTCACTGAATCTCCTCCCAAGTACATTTGCCACCAATGCGTGGGATGTAATTGGTATCAGATATGCTAGTTCATGCTGCTTGCTTGATTTTTAGCTCAGCACCTTTAAGACAAATTTGTAAAGCCAACTTAAGACGGAGCAATGATTTGCTTCAAGTCGCAGTAAGAATTTCTATAGATGTAGACTTTTTTTCTTGAAAAAAGAATAACGTGTGCCCCTGCTTGTCTCAGACTGCGTAACCCAATGGAGGCAGATTGAAATACATTTTCCTAGTGACCGTTTCCCTTTAAGCGGTGACTGCAGGATGGCGACAGTTTTTATAGAGAGTCTAAGGAAGTCTAAAATAAACCAGTGATGAGACAGGAGGTGTAGTTTGCAGCTCTGACACTGAAGATTGCCTGCTGTGTATAACACACAAGTCTATCAACAAGCCCACAAGCATGTCGGTGCATGGAGAATGTATTTCATTACAGCAAGGGCAGGAGGATTAATACAGACTGCTCTAAACTACTGGTGAGAAAAAGAGGAATATCATGTAATTGTCACACATGGACAGAGGGGGGGGGGGAGACTTGGAACAAGGGGAAACAGAGGCCTGGTCACATTAAACAAACCCCACATAAGGGGAATTTACAGTTGTGGATCTTTCTTGCCTGGTACTACTGCAAACAGGGTGCATTCACAAAAGGCAGATGTGCTGCAGGTTGTCCGCGGAGGATAAAACCTACAGCATTTGGTATGCAAACACAGCAGATTTCGCTCATTCAATTAAAGGGATGAAATCGATGGTGGATTTTCCACAGCAGAAAAAATCTACAATGTGTGAACGCAAACCTAAGGGCTTTTTTCGTTTGTCGCCCATTTTCAACCAGCATAAAAATCAATCACTGGTTCGCTCACTTCTCGCTACGTCTAAACGCTCCCCGCTCAGTGTTTCATATAACATGTGAAGCACTGAGCGAGAGGTGAGCGATTCACAGCAATGATCTGCCTGTCTAAGCGTTCTGCACGAGTGACTAGCGGCGATGTCACCCGCTCATCCGCTCCTTTAGATAACAGTTGTCCTGTGTAAATGTATCATTACTTACAGGATATTTCCACATGTGAAAAACCAGAAACTCGATTTAGTGGAGTGCAAAATCCATTTTTAAGGGGTTGTTACAAGATTAACTTTTATCACCTATGCACAGGATAGGTGATAATAGTCTGATTCGGGGGAGTTCTCAACGCTCCCCCCAAGTACTTCCAAAAATGAGGGGCCGGTGTCCCTTCTCCTCCTTACTGCCCCTACCACCACCACCACAGTGAGTAGTAGACTGAATGGAGTGGCAGTCAACCACATGTTGCTCCATTCATCAATAAGACTGCCAGAGATAGCCAGGCACTTGTATTTGGCAAGCTACCTCACCCCCATTTAAATGTATGTAGCGATGCTGTACATGTGCGACCACCGCTCCCATTCAATCTGACATCAATGTGGGTGCAGCGAGCCTGTAGTGACAGAACAGGGGGACACGAGAGCCCTGTTTTTGGAATTGGTGAGGTTTCCTAACTGATCAGACATTCAGTACAACAACTTTTGTTTTACTCATCACAACCAGCTGCTGACATTCTAGTTTTCTTATCTGTTTTATATTTCAATGGTAATTATTTTATTCTAATTTGATGTTTATGAGGGCAGACATATTGCCCGAGCTGAAATAGCATTCAGAGATCTACTTTACAGAAGCCACACGAGCCCTTAGTCTAGTCTAGAGATGATTTATTGACTTCTATAAGAGAGGGTTGTGGGCATGCTCTGCACACAGGGAGGTGGAGGAGGTGAGCTATGATAATTACTAATTGTGAATGGCGGATAATGTTTCATTTAATATATATAATGTGTGTGTAATTCTGTGTTGTGTCTGTATATTGTAAGGTTTAGTGGTAGGAGTGTAGAATGCAATATTTAATAGTTTTTTTTTTTAGAGGAAAATTAGAGGAAAGAGAAATCTGAAAAAAATCTTACTTAAACCAATAGATAATGTTCTGAAGACGCATACCCTCTGATGCACATTAAATCTTGGGACCTCAAACAGACTTTCAATTGAGCCACAGTTTCAACTATATGACTACCAACCGTAGCACGCTTTCTGTTACTGCATTCTCTAAGTAATAGCTCTCTCAAGGGACAATTGCACGACAAACATGTGAGGATGCGTTCACACTTTGCATCTGACTCGGACACGATTCTGAAGTATGGTCGACACTGCATTGCATGCAGCTACAAGCAGCCTAATTACACAGGGCCATGTAGTACTGAAGCTAACAGCAGCACTACATCATGACCACTTACAATTAAACTGCGTGGCCGATGGAAATGATAACACAGCCTAAAAGTTGCATGTCGATCTGTCCTTTCACCTGTCATTTTGGTCTAACCTTTGGTGGGAAACGCTGAAGAAAAACGAAGCACAAAAAGAAAATTCATTTTTTATATTCTACAAAAATACATCCAGACAGACCTTATTCCAGGACATAGACACTTAAAAAATAAGACAACATTTTAATACAACAGATAGAAGAATAGAAAGTTACAAATCTTCAATATAAAAACGTACATTTTAAGAACGGGAAAGTAGGTTTATGACAATGAAGTCCTCCGGACACATCAAACACTATAAAAACAATTTATACTGCTTAGTCTTATAAAAAAACACGTTTAACCAAGTGATGTCATCAAATGAAAAGTAACATTCTTGTAAAATACTTAACGACTAGAGATGAGCGAGTATACTCGCTAAGGCACATTACTCGAGCGAGTAGTACCTTAGCCGAGTATCCTCCCGCTCGTCGCTAAAGATTCGGGGGGGGGGCGGCAAGCAGCGGGGGAGAGCGGGGAGGAACGGAGGGGAGATCTCTCTCACACCCCCCGCCGCAACTCACCTGTCACCTGCGCCGGCCCCCGAATCTTTAGAGACGAGCGGGGAGATACTCGGCTAAGGCACTACTCGCTCAAGTAATGTGCCTTAGCGAGTATACTCGCTCATCTCTATTAACGACCCATAAAAGGAATATTTTCAATATTTCCACTTTCACATAGCATTTTGATCAGTATTTTACTTCAGTATTCGAGAGCCAAACCCAGGAGTGGAACCTACATAGAAAAGTATAATGGGAAGATTTGCACCTCTTCTGCATTTTGGACCCACTCCTAGGTTTGGCTTGTATTGATGCAAAATACTGTGAAAGTGGCCTTAATACCGGTATAATAAAAACTCCTACTTCTATGAACCGTACAAGGTGATCCTACCATGCCCTCCCTTCTGATATCCTCCTTTGATGATCGCGTGATTACTACAGTGGGAAAAGGGCCGGCAAATTTATTACACCCAGATCTACCATGGCAGTAATACAGTTGTCACATTAATATGTAGAGGATGTAATGTAACTTTAGGAACGTCCACGTATCCGATTTTTATTGCCTACAATAAGTTACTATTTTATTAAATCAGTGCAACTAAAATAAAGACACAACTTCAGTAATTACATATACCCTAACTCAAGGCACAAGCGATCATGGGATTTGACCCCCAATGTGCCAAACAATGAGGATTCCTTTTCTCTGTACACATTTCAGAGGTGACCATACATTCGGCGTCATCCACAATAAGTGCATGGAAGTATCTGAATGCTTTCAATGCACGTGCAGTTCTCTCTGTAGAGAATGGGTTAGTATGCTCTCTAGATGGATGGCCACTCCAATCACTGGACCAATGCCAATCACAGTTTTTTGATATTTTGGGCAAGAGTGTTTATTTAGACCAGTAGTTTAGACAATGGTCTAAGAGATCTGAAGTTAAGTGCACCAAGTATATTAAGAGGTGCACGCCTTCAAAACTGGGGTAGATTTCAGCTATAATTCACAACAGTTTTTGGCATAAATTATAGCAAGACCCCTTGAGTCCACGCTCCCTTTTTGTTATGCCCTGCTAATTTATTTAAGTAAAGTGGTGAAAATGGTGCAAAAGGCACAGAAGTCACAATTCTTTTTGATTAAAGTAGGATTTGCGAAAAATGCGCAACATTTTGTTACGCCACAAGGCCTCCAGTACACTAGCATATTTTGGAGCCACGAGCTGCCCGTGTAATTCCACGATCAGCACATAGCCCCATTATAGCCAACAGGGCTACACAAGGACTTTTTTTTTTCCAGACAGACTAATGTTCCATATGAAAAAACTCGTCAGTTTCACTGATGAAAAATAGGACATGCCAATGTGCAGTGTCCGTGTAGATCGGACAGCACATGGACTGGTCCACGTGTGCTGTTCGATGCAAGTTACACCTAAGTTTCTCTGACACAAATCGAACTTATGGCTAGGATGCTAATTAGAGATGAGCGAGCATACTCAATAAGGCAAACTAGTCGAGCGGGCAGGTACTCGAATAAGGCACTACTCGCTCGAGTAAAGATTCGGCTGCCGGCGCGGGTGAGTTGCGGCGGTGAGCAGGGGGGAGCGAGATCTCCCCTCCGTTCCTCCCCGCTCTCCTCCGCTGGCACCCGAATCTTTAGAGACGAGCGGGCAGGTACTCGGATAAGGCACTACTCGCGCCAGTAGTTTGCCTTATCGAGTATGCTCGCTCATCTCTAATGCTAATGTAAAAGTGTGAAATTCCCCTCAACAATGTAAAAACGGTTTAGGACAAATGTCTTACCAAAACCTGAAATTCTGAGCGACTTTCTACAGAGACCTAAGAGAACATGTCCAAAAAGTGTAAACTGGTTAGTATATACGGAAGAAACCGTGAAGTACAAATGATGCAGCATATGCTAGCAATAGTACAAGAAACTAAGCTGAGATGAAGAGGAGCCGTGGAAAAAGTATAAAAATTAAAAAAATACAATAAATATATCTCCTCTGTAAACATAAAATTCAAGCATTCATGTACAGGCACTTCCAAATCATGCCCAGCTTAGTACTTTTCTGAAATCGTTGCTTAACATTCAGGTATTTGAAAGGGAACTTCCATTCTAAAAAAAATATAATTCAATATATAAATAAACATGTTGGCAGAACTCAGTCTGAATATATTCCTACATCACAATACATTACAAAGAGGAAGCCGCAGCTGAATGCAAGATGAGATCTAGCTTTTCATCACAACTGACAATAGCGGTTGATGGCAAAAATGAACACATTGTAGGAATCTCAAGAACAGCACAAAAACCTCAAGAAGAATTCAGGCTGGTTATACCGAGCCCGTTACTATCTGTATGAGATAATCTACACATCTTTAAAAGTCTCCTGCTATTGCACAGTCAACTGGCTAAAACATGAAGGATTCAAGAAAATAAGGAAGTCCGTCACCTACATTACGTTTTAGGATTGCTTTCATATAGTAAATGTGCCAACAGCAGATGAAAGGAACTATCTTTTTGCTTTTTTAATCTCCCTTTGGTGCTTTCAATCTCTAAATCAGATAACCACGCAATGGACGCTTCCACTGCTGAAGTTGTCCGGGCTCCATTCTCACTGCCACACCCCTCCCTCTAATGATTGACGTCTCAATCTCAGCCTGGAGATCTTGTATTCTAGTAAGACTGCACTTGTGTCATTGCGGACTTCATTGCGCATACAACTAAGCCAGAAGTTCAGTGAATCATTAAAGTGAGGGCTGCGGTTGCAAGAATGGAGAATAGAGCCCAAAGAACTTTGGCATTGGAACACCCATCTGTCTTTAAGATGACCATCAGCACACCACACAGGAAGTTGGACTTTTCAGGAATGAAAACACAGAGAAAGATAAAAACTTGTTTTTGTTGTTGGCACATCATAAGTTAAGATTACTTTTAGGCTATGTTCATGTTTTTTTTGTTTCCATCTAGCTATTCTATTGTGGGAGCAGCTAAATGAAAGAAAACACTTCAATTGTAGTGCCCATAGACAAGCATTCAAACAGAAGACCTTCAGTGTCAATGCGTTTGTCAATTTACTGTTACAGTTTCATATATATTTTTTTTTAAACTGAAGCAAAAGTGATTTTCCTTCCAGATCAAAAAACGGAACCAAAAACAGATTTTTTTTTTTATATCATTGCTGTCAATGGAAAGTTCTGTATTTGCTTGCGTTTTTCATTTCCTTTTTCTTCCCCTTTAGCTGCTCCAACAACAGAACAGCTAGACGGAAGCAAAAACCGCTAGTGTGATCATAGTCTACTAGCAAATCTAAGCAACAGACTTCCTTTAACCGGATCTGTAACCATTTTACAGTTTTGTAATTGTTAGATATCAAGCAAACCTTTTTGGCTGCTCCATGACCACATTAAAGTTGGAGCTTTGACGGATCAATAAAACAGAGAAACGAGAAGCTGAAATAAATAGTCAAGCTGAAATTCTAGGGGCCACAATGTACCTACATGGCCACAATGTAACCATTGTGTTTGACTCATGTAGTTTGATTATTTTATTATATAACAGTTGCCGAATGATCCTTGATAGCTTGACTGGGAGAGTCGGGGCTTCCCAGATTGTTCCTCGCCTTAGAGCTCTGTTCCTCAGTGCTGTTCCAAATGCCATAGCCGAAGTAGATAATGAAACCTAAAGCACAAAACAATTGAAAATTACTTAACTGGTCACTACACTTTGAGTCATTTTAACTTACTATGATAGCCAATGTGATAACAGACAAACGTGCAAATAACTTTAATTCACCCGAAACTATAAAGTGTTGACCAAGGACTACTTTTTTTTGCTATTTTGCAGTCCCCAGCCTGTTATCAGATGTATTCTATCTCTAATAACAAACATAACAAGATGGAACACAGGATGTGGAAGAGGGTGATGACTTAAGCTGCCTCCAGAAGTCTATGAAGAGGTGGGGAAGGGAGTGATACTCACAGGAGTCCTGCTACTAAGGTCACACAACAGCTTTTATGTTCATTTTTTTATGAGCCAAAACCAGGAGTGGGTCCAAAATACGGAAGACGTGTAAATCTTTCAGTTATACTTTCTCTCCACTCTTGATTTTGGCTCACAAAAAACTGAACATAAAAGCTGTTGTGTGAAAGCACCCTAATAGTGAACGATTTACTGACCCACAGCTGCAAAAGTCACATCTACACTGCTCAGTACTTCTGCATATATGATTCTACATGCTATTATTTATGTGTGTGTTACAGAGAGTTAAATTACCTTGCGTGTTACAGAGATTTAAGGTACCTACATGGGACAACTGTTGGTCGCGTAAGTGACTGACAGTCTTCCCAAAGACTGCAGCTGCTGCACTTTCACACAGGAGCGATAATCGTTCAGTGAATTGAAGAGAAACACTCTAGAGATCTCTTCTTGCTACATACCTCCATTAACATTGAACAGGTAGTCGTTCAAAGAATGAAGGACTCCTGTTTACACCGAGCGAGAAGTCATTCACTAATTGTTTCCCTTTTAGTGAGCTAAAACCAAGGTGACTACTAAGTGATTTCTAACTCAATGGCCTGTCGGCGACTGTGTGTAAACGGTACAACTATCGCCAAAATTTGCTATTTCCGAGAATTATTCAAGAGATAATTACCCCATGTTGGCTTACTTGGGCTAATATTTTGTGGTACTTTAAGTCACTTCAAAAAAGTCAAGTGAGGTACAAAGTGTGCTGAAAACACAATTCTTGTGCAAATCATGTAGAGTAGGCCCATTGCTTGGTATAAAGGGAGCTAAAATTCAGGTACATTTAGCTTGGGAAATCTGTTCTACAGTCAAAGGGGTTTTCCACTTGGAAGCTTCCTAATAAAAGACTATGCTATGACAAACGGATCACGTTATTGCATCTATAATCTGCAAGGATACCTGTCAACAGTGTTCAGTGCTCCTACAGTGCCACCAAAGGGGAAGTTAAGGATGATGTAGTTCTCAATGGAATTAAGGTGGATTTTCATGTAATGTATGGACATGCAGGGTCCTTTAGAGCAAAGCACTCTTTATAGCAGCTGCTGCGTCTCTTAGCCACTAGACAAGGGTTCTGAATGGGAATCTCAGTCTATTAATTCCTATAAGAGCCATTAATAGCTAATAAAGTATTTGAGAATACCTTTTCTAAACCAGACAACCTCTTTAACCCCTTAATGCTCCATGACGTACAGTTACATCATGGAGGTTTGGGGTTTGTATGGAGGGGAATCGGGAGCCGATCCCGCTCCATACAATGTGGGTGTTGGCGGTTTCCTATAGCCGACACCAGCTGCAATCGTGGCTGTTAACACTTTAAATGCTGCCAATTCTGACAGCGACATTTAAATGCCACTATCAGAATTCAGGGTTCCTGAACGGCCACCAGCGATGAGATTGTGGGGGAGTGTTTGGTTGCATTAGCAGCAGGGGGTGTTCTGAAAGCCCATAGGACTGCCACTGCAGATTACCTATCAAGCTATGTCTGTGGCTTGCCTGTTAGATCACGGTATAATGTAATGCTATGGTATTCCATCATACTGTAGGAGCGATCAAACAATTGCAAGTTTATGTACCCTATGGGGACTTAAAAAAAACAACAAAAGTTAAAAAAATCAGTTTAAAAAGTTTTATTACTAAAAAAAGGTAATACATTTTTAATTCCTCTATTCTCATATTTATAATAAAATCTAAAATAAAAAAAATAAAAAAAACCACAACAAATTTGGTATCATCATTTACCTCGCAAGGTGAACGTGGTCAGTAAAAAAAAAAAAAATACACAGTCAGAATTGAGCTTTTTTTGGTCACCCTATCTCCGAAAAAAAAATGTAATAAAAAGCGATCGAAATCTCATGTGTACTCCAGAATGGTACTAATAGAAACTATGGAAAGTCTTGCAAAAAAACAAGCCTACAGACAGCTACGTTGATGGATAAATAAAAGTTATGATTTTTAGTGGGGAGGAAAACGGAATGAAAAAGTAACGTGCCACCTCCTTAAGGAGTTAAATCCAGTTAATGAAACTACAATTAAATACAAAACGATATTCCATCTAAAATAACGTGAGTGACGACTATCTCTGTAAAGTGATGCAGAATATGTCAGTATGATGAAAGCAACAGGAAATGTTACCTAGAGCCATCCAGATAGAAAATCGAATCCAAGTTCCAGCGTTGAATTGGACCATGAAATAAAGGTTGACAAATACACTAAATAGAGGCAACAGCGGGAGCGCAGGGACCTGGCGAACAGATGAGAAAGAAGATTACATAAAAATTATTCATCTATTATGGCTATATGACTATCGTAGCACTTACTATTATACTGATAACACTAAGTTTTGTAATGTAGTCTGATACTTTTCCCCCCCATTTAAAGTTAAAACCTGAACCTTTTCTCAGATGTAACTTACTTTAAAGGACAGCTTGTTTTTACACTCCGGTTGTTTCCAGATAACTAAAGTAACAGCAGCAGACCCCACGGACAGAAGGATAAAGACAGTAATCCAGATGGGACTTCCACTAAGAAGGTCATCAAGCTTCTGACCAAGTATCACACACATGAGGATGAACAAGACAGCTGAAAAGCCATAAAGAGAATAACGGATAAATAAGGGAACAGCGCTGCTAATAACAATGTTTGCTGTATTGCTAAAGGGACTAGTGTACTTACAAATGACAGAGACACAGCCATAAACAATGTGTCCAGATGTCTTAGTGGGGACATCACTGCCCGGAGACAGTAGACGCCTGATGTGGAATGTATCGCTGTCAGTAAAGGTGACCTGCAGATCGGCGTCCCTCTTCTCATTCAGTTTGACCATCTCGGTGGTCTTCAGTGTACAGGTCTGTTTCTGTGGTTGGTACCTGTAAGCCCAAAGCCAACAATTAATTTGCAGCTGCCTCAGGAAGGTTCCTAGGTCAAACTAGATGAGCCTCGGTGTCTTTAGACACAGGAATGATCGTATGCAACAACTTGCCTGAGAATAACAACGCAAGCAGCCACCAGGGAGTAAGCAAGCAAGGTACCAATGGACATCAGCTCCACAAGGACGTCCAGCTCGAAAAGGAACGCCATGATTGCTGCAAAGAAATACTCACATTAATTACAATGAAACAAAAGAACTTTAAACAAAAATTGCACACGGGGGACTTGAACATTTTGTATTGCAATACATTATGCCTGTCAGTGTTAGCCCATTAACCCTTTCCAATCCACTGTCTGACCTCTGAAGACATTATGATTTAAGGCTGTACAGCTCCGATGTTGGAAGACATCTGTCGGGGTTCTCTTACTGTATATCGCCAGCCTCTCTGCTGTCGGAGCCTATCTAACGTGTCACCTCATGCAGTACTGGCTTTAGCCAGCATATAGCGCCGTTGTATGACGGCAGAAAAAGAGTAAGCCCCCTAGGAAAACCAGGATACAAATTGGACTGGAAAGGGTTAAATTCTTCCTATGGCAGTAATTTTTTTTCATCCGCCGCAAGAGCTACACTACACATTCATATTAAAAATTGGCAGATTTCTTTTCAGCTACATGTAGCCATAGCTTTGTAAACGTCATTCACGTGTATTGTACAGTAAAAGGTCATGTTTTGTTCTTGTTTTGTGTAGACGAGGCACAGTAAATGTGCAACAAATCAGCTAAATAGGAACATTACCTTAAAAAGCAAAACATCAGAGCAACAGCGGCACAAGTCAATATGCATCATGTCATTCTTAATAAAAGCTGACAAAGACACATATTATTCTTACCTGACACAATACCAGAAACAATGGTTGCAATGAGCGGAGTCTTTGTCCTCTTATTGACATTAGCTAGGAACTTAAAGAGAAGTCCATCTTCAGCCATGGCATAGATAACACGTGGCATTGGAAACATGGAACCCAACAAACTGTAGAAAGGACAGTAAAAACACAATATATAAAATCAGGCAACTTTATTTCCACACTCAAAGTGGTATTAACATCCACAGGATATTCCATGAAAGTCTGATACATGCTGGTCCTGCCATTGGAACCCGCACCTATCTCTAGTTAGTTATGACCCCTACTGCCCCCGGCCTGACTGAATGCAGTGGTCAGCAATTATATTAACAGCCATGCAGGTTTTACTATGCTATTTCCAGAACCCCACAGAAGTCAATTAGAGTTGCGGAAACAGCGTAGCACAGTAAGCAGAGTTGTTTCTGTAACTCTACAGCTGTCGAAGCAGCGCATTTGGCTGTGCTACAAGGTTTTCACAACTCCAATTGACTTTAATGGGAGTTATGGAAACAGTGTAGCAAAGCCCACTTGGCTGATTTCATAAGTCCTGGCCACCGCATTCGACTGGGCCAGGGGTGATGGGGGCCCTAACCAGAGATAGGTGTGACTCCCATGGGTGCTATCAGACTTTCATGGCCTATCTTATGGCTATGCTATGAGAGTTTCAGATGGCAACACCCCTTTAAGTCTTCCTGATAACACATCTACTTAACTCAACAGTGAAACATGAATGCGGTTTGTAGGCCAATCTCTATTACCGTTCACTTTCATTTTTTTATATATATTTCAATTGATATAGAAGTTAGGTTTCTAAAATGAATGCATTATGTCACTACATCTAAGGGAAATGCCAGTCTAAACTGGAGTTTTTCCCATCATCATTTTCCATACTTACTTCTGCCATGCTGTTTTATTAGGCAGCACCTTGAATATGTTTGGCAAGTGTATTCTAACACCTCCAATATACGGAGGGGTTACAGATTGCACCAGTATTTGCTTTCATTGCACAACACAAAATAAAACTAATGAATGCATATAGATACAATAAAGAAGCATTCAGATTCTTTAATGGATTTTCATTAGCTGCCCATTATGGTTTGCAAAATACGGCACAAAAAACTAATTACAAATATGCTCGTGTGTAAGTGGGAATATTTTGCAGATACTTGGAGAGAAGTATAAGGAAAGAAGTATACAGCTCCTCTCATTTATATTCACTCCTGTTATCGGCTCTGAAAAAGGCATCAAAATCTCAAAGTGCGATTCCAGCCCTAAAGCATATTCTGAAGATTGGCAATTATTGCATATCTGTAGGATGTCAAATGTCTGATGGGTGGGGGCTGAAGTTGTGAGGAGAAACAGGACCGAGTCGGCCCGGCATGTACGCGCCTTTCTCTGTTAGGGTTATAGAAACAGCTATATACAACCAGAGGAGGATGGGACTTTAGCAGTCCCCCGCCTTGATAAGAGACTTTACCTTGTTGAGAGGGCACATAGAGACCCAACAGAAACAACGTAACGAGCGGGCTCCCAGTGAACGTGGCGGAATGCTCCAGGAAGGGGACTATCTTCATTCAGTGCAAAGTATGGCATCATAAGTGTAAGGGCAGCTGATACTCCGAAGTAAGCCACAAAGCAAACTAGGAGTGAAACAATGATACCAATGGGAATAGAACGCTGCGGGTTCTTGGCTTCTTCACCTGGAAGTATAGAAAACATTTTGGACTCATGAGAAATCTGTTACCCCTTGTGGGGTGTGCACAGTCATATGCAGTAATGAGTATTACAGAGGACTTGTCAGCTCTTTGGA
The DNA here is from genome assembly GCF_035609145.1 of Eleutherodactylus coqui. Classification (NCBI taxonomy): domain Eukaryota; kingdom Metazoa; phylum Chordata; class Amphibia; order Anura; family Eleutherodactylidae; genus Eleutherodactylus; species Eleutherodactylus coqui. The sequence continues at coordinate 42,623,258 of NC_089846.1, read as the reverse complement.
CAAGTGTATTTTCCAGTAAATACATGCATTCTGGAGGAGGTTTATTAGTAGAAAAGCACAATGCAGAATTCTGTTATTCCTCCTGGAAATGTGTAAATAAATGCAGAATATGTTACAGTTGCCGTTGTCAATGTTTCCTGTACCTACACAATCTGATATTGCCCAATCCGTGCAAAACCTTACTGTACACTCCCTACTGTCAAGGGGAAAAGTAATACCCAGGTGTCAAATGTATTCCTACTTTTCCATGAGGAATAACAGGGTTTGGCATTTGTGAAAGAGGGGACAGGTACTCGGTTAAAGACAACAATGTTAAGCCGCCTGCACACGAACGGATTTGCATTGCGTAATTCGCGGCGGGCGTCCCCGCTGTGGTTCTGCAGCAAATATTGTTCAAAGCACGCAATAGAAAAATCGCTTCTTCCTGCACACTCGCGGAAATGAACTGCGATTTTATCAAGCAGAGGAAAAAATAGCAGCATACTCTATTTTTGTGTGGGGTCTGCAGGGATGGCTTCAAGTGAAGTCGATGGAAGCGGTCCGGCCCCACCCGTAATTGACATTGCGGACAGGTTGCTGATTCCGGATCTTCACAGGAAAAATGAGCATTTAAAAAACAAAACAAAACTGTACTGTGCATGTCAGATGACGAGCCGTCAGGTCCATCTGTAGTCCAGATTATGAAGAAAAGTGACACCGCCATCAGCGGTCGGATTCCGCTGCGGGCTCCTGCATGTGGAATCCAACCCGTTCGTGTGCAGGGCAGCCTTTTGTGGTCCTGTTTAAAGTAGCTAAATCTCTTACTTAAAACTTGACAAGTCTCCTTACCGGATCTTCTCCAGTCCCCTGGGTAGCCTCACCGCAAGCTTGCCAGATCTTCTTGTTAGGGAGCATCAATTTTCGGCATTCTTCTTCCAGCAGGTCAGTGTAGGGGACGTCACTAATGACATAACGTTCACTGCCTAGCAAGGAATGCCAATCTATTGCCGAGACTGCGCATGTGTGCTGCCTCGCCATGAGTGTTCATATACTATTGCAGAGAGACCGTGCACACGCACAGTTTCGGTGATAGCTCAGCATTAGCTGCTAGGAAGGAGAATGCTGGCAATGGTCGCTTAGTCACCGGAAGAAGAATCGGCCAGCTAGAGGTGACATGACCTGGGGGACTGCAGGAGACAGAAGATCGGGGAGGAGAAGGTGCAGCAAGAAGACTGTCGGGGAAGAATAGATAAGTAAAGAATTTTTTTTTTTTCTAATGACAAAACCCCTTTAAAAGGAACTTCAAATCTGATCATCCTTCCAAAGCAAAGAATAAAGCAAGACTACATGCTGCCCAAAATAAATCAAATTATCACCTACTACAATTCGTATTTATGTACAAATCAATCACCTACCTGTTGTGGCAATGCAGTCAAACCCCACAAATGCATAAAAGCATGCTGCCGCACCGGACGCAACTCCGCTGAAGCCAAAAGGAGCAAAACCTCCGGAGCCAAACACCTCTGAACTGTAAGCACAGCAAGCAATGGTTAGATAGGGATTTCTCAGCATTACCGAATTGCTATATAAAAGCGTTGCTCAGCTGCTAGTACTGCATAAGTACAAAGCATAAGACCCCTAAGATAATCCAAGTCCCTTGGCATTGAATACTATGCTTTTCAGGTAAATGGGACAACTGTGGAGTCCAAGTAAACATTCTTACCTGTTAGAGACTTCAGATGGCGTGAGATTATAATAACTATTATAATCTTCCTGTGTAAGCCTCCAGTTCTTGATGTCACCTTTGATGAAGCCAGACAGGATGACGAAGGACAATACCAGAAGATTGATAGCAGTGAAGACCTTGTTAACCAGTGCCGACTCGCTTACACCAACAGCCAACAACACTGAAGACAGAAAAATGGTTTTAGGACTAGGAAACATTTTTTTGAAAACAAAAAGGACAGTAAAACCACTAATAATACCTCAAAACTCCACACAGGTGAAGATCGACCAGCCAAGACTGGGTACACTTGTCCCTACAATGCGACCAATGTGCACTCACAATGCAGAAGAAACTACAAGGGCATGGGAGTTGGCATAGTTTTCAAACGGACTGCAGCTAAAAGTTTCATAGTTCTGCCAGCGACATTTAAATGCCCCTATCAGAATTCAGGGTTCCCGAACGGCCACCAACTATGAGATTGTGGGGGAGTGTTTGGTTGCAATAGCAGCAGGGGGTATTCTGAAAGCCCATAGGACTGCTACTGCATATTACCTATCAAGCTACGTCTGTGGCATGGCTTGATCGATTGCCTGTTAGATCGCGGTATTATGTAATGCTATGGTATTATATCATACTGTAGGAGTGATCAAACAATTGCAAGTTTATGTACCCTATGAGGACTAAAAAAAGGAAAAAGTCAGTTTAAAAGTTTTTTTTTTTTATTATTGGAAAAAAAAGGGTAATAAAGCTTTAACCCTTCTATTCCCATATTTATAATAAGGTCTAAACTTATTGGGGGAGCGGTGAGTTGCGGCAGTCAGCAGGGGACAGCGGGGGACTGCGGGGGGGGGGGGGGGGGGGGGGGGGGGAGGGAGAGAGAGATCTTCCCTCCGTTCCTCCCTGCAGCTCCCTGCCCGCCGCCGGCACCCGAACCTTTTCTCTCGAGCGGGCAGGTACTCGCTAAGGGCAATGCTCGCTCATCACTAGTAAAAAGACCTATTAAACGGCACCGGGTTTAGAGCAGCCACCCTGATCCCGGATAGTTATGTGCTGTTCATCATTCCCACTACAGCTTCAGAGGTCTTGTGCACATGAACAGCGGGCGACTGGCTGCAGTGGTCGCATGAATGATGAACACCAGGCGATCCCTGTAGCATCTCTGGGAACAGGGCAGCTGAGCTATACCCGCTGACATTTACTGTTTTTTGGTTTTTTTTTAAGCATGTTCATTGCTCTTAGAATCTTCTATAACACCCCTATAGGACGGTTAGCACGTGAACACGTAATGGACATTTCATGTATAAGTCGCCCATTGAAATGAATGGGGTGCATAAAAAAATGCAGCAAATATGCAATCGCATGCGAAGTCCTGGTTTGTGTGCCAAAATGAAGGAAAAAATCTCAGACAGGACAATAGGACAAAGCTAAACTACACATTTTTGTAACTCATTTAGTAAAAAAACATCTTTGTGCGGCCACAAAAGAATCTCTGATTTTCCTTGCAGGAATGTTCATTCATTCACTCATTTCACTGTATTTGGTCTTTGGGCGGAAAATCAAAAAGCGTATAGAAAACTAAAATTTCATAATTGCATTTTTGTCATAAAGTTGTCCCCACGCACTGCTGACCTGAAATCCGGTACACGAAAAATAGCCTTCATTAGCTTAATGAGGCTGGTAAATTTTCATTAATTTTTGCTGAAGCAGCACAAACAATTTTAATACCAACTAACAATCCATAATCTAAAATGTCAGTGCCACAAATACAAAAAAAAGAGATAAAAACCAGTGAATTACATAGGCGACATTTACACGGGCCCCTTGGCTGCAATAAATACTGCATTTGGAAAACTTTTGCTGCGGTTTACGATGGAGTTGCAGTTGTATTGCAATTGAGGTGCAGCAAAAACATACCGTCACTGCCCTGTGCGATTACAGCTCTGCAGCACTCACAACTAGTTTCCCACATGTTCCATTATGGGGTGTCATGCGTTAAAAGGTAGCCACACAAATTGGATAAATATAGGCCAAGCATGCAGATGTTGGCAGAACCAGTGAACTATCTAATGAGCATGGAGGTAGACAGACTCAACAACAATTGTTAGAGGAAGAAGGATTGTGTCTTTTGGATTTCAATATGCCCAATCCTTTGTTCTCACTGGAGCTACGCCCCCTGTGGGTGTTGTCCGGAACTGGCTTCCTCCTTTCTTCCTAGTGGTAGAGCCGAGTGCGCATGTGTATGTAAGAACGCGATTAACTTGCTCGTCACCAGATATTATAACCCAACATGCCGTGACCATTATATAGTAACAGTCTAAGGCCGGGCTCACACGGACGGATTAGTATTGCAGATTCCACAATCTCCGTCCACATGAACAATCCATGGTAAAACACAAGCATTCAAAGGCATGCCTTTTCGATTTTCTGTTCACACTCACGGATACAAATTGCGTATTCCACAAGCGGAAGAAAAATCGTAGTATGCGCTATTTTGCTACGGAATCTGTCCGAACGGTCTCCATTGATGTCAATGGAGGCATTCCGACCTGCAGCCCATACGCAATTAATATTGCATATGGGCTGTGGATACCCGTGTCATTGCTAAGCAACGGCATGGGAAATACAAACAAACAAAAAAACTGTACTGCGAAAGACCGCCGGCGAGCTGCTGCGGTCATCCACAATACAGTTTAATGAGGCACATATGGTCAACAGCTGGGCTCACAGACGAAATCTGCTGTGGGCCTCTTGCATGCGGAATCCGACCCGGTTGTGAGAGCCCGGCGTCCGCGACTCTACTAGGATCAGTCGGGATTAAAAAAAAAACACACACAGAAACCACAAAAAAACAAAAACGGCTGCCCATTCAGGCACCAGGACTTTCTGAATGATGTGGGGCACAGGAGAAATTCTTACCATAGTAGCAGAGGAGCATTACACAGATTCTGGGCACAGAGTTATAACAGTCACCCTGACACTCTATACTTACAGAAATTGTTCTATGAGAAAAACGTACCCCTCAGTTATAGGATAAGGGATTAGTATCTGATTAGTGGGGGTCTGAATGCTGATCACAAGAAGGGGGTCCCGAGGGTCCCTAAAGGAATACAGCTGTGCACTACCACTGGACTTGTGTCGACAGGACTACCGAGTACATGCTGTAAGCCTGCGGGATGCCAGAATTTACTGGACCAGAGATTAAGTGTCTACTCCCATCAATAATGGATGTATTAAACAGAGCCGACAACAGAACAGACATATTATAGCCATAACATTAGCACCCACCTGTTAGCAGCATAACGAGTAGAAGGGCAAAGAAATCCGGGTATTCTGCAAGGACATTTTCCACTTTGATGTTTATTCTCTCCTTAAAGAAGTTTTTAATGTGATTGCCAATTATATCATCAAAAGTAGAACTCCAAGCCCTCGCTACACTGGCCGTACCTGAGTTGGGGAAAAACAGAAAGGATTAGCAAAAGGAAATTATCCTTATTTCAAACAATTGCGGACAAGGACAACACAACAGTAAGACTCAGGTTTTTATGGTTCTAATTTAACCCTTTAATCCCTTAAAGGGGTTTTCTGGGCGAATACTATTGATCCCTGGGGATCGCCACTTGGAAACCCCGGTGATCAGCTGATCATTTGACCCGCTGTCAGTGCAGCGGGGCCGTCGGCTTCATTCCTGTGGGAGGCGACGGCTTCACTTCACTATTGGTAGCTACAGGAAGGCTTGTTTTTGCAGAGATTATATTACTGGCAGCTTTCTTTAGGTACCAAAACATATTGAATTAGCTGGACAGCAGAAAAAGGAAACGGCAATCCCACTACTGTTTGTATAATTATTTTGATGTGTTTTCAATGCATTTACTGAACGTTTTAAATTACATTCACTTTATAACTGCATATTGATAAGATTACAGCTACACCAAATGTACATTATAAAATTATAGTTTCTGGTTTTTGCCACTGCTGCACAATAAAATCACTTCTAGTTTGCCTTGTGTCGCGGCGGTTCAAGATCGGCAATTTATTGTGCTATCAAAAGCATGTATACTTGTTTCTCCAGGACATGTGGCATTCATCAGCTAGTTTTGCAGTTAAGATTGGTACATTATGATGAAACACGAGCAATGCTCTAGGGCCAAGTAAGGCCGATTTCACTTCTGTGGCGGAACTTTTGGCCAGAGGTTTCATCACAGATGCGGCACAAAATACGGTTTAGAAGCCGGGCAGAAAGCGGTCGGAACCCATTATAGTCGATGGGCCCATCCAGCGCTGTTCAGTTCCGTGAAGCAGAATCCCCAACGCAGATGTGAAACCACCTCATGAATATTTGTAAAGAATGACTAGTCATGATATGCACAAAATTGAGGAGCTTTCCAGTAGACATAATGGGGATCATCAAGCACAGAAAGTTCTCTCATATTTCAATCCAAACTCAGGAAAAAATATAACATTTCTGTATTACGCAGGAGCCCCGCCATCATTTTTCCGCTTCTGGATCCAATAAGATAGTTAGTTGTCTCACAAAACTCCCTGCATTACAAAAGCCAAAAAGTTGAAGTTTTCCAAAAGTTCTGATTAAGACTTTGCAGAATGTCTTACCCCTGAGGAAGCCACATTTCAGGTGGCAATGTGTGAGAGGATTCTTTTCCTCAGGACTTTGGGTATTTGACCCATACCTGCATTTGCATTCTGTTTTTCTGCGGTCATATTGACATCTGTGAGGCCGCTTACAGACTGGTCATGGCTTGTTTTCAAACTTCTGAAATTCAGATCTAGTTGCTTCTTGATCCATGTTGTAGGACTTTCTTGCACCATTTTCCCCTCGTAGGGCTTTGGTATACATTTTTGTATGTTGGTCTATGGTGGGTCGGTCGAATGAATTTCATTTGTCCCATACACATCATTGCAATATATATCTTGCATTCATCATATCTCAATTAAGTTGCGTTTGGGGTAGTTTCTGGACTGCGGATTGTGTCTCTTTGTTTGCATTTAAGGGTGTTTAAAATGAGTTAATCCTTTGATTATTATAATGCCTGCCTGTATCACATCTTGTACCCAAGCTAGAGGTGGTACAACAGGGTACTAGAGCCTCCATGCCTGCCCGTATCACACCTTGTACCCAAGCTAGAGGCGATACAACAGGGTACTAGAGCCTCCATGCCCGCTTGTATCACATCTTGTATCCAATCTAGAGGCGGTACAACAGGGTACTAGAGCCCCCATGCCTGTCCGTATCACATCTTGTATCCAAGCTAGAGGTGGTACAACAGGGTACTAGAGCCTCCATGCCCGGGCATATCACATCTTGTATCCAAGCTACAGGTGGTACAACAGGGTACTAGAGCCTCCATGCCCACCCGTATCACATGCTGTATCCAAGCTAGAGGTAGTACAACAGGGTACTAGAGCCTCCATGCCCGCATCACATGCTGTATCCAAGCTAGAGGTGGTACAACAGAGTACTAGAGCCTTCCTTTAGTTTCAGTTCAGTTTAGGGTTCAGTTTTCTGCAATAAGTTCTCCTTCTGCTGTGATATTGTAATCACTTACTTATAGCAACGTTACAATTACATCAAATTTCATTCCATTTCGACAACTCCTTCTAGGTGCCTGGTTTTCTAGGCTCCGTGTTCCTTTATGCACTGTATTGCTTCAGGATACAAAGTATTATTATACTGGCAACTAAAATTCCGCAATACAATCCAGTGGTTAGATTCCTTCATGACAAGGAAATTGAACACAGATAAAGAGCAGAACTGTGAAATAACCTAAAAATACTTAAGAACTGACAAGCTTTTCAGTAGTCCTACTAGTGTAGGCATGTGGGAAACATACATGCTATATACATGTAGGGGCAGAGGCATAATTTGAGGTTTCAGGGTCCCAGTACAAAGATCTGTAACAGGGCAGCTCTTATTTATGTACCATTTATACTACTGGTGTGTTACAAGGCAGAGGGGCTCCTGGCCCCCTTTGACCTACAGTACGAGTGTAGCAACTACCTCTGCACTGCCCCCATAGCTACACCCCTGTATAAGGATTATGTACAAAGACTTACCTAAAACGTATGAAAGTATTAAGTTCCATCCAGTTGTGAATGCCCAGATCTCTCCAACAGTGACATAGCTATAAAGATAGGCAGAGCCCGTCTTCGGTACCCTTGCCCCAAATTCTGCATAGCATAGCCCAGCCAACACAGAAGAAAGAGCAGCAGCGAGGAAGCAGAGGACAATTGCAGGGCCAGCCTTCTCTTTTGCGACTTCACCAGCAAGAACATAAACTCCAGCGCCTAGTGTGCTACCAACTCCTAATGCAATGAGGTCCAATGTAGTCAGGCAGCGGACAAAGCAAGAGTTTTCACTGCCGCCATCTAGGCATCGCCTGCGGATCAGTTTCTTGCCAAAGGTTGTCAGTCCACCACAAATCATCTTGTCTGCGTGCAACCTTTAAAAAAAAACAAAACAAAGCAATATGTCAAATAAAAAAGTCTGAAACGAGGGCAATGACACCATTCAATGAACATGTTCAATCTGCTGTGCATTTGTATGGTTACATGTAGGCAAGCCAAGCATCTGGGCTTCCAACTGAGGAAGCAAAGCCAAGCGCCAAGTGACTGTTGAGCTGGGAACCTGCGGGTCTACAGAATAGGCAGAACATAAGTAGCTCATTTTAAAAGCATGAGTGATTCGGGTAATAGAGCATGACCGAGAAATCCCCCCCCCCCCCAATACCCCATCATGGCCCCCCAAGGGCCATCAGCAGAATATCCAGTGGCATTTATGGCACTTGCATCTTGTGAAGGGATAAGGCTCATCAGGCCCTTATGACAACCTATCTTCTCCCTCTATTCATAAGACGCGGGGGCTGCACACATGACTTGTATACGGAAGTCAAGGAAAGCGCTAGAAGGTAGCTAGAAATATCTTGTAATGATGGAGAGTACATTTCTTTGATATTAATAAATTCTCCGTAAAGGCTCTGTTCACATCACGTCCGAAAATCCTGGATAAAGTAGCACGGCGTGCTGCGATATTTCGTCCGGAGACTGATGGAAGCCGGATGAACTCGTTTATTGACCCCTCCAGCCCGGACGAATCTGGCTTTTGATTCTATGATAGCACAGGAAAAATGGAAAGCAAAAGCTATTACGAACCCGGCCTGACTTATACGGTATATACTAGAGAGAAAACAAGGTTGCCATTAAAAATCCCCTTTTCTAAAAAGGTGACAATAATAATTACTAACTTCATCCGTCTTCTAGAATACAGATTCTTCGGCTGCTGAAACTGCAGCTCCTTGGAAGAAATGTTCAATTTCTTACTGGATAATGACAACTACGGCAATGGAAGTATTGATGGAGTCTTAGGATCATGGGATATAAATGACATGTCAGGCATTGCTACAGACCTAATCTATATCACTTACAAATAATGACACCGTTCGCCACTAATGTGTCGGGCAGAGATCGATTACAAAAGAAAAAAAAACGAATGTGCCTACGTCACATCAATACTGCAAGTCTGTTGCCACAGCCTGCCATCTAGACAGCAGGTTGTCACACTTTACTTTTTAATCCCATAGCTTTTGCAGACCGGTCAAAAACTAACCCCTTAGTGACCGGGCTTTTTTGCTTTTTTCCCCATTTTTGTTTTTTCCTACTCCCTTTTAAAAAAATCGTAACTCCTTTAGTTATCCATAAACATTGCTGTATGAGGGCTTGTTTTTTGCAGGACGAGTTGTATTTTTCAATAGCACTATTTATTGTACCATATAATGTACTGAAAAACTTTTTAAAAATTCTAAGCGGAGAGAAATGGAAAAAAAAACGACATTCCACCATCTTTCGGTGCATTCTGTTTCTACGACGCACAAACTGCAACAAAAACGACCTGATATTTTTATTCTATGGGTCAGTACGATTACTACGATACCAAACTTATATAGTATTGTTTTTGCTGTACTACTTGTATTTTTTTTTAAAGATATTACATTTTTTTCAATTATTTTCTGCGGTCATTTTGTGCGCGCGATAACTTTTATTTTTCCGTCGACGTAGTTGAGCAAGGGCTCATTTTTTGCGGGATGTCCTGTAGTTTCCGATAGTATCAAGTTGGAATACATACGACTTTTTGATCGCTTTTTATTGCGTTTTTTTCTGGAAGACAGGGTAACTAAAAAAATGCATTTCTGGCATTCTTTATTTTTTTTTTGGACGACGTTCACCGTGCAGAAAAAATAATGTACTACTTTGATAGATCGGACTTTTACGGACGCGGCGATATCAAATACATATTTTTATTTTATAATTCAGATTTTTTAATAATAGATATGGCAAAAGTGCGGTGATTTAAACTTTTATAACTTTTTTTTTTTTACAATTTAAAAAAACTTTATTGATCTTTTTTTTTTACTTTACTTTGAAGTCCCCCTGGGGGACTTAACATGCGATGCTTTGATCGCTCCTGCAGTATGACGTAATGCTATAGCATTACGTCATACTGCTTTTTTACAGGCAGTCTTTCAAGCCACCCTGTGTGGATGGTTTGATAGGCAGTCTGCTAAGGCAGCCCTGGGGCCATTCATTAGGCCCCGGCTGCCATGACACCTGCACTGATCCCCCGATCTCACCGCGGGGGGGGGCTGTGCGGGACCCCCAAACAGCATTCGGGGGATTTAAATGCCGCTGTCAGAATTGACAGCGGCGTTTAAAGGGTTAATAGCCGCGATCGGCCGAACGGCCGAGCGCGGCTATTGCCCGCGGGTGTCAGCTGTAAACAAACAGCTGACGCCCGCGCTGTATGGAGGGAGATAGCGGCGCTACCTCCCTCCATACACGTCCTGCAGCTGCAGGACGTAAAAACACTATGGCCCGGTCGTTAAGGGGTAAAAAACGCAATGCACCAAAAACGCAAGTTGTGTTGCTTTTTTAACATTAGAAAGTCCCATTGACAATCACGTTAACAAAAAAAAAACGCAGCGTTACAAAAACGCAAGTTTGTAGGAGCCTTTAAACTAACAAAACTTAGAGATCTAGTAAGACGACTTGAAGCTTGTTAGATTTATTGTGTGGAGACTTAAGGTTTGCCTTAAACAGGGTTTTATGAGATTTTGATATTGATGGTCTATCCTTAATATCAGATTGGCAGGGAGGGACTTTTGTCACCCCCTAATTAGCAAATTGAAGGGGCCTTGGCAGTTCAACAAGCCCCACATCCTCATCACTGTTTTAATTTAAAAAAAAAATCTTGCTATTTCTATAGCACTAAGTGTTATCTCCGTAGAGCTTTCAGGTAATTACCCACCCACCCACCAAGCTGGGTACTCATTTTACCGACCTCGGAAGGATGGAAGGCTGAGTCAACCTTCAGCCGGCTACCTGAACCAAGCGGGGATTGAACTTGCAACCTTCAGGTCGTGAGCGAGAGCTTACACTTTGCACCACGCATTTTGTAGTGGCTGGGACCTGTTCAAGTGAATGGGACTGTGCTGCGATACCAGGCACTGCTGAAAACATGAAGCTGGTGAATAATGCATGGGGCACAACGCGTGCCAGAGTCACACAATCCCATCAGTACACTGATCAGAGAGGGTGAAAGGAAGAGTGTATTTTGAGGCTTTTTTTACAGTCATTGTATAGAACTATGAGCGTAAATTAATATCCATTATTATCCACATTGGACTTTTTCTTTTGGCTTATTTTTAAGGTTTTTTTTTTTGATCTGCCAGTTAATGGACAATATGCTCAGACTAATTCCCTTAAAGGAGATGTCCCGCGCCGAAACAGGTTTTTTTTTTTTAAACCCCCCCCCCCCCCCCCGTTCGGCGCGAGACAACCCCGATGCAGGGGTTAAAAAAACCACCCGCACAGCGCTTACCTGAATCCCGGCGGTCCGGCGTCTTCATACTCACCTGCTGAAGATGGCCGCCGGGATCCTCCGTCTTCGTGGACCGCAGCTCTTCTGTGCGGTCCACTGCCGATTCCAGCCTCCTGATTGGCTGGAATCGGCACGTGACGGGGCGGAGCTACACGGAGCCGCTCTCTGGCACGAGCGGCTCCATAGAAGACTGCTGAAGACCCGGACTGCGCAAGCGCGGCTAATTTGGCCATCGGAGGGCGAAAATTAGTCGGCACCATGGAGACGAGGACGCCAGCAACGGAGCAGGTAAGTATAAAACTTTTTATAACTTCTGTATGGCTCATAATTAATGCACAATGTACATTACAAAGTGCATTATTATGGCCATACAGAAGTGTATAGACCCACTTGCTGCCTCGGGACATCTCCTTTAATAGACGAGGGATGCCATGCTCCAGTTATATTGGCATCCGGACCGTTATATTTTACAGTTCAGTAAAGGAAATATGCCTAACTGGAGATCAAAAATGCCCCCTTAGTAGCAATAGATTAGGAATGGAAAGCACTGCATAGTCGCATGGCAAGTGATCTATATTTCTAGTGCACCGAATAGTTCACAAGATGTACATGTACATCTGTATTTTCCATCTGGAAACCCTTAGCATTAGACTCACACGGTCTTATGCCCTTTCATACTGGTGCAATGTGGCGTGTGATGGGGTGTGCAGGGAGAAGAGACACATAATGCCTACATAGTTCTTACTGAAACTTAAAAGGCAACAGTAACAAGTGGTCGCTGTCTGTCGGAAACACTGTGGCAATCGGCACTACTCCTTGTCTAGCAGTCTTGCTTCTCAGACATCACTCATCTGGCAGAACCTGAGCTACACTAGAGGGAGCTCTCTCCACTATGCCAGCTACGCCTGCTCACCCGTCCTCCACGTTTCATGCCACACACTGCTCAGCCACACTAGAGTCATTCACATACTGCATGGAAACCCATTACATAAGGTCCCATATACATACAAGTCACATCTGCAACTTCACATGTCTTGTTTACCCATCACCATATTTTGTGGTCATTTATTAAAAAAGGGGCTGTACCAAGATTATAAATATTGTCCACAGGTTAGGATATAACTACCTAACTGGTGGGGTTTCACCGTTTAGACCCCCAAAAATCTTGAGAACAGGGGTGCTATGTCCCTCTTCCTCCTCACTGCAACCCCCACAGTGAGGAGACGACTTATTGAGCGTGACCTACCCTCCATTCAAAGTTCAAGAGGGGCCTGGACAGCTTTCTGGAGCGATACAATGTTATATGTTCCAATCACCGATAACTTCAGAAGGCTCGGTGAGCCGGGGATTATTTTGATTGCCAGATTGGAGTCAGGAAGGAATTATTTTCCTTAAATAGGGAAAATTGGCTTCTACCTCATTGTTTTGGTTTATTTTGCCTTCCTCTGGATCAACGCTGGGGGTAATAGGCTGAGCTGGATAGACAAATGGCTTTTTTTGGCCTCACAGACTATGGTAATCTTTGTTGTTCAGGTGATGAATGAAGGCTGAACAATATTAAGGGGTTTATCTGTCCATACAAGCAGACCCTTACATTAGGTACAGCAATTTTTCTGATCTTATTCCCATTACACTTTTCTAAAGATTAAAAAAAAAAAAAAAAAAAAAAAAAACACCTGAAAGAAAAATAACACTATAAGCACAAAATTAGAACCGCCACCAGAGCTGCCCGTAAAAAGCCTGAGATCTATGGCGCTCTGTGTGCGGCGGAGAAAATAAAAGGAAGCTCCCATTTAAAATGCTGAATTAATTGGAGTGAAAATATTCTCATTTCAAATTACAAAGAAAAGCAGCTTTGGCCACGATAGCGATCCCACTTCTGGAAGTGGAAGCAGCGCACGGTAATAAGGAAGCGCAGACATGAATTAAAAAAAAAAGTCAAAAGCAGGCCACCGCTCTCGTCTGAGTATCCAAGGCAACCGGATCAAAGGAACAAGACATGATGGGCATCACACCGATGTCCCTGGTCTACTGCCCTACAGTGACAAGCTGCAGAAATCCCAAGAACCTACCAAGACAAGTAGCCACCAGATTCACGGACCAATGAAGTCTAAGTGAGCGCATCAGTAGACTACTTCACGGAGACGAGGGAGGCACACGTAAAAGTCACGGAGAACTCCGAGGTCCAGAAAGAGAACCCAAAAAATAAAATTTCATGGCTGGATCAGCCTCCTCCTGATGACAATGATGAATGCTGCCATACTTGAAGCAGAAGTCTATTAGAAGCTTATAAGGGTATTTTCACACTCATCATTTTTGCATCTGATTTTTGGACCGAAAACTGGAAGAAAATAGAAAACATTCATCTCAATGACTTTTTATTTTGATGAACAGTTCGGTTACAACTGTGCATCGAGCTCCCGCCCCCTCTCCAGCCCTCGCCACTGTTTGCAATGGGTGGGGCAGGACAGGGTCGGAGATAAGTTCCACCCCCTCCCATTGGAAATAGTGGCAAGGGCCGGAGAGAGGGCGGAAGCTTATTGCACTGCTCCAAGCCCGTCCCGCCTCCTCCCCATGCAGAGAGGGACAGCGTATATCAGCCGGGCATGAAAACCCAGCCGATATACGGATGTCTGAATAAGCCCTTAGTGCGATTGTCATACGAAAATCACTCATTCAAGTCAATGCAATTGCATGATGTGAGCGTGATCCGTTTTTAAACACCTGTAATGATGGGGACCATAACAAAAAAAAGAGTAAGAACCAGGGAGTCAAGTACATTTATGCATGTTTTAAAAACTGCAAAAAGGCCTTTAAAAAAAAAAAAAAAAAAAGGACAAAATTAAATAGTTCATGTATACAGCCTTAAACTTAGGTGAAAATTAATAATTTTTGAAGATTTGAGAGCCACAAATCAATACCGTCTGCACTCTTTGTCCCTGTGAGATGAGGGTTTCTTTGACATGGGTTCGGTTGTCATTGTCAACAGGCCAAAATGTTGAGGGATCCTGTTTAGAGATGAGCGAGCATACTCGCTAAGGGCAATTGCTCGAGCGAGCATTGCCCTTAGCGAGTACCTGCCCGCTCGAGAGAAAAGGTTCGGGTGCCGGCGCGGGTGAGAGGTGAGTTGCGGCAGTGAGCAGGGGGGGGGGGGGGGTTGGGGGGGGGGGGGGAAGAGAGGGAGAGAGAGAGATCTCCCCTCCGTTCCTCCCCGCTCTCCCCCGCCGCCAGCAGCCGAACCTTTTCTCTCGAGCGGGCAGGTACTCGCTAAGGTCAATGCTCGCTCGAGTAATTGCCCTTAGCGAGTATACTCACTCATCACTAATCCTGTTGCATCCATTTGTATTGCAGTATATAGTCAATTGTATGGCATCACAAAGTAGTGTGAAGCTAGCCCTAGAGTACAGTAAAATCGATGAAAGCAGTGCAGCAATTATCTTTAAATATTTTAACCTGCAGGGGGGGCATGTGGTCGCCTCAGGCAATTCTCCCAACAGGGGTTTCTTCCTCTAACTTTCAATATTTTCTAGCTGGATCTGCCATGGGGGCTCTGCAGCTGGCTGGTTGTTATTAGGACAGTGTGGCCGATGTCCCCGCATCTCTTAAAGAGTGTGGGAGGGAGTAACTTTTTTTTTTTTGAGAATTAGCGCCAATCTTGTACATAGGATCGGCTATGTCTGGTATTGCAACTCATCCCCACTCAAGTGAACAGGACTGAGTGGAAATGTGTGTGAAGGCAGGCGAGCGTGAAAAGGAGAAAGAAAGAGAAAAAGAAACAAAACATTCCTTTTCTTCAAGCCATCCGGCTAGATTTACTCAGTAGACATTACATGGCCGCTATACAATACAAACTGATCAGTCAGCTGAATGAATACAGCCTGGGGTTAACCAGGTGGAATAGATTTGATTAAGGAGGGATTCATTCCTGTTTGTCTTGAATAGTTCAGGGATTCTGAGCTTTTCTAATTCCTCATTCCCTTCACTTGAAGACGACAGAATGTCCCGGAGTAGCGAGGCGTATGACAGCGGAGGATAAACCTGCCAGTCATCTCAAGGGGTCAAACTCTACGGTCAACTTATAAAGGCAGCACCTTGACTCTTCGGAAAATGATGGACACGAAGAAAGAAGACCACTTGACGTTGAGCAATGTTAGTCATGGAGACGATATAACGGTGTTCTCCTTACCAACACGTCCGAAATAGTTTACAGACATCTTGATAAAAGGAAAGCTGCCTTTAAAAAGGCACATAAAAAGCTGCTCTGAAAGCTGGAATTAGAAACTTACAAAAACTGCATATGCAAAAAGACAACCAGGTGCCGCCCCCCGTTGTGCAATATCCGTATACGTTAGGATTTCTTTACGTAGATATGACACCGCCACCCACGCCCATCTCCACAACAATCTCTTCTCACAGCCTGGCATGAGGAATGGCACGCTATCCCTGCCCAAACTTACAGAGAACTTGTGGAAAGTATGCCTCGTCGTGCTGCCGCTGTAATACAAGCAAAAGGAGGGCCGACACGGTACTACTGTGTTTCCCCGAAAATAAGACAGTGTCTTACATTAATTTTGTTCAAAAAGGTTTAACTTTTTTACATGTATAGCTGCCTGGACACTATTTAAATTGACTTTAAATTAACTGTTAGCAGGGCTTAATTTTGGAGTAGGGCTTATATTTCAAGCATCCTCAAAAAGCCTGAAAAATCATTTTGCATCCTCAAATTCTGGAAAATCGTGCTATGTCTTATTTTAAGGGTATGTCTTATTTTCAGGGAAACGGGGTAAATAGAATAAAGCGCTTTTTCAGAAAAACATGGTGTCCAAATACTTTTGTCCATATAGTGTATGTGCCGACTGTTTTCTAAGGGCAGCAAGTAATAGATCTTCTAGAGCAGGGGTCCCCAACTCCAGTCCTCAGGGACCACCAACAGGTCATGTTTTTAGGATATCACATAGTAAGAACACCTTTGGCAATGTCTGAGGCACTGACAATATTCATATCACCTGTGCAATACTGGGAAAATCTTGAAAACATGACCTGTTGGCGGTCCTTGAGGACTGGAGTTGGGGAACACTATCCTATAGAGCTTAAAACTCCCCTGATTCACTCCACAGACTCATATAGGATGCAGCTTCACCCTGCCTCCTGCTTGTGATAGCTTTCCCCTTATCACATCTTCCAAGCAGAAGGCAGGGAGAGCAGTGTGAAGCTGCCCCTCATAGGACACACAGGAGATATAGCGCACAAATATTGTATAGACATTAGTGAGAGCCAGGGGAGTTGCATAGCTCTGGAGTTGATCTGTCATGTAAGCAGTCCCCACCGATCACTGTCAATGGTTGACATTGGACCAGCAATCAAATCCGACATCACCCATTGACAGAAACCTGTGGAGACCACTTACTTGACAAATTGATATTGCCCAAGATGGACCCAAGAAGAGCCTGTTCAAATAAAGGAGAGAATGATATGGGGGGGGAGGGGGGGGGGGAATAGAAGTAGCAAGACCATGGCTGAGCCACTTCTCCAACTATGTGATGCATATTGTACATAGTATGCACCGCTAGTCCAAGACCCTACATGCTCCTCAAAGCAGGTGTAGGGTCTTCGACTAATGATGCATACTGATACATAGTGTATATGGTGAAGCCATCCTTGTTTCTCCAGACCAGGAGGGCTATTTTAATGTTCATTTTCTCATGCATCTATGCTAGGAAACCAGTAAATTGTCCAACATAGACAAGCCTATAGATGATACATCTGTGTTATATAACACGCTCTACACTTTATATACACACAATTTGAAGAACTGCCACTAAGGAAATCATCCAAAGAGTTCCCTTCCATTTAGAAATTGCTGGCTTCGCCTGACCTAAATGTAGGACGGCTATCAATTTCATGCTTCAATTTACCTCTGCAAATACATTTCATGAAGATGAAGTCTCATGGTGAGGGATTGCTGCACTCCGGAGCCGCAACACATCCAGCTGTCAACATTCACAAAAATGATCACTTACAAGCTGCTCGATGGGGCTTGGCTGACAAAAATGATTAAAAAGACACAATCGTCCAGGTGCAGCGTGATAAAAAGAAGGGGAAAAAAAAGGCTCCGGCAGGAAGTTCTCATCCGTTTCACTGTTTCACTTCATTTATAGAGCAAGTGTTTAGGACACAGATGAATGACACATGCACAGGGTAATTACCGATGTATGACACTATGTATCAAGGGCACCTGCACTGGTTACATCACAGGGTTTGTACGTCCGTTTGGTCTGTCCCTTGCGTCACGGCGCGGGCTACAGGAGTCGCAGATGTTGGGAGATTTATTATTTGTCAATGTCAACAACACTAATTATATTCGGATATATGCTGGGCAGCTTCTGGTTAAACAGGATAAAAGGGGGCAGCGCGCAGGAAGCAGGCCGTACGCAACGGTGGCTGGAAAAAATGAACTCATCCATCTTGATAACGTTGTGTTAATATAACCAGTCGAACGGGAAACAACACACACAGTCCACGTCAGCCAACACTACCGAGAAGGTTCTTAAAAGCACAGACTTTAAAGGCTAATGGATACTTTTGCAAGTTTATTTATTTTTTAGCAGTAGGACATAAAGTATCTATTTTATATATTCTCAAAAGTTTCTTTGTTTTAGATTCTATTGTAAACTACAGCTCTTCTGCTGACTTGTTGGGTCTCACAGGATAAAGATGGCAAACTAAACCCTTGTAGTCTGCTTCTGCACTCGCATAAGGCCCATTTACACGCAAAAAAATATTTCAAACAATTGAAAGATTTACAGTTTTAGAGCTCGTTTCGCATAAAGTGTTAATGGACACTAATGTCCATTAACACTTTATCAGCTTTATTTGTGAGTAAAAGGGCCTCAAGGAGGTGTTTGCAGAACACATTGTTCTTGCATGGGCTGTCGGCAGAATACAATGTAATCTACGACTCACGTGCCGAACACAGCGTGCGGTCCCTGTTATTTACTCTCCGGTTAAAAGATGGATTTTAAGCTCAGCTTAAAATCATTGTGCACCCGTGGAAGTTCTTGCTACATGGCTGGTTATCAGAGCAGAGAGCGCCTGCTGAAATGCTCTCTTACAGGATTTATAGTCCAGAGCTGCACCAATCCGTCTGAACCATAAATCGTCAGAGAGCAGTACGGCTGCCTGCGGGGACTGGCGGCTCTCAAAGGTCTCCAATAACACAAGCAAAGGCATAACATTACTAGAACTTGTTCCCAGAGTCAAATCTGTATTACTGGTAGATCACACTGGGGTGGGAAGCATATTTAGTAGGTTACTCCCTTGTAAGCCTCCAACACACTTGCAGCATTTTATGAACTGCGACCAAAACGCATGGGTGCAACTTGCATCGGACACCTGATATACGGACGGCCCGCAGTTGTCATGCATTTGCATGTCCCAATTCTTGTCCGTGATATGGATAAGAATAGGACATCCGATGAGTTTTCTCTCGTGGACCATTAGTGTGCATGACAAAGGGACTGTCCAAGTTAAGGAAACCCCCTGTCACTGGGTCCCCCATTTATTAAAACAAACCAGTGGTTACTCACCTCTTTCCGCACCGCCGGCTCCGGTCTCTGCTATCTCTTTATACAGGCTGCTGTGGACATCCTATAAACCTGCTGCAGCTTGTTTGAATGTAAAGTGACATCAGAGGGAGTCCAGAGTCGGACGAGAAGGGAGAGGCGAGTAAGTCCGGTTTCTCATGGGCAAGCCGGAAGCCGTGCAGGCGACAAGGCAGCCAGCCAGGTCCCAGGGCTGTCATGGTAGAATGCCTATCAAGCCATGCCCATGGGGTGGCTTTATAGACTGCCTGCCTGATAGCCATATGACGTAATGCAAAGGCATCACAGGTTGTTGTCGCCTATGGGGACTAAAAATAATTTAAAAAAATAAGAATAAGATCAATAAAGTTTTACTAATTAAAAAAAAAAGTAATTAGCGTTCAACCCTCCTTCACCAGATTTACAATAAAAGATTCTAAATCATAAAACAAAAATACATATTTGGTATCGCTGCGTCCGTAAAAGTCTGATCTATCAAAGTAAAGCATTATTTACCCCGAATGATAAACATTGCCCGGAAAAAATAGACAAACACCAGAAATGTGCTTTTTTGGTCACCGTCACCAAGTAAAAAATGCAACAGAAAGCGATCAAAAAGTTGTATGTATTTCAAAATGGTACCAACGCAAATTACTGGACATCCTGCAAAAACGAGCCATCGGACAACTATGTCAACAGATAAATAAAAAAAGTTATTGCGCGCAGAAAATGGCGGCAGAGATTTAAAATAATTAAATGCCTTAGAAAAAAGCTAAAAGTAGTACAGAAAAGAAAAGAAAACTATGTAAGTTTGGTGTCGTAGTAATCGTACAGACCCAGAGAATAAAGTTATGTTATTTTGTAGCCCTTTGTGCGCGGTGGAAACAAGACGCAACAAAAGATGTTGAAATTTAATTTTTTCCCCCCATTTTTCTCTACTTAGAATTTTTTACAAGTTTTTCAGTACATTATAGGGTACATTAAGGCCAAATGCACACAAGCGGAAATTCCACGGCGGGATTTCCGGCAGAATTTCCGCCTGTGTCCGTTGCCATACGATTGCATTAGATCATGCAATCCTATGCAGACAGCCGCGATTTGACCGCGGTAAACAAATCGCGGCATGCCCTATTTCTGTGTGAGTCTCGCAGAGGCCGCTGGGCGGCAGCTGGCACATAGCAGAGCGGGGACACGCAGTGGTCACTGCAGGGGCACAGCACACATCCCACTGCGAGAATTCTTGCAGCGGGATCCGACCCGGCAGTCTGCAGGCGGCCTAAATAGTACTACTGCAAAAAAATAAAACAAGCCCTTAAACAGTGACGTTGATAAATAAAGGAGTTACGATTTCCCCCCCCCCCCCCGCTTCGGGGTGGGGGGGTGGGGGGGTGGGGGGGAACAAAAATGGGGTAAAAAAAAGAGGACCGGCTATTAAGGGGTTAAAGGGGACCCAGAGACGGGGGTTTTCCTTAACTCTGACCACCCCTTTAACATACATAATATAAAGCGTTTCGCGACCAAGATGGAAGACCCGAGCGTAGACACAAAATACGCCGCCGCTCGGAAAAGACGCGATCCTGTCGATCTACTGTAAGAGAATGGCCATGTAACAGTCCTTTACACATCAGATTATGACCTGCAGGTGAATATATAATGTCATTTACCATCTATGGGGAAGACTTTATGGGAAAACCGTCTTAAGAAATAGTGCAAGAAACAGCAATCTAGAAGGACTGCAGCAATAGTGGGACTCAGTCCAGCGCCATCACGTCCCCCAGTGATGGGTGCGCCCTACAATTACGGGGACGCCGCCACGAGGCGAGGAGGCACTTCCTTCTCAGAAGTTTCTGAAGTGCGCCGAGGAAGCGGACGAGCCGGACCCGGGTACTGTCTCCTGTACACGGGGGACCCTGCGAGCAGCCGCCACTCACCTGTATGCTCCCGCACCGGCAGCTCCGTCCTCTCGCCGCGGGTTTCGCGCTCAGCTCTGACAGCAGCCGCCCGCCAGCCGTCTGTGAGAAGACTCTCCGTGACGTGCGAGCCGGGAGGAGTTCCG
Organism: Eleutherodactylus coqui; assembly: GCF_035609145.1. Lineage (NCBI taxonomy): Eukaryota > Metazoa > Chordata > Amphibia > Anura > Eleutherodactylidae > Eleutherodactylus > Eleutherodactylus coqui. The sequence continues at coordinate 42,602,031 of NC_089846.1, read as the reverse complement.
CTCTGGAGGATGGCCGACGGCTTCCCGCGGGCTGCAGCTGTCTGCGCGGTTTTGATTTTTTTTCTTTGAACACGCTTTTCTCAATGAGTAGTTTTTTTCGCTTTCCCTTTTTTTCCTAAACAGTGAGATGCCCGTACACATGTAGCAGAGCCGAATAATAGGTGTTTGCACTGCGCAGGGCTCCTGCACCCCGGAATCCGCAGCAAATACTACCCATAGCCTCTCATGGAGAACTGCTGCTTCATGCACACAAGCGGAAATCAACTGCGATTACCGCTCGCAGTAGAGAAAAAAAATCGCAGCATGCTCCATTTCTGTGCGGTTTATGCCAGGACAGCTTCCATTGAAGTCAATGAGAGCCGTCCGCCCCGCTGCCCTTCTGCAATCATAATTGCAGAAAGACAGCGGGATCTGCGTCATCGACCAGCGACGGCGCAGCATAATCTGTACTGCGCAAGTGTGACGGCCGGCGCTTCTGTAGTACAGATTATGAAGAATCCGGACAGGTGGCAGGGTCACCGGCCGGGCACAGGGTCGGATCCAGGGGGCCTAATATGCTATGCTAAAACCCTATTGATTTACATTGGGCCATTCAGATAAGGTGACCAGACATCCAAATTTAGGCTGGACAGTCCCACTTTGGTCCCGTGTCCCGCTTTCCGCCAGGACCCAAGCGGGACAGCCATTTGTCCCGCTTTTGGGACATCTGGTAACCAATACAGTAATTACCAGCCAGGGTACTACAGCTCCCCAGCTGGTAATCACTTTACAGGGCTGTGGCCAGATGCACACGCCGATAGCACCGCTGAGGCCACTGTGGGGGGGGACGCCACCGCCGAGGCCGCTGGGGGGGGGGGACGCGCGCCACTGCTACTACCGGGGCCGCTGTGGGGGGGGGGGGACACCACTGCTACTACCGGGGCCGCTGTGGGGGGGGGGGGGGGACACCACTGCTACTACCGGGGCCGCTGTGGGGGGGGGGGGGGACACCACTGCTACTACCGGGGCCGCTGTGGGGGGGGGGGGACACCACTGCTACTACCGGGGCCGCTGTGGGGGGGGGGGGACACCACTGCTACTACCGGGGCCGCTGTGGGGGGGGGGACACCACTGCTACTACCGGGGCCGCTGTGGGGGGGGGGGGACACCACTGCTACTACCGGGGCCGCTGTGGGGGGGGGACACCACTACTACCGGGGCCGCTGTGGGGGGGGGGGGGACACCACTGCTACTACCGGGGCCGCTGTGGGGGGGGGGGACACCACTGCTACTACCGGGGCCGCTGTGGGGGGGGGGACACCACTGCTACTACCGGGGCCGCTGTGGGGGGGGGACACCACTACTACCGGGGCCGCTGTGGGGGGGACACCACTACTACCGGGGCCGCTGTGGGGGGGACACCACTACTACCGGGGCCGCTGTGGGGGGGGACACCACTACTACCGGGGCCGCTGTGGGGGGGGACACCACTACTACCGGGGCCGCTGTGGGGGGGGACACCACTACTACCGGGGCCGCTGTGGGGGACACACCACTACTACCGGGGCCGCTGTGGGGGGGACACACCACTACTACCGGGGCCGCTGTGGGGGGGGGACACCACTACTACCGGGGCCGCTGTGGGGGGGGGGGGACACCACTACTACCGGGGCCGCTGTGGGGGGGACACACCACTACTACCGGGGCCGCTGTGGGGGGGACACCACTACTACCGGGGCCGCTGTGGGGGGGGGGACACCACTACTACCGGGGCCGCTGTGGGGGGGGACACCACTACTACCGGGGCCGCTGTGGGGGGACACTTACTACTGAGGTCAATATAGGAGACATTATTACTACTGGGGCCACTGTGTGGGACACTATTACTACTGGAGCCGATTTAGGGCAGTATACATCAAGCTGACTTAGGGAATTGTTTACAAATGGTGGAAATGCTGTGTAATGTCCATAGCAGAAATGTCCATCAAAAAAAAAAAAAAAAGCACAGTATGAAGTCAGCTGCGCAGCTGATTTTCAGTCAAAATGCGCACCAATGGTACAGATTTTGACTTTTTTGGATGCACGAGTGCTGTGGAATTTGTTCTGTCTTTTTTGAAATGGGCCTATACATTTTATAACAACAGAGGTAAAATCATACGTTGTGATAAGCCCCGCCCCTGACCACACCCCTGTGTCCTGCTCTGACCCCAGGGAAATCTGGTTACCTTTAATTCAGACCTGCGGTTTTCACCCATGTAAAACGAAGAAGAAAAAATAAACAAATCGCAGCATGGCCTGTTTTGGTCACCGCATAGACAATCTGCAGTAAAACACAGGCATTAAAAACGCACTTTCGATTTTTCCTTCACACTCGCAGATACGCAGACCCGGCAGTACGGGGTGAGAAAGCACTCACTTGTCACTTTATTTCAGCTTACTGAAACAAAGCAACTAGAAAAACTTTTTGCAGAATACAAACAAGCAGTCCTTCATTTGTGAAACAATTCACACCTTGACCTATTCTGGTTTGCTTTCACGGACAAGGATCCCCTGTCCATATTTAATACTAAGGCACAGAGGATGCCCCTGTGGCTCTTTTTTTCGGTGATCATTGCTAAGCAATTCTAGAAAAACAATTAGTCCCCCTTCAGCTTTTTTTCCTCGGGCGCATTTGAAAAAGAAACAAAAAAAACATACAATGCATATGGATATCACACAAACCTATACACATTAAAATCAGACCATTTTTAAACACCCCCAAATTGGACATGCCTGTCTGAAAAATTGATGCTGCATTCTGGTTTATTTGCACTAGTTTTTACAAATTTCCCCTACTGCACCGTGTTCATCACTGCAGATAACTGGATGAAGCTCATTAGCATCCATTGCCATAACCTTAGGGAACCTGTCAGTCCCTGTTTATAAGATGCTTGCCCAACACTTGACAGCTTTCTTCCTATTAGAATATAGGCAGAGCAGCAGTCGCAAGCAACCAAAGTCAGGTTATGCAGGTAAGCACAGAACTGCACAGCCTCAGAATACGGCCATCAATAGTTGATCACCTGCTGATCAGTTGTTCGCCATGCCACTGAGTTCAATGGGAACAGTGCCTGCAATACCAACCCACACCGCAGCAAGTTGTACGAACCAGTCTGATAAAACAGATCCACACGGCTCCTCATCGCCTAGAACAAAGTGGCAACAGAGTAATCAGCAAAAAAACAACCAGATGAACGGCACTATCAGTCACTTGTACCATGTTACTATGAAGGAATGTGATTTTTGGTGTAGAATTTTCCATGTCTTGCGGTACATCTAGTGAATATGAGCAAGTAAATGATTAAGACTACAGCATGCTCAGTGCACAGTTTGCCAGACATCCACACTGTACTCCACGCAGTGTATGAATGATGACCTGATGACACCAGTGTGAAGGTTGCATCATGCTCGGCTCCATTTCCTCCACAGCTCGTTGCATCAGATCTCAAGGAATCATTTCGTCTGAGAACTATGCAAACTATTTTTACAGCTCTGAGACAGATTTCTACATGCAACTTAAACTGTAAGATATTACCACATCAAACTACTGCAGTAACTACAAGAAAAAGTTAGACTGGAGACAAAGTAACTTTTTGCATTACAAGTATACCGTGTTTCCCTGAAAATAAGACAGTGTCACATTAATTTTTGTTCAAAAAGGTTTAACTTTTTTACATGTATAGCTGCCTGGACACTATTTAAATTGACTTTTTTTTTATTAACTGTTAGTAGGGCTTAATTTTGGAGTAGGGCTTATATTTCAAGCATCCTCAAAAAGCCTGAAAAATCATTTTGCATCCTCAAAAATTCTGGAAAATCATGCTATGTCTTATTTTCAGGGAAACAGGGTAGAAGTCGCTTTGTATGACTTTCCATCACTTCTGAAAGGTTGTGTTACAAAGCAAAGAAAATTTCACACTATAGAAGGAAAAAAAACAGCTGGGAAATAAGACTGAGGCGCAATGTCCACAGTCGGATTTGATTTGCGGCACCCGCACGGGAGAGCCGCAACTGACGGATGACGTTGAGATTTGAAATTGCCTTTTAATATAGTAATTTTCATATATTCTATGTTACGTCCAGTTTGTCATGCGAACACACAGTGCCGCTACGACCAATTGTCACAGACGGCTGTTTATGGGTCCGACAGGGTTGTGATCCAATCAATATATAATCAAATATAAATATGTGAAATTAAAGGGATTTTCTGAGTATACTGGTGGCAGTGGGGGTCGCAGAGTACATAAAAATAAAAAATATTCAGTACTCACCTGCCATTGCTGATGCTCCCCCACTGCGCTGCAGCAATCATGTGCGTTGTTTACAGAGGTGACCCCTGCAGCTAGTAGAAAGCCTGACGGGGACATCACTGATGACGTCCCGTAAACCTGCCTGAGGCTTCTACATTAGGAGCCCACGTGACAGGTTAAAGGGATGTTAGCAGGCCTCCTAGCCGGTGACGTCACCTGTCAAATACCACAGCGGAAGGAACTCCTGCTCGTGCTGTATATATTTAGGTCATAGACAGTAACAGGGTTAAAGGGTACCCGTCCATAAACAAAGTTTTGGTGCTCATAACTTATCCAGCTCACCTGTGGAATTCAGGATGTGGACAGTACAGCGGACTCATCTCTAAGTACACATACATTGTTCTCTATGGGATTGTGTGCACAAAGCCTGCAGTAATGAACCTGCCGTACCGTCCGCACACTGACTGCTAAGGGCGCTGTCTCATGAGTGGAATATTTTCCCAATATGCACAGCTTAATCTGCCGCTGCGGAATTCCACTTCATAACCTGCAGGTTTGTTGGTATTGGTACCAGAGCCAAGCCATTTTCAATTCCGCAACAAAATCTGCACAAAACAATGCATTTTCCATGTGTTGCCATAAGTATTGTGGAAATGTGAGTACAAATGCAGTCATGCAGCAGTGAATGATTATGGCCGCCTGTACACGAACAGATTTTTGCTGCGGAATACGCAGGCGGGCATCGGCACCGTGGATCTGCAGCAAATACCGTCCATAGCATGCCATGGAAAATCGATATTCCTGCACACTATTTTTATGCGGCTTCTAAACAGATGGCTTCCACTGAAGTCAAATGGAAGCTGCCCACAATTAACATTGCGCGCAAGTCACTGATTGCGCAGAGACGGCGTGGGGGAAAAAAAAATGTTAAAAAAAAATCTGTCCTGTGCATGTCTGACGGCAGCTCACTGCGACCATCCACAGTACAGATGAAGAGGAAAAGAGACAGGAAGCACGTCCATTGGCTGCTGTCAGGGTCGGATTCTGCTGCAGGCTGCAGCATGCAGTATCTGGCTCTGCCATGTGCAGGCGACCTAACACTGCAGCATGTACAGTGCACAGATAGCCAGCCATCCACCCTGTACTCCATGCAGTGTATGAATGATGACCTGATGACACCAGTGTGAAGGTTGCATCATGCTCGGCTTTATTTCCTCCACAGCTTGTTGCATCACATCTTGAGGAATCATTTCGGCTGAGAACTATTTAAACTATTTTTATAGCTCTGAGTCAGATTATCTACAAATAGCGTAAACTGTAAGCCATTAGCACAACGATTAGACGACTGCAGTAACGTCAATAAAAAGCCCGCTTAGGCTGGGGGACAAACTAACTTGTTGCATTATAAGTCTAGAAGTAGCTCTGTACGATCAGCAATTCTGAAATGTGTGACAAGAAGAAAACATCACACAACAGCTGAAAAAAAATAGACTGCGCTATTTTTTTTTTTTCGGGCACAAATTCCAGAAACAGAAGTAAATTGAAAGCATGCAGTTTTTTTCCCTTTTAAACCAAATTAAATCAATGGAGAAAAATCATAAAAAAACATTTCTCTGTTTTAATTCCATTTTTCTGCTCCAAAAATGAAACAGTGAGATGGAAAGCCCTAAGACGCAAAGGTGAACTGGCCCTTAGACTTTGGTTATCATTATGTACTCACGTGCCACTACCTGATGCTCCCCTGCCACGGTGTCCCAGTCCTCCGGTCTTCTGTTGACAAGCGCTGCAGCGATCTTATGCGTTGTTTAGCGACGTGTCTGCTGCAGCCAGTAGAAGGCTTAATGAGGACATCCCCGATGACGTCCTGTAAACCTGCTAGGAGCTTCTACATTAAACCCTTTAGTGGCACGCCTGAAAAATCTCCAGGGCTTGCTGCAATGACCATGCAGTTAATCCCCAGATGATTTCCGTGGACAGCTCTAGTGCTGAAATGTGCACAGCACTGAGCGGTCATCTGAAATCTTCCAGGGTTTTTACTGCATACTCAGCGCAGCAACCCCCGGAGATTTTCCTGCCATAATATGGTAATAATAAACCTGCAACTGAAGGGGTTAACAGCCCACATGACAAATTTACAGGACATCACTAGGCCTCCTGGCCAAGTGACATCTGTCAGATGCCATGGCGGTCCGGCGCTGTGGGGGGCACAAGACTATATAAAATAACCAGCAAAACCCCTTTAAATACAATGAGTTTCAGCCAATGCAATGCTTCAGTAATCACTGGAGCTTTTATCAAGCAGTGAACCAGATAGACAATCTTTAATCCAATAATCCAGATAATCTGATGAAAACTCTTTGTAGAGCATGTTGTCATTGTTTCCTATCCAAATGAGAATCAGATGTTGGTAGAAGAAACACTAAGGAAATGGAAGAAAAATGTACAAGAGAACAGATCTCCCAAACATGGCCTAGTCCAGCTTAGAACTGTGATAAGGGCTGGCCTAGACGGCAGAGATGAATTCACTGTACTGTCCACCCGCTGACTTCTACAAGTGATGGCGCCACAGCACCGGAACAGGTAGCCGGATAAGTATGCAAAGCCCATCCTCGGACTCTTTGGGACCTATCCTACAAGCACCATAACTTAGTTTATGGCGCTCGTAGGTGATGACAGCTTCCCTTTAAAAATTGACAGCCATTTTAGTAGGGTCTATAATACATCTTATGTCAAATATGCCAATTGCAGCCCCACTTCACACTTCCTCCTCTGCCTCACCAAGTTTCCCTTTCCTCCCTTGTCTTCTCTCCTACTCAACTCACCCTGCCCTCTCCATTATACTCCACTGCTCCACTCGCTTCCACCTCAACACTTTCCTCCTTATCCTATGCCCTTTCCTTCTGGTCCCAGCACTGGCTTCTTCTATTCTCTTGCTCCTGGAAGGTGGGGAGGGAGGGGGGGGGGGGGGGGTGATAAGTCAGTTGCTCTGCTCTCTAACTGCTTGCTGTTGTAGTGGCAGGACCATGTGAGTGCGTCCAACTGAAACCAGTTCCCTTGCTTGGGGCAGAAAGGAGTAGCGTTATGTACGTGTAATGGCCGAAAGCTGTAGTGTATGTATGTGGATGATGGCTATGAGTGAGTCTTGTGTGTCTATCCCTTTAACTGCATGAGTGATGTGGTTGAGAGACTTGGGTAGTTGAGTGGCGGAGTTTAGAGCAGTGAGTTGAGAAAATGTAGTCGGAGGAGGTGGACGTGCCTGATCTAATGGAGTAACAGTTCTCCTGGCACGGAAAGAGAAAGGAAGCAACTTAAGCCTGAGAACAGAATGAGAAACTTGAGTGAATGTTGCTAATGATTTGGGAGTGCATACCCCATGGACAGTCTATCAGATAACAGACTGAAGACGTTCGGAGGGAAGAGTGTCTCCTAGTAATTAACAACCGATATTATACATCTGTGTTTTAAAGATGGTCATTGGATATGTTTCAGTGAGCATTTGTATAGATGTGAATACACTGAGTATACCTTGAGCTTGACAAAGACTAGCCGATTTTAAATATGGAGGAATAAAGTGGACCTTTTATATTTTGCACCATACTTGCTGCCACTTCTCTTTCTTGATATATTGGACTGTGTATATGGAAGTACTGGCCCGGAATTCCTAGTGGCATTGCAGGAGAACATAAGAGCCTCAGCAAAGGAATTCTGCTTGGTTTAAAGGAGTGTGCTGCTGATAATACTAAATGGAAATGAATCAAGCTTCACAAATCTCTTATAAAAGGTTGAGCTTTCAGAAGCACCAATCAAAAACTATAACCGTCTGTGCTGGGGATGATGCACAAAAGGGACACATCCATGAGTATATAGTCTGCAGACATGCGCACCAGCCGCCATCACCAAAAGGGAAATTCTGATACGGTGCAAATGACGGTGGAAATACAAAATATTAGCAACTCTGCAGAAGTGCTTCCTAGAGAGAAGTGGAATCTGTGTCTAGAAAAGTCCCTAAAATGTTTTCGATGTACATTTATAAATCTATGTCACGCATTATAATTTCTCAGAAATCATTAAGATGATATTATTAACCCTTTCCAATCCAATTTGTATCCTGATTTTCCTAGGGGGCTTACTCTTTTTCTGCCATTATACAATGGCGCTATCTGCTGGCTAAAGCCAGTACTGCATGAGGTGACACGTTGGACATTCTCCGACAGCAGAGAGGCTGGCAATGTACAGTAAGAGAACCCCGACGGACGTCTTCCAACATCGGAGCTGTACAGCCTTAAATCATAATGTCTGTAGACGTCAGACAGTGGATTGGAAAGGGTTAAATACAAAAATGTTAAAATAATAAAAAAGGGCCGAAGGCAAGTAGGGCACTATATGGAAACAGTAAGAATTCATTCCATTGAACTGTGGCATTTAAGCTATTTATATGGAAATCCAACTTGCCTCCTCTTGTAGCAGATTTTCATTTAACCCCTTAACGACCAATGACGTACCTGGTACGTCATGGAGCGTCGGGGTATGTATGAAGAGAGGTTGCGTGGCAACCTCTCTTCATACAGTGCGGGCATCAGCTGTTTATAACAGCTGACACCCGCGGGCAATAGCCGCGAGCGGCCGCGCGGCCGATCGCGGCTATTAACCATTTAAACGCCGCTGTCAATTCTGACAGCGGCATTTAAATCCCCCGAACGATGTTCGGGGGTCCCGCGCGGCCGCCCCGCGGTGAGATCGAGAGAGCCGTGCACGTATCATGGCAGCCGGGGGCCTAATGAAAGGCCCCAGGGCTGCCTTAGCAGACTGCCTATCAAGCCGTCCCCGTGGGGTGGCTTCATAGGCTGCCTGTCAAAAAGCAGTATGACGTAATGCTATAGCATTACGTCATACTGCAGGAGCGATCAAAGCATCGCATCTTAAAGTCCCCCAGGGGGACTTCAAAGTAAAGTAAAAAAAAGAATCAATAAAGTTTTTTTTTAATTGAAAAAAAAAAAAGTTGTAAAAGTTTAAATCACCCCCCTTTTGCCATATCTATTATTAAAAAATCTAAATAATAAATTAAAAATATGTATTTGATATCGCCGCGTCCGTAAAAGTCCGATCTATCAAAGTAGCACATAATTTTTCCCGCACGGTGAACGTCGTCCGAAACAAAAAATGAAGAACGCCAGAAATGCACTTTTTTAGTTACCCTGTCTCCAATAAAAAACGCAATAAAAAGCGATCAAAAAGTCATATGTATTCCAAAATGGTACTATCAGAAACTACAGGACATCCCGCAAAAAATGAGACCTTGCTCAACTACGTCAACGGAAAAATAAAAAAGTTATCGCGCGCACAAAATGACGACAGAAAATAATTGAAAAAAATTTTATGTCTTTAAAAAAAAAAAGGAGGAGTATAGTAAAAAAAAACCTAAACAAGTTTGGCATCGTAGTAATCGTACCGACCCATAGAATAAAGTTATCATGTCGTTTTTGTTGCCATTTGTGCGCCGTAGAAGCAAGACATACTAAAAGATGGCAAAATGTCGTTTTTTTTCCATTTTACTCCACTTAGAATTTTTTAAAAGTTTTTCAGTACATTATATGGTACTTTAAATAGCACCATTGAAAAATACAACTCATCCCGCAAAAAACAAGCCCTCATACAGTGACGTGGATGGATAAATAAAGGAGTTATGATTTTTTTAAAGGGGGGAGGAAAAAACGAAAATGGAAAACGAAAAATGGCCGCGTCATTAAGGGGTTAAAGTTGCTTTTATGAGGGCCCAGCTTGACTAGACTTATTTCTAGAACTTCAAAAAGATTAGTACCGCCCCCGTGGGTGGAATGCATAGGACGCAGGATGGGAGTGTTCGTGCCAGTTCTGACATAACTCAAATGCTTTGATATAGGTCTTCGAGCCTTACCTACATACTGTATATTTTACTGCATGGGCACTAAGGTAGGTAAATAAACCCCATGCTTTAACAGTTGATCAAGTGTCTTATATCAAAGTTTTTACCAATAGAAGAGTTACTAAAAACCTGGGATTTCATCACATATGGAGGGGACAAAAAGAGCAAATTACCACAAGGGTAAAAGCCTCTATGAACCATGTACATTAGTTCACTAGATGTCTGTAGCAAAGGGTGATTGTTAGTTATATACTTACCCATAAGCCCAGGTCATTCATCCAAAGGCCCATTTACATGTAACGATTGTCGCTCAAAATTCGTTCAAACGACCGAAAATAAGCAATAATCGATACGTGTAAACGCTGGCATCGTGCAATTTTCATCTGAACAATGATTTTAAGGTGAACTTAAAATCCATGGTTCAGACACTGACAGATAAAGTGTCTCTCAATAGACCGCACAGTGTTCTACATGAGAGTCAGCATATAATATTGTAATCTGTCGACTACTAGGAGGAGAACAATGCGGCTGCTTGCACAGCTGGGCGTGTGATTAATCATATGTTGTTCTCTGCAAACAGCTCCTGGAGGCCTTTTTACATGCAAATGAAGATAACGTGTTTACAACCATTAACACTTCATGTAAATAGATCGCAAAATCTTTCAGTTGTTTGAAAGACCATCTTTGCGTGTAAATGGGCCTCAAGTCTAAGGCCCCATTTACACGCGATGATTATCACTCAAAATTCATTCAAACGATGGCTTTTCAGCGATAATCGTGTGTAAATGCAGCTCTTTGTTCTTGCCCATAGAGGGAGGTCAACAGCAGTATACTCATCCTGTCATTCATAAGCCCTAATAAGGCATATGAACCAGTATGGTCAACTTTAACTTTTTAGAAACCAAATGACAGAACTCTCACTTTATCAGTGTTTGAATATACTAAGAAAACAGTTGACATCAGTTTCTGATGTATATGCAGCACCTGGCAATTGATGCCATTGATGCCAGATAAGCAGAATTGAACAGTCACAAAAGACGAGAGAGGGAGACTTTCCACAATAGATCGCAGGTCTTCCGCTGTGGATATCCACATGCGGAATTCGACCCATTCCTGTGAGCCAAGTTTTAGTCACACCTCATTTGGAATACTGTGTCCAGTTCTGGGCAATCCAATTTAAAAAAGCCATAGACAAACTGGAGCTAGTTCAGAGAAGAGTTACCAAGATGGTTGGTGAGCGGTCTGCAAATCATGTCCTATGAGGAACGGTTAAAGGGGTGGTCTCGCGAAACCAAGTGGGGTTATACACTTCCGTATGGCCATATTAATGCACTTTGTAATGTACATTGTGCATTAAATATGAGCCATACAGAAGTTATTCCACTTACCTGCTCCGTTGCTAGCGTCCTCGTCTCCATGGTTCCGTCTAAATTCGCTGGCAGCTTGCTTTTTTAGACGCGCTTGCGCAGTCCGGTCTTCTCCATTCAGCACGAGCCGCTTCAGTGTGCTCCCCGCTACAGCTCTTCTGCGCATGCGCAGACGAGCTGTCACTGCTCGGGAGCGCGCTGAAGCGGCCATTCTGCACCATCCTCTGTTAGAGGAAGGTGCAGAAACTGGAGCTGCCCAGCGGAGAAGACCAGCCCAGCCCAGCAGCCCCGAGAAGCCTCCCAGGTAAGTGATGGGTCGGGGGGGGGCTGCCGCTGCGCCGGGGGAGCTAGCGCTAGGCCGGGGGAGCTGTCGCTGCGATGGGGGGGGCTGTCGCTGCGCCGGGGGAGCTGTCGCTAGGCCGGGGGGACTGTCGCTAGGCCGGGGGGGCTGTCGCTAGGCCGGGGGGGCTGTCGCTAGGCCGGGGGGGCTGTCGCTAGGCCGGGGGGGCTGTCGCTAGGCCGGGGGGGCTGTCGCTGCGATGGGGGGGCTGTCGCTGCGATGGGGGGGCTGTCGCTGCGATGGGGGGGCTAGCGCTGGGGAGCCGGGGGCTAGCGCCGGTTACCTGCTGTCTGGTCGGCGGCTGCGGGGCGTCTGGTCGGCGGCTGCGATGCGTCCGGTTGCCATGGAGACACAGCTGGTAGCGTCTCGGGAGCGCGCACGTCGGGCTGCAGCGAGCGACGGGGAAAGAGCCGGCGGCCATCTTGAGGAAACTTTTATAACTTGCTGAAACGCTGGAACGGTAAGTACGAACCAGCTAGAAATGTCATTTACAGGGGGGCTTAGTAATGTGTGTTTAATGGGGGGGACTGGGCAAAAAAAAAAATTAACTGCTTCCTCGAGACATCTCCTTTAAAGGATCTGGGAAAAAAAGGCTGAGAGGAGACGTAATAGCCGTTTACAAAATATCTGAATGGCCGTCACACTGCAGAGGGATCAGCCCTATTCTCATTTGCACAAGGAAAAACTAGAAGCAATGAGATAAAACTGAAAGAGAGGAGACACAGATTAGATATTAGAAAAAACTTTTGCTAATTTCACACGGGTGAGTGCAATATCGGGCCGCAAAACTCAACCCAATACCGCGCTCGCCAACATGTGATTTTGCCGCAGATGTGAGGCGTTCTTGTATCAGGATTGCGGAGTGTTTCCCATTGTTTTAAATGGAAAACTTTGCATTACATCGCACTTGCGTGCTCCAAGCATGTGGTGCGATGCTTTCACCGGACCCATTGAAAACGTTGCTTACGTGTATGACCCCATTCAAAATAATGGGGGTAATATTTGTGCGTCTCACAACGCACAAATGTCACACGAGTTTCTCAGCCATGTGAAACCAGTCTGACAGGGAGGGTGATCAATGAGTGGAACAGATTGCCACAGGAGGTGGTGAGTTCTTCAATGGAAGTCTTCAAACAGAGGCTGGACAGAACCTGTCTGGGATGATTTAGTGATCCTGCATCGAGCAGGGGGTTGGACCCGATGACCCTGGGGGTCCCTTCCAACTCTACCATTCTACAATTCTATTTTTGGCATGGTTATTGAAATGAATGCAACGGTGGCTGTGCATACACACTGCTGCTCCATTCATTTTCCAGTCTCTAAGGGGAGAAACGGGGCGCCAGTTCTGGCAATCATTGGAGGGTACTAGCGATCGCACCTCAACCAATCAGCTGGTTGTCCCCTATTTATCTTACTGCAATAACCCTTTAAAATTACTTTACGGGTTGAGAATCATCAGGGAGGAAGAGGAGCCTGTTATAATTAATTGTTAAAAATAGTTATCACCATTTTTAATCACTGGGATAGACCCATATTGAGTGGCAGTTTAATGGAGTTTTACAGTATATACTACAGGGGCCCATTTCCATGGTAAATCTAATTAAGTATGTTGAGCCAGGTACAAGCAGCTTCGTCAGGTCTCCTGTGTAACCCTATCTCAGGGCGGCGGAGTTTGAGGATATATTTTTTCCTCCGAGTTTAGAACTTTCATGTAAAAAGCTGTTTGAATGCTGCCAGAACTCACCAAGAAAGCCTGTGATTTAAAGGGACCATATCACCAAAATCTTTTAGTATCAAATGGAAAAAGTTTCTCCACCTGGTTTTAATTTTTTAATCTGTTTTTATTCTCCGATTGTAGAATTTTTTATTCTGTTTTTTAGACATTACTATGGGGGCGGCCATCTTTCCTAAGCTATGTTTATCAGCATTTAGAAATATTACGGCAGCCTCATAGCTCATTCACACAATGTACAGGGGGACCTATTGACTTCTATGGAAGATGGTTTTAGTTCTGTGACCTGTGCAGGAGTTATTGTGCAGGGAGGGGGAGTAGATACAGCTTATACCCATTGTGAATGGTGGATCCTGTATTATCTACATAAGCTATTACCTTTCAGTGTAATCCTGCTGTGATGTAAGTTTGAATGCTGCAAAACCTTCTCTACAGATCAATAAATGATAGTGTGAAAAATGCAGGATTTTTTTTTTGTAAATACAAAATTATGATCGAAAGTTAAAGGAAAAAAAAAAAAAAAAAAAAATCACCAAAAAAAGATATCTTAAAAATATGTTTAAAACAAGAATGTGATATATAATTAGATAATTTTCGGATGACACATGCAGGTTTTTTTACGTATATTAAAAAAGTGCTTTTTTCCCCACTTTACGAACATTTAGCGCTGCGGAATAAGTTAGCGCTATACAAATAAGGATTATTATTTCATAAAATTTTTTTTCACTGTAGGATTATGATATGAATGTACATTATTCTCATATCATTCCATAAGTGTTAATTATTAGCTGCCAGTATCTCCTTTTATGCCACATAATATGCAATTCTGCACTATGTACTTGAATGAAGCTTACTAAAACACTGTTGGCGTCCACTCTACATTACGTCATTGACTGGTATCCGGAGCTTTATTGATGTTGCTTGATCACTGTGAAACGGACTTCCACATAGTGAGAAGTAGCTTAAATTCCAGCAGCTCACCATGCACACTCCATGTGCACATATATTGGCAGGGAACATATGCAGCCATCTCACTACATGCGGTATGGGCATTTATCGTAGCAAGGCTAACAGTGTGCAACTTTCATTTTCCTACTTTAATGTCAGAGTTTAGATTATTATATAAAAGACATTGCATCAAGAATAGTGTATTTTTACAACTTTATGAATATTGAGCATTGACCGCATTCGTACGTGGTAAACTGATTGGTCTGCCCATAAGTCGACAGTTTATACACTTGTTTAACTGCTTGATGAAAACTGGAGTAAAAAACAAAAGGTTGACTAAGGGTGCTTTCCCACGGGTGGAATTAGCCAGCAGGACACACTGCAAATTGGGGCACATTTCCCATGAAAATCTAAACTGCTGTGTGGATTTAGAAGGGCTGGAACAGAGGCCTGCAGGGCTGTAAGTGGAGGCCCACATGACAGGGTTAACAGAAAAAGCCCCATTTAGACGGGCCCCATTTATGCAGCATAAATGATGGACGAGGAGTTTAACTATGACAGTCCAGTGTAAATAGTAGCCATTCAGTATTGAACGGCCGCTATATTAACTGAATGGAGACACGGGGGGTGAGAACTGAAATCTCCTCCAGCCGCCCTGCTGTGAGCCAGCGATACTTGCTGTTGTGCAGCAGCACAGGAGCAAGTACGTGCGGGGATGAGTGTCGGGCATCGTTTGCCCGGCATTCGTCTCGTCTAGATGGATCCAGAGTGGGAAGGAAAGGGTAACAGTAAACAAAAGAGGGGAGTAGCAGGGGGATGGGAGGAGTTACAAAAGTGCAGGAAAGACCATTGCAGACATCAGAGAAGAAGAGAGACAAGCAGGAAAACAAGGAAGAGAAAGATTTATACTTCCAGCATGGATGTCGTTCTGTGCTGCTGCTGTCCACACTCCTGAAGGGGTGAAGCAGGAGATGAGAACAGCTGATAAGAGGAGGCTGAGGAGACCCATGGGCTGCTTAGAGTCTGCTGCCGTCGGGGGAGCCCTTCTGAGGACCCTCCAGGCAGAGTCTCCCTTACAACACCGACCTTGGAGGAATCCCATAAAATTGTGAGGCAAAGCACTGAGTGCTAGGCTTTGATCTGTAAAAAGGGCTGGGTTCTAGTGCTTGGCCAACACCACAGAGCAGTAGCATCACGAGGGGAAGCTCACTTGGCGATGTACCAGTCGGAGAGCTTCTTTGTCGCTATGATGGAAGCAGTGGAGACATGAATGCCCGGTGCCTGAGATGGAGGAATCTGGAAATCGACGCAGCGGAAGGAATGGACGCTGTCCTGCAGCGCGGAAGTAGCTTCAGGATCAGCAGTTTCGTTGCAGACGTTCAGGATGTCGGAGGTTCCTCATGAGTATGCAGAGAGGTCTCATCACGACATGGGGACGGCGGCTGGTGGGATCACAGCTCCTACACAGCCTGCTGAGTTAATGTCCATGTTATGTCCGTACAATTTTGAGAATCGTATGGCACTCGCAGGCGTCAGATTAAGTCGGGGGGACAGGAGTGCAGCGTCCGGATTGAGTACAGTAGCGGGGAGGCTTTGCAGGATTTTTTGGGAAGTGTGTGCAAGGTGGTAAATAGATATAACAGAGAGGACCTGGGTCGGGTTTAGGGGGTACTCCACTGCCAATTTCAGCATGGACGACCCCGTCAATTCAGTCAACAAGTTGTGGGTAGCATTCCTTGTGGGAGTCAGTTGTGATGGTGTCGGTACAGATGGAAAAAGATGGTGACAGGATACGATAAGATGACTGGGGGGGGGGGGGTTGTGTGTGTTCCGAGGGTCTTCTGGGAGCGAACTGAAGATGAAAAAAAAATGGCAAGATAAATATATGGAGATTTTCTTTATCCTCCTTTTGGAGAAATTTAAATTTGGAAAAAGGGGAGGAAGATGGAATCCAAAAAGAAGGAAGAGAATATGGCGCTCAATCCCGCAGGAGTTTACAAATCGGTTGCAGGGTTCGCCATTTTAACCAGTGTTATTGTTGAGGAGGCACCAGAAGATTGTTCCCCACAGTTTTGATATATGGATGTGATTTGGGAAGCGTATCGGGTTCACGGCAGGCAAGCCTGGCTGCGTATGATGAGCAGTTCAGGCAATGGAAAGTGGTTCACCCTAGTATTACATGGTATCAGACCACAAAGACATAGGCCTCTGGGTTAAGTATGATGGCCCCAGTGAGATACGGGCAGCCCTTTCAGGGGAAAGTCGGGTCTTACAGCTCGGCTAGTGGTTCCCAGTGATCTGTTCAATTCAGACAATTAATGGGGGAAAAAAACGGGAGTGTGTTGGCAATTTAATGAGGGCCAATGCAAATTTGGGGAAAGCTGCAGATTTTCGTTTTTTCCTCCCCCTTTTTAAAAAAACAAAAAAAAAAAAACGTAACTCCTTTATTTATCCATCAATTTCACTGTACGAAGGTTTGTTTTTTGTGGGACGAGTTGTATTTTTCACTGGTGCTATTTAATGTACTATATAACGTACTGCCAAACTTTTAAAAAATTCTAAGTGGAGAAAAATGAAAAAAACGACATTCCATCATTTTTCAGTGCGTCTTGTTTCTACAGCGCACAAACTGCAACAAAAATAACATGATAACTATTCTATGGGTCAGTACGATTACTACAATAACAAAAGTTGTATGTTTTTTTGTTTTTTTTTGCTGCATTACTTTTATTTTTTTTCAAAGTCATTTATTTTTTTTAAAATTATTTCTGCCGCCATCTTCTGCATGCAATAACTTTTATTTTTCTGGTGATGTAGTTGTGCAAGAGCTCATTTTTTGCAGAGTATCCTGTAGTTTACATTTGTACCATTTCAGAATACATACATTTTGATTGCTTTTTATTGCATTTTTTCTGGGAGACAGGGTGACCGAAAAAGTGAATTTCTGGCGTTCTTTATTTTTCGGACGATATTCACCATGCAGGGTAAATAATACGCTAGTTTGATAGATCAGACTTTTACGGAGGCGGTGATACCAAAATGTGTTTTTGTTTTAGGTCATTTTTTTTTTACTATAGATATGACAAAAGGGGGGCCATTTAAACGTATTACTTTTTTTATCTTTTTTACAATTAGTAAAACTTTATTGATCTGATTTTTCCTTTTTTTAGCCCCCCTGGGGCACCACAACTAAAGGTGCTTTGATTGCTCCTGCAGTATGATGAAATGCTATAGCATTACATCACACTGCGATCTGACAGGCAGTCAATCAAGCCACCCCATGGGGATGGCTTGATAGGCAGTCTGCTAAAGCAGCCCTGGGGCCTTTTAGAAAGCCCCCAGATCCTCTGACACCCGCACAGCTCCATATATTGGATCATTGGGGGGGGGGGGGGTAGTCCTTGCAGAGATGGTGGTATGTCTAGCCTTGTAAAGGCTTGCGGGTCTCTGGCTGGTGGCAATTGGGATATTGGGTTTCGTTTCGTTTTTTTTTTTTTTTTTTAGAGCGAGTGGTAAACAATACAGCAGTTATTGTCTCAGTAATTCATTACTTCAACAGTTTTTTATGTTTAGGTCCGGCAAGTTTGACAATTTGTTCGACTCTCCTTGCGATGGTCCAACGGACGTCACAACATTTTGGGGTCCTGTTGGCTCCTGACAAAACTGAAGGTCTTTCAACATGTTTGTGTTTTCTGGGTATTATCATTGACATGGAGGTTGTGGAGTGTCGGTTGCCAGTGAATAGATTGCAGGCCTTGCAGCAAGAAGTTATAGGGCCCAGTGGGTCAACAAGACTATGCTGCAGGGCCTACAGTCTCTACTGAGGAAGCTCAAATTTTGCATGTTAGATTATACCCATAGATAGGGTTTTTTTGTAGATGTTCAGCGACCGCCACGTTGGGAGTAAAAGCAGCCTATCATTACAGTCGTTTGGGACAAGAACATAAGGAGGCTTTGGAGGTGTGTATGTCCTTTTTGGATTGTTACAATGGGAAATTAGTGATGATTGCTGAGGTAGTTGAGGATTTTGACTATGAACAGTTTACGAATGGGACAGGCAGTTCGGGGTTCGGTACATATTTTCAAGGACAGTGGCGTGTTGGTCAATGGGCGATCGATTGGGTGCAGTCAGGATTGGTAACCAATTTGGTGGTACTTGAGCTTTTCCTGATTATTGTCGCAGTGACACTATGGGTTGACAGGGTGTAATCCTTGCAGAGATGGTAGTATGTCTACCCTTTAAAAGGCTAGTGGGTCTCTCCGAGTCGGGAGGTGTGCGGCTGGAGGCAATTTTGGATATTGGGTCTCCAAGTCAGTTGGAGTATGGCTGGAGGCAATTGGGATATTTTCCTTTAAATGGTGAGGTGACAGGGTTTGGGGATCCAAGGACCTCTTTTGGTTACATTGGGTTAATTTATGTAAATTGTTTGTAATAAAATAGCTGCTGTGGCCAAATTATCCAAAATTATTAAGTGGATGTCATTATTTGGGATGTAGTGGGTGTGGGGTTAGAAACTGGAAGAATGAGGTCAGTAGGCTACAGCTGGTTACTACTCTTGTATACCCAGGTCATGATGCAGAATTGAAAATGGCTTAAAATGTGCGAGCAATTCCTCAATGGGACTTGCAGATTTTGATTCAGATTTGCAGTGGCAGGTTAAAAATGCAGATTTGAGTGCTGAATGTGGGCTAATTCTCTGCCCATGAGAAAGCACGCTTAGGCAACTCAACCCATTAGCTCTGATTTTCTGTGATGTTAAAATTGCACTGAAGTTGTGAAAGACTTGTCCAATTACAAGAGAATCAAATGTATATAAATAAATAGCTTACGGCCCATGACCGTATATACTTAGGCCTCCCTCACACATACGTTTTTTTACTCCAATACTGTGGCTCTTTTAGCACTGCAGTAATCGCAGTATAACGCTCCTATTGTTTTCAATGGGAGCGCTCAGACAGCCGCTCGAATTCAGCGCTTTTCAGCACCATGATTTTCAAGTGGAATCCATTTTATTTTTGAGCGTTTGGCAGTCATCAATAATGAGGAATGCTAAATGCTGGCGTTCTATGAGTGTATTTGATGCGTATTGCACCTCTGCAGCACTCAATGGGTTAACATCTGGGATAGGTCTGGAAAATGTATAATTGATCTATGCCTTGTGTCTGCATGCATTTATATGGGACGACTATCGTGCAAACTCCTGCGGGAGCGTGGGAATTTGAACAACTCAAAGATAACCGTCCCTTGCAAATGGGCTCTAACGCTCAGGGTGTTATGGAGGGCTTTTATAGCTCATAGACCGTGTTATACACCAGTATTCAGGACTAGTATTAACAAACCAAACCACTAAAACCCTGTTTTGGGTTGAACTTTGCTAAAAGCTTGGTTCATGTTCATGCCAAACTGAATCTTCTGCAAAATTCGAACCAAAACAGGGTTCCACTGGTTTAGTTCACTCAACACTAGTCTTGTGTCAAAAAAGTAGGCCAAAAGTCATTCTTACTCTAATACACCAGAATAAATATTCCACTGTACTATATTCCTAATAAAATAGAAACAAGACTATATGGCAATGATGTGACCCTCTCAGCTGATTACTAAGCTATGGATGTGGCTAAATGGGGCCAATTACCCAAGGGGATTGGGTCATTAGCTATGTTTTCTCTAAGATCCCATTTACACTGACAGATGATCGCTCAAAAGTCGCCCAAATAATAGTTTGAGTGACAGTTTTGAACGATCATCTTTGCATTGTCTATAGTAGCTACTTAAGAGCAATGTAGGCAAAGCAGGACCCTGCCGTTTTCACTCAGTGAACAATACAGCTGTTCTGCATAAGCAAACAGCTGTATTGTTCTCTGCGATTACAGCTCACGTCCCGCTGTGAACTACCAGTGGGACACAGGCTGTAAGAATCTTATCAGCGCTGCCAACTGTGATGACAGCCTGCACCGCTGCTAAGAGTTCATTGTTCAGTTCAAGAAAACTAGAATTAAGCGAGGAATGACTTGTGCACGAAAACTGCATGATGTCCATGCATTTAGACACAATGGTTATCGCTCAAAAGACAGACAGAGCTGGAAGCAGATAATTATAATTGTCCATACTACAGCAGCCCAAATAAGTAATGCAGGTACAGCTCCCATTGGGGCAATGTCAGCTGTGTCTGCATTACCACCACGGACCACTGCAATTTTTAAAAGGGCTACCTTCTTCCAGCTCTGACAACGGGCTGGCTGAACAGCTGATCAGCAGGGATCCCAAGCAGAGAATCAAAACGATCAGCTGCTGATGACCGATCTTGAGTTGAGAGGTTATCAACAGTAAAGCCTCGTAAAAGCGCTTTAATGACACCATTCCCTGGTGCTCTAGGGCAGAGAAGTTGGTAATGACACCATCCCCTTTAAAAACTGTGCAAGTACACATTTCAGCCTCCCAAAAATAGTTTTTTAAAGCTGCTCAACGTGGTGCAAAAATAAATAGGGTTCCTCACCTCCCCCCCCCCGCTTTTGCAGTCCCAAGCCGATCCACTGCCACTTTCTACTTCCTGCGGCAAGGACACCCCAACGGATTTGCATTTATACATTTTAATCGCCTCATTATATATTATGGTTTCACCATAGATTCTGTTTCAATAACATTTTTAGGTATTTAAATGGAATTCCATAATGGAAAACCATGAACTGGGTTCCAAACAGTGTGAGCCCAGCATAAACTTGGCGCACACCACATGCAAACCCCTGAATTAATACAGGCTAAGGAAGGGAGAGTGACTCTTCTTAACATTCATGCTGACTGTCTTTTTCTAGCTTGTTTGATGTCACGTTGGCTTGAATATGTTGTCATCAGCTAGATATGGAGGCAGCCGGCACAGTGAGCAGCCATGATGGTGGTTTAGGGGTGTAAAAAGTCCTGACAGGTACTTTTTAAATATCCAGCATAAAAGATTGTAATTCTGGTTAAAATTTATTAAGGATTTCGGCTATAATTCCCCACCACTTGGTACTTCACATCATTCACAACAGTGCGTTTTATGCAATTTTACGTATAACACAATGGTAATCCAAAATAAACAAATTACCGTTTTTTGTAGAATATCTGCATGTATTGAGAAGAGACAATACGCTCAACTGAACGCTGGAGATGACCGGTATTCATCTAATTCTTGGGAGGGTAATGCCAGTGGTACTAAAAGAGGTAAAATTCACAACATCCAACCGGAAGCATATAATGTAAAGTAATTAGTTGTGAAGCGAGAACACACAAGGGTCTTTTTAATCATTTGCTTCTAGGCTTTAACAAAGCTTCTTGTGATTTCCGTATTGGTAAACCTAAAAAACAAAAATGTTCATATGAAGGTTATTTCCAAGTTATACAGATATGTAAAAGACAGATTTTTAACCTATGAAATATCAAAACTACTTTAAGTTTACAGAAGTTACTTAAAATAAAAATCTGATATGTAGTCCCCATTTAAGGGACCTTCGTCTGCATTCATATCAGCAGTATTTCAAAATGGAAATACATGGAAGACCTCTTAAGGTCCCACTCAAATTTCTGTCACACATTCCCTGGCTGATTGTTTCAGTGGAAAATTTTGCAATGTGAACAAGGTCTAAGGCTACCTCCACACATTAATAGCTGTCACAGGTCACCATGAGGATGAACCTCATTGTCAGAGAATGGAGCCAATCCCTGACTTCCATGCAGAATCCACAAGTAGAATTATCAGGTTCGTTATTGTTCTGAATTTTCTGCAATGTGGACAAAAATCCATTCAGACCCCCTCCCCCAGCCAAGCATGTGAATGTGGTATAAATAACTCCATGCCAAAATCCTCAGTGTGTGAATGGAGTCTTAACACTTTACTGACAGTGGTATGGCCATGTACGTATAATTGTCCAAAGACCATGCAGTGTATGTAGCGGGTTTGGGAGCCAGACCCACTACATACACGGTGGGTATCAACAGTCTTTGATAGCCAACACTCGCAGGCAACAGCTGCCACCAGAGAGAACTCAGAGTGTGGCTGTTAAAGGGGTTGTCTCACGAAAGCAAGTGGGGTTCAGCACTTCTGTATGGCCATATTAATGCACTTTGTAATATACATCGTGCATTAAATATTGGCCATACAGAAGATATACACTTACCCCCTCCGGTGTTGGCGTCCCCATCTCCATGGCGCCGACCGAAGCCGCCTTCTCCTTCCATTAGACGCGCTTGCGCAGTCTGCTCTTCTGTTCTGTTGAATGGGGCCGTTCCGGCGTGCTCGCGCTGCACAGGTCTTCTGTGCATGTATATTACAAAGTGCATTAATATGGCCATACAGAAGTGCTTAACCCCACTTGCTTTCGTGGGACAACCCCTTTAAGTTAAATGCTGCATGTTGCTGTCAATTCGGACAGCATCATTTAAATGCCCCCATCAATTGAGATTTAAATGTCCCAAATGGCCCCCTGTAATAAAATTGCTGGGTGCGGTCCAGGTGTCATGGCAGCCCTGTGGCCTTCTGAAAGCCCCCAGGGCTGCTATGATTGTTTACCTATTAAGATGTGCCTGTGGCATGTCTTTTATAGGAAAGCTGTTACAACACAGTATAATGCAATACCATAGTATTATTGTTATACAGTGTTCCCAGTTGTCGCATAATACAAAAAATAAATAAATTTGATATAACTGCATTTGTAAAAGTTCCAATTTATTAGAATATCATGTTATTAATTCCACATGGTGAATGCAGTCAGAAAAATACACAATGCAGAATTGCGCTTTTATGGTCAGTCCATCTCCAAGAAAAGAAAATTGAATTAAAAGTGATCAAAAAGTCATACGCAACCCAAAATTGTTCCAATAAAAACTACAGATGGCCTTGCATAAAAAAAAGAGCCCTCACACAGCCCCATAGACAGAAAAATAAGAGTCATTGGGTCAAAAGATGGTCACAGAACGCAATTTTAAAAAAGTTTTTAAAGTAGCACTACAAATCAAAAACAAACAAAAAAACACCATATAAATTTGGTATCGCTGTAATTGTACTGACCCACAGAATAAAGATAATGTTATTTTTACTGGACCTTGAACGTCATAAATAACACCTGGCCCCCCAAAAAATGATGCAAATGCATTTTTTACCCCATGTTGCCCCACTTAGAAATTTTTACAGGATTTCCAATGCATTATATGACATCTTAAATGATTCCACTAGGAAATACAATTCGTCCTGCAAAAAACAAGCCCTCATCTGGATATGTCACTGGAATAATACAAAAGTTCAAAAAGTTACGATTTTTTAACGTGGGAATACCAGAACTGCAGAATGTGACCTGGATGCAGGTGCATCAATGACACTTGGTCATGAAAGGGTTCATGACCATTTACATGTAATGCAAGATACTTGAAAGATTCTTACCAGTTGCAGAGGTTGGATTTACTGAAGACACTTTACGGGCATGAGCAGTACTCTGTAAACAAGGAGTGCTCTCGACTTTCCCAACATACATTTGACGGGCTGGGGTAGAAAGCCCAAGAGGTGGTCTCAAGGAAGATGCAGGAAACTTGGACACATCCATTCTTTTCTGCATAAGGGGAAAAAAACAAAAGTTTGGTACAAAACGTTAGCCAGTAGAACTAAAGGTTATTGTTTCCATTAAGGAAGACAATATTTTCTTAGCCATTAAAAGGTATCATATCTACAAGATTTTGAAGATAATAACCAAGCCAAATATTGAAAATATGGTGTGTGTCACTTTAACCAAGAATAACTCTTTCAAAGTTTTCACTTGTATCAAATAGGAAAAATTCCCCCGCGCTCGTGGGTTCCAGCAGAGATGAAGGACACAATGTCCGTAGATAGCTTTAACTTAATTTATTAATTACTTTGCTACGCGTTTCTGCGGGCTTACCCGCTCTCATCTCATGCTGATGAGAGCGGGTAAGCCCGCAGAAACGCGTAGCAAAGTAATTAATAAATTAAGTTAAAGCTATCTACGGACATTGTGTCCTTCATCTCTGCTGGAACCCACGAGCGCGGGGGAATTTTTCCTATTTGATACAAGTGATTGCACAAACAGCCTGTTACGGCTGTCAACCCCAGAGACGCTCTCCGGTAATCAGGATCCGGGACTCCAGGGACGCTACGAGCCAGCTCGGATATAAGGTGCCGGTCAATCTCCTGAACAGGAGTTTTGGCCAAGCACCAGGTGAGTACATAAAAGTATCTCACAACCTTTTTAAATCGTTTTGTGCGAGTAGGCGCTGATTCTTGTTATTTTGTCTTTCAAGGTTTTACACGTCCAAGTAATCCATATACTGTTTTCCGTCACATATTGTACTTTACATGGAAAATGTAGACACATACTATTTGCATATATTTATTAAAAACATCAAATTTGAGGAAAAGTTAGTAAAAATTGATATTCTGCAGTTAAAAATATGAAAGAAAACTACAAATATGAACACATTGTATTAAAAAAAAGTTTTATCACATATATTTCCATTTGTTATCATTGAAAGCACATTTGAAAATTTTGCATGTTTCTAAGCAATTTAGGTGACTTTCTAATCGAATATTAATTTTTAAAATATTTTAATCATTTTTTAAAGTGATATAAATGGCTTTGATAATTCATTGATGTAATAACTAATTGATGCAATAAATTTATGTAAGAGTATGTTTACACACAGTGAAATTGGTATGAATTTTCCGCATTACAATATTGGTGTAGATTCTGAAGTGGATTCACAACCCCTTAATTTGAAAGTGTGAAATCAGCTGCAGATCGATGCGGATTTCGACATGGATTTCGGTGTAGATCCACACCAAAATCTGTGGAGCTAAACAGGCTACGTATGAATGCAACCTTACAAAAATGTAATTTCTAGATGAATTCAAGATAAACCCTACACTATGCAATCATCTGTACTAAGTAGATAGCATAGGCGATTGTAATGAAAAGGTTTAATTTGGTGTTAATATGTGGCGTTTCACAATACTTTCAAGATTCTCTCACATTTGATCTCACACTGACAGGAGAGCAGGGAGTGAAAGGCAGTTACAGTGCTGAAACGCAAGGAAAGTTTGTTACTATAATAAACTTTCCTGCCCAGCACTCTGTGTCTTTCACTCTGATGACATCATCAGAACCTGAACCAAATCAAGTTTTGATGACAGCAGCTGAAACGCAAACTATTTGTAACAGCCTATTTCTGATGTTTAACTCGTTCGGGGTGACGCAATCGCCCACTAAAATGAAAGAGATAAATTTAGGAAGTTGCTGCACAGAGCCAAGCAAGCAGTGACATAAATTTACAGGGGGCAGTTGCGAAGTGGTTACGTCATGCTTGAACTTCACTTTTGTCTGAATTGTGAGCCGATTTGCTGAACACACAAATTATTGTAAATGTACGTGCAAGTGTGGTTTCTCTGTTATGGGGAGCAGGAAAGTGAAATCCCCACGGCCGACCTCTTCGGTGGACGAAATTGAACAGCGCCGGCCGGACTACATTGACTATAATGGGGCTTTACCCGCATTCCACCTAGCTGACCCGAGATTCCGACCCAGATGTGAAACTGCACTGAATAGTTTCCAACACGCCATTACTGAAAAGGTTACTAATAATGATATAAATGCGTGGATTTACGTCAGATATAAAAATAGACATTGCACAGTGTGCATATGAACTTTATTCTGGACAAGCAGCCCTCTATATGACTGGAGCAGGGTGCCTGGTTCTGATAAAGACTATGTGTGATGCAGTAAGGGAAATAGTTGGAACTGCTCATAAAAATAAGCTAATAAAAATATAAAAGTGCTCGGTGTTTGGTTTGTAAGCGACTGGACATCACAGTATGGCCTCATCAATGCACTAATCAGAACTAGCTTTGAAGCATACCTCCTCAATTAGCCATCTAAAATGTTATTTTATCTTGGGGTTATATTATGTACTGGTCCGTATTTATATTATGTACTGGTCCGTATTTGCACAGTAGTAGGTTATAAGCACATATCTCAGGGCATCTTTGGCATTAATTTAGGAGAGGAACCTATGACTTTGCAGTGATAGTAGGTTTGTAAGGCTGAAAGAAAAGACAAACCCATGCAGTTCATAGACACCCTATGATAGAATACTGTGAAGAATAGTGCTGTTTTGTCATACAATATGCCTTGCATGTAGCGGAAGATTAAATGCACAACTACTATTGGATATGAAGAAGTAAACCTTGCTCAGGCTGTTACATCTAGTTGACCTGGTAAGATCTGAGCCAGTACTTTACCTGCTGAGTATTCAAGACCTGACAGAATGATGACATATTTGTCATCCCATATTTTACCCACGGGGAAAATTGCAAACTAAAAAGTAAGGCATTTAAAAGCCATTTACTTGAAATCTCAAAGACCTATGAATGGTCTTAAAAAGGCACAGCACATACTGATTCAGTAATACAGGGGTTCCTGACTTTTTTGCAATTCAAATTATGAAACTCTGACACAAACCCCATTGATTCCCCCCAAAATAAAAGTCAATGGTGTTTAAAATCAATTTGTTGACACCAACTGAATAATAGGTCCAGAATATCCATCATGGCTCCATTTTGAATGGAAGCCATGACACTAGTGTGAACAGAGCACAAGAAAGGCTTTATTAGGCAGTGGACCTGTAGGCTCAGTTTCTTTGGTGTCAAAGCTTTTACAAGATTAACAATTATCAAAGAGCCATGATCTATTTGACAGATCCATTTTGATCTTTTCTCCCTTGTTGACTTAGAATTAGTCCCTAAGGTCTTGTTTTTTTGTTTTTTTTTACTGGATACAATGGTGGAGAATGATAGGCTACAAACAGAAAAGAACAGAAGAACGGTACCTAATGGACAAAGCCTACAGGGTGTATTCAAAAAGAATTAACTAGCACCATATCTTAATACTGGTGTGCTTTTTGAAATAACGATAGCGTACGTACTTGAGTAAGAAGGCATGGATGCGCTACACGATGGTATAGCGCATGGGCCCCAGAACATGGATTTCAATTTCATGTCGTGACCCCAGTAAAAGATAAAGATTAAAACCCAATTGCAAATTTGAATCGTAGCATGTGTGAAGTAGAAATCCACTTTCAGCATCTATCCAAGTCCCGTGGGACCGCTGCTAGGAATGAAGGGAAGTCTACACAAAGCGATCTCGTCCCATGGAGCTATTGTTGACTTGTGTTCATTCCAGGGTCTCTTAACATGGATTGGTACCCTAAATCCGCTACAATTGACTTCCTGGATGATCTGTGTCTATCGTTGCAGAAGGAGGCCACTTTAAGTACGCTTTCCTTACTTCAGTCATAGCAGCGGTCCCAGAGAGACGCGAAAAGTGGATTTAGGCTTCTCACATGCTACTCTTTCAATTGTGTTTTATGCTCCCTCTCACAACACAAAATTGAAATCCATGTTCCGGGGCCCCCAAAGGCCCGTGCACCATACCATCGCGTAGCACATCCATGCTTTCCTATTCAAGTATGTATTTTCAATATAGGACACCAATATTGAGCTCTAGTTCCACGTTTTTCTTTTTGTCTACACCCTGTATACGATATTTAATGATCTAAGTTACAGTGAAGAGAAGCAGAATAAATCCAGATATTAAGACAAAGGGAAATCCAGGTGTACCAACCTTAAAAATATCTTTACCAGTTCGTAGACAGTTCACTGATGCCTGTTGGCGCTGGATACTACTTGACGGTCCACTTTTAAAGGTCTGTCCATAGTGCATACTTTTTCTAGGCAAGTTAGTAGAGGCTAAGCGAGGTCTCATATTGGTTCTATCAAGAGGAAGTTGCTCTTTCCTTGTAACTGCTGCCTTAGCCACATGGGGAGTTTTCACAAAGGTTGATGCTAAAGTACTGCAGGGAGCAGGAATACGGCATTTTGGCTGAGGCAGGCTAGACTTTATTACTTTTGGAATGCTATTTTTGGAAGTGTTTGGGTACTGCAAACCCTGGGGAATTCCTCCTCTTGTTCTAGGGTCATCATCTAATGGCTGTCCAGTAACTGACATGGCTGCCCCTTGTTCCAGAATCACTTTATTCTGATTTTCTTGCTCAGTGCCGATTATGCGGGGTTTTAAATTCACAGGTAGTCTACATGACTTTTTAATAACCATATGGTTACCAAGACTTGGCAAAGGAGTAGAAGTAATAAATGAGGTAGGTCTGTTGTAGAAGATACTTTCATCATTGGCAAGATCAGTCAGGTCCAGATTATAAGTGGAGTCTTTGATATTGCCAATACTTCCATTCCTTGAAGATGAGCGAGCCAAGGCTACCATTGGCCACATAGGTCTACTTTGTTTCCCAGGTGGCTTACACCCATTTTTTGATGGATCATCTAACAACGTACAGTTTGTTGCTATTACTTTGGTAAGATCATCCCTGCCCTGCAGGCTGTCATTTGTTGTGACCTCATTGCAAATGGACATTAAGGTTTGTGTTGCATTGATTCTAGGCTTGCCATCTATTATACTAATGTCTAGCGGGATATAAGGTGCATCCTTATAACTAAGCAGTTGTGTTAGGTCTTGGATATGATTTGCCACGGTTCCCCGATTCACTGATGACAGGTCATGGGTAACGTTGGGTTCAGTTACCTTGCAACGTGTAAATGTCTTATACATGCCACTACCTGGGGTCCCTTCAGAATGAATTAACACAGTCTTCTGGAAGTCATTGACTACGTTTCCATCGCTTTTAATAAGAGTCACATTATTCAGGGGGACATCAGTCACTATATTCCTTTGCAAAGTATTTGCATCCTTATCCTCGGGGTTAATTCCTTTGCTGAAGATGGTCCCAATATCCACTGTCACATTTGATAGCTTTTCTACCATCCTCATTTCCTGGGTGCCACCGGCTACACATACTTCATTGAACATTCTCATTATCTCTTGCGTGGCATTAGCAGCAGATTTCTCGCTGCACACCGTTCGGCTATTCTGCATTGCTTGTACAGCAGGTGCTTCATTACATAACGCTATATCATCTTGTATGTCATTTGCTAAACAAACAGCACTAATTTCTGTTCCAGTAGGATCTTTCGATAAGGGGATTTTGCTACATGTTGTCAGATTATGCTGAAGGGCATTCTTTGCTGAACCTGCACCTTCTGCCACAATGACTTGTGCGCCATTTACTTCAGTTACATCACCACACATAGTTATATCATGCGTGACATTAGTTACAAACACTTTATCAAGCACTTTCACAAGGTCTTGACACATTCTCACATTTCCTTGAGGGGCATCAGCAAGTGGCATGCTGCTATGCATTTTTGTTATGCCCTGTATGGTACTGGCTTCAGTCGTTTGGTCGTGCGATGTAGCAAGGTCGCGTGAGATATCTGAAATGGGAAATGGATTATGTACTCTTTTAGTTTCCTGCAAGGCACCGTCAGCAGATTCTTCATTATTGATATCCTGGGTGGTATTTGCTAGACACACTGCTTCGTATATTTTTGCAGACCCCTGGGCAGAGTCAGTGATCGTCACATTCTCTTTTGGCCCAATTGCATTGCTAGTACGCAGCACAGTGTCTGGTGTCTTCTGTAAAACGAAGGCCCTTTTAGTTAGAGAATAGTTTATATTCATCTTTTCTAAGTCAAGCTGACTAACGCCCATCGCAGAGTTCTCCTTGCAAGTGCTGCCTTGTTCTAAAATTATTGTAGAATTAATAGTGGCAGACAGAACCGGAGGCGGCTCTGCTTCAATGGAAGACACATTATCAAGCATATTTTCTTTGTCATGTCTCATAAGTTGATTGCAAATTTTCTCACACTCTGCAGCAAAGAAACTTCTAAATTCCAGAGCTGATTGTGGACTTTCATTGGGAAAATTAATTTTGCTACGAGTCCTATAATACAAAAGGGGCGAGCATGCCCCACTTGTTAATTCTGCTGGCGCACTTTTCTGGCTATTGGCAGGCAGGTTGCTCTGTGGATGTGCGGTTCTACTTTTCTTTAGGAAAGAACTGTGTTTTGTATGGCTTTCAAAATCAAAGCCTGGATTTGACTTTACATGAATTGAATTCTTGCACTGATTTAATCTATATATTTTTTCCAGACCTTGCACTCTAGAAGTCCCAAGCCCAGGACTGTTTTTAGTTAAATGGGAATTCAGAGAAAAGTTCCCTTCATCACCTGCAAAAAAAACAACTAAAGTTTAGTAAATCAATAGGATATTGATTATACATACAATTTTACCAGACATGGCCACATGTGTAAGTACATTAAACCCCTATAAAGCCATTAGACCCCCATGATCACAACAAAGGGGTAAAGTTTTTTGTTTTGCATCTGCTGTATTTTGGTCTATTTTACAGTAGTGCTTGAAAGTTCATGAACCCTTCAGAATTTTCCATATTTTTGCTTGTATTTAACCTAAAACTACACTAGATTTTCACACAAGTCCTAGTCTGAGACAGTCGCCAGTAAACGGCCTATCCCATAGAGGTAGAAGGAAATTTTCGATCAGGATTCTAGGACAAGCCTTTGTCTTCCTTTCCATAATCAGAATGAAAGTACTCTTTGTTGTTAAGTGTACCGTGGTTGACAGTCCAGCAGAAAAAACTAAAAATGGTTTTCAGTTCATAGGGAAAATAGTATCAACCAAGTTTAGGCAGTGGGATCTCACAATCGCCACTTGAATGCATGCTAAGAAAACTTCAGTAAACTGTATTGTAAAGTTATGTGAAATTGGACAACAAAAGGTTAAAATTTGTGTGAAATAGAATGACCAGAGCAATTGCAAATTTGGCCACCAGAGGGTAGTCTTGATTTAGAAATGCTTGCGAACCTTCAAAAAAAAAAAAAAAAAAAAGGCATTGTGAATGATAAAAGTTATATACAGTGCTGTATAACTGCTGTAAGAAATCAAAAGCCATGTATTAAGATATGCAAGAGAACATCACAAGGATTGTTGAGAATAGTGGAATTTGGCCATACCCAATGAAAGAAAATCCCCTAGACAAAAGGAAAGAGAAAAAAAACAAAAACAAAAACAGACAAACAAAAAAAAACAAAAAACAAAACAAAAAAAACAGGGCAGAAACTGTGTTGCCTCCCAGTGGAATTCTAGCTTGTTTCTTAACACCCTGCTGCGTGCTCCAGCACACTGTTTAAGAAACCAAGTGTATTTGGGTGCACAGTGATTTATTTTGAATGTTGTGTGCGTTATGCATTCCCTTGTATGTTGGGATGGGCAGTAGCTAGTGTTTCAATTTACTGACCCAGCAGATGTGATGTGACGGTTTACACCACTGGGAATAACCCATCCTTAAGATCCTTCCCAGGTGTAACAAGATCTAAGAATGCCATGTCCATAATGTCCTTCCAGGAAACTACCGTATTGTAGTAGTGTGAGGGGTTAATTCTAGTTTCCCTTTTAATAAATAAGAGAAAAATAGGTTTTAATTTCTCTGTACTATTATCTCACTTTCTTTCTAATCTTGTTCTCACATGAATTATCTGTCCTCCTATGTCATCCTGACTGAGAAAGTAGTCAAAGGATACTTTTGCTTTGATAAATGTATCACAGTGTGTTGATGTATTGTCCTTGTAGCCGGTGTCTTTGAAAGACGTATTGTTAATTGTTTTCTCCAGATGTCCAACAACCTTGGACATGCGCAATGATTAAATCCTACGTAAGCAAGCTTCTATATATCCTCTGTGCTTCGCTAAATAAACTTCACTTCTCTTTTGGCTAACCGCATGACTGTGTGGTCATCCATCTGCGTTGTCTATGAGTACTCGTATCTAAAACCAATTGGGAAGCAGACAGCATCAGCTGAACGGTCTGGTTAAGACCCCTAACAGTAGATAGATATACGAGTTCAAATCTTTTGAACTGGAAAATCAGCACTTCATCATTCTCTGAAAAACTGCAGAGAATGATGGAATCGGTGGAAAGTATCAAGCAGGGGATTGTCAACACCTTCTTCGTACTCTTTAGTATTGAAGAATGTTGCTGTATTGACACAAGTTTTAGGGAGTATCTGACAGAGCATAATGCCACATGATATGGCAGATGCAGCCGCTCACATATCTGCCATATACGTATCCTGATGTCAACCCAAACTGGTATGCGAATAGTGACATTAGAAGAAAGTTACAGGAGCAGGGAGGTTTTGCTGGACTGAATGCCACACAACGGCTGGAGACGAAGGACTGTTAAAAATGAAAAAGATGGCGGACTGCAGCAATCCAGTCAAGACAGCCCCCACCCCCGTACAACACCCGAAACAATCGACCGCCTTCATTTATACATAAGAGTAGGCCCCAACACAGCCCCCTTAATGGAGACCAATTTAGAAGGTGCAGGAAGCATGGTCACTGGAGTAGAGACTGCCCCCTCACTTCCTCTGCTCATACAGGAAGAGAAGGAGGAAGGGGCCAGGCCCAAAATGGCCACTACCAGAGACAAGCACATGGCAGAGCCACTCAGGCCCACCCCCACAAACTCCACCGGACGGACAGATGCCTTTACAACTTGAAAATGATCTTCCAACTCCCGCCCACATCCTCTCAGTGCATCAAAAGGAAGAATGGAGATTGTTTGCTGTCATTCATGAGCCAGATTAGTCAAGTCCCACCCCGGACGTAGTAATGAAACTGCTAGGAGTATGGGCAAAAAATAATCCACCAGGACTAGCTCAGAATTGATAGGTATAGCACATAGTTTTGCTGCTCTGCTATCTAGTGGATTTTTATTTTGCTCCTGCATATTCGGAGCTAAAGGGGTTGTCCCGCGCCGAAACTGTTTTTTCTTTTTTATCCCTGCATCGGGTTTGCCTCACGCCGAACGGGGGGGCTATTGAAAAAAAAAAACAAAAAAAAAACCGGGTAGTACTTACCCGAATCCCCGCGCTCCGGTGACTTCTTACTTACCTTGTGAAGATGGCCGCCAGGATCTTCACCCTCGGTGGACCGCAGGTCTTCTGTGCGGTCCATTGTCGATTCCAGCCTCCTGATTGGCTGGAATCGGCACACGTGACGGGGCGGAGCTACGAGGAGCCGCTCTCTGGCACGAGCGGCCCCATTCAGAAGGGAGAAGACCGGACTGCGCAAGCGCGTCTAATCGGGCGATTAGACGCTGAAGATTAGACGGCACCATGGAGACGGGAACGCCAGCAACGGAACAGGTAAGTGAATAACTTCTGTATGGCTCATAATTAATGCACAATGTACATTACAAAGTGCATTAATATGGCCATACAGAAGTGTATAACCCCACTTTGTTTCACGGGACAACCCCTTTAACACTTCCTGACTCCTCCACTCAGCTGGAGGCTGTTTGCCAATCACTCCCCTATAAAGCTCCCTCAGACCTGGTCATCAATGCTGCAGTCGCAGTACAGCTGAAGCCAGGGGCATAACCGGTGTCCATCAAGCAATACCACCTACAAACTGCTGCCTGCCATAGCATTGCACTGCATCTAGAAAAGTTTCTAAAGTACGGTATCCTGAAGAGATGCCAATCAACCTGGAACACCCCTCTTCTGCCTGTAAAGAAACCTGGAACAATAGATTATTGCCCAGTCCAGGATCTCAGAGCAGTGAATCAAGCTGTGGTTACTTTGCATCAAACAGTGCCCAACCTGTACATACTGTTTGTACTGATACCAAGAGAAGCTACTCACTTTACTGTGCTGAATTTGAAAGACGCTTTGCTTCACGGTCAGGCTGACAGAGGACGGTCAAGCTTATCTTTGCCTTCCAAAGGGAAGGCCCAAGAACCGGAGAAAAGTACTGTTTGCCCCAAGGGCTCAAGAACTCACCCGCACTCTTTGGAGAAGCTCACGCTACTGACCTAAGGAAACACTATCTTTCCAGCCCGGCACAGTATTGTTACAGTATGCACATGACCTCCTCATAACTGGGTCTACCTCGGAACAATGTCTGCAGAACACAGACAGTGCTTCATCATCTCTATGAAGCCTGATACAAAGTCTCAAGGAAAAAGGCACAGATCTGCCAAACAACTCTCAAATACCTGGAATTTCATATCTCACAAGGGAAGGTACAACTGGGAGTTGAAAGAAAGTAGGCCGTCTGCATTATCCCTGTACAAACCACTAGGAGAAAAAGTCAGAGAATTTCTTGGAGCTGCTAGATTCTGCAGAATATGGATACCTGGCTTTGCCAAAATGGCCAAACCCCTCCTTTAGGACGTCACAAAAGAAGGTGAAGATGCCCCCTTCTGCTGGGAGCAGGAACATACAAGGACTTATGACAACATCAAGCAGGCTCTTCTAAAAGCACTCATGCTGGCCTTGCCTAATCTGGACAAACCATTTATTTTGTATGTTCATGAGAAGAAGGGACTGGTGTTCTCACCCAGATAATGGGATCATGGCATCAACCTGTTGCTCATCTCTCCAAACAACTTGAAAATGTGGCCAAGGGATGGCCTCCCTGCCTAAGAGCACTGGCAGCAACAGTGGCCTTGGTTACGGAGGCTGACCAGCTTTCCCTGGGTCAAGATCTTATGGTATGGATGCCACATTCTGTCCTAACTCTGATGGATGCCAAAGGTAATCACTGGCCGACAAATGCTTGCATGACCAAGTACCAAGGCCTCCTATGTGAAAACCCAAGACTGATGGAAGTATGCACTACTCTAAATCCAGCAACCCTGTTGGCCAACAGAACTGGAACCCCTGACTATAACTGCTGTGAGGTGATGGATGAAGTCTTTAGCAGCCATCCTGATCTACGGGACACACCTCTTGAAGCTCCTGATGGCGAATAGTACACAGATGGTAGCAACGTGATGGATGAAGGTATATGCTATGCTGGATATGCAGTAGTCACCTTACAGACTACCATAGAAGCAGAACTGCTGCCCAAAGGAACTTCAGCTCCGAAGGCAGAACTTCTTGCACTTATCAAAGCCCTACAGCTGGCAGCTGGGGTGAAAGTCAATATCTTCACTGACTCAAAGCATGGCTTCCCTACAGTCCATGTTCATGGGGCTCTGAGAAAAAGTGGATTATACCCACCTGATAATCAGGTTTCCAGTAGTCTCCACGACAGCACCAACTGAGATTGCCTCCTCCTGGTAGGACAGGAACATACTGAGAGGTTAAAAGCTCCCCCCCTTCCCCACTTTCCTCAGTGGATTCTAACGAATTGCCGGGGCAGGAGCTAAACTTAAATTTCTTCCCCTAACCGGGGTTTTTTTATTTTTAAATTTATTATTTTACTTTTATAGGGCGGGAAAGGTACGGGTGCTGTCGTGGAGACTACTGGAAACCTGATTATCAGGTGGGTATAATCCACTTTTTCCCCCAGTCGTCTCCACGACAGCACCAACTGAGACGTACCAACTAAAGTTTATTAGGGTGGGATCGCTGCCGAGAGGACTTTACGGCCAAAGGCCATGTCCTCGTCCTGCTGCACTTTTACCCTATAGTGTTTAGTGAACGTGTGGGGTTTTTTCCAGACTGCGGCCTTGCAAATTTGCTCGACCGAGGCTGAACTGTGTTCGGCCCATGAGGACGCTACTGCCCTTGTGGAATGGGCTTTAAGAGCTAACGGGATCTCCTTCCCGAGGGCCTTATAGGATTCTATGATGGCCAGACGGATCCACCTGGCTATGGACCTTTTTGCTGCTTTGCTACCCTTATTTGGGCCACTGAACTGGACGAACAAGTTGTCGTCTCGCCTCCAGTGGCTCGTTGTATCTATGTAGGTTAGGACTGCTCTCCTAACGTCCAGGCAACTTAGGGTTCTTTCCTCCTCGTTTTTTGGGTTACTGAAGAATGAGGGGATTATTATATCCTGGGACCTATGAAAATCTGACACTACTTTTGGCATAAAGGCCGGGTCTGTTTTAAATATATTAGTTTGGTGTCTGCGATTTTCATGAACGGGTGGCGGATGGACAAGGCCTGTAGTTCGCTAACCCGTCTTGCGGAGGTGATGGCTACTAGGAAGATGGTCTTGATTGTAAGCATTCTTATAGGTAGCGCCTCGATCGGTTCGAATGGTACCGCTGCCATGGCCCCTAGAACCCAATTAAGGTTCCAGTCTGGGAACAGGTTTATTGGCCTAGGGCGTAGTCTAGCTGCTGCTGTTAGGAACCTGTGGACCCATCTGTCGTCTGCGAATTTTGTGTCGCAGATGGCGCTAAGGGCTGAAACCTGGACTTTTAGGGTGCTCGGGGAGAGGCCCATCTCTAAGCCCTCCTGCAGGAATTCTAAGATTAGCGGAGTGTTGGGGATAGAATCCCCGCGATCCCTTCCCTGTCTCCATGAGGAAAACCTTCTCCAGACCTTCTGGTAGATCAGGTGGGTCGTCTTTTTCCTACTGGACATTAGGGTTTCTACTACTTTCTCTGAGAATCCTTTCTTTCTCAGCGAGGATTCTTCAAGAGCCATGCCGTTAAATGGAGTTTGTCTAGGCCGGGGTGGTTCAGTGGCCCCTGCGATAGAAGATCTGTCCAGGTAGGGAAGGTGACTGGGTCCTGGACGCTCAGTGTTGTCAGAAGACCGAACCAGCTTCTTTTCGGCCAGAAGGGGGTCACCAGGATTAGCGTGCATCCCTGGGTTCTGAAGTGCTGTAAGACCCTGGGAATTAGTGGTATGGGAGGAAAGGCGTAAGCCAGTCCTTGACCCCAGTCCTGGCCTAGGGCGTCTACCGCTATCGGGCGATCTCCTGGCCGGAGGGAGAAAAAGTTGCCTACTTTTGTGTTCTCCCTGGTTGCGAAGAGGTCCAACTGTGGGGTCCCCCACCGGTTGGTTAGGATTCTGAATGCCTCTGGGGAGAGGGACCACTCTCCTGGGTCTATTTGCTTCCTGCTGAGGAAGTCTGCTTTTTCGTTTAGTGTACCCTTCAAGTGGGTTGCCGTGATCGAGAGGATCCGGCCCTCCGCCCAGTGAAAGATTTTCTGTGCGATGCTTTGCAGTGGGGGAGATCTTGTGCCCCCTTGGTGTCGTATGTGAGCGACCGCGGTGACATTGTCTGACAGTATTTTTATGTGTTGGTTCTGTAGCGAGTTGCCCAACTGCTGTAGAACCTGCCAAACTGCCTGTAGTTCTCTGAAATTTGAGGACTGTTCTTTTATCCTCTGAGGCCAGGGACCCTGAAAGAATTGGTTCCCCACATGCGCTCCCCATCCACAAGCGCTTGCGTCTGTTGTGATGTGGATGGCTGGGTTTTGTAGCCAGTGAACCCCTCTCCGCAGGTTCTCTGGGGATGTCCACCAACGCAGGGATGTTTTTGCCCTGTTTGGGATGTACATCCTTGCCCCTAACGAGGACTGCCTTTTGTCCCATGAGGATAGGGCTACGGCCTGCAGGGCTCTGGTGTGGGCCTGGGCCCATGCTACTCCTGGGATGCATGATGTCAAGCTCCCTAGGAGAGACATTGCCTCCCGAGTTGTGCAGAATCGTCTTCGTAGGAAAGTTTTGACTATTCTGCGGATTTTTTGTATTCTCTCCTCGGGTAGGTAGGAGCATTGCGATTCTGAGTCGAGAGTTATTCCCAGAAACGTCTTCTGCTTGTCGGGATCTAGGCTGGATTTTTCCCAGTTTATAATCCATCCCAACGATTGGAGAAGTTCTAGTACTGTCTCCAGGTGTTTTGTTAGGAGTTTTTTGGACTCTGCTATTAATAGAACATCGTCCAGGTAGGGTACTACTAGAATCGATTTTTCTCTCAAGTAGGCGGCTACCTCCGCCATAATCTTGGTAAAGATTCTGGGGGCTGAGGATATCCCGAAGGGCAGGCATCTGAATTGGTGGTGCTCTATTCTTCTGCCCATGTCCACTGCGAACCGCAGGTATTTCTGAGAATCTTTGTGGATCGGGATGTGAAAATAAGCGTCCTTTAGGTCGATGGACGCCATGTAGGCTCCTCTGGGGATCAACTTTATTGTGGAGGAGATGGTTTCCATTTTGAATC
Source organism: Eleutherodactylus coqui (assembly GCF_035609145.1). NCBI lineage: Eukaryota > Metazoa > Chordata > Amphibia > Anura > Eleutherodactylidae > Eleutherodactylus > Eleutherodactylus coqui. The sequence goes on along the minus strand of NC_089846.1, from coordinate 42,563,538 downwards.
TCCTGTATCGGACGCAGGTGTTCAGGCCTTTCAGATTTATTATCGTCCGGTGTTTCCCTCCGGGTTTTTTTACTAGAAAGAGCCTGGAATAATAGCCCTGGGTTTCCTCGTTTCGCGGTACGGGAGATATTGCGTTTAACCGTTGCAAGTCGCGCACGCTTTGCCTTAGTAAATGTAGCTGTTTTTTTGGGGCTCGCGTGGTAATAAATTTCCTTCTGAGGATGGACACTAGCTCTATCCGGTATCCGTGCTGTAGGATTTTTGGGATCCATGGGCCCCCGCAGATTGCGGCCCATTGATCCGCAAAGCTCCCCCAGCCTTGCCCCTACGGGGATGGCGTCAGGGTCTCTGCTTCGGCTCCCCCTGGTGGGGGTTGAAGAGGATATTCCTTCCTCTGCCCCCCTTGGGGTAACTCCAGCGGCCTGTCTTGCCCTTGCCTCGGTAGGCCTCGGGCTGCTGCATTGGGGCCCGGGAAAAGGTCTTCGCTCTCTGTGGCTTTTCCTCAGGGAACCCTTTTTTCCTGTCGGCCGCCTTTTCTAGAATTTTGTCTAGGTCCGGTCCGAATAGAAATTGGCCGTAGAATGGGAGGGCACACAATTTGTTTTTCGAGGCCAGGTCGCCTGACCATGATCTCAGCCATAACACCCTTCTGGCTGAGTTAGAGCGGGCTGTGGCCTTTGCTGAGAGCTTGACGGTCTCGGCCGCGGCGTCCGCTAGGAAGTTAGTTGCCATGCGCAAGATGGGAAGTGAGTTAAGGATCTGATCTCTTGGTGTTTTGTTGGTCAGGTGTAGTTCCAACTGCTCTAACCATACCCCCAGGGTCCGCGCCACGCAAGTGGCTGCGATCCCTGGCCTAAGGATGTTTGCCGCTGCCTCCCATGATTTCTTTAGGAGTCCCTCTGCCTTGCGATCCATGGGGTCTTTTAGCTGTGCGGCATCCTCAAAGGGAAGAGTCGTCCTCTTGGCTACCTTGGCCACCGGGACGTCTACTTTAGGTATTTCGTCCCAGCTTGCGCAAGCTTCCTCTTCTAAGGGGTATCTCCTTTTTACGCCTCGAGCGGAGAAGGAACCTGCGTCTGGTCTACTCCACTCTCTCTGAATTATTTTAGAGATGTTTTTGTGGACCGGGAAGGTATGCTTGCGCCTCTCCCCAAGTCCACTGAATATTTCATCCTGTAGAGTCCGTGGCTCTCTGGGCTGTTCCATTTTTAATGTAGCCCTGACTGATTTTATTAGTTCCGTCAACTCGTCCTGATGGAACAAATATTTCCTATAGTCCTCCTCCTCTGAGGACTCCTCGGCCGCCTGTTCCTCTTGCTCTGATCCGATGGAATTCTCGGAATCAGAAGGCTCTTCGGGAACATACGCCTTCTTCTGGCGTTTTGCTGGCGGTGCCGGCAGTGACGTTAGAGCTGATCGCACCTCCTCCTTCACCAGCTTCCTAACGTCATCCAGGAATCCCCCCGATTCCTCTCTGACTAGCCTAGCCACGCATGCCTTGCATAGAGGCCTCTGGTACGTGGCTGGCAGTCTCGTCCCGCATTCCACGCATTTTCGCAGTTTTGTTCTGGGGGGGGATGTCTTTTTTATCCCCCTGACAAACAAAGCATTTTTGCGGGTAAACATGCAATTTTTCCATATACAACATGCTGGATATTTGCATTGTATTTTTGCCGCACTGGCTACTTACGGCCGCTGAGGCTGAAGTTTCAGCTGTCTCTGGGGCTGGAGCACTCATCTTTATACCAGTGCTGCAGACACCCTGCGACCTGTAGTGCTGGTGTTCTGGCTTCTCTCAGGTTCCTATTTGAATTTCGCGCTCCTGCGCTAAGCCCCGCCCCCTCCGCTCCTATTGCAGATGCGATGACGTCATCGCGCTGGACGTGAGATGCGGCGCCCCGCCCCCTGCCGTCAAAGGGCTTCCTGGAGCGCCGCGCTGTAATTTCTGCCGGAGGACGAGGGGGACTGAGGCTCCCGCTTTGAACCCCCCATGGGCCGCCGCGGGAGGAACCTGGCCCGGGGGTTACCACCCTGATGTGGCGTCCCGGGAGTCGTCTGGCTGCGAAGGGATGACAGGGTGAGCCACTGCCTTCCGATCCGCCTGTAAACTTTCGCTGGCTTCTCCACCAGCTCCTCTCAGCGATCCTGCCTCCTGGCAGGACAGGAAGACACTGAGGAAAGTGGGGAAGGGGGGGAGCTTTTAACCTCTCAGTATGTTCCTGTCCTACCAGGAGGAGGCAATCTCAGTTGGTGCTGTCGTGGAGACGACTGGGGGAAAAGAAGAGTCTGATCCCTTCAGCAGGTCGTGAAGTGAAGCATTCTCCTCTCATTCTGGAACTGTCAGAAGAGGCATGGGTCATTCATTGTAAAGGAAAACAGAAGGAAGACTCACTTGTTGCACAGGGAAACAGAAAGGCAGATGCTGATACCAAGCGAGCTGCCACTCTCCTAAACGCTGGAAGTCCTGTCAAGTTACTTTTCCCCAGTTCCCCTCAGCAACTGGAACCCCTGCTACAAATCGGGATGAACAGGAAAGGCTAAAGACGGAAGTTGAAAAATACACACTTAAGGGTTGGTTCATCCTCTTGGATGGAAGAATCGTGGTCCCGACAGCACTAGCAACAGAGATAGTCAAGAAAGTGCATGAGGACACACTATGGGTCCACCACTATGGAGGATTTAATCCAAGATGTGCTGTATATCCCAAGATTTACAAGGCGAGCACAAGAAAATGTGTCATTCGCGCTAAAAGGGATATAATCTTATGGAGCAGTTCCCTTCCAAGATGTACTAGTGGACTTTACTCAAATGCCTGCAGCTGATGGATGGAAGTTTATCTTGGTCTTTGTCTGCATATACACGGAGTAGGTAGAGGCCTACCCCACTAGGGCTGAACAAAAAAAATAAAAATAAAAAAAACCGATTGAAGTGGCCAGAGCACTACTGAGAGACATAATTCCAAGACACGGCCTACTGGTGCGGATTGGGTCATTCAATGGACCGGCCTTTGCGGCAGAGATTATACAAGAGCTAGCCAGCTGCCTCAAGATCAGATGGAAACTGTATATTGCCTACAGACCTCAGAGCTCAGAAAAGGTTGAACGCATGAACTGGACTTTAAAACTTGCTTTAGGGAAGCTCTGTCAGGAGACCCAGCTAAAATGGCCACAAGCCCTACCCATTGCTCTGCTCAGAATCAGATCTGCCCCTCTAAAAGAACTGGTTATTTCTCTCTTAAGATGATGTAGGGAAGGTCTAGCCAAGTAGTATTGGAATTAGAGCAAACAAAATAGTGGAAGAGATGATAAATCACCAGCAGATGCTTGCCCTGGGTAAAACCATGGCAACCATCGCCAAAAGAGCAGTTACCTACTTGTTTGACTATTGCTCTGCAAAAGTTTCCTATATTTCTGGATACTGCTGTGTACTTTTTTTTTCTTCCAGGGGAAAAAGTCTGGGTGAAAGATTGGCATCAGAGGCCTCTCAAGCCAAGGTGGAAGGGTTCATACACGTTATCCTATCTACCCCGACTGCTGTTAAAGTTGCTGAGATGAGACCTTGAATCCACCAGACCAGAGTCAAAGCGGCCTACACTGACCATGACTGCTTACCACACCCGACGGATCCCCTAAAGCTCACCTTAAAAAAACAAACAAAAAACAAACAAAAAAAAACAAAACACCACTACAGAAAGTGCCTTGGACCAGACAAGGACCTTGCCGCCTCCTGAAAGACCAGGAGGCACCAGCTGACAGTGTTTGCCACACAGAGACACTGTTTTTCCCTCAAACAGTTAGGACAGGGGAGAGCTACAGCTGCAAGACAAGAAGAAGAATGAAGAACCTACTCAGACTGTGTTGCGGGTGGTGGGATTATGCTATACAGGAAGTTGGGACTTGTGCCAATAATTGTGATACATGTATGCAAGAAGCTAGAATGGGTACACGCATCACAAGAGCATTAGTGTACCATACTTACTACATGGGTAAGGGGCGACAAGTAGGGGGTTGCAGATACAATAAGACCACTTACTACATGTGTGAACAAAGTTCACAGATCATATGCTATAATCCAGTATATCCTCCCTCAAAAACATGGATAGACACTGATGGAGCATGGGATACACAAGCTATACTCAAGTCTATGGGAGTATAAACCCCTAAATTAGGATGATAGGCTATAAGCGAGTGATAGCTATCAAAAAGAGGAAAAATGTGGTACGAGGACATATAAGCCATTGTTTCTCTGTTATAAGCCCGAAGGCTGAAGCATATTATATATCTACCAAATGAAATGTAGCTACTGTATATACAAACTTTACCTTTTATTAGCTTCCCTTGGTATAACGTAATTGTCTATACATGCAGTCTGCTCTGCTGTGTACCTAATCTTATGTGTGATACTAGTTGTAGCTAAGATACACTGTGTAACTTGGTACCAGGAGCCTGTACTGGAATTTATTCACTAACACCCCATTCCTTTACTCACCCACTCTACCCCTCCCTATTCTTCCTGTAATAAGTCTCCCATATGGATAGCTGAGGAACAGAGTGTAATTGGATACTAGGCTGCAGCGATGTTCCCCCATTGCCTCCTCTGTCACTCTGTCCGACTTCCGGTAGCTTTATACATGTAACTGGTATAAGTGAAGGTAGAATACACTTCCTGCTTTCTTCTCAATCAAAAGATAAGATGAACCAATAAGTGTTAAAGGGGTTGTCCCGCGCCGAAACGGGTTTTTTTTTTTTTTTAACCCCCCCTCCGTTCGGCGTGAGACAACCCCGATGCAGGGGTTAAAAAAACAACCCGCACAGCGCTTACCTGAATCCCGGCGGTCCGGCGTCTTCATACTCACCTGCTGAAGATGGCCGCCGGGATCCTCCGTCTCCGTGGACCGCAGGGCTTCTGTGCGGTCCATTGCCGATTCCAGCCTCCTGATTGGCTGGAATCGGCACGTGACGGGGCGGAGCTACACGGAGCCGGCATTCTGCACGAGCGGCCCCATAGAAGACTGCAGAAGACCCGGACTGCGCAAGCGCGGCTAATTTGGCCATCGGAGGCCGAAAATTAGTCGGCTCCATGGGAACGAGGACGCTAGCAACGGAGCAGGTAAGTATAAAACTTTTTATAACTTCTGTATGGCTCATAATTAATGCACAATGTACATTACAAAGTGCATTAATATGGCCATACAGAAGTGTATAGACCCACTTGCTGCCGCGGGACAACCCCTTTAACTTTTAATAAGCTTGCCTACTTGATATATAAAGCTCTGTGTGTGATGTAATAAAGTAGTCTGAGATTTGTGAGCACACGTTTCCCCTCAGGCTATACTTGTGCCAATACAATAGATCTTTGTCTATTTCCTATGTGCCCTTGGTATAGGTCAGAAGTTGGACCGTACATCACTACAAGTAGATAAGGAGAAGCATATACAAAAAAAAAAAAAGGGGGGGGGGGGGCAGAAATATTAGACATGTGATATTGGATCACTTTCCTAAGCAATAACTGCATCTAAATACTTCAAGGTAGGTCGTCTGCCGTGCTGTGCCTAAGCACTCCAGGGAGGGACAGTAGAGCTGTCGTTGACAAAAACATCAATCACCGCTGTCTCTTCCTGAAGGCCTGCGCTCGGCTGCCACGCCACAGAAATGAAAAGTAACAAAAGATGCTGATAGTTATGTGAAGGAGTGAGGAGAATGTTACATGTCTTGCTGCTGCCAGGAGGAACTAAAAAGAAAGCAGAGATATGTATATGTTGTTGGAAGATGCTGAGTGATGAGAACACAGTGGATATTATAAGTACCATCGATATAGAACACAGTCACTTTAAGAGTTTAATGCCACTTATTACATAACGTAAAAAAATAAAATAAAATAAACCCTCCTATGGAGTGCAATTATGCAAAAGTTCAGTAAAAGATATTTTTGTAAAAAAAAAATGTGCCGCCTCTTCCTCCATTTGTCCTCGCTGCACCATTCTGAACCTGGTGTGGTATCACCATCCGCTACCGGTTACAAATGCACATTTAAGAAAAAAAAAAATAAAATTAAAATTACATGCACTCATGGACTCCATGCCAAGTATAAATATAGAGCAAAAGCCTCCAACACAGTTTATATTTTATTCCTAAGAAACATATAAACATATCTAATAAAGTGCATATGCAAATGTATTAATGCCATATCTAAGTACAGGACAGGACCTAGAAATAAATTGCTGGTAGGACTAAGGCCTCATGTCCACAGGTGTTTTATCATCGCATATTATGCGTGCAATGTACGGCTGCGTGATATGCAGTGAATGGAGTCAAAGAAAGTAAATGGACTTTCATTGATTCATTCACATGAGTGTTTGAAGACTGTGTGTAGATACGCTCGGGAAATTGATAGCAAAATGCTCCATTTCTCGGCATGACACACAGCGTGAGCTCTATACTTTTGTATGGGCAGCTTATGCAATGCTGTCCATACGGAATACATTAAGTATGGGTGGCAATTCATATGCAACGCCGCTTTGTTTAAAAAAAATAAAGACAATCACAGTGCGCGTGACCGCGTGCGTGGGATACACACACCGGTAAAACGTTGCAGGCACACCTGCGGATTTTTTCCTGCCCAGATGATCCGCAGTGCATCCGCGCAGAAAAACCATTACATCCGCAACCTCCCGCAAATGGTCTCCCGCCACGGAAAGCTGCATGCGGAATCCGATCCCTCCGTGGACATGAGACTTTAGAGTGACACATGTAACAGTATTACTGACCACAATACAGCTGCTGCAGAACATGGACATGGGGCCACTAACAGATATTTTTTTTTGCAGGCCCACTTTAAGTTGCCAGTCCACCCCTGGTGGAGTCCAAGCTCTCTAGAGATGGTTTTATAACCTTTTCTAGCCTGATGAGCATCAACATCTTTTCTTCTGACGTCCTCATAAATCTCCTTTGTTCATGGCAAGATATGCAAAATTCCACAAATGTGTTGTAAAGATCAGGCTTTGATTTATCCCTGCTCTTTAAATTAATCCTTTCCAATCCACCGTCTGGCATCTTCCTACATTCTGATTGAAGCTTGTACAGCTCCAATGTCAGAAGACATCCGACAGGTTATTCTTACCGTCTATTGCCAGCCACTCCGCTGTCGGAGCCTCTCTGGCACACAAAAACTGGCTTTAGCCAGCAGGTGGCACCGTTGTAGAACAGCAAAAAAAAGAAAGCCTTTCAGGAAACCCTGAATCCAAAATTGGATTGGAAAGGGTTAAAGAGGTCACTCACCTCACACATAATGGTCCATCCCATTGATTGGAAACAACCTATTTCACCTTCAAATTATCTGCTAATCCTAAAAGGTTCACATATTTTTGCCACTCCCATACATGCGATATTGGAACATTTTCCTCAATAAATGTCCAATTTTTTGACTCCTTTGTTTTATTTGGTTCTCTTTACCTACTTTCAAAACTGTCAAATAATGGTAAGGGCTCCTTCACACTGGCGAGAGCGATATCTGGTTGTGAATCACGGCCCAATATCGCCCTTACAATCTTTCTAAAAAATAAAAGCCTGGATGCAAGGCGTTTTTACATGGAAACAGCCTCACATCCCTACAGGGGTTCCCCTCATCCCTGCCGCAGTTGTCACAGCCGCGGCAGGAGATTGTGATGTTCTCCTATTGTTTTCAATGGGGCCGCTGCTGCTGCGATATCACAAAAAGACAGAACATCCTGCATCTTTTTTTCACGCAGCATCATAGGAGTAAAAACATCACAAATGAGTATGAAACCATTGAAAATCATTGGTTTCATAATCATGCGTTTTCACGCACTCTTGCATCGCAAGAAAATCGTGCGATTTTCTCGCCAGTGTGAAGGAGCCCTAAGGCAATACACTGTTTAAATGACCTCTTAGACACTCTTGATTATGACAAACCTACTTAATATAATTTACGCTATTTAACTCTAAAAAGCTTTTATCTGCAGGTTAGAAACTGGTGGGGAATGTAAAATTAATTTTCCAGCATGTAAAGCCAAAAAGTTTAATAAAATATAAAAAAAGACAACTCTTCTCACCTTTATAATCTATTTTTCTCCTTTTGGCACTATGAGTAGTTTCATTCCAAACAGACCTGGGGGTGTAATAAAGCAACGGAGGAGGCTCTGCCTCAATGGTGGAGATATCTAGTTCTTCAAGTTTCCTTTTGCTTGCACTCCAACCCTGAGATGCTTTGCTATGTAACTGATGGACGATTGCATCACATTCCAAATTGAAGAAGCTTTTGTAACCCAATGATGGGTCAATGATAGTGGAAGCACTCTGCTTACACTCTCGTTGCACTGGAGTGCTGAAGTACTGTCCTCCTTCGGTAGACAGGGTGTCAATCTCAGAATGAAACTCTTCTTCCTTCAGCCTAGAATCACTTATGACGTGGACAAAAGGTTTGAGGACTACAAAACTTTCTGCCGCCATCGCCGTAGCATGACCTTCATGGCTTGCATCAGAATGCATATCATCTTCTTTGTCCAAAGTTCTGTCACTCATATTTGCACAATTAGGTTTATCTATTTAATGCAAATTTTCACCTCATTCCCAGGTCCCCCCAAGGCTCTCAGCATTAACATTCAGTCATGTACTGTAGCCGATATTTTCTGTGTTCGTTTGTACGTCAGTTTAGGGAAGGGAACACCATAATTGTTCCCTGCAAGGTCTGTCAAATATGGAATTACACTCAGTCAGTTATGTTCATGCAGAATCCAAGAAATACCTGAAAAAATGAAAGATTATATTAGTTTATACTTAATCTTGTACATTTTGTACCCATTACTGTAATGATAAATGGCTACATTTCTTTTACAGAGCTTTCTGGTGCAATATATTTAGTACACTAAACAGTTTATTTTCATGAAGCGTGTAAATAGTAATGAAAAATAAATAATAGTTTAATGGTCTATGTTAGTTGGTTACATAAAAGAAAACTTAAAATTTCAAACTCATTGCATTGAGCCACATGGCCTTATTTTCAGCTGACCATTCACCTATGCTTAAATTCTCTGGTGCAAGATAAAAACTAGAGATGAGCGAACATGCTCGTTTAGGGCAATTACTCGAACGAGCATCGCTTTTTACGAGTAACTGCCTACTTGGGCGAAAAGCTTTGAGGGGTGCCGGGGGGAGCTCCCCCCCCCCCCCACTCACCTCCACAATCCTCCGCCCGATTAGGCAGTTACTCTAAAAAAGCGATGCTCGTTCGAGTAATTGCTCTAAAACGAGCATGTTCGCTCATCTCTAATAAAAAACATGCCAAATTTTTCAAAATGGGATACACTACATAATACGTGGTCAAAAAAAAAATTTAAAAAATCAAGCCCCTAGAAGAGGCGTTTGAATGCGGAGTTTTGCAGAAAGTTACATCTCAGGCAGACATGTAAATGATTATAGTTGTGGTGCGATCAGATGAACAGTCTTGCCACCTGAGGACCTAAAAGTGGTTCCACCCTTGGCTTCTAAAAAGGCTCTCAGAGTGTGCTACGAGGACTTATAAGCTAATGTTTCTCTGTTACCAGCCCGAAGGCTGAAGTATATTAAATATATATTGTTCTGTTACTACATAAGTATAAACATAATAAGTATCTAATAAATGAAATATAGCTACTGTATACTAACTTCGCCTTTTATTAAGTTCCCCAAGTATAAACATAATTGTTCGTGTATGCAGTCTGCTTTTACCATGTATTTAAACTTTTGCTGTGTAACGTTAGTGGTAGCCAAGGAGACAGTGCAACGCTGTACTAGGAGCCTGTCCAGGAATTCACTCACTCTGCACCCCCCCCCCCCCCTCTGCTGTAACAAGTCTCCTATATAGAGAACTAAGGCACAGAGTGTAATTGGAGAGGAGGCTGCAGCTTTCCCCGCTACCCCCTTGGTCGGACTCTGTTTCTATCCATCTATCTGTATGTATGTAGCAGGTATAAGAGATAAGATGAGCCAATAAGTGTTAGCTTTTAGCCGGCCCATTGAGTATAAAAGGCTATTTCTGTGATGTTAGAGGGATTCTGGATTTGAGAACCTACTATATCCCAGACTCAACATTCGTGTCGACACAGAATAAATCTTTGTTAATTTATTACGTCCCTGGGTATCGTATTGGATGTCGGATCGTATTTCAAGAGGATACTTGTGTGTAGCGGACCTCTTCCCCCCCCCTTGTGTAGTTTGTTGACCACTAGATGCCTCTACGACACAATCAAAGAGATTTTGCCCAGAAGCTGGATGGTTATATTGACGAATTGCCCGCCACCTCAGCCGTTCTGATCAGACTGTTAGCAGGTGTTAGGATCAGTGAATGCATGAGAGCACGCACACACACAGGTGACCGGCTAATGATCACCTAATCATCCAACTGTCTCGTTGTCTGCTATCTAAAGACACGCAACACCATCGTTAGAAGCCACTGTGTGTTGGAACCATTTCCAGGAACTTGGCTGAAGGCCATTTGATCTCATTGCACCCATTACATGGACAGCCTTTGATACCCAATGTTATTTTTGTTTGTAGTACTGTCCTGAACAAAAAAACTGCATCACTATGGAGTGGAACCAGGTTGTCTTCAGTGATGAATCCAGGTTTAGTTTGCACACCAACAATGGCCGTGTCTGGACAACTAGGGGTAAGCACTTCAAACCCACCTTTGCTGCATAGTGGCACACTGCCCCCAATGCTAGCATAATGGTCTGGGGGGGGCCATTGCATATGATAGTTGATCACCCATAATAGTGGTATGAGTAAAAAGGACAGTTCCGCGATATGTTCAGGACATCTTGCAGCCACATGTGCTGTCTCTCATGACAGGGCTTCAGAGAGGCATTTTCCAGCAGAATATTGCTCACCCACACACATCAATGTCACAGGAATGCCTCCACAACATTGCCACACTTCTGGCGCCTGCCTGCTCACCAGATTTATCGCCAATAGAACATGTATGGGATGCTGTGGGATGGCAACTTTGACAGCCTATGAGTTTGCACGATCTGAAGGCTTAGTTACAGCAAATCTGGGCCAATATGCCGCTGGATACCATATGGCAGTGTTCCCCAACTCCAGTCCTCAGGGACCACCAACAGGTCAGGTTTTCAGGTTTTTCTCCAGGGGATGTAATTATTGTCAGTGTCTCACAAATTACCACAGGTGTTCTTACCATAAGATATCCTGAAAACATGACCTGTTGGTGGCCACTGAGGACTGGAGTTGGGGACCTCTGCCATACAGAACCTGTATGCCTCAGTGCCCGCCTGTATCACATCTTGCATCCAAGCTAGAGGCGGCACGACAGGGTACTAGAGCCTCAATGCCTGCCTGTATCACATCTTGTATCCAAGCTAGAGGCAGTAAAATAGGGTACTAGAGCCTCCATGCCCGCCCGTATCACATCTTGTATCCAAGCTAGAGGCGGTACAACAGGGTACAAGAGCCTCCATGCCCGCCCGTATCACATCTTGTATCCAAGCTAGAGGCAGTAAAATAGGGTACTAGAGCCTCCATGCCCGCCCGTATCACATCTTGTATCCAAGCTAGAGGCGGTACAACAGGGTACAAGAGCCTCCATGCCTGCCCGTATCACATCTTGTATCCAAGCTAGAGGCAGTAAAATAGGGTACTAGAGCCTCCATGCCCGCCCGTATCACATCTTGCATCCAAGCTAGAGGCGGTACAACAGGGTACTAGAGCCTCCATGCCTGCTCGTATCAAATCTTGTATCCAAGCTAGAGGCGGTACAACAGGGTACTAGAGCCTCCCTTCAAGAGGTCAGTGTTTCACAATAAATTATCCTTTTGCTCTGATATTGTAATCAGTCACTTAGGCCTCTTTCACAGGGGCTACAAGCTTGTGTGAAAGAGGCCTTATAATAACGTTACAATCACACTTCGAAAGCTTCATTAGATTCTGCCTACTTCAAGCTTCTTGATTTTTTTTGTATATTACATACTGCACATATACCACGTCATGGCTTCCAGTATTTTGCGCCGAAAATGATGCAAGTGAAAAATAAATTTGGTCCCACCATAAGAAGTTGTCTAAACACAAAGATATAGGAGACCATCGGATGAATGTTGTAAAACTGGAACGGTGCACATGCACTAATACTGGCGTACCACTTCAGGATTGATTAAATTGATACATCTCTCCAATTGCAAGCAAGGATAGATTACTACAATAAAAAAATTTTAAAAAAATGGAATAGAGTCTGAGATTTGCGCTACTGTATTGAGCAAATATAACATGCATTTATGTTCCTCAACATGGTACCAACATACCTTTTGAGAAATATGGTGCAAGCTGTCAGTCTCTGATCAGCAGGGCAGGTTACATGGCCTTAGGCTGTCTTCACACGGGCGTATTTGCGTGTGCAATATGCAAAGAATGCAACCCATTGATTTCAATAGTTTTGTTCACATTGCCGTATCTCAGTCACGAATAAAGCAAAATTGAACAGGTTCTATTTTTCTGCGTATTTGCGCACGCAAGGTCCCCATAGAATTCAATGGGGTGGGGGGAGGTGTGCTAATGTACGTGCAATATGCAAGGAGATGCGTGAATCACTGCGTAATTCCACTGGAAAAAGAACACATCAGGAACTAATTAGCCATTTCAAATGGTACGTTTGTTTGCCGCTCGCAAAAGGACATGCCGTACAGCCGCATGTCTGCTGACTCCAAATTTTTGCTTGTTCTATATCTCCCTTCCCTATGCTTGCTATAGTTATTAGGAGACAGAGCCCAGCACAGATATTGTCAGGTGTGCGGTCTTCACCGCTTAGTGTCAATGGATGGGGTCAGGCGCGGTGGAGACTGCTCAACTGACAAAACTACAGACACCAATCCTGTTTTCCCCGCACTGGCCGCTGCTAATCTCCCTCTCCCTCCCTTTTTCTGCAGCCCCCATAGGAGTATATGGGAGTCACCAGCGTATATAAGCCAAAAGATAAGGCAAGACCTATCTTTTCCAGCCCTGTATAAAATCGGCCGCTGCATTCGGTTTACACGGTTAAAAATCGGCCATTTGAATGAATACATTGCAGACCAATACTTTAGATGGGAGCAATTTTTTTATAGCTGCTAATTTAGCTGCGTAAAAACGCTCATGTGAATAAAGCAGAATTCACACGGAGGACAAAATTGCGCAATTTTCTGGTAATGCAACAGCGCTACAAAAGGAATGTTCGTGAAGCCCATGCTTTCCAATGGGTTCCTTCACATTAGCGACTTTATCACGGATGTTATGTTGCAAGAAAGAAAAAAAAAAAGAAAAAATCACGGCACACTCTAACTTCCTGCAATTTTTTTTTTTTTTTAAATCGCCCATATTTTGTGCGATGTGTTTTTAACATTAGACTGTCCTACTGACTTTCTAAAAAAGACCAAAATTTTATTGCGGGCGGCAGCGAAGCAAGATCATCATCAAGAAAAAGCATGGCAGATGTGATAAAAATCACGTGTACAAAGCTGCAATATCGCGATCGCCCATGTGAAAGAGGCAATAGGCTGCATTCACACATGGCATGTGTTTTTTTTAGTTTTTTTGTGGTTTTTCAGCAATTAAAAACTGCATAAAAATTACGTTGCGCAATATTAAGATTGCAACATTGCATTGCTAAATCGCAGCTGGTGATCGTGAATGTGTTCGCATTACGACTTGGTGGTTGACAAAAATTCAAACCCTACTGGATCATTCAGTGCAATTCAGCAGCATGATCTTAAAGGGATCATACCAAGATCACAGATAATCCCCTATCCACTGGATAGGGAATAACATGCTGTTTAGTGGGGGGCTCACCACTGAGACCCCGTCGATCTTAAGAATGGGGTTTGCTTTTTCCACCCCGCCCATTGACGACTTAAAGGGGTTGTCTCGAGGAAGCAGTGAATTTTTTTTTTTGCCCAGTCCACCTAATTAAGCACACATTACTAAGCCCCCCTGTAAATGACATTTCTAGCTGGTTTGTACTTACCGTTTCAGCGTTTCAGCAACTTATAAAAGTTTCCCCAAGATGGCCGCCGGCTCTTTTCCCATCCCTTGCTGCAGCCCGACGTGCGCGCTCCCGAGATGCTACCAGCCGTGTCTCCCTGACAACCAGACGCCCCGCAGCCGCCGACCGGACCCCTGGAGTGAACACGGCCGACCAGTCACCCACCGCCAGGCAGCAGGTAACCGGCGCAGCCCCCCCCCCATCGCAGCGGCAGCCCCCCCCCCTATCGCAGCGGCAGCCCCCCCCATCGCAGCGACAGCCCCCCCCCGGCCCATCACTTACCAGGACGGCGGGACAGCTGAGCGGCTTCTCCGGACAGCTCGGCAGCTCTGCACCTTCCTCTAACAGAGGATGGTACAGAATGGCCGCTCCAGCGCGCTCCCGAGCAGTGACAGCTCGTCTGCGCATGCGCAGAAGAGCTGTAGCGGGGAGCACACTGAAGCGGCTCGTGCTGAAAGGAGAAGAACGGACTGCGCAAGCGCGTCTAAAAAAGCAAGCTGCCAGCGAATTTAGACGGAACCATGGAGACGAGGACGCTAGCAACGGAGCAGGTAAGTGAATAACTTCTGTATGGCTCATATTTAATGCACGATGTATATTACAAAGTGCATTAATATGGCCATACAGAAGTGTATACCCCCACTTGATTTCGCGAGACAACCCCTTTAATAAAAAGGAGCGCTGGCCAAGTATGCGCAGTCAGCGCTCTATTCAATTCAATGCATCTGACCTAAATACAGAAGCTTTACTGCTTGTGTATCTCAGCAGTCCCACTGTAAGTGAATTGAGCGTCCATGCCTTGTGCGACCAGTGCTCCATTCAGTAACCCCGCAGTGAGGAGGTTGGGGGGACCCCTGTTTTCAAGATTAGTAGTGGTCTCAGCAGTGAGACCCCCCCACTGACCAGCAAGTTATCCCCTATCCAGTGGACAGGGGCGTAACTATAGAGGGTGCAGGGGATGCGATTGCACCCGGGCCCAGGAGCCTTAGGGGCCCATAAGGCCTCTCTTCTTCATATAAGGAGCCCAGTACTATAAATAAAGCATAGTTGGGGGCCCTGTTACAGGTTTTGCATTGGGGCCCAGAAGCTTCAAGTTAAGAACCGCCGGAGCCGGGAGCCCGCAGAGCGGTAGGCGGGAGGCGGCATGAAAAGGTGAACGGGGAGGAGTGACGTCATCGGGCGCAGCGGATTATGGGAGGGGGCGGGGCCTCCGTCGGGAGGCCCTATATAAGGAGGAACAAGCAAGGGAGAAGGCAGAGCGGCGAAAAGAAGGAGAACGAACAAAGAGAAGGCAAGAGAGCGAAAACGTCTGGAGAAGCGCAGCGGAGTTCGGAGAGCGGAGAAGCGGAGAACGAAGAGAGGAAGGGCGGCAGCGGAGCGACGAGCGCTGAAGACGAGTGCGGCAGCGAAGCGGCGATCGCAAGAAAAGTCCGAGGGGCGCTGAAGTCGGCAGTGTCGGGCGAACGGAAGGAAGAAAGCGGAGCACTGAACTTACAGTCAGTAGCGGCGATCAGAAGGCGGCAAGCAACAAAAGGAATACCGGCCAGGTGTGCATTGACCAAACAACGGAAGAAGTCCTGAGGAGGCGGAGCTACAGCGATTAACAGGAAGTCACTGAAGACAGAAGTAAGGGCCTAATTTATCAGCAGCTGAAGGAATTGAGGCGGTCCTGGAACGAATTCGGGCAGCAGCAGAGGAGAGAGGCCTGGAATGGCTACTACAGCTATCAAACAAAGGACTCATCGCAGGGGATGGATCGACTCCAAGGTCTGCCGACATGAGGAACGCTGCAACCCAGGACATGACGGCAGGTAGCGTACAGCCTTCAGGAGCAATGCCGATGGAGGGGAGCAGTTCGGCGAAGGGTGCGGGGCCGGCAGCACCAGCGGGGCACACGAAAGAGCTAAGACCGCGGAGGGCCCGTGCACCAGAAAGGTTTAGCCCCGAGCACGGACCCTCGCGGGGAAAAAGGAGGCGGAGTGGCTCCCCGGCCCCCCCACATAGCACGCTTCCCCTGGCAACACCAACAGGCAGGGGAAGCAAGGCGGGGAGAACTCCAGCGAGGCAAAGGAGGACGGCAGGCAGCGGGGGGGTCCCGTGCTGAGAGGGGGACGGGACCTACCGCTAGTCGGCAAGCAAAGAGCAGGAGGCGAGGTGGAGGCGGCGCTGCAGAGCAGGAGCAAGCCTGCAGCGAGTCAGGAGCACAGCGGCCCGGTACATCGACGGGTCTGACGGCAAGAAGAAATGAGGCGTCTGCAGGGCCAGCAGAGCGGTCGCAGCACAGCGGGGGTCAAGAAGAAGCTCGATCTGGAGGTCCGGCGGCTGGTGGGCCCACAGTTCCCACGCAGCCAGGTGAGTCACACTCCATGTACAGTATGTCTTGTAATTTTAGTAATACAGAAAATGTGGGTAGTAGATATACGAGGTTTAGTAATGTTAACCGTGCAGAAAATGTAGGGGATATGTATACCATGCCTAGTAATGTTAACCTAACTGAAAATGCGGGGGATATGTTTACCATGTCTAGTAATGCTAATATCGCTGAAAATGTGGGGGATATGTGCGGGATGCCCAGTTATGTTAATCGGGGGGGACTAGCTGGGAGCAATGTTGGTCAACGATCTGGGACTAGTGGATCTACACCTAGCGTGTGCAACGATGCATCGGCAATGCTGGGTTTCATTGTTGAATTCTTGAGGCGTCAGGGGGGGGGGGGGTAATCCATCGCCTGTCACGGCATGGAGCTCACCATGCAATGCGTCATCCAGCATAGAGGAAGGTCGGTTGAGACCCCTAGCTGGGGGGACTGGGGCAGGACAGGCGATTGGAAGCAGTCACACCCCCTTTACAGTAGAGAGAGGAGCCACGGCAACATCATTTGTCGCCGGGGAAAACCTACAGACAGAGGCAATAATGGGGGCTTCAGAGGCAGGGGCAGCTGCAGGCGTCACGGTGGCAGTACAGACAGAAAGAGATGGGGAGGGAGTAAGGTTAGACGACAGAGCAAAGGGCGAAGTATACGTCTGCTTTGAGGGACCTCTGGGGGCGCATCTCAAAAAAGAGGTGAGAGAGAAGATTTGGAAGGACGAATATGTTGAGATATTCTCCCTCCTCCCCTTGGAAAAATTTAATTTGGACAAGGGGAAGAGAACAGACTTTAAAAAAGAGGAGGAAGAGAAGAGGAGATGGCGCTTGATTCCCCAGACGTTTGCTAATTGGCTACAAGCGTTCGCCATTTTAGCCAGCGTGATAGGAGAAAAAGCGCCGGAAAATTGTTCCGGCCTTTTTTGCTACGTGGACTCAATAGGGGAGGCTTATAGGGTATACGGGGGCCAGACATGGCTACGCTACGATGAGCAATTTAGGCAGCGTAAGGCGGTGCGCCCATCTATCAGATGGGAGCACAAAGATATAGGCCTATGGTTGAGAGTAATGGCCCCCGCACGATTTGGACAGCCCTTTCAGGGAAATGCCGGGTCATTCGGCCTGGCCACCAGTTCAGCAGGGGGCCAAGGCAGCACAGCTGGGGGGGAGCAGGCTCGGGTACTGTTGGCAATACAATGAGGGACAGTGTAAGTATGGGGCAACATGCAAATTTCGGCATGCCTGCTCCCATTGCAGTGCAGGCTCCCACGGAGCGGCACGGTGCTTTAAAAAAGGCAAGGGAAAAGGGCCCGGCGGTTTTACAAAAAGGGACGACCCCGGTGATTTTGGAAGAGATGTTACCTCATCTAAGTAGGTACCCTGATAGAGAGAAGGCGGAATTGCTGTATAAGGGTTTCAGGGATGGGTTTCACATCCCTGCCCCGTTGCATACGGTCCCCTTTTTGTTAAAAAATTTGCGGTCAGCATTAGAGTTCCCGGAGGTGGTGTCAGAGAAGATAAAAAAGGAGTTACGGTTGGGGCGCATGGCAGGGCCTTTTAAAGAACCGCCAGTGCCAGATTTCGTGGTGTCTCCTTTGGGGGTGGTCCCAAAGAAGGAGCCGAAAAAATTTCGGCTTATACACCACTTATCTTATCCTAAAGGCGCATCGGTGAACGACGGAATAGACCAGGAGCTTTGTTCGGTGGTGTATACCTCGTTCGATGCGGCATTGCAATGGATACGAAGGTACGGGAAGGGAGCATTAATGGCAAAGGCGGACGTAGAATCCGCCTTTCGACTGCTCCCGGTTTCACAGGAAAGCGTGAGATTGTTGGGGTGCTATTGGGAAGGGGATTACTTTGCGGATCGTTGTTTACCCATGGGATGTTCCATCTCGTGTGCATACTTCGAGGCTTTCAGTTCCTTTTTAGAATGGGTGGTGAAGGATGCGGCTGCGGTGCAATCGATCATTCATTACCTAGACGATTTTCTGTGTGTGGGGCCTGGGGGATCGCCCGTGTGTGCGAGCCTGCTGGGCACATTACAATGTGTGTCAAGGCGGTTCGGGGTGCCGTTAGCTCCCGATAAAACGGAGGGGCCCACTACGTGTTTAAGCTTTCTGGGCATCACCATCGATTCCATTGCGATGGTCTGTCGCTTACCCAAGAATAAATTGGATGATTTACGGGAGAAGGTGCGCGCGGCGCTAGGAAGTAAGAAAATTACGCTAAGAGGGCTGCAGTCACTGTTAGGCAAACTTAACTTTGCCTGCAGGATTATGCCCATGGGTCGGGTGTTTTGCAGACGGTTGGCGTCAGCAACAGCGGGCATTCGGGCACCCCACCATTTCATTCGTTTGCTGGCCAGCCACAAGGCAGACCTGACGATATGGGCTACCTTCCTGGAAAAATATAATGGCAGGTCGGTAATCATGGGCGAGGTTAGTAACAATGTGGACTGGGAGCTATATACTGACGCGGCGGGCAGCACGGGATTCGGGGCCTATTTCCAAGGGAAATGGTGCGCGGGGGAGTGGCCGGAGAAGTGGAAGCAGGAAGGCTTGATACGGAACTTAGTGCTATTGGAGTTATTTCCAATAGTGATGGCCATCATGCTGTGGGGGGAACACTTTCGGGACAAAAAAGTTAAATTTCACTGTGACAACTTGGGGGTGGTGCAAGTGATTAACACCCTGTCGGCATCATCCCCCCCGGTGGTAAACTTGCTGCGTCACTTAGTGCTCGAAGCATTGGCGTTAAACATGTGGATAGTGGCAGCTCATGTACCCGGTGTTGACAATTCAATTGCGGATGCTCTCTCTCGGTTTCAGTGGGAGCGGTTCCGGACACTGGCGCCGGGTGCAGAGAGGAAGGGAAGAGAGTGCCCGGATCTAATTTGGAGCATGGTAAGCGAGCAGTGAGGGGCCTGTTAGAGCGGTCATTGGCTCGGCGAACCAGGGTAGCGTATAGCGCAGCGTGGAACGAATGGGAAGAATGGGTGAGAAAGGAGGGGGGCGCGCACTCAGAGGAAGACAGAGTAGGTATGCTACTGAGCTGGTTGGGTAGAAGTGCGGAAGGGGGTAGGTCAGTGGCGCAAGTAAACCAATTTATAGCAGGGCTAGCATTTGGGTTCAAGTTAAGGGGGTTGGGGGATGTGACAAAAAAGTTTTTAGTAACACAGGCGCTGAAGGGCTTCAGGAGAGGTAAGGAGAGTGTAGACACTAGGCGACCAGTTTCCTTTGACATATTAGAAAAATTGGGTAGAGCATTGCATACGGTGTGCGGAAGTGAATTTGAGAGACGGTTGTTCAGGGCGGCTTTTTCTCTGGCATTCTTTGGAGCATTCAGGATAAACGAATTGGTGTCTCCAAGCAAAAAGACCGGGGGGGGGTTGCAGGCTGAGGACGTAAGGTTAGTGGAAGGGAGGTTGGAGTTGCGGATCCGCCGGTCAAAGACAGATCAGCAAGGTCGGGGAAAGATTATTAAATTGGGCGAGGTGCCAGGGGCTCTCATGTGCCCTAAGAGGACATGGGAGCAGTATAGGAGAGGGTTAGAGTCTAGAACAGGCCCCCTGCTGTGCCATGAGAATGGCCAATTTTTATCTCGCTTCCAATTTGTAACTATATTTAAGCGGACACTGGAAGCGGCAGGGTTCGATAAAGAACAATTTGGGTCACACTCATTTAGGGTGGGAGCAGCGACAGAGGCATCAGTGAGAGGTATGGGGGTGGAAGATATAAAAAGAATAGGTCGATGGGAGTCCAGACGTTTCGGATCATATGTACGCCCTCACCTACTTTAAGGCTAAAGGTCAGGGTGAGGATGGGAGGGGGGGGGGGGGGGGAGAAAAAAATAGTAGGAACAACCGTTACTAAATTATGCCGGTAATTTTGTTTTACAGATGAGCGTCCAGCGTTAGTGTCGATCTTAGGCCATTCTTATGTCTTCTGGGGGGCGGAGAGAGCGGGAGCACGACCCAACGGCAGGCAATTACGGTTCCCTAAGAACGAAGCAAGGATAAGGTGGATGGGCATTAGAGGCATGTCCTGGGGCGCGGTTTTGGAGGAGGTAGAAAGGAGGGTGAGAGGGGATAGAGCGCCGGACATATTAGTCATTCATGCAGGGGGAAATGACCTGGGGAAGAGGAGATTTAGGGACCTATCGAGGGACATTCGGTATGACTTCATTCAGTTGCAGGAGTCATACCCGGGAATAGTCGTGGTTTGGTCGGAGCTAGTGCCGAGAAAAGTATGGAGGGGAGCGCGGTCAGAAAAGGGGTTGAACAGGGCGAGAGTAAAATTAAACAAAGAAGTCTCTCGTTTTGTGGGCGGAAAAGGGGGCATAGCAGTGCGGCACATAGACCTAGAAAAAGGCACGGGTAACTATTGGAGGTCAGACGGCGTTCATCTGAACGACATAGGGATGGACCTATGGATGGAAGGATTACAAGAAGGCATCGAGCGAGCGCTGGCAGTGTGGAGGGCGGCGCAGGCTCAAGGGGGTCAAGCCTCGCTTGCGGTGGCGGGGGATGGAGAGGGAACCTTGGAGTCCGTATAGAAGGTAGTGAGGGGAATGGTGGGGGCTAACTAGCCTCCCCCCCCGTTCCTCTCCTTTTTCGAGTTTGGAACCTGTCGCCTCCAGGTATAGGGCGGACCCCTGATAGGGGGAGGAGAGGCTAGCCAGGCCTGGCTAGCCGGCCTCGGGGTCGGTAAAAGATGGCGGCCGGAGGTTAATGGGGAGTGTCGTTGGGCTCCCGAGTCTGCCGACCTGCGGCGGGAGGCAATAGTTAAAAAGTTCGTGGGGATAGCGTCGCCTGAGTCGGCCAAGTTGCGGCAGGTGACCGGGACAGCTATCTCCTTGTAGGGGTGAGGCGGCAGTAGGTGGCAGACACAGGGGTGCGGCTCCAAGGTCCTTTACAGGTATCGGGATATGGTCATCATTAAGGTTGATGTTGAAACAAATTAAAAATGTATTTTATGTTGTTTGTGTTAATAAATGGCTGCTGTGGCCAAATTTATCCAACAGAAGGTGTCGGTGGTTTGTTCGACGAATGGTGAGGGAGGGGGAAAGGGGAGGTAAGGCCATTAGCAGCAACGACTCCGTTCTACCTGGGTCATGTCTCTGTGCAGCATGGTTTAGGTATGGGTACGGGTACAGATAGAGGGGGGGCCCAGCTCACCTTTTGCATCAGGGCCCCTGAGCCTTTAGTTACGCCCCTGCCCGTGGATAAAGGATAACTTGTAATCTTGGCACAACCCCTTTAAAGATGTACGGCCAAAGTCAGTGTGTAGCAATAGCCTAAAAACTTTTTGGTGAGAGCAATATTGGGAGGCACACTTTTTTTGGTCTATTCAAACACAGCAGTCATACCACGATTTTGCTGCGACTACTGCAAAATGCAGCGGTTTTTGCCAAGTCATAACAAAGCTACGGCAATTTGGCAGTTTTGTGGTTACAAACACACGTAACACTATTTATACATCTGAACATACCCTTTAAAACATTACCAGAAAAGTAAGGGCTCATGTCCACGGGTGTATTTCACCGCATATTAGGTGTGCGATGCAAAACTGCATGATACACAGTGAATGGAGTCAACGAAAGTTAATTATATCTCACTGATGCATGCACATGTGCGTGTAGACACTGCGTGTAGATACACACAAGAAATAGATTGCAGCGTGAGCCCTATACTTTTGTATGGGCAACGTATGCAAACGCTGTCAATATGAAATACATTGCTTATGGGCGGCGATTCATACGCAACCCCACTCTGAAACAGAGCGGGGAATTAAAAAAAAAAGAAAAAAAAAAAAAAAGAGACTGTCACACTGCGCATGACTGTGTTCATTAGATACACGGGCACGCATAGTACACTCGCTGCCCATCTGCAGTCTGTGCCGACTCAGCCGTTATTTACAAACAATGGTAAAACACTGCAGGGGTACCCCTAGAATTTTACCGATATGGCTGTGGAGAGGAGGTCTAAGGCGAAAAGCTTGACACACATAGTAAAAAAAAAAAAACACCTCTGCTAACTTTTGCACACGTCAGAATATAGAATAGATGGGAATCAAACTAAAAGTTTTTTCTGGTTAGGGCTATTTATTTTATCTGCCTTTCTATAAAACACTCTATCGAAGGACGAGCCCTTCTGTCCACCACATGTTCCTCCTCCATCTGCACCGTAAAGTAGTATAGCCTCACTGGAAGCATCCTGTGACATAGGGCCTTTTATATAATAGTTTTAGTAGATCAAAAGTAGGGCAACAGAAAAGTCCTGCAGTTGTCCACATCAACCTAAGTGCAGTTTAATAATCCTTTAAGGAAAGCTGCAATCTGTCTGCTACGAGCAACCGCTCTAGTTCTCATTTGTCTTACTTTTGATAAAAATCCCCCATGACTCATAGAAGCGGCAGTCAATCTAACAAAGTGAAATGTGTGGAGGTGCAAATCTGCTGAGACTGCAATACATAAGCTAATGGAAATGTGCAGCAGCACTCCGAGTGCGAAAATATAGACTGCAATACATGTGCAGCAGCGCTCCGAGTGCGAAAATATAGACTGCAATACATGTGCAGCAGCGCTCCGAGTGCGAAAATATAGACTGCAATACATGTGCAGCAGCGCTCCGAGTGCGAAAATATATAGACTGCAATACATGTGCAGCAGCGCTCCGAGTGCGAAAATATATAGACTGCAATGCATGTGCAGCAGCGCTCTGAGTGCGAAAATATATAGACTGCAATGCATGTGCAGCAGCGCTCCGAGTGCGAAAATATAGACTGCAATGCATGTGCAGCAGCGCTCCGAGTGCGAAAATATAGACTGCAATGCATGTGCAGCAGCGCTCCGAGTGCGAAAATATAGACTGCAATGCATGTGCAGCAGCGCTCCGAGTGCGAAAATATAGACTGCAATGCATGTGCAGCAGCGCTCCGAGTGCGAAAATATAGACTGCAATGCATGTGCAGCAGCGCTCCGAGTGCGAAAATATAGACTGCAATACATAAGCTAACGTAAATGTGCAGCAGCGCTCCGAGTGCGAAAATATAGACTGCAATACATGTGCAGCAGCGCTCCGAGTGCGAAAATATAGACTGCAATACATAAGCTAACGTAAATGTGCAGCAGCGCTTCAAGTGCGAAGATATATGCAAAATTGAGTGTTAATATATTTTAAACAGCATATAACTGCAAGGTGTAAATAGATGTACATATTTAGATAACACGTTCCTTTGTTTTCCATCAATGCACTCCTGCCTTTGCTTAAAAGCACAACAACAACAATAAAAACCTGCACCAAAAACTGCATGTGTGATTCCAGCCCAACATGCCGAGAACCCCACAAGTGCAGTACATATGGCAGCAATGCACCATTATAAGAATCAAGTATTTAATGCCGCTGCATATTTACTAGCAGCACCAACACCTCAAACTATAAGGAATTTCCATACATAAAACAGTCACTTTATGCTCTTCTCAAAGATATTTACACACTTTATTCCTGACAGAATAAGCATTACTTAAACTTGCACTATTTAACCCACCTTGCCTTTTCCAGCTCTCAACACTCTCCATTACCCTCCAGCAACCAACCCCTTTCCCCCAATCTACTCCCTTACATCTAGGACTCTTCAGTGGAACATGAGTGACAGCACATACCATCCAACCACAGAACAGTAGCTCCACTTAGAATGCCTGCGAGGTGAAACCTCCTACAGGTGTCCCGCAGCTGTAATCTGGGATTTACCTGTGCTTGAGAGGTTCATTTACAGCCCTTTCACAGGGTGGAATGTTTCCAAATTCTGCAGCTAAGAATGCAGAAGATTCTGCACCAAAATCTGCATGTACTGTATACATACAAGTCAGGCTGGGTTCACACAGGGCGGATTTGCCACAGAAATTACGTCCAGAATTTCGCCACAGCAAATCCGCCTGTGGTCGCTAATCCCAGGATTAGCCAGCTAGGTGCATAAGATTTGTCAAAAATCTCGTCCACACGGGATGTCCAATCTGTTGCGGCAATGCTGGCAGAAGCCAGCGCTGCTGCATGGATTCCCCGGTGGCAGCATGTCTATTTTTTTTTTCTCTGTTGTGGCCGCACTCTCCTCAATGGGAGCGCCGGCTGCAATGGAAAAGCTTGCGGCCAAGCGGCTCCAAAACCTGCGGCTAAGTGCCACGGGTTTTGAAGCAGCGCTTTCCTGGCGGAAATCTTGCGTTTTTTTGCTGCTGCCAAACAGCGATATTTCTGGCGCGGTTCCGCCCTGTGGGTACCCAGCCTGAGAGTGGAAATCCGTAGCAGGAGATTTAGCTGCGGAATGCAGATATATTCCAACCTTAGGCCCCTTCACATGAGCGTACTGAATAAGGCGTTTTTTGCGCACGTATCGGCTTGTTTTACTATATTTGTTGCACCCACAAGGCATGTTAATTTGCACGATTAGTCTAATGAGGCCCAGATGTGTTCTTTTTCCAGCGGAATTACTACACAGCCTATCACGCATCTCCTTGTGTATTGCGCACACAATTGCGCTCCCCCCCCATTGACTATGATACATGTGGATTTGGTGAAGAATTTTCTGCTTCTTTTGGGTGCATACAGACGACCGTATATCGGCTGGGTTTTCATGCCCGGCCGATATACGCCGTCTCTCTCTGCAGGGGGAGGAGGCTGGAAGAGCCAGGAGCAGTGCTCTGAGCTCCCGCCCCCTCTCCACCAACTCTCCACCCCTCTGCACTATTTGCAATGAGGGGAGGTGGAGTGGGGTGGAGCTAATTGTTAGCATTTAGCCCCACCCCTGTCCCGCCTTCACTCATTGCAAGGAGTGCAGAGGGGCGGAGAGGGGGCGGGAGCTCAGAGCACTGCTCCTGGCTCTTCCAACCTCCTCCCCCTGCAGAGAGAGACGCCGCATATCGGCCGGCGTGAATACCCGGCCGATATACGGTCGTCTGAAGCCGCCCTTAGGCTGATTTTGCACCTCTGTGTTTGGATTTTGATGCAGAATTGAAATGGTTTAAATCAACCTGCAATTCCGCATCAAAGTCCACGATGAGACTCATGGTTTTGGTGTGGAATTTACAGTGGTAGAATAAGCTGTAGATTTGGGTGTGGAATGCGGAATAATTTCGTCCTTTGTGAAGACACCCTAAGAGACCCTTTATACGGGCAGAATATTTCTGTAAAACTGCAGCAGAATTTGCTACTGTGCTGCATGCTTGACCAGGGGCGCCCTAATGCTGGGTTCACACAGTGCGGATTTGCCCCGGAAATTCCCTGCAGAAATTCGCTGCAGCGAATCCGCCTGCACCCGCTAACCCACACGGGTCGGACAATCTGTCACGGAAAAGCCTGCATTTGCCGGCGCTGCGGTGAGGATTCCTGGGATGCAGCATGTCCATTCTTTTTTTTTTCTGTTGCGGCCTCGCTCCAGAAAAGCATGTGGCGAAGCATGTGTGACCCCGGCCTAAGCCTTTATGCTGCTTGATGCAAAGTATGAAATGGCGACACACCTTCCCTTTCCCTGCAAAACAAATCTAAACAAAACTAATTTCACAGGCATTGAATAAGCCAGTACATAAGATACCCAACACGTTTGAACCATTGAGACTTGTATGAAGCGACAGACTGATAGTGCGCCAATTAGCGCCCCCCTATAGTAATAGTGACCCGTTAACGGCTCCAGTAGTTAGGCCTAAAAAAAACACGCACCTCGTGCGGACGAAGGTCCGCATGACCATGTCTATTGCCACCCATATGTTCTTTCTTTGGCAGGTGCGTATTTTCGTCCGCACCTCCGGTGGGTTTTTTTTTCAGCGCGCAAATATGCACGGATCGCCGCTTGTCTGACTGAGCCCTTATAGTGATCCTGTTAGTGGCCCCACTAGTGATAGTGACCCCCATAGTGGCCCAGTAGTAATAGTCACCCACATAGTTGCCCCTCAGAATGTATCACCCATTGATTTCAATGGGACCTTAAATACATCATATGGCACTCTCATGCTGTGCGATGTGCATACGAGGTTTCCAATTGAAATCAATGGGAAACACTTCCAATCCTCTATCTCTATCTATGGTGCGCCTGGGGTAAAGCTCTTGCCATAAAACTGAGGACTGTACTGAAAAACACATAAGGTTCTACTGCGGTTTCTTAAGGGTATGTCTGCATGGAGCAGGTTTGCTGCGAATTTTCCGTGGGCACTTACCGTGCGGAAAATCTGCAGCATTTACAATAGTAGCAATGTGAATGAGATTTTCAAAATCTCATTTACACGCTGTAGCGAAAATCTGCCCAAAATCCATGCGGATATTAACATGCGGTGTGGACCGGAGCATGTCAATTAGCTGCAGCGGATTTGTGGGGCGGATTCTACATCTTCAAATAATGGTGTGAATGCCTCACCAAGGCCACGTTAAAATCTGCACCAAACGGTGTGGACTTCAATGCAGATTTTGGACATATCCTTAGGTTTCAGTTTTTCTGAGCTTCATCGGAATGGGACAGAGCTTGCCGTATGGTACCGGGCCACTGCACAGTGTACAGAGCGGTGCCGTTTATGGAAAACAGGAGCTGCGGTGGACTACATTATTCTTTCTGTCTCAAAATGACCGAAATGAACAGATATCTGCTGAAACGGTTTGAGTGGGTTTGATAAGTCGAGGCCAATGTATTTTGTGGTGTTTTTTTTATAATGCATTGTATGTTGGGTGTGACATTTTACTAATACGTTGTGGTGTTTTTCTCCCATAAACCTCCATAGGTATTTTTTCTTCTGCATAATAAATATAGTGTTAAATTGCAATGGGTTTTTAGCGGCGGTTTTCACATTACGAATCATGTGCTCCAAAGTTATCTTCAAATCACGTTTGTAATGTAAAAAAATGCCACAAAAATTCCACCAATGATATAGGTGCTAATTAACACTACATTAAAAATGCACCAAAAACAAAACATGTTACCGTACATTTAAAAATATGAAAAAAAAGTTTGGTGCGGTGTTAGCCAGTAGAGTAAAGTCTGATTATTCTCAGTAAGAGAAACCAAGTAATCTTGTAGATGTTATACTTTTTAATGACTAACAAAAATACATGATGTTACAGCAAGCTTTTGGATTCTTCTTATTGACCTTTCATCAGGCTAATGAAACTGGTGTGGATGGGGCACAAATATAACATTCAAATGAAGAGGAGAGGGAGGACACCCTTGTTTGATCTAAATAAATGTTCACACATAGACATTTGAGACTTAAAATAACACCAGACAATCCGAGCAAAGAGATAAATACCTAATCAGTCCACTGAGCTGAGAAATGTGACAATTTTATGATGAGTACAACTTGGCTAGAAACTGTTTTGAATTCTCGAGATATCGTGGGTTTTCAGTGACCGTGTTTTCATTTGTGTGGAGTTTGTAAAAGTGGTTTAGGTTAGGGTATGAGCGGAGTCTACGAGCGAGGGGTGTGGAAGGTTTGTTGTTAAGCATATAATATCACTGATGGGATCACCGTAATATCTGTTCTATGGAGTCGGTAAGGCAAAGGTCTAGCTCAGCTCTAGCCCGGGATAACATTTGAAGATTATTTTTAGATGGGTGCTTTTTGGGCCTTCTCAAGTTGTGAAACTTGCTGCTCTAATTCCAGGTGTCATGACATGGTTCCAGTTTATGGCGGGTGGCTATTTGAATTAGGTAACCTTGGATCACTACTTTGAGTGCTTCCCAGAAGGGAATGGGGGAGGAAGCAGACTGGCTGTTAATTTGGAAGTATTCTTCCAGCTTTGACATTAATAAGGAAACCACCTCAGGGATTGATAAAAGAAAGTCGTTGAGGGTCCACGTTGTATTTGTGGGTTTAGATATTAGGGAGTTACAGGTTACAGACATTTGGCTATAATCCGACCATGGGACCGAGAGGATCTTTGACTGTGATATCTCTGTTATGAAGGTGTCGGATACTAGGATGTGGTCTATACGCCTGTATAGAGAGTGCAGAGCTGAAAAGTGTGTAAAGTATTTGGTGGTTGGGTTCAGTTCCCGCCACGTATCTACTACGTGGTACTGCTGGAGGAGAGATTTAAAGTGGTGCGAGATGGGATGTTGGGACAATGAAAGAGGGTCAGGGAGTGTGGTAGTGCTCCTATCTAGATACGGGTTAAGAATGCGGTTCGAGTCATCACAGAAAATAACTGTGCCTGTTTTGTT
Organism: Eleutherodactylus coqui; assembly: GCF_035609145.1. Taxonomy (NCBI): domain Eukaryota; kingdom Metazoa; phylum Chordata; class Amphibia; order Anura; family Eleutherodactylidae; genus Eleutherodactylus; species Eleutherodactylus coqui. The sequence goes on along the minus strand of NC_089846.1, from coordinate 42,534,952 downwards.
GGCCTCCACCAGTTCGAAGAGCTTTGTGAAATACTGGTTTTGCTTAGAATTTGGAGCATAGTAGGAGACAATTGTCACTGGTACATCTTGGATGGAGCCCGTTAGTAATAGGTAGTGACCTTCTGGGTCCTCGATGGTGGAAGTATGGGTGAAAGGGACTGGTTTACTGAAACAAATGGTAGCTCCCTCAGTTTTAGTTGGAGCTTTTGCTGAATAGAATGTGGGGTATTGGGGAAAGAGATAGCGCAAGGCAGAATTGGTGGAGAAATGGGTCTCTCGTAGGCAAACAATAACTGCATGTTTGCTTTTGTAGTATCAGAATACCTTTGATAATTTTTGTGAGGGATTAAAGCCCTGTACGTTATGTGATGTGATGTGATGTGATTTTTAAGTCCATGGGGGGAATGTGAGAATTATTATGTATGGAAACTGCCTCAGAAAATCCACCACATGGAAGGGGAGGGGAAGGAAGGGAAAGGAAAAGATGCAGGGGTAAAACAGGATGCGGCCAACAAGTAATGTTAACTTTAGAAACAATGGGTAGGACTGATTTGGTAACTTTAGCCAATGCGTATCTCATTGCTACTGAAGGGTTTGAAGATGGGAAGCCACTTCAACACCAACGTGGAGTGGTTTATAGTACTGACAGCTAAAGATGGGAAAAGACCCTATGGAGGGGGGAGAGGATGGAGGAGCAGGAGGGAGAGGGAGGGGAATACGAACCAGAGACAACCTAGCTATGAAGTCAAATTGTCAATTGTTTGTGTATTTTAACTAGTTTGAAGAACTTGTCTTAATGTTCCACTAAGCAGTTGTCCCCAGGATTGCCTCTGTTTCAGCATGTTCCCATTATTCGTTAAGTAGAGTCTTGTTGGGTTTCTTTGTGCGGTGGTATCTTTCATACTGGAATGAAGTGGAATGTCCACAGCAGGTGAGGAAGAAAGCCGGCTGGAGTTTGCCAGGTCTTGTTTTCTCAGAGACCTGTAGAGGTGCTGCGATCATCTGACTGTGGATTATTCCTGGAAGTTGCGGCACTTTTCTCTCTGGCTCCAGGTGTAGATTTAGGAGCTGAGGAGCAGGTAAGTGATGAAACTGAGGAACCCGGCTGAGGGGAAGGTTGCTGCAGCTGTAATTCCTTAAAGCAGCAGCGGGCGACCTCAGGAGATAAAATAGTATGCTTGTGGGAGGAGCGTGCTGCATGCATCAATTGCTCTTTAGTACGATGGAAGTGAAGTTTTAACACAATGTCCCTATGGGGACCTTTTGGGTTTGGTTTTTGCAAAGCTCTATGAACTCTGTCAAGTTCCAATCGTTTGATTGGGATGCTCAGACAAAACTTCTGGAATAATGCCATCACTGTTGATTGTAGATCTCTGATAGTTTCAGGCACACCTTGGATGCGTAGGTTGTCTCTACGCTCCCTATTTTCAGCATCTTCCAATGTGTCATGGAGAAAAATGTATCTCCTTGTGGCGTTGCTCTATTTCTTTTTCGTGGGACTCTAGGATTATGGTAGCATTGTCCATTCTATCTTCTAAAAACTATTGTTTTCTGGCTAAGGTCCTGAAACTCATTGGATAGTTTAGTCGTTATTTCGGAAGAAATCTTAGAAAGTTCCTTCTGCAACAGTGTTTGTATCTGGGCTAGGAGATTGGGAGAGTAGAGGTTGCGCCTTCTGAAGCATTATGAATATGGTTCTCTATGTTGGTGCTCGAGGGAGGCTGCAAGCCCTCTATTGACAAGCTGGATGATTCGTCTGAGGGGATAGAAATCGTCTGCAGCTTTGATGACTTTTTGGTTAACTGTTGTCAGCTTTCGTTGTATTTTTCTGTTTTGGATTGTAAAGGGCTAATGGTTGCTGTGCCAGTAATGGGTAAGCTAAAAGGTGCTTAGGTGGGGTTCACACTCAGGGTGGGGCTTACGGCCTTTCCTGGGTAATGATCACTATACGGTGTTGCGTGTGGCTAATGTTGCTTCAAAATGACATCATCCTTGTAGAGACACAAGTCTCTTACTTAATACGCTAAGGGTGTAACGCACTGTTTTGTCAAAGTGCGTGTTAGGCGTATATTATATGGCAGGGACTATAGTTAGGTATTGTCTATTAGAAAGAAGCACACACTCGTAATTTTGCTTAGTGCTTGATGTACCACTACTGACCACTAGGAGGCAGCAGAGGCAGCCTGCTGTGTGTGTTTGGCAAGGTATATTGTAGTTGATCCAACTTTGGATTTTGCTATGGGACCAGAACTGCATTACCAATGATGGTAATGCTGGGTGAAATATTAATTCCAATACCTTGGGGGGAATATAATTTGCACGAATCTTTATAGGGCATTGAGTGTCTTTTAATAACACTTATGATGGTCAGGTCCTCAATTTGAGAAATAGGGCCAACTGTAGATGGCGGGGAGGCAGTGGTGTATTACGGCTGATGGCCTGCAGGTGATGGGGCAGCAGGGCCTCTTTTTTATGAGGCAACATGCAGGGCTTGTCCTGCTTGTGAGCTATGTCCCTGTGGTTCTAGGTGTCAGCCATCTGGTGTGTGTACGGCTGGCTCTGCTTTACTACAGGGGTCTAGTAAAGTAGCAGGGGACTCACCCAGGTAGATGGAGCAGTCTCCTCTCTGGCACTCCGCAGGTCCAGCTGCTGTGCCTCAGCTGTATAGCTATATCCTTCTCAGTATCAGTGGGCCTCTCTGGTACCCGTTCCTCATGGCGGGCACCCAGCAGGATGACAGGCGTGGCACATCACTTCTTGATGCGGATACCACCATCAAATACCTGGGCAGTACACAACCCAAATATATGGCCAGGTCAATGGGCTCTCAAGACTTGTATCCCCAGGTGATAACCATTCTGGAGCATCTATAATATGCCGGTGATGGGATGACGTGGAATAATGGCAGGCGGCTGAATTTGAAGCAAACTTTACTCAATCCTCAAGGCAACAAAACATGATTTCTTAACATATTTCCACATAAACTTTGCAGCTACTTACACTAGGTAGGAGTCCATATAGCCATATATAAGTGGAGGTCTGACAGGCCAAAAAGTATGTTGCTTTTTGATTCAATGGCACTAAACCTTCTCTAGCTAGTTCTTCCTTCTTTGGACCTGGCAATCATGGAGTCTTCCTCTCATTAAAGTCTTGGTAAAAATGACATTTTGGGAACTTTTATTACCCCTTTAAACATCCAGCAGGTTATACATTTTGCTCACATTGCGTTTCTGGCCTTGCCACAGGAGTCTGTTATATGCATTGTGTCGCTTGACACGCTTGTCTCTTAGTTAGGAATTGATGAGACTAAAGAGAGGCTGTACAAGCAGCAAAATAAAGTCATTATGGTGGAATCATCATACAGGAAGTAGATTACAAAAGAAAGCACACAGAGGTAAGCTGTAAGGCTACGTTCACACAGGTGAGCACATTATGGGGCCCATGAATCTCACCCCCATATCGCATTCCCCAAGGATGCAAGGAGTTTTCATGGGAAAACAGCCTCACATCACTTTCGGATGAAGGGATCCACCGCCGTAGCTCGCAGAGTTTTTCCCATTGTTTTCAAATAGGAGACCTCGCATCGCATGCGCCTAGCATGTGAGGTGATGCTACCGCCTTCTTCACTGAAGACAATGGGCACTGCGATGTAAGAACATGCTACGATTTGTTCCCTGCATCACATTGCATCCATGCGAGAAAATATCGCTCAGGTGTATAACCCCACTCAAGAGAATAGGGTTCATATTTGTGGAGCGGACAGATATTGGGAGAAGGAGTGCACAGATATGTGGTCAGTGGAGGACGTGCCAGCAGGAGGGTGAAGCTCCATTTTCCTTCTGACATCGCAATGCTGTGGGCTTGTCTCATTCTATTAGATACAACCTTGTAGAAGAACTGAAGGGACCAGCTGGAAAGAGTAGCTAACAGGCAAAGAGGGGAGGATTTGTGTGAAAGCCACCGTATCAGGAGAGTACCCCCAGGGTTCATGTAAACCGATAACTTGGACTGAAGATGCCTAGAATCGAGAAGGAAAGTGCCTCCTAGAAGAGCACATGAGTGAGTAACAGATGAATCAGAAGAAAGCCAACCAGAAGTGTTGTGTCTGAATGCTCAACTTGTGTTCTTGAGAAGTCAAAGATAGATTCAGCGAGTAAAGAAAACAGAGTACCTCTGGTTTTGGAAACCATTTTTCTTTGTGGATCCTTTTATTTAACGACGATAAACTGTCTACTGGAAAAGCGGTACTGGCGTCACGTGACGATACCATTAGGACTGATAGTCATCACTGTTCTATTTGCACTGCGTGTGAGCAAGCTGGGCCCTTTATAGCCATTGTTGGGGAGAGATCACAGCGCCACCTGCGACACCATCTTGAGAATCCCCCGTGGTCTCCCCTGCTTGGACACCACACACAGGCAGAATCACTGCTGGTATTTCACAACATTCTACCAGTAATTCGGCAGTGGCCAAACTCACACCTCAGACGCAGATTTGGCTGCATATTCACTTACAGAACAGATGCAGAAATCAATCTTTGTATTTCAGGGTCGAATTACACAGCAGAAGATATACTGGGGATTCATTGTGGAAAAGTTCTGCACCATGTGAAGGAGATTTCTAAAATCTACTGCAGGTCTTGTACTTTAATCACTGTGGAATTTCCATAGCAATTTGTAGCATTTACTGAGTGTGAGGATGGCCTTAACCCTTCCCAATCCACTGTCTGAAGTCATTATGATTTAAGGCTGTACAGCTCCGATGTTTGAAGACGTCCGTCGGGATTCTCTTACTGTATAGTGCCAGCCTCTCTGCTGTTGGAGCCTATCCAACGTGTCACCTCATGCAGTACTGGCTTTAGCCAGCATATAGCGCTGTTGTATAATGGCAGAAAGAGAGTAAGCCGCCTAGGACAACCAGAATACAAGTTGGATTGGAAAGGGTTAAAATCTGTACAATTCCTGCAATTAAGACAGTGGTCGAATCTATCCCCTTTAGATGCAGATTGGGCTGCTGGGTTTCATGTTTATTTCCTGTAGGTTTTCTGTTGCACATATGTGCCATGTGAAGGTAGAATTTATGGTACAGTCTTTAGCTTGGCAAACAGTTTCAGAATATTGGCTGACTCTGGAACCCACATCAAAATATCCTGCAAAGTCAAAATCCACACCAGAGTGGAGCAGATTTTGCAGCAATTCTGCTGCGGATTAAGACCCTTGTAATTCAAGGTATAGACTATAGGGATGTAATATATGCATGTACATGCTCATTTAGTGTGTACTGCATAATTTATGCACACGTGTAATACGCAGGATATATGCCGTTCGAGTGAGCCATTACGATGTGGCTTTTAGGCCACTTTTACACTGCATTTAGTTTAACAGTTTGAAACTGTATTAAGCCAAAATCAGGAGAGCATGAAAAAAAAAAAAATTTATATAAATTTATGGATTTGTATCTTACCAGTTGTGGCTGCTCTGTGTGACAGGTATTGTATTTTTCTGTGGTGCATACTCGCTAAGGACAATTGCTCGAGCATTGTGCTTAGCGAGTACCTGCCTGCTCGGAAGAAAAGGTTTGGCTGCCTGTGCAGGCGAGTTGCGGCAGTGAGCAGGGGGTAGCAGGAAGGGGGGCAGGTACTCGATCGAGCAATTGTCCTTAGCAAGCATGCTCGCTCATCTCTAGTGGTTGAAGCAGGACAAGTATAGCAAGGCCTCATGTCCACGGGCATGCATGGTGGAATCCTGCAGCCATGATGCCAAAAATGTTATTATACTCACCTGTCCAGATGCTGCGGGTCTCCACTGCGTCGCAGGCGGATCTACTTTCTTCTGCCTGGCAGATTTCTTCCCACGCGTGTGATCCGCAAAAAAAAAAAAGAAACCCCACATACTTATTTACCTTGCGGATGCTAATACATCCCTATGAGCTTCTGGAGCTGCAGATCTCCCACGGGGGAGACACGCGTAGAATTTATGCTTGAAATCAACACGTGGACACTGGGCCTAAGAAGAGCTGTGGGATTACCACCAACATGGCATACTAAAAAAAAAATAAAGAGACACCCCCCCCCCCCCCCCCCACAAACTGCCAAAGTGACAGAAAGTTTGTGCATGCAGCTTTTCTTCATCATTCCTGGAATATGCCAGGATATAGAGAGTAGAATAAACTGCCGTCCTGAAAAACTTGTAAGCCCAAATCAGTGATACAAAGAGGTCTTTATTTTACATATTAGAATAAAACATAAATTAGAGCAGAACAGATAAATATACACTGCAGCAGAACGTGCGGAGCAAGACCGTGTAGATATAGCAGCTTACGTCCCAGCAAGGTTGAGGCAGCTTTGTAAGTTATGTAACATTGATAGCCAAAGTAATTAATCCTTCATGTATTAGTCCATATGCTCAGTCCTCCTATGTACCAGGCATGTGCGGCATCTCCACTGCTGTCTGCTGCACTTGACCTAAAGTAATAAACCAAGTAGTGTTAATACAAACCAAGAGGTTTTCCGAGAACCTTCAACATTGGCAGCAGGGGGATGGAGTGGGAGAGAAACACTAAGTAATAAGAGGCATGCACACTCCTGCTGCTCCAGTGGCGATGGGGGTTGCAGCAGTCACATGGGTAAACAGCCAATGGGAGGCCGGTAGGAACATCAGACATCCCGCAAACCTGCCTCCTGGCTGGGTGACGTTACCTGTCAGTTACTGTGGTGGCCCAATGCCGAAACAGCAGTTCGATGCCACAGCGAGAATTACTCTACTACAGTTTTGGGCATGGGGAGTGCAAAACTATATAAAACACCAACTTTGAAAACCCCTTTAAATTATAAAGCAAAGTAGACTCCTATTCAGAGCAGCATTAGTTTCTGTTTATGTAGTGCCACTATATCCCACAGCACCGTCCAGAGATCATCAGTCCCTCCCAGTCTACAAATAGCCCCATTTCAGAGAGGTTAATGGTGCATGGTCTATCAGTATGCTTCTGATGTGTGGCAGGTACCCAGAGAGAATCATGCAAGTATACAAAGGGATAGCACTGTGCACTATTACAGGAGCCCCAGTCACTGACTAGAAAGCTTGACATGCTACCATCACCGCATCAAAAGCAAGGTTTGCAGTCACAAACTTCATACAGTAATACTTAAAGCAACACTCCGGGTCTTGGACAAGCAGGTTGACGCACCACCTCTGACTAGCGGATCACAGTATGCATTTGGTAGTCTAAGACACTACCTGCTGCTCTTCCTGGCCAGCAATTGTTAATCAAAGCAGATGCCTTGTCCTATATTACCTGATGCACACTGCATTAATATGCATCATGTAGTCAGAAGATGGTGTGGCCATCTTTGTTTGCACTGGCCTGGAGGGTAGCTTTAGAACAGGGTTGCCCAGGGTTAGAAAAAAAAAAACAAAAAAAACAAAAACCACCACATGGCTACTTTCTTCCAAATACAGCACCACCCTTGTCTGTGGGTTGTGTCTGGCATTACAGTTCAGCTCTTCACTTCAAATGGAGTTGAGCTGCAATGCCAGACAACCTACACAGACATGGGTGGCGCTGTGCTTGGAAGAAATCAGCCATGATTTACTATACCTGGACAATCCTTTTAACATGTGCGCCTGCTATTCTCTTTACCAAAGGATATATGAACCTCTGATAAAAGTACCCCATGCTTAACAAATAAAATGTAGTGGAAAAGTTGAACCATGTTTGAAAATTGAGCACTTCACTCACACGATTTGTCCAATTTTGCAATATGCAAAGACTGTTATTGGGCTCCAAACATGCGTGTCAGAATTTGCACGATACCGACTGCCAAGTAATGTGGCCCAGTAATAAGTGGGACTCCTTGTACGGTGCGCCAGTTTGATAAGGTTTGTTAAACTTTAGGAGCCGTTCAATAGTCATAGACCTCCAGTTACTACATAATCTATATACACAAGTTAGCTTGGCTTTATGGTGTTTAATGATGCTGGGCAAGTGCTCCAGTTGTTAAAAGGGCTAGGAATGCCATCACCCAACTACAGTTAATAAACACCTGATTGATAGGATCCTATGTACCCCCTTTCCTCCTTACTGCACCCCCTGCAGTAGGGAGCTATAATGGAGTGATGGCCAGCCATGTGCAAGGCCGCTGCCTACAACTCTACAGCAACGCAGAAGATGGCCTTCACCTCCTCGGTCCCATAGAGATGAATGTAGCAGCACACATGCTCAGCCACCAAGCCATTTCAACTCCTCCACACTGCAGGGGGTGCAGGGAGAAGAAAATTGGAACACAGTACCCCATCCTCATAATTGGGGAGGGTCACAGCAGACATTTATCCTGTGATTAGGTGATGAATGACAATGAATACTGCTTCAGTTCAAAGCTATTGCAAAGAATAACTATAGATCATAGTCTCACCTAAGCGGATCTTAAGTTCTTCATTCTCCTGTAGAAGGTGCTGGTATCTTGCATGACAGCATTTACATATCTACATAAAATAAAAGTGTGAATATACTTAGAGGGGGGGGGGGGTGGTTATTTATTAACAGTTACAGTTCTTTAGCGAATAAAAAAAGCTGCAACTTTTGGCATCTACCATAGATGTATAATTTGACACTTCTGCACTTTTGGAAAAGTATTGAAGTAACTGTGTGGGGTTAGGCAGAGCTACCGCTTGTCTGACAGATTATAAATTTGTATCAGAAATTGACAAACTATAGTGCAAATTTACACCCGCTCATAGACGGAGATTTCTGCAGATTGTGCACCAAATTTATTACAAGCCATGCACTTTATAATTTGGGTGCATTTTATTTTGGTTTATAGCATTTCATACCACAATCTTAACTTGTCACCTGCCAACAGCACCATGAAGTTATGGTGCCGTTAGACAGGCATTTATTTTCCCTCTCCCCTTTACACTCCCCTGCTCCCACACTGCACAATGATCTGACTGCTGTGCCACGCGTCAAGACTCAAACTTTTGTGCCAAACACAATCTTTAGTGGCGGATAGCATGGGTTTGGGAGAACAGGTGAGATATAAGCAGTCACCTGGCTCCTCCCACAGCCATAAGTTAGTTTATGGTGCTGTTGGGAGGTGGCAGGTTCCCTTTAAGTAAAATTCCCCCTTTGTGTTACAGCATTGATATTTGAATATAATAGGCCATCATAGGTTTTCTGGGACCAAATATTTCAAATTGACACAACCTGCCATGATGGGGCTGAAGTCTGATCAAGGTTTATCTATTCAGATCTTCTATTAAAAGTCTGCCAATTATAATTTTTTGTTTAACAATAACCAACCTACAAAGCCTACTTCCAGACCTCTAGATCTCACCGATATGTTAGACAATGTCACACGTGCTTCACTTTTTACCCAACCACCAGTTAAGGTCTACTCCAAAAGTTCTAAACACTTAAAGTTCCAGAGAAGTAATCTAAAACAGCAAAAAGTCATTTCATTCTACCTACTCAACATTTCAGATGCCCGAGTTCCTCCAGCAACGATTTAGGACAATATAGGTAAACAAATACAGTATATACCCTTGTATACAGACTATGTAGCCATATGCTTCTATTTTGTAGTCATTATGGCAATTACAAAAGGCAGAAGAACCACAAACTAGAGAAGCCCATCAAATACCTCCAGGTGCTGGCATCCACCATGTCCAGATTCAGCAGACTCTGAAAAATATAATATCTGAAGGTTAGACAGAATTACACAACTGGCATATAATTAAAATAATCCGTTATTAAAAGGGGTTATCCAGTTGTAAATTGATGGTTTAGTCTAAATGCCTGGGAGCCCTGCTAGACAGCTGTAAGCTGGGCCTTGGTGCTCATACTGAGCAGTTTTCAGCAGGAAGCAGACATTGCCATTGTGACGGCAAAGGCCAGGCTTGGTATTGCGGGCCAAGTTGCCATTTACTTCAATGCCTGGAATACCATACTGCAGTGAGAACAGAGCCGTTTGCTTCCTGTAGAAATCAGCTCAGTGCATGAACAAAGGCCCAGCTTACAGCTGATCAGTGGGGATCCCAGGCGGTTGACCCTCACCGATGGGTCTAAATTGTGACCATATGAAGCATTCGTTCAGATGGGCGATTTTCTGGCGCATAAAGTTGGCCGGCCATGATAGCACATATGCTGCGAATTCTGGCCGGCCAATTTTACACGCAGACGGAAATGATAAGCCTTGCCCTATCTTTTGGCCACGATCAGCCAGTAGCTCCCATAGAAGCTGCCAGCAAGGAAGCGGGAGGGACTTCAGCAGCAGCTCATGCTGTTACACCCCCCCCCCCCCCCATTCCTTCCCTTTGCCAGCAGCTCCCACAGGCTTCTATTGCAGCACCAATTTTCCTCTATTTGAGAACATACACTAAGGGTGACATCACACAACTGCTAGTAGCAGTCACCAGTGCTCGTCATTTACTAATAACTGTTGGACTGCAGCCTGACGTTTAGGTGTGGCCCAGCAATTAACAGATAGGCCTGAGTGTAACGGTGAATGAACACGGGCAGATTTGAATTGCGCAATCCAGAGCGGGCAACCACCTCTTGATTCTGCAGCAAATACCACCCATAGCATGCAATGCAAAAGCGATTCTTCATGCACACAAGTGGAAACCAATTGTGGTTTCCGCTCGCAGATAAGGAAAAAAAAATTATTAAACTCGCAGCATGCTCCATTTTGTTTTGCAGATTTCACACAGGCAGCTTCCATTTAAGTCAATGGAAGCAGTCCGACCTGCTGCCCGTCCGAAATGGACATTGTGGATGGGCCACGGATTCTGCAGGAGTTAAAAGGAAAATAATTAAAAATCTGTACTATGCATGTCTGACGGTGAGCTGTGCTGACCATCCACAGTACAGAAAAGACAGCCATTTCTCCTATTGTGTATAGGGAAGGAGCTGTCAGTCTCAAGTGACAACCCATATGGGGTCACCCTCTTGGGTAAGAATAAATGCCACAACAAGACTTAATAGCAATAGCCCACTATAAACAAAAGATTAACTTTAGAGCTAAAGCCAGATTTAATATGTGGCCCGATCCATTCCACCTACCAATAGAGCTAGCCAGAAGGCTAGCTAGATCTTCATTGGACGACAGGGAAGACTGAACTTTCTCGTGGTTTTCGGCTTTGGTCTGTCCAATGTGGTTTGCAGAAGCATTCTTACGAACCCCAGCATGAGCGCCGGCCGTTTCCCTACTGGTGTTCGGTTTCAGAGTCGCCGGCTTTACAGTGGCTTTTACGACAGAAGCATTTTCAGCCTTCCAGCCCGTTTCTCTTCGAAGCATAGAAGATCCTTTCGGACTTTTCTTTGTAAGTAATCCTGCAACATAGAATTGGGATAACTCAAAAATGCTCCAGCTTCAAGGTACCACCCTGGCATGTGATAATTAGTAGTAAAGATATGACTAACCCCTTAATGACCATGTCATTACTTCTGTTTCCCCATTTCCATGCACTTTGTAATATACATTGTGCATGGAAAATGAAGCAAACAGAAGTTTTGGACTTACCTTGCACCCCCCCCCCCCCCCCCGTGTTGCTCCTCCGTCGTCCCTGGTTACGACAAGAATCTTCCTCTTGTCAGGCCGCAGCAGCTCTTGTTGGCGCGGGAACGAGCCCCTTCTCATCCACGCATGCTCAGTTCTTCTCTCTGCAGCCGGGACCGATATACGATCTCCTTGTGTGCGGGGTGGCTTAATGGAAGAGCGAGGAACAGGAACTGAGCTTCCGCCCCCTCTCTGCCTCCTCTCCGCCCCTCTGCACTATTTTCAATGAGGAGAGGCGGGACAGGGCAGGGCTAAGGGCACGCATTCGTCCCGCCTCTCATTCAGCCACTGGGAAGCTCAGTTCTGCCTGCAGGGAAAGCGTGGCTACTGGCTCTTCATCGCCAAGGTATCTAAGGGGAGGAGAATGAGTGGAGGGGCGGGCTCTTGCAGGGGGGGGGGGGAGAAATGGATGGATGTGTACAAGCGGTGTGCAGTGGTGTGCAGGGACCCAGCTGTCAGAAGTCGCGGTGGGGTGTGCGGTCACAGACTTGTCGTGGTGGGGTGTGCGGTCACATAGACTTGTCGCGGTGGGGGGGGGGGTGGTCTGTCACAGTGGGGTTGGAGGGGGGCTGTGATAGTAATTTTTCACACGGTATAATCTTGCCTGTGCAGGAGAGCAGGTGAGCTGTGTCTTGTGAATGGTGGATCCTGTGTTATCTTTATATAGGTATCACGGTACTTGTAGGGGGGAGGGGCAGGGGGTGCTGTTAGTGTACCTGTGTGTGGGCACTGTAAAGGGGGACTGTGGGGGAGGTCCTGTATAGGGATGCTGTGGATGGGAGGACTGTGGGGGGCATGTGTAGGGGGTACTGTGGAGGGCACTGTTGAGAGGGAACTGTGGAGAATGCTGTGGTTGGGGGGGGGGGGGGGAATGAGGAGGCATGTGGAGGGGGGCTACTTTGGAGGGCACTGTAGGGGGTACTGTGGAGGGCACTGTAAGGGGGGGGGGGGGTCGCTGTGGGAGGGGCACTATGGGGGCATGTGTGTGTGTGGAGAAATGTTTTGTTTTACTTTAGCAGGGTGGCCTTGCAGTGGGGGGCTGCAGGAGAGTTCTCTTGGCTCTCCCCAGCCCCTCTCCATTCCCTATACACAGTGCTGCTGTTTACACTCATGGTAGGATTTTATCCTGAACTGAGAGTATAACAGTCTCCCCTGGCCACAACCCCTCTGAGTATAGTATGCAGCAGGGGGCGGGGCCTGGGCGGGGAGAGACTCTAGATCAGTTGAATAGAGGTGGGCGTGTCATGGGTGGGGCTAGGACGTGAGCTGAGGGAGGCCATGAAATCCTGCCTTTTCATGTTTCTTACTGCCATCGGGAGCGCGCACACAGAAGAGGGAGAGCGCAGAGCATTGTGGGAAGGCAGCACAGAGGCGCCATCTTTGAAAGCTGCAGTAAAGATCAGATTCTATGGTAAGAAACTGACATTCCAGCTGATCTGCCGGCCGGTTTGAGCCCCTGTATGCTGTCTGTTACTATCCTTACTGAAAGGGAAGCAGCGGCAGCATTATAAAAAATTTTTTACCCTGTGTGGCCGGACAACCCCTTTAAAGGGTTAGACGCGGTAGGCCACACGGCCGACTGCAGCTATTGTCCGCGGGTGTCAGCTGTAATAAACAGCTGACGCCCGTGCTGTATGAAGAGAGGTCGCCCCGCGACCTCTCTTCACACATACCCCGACGCTCCAGCACGTAAATTACGTCCTGGAGCGGGAAGAGGTTAAGGACAATACAAGAATATGATTGGCGACTACATCTGGGGGCCTGTGCGTGAAAGTGATTAAGTATACAATCGTCAAATCGAAAAGAACCAGACATTTTCATTCATCTTGAACTGTATGGACATACTCTGCATTGTAGAATTCTCAAAGTCAAAGAAATTACTTACAATCATGAGCCAGTGTATATCCTTGAAATATTACAAATTCAAAAATCATATTTTTAAGTTAATCGATGTCCTGACCACAAAAGCAAACATTTTCTTCAAAACGAAGTAATTTTCTGTTATATTTTACAATAAGCTAACAGGAACACAAACTTTTCTTAGACACAAAAATCTAATTTTTTGTTGGCTAGTGTATAGATGCAAGAAGATGGTGGAAAATTCTTCATAGTCAAACCAACCAAACAAAAAACCCACACCACTATAAAAAAAAGAAAAAAAAAAAAAAAAAATTGGCATGGCTCTAATCATACCAACCAAGAAGAGAAAATAAAAAAGGGCATTTTAATGCAGTGTTTACACTGCAGAACAAGATCACCAAAAGTAGCAGAATTGTGTTTTCTTTTTACTCCAAATAAAAAAATTTTTAAAAATCCATATATATACACAAGCCGTCAGCCAAAGGTTATGATTTTTTGAAGGAGAGGAAAAAAGGGCCGTGTCATTAATGGGTTAAACCCATACCATGAGCTTAGTATGGTGCAGGATTAAAGCCCAGCGCTGTACATTTATAGCATGTAGTCCAACTCTGGTTAAAGACTATTCAGGGTGTAAAATATTTTTTGTTTACCTTGGACTTGAGATTTAAGTTTTGGGGAAACTTTCTGAGATTGCTGCAGAGGGGGGCGTGTTGAAGACGTCCCTGGTCTCGGAAGGCCAGTTCTAATACCTATTGAAGAAAATTTTTAAAAAGTTACATTTGTACCATACAATACAGCAATATCCATGTCTTTCGAAAAGCTGTACTCTCACCAGTTGATATTGGTGGACGCACAACAGAAGTAGTCTCAGCGCTTGGAGCAACATGAGGATTAGCAGCAGCATTCCGACGTCCAGTAGTACCTGGTGCCCCCAATCGTGAAGGTAGCTTCATAGAAGGGGTGACAGCGGGTAGTTGTGAATGTGTAATATCAGACTTGGCCTGTAGAGTAAATGACAATATTTATCAAATTGAACACGCTGCCCTATCTGCAGTAGTATATTATATAGCTGCAAAGATGGAGGTACAGCTCTGAAGGCTAAGCTTTAGCATGAGACTATGCACTCGTAGATCTAGATATCCAGTGTACCACCAGCCGGACTAACCTGAAGTATATTTAAAGGGGTTCTCAGGGATTTCCTATTGATGACCTATTTACAGCATAGATCAAGAGTCAATTGCCTAGTCCGCTGTGCGTGCAGTCAACATTGCAGCAACCCGGTTTGGTACTACAGGTGCAGTTTGCATTCAATACAATGGGAGCTCTGCCTGTAGTACCAAACTGGGCTCCTGCCATATAGACAATGCCATCTGCTACTAGCTGTCCACACAGGTAGACCAGGCAGTCAGCAGGGATCCAGAGCAGCAGCCCCCCACCAATCAACTATCCTGCAGATCGGTCAGAGTCCCCTAGAACCCCTTTAAATCCCGACTTCCTGGTGGTTTGAGTCCAGTGTGCATGTTCAGATGGGGAAGACCATTACTGACTAGGACTGAATTAAACCCAGAAGGAGCAGCTATTTCTGCCAAAACATTTTAAGCTATGCCAAATATTTTTTCGAAAACTTGTGCAAGTAATCCAGTCTACAAACCTTTACAACGGCAACAGCTTTCGGAGGTCCGAGTCTATTCCCAGCAGGCTTGTTTGTCATGCTACTTCCTCCAGGGCCATCTGTGACTGGTTTTGGGTTGACCAGGCTTGGTCTAGGCAAATTTTGACGGGGCACTGGGGGGCGGATCATACTCTTCCCTGGTATGCCCCTTGCTGGAATTTTAGAGACTGTCTGATCCTTTGCTGCATTTTGAACTGTATTTGGATAGGGAACTAAAGAGCGGCGCACTGATGGGATGCCAGATGTTGAAGGCATTGGTTTTGGAACTGCATCTGATGATGGAACCATGCTTCTTAGGTCATTTCTCCCTCCCAATGTATGAAGTAAAATTTCTTCCCTTCCTTGGTCTTTACAGTTTGTCTTTTTCTGTTCTCCTGGGACCTTGTTTGCAGAGTCATCCAATACAGAGCCAAGGGACAGGTTAGAATCTAGCTGCACAGACTCTCTACAAGTCTTCTGAAATGGAAAATTATTTAATCCGGGAACAGGCGTGGAGGTGATAAAAGAAAGGGAACCAACAGAAAAGGCACTGACGTCGTGAGTACTTTCTTCCTCCTGGATTAGGTTACAAGATTCTGAGACCAATTGTTGACTTCTTGCTTCTTTGCCGATATCTCCCTCTTTCTGTGAGGAGACCATTCCTGTACAACCGTTGCAATTTTTCTCATATTCTTCCAGTTGATGTCCTTCTGTAACATTTGGTTTAGCCTGGGCAGTTGGACTAATCAGTGTACTAGGATCAACAGAGGCATGAGTTAAACCAACAACTGATGCCTGTGTTGGCTCTACATGCGTCAATTTCTCATCATACACCACTAATGTTAGTTTAGGGTCAAGTTCGGAAACCTTTCCATGATTGCTCATCACCAGGTCCTTTTCTACAGCCAAATCATGATCACTGTTTGTAGTTATTTCTACGTTTATTCCTGTAGTACCAGAGAGGTTTATATCCCTGATCACAACATTGTGCGGAGGTGGCACATCCAAATCCATATCCAAGGAAGGCTGCACCACGTCTTTGACTAGATGATCACCATTAGTGGGCACTCTCTCTTCGAGAGGAGGCTCAAAACTTTCTTTACCAGTACCAAGTTTTTCCAGAACAGCATCATTACAACCAGTTGGGTTTGCTTCATTTAAGGACAGAACTTCCACTGAAGCTTCGGGCACCACACTAACATCTTGAGGGCAACTAGATGAAATCTCATGAGTTGTATTGGCCATTAGGATGGCCGCTTGCACAGATGCACTCTCCTGTGTTTTACTTTGCCAATACAACACACGAAGTTGAAATGGTGATGCAGTCTTGTCCATTATGCTTTTGTGCATTGATGGAATGTCATTTGTAGTGTTCAAGAGAAGCTGTGGTTTCCCTTCAGTTACCTGGCTGGTGTTGGATTCAGTAACCGCTTCACCAATGTCACGGGTGGTATTGGCAGGCCCAGCACAATCATATGTAGTATTACCAGAGGACAGCTTCGACATTTCAATCACATATGTGGAATTTGGAGTAGTCTTCTCCTCATGTATTGATGTACTACTAGGTCTAGCGTTAGAGGCCTTATTTAGCTCATATGTGGCATTAGTAAGCACCTCCTCATCTGATACAGTATCATGGGGAGTATTGGCACACTGTTTATACTCCTTCGTTTTGTTTAATGGCCCATTACAGGCTACAATTGCCTCTTCATGTACAGGTACAAGACTCCCAGTAGTACTGGCTAGAGCGTGACATGAAGCTGTAGCCACTTGGCTGACATTATGTGCAACAGCAACATCCTGTATCATTACAGCAGCTTCAGTTACATTGTCAGGGAGCTTGTGTTCTGTATGAAGTCCATTGTTGGAGATGTGTGCAGTTATCTCTTCGTCATGACATTTGCTAGCGGCAAGGATAGGCAAAGACTCCACAGCAAGAGTTTCTGGTGTTGCCTGGTCCGATACGTTTTTATTCACTTCGTTAACAGGATCTATGCCAGTCTTCTCAAAATTTTCAGTCTTCTGCTCCTTAAGGTATACACTATTTGGCCTACTACTTAAAAGAGAAAGATCAATTGGTAGATCAGTCTTCTCAAGATCCAAAAGGCTCTCCCCACATAGTGATGGCCCTTCCTTGACTGGGCTACTTTCCAGAGAAGCTATAACTTTGGCCACTTCGCAAGCCAGCATTGACTTCATTGGTGTGGAGTCATATGGAGGAGGTTCTGCATCAATGCTAGATACATCAACTTCTTCCACTTTCCATTTGCTTGGACTTTTCTTCACAGCTGGTTTTAGGCTCTTGATGTGTTGAATTATGTCTTGACACTCGGTAGCAAAGGAACTTCTATACAGTGGAGTGTGTATGGGACTGTCGTTGGACAAAACATCGGCACAGTTCTTGTGAAGTACATCTGTTCTAGATACTTTGTCTTGAGGTTGCCATTCCTCCAACATATTGGATTCAAAATCCACTTCCATAACAGGAGTAAGTTTTTTCTTGGCCGCCTTTGATGGCATTGGCGTGCTAAAGAATTTATTCTCGTTAGAAGAGGCCTTGGCAGATTCTTGCTCCTGAAAGGGAACCGAGAGATCTGTGAAGTAGGACAGGGGCACTGAGGAGTTACCCAAGATTTTAGGTGTTGAAGAGCAATCAAGAGGAGAGAACAGACTTCCATGTAGCACCGGCTGGAATAGTTTAGTTACTACAGGAGCTACTATACCATCCTTGTTCTTCTGGACACGCCGGGATGAGATTTCAGCACTTTCATTTCTTTCTTCATCTTGAAGGCCCACTGGTGTATTTGTGAGATGTGTGCAAATAGTCATATTTTGCTCACTTTTAGGACCGGTAAAGCCACAGCCTTTATCCATTTCCAGATCAACTTTTCCCAACTTTGACTTGCACTGTAATAAAGACTGACATTCAGAGTCAGACAGCCTCCTTTTAAGGGAGCCCAATGGGCGTTTTAGTCCACTGTTCACATTAGGCTCATTTTTTATGTCCTTTAGGGCCATACGTCGCAATTGAGTAAAGGGGCTTTTTGTGCCAACGGGCACATTACTTGTTTTTGGAGTAGGTCCCTCCAGGTTTAAATATGAAAGGTCACTTGTTCGTGCGAATGACATAAGGATTTTGAGAATTCTTTTGGAACCTGAAAAAGAAGAACACAAAAGGGTCATAAAGTGCACAGATTACAGATAGGCCACAAAAAGGGGTAACAATGCATGGATACTACAGAGGCTACATTCACACGAGCGTGAATCTCACGCAGATTGTGTATTGCGAGACACACAAATATGAACTCGTCTTTTGAATTGAGTCAGACACATGAGCGATGTCTCCCCTCGCAGCAATGCTGCGACGTTTAAGAAAAACATTGTTTTCAGTGGGACAGTCAAACATCACATGCTGTATGATATGACGTTTCCCAGTGAAGTCAATAGAAACCCTCGCCGATCGTCTGACGCACATGAAACGAGCGCCGAAGTTGGAATTTCAGAAAAGTGATTAGAGTTTTTGCATGAAAACGCCTCGCATCCACGGGTTGAATGCACATTGACAAGCGTGATATTGAGCCAGGTCTCAGCTCGATCTCTCACTCATCCGTGTGAATGTAGCCAAAGGCCTCCTGCAGACTGATTCCGCGGTGTGATTTCCCACAGAATTTCCGCTCATGCCCGCTGCCATAGATAATGCAGTCCTATGCACACAGCCGCGATTTACCCATACAGAAAACAAACCGCGCATATCTGGCCCGCAGAGAAGTCACTAGTGTCATGCAAGCACCGCTCTGTGCATGTGCCGGCTGGGCAGCAGCCAGCACTTAGAGAGTGGGGGGGGAGGGGGGGGGGGGGGGAAGAGAGACACATAAGGAGCAGGTGAGTCGCAGTGGTCACAGCTCACATCCCGCTGCGAGAATGCTCGCAACGGGATCCAACACAGCCATCTGCAGGCGCCTAAAGTAGATGAAAATGGACAACTTCACAACTGTTTAGTGGGTCAAGTTTTACACCAATAGATTACAAACTCATCAAGTGTATCCATCGCCTGGTGTCACTGAACATGTATGGCCAGTGTGAACAGACTGGCCAATATGGACTACAACATGTATGGTGGCATCTGCATGACGAACAGCCGCACAAGGCGATCGTTCATTCAATGGTTGTTTAATTAGCAGGCTACTACCCAATGTTTTACCAGCTTTCCATATGACCACCCAAGACATACAGTGAACGATGGCCTTTAAAAGGGTATTCACAGCCGCACCATGTACTGAACCCCAAGGCTGCTTCACACAGTACAAGCCATGGAGAGGAGATGTCACGTGGAGCAGAAATGTGGCACAGGGCACGAGTGAGCAGCTTACTTACTGGGAGGATGGCAGCCGCTAGCAGGGCGCACCGAGAGCCGTGGACATCAATACAAGCGCTACACCCGCAGGTAACCAGCCGGCACACACTACTGCTTGAATAATACTTTAAACGGCGCTCCGCAGCTCATTGGCCTGAAACTAACACGTGACTAAGCTTTTATATAGAAAACACCCAATGAAAGCGGCGATGTTCCCTAAAGTGACCAATCAGACTTGTTGGGGGCGGGGGCAAGAAGCGTTCCAAGGTAGATAACTTTACAGGAAGCAGAAATCCCCGTAGTGAGGCCTCGTGACGTCACTGGGAATGTGGACATGCGCAGGAGCTTATAGAGAGGGGATTCTAGACGGCAGAAGCTAGAATGGAGTTGCTAGAAGGAGTTCTGCTGTCAGATGGTCAGGTGACATTTTCTGGTCACATGACTCTGCAGTAGAGGCGGGGTGTGAAGACACGCTAGTGTGTGCAGAGATCTGTAGTGGATGCAGCCAGTAGGAGGCTGAAGGCACACGGGGCGATGAGTTGGAAAGTCGATGGGGGCAGTGTGATGTTTGGGGGGTGCACGGGAGACACAGATGGAGGTTCTGGTGGGGACTTGTAAAGCACATGGAGGGGCTATGGAGCACTTGTGGGTAGAGCAAGGTCTGACATAAACCATTACATGGCTCTATGTTAAGGTGGCCCTTTTTTCGATTTTCGTTTTTTCCTCCCCCCCTTTTAAAAAATCGTAACTTCTTTATTTATCTATTAACGTCGCTGTATGACGGCTTGTTTTTTGCGGGACGAGTTGTTATTTTCAATGGTACCATATAATGTACTGAAAAACTTCAAAAAAATGCTAAGTGGAGTAAAATGAAAAAAATGACATTCCGCCATCTTTCAGTGCGTTTTGTTTCTACGGCGCACAAACTGCAACAAAAGGACATGATAACTTTATTCTATGGGTCGGTACGATTACTACGATACAAACAGGTTTTTTTTTTTGCCTTACTACTTTTATGGTGACGCTGAGGCCTCTGATTGGCCGCAGATGACACCTGACTTCCCCCGGGCCGCCTACCCGTTTTTTTAACCATATTTGTAAGACAAATAAATATGGTAAAAAAGAACAACGCTTTCACATAAAAATATCACGTTACAGAAAAAATAAAAATCCAGTAAAGCTCAATTTATCATGAGAAAAACGCTAAATAAATTCCCCAAAGCCCTACATGGAAGCTACTGCTACATTCCTGATGACTCAATATAAAGTCATTACGTTATCAGTTTCATACAATGTACAGCGAAAAAATAAAAACTGTGAGAATTGCTGATTTTGATCATCTCGTCTCCCAAAATGCAGCATACAGGTGACTACCCACTACAGTTTTTTTTTCACTGCGAAATTCGCAGCGTTTTTTTCCCTGCAGGGTCTATGGGACTTGTAATGTTAAAATCGCGATCATGCAAAATCGCGATTTCGTGGTAAATTGCGATTTTGTGTGATCGCAATTTTAACATTACAAGTCCCATAGACCCCTGCAGAAAAAAAAAACGCAGCAAATTTCACAGTGCAAAGAAAATGTAGTGGGTAGTCACCCTAAAAAGAGATCAAAAAGTCATAGTCATGTCAGAATGATACAACTGAAAACGTCAAACCATCCTACAAAACTCAAGTGAGGTAACCCCCCACCCCCGCAAAAAAACAGCAATACCCACCTCCCAGCCGCGCGTCTGAATCCCCGGCTGTGATTGGCGGGCGCTTGATCCAATCACAGTGCTTACTTACACAGCACTGACGGCGGGGGAATTCATAGCCGAGCAGGGAGATGACAGCGTGGAGAATTCTCAAGCAGCTTGCCACCCCGCTGGGGAGAGCATCGCACCAGAGACACAGACGCCGGCTGGGAGGGGAGTATTGTGTTTATTTTTTTTACCTAGTATATACTGGAGTATAACTAGGCTTATACTTGAGTCAATAAGTTTTGTGGTAAAACTTATTGACTCGGCTCATACTCGAGTTTATACAGTACCCTAAGGTTGGGTTCACACAGGGCGGATTTGCCGCATGGAATTTCGCCGCGGCCGCTAATCTCGGGATTAGCCAGCCATGTGGACAAGATTTCTCAGAAATCTCGTCCACACGGGACGGCCAATCCGCTGCGGTAAGTCTGGCTGAAACCGCGGCTATGGCCACCGCAGCCACGGTTTCAAAAGATGCAGCATGTCTGTTTACTTTTACTTTTTTGTTTATTTTCGGCGCGGCCGCGCTCTCCTCTAGGGGAGCGCCGGCCGCAACGGAAAAGCGAGCGGCCGGGCCGCTTCAAAGCCGCCGTGGCTTTTTCTGCGGTGGTTCTCCCAGTGGAAATCTCGCGGTTTTTGCTGCGGCCAAACCGCCAGATTTCCGACGGGAATACGCCCCGTGTGAACCCAGCCTAAATAGTGTAGTTTCCAAATTGGAGTAACTTTTAGGGGGTTCCACCGCACCTGGTACCATAGGGTCATGTATATGCGACATGGGGTTCAAAAATTATTCCAGTAAAATGTGCCCTCCCTTCTGTTCTGAGCCCTCCCATGGGCCCAAACAGCAGTTTATGTCCATGTATGGGGCCTTTCCGTACTCTGGAGAAATGGCTTAGTAAATTCTCAGGTGCTTTTTCTCCTACGGCCCCCCAGCCCCCTTGAAAATGAAATATTTGGGATTAAACCTACGAAAATTGTAATTTTTAATTTGCATGGCCCAATGTTAACAACTATCAGCAAACATTTGTGGGGTGAAACTGCTCACTGCGCCCCTTGATGAATTCTTTGAGGGGTCCAGTTTCCAAAACAGGAGTCACTTTTGGAGTGATCCTCTGTTTTAGGAGGCTTGCAAATGCAATATAGCGTCCAAAAATGATTCCAGATACATCCGCGCCCCTAATCTAAATAACAGCAGTTTACATCCACATGTGGGCCATTTACATAGTCTGGGGAAATTTGGGTAACACATTGCTGGGTGGTTTTTCTCCTACTGGCCCACATGAAAATAAAAATATGGGGTTCAACCTGATGTTTTTGGAAAAATTGTAATTGTTCATTTTCAAAGCCCAATTCTAAAACACCTGTTTGAGTTAAATCACTCACTCTACGGGTGGATTCAGACGAACGTATATAGGCTGGGTTTTCACGCCCAGCCGATATACGTCGTCTCTCTCTGCAGGGGGGGAGCCTGGAAGAGCCAGGAGCAGTGCTCTGAGCTCCCGCCCTCTCTCTGCCTCCTCTCCGCCCCTCTGCACTATTTTCAATGAGGAGAAGCGAGACGGGGCGGGGCTAATTCTCGGAACTTTAACACCCCCCCCCCCCCCCGTCCTGCCTCCTCTCATTGCAAATGGTGCAGAGGGCCGGAGAGGGGGTGGAGAGGAGGCAGAGGAGGTGGGAGCTCAGTTCCTGCTCCTGGCTCTTCCATCCTCTCCCCCTGCAGATAAGGACGACGTATATCAGCTCAGCGTGAAAACCGAGCCGATATACGGTCGTCTGAATGCACCCTACCCCTGTATGAATTCCTTGAGAAATGTAGTTCCCAAAATGGGATCTGTTGAGAGGTTCTGCTTCTCTCTTGGCACCTCAAGGCCTCTGCAAACCTGAAATGGTGTCTGCAAAATGCCCCAATAAATGGAAGGCTCCGTCTCCTCTGAGGCCTGTGTTTGAGTCATGTCACTTGTGGAATATTTCTAAAAATCGCAGATTCGGGGTAATAAATATTGAGTTTGGTTTATCTGCTAACTCCTGCTGAATTACTGAAAGAAATATGAGAATTGAAAATCTGCAAAAAAAATTAAACTTTCAAATTGCTCCTCCACTTTTCTTTAATTCCTATGTGCAGTTAGAATAGTGCGGCGCCGTCACATGGTACCACACAGTCTGTGCTGTACATCGTAATAATGGAATGTACCTAATGCAGGTGGATCTCAAAGAAAGTGGGACGACTGAACAGCCACATCTTCCAATCCAGATGCAGAAAGGAAAATCTAATTCCCAAAGGCCTCCTGAACCTAAGAGTGAAACAAGACTGTCCCTAGGTGTGTCAGGGCTGTATGCTAGCACACAAGGAGAAATCTGCCTACAGGTGAAAAAGGCCTTGGAATTACATTCCTGAGCTAAAATAATTATCTTTATTATAGTTATACTCCTTGTGAAAAACAATCCCTCCCCTAGAAGGAGTTGTAAGTAAGAGATTACAATATCAGAGCAAAAGGAGAATTTATTACAGAAAACTGAACACTTAAAGGGAGGCTCTAGTACCCTGTTGTACCGCCTCTATCTTGGATACAAGATGTGCTACAGGCGGGCATGGAGGCTCTAGTACAATGTTGTACCGCCTCAAGCTAGGATACAAGATGTGATACGGGCGGGCATGGAGGCTCTAGTACCGTGTTGTACCGCCTCTAGCTTGGATACAAGATGTGATATGGGCGGGCATGGAGGCTCTAGTACCCTGTTGTACCACCTCTAGCTTGGCTACAAGATGTGATACAGGCAGGCATGGAGGCTCTAGTACCGTGTTGTACCGCCTCTAGCTTGGATACAAGATGTGACACGGGCAGGCGTAAAGGCTCCAGTACCCTGTTGTACCACCTCTAGCTTGGATACAAGATGTGATACAGACAGGCATAGAGGCTCTAGTACCCTGTTGGTCTGCCTCTATCTTGGAAACAAGATGTGATACCGGCAGGCATGGAGGCTCTAGTACAATGTTGTACTGCCTCTAGATTGGGTAAAAGATGTCATACAGGCAGGCATGGAGGCTCTAGTACCCTGTTGGGCCACCTCTAACTTGGATACAAGATGTGATACGGGCGGGCATGGAGGCCCTAGTACCCTGTTGTACCCCCTCTAGCTTGGATACAAGATGTGATACAGGCGAGCATGGAGGCTCTAGTACCTTGTTGTACTGCCTCCAGCTTGGATACAAGATGTGACACAGACAGGCATAGAGGCTCCAGAACCCTGTTGTACGGCCTCTAGCTTAGAAACAAGATGTGATACGGGCAGGCATGGAGGCTGTAGTACAATGTTGTACTGCTTCTAGATTGGGTACAAGATGTCATACAGGTGGGCATGGAGGCTCTAGTACCCTGTTGTACTGCCTCTAGCTTGGATGCCAGATGTGATACGGGCGTGCATGAAGGCTATAGTACCCTGTTGGGCCGCCTCTAGCTTGGGTGTAAGATGTGATACGGGCGGGCATGGAGCCTCTAGTACCCTGTTGGGCCGCCTCTAGCTTGGGTGTAAGATGTGGTACGGGCGGGCATGGAAGCATACAGGTAACATATGGTATCCTGTGGTATATCGCTCCACATTTTTGGTAGAAGTGTTGTAGCACTAGAGAGCTGGACGATCAGCTGATTGACGGGATTCCGAGCAGCGGACAGCTGTCCATCAATTACTGATGACCTATCCAGAGTTTTTCCACAGTAGTACTTATCCAGGGGCAAAAGAGATCTTTGCTCTTTATTTCACTTTTTGCATTAATTGATTTGTGGCATTTTTAAATTGCCACCATAATTACATTATTCCTTACCGTTATTTTAGTGCTGGAACAATCATGCTCCAAACATATACCCTCGTCCAATGCTGGAAAGATCTATTTTGCCCCTGGCTAGGTATTTCTGTGGACACCGTGTATAGTACATTATTTTATCATACAGGATAATAATTACAGTTTACCTATTTTGCAGTGCAGTCTCCAAAACCCTGCTCTAGCGCTGCCATCTAGTGGTGTGTATACGTTTGTTCATGCAGCCTGTACCCGCTATTTACAGGCCTTTGTTTCAAAAAGCTTTTTTAATAGGACCTCTGTCCTAGTGGAGTTTCCAATCTTATGCCCTGATTAAACATGCCCCATGTATCAACATGCATAGTTGCAAGAAAAAGTAAGTGAACCCTTTGGAATTACCTGGATTTCTGCATTGATTAATAATAAATGTTGGTTTGATTGTTACCTAAGTCACCACTTTAAACAATCTAACTGTAGAGAGGTTTCACATTTGCGTTAGGGCTTAGTTCAGGGTTTCCATCTCTCTGCTCAGTTTTTGGAGAATGTAAAACTGAAATGATTAGTTTTTTCCCTATTGATTTTAATATGTTTTCAAAAACACTGGAGGCTTTTATTTCGCTTCAGTTCCTTTTTACTTCAGATTTTTTTTGACTGTCATTTGCCTATTAGTATGTTTTTGGAGTGTGGGAGGAAACATGGAGAACCTGACAAACATGACAAACTCCGTGCAGATGTTGCTCTTTATTGGATGTGACCCCAGGACCCCAAAGCTACAAAGCAACAGTGCTAACCACTGAGCCATCATGTTGCCCTATTCATATCTTTTACTTATCGCACTGAGCTGGATTGTGTCTTCTGTCAGTTTTCAGGTTTGCAGAAGACCCTGCATGGCCGAAACATCGCACATTTGTTACAGAAGATATGTATAAATACACAGGCGATGCCTTGGCCCGCTTTCACATCACGTTGGACCTCCGGTCGGATGTTCCGTCACAGATCCAGCTCAAAATGCGAACAGAGCAAGAAAACAAAACCCCGCCACAGATTTAAAAGCATCATACTTGCGAGAAAATCGTGCGTTTTTTAGGCAATGCGAGACCGAGTGAAAGCGCAGAATTATGAAACCCATGCTTTTCAATGGTTTCATTCCCCTCTGTGATGCTGTGGGATTTGTAAATCGTGGCATGTCCTATCTTTCTGAGTTTTGCTACATTTCCCTATGGAGACTTCGTTTTATCGCATCGCAATGCACGAACTTGCGATTTTCGTGCGATATGTTTTTTTTAACATTCGAAAGTCCTATTGTCTATCGCGAGAAAATGGCACAAGAAAATACAAGCGGCAGTGATGTCTTTGCAGGAAACAGCATCGCTGGCTCTCAAACATCTCATGAGCAAAATTGTGATATTGCTGCGATTTCGCGATCACCAGGGTGAAGGAGTCCAAAGGCTGGGTTCACACACACCGGAATCCTGGCAGAAATCTCGCATTTTGGCCGTAGCGAAAAACCGCAAGATTTCCGGGAGAAGCGCTGCTTCAAAACCCGCGGCGCTTAGCTGTGGGTTTTGAAGCGGCCTGGCCGCTCACTCTTCCGCTGCGGCCGGCTCTCCCATAGAGGAGAGCGCAGCCGCAGCGGAAGAAGAAAAGAAATGTACATGCTGCGGCCGGGGAATCTGCAGCGCCGGCTCCTGCCAGCTTTGCCGCGGCGGATTCGCCGTCCTGAGAAATCTCGTCCACATGGCCGGCTAATCCATTGAATCTACAACCACCGAAGAGGTGCCCGGATGGAGGAGGACTGGACAGAGTGTCTCCGCGGCTGAGATGCGGTGGTGCGGCTGGCGTCGTGATGGGGTGCGGGACACGGGGCGGGGGTTTTTTGCCTCCCCTCTGGGTCTCGGGCCGCCGCGCGTCGTGGGCGGCCTCGTCTAGGAGGGGCGGTGTGTGTGGCATTGTAGGGCTCCTGGGGTTGTACGGGGGCCGACCATCCGGATTAGCGGCCGCAGGCGGATTTGCCGCGGTGAATTTCCGGACGGAATTTCCGCAGCAAATCCGCCCAGTGTGAACCCAGCCTTAGACTTTTTGTCTTGTTTGGTTGTTTTTAAGTAAATCATATCATCCAGGCATCAGTCAAGCAAAACATTAGACTTAAAGGGAACCTGTCACCTGTCTAAGGGCTAATGCCCACGGCCGGATTTCTGCTGCATTACACCACAGCTATTAGGTTCTATTAAACCTAATTCCGGCGCGTGAAATAACCCGTGGCATATTCTATTTGCCGCGGGAATACGCGCAGCCGGCTTCCATTGTAGTCAATGGAAGCCGGCCGTCACGCTATACTTCCGCTATAGCACAGCAGAAGTGTAGCGTGAATACGCTTCCCCACCCACCACCGGCAGCGTCATGCGGGACTCACACAGCGGATCCCAGTGGGTGAGTTTGGTGGGGGGGGGGGGCGCCGTGACGGAAACCGCTGCGGTATTCCGCTTGCGGAGCCCGTCACGGCCGTGGCCATGAGCCCTAAAGCACCATAAACCAAAACTGATGTTAGGGCAGATGACAGGGAGCCACAGATTGCAATAGTTTAGGTAAAAGGCAATGGAACTTTTGGAGAAGCCACTTTTTTTTTTATTTTGGGGGACGAACTTGAGTTCTGGCTAGTTCTTTATGGAGTAGATCACAGGGGTAACCCCTTTGAGCAAACATGTTTGACATTTCATGTAACTTGTTAATTAGGTGGCTAGACTATTATACAATTTGCTTCGCCTTAAGTGGTAGTGACTTTTTGGTGGATAAACCCGTCCTGATATGGAGTTATACAGCTATTTTCTTCGAGGTACTCTAGGATAGCATCTCTTAGGCTGCCATCACACTGGGGAGCGCAATATAGGGCCATGAATATCGCCCCCATATCGCGCTCCCCACCCTGTTAAAGCCTCATGGATGCGAGGAGTTTTCATGCGACAGAGGATCACAGAGTTCTTCTTATTGAAAGCAGTAGGGCTGTGGTGTGAGATCTCGTAGCTAGATAGAACATGCTGCAATGTGTCTCCTGCATCGCATCGCGGTGCCAGGCAGGAACATATTGCTAATGTGTATGAACACATTTAAAAGAATGGGGTTCATATCTGTGCGAGATTTGTACATCTCGCAGCCACAAATCTCGCACGATTTTCATGCCAGTGTGGAGGCAAACTGAGATTAGAGGTTAAAATTACAAGTCTCTAGTTTCTGAGCTCACTTTTTGAATATCGGCACCACATTTGTTATGTGCCAATGCAGTGGAACAGAACCCATCACTATAGAGTCCTTAAATGTAAGAAACAATAGTCTGTCACATTAAATAATTTCCTTTGAACCCAGCGGTGTATGCCATCAGGACCTGGCAATGTGTCTATTTTGATCTTTTTAAGGCGTCTCTCCACTCCTTCCTGGGTTATACTGATGACATTTAATGGAGAGTTTACTTTACTCCTCTGCATTTCACCTGACATTTCCTTTTCTTACGTGAATACACTGGAGAAAATAATAGATTCGATCTTTCCTCATCACCCTTCACACTTTCTCCCTCAGTAATTCTTAAAATGGGTTGTCTGCAATTGATGCATTAGTTGATGAATGAGGGTGGTCCTTCGGGACTCCCATCCTTCAACTGAAAGTCTAGCCCAATGTCTAGTGCAGTGGGCTATAAGTTGTCTTAAGCAGACAGGGGAGGAAGTGCAGGCACAGGCTTCACTCCCATTGAAATCATGCCAATGAGGACGCATATTTTGTATTTCAGCAGCACTTCAGTAGCGGTGAGCGATTCCAGCGACCTGATTGGTTGTTGGGTACACCCCCCCTTTGGAGATGTGCACGAGTGGGCAGCCCATTAAATAAGCAGCAGCAGGGCCGTAGGAGGGTCGGCAAGTAGCCCCAACCCTAACCGCTAACCCAAACCCTAAACCTAAACCTAAACCTAAACCTAACCCTAACCCCAACCCCCCATGGGGGAGGGGGGTGTACCCAACAACCAATGAGGTCGCTGGAATTGCTCACCGATACTGAAGTGCGGCTGAAATACAATATATGCAACCATGACGATACATCCAGTCCTGATGAGGAAAGTAACAGGAAGTGCTGTAGCAGTGCGGCGCTCCCATTGATTTCAATAGGAGTGAAGCCTGTACCTGCACTTTCTCCCCTGTCAGCTTAAGACAACATCTGTCCCACTGCACTGGACAGCGGACCAGACAGTCAGCTGATAGATAGGGGTCCTGAGTGGCAGATCCCTGTCCATCAACTACTGATGATCAATCCAGAGGATTGGTCATCAATGAAAAAAGGGCAGACAACCCCATTGAAGGACCAACACTTTATTCATTCGTTTTATCATTTATATTATTGATAAACAGTTTAGATCTTATTTTTCCCTCTTTGGCAATGAGTCTTTCTGTCTGCAGCTTTGCTGCTTTTATTTGATTTTTTTTACATAATTTATTTTTTCCTTATTGCTTTTTAATGCTTTTTGAGTGCCTTTAATGGCCTAAATGCTTGATTTTTGTTTATTGCCTCTTTATCACTTTGCTGACATTGTTTTTCTCATATTCTAACCCATTTCCATAAGGCATTACATCTAGCAGTGAATAGGATGGTTTCACCTACATTTTGTCAGTGCTAAGGTCAGAAGTAGATTGAAAAAAGATAGGAAATATAAGGGGGGTGTAGGCATACTTTTCAAAATTGCTGGATCCACTACTGACTTTGGCTGAAAACAAAAACTGCATGAGATACAGTTTCAAAAACCTATGTGGGTGAGACCACCCTAATATGCTTTAACTCTTTGAAATCCAATTTTGTATTCAGGGTTTCCTAGGGGGCTTTCTCTTTCTGCCATTATACATTGGCGCCGTCTGCTGGCTAGAGCCAGTACTGCGGTGTGGGACATGCTGGAGAGGCCCCCAACAACAAACCAGCCAGTAATATAAAGTAAGAATACCCTGCCGGACGTCTTCGGACATCGGAAGCTGTACAGCCTTTAATCAAAATGTCTTCCGACGTCAGACAGTGGATTGGAAAGGGTTAAATATCCTTTTAATATTATCTGTAAGCTTACTTTTGAGGACATTGTCTCAGTCAATAATGTTAAAGGCATCTTCGCTTTCCTTAAATTCAATGTTTTTGTGACTCCCCAACAAAACACCCTATTAAAAGGCAAGTGGAAATTAAACATATGTTGGTCAGCATTTCCTAGGAGCCCCTCAATCTTCACCTTTGTTATTTTCAGTTCTGTTGGTTATTTTAGTGGTTTTCCAGGGAGAATACTACAGATGACTTATGCACAGGATAGATCATCAATAGTTGATCAACTGGGGTCCGTCGCCCGGGCCCCTGACCGATCAGCTGAGTGGGCGCATGCTGTCAATGCGAGATGTGCCTGCAGTTACAAGCGCCGGCCACTACACATGGTTCGGCGCAGAAACTTCTGCTACTTCGGCTCCGACCTCTGTGTAGTGGCCGGCGCTTGTAACTGCAGGCACATCTCGCGTTGAGAGCATGCGCCCACTCAGCTGACCTGTGTATTTGCGGCGTTGATAGCATGTGCCCGTGCAGCTGATTGGTCGGAGACCCAAGTGACTGACCCCAGTCGATCAATTATTGATCATCTATCCTGAGGATAAGTCATCAATAGTATTCTTCCAGGAAAACCCCTTAATGTCTGGAAGTGCCGTTCCGTTAGTCAGGGAAATTATCTTTAGCTATTGACACGGCCCTGTTTCCTTTATGAGATCCGGGTTTCAGTTACCCAGTTTATATCTGGCTCTGTGAAGTCCCATAATCATTTCATTGTGATTCGCTGTATCAGTTATTTGCATTAGTAGATTTCCTGTGGATTCAGTTATATTTGGTGGCTTTTAGCAAACCCCTATAAGGATGTTATTGTTATTCCCTCCATGTATTTCTACCCATAGAGACTCCGCATGTTCGCTTCCCTCACATATCTTGCCATACTGTGAGCTTTGGGTGGCACATTACAGAAAGACAAACGCCTCCCTGTCTGACTTTTCCAAACCTTTTTGAGGAAACTGTAAAGGCTCATTCACACGGACGTATGTAATTTCGGTCCACAAAAAACGGACCAGTTTCACTGTGTATGTGCGCGTGGCGTAAGCTTCTGTTGCGTATGTGTATTTTTTTTTAGGTCCACGAGTCATCAGTTTTTCACTTGTGAAAAAAAATGCAAAAAGGCCCAAATGATGTCACTTTTCCTTTCATGACCTCCTGGCAACATGCATTATAGACGCATCTAACATTAGTTTGTCCTTTTTACATTCCCATAGTCTTTCATGGGCAATTCTGGTTTGTGAATACATACAGACCAGATTAGGACATGCTAAGATTTTATTCTTTTACACATAGATCAGTCTGTGGGAAAAAAAACCCCTATCCATTTGTATAGCCTAATTAACCTTTAACGGATCTGTGTTCAGTTAGTTAAAAACACACAGTACATGGACAGGAAGGATGCCCATATGAATGGACCCTAACCCACCCAGTCATAACTTTCATCCAAACAGGTCTCAGTTATTCCTACTATGTCGCAGCTTTTCTTAGATGTTATTACTTTGTTTGTCAGCATTACTAGTGAGACTTCTAGCATCAGACACCATGTAAGTTAGATTTTTTTTTTTACATTAAATGTGTGCTTATTAACCATTTAAACCCCCCCACTATTCCACCCCCATGTTCCCCTCCTATACTGTAATTACCCTTCCTCAGTCCATCATATCAAATTCTCCTCCAAACTTCTCCCCATCTCCTCACCAAGCACAGCTTCACCCTCTCTATTCAGATGCAGCACCCTACAGTAGAACCAGTAGGCAACAGAAGTCAGCCCCATTCTCCAGAAAACCAAACGCCTCCTTCCTACGCCACCTCCTGAGCTACTTGTGTACCTGCCTAATCTCCTGGTGGGGTGGCACAGGTATCGGTCAGAAAAACACATTTTTCAGTCTTTGGTCTAAGATTACAGCTGAAGTTTCTGCAATCATTTTTTTTAAAGCTTTGGATATAGAACAGAATAAATTGCACTACAGGCTTCTTGTATGGTTACACAAGTGAAGTATCTTTATTGGACAGATACGTGCGATGGTTCCAAAACTGTGAATTATAGTAAAACCTAGCGAGTTTTTGGACATTGAAATGGCTTTTGGACATCGAGAGAAAAAGCCGCCTATCCTGGAGAGAGACTAGTTAAATGGAGTCCAAAACTCTGGGAGCATCTGCTATGAGATGGCCAACCAGCGCGCCAGGAGCCATGTTCGAAAGCTTGTCAATAGAGATGAGCAAGCATGCTCGTTTAAGGCTGATGCTCGATCGAGCATCAGTCTTGTTGAGTAACTGATTACTCGACCGAGCACCTTGTGGGGGACGGCGGTGAGGAGAGAGAGAGATCTGTTCTATATATAAAGCATGAAGAGACTGCTAAAGCCATAGGGGTCTTAAACTTGCACATAGCAATCAATTTTGTGAATGAACAAGATTAGTACAACCACTAGTTTTGATCATTTTTCTTTTTTTTTTTTTTTAAAAGGACCTTTCACCTCTAATTCTATCACTATTTGCAATGTGCACTGTGACTGCTGTGTCCTCATCAGCCCCTCAAAATAATCAGTCACCCGTCGTCGACTTCAAGCGGCAAAAAGACAAAAAACCTGTGACTATTCTAGTCTTTGATAGATGGCGCTGTCTGTCCATCTAATAATGGAGTCACCATTTTTAGCTTTCAACCTCTCTTCCTCTGTGCTATCCATCCCATGGTGCTTCAGCACAGCCAGCACCATCTCTGCATCCTACGGTTGGCTGCTGACAGTCACATGACCAAAACCATCCATCAGGGACCTCAACTGAACAATTCAACACTGCATATGTGCTAGTCTACTATGCCACATACACTGTTACTCAATGGAGGCTGTTGAACTTATCTTGGCACATGGCCCTCCATCAGCAGCCATGTTTAGCAGGTAGTGCAGAGGAAAGGGAGCAGGGCTTCTCACAGAAGCATTACCATTGCTCTGAAGAACTAAAGATAATTTATTGTGGAAAACTGAAGACTTGAAGGGAGGCTCTAGTACCGTTGTACTGCCTCCAGCTTGGATACAAGATGTGATATGGGTGGGCATGGAGGCTCTAGTACCCTGTTGTACTGCCTCTAGCTTGGATACAAGATGTGATACAGGCAGGCATGGAGGCTCTAGTACCATGTTGTACTGCCTCTAGCTTGGCTACAAGATGTGATACGGGTGGGCATGGAGGCTCTGGTACCCTGGTGTACCCCATCTAGCTTGGATACAAGATGTGATATGGGCAGGCATGGAGGCTCTAATACCCTGTTGTACCGCCTCTAGCTTGGATGCAAGAGGTGATACGGGCAAGAATGGAGTCTCTAGTGCCCCATTGGACTGCCTCTAGCTTGGATGCAAGATGAGACACCATGCTTGCCCATATCACTAATGCCCTGTTGGCCTGCCTCTAGCTCGGGTGCAAGATGTGATACGGGCGAGCATGAAGGCTGCAATACCCGGTTGTCCCCCTATAGCTTGGCTGCAAGATGTGATACAGGCGGGCATGGAGGCATGCAGGTCCTGTATGGTATCCTGCAGCAAATTGGTGCACATTTGCTGTGGCAGCCTCTAGCTCATGCAGAACTTGTAGGCTGTTGAAGTTGGTGTCCCAAATTCTATTGGTGGTAAATCTGGTGACAGGGCAGGCCATGAAAGTATGGTGTGGAGGCATTCCTGTGATCCTTGCTGTGTGCGGCCGAACATTATCCTACTTGATAACGCGCTCACCCCTAGGTCTCCAGACACAAATTCAACCATTATCAATACCCAACCTAAACCTGGATTCAGTGCTGAATGCAAGCTGGTTCCCACTCCATAGCAGTCCAGTGTCATCGTTCACGACCCCACTGCAAACGGAGGTGATGGTGTTAAAGACAGTACATGTAATAGGTGCCTTGAGACCACGTCTTTAATCCAAGACCTTGGAAATGGTACTGACAGAGACCTCCTCGGTCTTCTCACTGCAGGAGTGCAGAAAATCCGCCATGAGGAAGACAAGGGACACAGGACCCCCGTTCTTGAAATTGGCAGGGGTCTCAGTGATGAGAGCCGCACAGATCAGCAAGTATTCCCTATCCTGTGGATAGCACAAAACTTGCAATTCTGGAACAACTCCTTTAAAAGGAATTGACTCACTCATAAGTGATCACCTAGCTGCAGCATAAGATATCTAATAGCAGGGGATTCCACCGCTGCAGCCAGTAACTATCACGACAACAGTAGTCCGGTGTCTCCCACTTGAACAAAGCAGCACTTCCGCATAGGCACTGCCGCGCTATTCAATATCCAAGCGCAGTCTTTGGCCTACACTCAAATTGGACTCCTGTTCTCGTGATTGATGGGGGTCCCACAAATCACACACTCATTGCCTACCCCGTGGCTAGCTGACAAAGGGGTTATCCCAGAATCGTAACTGAAGCTCGAAATTGCCCTTAAAAAAAAGGGGGGGGTACGTAAACATCGAAGAAAATCGGTACGTGGATTTTGACCCCGGAATTCACTCACTGCCTTGCAATGAATAAATTCAGCGGTGAAAATCCACGCCATTTCCGAAACAAAGAGCATTCTTCCGATCTCAAAATCCACATCATTACTCTTGCACACCAGGTTTGTTTTTGTGGTAAGTTTGTAAAAACCCACTTACATTGTAGTGTACATTTCTGCTGAATTTCAGTACGAAATCAGCAGCAAATCTGTGAACTTACCTTTAGTTAAGTTTTAAGCTCAAAAAGCTTTACTGCTGCAGAGTTATGCACAAGCAGAACATTCTTAACACTACTACTACTTTCCCTGAACTATTATGAAGCTTAAATAATCTTTAAGGTCCAATGCACATGGGCGTATTTGCCCTGCGGGGTCCGGAGTGGGCGTTCGGATTCTGCAGCAAATACTGTCAATAGGACATGCTATGAAAAATGCTTTTCAATGCCCACGAGCGGAAACCAACCATGACTTTCCACTTGTGAAGGAAGGAAAAAACAAAAACAAAAAACGCAGCATGTCCTATTGTAGTGCGAGCCTCACACTAACTACTTCTATTGCAGTGAATGGAAGCCGTCCGTCCCACGGCGAAAACGGCGCACATCCGCGTCATCATGGATCATTCAGGCGCATCATTCTCTGCACAGCGCATGTGTGGCGGCGCGCCAGCCGACACATCTGCAGTGGAGAGAGAGGACAGCTAACAGGTACGCGGGGTTCACTGCTGGGACACAGGGTCTGATTCCGCTGTGAAACCTTGCAGTTGGAATTCGACCCATATGTGTGCATTCGGCCTAAGGGATATATAAAACATTAATGGCCAAATGGGACACGGATTATGGCAAAGGGTGAGGTTTATGCATTGAACATTTAGTGTGTTTTTTCCCATACACAGGTCAAAAATAAGTAAAAAAATAAATAAAAAGTTGAATCAGTGACAACTCACAGCCAGAATATCATATATAGATATTTATATACACGGACATGGTCTCCAGCACAAGGACACAGGCAGCAAAGTTGCTTATAAACCCAAGTCTGAGTGTGTTATAACTGGTCAGCACATGCAGGAGGTCACAGTGTCAGCTATGACACATCTAATTTAACATTTAACCAAAAGCCACCACCATGACCGCCAATTCCAAAGCTGATCTTAATAAATATGCCCCCTTCTCTACATACATGGCTAAGCAATGAAAGGTTGTTTGAAAGCCACCTTCAAACCATGTGTGTCGGCCACCTTCAAACCATGTGTGTCCAGATCAGACAGGTAACCGGATGCTCCCATACTTCAGAATTACAATTCTGTATGATACTGATAATGTATAGATTCCCGAAGCGTAAACATCTTGCAGCTCAATAACTCAGAAATGTAACTTGTCTTGGGGGTTCCTGGAACACAGACCGACATCTCTTCTCCAGCAGATCCACACCTTTTAACATGAGATCTTCAATGTAGTGATACATTCTTCGCTTAGCATTTAATAGTCATTTTCTGAAAAACACGCTGGATTCAGCTGGGCAGGGTGTGATCTGTTATAACCACTTACACATCAGACAATACACATTTTTTGTTGTGCAGCAGATAGACGCCTAAACTTTATCTGATGTCTTAACGTTGAGCATTAAATAAACAGCGTGCTTGTGGTGATGATCAGGGAGGGCAGGGAGCGTACACTTCGGTCACTCCAGACCTGGGACACAAGTCACAGACTGTATGTAGTAAAATATCTGCCAGTCGTGGACTAGTAAAAGGTAAGAAAAAAAGTTTTCCACTTGAAATAGCGCTCCAGGCCATTTATGAATATTCACTAAGAACAGAAGTAGTTTTGATGGCGGCTCCTCTGAACATTCAGCTGAGAGAATAATGCATGGCAGGGAGAGGACCTATCAGTATAGCCTGGATTTCGTAGAGCTAACGATTAAGAGGATGTGGGTCAGGATGAACATCTCCCTAACTCCGGGCAAGGAAGAGCATAGAAATGAACAGACTTGAATTCTACTGAGTGTAAGATTCAAAAAGGAGACGACAGTGATATAAACAGGTAAAAACACAGGATAGCCTCATGAAAGACGGAATGGGGTCTTCAAAAGAAGGGACAATTGGAGACTTAGTGTAAAAATAAATGTAAATTTAGCAGGCAATGATGCGTGAGGGGCAAGGAGGAGATGGATGTGCCTAGAACTCTCACTGGCGTACTTTGCCTGGCACATAATTTCTATCAATCGTTTCGTCCTGCAAGAACATATGCAGACAACGCTCATTCTGAGCGAGGGGATGTCCGGCGATCCTGTAAGAGAAGAAGAAAGGTTTTACATCACTTAAAACTATTCCACGTTTAGACCTGTAAAGGCCGCCTCCACCTTTGAGGATCGTACAGTAAGTTAGTGGGCATGACTGCAGCATCAGACTACACAGGTTTCGTTTGTAGTCTGTAACCATGGAGAGACAAAAGACTGCATAGCAGCTGCAGACACAAAATAGTGAGATTTCTAATCAAAACTTTTTGCCAATTGTCCAGGCAGAGGTTTATGATACATGCTACATGTTAAAGGGGTTGGCCACTTCATCATAAAGGGGTTTTCTAGGACTTCTATACTAATTATCTACCCTCAGGATAAATAATCAATATCAGATCGGTGAATGCCCACTGTTTGGGACGCCCACTAATCAGCTGTTTGAAGAAGCCACGGCATCTACGCAAGTGCTACGGCCTCTTCCTCTTCTCAAGCATGTGGTGTCACATGGCCTAAAAGCAGCTCTGTCCCATTCAAGTGAATGGAACTGAGCGGCTACATCAGGCACAGCCTATATAACAACGTACAGTGCTGTGCTTTTGATAAGCACCAGAGATGAGCGAGTATACTCGCTAAAGGCAATCGCTCGAGCGAGCATTGCCTTTAGCAAGTACCTGCCCGCTCGAGACTGAAGGTTCGGGTGCCGGCGGCGGGCAGGGAGCCGCGGGGGAGAGCGGGGAGGAAATCTCTCCCTGTCTCTCCCCCCCCGCTGACTGCCGCAACTCACCGCTCCCCCGCGCCATCACCCGAACCTTCTGTCTCAAGCGGGCAGGTACTCGCTAAAGGCAATGCTCACTCGAGCAATTGCCTTTAGCGAGTATACTCGCTCATCTCTAATAAGCACTGAAGTGGCTATGGCACTCACGTAATTGCCACTCACACTTCAAACAGCTGATCAGTGCACCCCCACTGATCTGATATAGATGATCTATCCTGATGATAGGTCACCAACATCTTAGTCTCTGAAAACATCGATACAACCATCCGGCTTCCCACATCCCAATCATGCGCCCCCCTCAGACTCTGGTAACGGAGTGACATCTCTTCTCTGCATCGTAGAGGCGTCTAGTGGTCAACAAGCTCCACACAAGCGGAAGAAGAGGTCACTACACACAGGAAGGTTCTGGTGACAAGACCGTTTATCTAAATCACCACAACTGCAGTAAAACAACTACTTCTGGGGGCTGGATTACTTCTGAGTCTATGGTTATGGGAGGAAGAGGATGGAGTGGAAGCTCTTTTTTGCTGGACTGCATTAAGGGCCGGGAGCACAACCCGGCAGGTTGCCAAGGCCTATTTAAAAGTTGCAATGGCATAGAAGTTTTCTCCATCACAGACATAATATTAGTTTAGCCTGAAGTGTTTCTTTAAAACGGACCCTTTTGCCAAAGCAAATATGAGAGCACTTGGTTGACTTAACCCTTTATGCCACATCTATACAGTATTCTAAAAGGCATAATATATTTAAGGGGCATTTCTAGCTCAGCCTTTCAGGGCCAGATGGAAATACCCCCGTCAGTGCTGGCCACCTCTTCTGTATATTCCAGAAACAACCGAGGCGGCTGTCTTACGCTGTTCCAGAACCTACTACAGAAGTGAACTCCCTTCTATGGCAGCTATGGAAGACAGACTTGCTGCTCCGTTTCTCTAATGCTGACCCCTCTGTCCGGCGCATATGGGGGTCTCTGCAGATTCATTTGGGTTCCAGAAATGGGACCTGCTTCTATCAGACTTTAATGGCACATCATGTAGATATGCCATAAAAGGCTCAGATGGGAATAGCCCTTTAATCCATGAGGAAATTGTAATCGACACTTCATCATCTGCTAGTGATCCTTAAACTAAAACAGAATTGAAATCGTTCTCACTTATTAATAAACTGCTCCAGGCCTTGCCGTCGCTCTTCAATGAAGGACTCTTCAAAAATGCCCTCATCTCCTCGGAACGGAAGCTGTCTCTTCAGTGCTTTGCCCGGCAATGGAGGTACCACAATCTGTAGGAATGCACAACACATGTCTCGAATCATTTTTGGATATTTTTTTTACTGTGCTTTAAGAGATTAAAGGGTTTTTCCGGTCAAAGCTACTATTAATAACCTATTACCAGGATAGGTCATCAATAGTTGATCGTCCAGGGTCCATTGTGCCAGATCAGCTGTGCGGGCACAAGCTGTCAGCGGCGCACATAAACAGAGGTCAGAGCAGAATTCTCCACACCACCCTCCGTATGGTGGCTGTGCCTGCAGTTACAAGCGCCGGCCACTACATAGGAGGTCAGCACGGGGGCTTCTGCTCCAACCTCTGTGTATTTGGAGCAGAACTCTCTGCGCCGACCTCCCATGTAGTGGCCGGCACGGCCCTCATTGATTTCAATGAGAGCTGTGCTTGCAGTTACCAGAGCCGGCCACTAGATAGGAGGTAGACGCGGAGGCTTCCGCTCCGACCTCTGTTATTGCGGCGGTGACAGCATGCGCCCGCGCAGCTGATCGGTCGGGATCCCGAGCAGCCGAGCCTAGCTGATCAACTATTGATGACCTCTCCTGATAATGCGTAATCAATAGTATTTTTGACTGGAAAACCCCTTTAAGCCAAAGCAACAAGATTGAGAAGCTACGGTAACGCCGGCATTGCGGCTTACTCACCTTACTGTCTCTCTCCAGCTCGTTCTTCAACCACTCAAAGTCGCTGTACCGCCTTCTTACAGTGGAGTCCTTCGTTTTAAAGATGGGGAGATTTGTCTAGAGAAGAATAAATAGTAATACGTCAATGAGAAATCAATTCGTCTTAACGCTTCACCCATTTACAGTTAATGACCCATGTAGGAGATTCTCCTTTGGTTAAATCACCAGTGTGAATACACCCCAGGGATTGAATGTAACAGAGCCTGACCGATTCTGAGACAGACAGAACTGGCACAGGAG
The DNA here is from genome assembly GCF_035609145.1 of Eleutherodactylus coqui. Taxonomy (NCBI): domain Eukaryota; kingdom Metazoa; phylum Chordata; class Amphibia; order Anura; family Eleutherodactylidae; genus Eleutherodactylus; species Eleutherodactylus coqui. Next base: position 42,495,202 of record NC_089846.1, on the reverse strand, counting down.
AAGAACCCAGTCATTTGAAAGGGTTAATTCACACAAGTTATCTTTCTCTTGGATCCTTTATGAGCCTCACTTAAAAATGTGGGTGTGATTTAAAGCAAACAGGGCGTGGTCTCACAACCCATCAGATTTACTATAATTTATGCCAGAAACCAGGATAAGTTATAGCTGAAATCTACACCAGCTCGAATTATTTCAGAACATGTATATATTCTTTTGATAAGGTTGAACTTTGCTTTTAGTTGTTTCCATGCTGTAACATGAACATGTGATCACCTGTACAATACACAGCAATACTTCTGTATTGCAATGCATTATGCCTGTCAGTGCCAAGCAAGCTTCCATACATAGCAGGCCTGGAGGCCATTCCTAGGGCTCGACCAAAGCTGTGGAGCCGGTAAGCCAAGCTTCCAACTCCTTCATAAAAGGCTAATGAATTAGTAACAAGTTTACTGTAACACAAACATCAGAATTAAAGGGAACCCATCAGCACCATAAACTAAGCTATGTTCCTGTATGTGGGGGTGACGGGGAGTCGGGGGATGTATTTTCTATACTCACCCGCTCCCTGTCAGGTAAGTCTGTGCGCAGTCTGAAACCCCGATTCTTTTGAGATTCCTGTTCACTACCATAGAAGTATATGCAAGAGCATGCGCACAGCGGTCTAAAAAAAGTTGGATATTCAGACCACGTGTAGACCTCCTGGCAGACAGCACGGGAATCAGAGGGCCCCAAACAGCACCATAACTTAGTGGGAATCAGCTCTGTGATCTTCTGATTGCTCCTGTATTGCGGCGTATTACTAAAAGATGACCTATTACGCCTTTTAGGCAAGGTCTAATAGCCAAATATACACGGGAGAAAGAGGGCTTTTGTTAGGACCGTTGCTATGACAACTCATCGGCACTTCTCAGGGGTGCTGAGGGGTTTACAGTGTGAACCCCCTGCCCTCTGTTAAACTCCTTAAATTTCGCGGGGGCTATTGACTTAGCATCTAAGGGGTTAAATGGGTGGGATCTGAGGTACTTCTGAGCCTAGCTGCTACAGCTGAGACCTATCACTAATGGCATCGATATAGCTGCTGACCCTGGGTTATATTTGTGACAAACTTTACATCTGGTTGCGCAAAGCCATGATGTACGTTTACATGGGGGAAAAAAGTATTTAGTCAGATACCAATTGTACAAGTTCTCCCAGTTATAAAGATGAGAGGCCTGTAACTGACATCAGAGGTAGACCTCAACTATGAGAGACAACATGAGAATACACATCCAGAAAATCACATTGTCTGATTTTTATCGAATTTATTTGCAAATTATGGTGGAAAATAAGTATTTGGTCACCTACAAACAAGATTTCTGGGTCTCACAGACCTGTAACTTCTTCTTTAAGAGGTTCCTCTGTCCTCCACTCATTACCTGCAGTAATGGCACCTGTTTGAACTTGTTATCAGTATAAAAGACACCTGTCCACAATCTCAAGCAGTCGCACTCCAAACTCCACTATGGTGAAGACCAAAGAGTTGTCGAAGGACACCAGAAACAAAATTGCAGCCCTGCACCAGACTGGGGAGACTGAATCTGCAATAGGCAAGCAGCTTGGTGTGAAGAAGCCAACTGTGGGAGCAATCATTAGAAAATGGAAGAGATACAAGACCACTGATAATCTCCCTCGATCTGGGGCTCCACACAAGATCTCACTCCATGGGGTCAAAATGGTCACAAGAAAGGTGAGCAAAAATCCCAGAACCTCACGGGGGAACCTAGTGAATGACCTGCAGAGAACTGTGACCAACGTAACAAAGGCTACCATCGGTAACACACTATGCCGCCGGGGACTCAGATCCTGCAGTGCCAGACGTGTCCCCCTGCTTAAGCCAGTACATGTCCGGGCCGGCTGAAGTTCAATAGAGAGCATTTGGATGATCCAGAAGAATATTAGGGGAATGTCATATGATCAGATAAAACCAAAGTAGAACTGTTTGGCAGAGAGAATGCCGAGTTGCATCCAAGGAACCCCATACCTACTGCGAAGCATGGGGGTGGCAACAACATGCTTTGGGGCTGTTACCAGGTCGACTGATCCGTATACATGAAAGAATGAATGGGCCCATGTATCATGAGACTTTGAGTGCAAACCTCCTTCCATCAGCAAGGGCACTGAAGATGAAATGTGGCTGGGTCTTTCAGTATGACAATGATCCCAAGCACACCGCCAGGGCAACGAAGGAGTGGCTTCGTAAGAAGCATTTCAAGGTCCTGGAGTGGCCTAGCCAGTCTCCAGATCTCAACCCTATAGAAAACCTTTGGAGGGAGTTGAAAGTCCATGTTGCCCAGCGACAGCCCCAAAACATCACTGCTCTTGAGGAGATCTGCATGGAGAAATGGGCCAACATACCAGCAACAGTGTGTGCTAACCTTGTGAGGACTTACAGAAAACGTCTGGCCTCTGTCATTGCCAATAAAGGATATATAACAAAGTATTGAGATGAACTTTTGTTATTGACCAAATACTTATTTTCCACCATAATTTGCAAATAAATTCGTTAAAAATCGGACAATGTGATTTTCTGGATGTGTTTTCCCATGTTGTCTCTCATAGTTGAGGTCTACCTCTGATGTCAATTACAGGCCTCTCTCATCTTTTTAAGTGGGAGAACTTGTCCAATTGGTATCTGACTAAATACTTTTTTTCCCCCACTGTATGTTGTGGTGTTGCTCTCCCATGATAGGTCCATCATGGGAAATCGCAGAATGTCGCGATTTTTATACGCAAGCAGAAAATCTCGGCGGCTATCCACTCGTGTACATCAGGCTGCACTTTCCATAACTATCCTATGGAAAGTGTCCATTGCGTTACCCGCGTGCGGCTTATTACCACGGATAACGCAATGCAGAATTGCCCGTGGACAGGAGGCCCAATTCTATCGCACCAACCTATATGTATAGCGCTGCAGATTACAATTTTTAATACAGAAAGAAAAAAAATGACCTTATGTTGACGCCCACCAGCCGGGCACATGCCAAAAAGGGCAATCTTATGATCTAGTCTTGGTGAACGAGGCCCTATGTGCACCAAGAGTTTATGCCAGGGGCTTTACTCCCATCACATAAGACAAATGTGTTGACAAAAGTGTGAACAGAGCCCAAGATTATCAGCGGGCACTGCCAAAGTTGGCGTTTGGCTGACTTTCACAATCTGTCTGGCCGGCTATAGGCAGGAATGGCAGAAGAAAAATGTACTGCCTTTTAAATTAAGTAAGCCAAGAAGTCTGAGAGAGAGGAAAGAACAAAGCAATTACTTAAGTGTATAACAAGCATGCCGTGAGCGGCAGCGCATAGCGGCGCGTCCAACAAGCCTCCCGTCAGCGGCATCGCATAGCGGCGCGTCCAACAAGCATCCCGTGAGCGGCATCGCATAGCGGCGCGTCCAACAAGCATCCCGTGAGCGGCATCGCATAGCGGCGCGTCCAACAAGCATCCCGTGAGCGGCATCGCATAGCGGCGCGTCCAACAAGCATCCCGTGAGCGGCATCGCATAGCGGCGCGTCCAACAAGCATCCCGTGAGCGGCATCGCATAGCGGCGCGTCCAACAAGCCTCCCGTGAGCGGCATCGCATAGCGGCGCGTCCAACAAGCATCCCGTGAGCGGCATCGCATAGCGGCGCGTCCAACAAGCATCCCGTGAGCGGCATCGCATAGCGGCGCGTCCAACAAGCCTCCCGTCAGCGGCATCGCATAGCGGCGCGTCCAACAAGCCTCCCGTCAGCGGCATCGCATAGCGGCGCGTCCAACAAGCCTCCCGTCAGCGGCATCGCATAGCGGCGCGTCCAACAAGCCTCCCGTCAGCGGCATCGCATAGCGGCGCTTCCAACAAGCCTCCCGTCAGCGGCATCGCATAGCGGCGCGTCCAACAAGCCTCCCGTCAGCGGCATCGCATAGCGGCGCGTCCAACAAGCCTCCCGTCAGCGGCATCGCATAGCGGCGCGTCCAACAAGCCTCCCGTCAGCGGCATCGCATAGCGGCGCGTCCAACAAGCCTCCCGTCAGCGGCATCGCATAGCGGCGCGTCCAACAAGCCTCCCGTGAGCGGCATCGCATAGCGTCGTGTCCAACAAGCATCCCGTGAGCGGCATCACATAGCGCCGTGTAAGCGGCTTCGCTGCCATTTGATGATTACATAGTACAATGACAAACATCCCCCGATCGGCCAACAGCCGGCAGGTGAAGTGAATGACATTATCTCATGACAATCTTGCCAGTCAATGGGGTGGGATATATTAGGGTATAATACATAGGGTATATCCACACGGTGCGGGCGTTGCTGTGGAGTTTCCAAAGCATCTGGTGCGGATTTTGAAGTGGAATTTGGCGCGGTCTCACACGAACGGATTCTAATAGCGGAATCTGTGATTGCTGTCCCCACGGACTTTCTGCGTCCAACAAGCATCCCGTGAGCGGCATCGCATAGCGGCGCGCCCAACAAGCATCCCGTGAGCGGCATCGCATAGCGGCGCGCCCAACAAGCATCCCGTGAGCGGCATCGCATAGCGGCGCGCCCAACAAGCATCCCGTGAGCGGCATCGCATAGCGGCGCGCCCAACAAGCATCCCGTGAGCGGCATCGCATAGCGGTGCGCGTCCAACAAGCATCCCGTGAGCGGCATCGCATAGGTGCGCGTCCAACAAGCATCCCGTGAGCGGCATCGCATAGGTGCGCGTCCAACAAGCATCCCGTGAGCGGCATCGCATAGGTGCGCGTCCAACAAGCATCCCGTGAGCGGCATCGCATAGGTGCGCGTCCAACAAGCATCCCGTGAGCGGCATCGCATAGGTGCGCGTCCAACAAGCATCCCGTGAGCGGCATCGCATAGGTGCGCGTCCAACAAGCATCCCGTGAGCGGCATCGCATAGGTGCGCGTCCAACAAGCATCCCGTGAGCGGCATCGCATAGGTGCGCGTCCAACAAGCATCCCGTGAGCGGCATCGCATAGGTGCGCGTCCAACAAGCATCCCGTGAGCGGCATCGCATAGGTGCGCGTCCAACAAGCATCCCGTGAGCGGCATCGCATAGGTGCGCGTCCAACAAGCATCCCGTGAGCGGCATCGCATAGCGCCGTGTAAGCGGCTTTGCTGCCATTTGATGATTACATAGTACAATGACAAACATCCCCCGATCGGCCAACAGCCGGCAGGTGAAGTGAATGACATTATCTCATGACAATCTTGCCAGTCAATGGGGTGGGATATATTAGGGTATAATACATAGGGTATTTCCACACGGTGCGGGCGTTGCTGTGGAGTTTCCAAAGCATCTGGTGCGGATTTTGAAGTGGAATTTGGCGCGGTCTCACACGAACGGATTCTAATAGCGGAATCTGTGATTGCTGTCCCCACGGACTTTCTGCGTCCAACAAGCATCCCGTGAGCGGCATCGCATAGCGGCGCGCCCAACAAGCATCCCGTGAGCGGCATCGCATAGCGGCGCGCCCAACAAGCATCCCGTGAGCGGCATCGCATAGCGGCGCGCCCAACAAGCATCCCGTGAGCGGCATCGCATAGCGGTGCGCGTCCAACAAGCATCCCGTGAGCGGCATCGCATAGCGGTGCGCGTCCAACAAGCATCCCGTGAGCGGCATCGCATAGCGGTGCGCGTCCAACAAGCATCCCGTGAGCGGCATCGCATAGGTGCGCGTCCAACAAGCATCCCGTGAGCGGCATCGCATAGGTGCGCGTCCAACAAGCATCCCGTGAGCGGCATCGCATAGGTGCGCGTCCAACAAGCATCCCGTGAGCGGCATCGCATAGGTGCGCGTCCAACAAGCATCCCGTGAGCGGCATCGCATAGGTGCGCGTCCAACAAGCATCCCGTGAGCGGCATCGCATAGGTGCGCGTCCAACAAGCATCCCGTGAGCGGCATCGCATAGGTGCGCGTCCAACAAGCATCCCGTGAGCGGCATCGCATAGGTGCGCGTCCAACAAGCATCCCGTGAGCGGCATCGCATAGGTGCGCGTCCAACAAGCATCCCGTGAGCGGCATCGCATAGGTGCGCGTCCAACAAGCATCCCGTGAGCGGCATCGCATAGGTGCGCGTCCAACAAGCAACGCGTGAGCGGCATCGCATAGGTGCGCGTCCAACAAGCATCCCGTGAGCGGCATCGCATAGGTGCGCGTCCAACAAGCATCCCGTGAGCGGCATCGCATAGGTGCGCGTCCAACAAGCATCCCGTGAGCGGCATCGCATAGGTGCGCGTCCAACAAGCATCCCGTGAGCGGCATCGCATAGGTGCGCGTCCAACAAGCATCCCGTGAGCGGCATCGCATAGGTGCGCGTCCAACAAGCATCCCGTGAGCGGCATCGCATAGGTGCGCGTCCAACAAGCATCCCGTGAGCGGCATCGCATAGGTGCGCGTCCAACAAGCATCCCGTGAGCGGCATCGCATAGGTGCGCGTCCAACAAGCATCCCGTGAGCGGCATCGCATAGGTGCGCGTCCAACAAGCATCCCGTGAGCGGCATCGCATAGGTGCGCGTCCAACAAGCATCCCGTGAGCGGCATCGCATAGCGGCGAGTCCAACAAGCATCCCGTGAGCGGCATCGCATAGCGGCGCGTCCAACAAGCATCCCGTGAGCGGCATCGCATAGCGGCGCGTCCAACAAGCATCCCGTGAGCGGCATCGCATAGCGGCGCGTCCAACAAGCATCCCGTGAGCGGCATCGCATAGCGGCGCGTCCAACAAGCATCGCGTGAGCGGCATCGCACAGCGGCGCGTCCAACAAGCATCCCGTGAGCGGCATCGCACAGCGGCGCGTCCAACAAGCATCCCGTGAGCGGCATCGCACAGCGGCGCGTCCAACAAGCATCCCGTGAGCGGCATCGCACAGCGGCGCGTCCAACAAGCATCCCGTGAGCGGCATCGCATAGCGGCGCGTCCAACAAGCATCCCGTGAGCGGCATCGCATAGCGGCGCGTCCAACAAGTATCCCGTCAGCGGCATCGCATAGCGGCGCGTCCAACAAGCCTCCCGTCAGCGGCATCGCATAGCGGCGCGTCCAACAAGCCTCCCGTCAGCGGCATCGCATAGCGGCGCGTCCAACAAGCCTCCCGTCAGCGGCATCGCATAGCGGCGCGTCCAACAAGCCTCCCGTCAGCGGCATCGCATAGCGGCGCGTCCAACAAGCCTCCCGTCAGCGGCATCGCATAGCGGCGCGTCCAACAAGCCTCCCGTCAGCGGCATCGCATAGCGGCGTGTAAGTGGCTTCGCTGCCATTTGATGATTACATAGTACAATGACAAACATCCCCCGATCGGCCAACAGCCGGCAGGTGAAGTGAATGACATTATCTCATGACAATCTTGCCAGTCAATGGGGTGGGATATATTAGGGTATAATACATAGGGTATATCCACACGGTGCGGGCGTTGCTGTGGAGTTTCCAAAGCATCTGGTGCGGATTTTGAAGTGGAATTTGGTGCGGTCTCACACGAACAGATTCTAATAGCGGAATCTCTGATTGCTGTCCCCACGGACTTTCTGCGTCCAACAAGCATCCCGTGAGCGGCATCGCATAGCGGCGCCCACCAAGCATCCCGTGAGCGGCATCGCATAGCGGCGCGCCCACCAAGCAACCCGTGAGCGGCATCGCATAGCGGCGCGCCCACCAAGCAACCCGTGAGCGGCATCGCATAGCGGCGCGCCCACCAAGCAACCCGTGAGCGGCATCGCATAGCGGCGCGCCCACCAAGCAACCCGTGAGCGGCATCGCATAGCGGCGCGCCCAACAAGCATCCCGTGAGCGGCATCGCATAGCGGCGCGCCCAACAAGCATCCCGTGAGCGGCATGGCATAGCGGCGCGCCCAACAAGCATCCCGTGAGCGGCATGGCATAGCGGCGCGCCCAACAAGCATCCCGTGAGCGGCATGGCATAGCGGCGCGCCCAACAAGCATCCCGTGAGCGGCATGGCATAGCGGCGCTCCCAACAAGCATCCCGTGAGCGGCATGGCATAGCGGCGCGCCCAACAAGCATCCCGTGAGCGGCATGGCATAGCGGCGCGCCCAACAAGCATCCCGTGAGCGGCATAGCATAGCGGCGCGCCCAACAAGCATCCCGTGAGCGGCATGGCATAGCGGCGCGTCCAACAAGCATCCCGTGAGCTGCATCGCATAGCGGCGCGCCCCCAACAAGCATCCCGTGAGCGGCATCGCATAGCAGCGCGCCCAACAAGCATCCCGTGAGCGGCATCGCATAGCGGCGCGCCCAACAAGCATCCCGTGAGCGGCATCGCATAGCGGCGCGCCCAACAAGCATCCCGTGAGCGGCATCGCATAGCGGCGCGCCCAACAAGCATCCCGTGAGCGGCATCGCATAGCGGCGCGCCCAACAAGCATCCCGTGAGCTGCATGGCATAGCGGCGCGTCCAACAAGCATCCCGTGAGCGGCATCGCATAGCGGCGCGTCCAACAAGCATCCCGTGAGCGGCATCGCATAGCGGCGCGCCCAACAAGCATCCCGTGAGCGGCATCGCATAGCGGCGCGCCCAACAAGCATCTCGTGAGCGGCATCGCATAGCGGCGCGTCCAACAAGCATCCCGTGAGCGGCATCGCATAGCGGCGCGTCCAACAAGCATCCCGTGAGCAGCATCGCATAGCGGCGCGCCCAACAAGCATCCCGTGAGCGGCATCGCATAGCGGCGCGTCCAACAAGCATCCCGTGAGCGGCATCGCATAGCGGCGCGTCCAACAAGCATCCCGTGAGCTGCATCGCATAGCGGCGCGTCCAACAAGCATCCCGTGAGCGGCATCGCATAGCGGCGCGTCCAACAAGCATCCCGTGAGCGGCATCGCATAGCGGCGCGCCCAACAAGCATCCCGTGAGCGGCATCGCATAGCGGCGCGCCCAACAAGCATCCCGTGAGCGGCATCGCATAGCGGCGCATCCAACAAGCATCCCGTGAGCGGCATCGCATAGCGGCGCGTCCAACAAGCATCCCGTGAGCGGCATCGCATAGCGGCGCGCCCAACAAGCATCCCGTGAGCGGCATCGCATAGCGGCGCGCCCAACAAGCATCCCGTGAGCGGCATCGCATAGCGGCGCGTCCAACAAGCATCCCGTGAGCGGCATCGCATAGCGGCGCGTCCAACAAGCATCCCGTGAGCAGCATCGCATAGCGGCGCGCCCAACAAGCATCCCGTGAGCGGCATCGCATAGCGGCGCGTCCAACAAGCATCGCGTGAGCGGCATCGCATAGCGGCGCGTCCAACAAGCATCGCGTGAGCGGCATCGCATAGCGGCGCGTCCAACAAGCATCCCGTGAGCTGCATCGCATAGCGGCGCGTCCAACAAGCATCCCGTGAGCGGCATCGCATAGCGGCGCGTCCAACAAGCATCCCGTGAGCGGCATCGCATAGCGGCGCGTCCAACAAGCATCCCGTGAGCAGCATCGCATAGCGGCGCGCCCAACAAGCATCCCGTGAGCGGCATCGCATAGCGGCGCGCCCAACAAGCATCCCGTGAGCGGCATCGCATAGCGGCGCATCCAACAAGCATCCCGTGAGCGGCATCGCATAGCGCCGTGCAAGTGGCTTCGGTGCCATTTGATGATTACATAGTACAATGACAAACATCCCCCGATCGGCCAACAGCCGGCAGGTGAAGTGAATGACATTATCCCATGACAATCTTGCCAGTCAATGGGGTGGGATATATTAGGGTATAATACATAGGGTATATCCACACGGTGCGGGCTTTGCTGTGGAGTTTCCAAAGCATCTGGTCCGGATTTTGAAGTGGAATTTGGTGCGGTCTCACACGAACGGATTCTAATAGCGGAATCTGTGATCGCCGTCCCCACGGACTTTCTGCGACAAAATGCAAGTATTGAAAGGTATATAGTTTTGATTTTTCCTTCACAAATGCGAATACGAACTGCGTATTCCGCGAGCGGAAGAAAAATAGCAGCACACTATTTTGCTGCAGACAGCCTCCATTGAAGTCAATGGAGGTGTCCTACCCCAGCCCAAATGCAATTAACATTGCATATGGGCTGCGGATACCCGCGTCATCGCTAAGTGACAGCACAGGAAATGTATTTACACCGGTGATTTTCACACACGCGAGATGGACAGAACTCACACACGAGAAGAGCCCATTCATTTCAATGGTTTAATACGCAAGTAAGTTTTCTCTCGGACCAATAGTCTGGGTTAGAATACATTTACAGCATGACCTATTTGTGGGATCCTTCTTCAAGAATCGCCCATTATTTTCTAGCTACAGATCAGTTAGACAGGGGTTGGCATGGGCAATCTACCACTAAAACCGCTTACCAATGGGCACATGAGCATCAGAACTGGACCATAGGGCGATGAAGAAAGGTGGTCTGATAAATGGTGTATTCCTGTAACCACGTGGGTGCCTGGGTGTGCATCGCTTACCTGGGGAAAAGATGGCACCTGGATACACTATGGGGAATAGACAACAGAGGCGGTGTGATGCCCCTCTGCAAGGAAACCTTGGCATTCACGTGGCCCAACGAGTCCACCGCCTCATAGCAATGGCATTACCGAATGGCAGTAGCGTCTTCCGGCAGGATGATGATCGCCTCGCCACACTGCAAAACTTGTTTAGGAACACTGAAGAATGTTATAAAGAGTTCAAGGCGTTGACCCGGCCTCCACATCCCAAACCGACCGATCGGTCGCGGCTCACAAGTTGCTACAACCATTGCTAGAAAGACGAGTTCGGATTTCTTACGAGGTTCGGGTTAAGGCAACTTGTGCGCTACAATGTGACCGCATTCACCTCCATTAGTTTACAAGGTCGCAGGGCTGTTCTGATGGTGGCGTAGCCTAATGCCCTATTTAAGCCCAATGTCCATGGGCGGATCTGAATTGTGGATGAACCGCAGTACAAGCCAAACATAGGGAATCATGGGCGTCCACAATAGAATCAAATCATGTGGATTTGCTTTGTGGACCTTGTGGTCTGGGGGAAAAAAACATTGCAGTAGGCTCCATTTCAGCGCGGTTCCTGCACGATCGGCTTCCATTAAAGGCGTCGGAGCCGATTATCGTTCAGTTTAAACGTAGGTCAATGACAAGCGACAATCGTGAGGTTCTCACTCGGCATAAGAGCCAGCGCCGGCTCGAGTGAATGACTTAGGGGCCCTGATCACATGACAGTGACGTCAAGGGTCCTGCATCCTTGTGCAGATTAGGGGGGGAATACAAACCCCCGGCGGCCTCAGTTGCTATGGAATACTAACGAATACATAGCAGTACAGTAGCCGTGTGCGTACAGGACCTGTGATGATGCTACTGTCATGTGATCAGGGGTGGAACATGTAAGTCTCTCACTGGGGATGAAGGACGTCGCCGTCATGTGAGGAGGGGCAGAGCATGCAAGTTACTCACAAACGCACGGACGGACGAGTTGTCATTAGTAGTTTGATTCACACGGACAACTGCGATTTTGGTCAGTGAAGACCTGACAGATTTCACTGTACGTATAGAAGCATTTTCCTTCAGTTTTTGCCCCTTTTATACACAAACGTCATCTGAGTGTAACTGGTTTTTCATGTGCATGAAAAAAAAAAATTAAATCATTTGCCCAATTCATGCAATTTAAGGACTTCTGCCCACGGTCAGATATTTCTTCGGAATCCACGGCGGGCGTCTGCAATGCAGATCCACAGCAAATGGTGCCCATAGTATACTACGGGAAATCGATTTTTCCTGCAATCTTGTGGAAACCAATTGCATTTTCCACAAGTGGAGGGGAAGGGGAGGGAAAAAACCAAAACACAGCATTCTTCATTTTTCTGTGGATTCCGCGTGGATGGCTTACACTGAAGTCAATGAAAGCTGTCCAATCCACAGCCCTTCCTCAATTTAATTGTGGAAAGGTCGCGGATTCCACAGGAAAAGCAGGGGGTTGAAAAAAAAAAAGAAAGTTCTGTACAGCGCATGTCCGACGGCAAACCGTGCGCAATTAATCTGTGTGTGTGTGTGTGTATAAAAAACGACATGTGACTTATTTACTAAAACGGTCTAGAAGTTAGACAGTACAGGCTCACACCGGACTATTAACATGTGCCGCATTTATCACAGCATTTAGGTGGCTTCGTTTACACCAAAAACCGTATCAACATTTTGGTGCATTTTTTGGCCACAATTTAGGCCACACCCTTTTTTCGGACGCATCCAATGCAGAAGAAAGAAGATCCGGCCACAACAGAGGCGACCCGCGCCGCGTCTGGACAGGGGAGTAAATGTTTTTTTTTGCCTCCTGTCTGCGGACCCGGCAGGAATCCGCACTCAGATTCCGTGCGTGCCCGTGGGCAGGAGGCCCGTCTACGGGTCACTGCGATTACTAGGATACCAAATGTGTATATTTCTGCACCACTTTTTTTAAAAACTATATCTTTTTGGAAAAAAAAAATGATTTTCTGCTGCCGTCTCCCACTTTTACTTTTCCATCGACATATTAGTGTGAGGGCTCGTTGTTTATTCGGGATGTCCTGTAGTTTCTATCGGAGTACGTACGACTTTTGGAGACAAGAGGGACTAAAGAGTGCAATTCTGGAGTTTTTTAAATATTTTTTTTCCGACATTCACCGTACGCAGTAAATAATGAAATATGCGTTACTTTGATAGATTTGGTTTTACTGCATCCATAAAAATCCAATGTTTAGGGAGTGGGGGGGTGTAAGATTTATTTATGATGTTTATGAGAAAAGGTTTTTTTAAGTTATTTTTTAAACGTACGTTTTATTTTTCTAATAATCTTAATTTTCTTTTTTTTTATTTTTTTTTAAACTCATTTCAGTATTATTTTTGCTACTTGTGGGTCACCCGTCACCACTGGAGTATATAAGGCCACTCTCACGCATTCAGTCAGACGCCGCTCAAAAACATTGAATTTTAATAGGATTTTCAGTGGCGTCTTCGAACGCGTGTCACAGCGCTTTTAAGTGCAGCCCATTACTGTGATGGGTGATGAGGCGCATTAAAAACCGTAAAAGAATAGAACAGACGGCGCTCGAAAACCACGTTTCCCATTGAAATAAATGGGAGCGTCGTACCGCGAATAGCACGGAGACGCTCGGGACGCCACGCTCATGGCAGCACAAAGCAGCCGGTGCGAGCAGCGTAATCCCGCAGGTTATCGCTGTGTTTATGCAACCTGAATAATTTAAATATTTATGTTTTGCAGAAACAACAAAAAAAAGGAGTTTTAAGAAATAGTGGGTTTTTTGTTATGCATTTGTATTGGTGAAAAATTTGTGAAATTGATGAAAAAAAAGTGGCGACAGATGAGCCACAACGACCTTATTTTCAGTTCCCAGAGGGAAGTTGAACTTGAGATTGTTTGATTTGATCGCTCATAGAATATAATGCAGTACCATGGTATTGCATTATATTGCTTTGTAAGGCCGCTTCACAGTGGCGAGAAAACAGCGCGATCGGAGAGAGTGAGTGAGACGCGCGATTATGAAACCAATGACTTTCAATGGTTTCATTCCCATTGGCCATATTTTAACCCCTGCGATGCTGCGTGAAAACGAAAATCACAGCATCTACTTTCTTTTTGCGATATCGCCCATTATTTTCAATGGGACCGGCGGCAGCGGTGGGAGTGATGGGGCGCTTCCGCTGCCGTCCCCAACCCACTGTGCTGACCGGGCGATCACATCGTTGCCGGGGATCCCAGGCGGCAGATATCCGGCAATTAACTATTGATGAACTAATGATGAATCAGTAGTTGTTGCCCAGAATCCCCTGTAATGGGTCCGAGTTCCGGAAGTTTCAGATGGAACTCGGATTTAACAAATCGCCCGTGTGAATAAGGCCCTCCAGGAAGATAGTTACACGGACGCCACAAGGACTATCACACGGGTCACAATATCCTTATGTGCTGCATATACAAGCTATACAGCTCCAGACCCGCATGCCAGCTTCCATGCCCTATCAGGCGGGTGGGGTGTGCCCGCTGCCTAAACACCCAGCTGCCCGATTCTGATCATTCTTCCAACGATAAGGATGATGGAGGAAGCAAAAAGGTTTATAATCAATGACGCTTCATGCCAGTAATTAGCGCAATAACACTAGAGCGCAGTGCCATCTTCTGGGGGCCGGGCACTTACTGCTCCATCAATAATGGACAAGCACATGCCAGCTGCAAGAATTGCCAGTGCCCAAAGATACATCTCCTGCTCTTACACTACTTCTACTGATCAGGGGGAAACTGGCACAAGGGTGCCAAGGGCAGGCACGGGCAACACAGTCCTCGTGAATAGAGCACACTTTTAATACTTAATACTTTTGGCATATAGCTCTAGTGTCACACATGCCACGTCTGCGTGACAGGGAACTGGGCACACATGTCACCCAGTGACGAAGACCTGGGCACACGTGCACCTTGGGTGACGGGCTGCTCTGCTGCAGGTGAGGTGGGCACCATTCTCCGGGTGATAAGCTGGTATGCTGCGGGTAAGGTGGGCAGAAATTCTCCAAATGACGGTGACCTGGGCACACATGCCCCCAGGTGACAGCAGTTATGGAGCAGGTGAGGTGGGCACCATTCTCTGAATGACAGCGACCTGGGCACTCATGCCCCCAGGTCACAGGCAGCTCTGCTGCAAGTGAGGTGGGCACCATTCTCTGGGTGACAGGGACCTGGGCACACATGACCCCGGGTGACAGGCTGCTTAGCTGCAGGTGAGGTGGGCACCATTCTCTAGGTGACAGGGACCTGGGCACTCATGCCCCTGGGTGACAGGCTGCTCTGCTGCAAGTGAGGTGGGCACGATTCTCTGGGTGACAGGGATCTGTGCACACATGCCCCCTCGGTGACAGGCTGCTCTGCTGCAAGTGAGGTGGGCATTTTTCTCTGGGTGACAGTGACCAGGGCACAAATATGCCCCCTGGGTGACAGGCTGCTCTGCTGCAGGTGAGGTTGGCACCATTCTCTGGGTGCCACCCTCTTGTATGGCTCTCCAGAGGGCACTTGGAGATGCATGCACCCATGTGTGCAGGCAGAGCCCCCTCCCTCCACGCCCGGAGCACTCACCCTCATGCGGACCTCGTACATCGTGTGCCGGTTCCGTCCCACTCCCACTGTCTGTGGGTTGAAGATGTCGATCTCCAGGAAGTTGCTGGGCGGCCCGTACGCGTCCGTTAGATCCTGAGGCTTGGAGTTTAGCCGGCGGGTATCCGCCACCGAAGCGTCCGACATACTGACCGGAAACCAGAACCAATAGACCGCGGGACCGACACACCCGGCCCAGAGTCCGCACCGCACATGCGTAGTACGAGGCGCTGCGCGCTAGCCAAGACTGAAGCTTCTAAGGCGCTGCGCATGCGTGTCTCTGTGTTATGCCGTACACAGGTTCCGGGGCCGGAGCTCCGCCTCACCGTACGGCAGTCCCAGCTCACACGCGGTCTATAGCTGCAATGACATTAAACCATAAAAAAGGGTTTCTTATCGATGTGCCGGACTGTAATAATAGGAAAACTATAAAGGAGGGGAAATGGGAGAAATAATTGTATTGTGCTTAGTAAATCCCCAATAATGTGTTTGTGATGGAACTTTTCATTATGAGAGGTGGGTAGATGGATGGCAGAGGCTCTCATAGAACTGCCTGGCCAGAGATGGAGCTCAGGGCTTGTAGCTGCTGCTCTAATCCTGTACAACTAGTTTAATATGATCTATTAAATATCCTACTATATTAAATAACCAAATATATACTTTATTAACCCCTTAAAGAGCGGACTGTTCCAGTTCTAAAGGACTAGAGATGAGCGAGCATGCGCGGTTAGGGAAATTACTTGAGCGTGCATTGGCATTTTCGAGTAACTGCTCGTCCGAAAAGATTCGGCGAGGAAAGAGGGGGGGGGGGGGGGGGAGATCTTTCTCTCCCCCTTTCCGCTCCCCCCTGTAACCACCTGCTCACCCCCGCCGCCCCCTGAATCTTTTCGGACAAGCAGGCAGTTACTTGATAATGCCGATGCTCGCTCGAGTAATTTCCCTAACCGAGCATGCTCGCTCATCTCTAGACCAGACACTCTTTAGTGATTTTACCCATGGGATGGTTTTCTGGCCCTATTATTTTTTTCTTGGGCTGCCAAAATTATTTTTGTTGTGTTTTTTTCCCCGTGACATATAGGGCTATTTTCTTAAGGACTTTTTTAAACAGAAATTTTTGTCATGTTTCTTTTTTTTGGGGGGGGGGGGGGGGCACCATTCTCTGGGTGACAGGGACCTGGGCAAAGTAAAAAGAATATATTTTTTTTTTACTTATAGTTCTTTATTTTTAAAATGATTTTGATAAACAATTTGTATAGTCTCGTATTACAGTTCAGAT
The DNA here is from genome assembly GCF_035609145.1 of Eleutherodactylus coqui. NCBI lineage: Eukaryota > Metazoa > Chordata > Amphibia > Anura > Eleutherodactylidae > Eleutherodactylus > Eleutherodactylus coqui. The sequence goes on along the minus strand of NC_089846.1, from coordinate 42,478,836 downwards.
ATGGTAATGGTTTAGGCTGCCTGCAGACGGGCGGAAATTCCTCTATGGACGCAACAAAATCCGCTGCAAAAAGTAAAAAAGCGCTGCGGAAAAAAAACGCAGATTTTTCCGCAAGAAAATCTGCAAGACAACAATAACCTTTGAAGCGGTTTTGCCGCAGATGCAGTTCTTTCGTGGCAAAACCGCAACGGAAAAAAACGCAGCAAAACCGCAGCAAATCCGCCCTGTGTGAACCCAGCCTAAGGCCTCATGTCCACGGGGAAAATCAGATCCGCTGCAGATTCTCCATGTAGAATCTGCAGCGGGTCCCTCCTGCCCCGCGGACATGAGCGCTGAAAATAGAAATTTAAAAGCATTTACCTTTCCGTAGCAGGCGGCGAAGGTCAGCTGTTCCTCACGGCCGGATCTTCATTTTCGGCCGGCGGATGAATTCCTGACGCCGGCGGCACGTCGCCGGCACGTCGTCGACGTGCCGCGCGCATGCGCCGGGCACATCCGCCGAGCCGAAGCAAGGGAGATGCGGCCGTGAGGAAGAGCAGAGCTTCGCGGTCCGCTGCGGGTGAGTAAATGCTTTTAATTCCTATTTTAGGTCTCCCGCGGATCCGGACGGCTTCCATAGGCTTCAATAGAAGCCCGCGGGAGCCGTCCCCGCGGGAGACCCGCATGAAAATGGAGCATGGTCCAGATTTTTTCTTGCTCCATTTTTTTTAAAATGCCTTTTATTGACGATCCGCGGGTATTTATCTACCCGCGGGTGGTCAATGCATCCCTATGGGGTGCGGATCCGCGCGCGGGAGATCCGCTGCGGATTTTAAATCACATTTTGCCCGTGGACATGAGCCCTAAGGGTGTGCTCACATCTGCACTGCGGATTCTGCTTTTCTGTTCTGTTTGGGCAGTAGGAAAGGGGAATCCCCGCAGCCAAACAGTTCAGGCCGTCTGCATATGGGTGGATTGGCATTGCAGAATCCCGCAGGTAGTGAATACCACGTGTGGAGAAGATCGTGTGGCACCTTTATTCCTGCGATTATTTTCAAACTCCTGTATTCTGGCGCAAGTTCTATTCTGTACATTTGCGTTTTGCCACACTGTTAGGCCTCATGTCCACGGGGAAAATCAGGCCCGCTACGGATTCTCCATGGAGAATCCGTAGCGGGTCCCTCCTGCCCCGCGGACATGAGCGCTGAAAAGAAGAATGAATAAGAATTAACTTACCCGCAGCGGACCGGGAAGGTCTTCTCTTCTTCACGGCCGGATCTTCTTTCTTCGGCCAGCGGATGTACTCAGCACGCCGACAGCGTGCCACACACATGCGCTGGGCACATCCGCCAGGCCGAAGCAAGAAGATCCGGCCGTGAAGAAGATAAGACCTGCCCAGTCCGCTGCGGGTAAGTTATTGTTATTTTAGGTCTCCCCACGGGAGACCCGCACAAAAATGGAGCATGTCACGTTTTTTTCATGCTCCATTTTTTAAAATTCCCTTTTATTGACCATCCGCGGGTATTTATCTACCCGCGGGTGGTCAATGCATCCCTATGGGATGCGGATCCGCATGCGGGTGATCCGCTGCGGATTAAGGCCTCATGTCCACTGGGAAAATCAGATCCGCTGCGGATTTGTAACGCGGATTTGGGCTGCGGATGCACTGTAATTGTCTTTTATTTTTCATGCGGGAGATCAATTGAGCCATGTGCTGTATGAGCTCCCGCACGCGTGATCCGCACCTAAATGGAGCATGTCCATTTTTTTTCATCCTCCAGAAATTTTTTAATTACCATCCGCAGGTATTTATCTACCCACGGTTGGTCAATGCATTCCTATGGGGCGCGAATCCGCGTGCGGGAAAAAACGCTGCGGATTTTAATTCTTATTTTCCCCGTGGACATGAGGCCTAATAGTTGTAAATCTGGTAGCAGTGACAGCGGTATGATTTGCTAAATATTCATTTTTTGGATATTCAGTGTACTTGAAAGGTGCGCAGAACAGACTAAAAATGGTATTTTACAAGCAGAACGAGCTTCCATCGCTGCCAGTATCTCCACAAAGAAAGAATTGGCTATTCTTGAGTATTTTACATAAAATTTTAATAGCAGTTTTTAAGTGAATCTTAGATTTTTATGTACGGTGGGATGTTACTAAGCACGCCCCTTTTATATTTAGATCTTTTGTTTTGGCACTAAGAAGCGCTTCTATAAACCTGTTTGTACAATATGGTACGGTTTAAAAATTGTGATCTCCAAAGTCCAATAAATGCCTCTTCTATCACCGCTGGCATCAAGGCATGTCTTTTTGAAAATGCGTCATCACTATGAAAGTGGATCGTTTATTTACCCAGATTTGCATGTCCTTAATTTGAATATTTATGGATCTCTAAAACCCAGAGACATTGGACAACTTGTGGCTATATAGCTCCATGACATCAGAGGCGTTGTACAACACCCAAAGGTATGCAGATCCACATAAGGCACATGTGTCAAACTCAAGGGTTGTGAGCCATATCTGGCCCACCTAATCATTTTATGTGACCAGCTACATGAACGAGCTCTTCACTTTACCCAGAAGACATAGCCAACATAGGGAGCAGGTGCCATCTTGGATTCTGAGCCCACCTCCACTCCGCTTTGATAGCTCTACTCAGGCACCGTAGCCACCCTCGAAGGTAGAAAGCTCGGTCCTATATGTGATAGAGATATTGATAAAGTGTCTCCCAACTATTCAAAGCAACTTGCCGTTAAGGATACTGGGAAAGATGAATTCAATGTTTTAATCTCCCCTTCCTCCCTCACATCCCCGTTATGCATTCTTCCTCAGGAAGTCTTTTGATCATGATGGAAACAAAGTTAAGGCAGTGACAGGTAGATGTTAATTGACCCCCTCCCCCCTTCCCCCGCCAGTGAGGCTTAACTCCTCCAGTAGTTCCCGCAGACTCCATGTCAACGAAAGCCAGATTAATGGAGAATCTTCTAATAAGGGTTATTAGTTGTGCGAAGGTCCTATCCCGATATGATTTATATTTTTGGAATCGGGCGGGCCAGCTAAATGAAACGCATCCAGACACATTGAGGTCCGAAGCCCAGAACACCCTGAACGGTGTATCTGCCTACCTGGCTATAATTTACTTGCCATGCTTGATGTCGCTGAATAGATAAATCGTGACCAAAAATATGCTGGGCCTATATTTTCACAAGGGATGCATGGCCCCTCCTCAACCCTCCCGAATTACATCAGAGGGGGCGGGAAAAGGAGTGTTCTGAGGGATCCTTTATAATTCAGGGCTTCACAGACCCCGGTTGCCAGACTACGGAGGTATGCTGCAACATATGGCCCCGTTTTGTTTCCAGGATCTCCGCCAATCAGAACCTTGGGCCAGATATCCCAAATCTGGTATCTTTCGTTTATTTTTCTCCTTGTTTTATTTTAAAATATTGTCTTGTTGTGTATACCTGTATACCCTTATACCCATGTATAACAACCTTTTGTATATTCATATATATATTTGCACTGCTAGTCTTTTTAGAATAAATCTGCAATTTATTAGTCAAGCCTTGTCCATGTTAAAACAAACCATAAACTCAGAAGATTGCCAAGTCAGGATGTGCCATGATGATAGCACCGACCCAAAGAGACTGAATACTGTCATAATGTCAAAGGGTACATCAACAAAGTGTTAGTTTTAGGGTGTGTATATTTTAGCAACCACATTATTTCAGTTGTTTTTTGGTTTTTTTACACTTTAAAAGACTTTAATTTGTTTTTCAATGGAATTGTACCGATAACGGGTCACATTGAAAGTGGAAATAAATCTGATATGATTCATCTTTGTTGGAATTTTTAACATGTTAAAAACTTGGCATTTTAACAGGGGTGTGTAGACTTTTTATATCCACTGTATTTCTCTATCTGCTTAACAGGTTGGAGCAAAATCTATATATTGGTGTTGAAGCCAACTCTTGAGCCTGTTTCCATAACTTGTGACTTGAGCCTTAAAGGGGTATTCTGGGCATTCAACCTCTTGCAGTATTGATGATCATCAATAGTTGATTGGTGGGGGCCTGCTGTTTTGGGCCCTCAGTGATTAGCTGATCTCAGCCCCCACGCTTTCTGCAGTGGGGCTGGACGTCCACATTGGAGTCAGACCTGGAAGTTCAATAGAAGGTTTAGCATTCATTTCAATGGGAGCAGAGCCTTCTCTTACACTTCTGGTTCTGATTCTAGCGATACACTCATCCTATAACCAACTAACTGCATAGTAATCTTCTGCCTATGTGGCATAGCCTCGGGACTACCCATTGCCATTAATCTAATTCTTAAAAGCAGAGGGTGAAGCACATGAGCTATCCATCATTAATGATTCATTATGTTATTTCTGATTTGTCCACATAGATTTGTGACCTTATAGGATTAGTTCAACCATATATAAAACACCAAGTGTAAATGCTTGACTATTTTTGATAATAGCCTAGAGGCTGATAGAGGTAATAATGAATAATGATGATTTGGTATCACATAACTTTTTTCTAAGTTGTCATTAGCCATTTAGTCGTTCACGACCCTAAAGGTGAGCTCCCTCCACGTTTTTCGGTTTTGCGCTGCTTCTTCCAGTTGTGTGGTATTCATGCCAGTATCAGCTCTGACAGTATCAACCATCGTGTCCTTTGGCCACCGGGTCTTCTTTTGCCACTGATCTATCCAAGCATTTTTCTAGCAACTCTGCTCGCATTAGATGGCTAAAATCTGTGAATCTGAGTCTGGCCATCTTCCCCTCCAGTGATATATCGGGTCTTATACAATTCAGGACTTCTCTGTTACTCCTGCTGTCCACGATATATGCAACAGCTTTCATATGCGATGTTAAATACTCTCGTATAAAAAAGACAAAAGTATTATACAGGCGATACCTTTATTGGCTAACCAGAAAAATTGTATTTGAAAGTAGAGATGAGCGAGCACCAAAATGCTCGGGTGCTCGTTACTCGAGACGAATTTTTCACGATGCTCGAGGGTTCGTTTCGAGTAACGAACCCCATTGAAGTCAATGGGCGACCCGAGCATTTTTGTATATCGCCGATGCTCGCTAAGGTTTTCATTTGTGAAAATCGGGGCAATTCAAGAAAGTGATGGGAACGACACAGCAACGGATAGGGCAGGCGAGGGGCTACATGTTGGGCTGCATCTCAAGTTCCCAGGTCCCACTATTAAGCCACAATAGCGGCAAGAGTGCCCCCCCCCCAACAACTTTTACATCTGAAAAGCCCTCATTAGCAATGCATACCTTAGCTAAGCACCACACTACCTCCAACAAAGCACAATCACTGCCTGCATGACACTCCGCTGCCACTTCTCCTGGGTTACATGCTGCCAAATCCCCCCCCCCCACGACCCAGTGTCCAAAGCGCACACCAAACTGTCCCTGCCCAGCCTTCAGCTGCCCTCATGCCACGCCACCCTCATGTCTATTTATAAGTGCGTCTGCCACAGGAAAAGCAGGCACACACTGCAGAGGGTTGGCACGGCTAGGCAGCGACCCTCTTTAAAAGTGGCGGGGCGATAGCCCACAATGCTGTACAGAAGCAATGAGAAATCCAATCCTGTGCCACCTCCATCTGGAGCTGCACACGTGGGCATAGCAATGGGGAACCTATGTGCCACACACTATTCATTCTGTCAAGGTGTCTGCATGCCCCAGTCAGACCGCGTTTTTTTATATATAGTCACAGGCAGGTACAACTCCGCAATGGGAATTCTGTGTGCACCCACAGCATGGGTGGCTCCCTGGAACCCACCGGCGGTACATAAAAATATCCCATTGCATTGCCCATCACAGCTGAGGTAGTATTGTCATGTTTAATGCAGGTGGGCTTCAGCCCACACTGCATGCCCCAGTCAGACTGGGGTTCTTTAGAAGTGGACACAGATGCATTTACAACTCCCTGTGGACCCACAGCATGGGTGGCTCCCTGGAACCCACCGGCGGTACATAAATATATCCCATTGCAGTGCCCAACACAGCTGATGTAACGTCAGCTGTAATGCAGGTGGGCTAAAAATTAATTTGATTACACTGTAGGCGAGGGCCCACAAAAATTGCTGTATCAACAGTACTAATGTACCTCTGAAAAATTGCCCATGCCCAACCAAGAGGGCAGGTGAAACCCATTAATCGCTTTGGTTAATGTGGCTTAATTTGTAACTAGGCCAGCAGGCAGCCCAGTTAAAATAAAAATTGGTTCAGGTGACAGTTTCAACGCTTTAATGAGCATTGAAACGTATAAAAATTGTTTAGAAAAATTATATGACTGAGCCTTGTGGGCCTAAGAAAAATTGCCCGATCGGCGTGATTATGTGAGGTTTCAGGAGGAGGAGCAGGAAGAGGAGGATGAATATTATACACAGATAGATGAAGCAAAAAGGTCCCTGTTTTGGATGGTGATAAAGAACGATGCTTCCATCCGTGGGTGCAGCCTACATATTGCTTAGGTATCGCTGCTGTCCGCTGGTGGAGAAGAGAAGTCTGGGGAAATCCAGGCTTTGTTCATCTTGATGAGTGTAAGCCTGTGGGCACTGTCGGTTGACAGGCGGGTACGCTTATCTGTGATGATTCCCCCAGCCACACTAAACACACTCTCTGACAAGACGCTAGCCGCAGGACAAGCAAGCACCTCCAGGGCATACAGCGCAAGTTCAGGCCACGTGTCCAGCTTCAACACCCAGTAGTTGTAGGGGGCAGAGGCGTCACCGAGGACGGTGCTGAAATCGGCTACGTACTCCCTCACCATCCTTTTACAGTGCTCCTGCCAACTCAGCCTTGACTGGGGACCGGTGACACAGTCTTGCTGGGGAGCCATAAAGCTGTCAAAGGCCTTAGAGAGTGTTCCCCTGCCTGCGCTGTACATGCTGCCTGATCTCTGTGCCTCCCCTGCTACCTGGGCCGCGAAAATGCGCCTTCGGCCACTAGCGCTGTCGGATGGGAAGTTTACCATCAGTTTGTCCACCAGCGCCCTGTGGTATAGCATCATTCTCGAACCCCTTTCCTCTTCGGGAATGAGAGTGCAAAAGCTCTCCTTATACCGTGGATCAAGCAGTGTGTACACCCAGTAATCCGTAGTGGCCACAATGCGTGTAATGCGAGGGTCACGAGAAAGGCATCCTAACATGAAGTCAGCCATGTGTGCCAGGGTACCTGTACGCAACACATGGCTGTCCTCACTCGGAAGATCACTTTCAGGATCCTCCTCCTCCTCTGGCCTTACACGCTGAAAGGATGACAGGCAAGCTGCATCTGTACCCTCAGCAGTGGGCCAAGCTGTCTCTTCCCCCTCCTCCTCATGTTCCTCCCCCTCCTCCTCCTCCTCTGGCCATACACGCTGAAAGGATGACAGGCAAGCAGCATCTGTCCCCTCAGCAGTGGGCCAAGCTGTCTCTTCCCCCTCCTCCTCATGCTCCTCCCCCTCCTCCTCAACGCGCTGAGATATAGACATGAGGTTGCTCTGACTATCCAGCGACATACTGTCTTCCCACGCCTCCGTTTCCGAGTGCAAAGCGTCTGCCTTAATGCTTTGCAGGGAACTTCTCAAGAGGCATAGCAGAGGAATGGTGACGCTAATGATTGCAGCATCCCCGCTCACCATCTGGGTAGACTCCTCAAATTTTCCAAGGACCTGGCAGATGGCTGCCAACCAGGCCCACTCTTCTGTAAATAATTGAGGAGGCTGACTCCCACTGCGCCGCGCAAGTTGGAGTTGGTATTCCACTATAGCTCTACGCTGCTCATAGAGTCTGGCCAACATGTGGAGCGTAGAGTTCCACTGTGTGGGCACGTCGCACAGCAGTCGGTGCACTGGCAGATTAAACCGATGTTGCAGGGTGCGCAGAGTGGCAGCGTGCGTGTGGGATTTGCGGAAATGTGCGCAGAGCTGGCGCACCTTTCCGAGCAGGTATGACAAGTGGGGGTAGCTTTTCAGAAAGCGCTGAACCACCAAATTAAAGACATGGGCCAGGCATGGCACGTGCGTGAGGCTGCCGAGCTGCAGAGCCGCCACCAGGTTACGGCCGTTGTCACACACGACCATGCCCGGTTGGAGGCTCAGCGGCGCAAGCCAGCGGTCGGTCTGCTCTGTCAGACCCTGCAGCAGTTCGTGGGCCGTGTGGCTCTTCTCTCCTAAGCTGAGTAGTTTCAGCACGGCCTGCTGACGCTTGCCCACCGCTGTGCTGCCACGCCGCGTGACACCGACTGCTGGCGACGTGCTGCTGCTGCTGACACATCTTGATTGCGAGACAGAGGTTGCATAGGAGGAGGAGGAGGAGGGTTTAGTGGAGGAAGCATACACCCCCGCAGATACCACCACCGAGCTGGGGCACGCAATTCGGGGGGTGGGTAGGACGTGACCGGTCCCAGGCTCTGACTCTGTCCCAGCCTCCACTAAATTCACCCAATGTGCCGTCAGGGAGATATAGTGGCTCTGCCCGCCTGTGCTTGTCCACGTGTCTGTTGTTAAGTGGACCTTGGCAGTAACCGCGTTGGTGAGGGCGCGTACAATGTTGCGGGAGACGTGGTCGTGCAGGCCTGGGATGGCACATCGGGAAAAGTAGTGGCGACTGGGAACCGAGTAGCGCGGGGCCGCCGCCGCCATCATGCTTTTGAAAGCCTCCGTTTCCACAAGCCTATACGGCAGCATCTCTAGGCTGATCAATTTTGCTATGTGTACGTTTAACGCTTGAGCGTGCGGGTGCGTGGCGTCGTACTTGCGCTTGCGCTCAAACTGTGGCGCTAGCGACGTCTGGACGCTACGCTGAGAGACATTGCTGGATGGGGCCGAGGACAGCGGAGGTGAGGGTGTGGGTGCAGGCCAGGAGACGGTAGTGCCTGTGTCCTCAGAGGGGGGTTGGATCTCAGTGGCAGGTTGGGGCACAGGGGGAGAGGCAGTGGCGCAAACCGGAGGCGGTGAACGGGCATCGTCCCACCTTGTGGGGTGCTTGGCCATCATATGCCTGCGCATGCTGGTGGTGGTGCCTCCCCAGCTGATCTTGGCGCGACAAAGGTTGCACACCACTGTTCGTCGGTCGTCAGGCGTCTCTGTGAAAAACTGCCACACCGTAGAGCACCTTGACCTCTGCAGGGTGGCATGGCGCGAGGGGGCGCTTTGGGAACCAGTTGGTGGATTATTCGGTCTGGGCCTGCCTCTACCCCTGGCCACCGCAGTGGCTCGGCCTGTGCCCACACCCTGACTTGGGCCTCCGCGTCCTCGCCCGTGTCCACGTCCTATAAGCCTACCCCTACCCCTCAGCATGGTGTATTAGCAGTAGTGCAGAAACAGAACGCTGTAATTAAATGTGCCGCTTATTGGCCTGTGGTTGGAGGCTGACTTCGTTTACGGAACCCCAGGAAATAATTTGGCGCAAGCCTGCTGTAACACTTAGCTGGCTGCGTATTTATTTGAAGAACTACTACCCCCAGCAGACACGGACCCAGAACACTGAGCAGAGTGACAGGCAGGCCAATGAGATTTTTTTCAAATATTTTTTTCAAAAGGACCACTGCGTATATTCAATCTATAATATGTCTTCTGGCCCTGCCTACACAATCCTGTCCCTGATGTGTGTGTCACGGAATCGCAGTGTTGCACTGTTATTAACTGCAACAGACCGGTGATTTCAGAGCCAGGAAATAATTTGGCGCAAGCCTGCTGTAACACTTAGCTGGCTGCGTATTTATTTGGAGAACTACTACCCCCAGCAGACACAGACCCAGAACACTGAGCACAGTGACAGGCAGGCCAAATAGATTTTTTTCAAATATTTTTTTCAAAAGGACCACTGCGTATATTCAATCTATAATATATGTCTTCTGGCCCTGCCTACACAATTCTATCCCTGGAGTATTACTGCAGGGCGCAATGCTCTGCACGGCCGATATACCAAAAAAAAAAAAAGTGCAACACTGCTAAAAGCAGCCTCCACAGTACTGCACACGGTTAGATGTGGCCCTAAGAAGGACCGTTGGGGTTCTTGAAGCCTACACTAACTCCTAACACTCTCCCTATAGCAGCTCCAGCACGATACCACTGTCCCTCAGCTATCTCACAATGCATCTGTGGCGAGCCGCGGGAGGGGCCGACTTTTATACTCGGGTGACATCTGATCGCCCCAGCCACTCACTGCAGGGGGGTGGTATAGGGCTTGAACGTCGCAGGGGGAAGTTGTAATGCCTTCCCTGTCTTTCAATTGGCCAGAAAAGCGCGCTAACGTCTCAGAGAGGAAAGTGAAAGTAAGCTGAACATCGCGTGGTACTCGTTACGAGTAACGAGCATCTCGAACACGCTAATACTCGAACAAGTATCAAGCTCGGACGAGTACGTTCGCTCATCTCTATTTGAAAGCTCTCTAGGTTAGACAAGACTATTTAAGAGTATTTAAATGGAGGTACTGACATGCTCTGACCAGCTGACAGGAAGGGGTTATTGATTAATGCTGCTTGTGCCAAATTTTGGCCCTCCATCAGCACGGTGCAACAGAAATCTGGATTCATATGACATGGGGATGTTTTTCCACTTCCCAGAGATACAATTTTTGCACGCTCTTTTGCCCACTGGAGTCTCGCCTTTCTGTTTCTCAGAGAGGGCTTCCATAACGTTTTCCCCCCAAAATAAGACCTACCCTCAAAATAAACCCTACCTTGATTTTCGGAGGGAGGGGAGTGGCCTTGAAATATAAGCCCGACTCCGAAAATAACATGCTTACTTGCAGTCCTCAGCAGCCCAAAGAACATCGCTTCCTGGTAACGGAGTTCATAAACCCCGCCTCCAGGAAATGATGCCTCTGAATCGTTCTTGAGCACTGTGGCTGAGTTAATCAATGCAGCACTTGATAAACCGATCACAGCCAGAAGGAACCGGATGTTGGACAAGTGGCTAGAAAAGCAGCTAGATAGAAGTGGCAAGAAAACCTTTAACTGATTCCCATGACATAATTAATAAAACGTACTGTGTCCCATATTAAAATAATTATCACGACTCCCTCGCTCTCCCATAGAATCTCAGATCCACTGCCTTTACCACTCCTGGCTGGGATCCTGTGGAACAATGCAGTCGGCGCTATGATATCATTGTGCCGCCTGCATTACAGGAAAGCTCCCAGACTGTGGTGCAGGAAAGGTTGTTGTAGCTCCGCTGCCATAGCCAATTTCTGTCTGCATTTTAAAGGAAACCCGTCAGCTGCTATGAGCACCTTTAACTAAGATTATGGTCTCATAGGAGAGGGAGCTGAGTCTGGGAGTCTTTTATACTCAACCGCCTCCCCAATCTCTCACTAATTCCCTCCTGAATCTGCTGCTCTGTCTTACATGTATGTCTAGTCCAATGATATTCTCAAAATTAAAGTTACTGAGTAGAGATGAGCGAACGTGCTTGTTTAGAGCAATTACTCGATCGAGCATCACTTTTTTCGAGTAACTGCCTAATCGGGCGAAAAGATTCGGGGGGTGAGCGGGGGGTTGTGGTGGGGAGTGGGGGGGGGGGAGAGAGAGAGCTCCCCCCTGTTCCCCCCTGCTCCACCCCGGCGCCCCCCCGAATCTTTTCGCCCGAGTTTGCAGTTACTCGAAAAAAGCGATGCTCGATCGAGTAATTGTCCTAAACAAGCACGTTCGCTCATCTCTATTGCTGAGTACATGCAATGAGACCAGAAAACCCAAATAACACAAGAAGCAGTATGAGGATACAATGGAAATAAAACCAGACACAAAGATATTGGGGTGAAAACAGAGAATGTTTTTGTTTTACAATTTTAGCAAAAAGGATGATTTGATATATATTTTAAATAAAAGTCAAGGATATGATAGATCTATTGACTTTCATTGATTCAGGGAAAGCGAAAAAACCTCTGCAAGGGGGAAAAAATTTTTCCCAACTCCATTGAGGGCAGTCAGACAAGTTCACTGGATCATTTATTACAATAAATTTATCCATGGGAAGGCGAAAAAACCTCATTGAGCCATCTGCCAATTCAGTTTCAGATGAGGAAAAATTCCTTCCCGACTCCACACATGCCAGTCAGAACAATCCCTGAATCAACGTCTGACTCATTTGTCCCAAGAAAGTGACCAAATATTTGGGAAGTGTCCGAATTGGAGGGCAGTTGTTTAGATCCAGAGGAAGGAAAGAAAAAAATCCTTTTAAAACATTTACCAATTTGTTCTGATTTAAGGGGAAAAACATTACTTCTTGACTCAAAATACGGATTCGGAAATTAGTCCCTGGATCAAATGCCCATACAGATACTCACCTCATATCTATCAGATGTCAAGGGCGCAGTCGGTGAGTTCTGTCTTGATAGCAGAATGGAGAATCGCCTAGGTCTTGAAGAGATGCTGAAGTTGGCCCGGTGGTCAGAGGATTCAGAGCCTAGAGATTGAGGTAGTAATAAGATGATACTCACGGCACTGAGAGACGTCCAGAGCAAACTGACATCTGGTTATATGCAGGCAGCAGGCAGAGGAAGCACGGGCTGCAGGGCAGGAGGCGCAGGTTCAACCTACTGTGTCCAACTAGGTGCCAGAAATGAGAAGTTGGACACAGGGTGAAGAGCTGGTGCATCTTCCGGGCGTACCTACAGCGTGCTGCAAGAGGAAAAAATAAACAGAGATATAAAAGTATACAATATGTTCTCTCCTCTTCTAGACACTTGACATGGAAATATAACATTCAGTATGTCTTCACCTATAGAGAAAGGTTTAAATGGTGGCACTATTCTCCTCTGTTCCAATTCCTCCCAGCGCATGTCTCCGAATAATGAGTGACTTTTGATATTTCCTGTCACTCCCAAGCGCCTCTCTGGATCCTTGTGTAGAAGCTTCTTTATGAGATGTCTCAGGTTTGCATCCAGCCACGGTGGAAATCTTGGCTTGTCGGTGATCAACTTGTGGACCATCTGAACCTATTGGCTTTCATTTAACCCCTTAGTGACGGCGCTATCGTAAAACTACGTCCTGCTATTGCAGGACGTGTATGGAGGGAGGTAGCGCCGCTATCTCCCTCCATACAGCGCGGGCGTCAGCTGACACCCGTGGGCAATAGCCGCGCTCGGCCGTTCCGCCGTTCGCGGCTATTAACCCTTTAAATGCCGCTGTCAATTCTGACAGCGGCATTTAAATCCCCTGAACGCTGTTTGGGGGTCCCGCACGGCCCCCCCGCGGTGAGATCGGGGGAGCCGTGCAGGTGTCATGGCAGCCGGGGGCCTAATGAATGGCCCCAGGGCTGCCTTAGCAGACTGCCTATCAAGCCATCCACATAGGGTGGCTTGATAGACTGCCTGTAAAAAAGCAGTATGACGTAATGCTATAGCATTACGTCATACTGCAGGAGCGATCAAAGCATTGCATGTTAAAGTCCCCCAGGGGAAACTTCAAAGTAAAGTAAGAAAAAAGATCAATAAAGTTTTTTAAATTGTAAAAAAAAAAAAAGTTATAAAAGTTTAAATCACCCCCCTTTTGCCATATCTATTATTAAAAAATTTAAATCATAAAATAAAAATATGTATTTGGTGTCACTGCGTCCGTAAAAGTTCGATCTATCAAAGTAGTGCATTATTTTTCCTGCACGGCGAACGTCGTCCGAAAAAAAAAAAAAGAATGCCAGAAATACACTTTTTTAGTTACCCTGTCTTCCAGAAAAAATGCAATAAAAAGCGATCAAAAAGTTGTATGTATTCCAAATTGATACTATCGGAAACTACAGGACATCCCGCAAAAATTGAGCCCTTGCACAACTACGTCGACAGAAAAATAAAAAAGTTATTGCGCGCACAAAATGACCGCAGAAAATAATTGAAAAAAATTAAATATCTTAAAAAAAAAATACAAGTACTACAGCAAAAAAAAAAACTATATAAGTTTGGTATCGTAGTAATCGTACTGACCCATAGAATAAAAATATCAGGTTGTTTTTGTTGCAGTTTGAGCGCCGTAGAAACAGGACGCACCGAAAGATGCTGGAATGTCGCTTTTTTTCCCATTTCTCTCCGCTAAGAATTTTTAAAAAGTTTTTCAGTAAATTATATGGTACAATAAATAGTGCCATTGAAAAATACAACTCGTCCCGCAAAAAACAAGCCCTCATACAGCGACGTCGATGAATAAATAAAGGAGCTACGATTTTTTAAAAGGGAGTAGGAAAAAACAAAAATGGAAAAAAGCAAAAAAGCTCCGTCACTAAGGGGTTAAAGAAAATACATTTTCCCTCAAAATTTCAAGCTTATGTACATCTGTCCAAAAATTCGTGCCATTACATCAGTGTTTTTTCTTCCTTTCTTCTCTATATAATTTGCAGAACATTACTGTATACCATCCTCTATGGTAAAATGGCTAATGGTGAGGAGCGTACTCCTCACCATTACTATAACAGTATGGCTGGGATTTTATATCTGATTAGGATGAAATCGAGAAGTGTAAGACTTACCTTGCCGAAGCTGCTCCTACCCAGTACCTGATGGAACCTGAACCTGCTGATGGAACGCTAGCACTGGACCTGGGTGTTACAGAGCGACAGACCCCGTCACAGACACCGCTGAGGAGACCCCTAGTGTCCCCTGTGCTCAGCATGGACACTGCATCTACTTCTCCTTCTACCAGTTCCGTAAGGTTGGAGGACGATGAGGAGTCACTGGTAGGTGACGGTGCTGCAGCAGCTTCGGCTGATGTAGGAAGCAGGGAGCAACAGTGGGCAGAAATAGGAAGAATGCTGTTGCCACAGAATAACTTCCACTTTCCTTAGAACTCTTTACATAAGAGACAGTCCTTCATTTTTCTTGTTTTCTCAGTTCTAAGCAAAAAGTCTGCAAACTAATGTTTTTCTTGCAAAGTATTTTTCATGTTAAAAGGCTATGCAATGTTTAAAAATGTTCCAGTGTGTGCTGAAGAAAGCAAAGTAAAGTGAGGGCGTATACAGTTAAAAGTTCATTTGCTCATGCTCTCTACAGTAAGTTTCATGCATAAAGTCATTCAATATTTTCGTGCATCATTAATGTTTAGTCTAATATAATCAATTCATGCTAATTCATGCTAACTTAGTACCGTCACCGTATTCTTGAGACTGTGTGTATGGATAGTTATATGTGTATGACTGGAGATCTCTTGTGTACCCCTTAGTCCAGTCTTCAGTGTTCAGCAGCCCATTCAGTCTGTCGCAGTGGGTGGGGCATTTCATTCACCTCATTCAAATCACGGACAGCGGTATTGGCTTAAGCTGCTGACTGCTCCGATGATATTTTTGCTCTTTTTCCTGCTAGTCGCCTTTTCATATTTTTGTGTATGGCAATAGTGTGTTTCTCCTCACAGTAAGAAACAGTGACGTTCATTCCACCGATCTTACAATACTAGTCTTTGGAGTAAAGTGTTATGTATGACGCTCCATAGCAATACTAGTGCATTGGGATTCTGTCCAGCCTAGTAGATTTTTCTCTAATGTACTTGCAATTCAGTTCCTTACACGCTGTCATAAATAGAAACCACACATGGAAATGACACTTCCTTTAGTCAGAGTACACTGGCGGTGGGTACATCCTTATACATAGGTGACCAGAGGTAGGAGTTGTGTTTATAGGTTTCGCCTTGCACACTCCGTGACTGAGCAGTGTGTTCTTAAAGGGGATGAACGTCAGACACCCAAGATGGCCCCACTCCGGATGTATACACTACCACTAGTATAACACATGGTACAAATATCAGGTTTGTATCACCTTTTCGGTAGATGGTACAGTGGTCCAAATTTCTTTCCACGGAGAAAGACAGATTTTAAGGCACCCTTCAAGCTAGCTTTGGAACCAGAAAAGTTCATGCTGAAAGCCAGAACCAGGCCAGGCTCTGAGAGAGATGAAGCTACTCCCTGAGAGGGAGGCTGAAAGCCTGATGTCTGTGGGAGACCAGGCTGTGGTACGGCCACGAGTCTAGCAGGGAAGGATGTCCCCAAACTGACACCGGGAGCGTGTAGTTGCCCAGACCACTGTGCTGTAGTGAGTGAGGAAACTATTGTTTAGTTAGTACCTTGAAGGGAAAGTGTTTGTTATGTTCATAGCACAAAGTATATGTGCTGCCAGTGGCTTCTGTGTTTCCACTGGATTTCTGTATTATTGCTGAATATTCTAGAAAATAAGTTATTCGGGCTTTTACATGGACTGAGGGAGACGCTGTTTCATCTCCGACCCCACCCCCATGCAGATGCATCTTTTTTACGCTAACACATTGCGCGTGCAAAATACGCTCATGTGAACAAACTCATTGAAATCAATGGGTTCTATTCACTGCGCTTTGCATGCATAATACGCAGCATAAATGCGTTCGCCTGATTAAGCCTTTAAAGTCAGTTGCCCATTAACATTAATGGGAGAATCCTTGTGGGGTTTTTTTTACATGCAGATGTTTGTGCATAAAACATCCTGCAGCACCCAGTGTATATGTGTATTACAGTCGCGTAAATAGGTGTGTCATTTTTCTTTCACACAATTCTAAGCTTGACAATTTTATTTTTAGGTCTTAGAAAACACTTTTTGGGTGCATTTACCGGGGCAAATGCAATATTGATCCAAAAACTCAGATAGTCACCTCTAGCTAAGGGAGCATTCACATAGTATTTTTTTACACGCCAAGCAACTCCATCTGATTGTTCCATTACAGGTGGTGAAAATGGCTATATATTTAGGGAGTCTCATTTTGGGTCTGATATGGGGCCCACTCCACCCCTCTAAATTCAGGGGTCCTGAATTGCTCACCCAACATGGTACCAGTGGCATCTTAACCCCATCCTAACCAATGACACACTGAACCAAGTGCAGTTCCCCCTTCCCAAATTGTATTAACTTATGCCATGCAGCACCTGACTCCTCCTTAGTCTCCTGTACTCAGTAAAGCAAAACGCCAGAGAGCAAGAGACTGGGGAGGATTCAGGTTCTACAAGACACAGAGCTGTGGCTATTAGAGGCATCCTGAATTTAAAGTTGCAGGCCAGGCAGTCCACTGTGAAGTTAGGGACAGCGGTGTCCAGATGTAATGTGGGCTTGGGGTGGAGAACTGCAGGAAACACAGATAGGACAATGTAAGTTTGAGGGGAACTGTAAATTTTAAGCACTGCAGTAGGTGAACTGTCACTTTTAGGGGGCACAGAGAGTTCACTATACCTTTCTGGGCCCACAGAGAGGGCACTATTTATGTGGCCACAGAGGGGGCACTATTATTTTACTATGGGTGTACTCAGAGGTCATTGAGGTAGCAGCAAGTTGGGAAGAGAGTGTGCAGTGGTGAATCATGGTTAGAGGAAGTGTTCGTTGCAGTCTGAGCCCAGATAGAGAAAGAAAACCAAAACAGACAACTCCAATCAGAAAAGACGTCACCTGTGATTGGTGGAGGTCACTGCACTGTAAGTCTTTTTATTTAAAAAAAACTAAAAATCATAACAATAGTACATAAAAAAAGATATACCATTCCTTAAAAAAAGCAAAAACTACAACAAAAACTTACTAGGTCTAACCGACCGAAATATTCTTTAAAGGGTTTTTTCTCTTTTTACTTTTTTACCTATTCTCAGGATAGGTTATCAATAGCAGGTCAGGATCCCCGCCGATCAACTAATCGTTCTGCCCCCTGACAGTGTAGTGCGATGGACGTTGTAATCGATGGTCAAGGCTTGAAGTGTAATAGATGGCTTCCTTCCCATTGAAATCAATGAGAGTGAAGGCATTTACTACACTACCGACCATGACCAGGGGATTGGATGTCCACATCGGTGATCAGAGCAGAAAATGTAATAGATGGCATTGCTCCCGTTATACTTTCAGCCCAGACCACGGATGCGGACATCCAGCTCCACTGCTCTGACAGTGGGCCTGACGATCAGCTGTTTGCCAGGGACCTCTATCCATAGGATAGGTCATCAATGGTAAAAAGTGAGTAAATCCCTTTAAACTTGGAAAACAAAAATGTGGACAAAAAGGCTAAAAAAGAACAAGAAAATATAAGTCAATCTTTTCTATGGCCTAGACCTAATTTGGTCCGAGCTCAAAATCAAATATTTTGTATACATAAGAGCTGCTGAATAAGTTGGCGCTTTAAAAATAAAGATTATTATTATACATTATAACTAGAGATAAGCGAACGTACTCGTTTCGAGTAATTACTCGATCGAGCACCGCGATTTTCGAGTACTTCAGTACTCGGGTGAAAAGATTCGGGGGGCGCCGGGGGGAGGCATGGCAGTGCGGGGGGTAGCAGCGGGAAACAGGGGGGAACCCTCTCACCCACGGCACCCCCCGAATCTTTTCGCCCAAGTACAGAAGTACTCGAAAATCGCGGTACTCGGGTGAAAAAGGGGCGTGGCCGAGTAGGTTCGCTCATCTCTAATTATAACTCAATGTAACTTAGAGTAAGTAAAAGGTAACTGCACTGTAATCACTATACATGCTGCCAGGTCCTGTGGGCTGCTACCTGATGTGTTTACAGTGTGTTAAGATCAGTCCACTGAATAGAATGGACTCAATAAGAAAGTTTCTGGTGTTGCCCACCAGAGGGGTTCATATTACTGTTCAACAGCCTATTGTAGTGACATAATTTCTGTACTGGGAATTGGGGAATGCTGATTAGAGCTGACAAGACTTCTGTAGGAACTGATTCAGCCCTACAGAACTCATTTGAGCCCTTACAAAGGGCCTGTTCTGGCGTACAGTTTGTAAATAGGTTCTGTTAAATGGGTCCCTAAACTTCCTTAAATTATCAAAATGTATTGCGCAATGCTTTTTTCTGTGATATGCAGGGGAGGTGATATTATATTTGTGATGCACTTCCAGAAGGGGTTCTGTCAGTGGGAAAAAAAATCCTATATTTACCTATTCCTCCCCAGGCAGCCTTCTTACAGCTTCTTCTCCTCGACGATCCTCTCCAGTCTCCTGCAGTCCCCCGCAGAACCTCACCTCTAGTCGGCCGGATACTCTTCCTCCTGTTATGTAGCGTACATTCTCGGCATTCTGCAGGAGGGAGACTGCCGGCAATGTACGTAACATCACAGAAAGAAAAGAATCTAATAGCTGCGGAATTCACGCGCACAGGAGCCCATGCAGCAGCTGACGTATTCCAGACGGAAAGATAGTTCCAGGACTATCTTTTCAGCCTGGCGTGAAGGCACCTGGCGCTATATTGGCTTTGCCCGTCATTTTTACACCGCATGAATACGGCCATGTGATCTGATGCATTGGAATCCAATGCATCAGATTGTAGCGTATATTGGCCAGCTGTGAAAACGGCGGCCGATATACGCTCGTGTGTAAGAGCCCGGAGTTTGATGCCCAAAAATTTTAAATGACAAACATAATAAATAAACATTAAGGCCAAACGCAGATTAAGACCAAGGGGGAAATGGGTTTGCTATCTCATAATCATAAAAAAGAGAAGCAGGAGACGCTTTCAATGCCAATTACTTGTAATGAACTAGTGCTTAATGTAATCAGTTTAATTTAAAATGTAGTTTTCAGCATGATTTATTTTCGACCCCTTTTCTAGATGTGACTAACAGGTGATTACATCACAGGTAAAATGAAACAAACTGGTAAAGGGATCCTTCATCTAGTAATTCATTGTTAAATGCTTGAAGTTGTCATCCCCCCCACATGTAATTAGAAATCTTCCAGTTGGGGAATTTCTTAAACGGTTCTGTTCTACTGATATTGATTATGTTGTGAGATCGCGGATTTTCTCTAGGAGGTTGTGTTAACGTGGCTATAAAAATGAAATCAATAATAGAGGCATTAATACAGTATTGCCGATTCAAAACCTAGAAATGACAACCTAACAACCCTCAGGTCGCATGATGAACTAGATAACGGAGAATTTTTCTTGACTTTTTCTATTACCGTAATTACAGTGCAGATTTTTTTTACAAAAAAATGTACCACTAATAAATTAATACAAGACGATATTCTTGCACATATTTTACATTATAGTATTCGCTTTGTTGCGAAAAAAACTTGCAACATTGGGAATATGGTAACTCCTTGCCTGTATTCAAATAGTCCTACTAATATACATATCTGGTTAATATGTAAAGGCTGTTACAAATGTTCTCAAAACAGGTGTAATTTGTGTCAATATTTTATACAAATCAAAACTTTCACATAATTTGTTACCAACAAGTCATTTAATATTTATTCTTTGACACTACCTATGCAGTCTATATACTACAGTGCAGCGGTACTAGTACATCTTGTCTCCACCGAAACTAGGGGTGGAGACACGGGTTGCCCTGGCTCAGTGACAGGGAAGGTGCAGGTTACGTCGCCAGCACTAGATTGGCTGCTTTCGCAGCATCTCATGTAATGGCTGTGTTACCCATTACGGCCGAATATCACCTTCCCCAGCTGTCAGCATATAAGGTCCCGGCTAGGTTACTCGTCTTGCTTGTCTTCCCCCCACAGGGAGCATGTCAGGTCCCAGCTGTTCTTCACCAGAGGTTGTTGGTAAGCGGCTCCAGGAAAAGCTAGTCCGCCATCAATTGTGACAGCGGGGAACGGCAGCTAGGACAGATTCCAGGGCAGAAGGGAGGCGGCCAGCTACACTGAAAGTGGGGGAGCGCAGCGGAGCTGATCAGCCGCTTATCTTCCTGCTGCTCACAGCGGCATTGCCTTCATGCATGCAGACATGGTGAGAGCGGGCCCAACTTAAGCGGCGCTGCAGGAGGGCCGGAGCACAGCGCAGGAGCCACAACGGCACAAGGACAGCACTGGGTTGAGTTACAGGAGCCGGGAGGGTAAATGATGGTAGTACGGCTTGGAACGTTACAGGAGGCGGCAGGGCGACACTTACAGGAGGCAGGAGGGTAGATTATTCTTCATGGTCTCGAAAGTTGACAGCGGGGTCGCCAGTGCAAATTGCAGGCTGCTGGAGAAGGGGAGGGACAACCTGCAACAGCCAATCCACTGCTTGGGCCATCACCTGCCCCTTCCCTGTCACTGAGCCAGCCCAACCCATGTCTCCACTCCTAGTTCCGGTGAAGACAAGATACACCAGTACCCAATGCAGCACGTGCCATAAACAATACGTAGGCTGCACTTCTCACAAATGCAAGCACTGTATTGTATTGCAGGTGCAGTCCCCAATCAAGGTGTGTACAAGCATTCTCTGTGTTTTTTTTATATACATCAGGGTGACATTAGTTTATTACAAGTAATTGGCATTGAAAGCATCTGCTACTGGTTCAGGGATGAGGAGTGGTTTAAAAAGCTTCTCCCTTGAGAAGTCTACCTATTTTGTCATTTATAATGTGTGAGCTTCACATTCTGATTTGTATGTCATTTCTGTATTCTCTTTAAATTTGCTTCTAGTGCTCGGGCTATTATGCTACGAGTAAGGCCAATCAGTTCCCATCTTCCTGCCTCTGACCCTGGTAGCATATGCCATAGCTGCTGTCATCCATCCTCACTTTTTGCTTCCTAAAGGGTGCGCATACACATGAAAACTGCATTTTAAGGCTGGGTTCACACGGGGCGGAATTACCACAAACTTTCCGTGCGGAAAGTCCACAAAGCAATTCCGCTCACAGCTCCTGATCCAGGGATTAGCCAGCAAAGTGGATGAGATTTTGCAAAAATCTAGTCCACACGCTGCGGCCTATCCGTTGTGACCAAGACGAACAAAAACTAACATGTGGCGCAGAATTCAATTCCGCAGCATGTCAATTCTTTTCTCGTTTCCACAGCGGCTTCTCTCCTCTCTATAGGGAGAGAAAGCCGCAGTGGAACGCTCTGCTTATCCTGCAGAAATCTCACAGTTTTTCGGTGCCATCATTTCCCGAGATGTCCGCTAAAATTCCATCCCGTGTGACCCTAGGCTAAAGGGCCAGCAGATGCACCCAGCTTTTTTGTCCTCAGACAATCCTAATGGGTCCTGCTGTACTTTAGGCTCCCTCTTCCACCAGGGAGCTGCCTGAGCGATCTGTCTTCATTGACTGCAAAGGGAACTACTCTTTTGTCTGATCTAGTTTTAATCCGTGTCTGTCTCACCCAGATCTTCCTGAATTCTCCTTTCCTGACCTCGGCTTATTGACCTGTTTACTTTGTCTGCTGCCTGCCCTGACCCTGACATGGTTTATTCCATGGTTATGCAAAAATTCTACTAGTCCCAACCTGAACTCTGCACCATAACCATGTCTCTGTCTGCATCCTCTGGTACCACGTTATGGAAAACCTGACTGAGCTGCCTCTTAACCAAGAGTTTATCTGAAATAACAGTCTGGGGTTCCATTATGACTAAAGACGCTACACACAGGGAATAAAGGAGCAAAAATGTGATGGGCAAAACTACTCTAGAGAATAGGCATGGAATAGCTGAGTCTCTAGCGGAGGCCGGTACCTTGTATAGACCAGTGTAACCAGGTGAACACATCCAGAAATATTTAAGGTAACAAAAAACATTATATCATCATGGGTGCGAAGGTGACCTAGGATGAAGATCAACAAAAAGTTGCGCATAACAGTCAGACAGCAAGGTGCCCACTGCAGTGGTAGTAATTTCAATAAGTAAGTACATAGATAGAACATAATAGGTAACTAAGAGGCAAGTAAAGACCTCAAGAGATTAAGCAGCTTGTCAGCCTTTAAAGCCATAACCATTTTGCAAAGGGAGGTAACCTAGCCATGTCTACAGCGTCCACCCTTGTGGATAAGAAACTGTCAAAATATGTATGCACAGATGGAAACAAAAATCATGAGATAAGTGGGAGAGTTTCTCTAAGGAAGAAAAGCAAAGTCAGTTCAGACTACCATAAACAATATAAGTATAAGGAGGGCCAGAAGACACAGTGGTAACACGTATGCACTGATCCCTCACTACACAGAATTCCTAGGGACAGAGGTGTGGATTCTCTCTCGAGGATTCTTCCAGAGCCTAGTTGGGCGTTGCGAAAGGGGAGCTGGGATCCCTGATGTAGATGGCGCATCCAACGGAATATTAGCTAAGCGTAGTATCTCAAAGAATGTGCAGCTAGAATGACCCTAGCCTTCAGTCTGAAAAGAAAGCATAGATGGGAAGCCCCAATAACAGACTTGAGTCCTTAATAGGGCCAGGGTAATTTTGCACAGCTCTCGTCTGCATTCAAGTGTAGACGGGGCTAGGTCTGCAAAAAGTTTAACCCCCTATTCAGTCCCTGGTAGTGGAGATAGGTTTCAAGCAGCAGAGAGGACCATGCCCAAGGCCTCCAGATAGTGGAACTTGAGGATAATATATCTGGGTTAACTTGAGTTACGTGGTTTGGTCAAAGCTCTATTCAACAAGTCTGTGGGAGTAAAGCATGGAAAATGTTTAGTGCAGCATCCTTAGGTGCAGTAAAGCACTTGGGTAATCTTCAGAAGCGCAGATTGACCTGTCTAGACCGATTTTCAAGGTCCTCAAGTTTCAGCTCGAGTTGTTCAATTTTAGCTTTATTATACTCAATACGAGATCTGTTGGCATCCAGTGCCTCAACAATTTTGTTGGTCTTAACATCATCAACTCGCTGAGCGAGGTCCTGCATTTGTTTTGAAAACTCTGAGACAGCAAGGTGAAGTTCCTGTTTAAACATTTACTCAATGATCTCAAAAATTCATCAATATTAACCCTTTCCAATCCAATTTGTCTCCTGGTTTCCCTAGGGCGCTTACTCTTTTTCTGCCATTATACAATGGCGCAATATGCTGGCTACAGCCAGTACTGCATGAGGTGACACGTTGGATAGCCTCTGGCAGCAGAAAGGCTGGCAAAATGCAGTAGGAGAACCCCGAGGAACATCTTCCAACATCGGAGCTGTACAGCCTTAAATCATAATGTCTTCAAAGGTCAGACAGTGGATTGGAAAGGGTTAAAGCTTTGAGAAAGACAAATGCTAAGTGGAGAAACTGGTGCTATTTCCCCGTGATCAGAGGCTGGGAATGAAAGGCCTGGATCTTCATCCACCATATTTTGGAGCAGTTGATAGTGAAAGATTTCCAGAATCGCCTGAGACTTGCTAGTCGAGGTTAAAGCCTTATGTTGTTTTCCGTATTTAGGCATTGTTAAGTGAGCAACAAAGGGGTAGGGAAGTCTGCTTGTCAGTGAAACAAATTCTCTTTCATATATCACATACCACTGAGGGAGCGGGGCTTAAAAGCAAAAACACATCACCTCATACATGCATCGCCTGTAGGGTAAAGTTCAAAGCATATCCACTTTAACAAGTAGTGTCTGGCTAATCCAGCTGTCAGTTTCTTTAGATGAGCTGCTACTTCTCTAGACCTGCAGGTACAACCACTACTGAATCCTCTATGAAGAAAATATTCCCGTGGACCTATGGAGGGCTGGGATCACATAGATGGGTATGAAGAACAGTAGAACATGCTGAGGTGAAGCCAAAACAGATGCTGTGCCAAAACATTGAGGCACTCGTCCTCTGATATACTTGTTGCAGGGTTTTGCAGAGAAAATATCGGCAAACCTCCACTAGGCATGGGGAACCTAAAAAATTTAGAACTTGGCTCTTAGAATGGGCGCTGTCCTGGAAAGCTGAAGAGGAGCTGCTCCTCAGGATGAGGATTCAGGAAAATTAGAGCTCAGCTATGATATAGGACATTGTCTAAAGGACCAGATTCTTTTTAGGGGTTTTACCCATGTGGTGGTTATACTGCCCTATTTTTCTGTTTTCTTTTAATGTATATACTTTTATTATATTCTGTTATTTTATTTTTACTTATTTTTGTAACTATTTTTTTTTACCATGGGGAAATCTGGTCATCTTAGTTTACGTCACTAGCTTGGTTCTGAGGCTGTATTTATTTACTGAGCTTGGTTCTAGTGCTGCATTTACATGATGAATTTGTATTTACATTATGAACTTGACTCTGCGGCTCCATTCACACAAGCGTATATCGGCGCGCGTGAAAGCGCGGCCAATATACGCTGTCCATCTGTTGTATCAGTTTACAGTGCATCAGTTTAGGTGGGTGTATTCCCGTGGCAAAAAAACGCCCGGCCGGCCAAGATAGCGCATTGGAGCTTTTACGTTGGACTATCTTCTGGCTGGAATATGGCGGCAGCTCCCATAGACTCCTATTGGAGTGTATGGTAGCTGCCGGAGAAGGAAGGTAGTTTAGTAGCATGTCTGCTAAACTCCCACCCCCTTCCCTCCTCCTCCGCCCCTTGCCAGCTGTTTGCAATGGGAGGGTACGGGACAGGGCAAGAGCTAGTTGCTAAGCTCCTGCCCTCTTCTATTGCTGGCAGCTGAGAAGGGGCGGGAGCTTAGGAAGTTAGCTCCCGCCCCTTTTCCTTGCCGAGAGTCGGTGACGGGGCAGAAAGGGTAGGTAGTTTAGCAGAGCTAAATTGTCTTCCCCCGGCACGTCGGCAATCCGGGCTCGGCGTATACATGCCTGACCCAGGCCATCTGAGCAGGCGCACAAGCATCAAATTTGTGCGCCCGTTCGCGCGTTTTTCGGTCACGCTGTGGCCGTGACACAGCTGACCAAAAATAGCTACGCTCATGTGAAAGAGCCGTGAGGCTTAAAGGGGTTGTCCCGCGCCGAAACGGGTTTTTTTTTTTTTTCAACCCCCCCCCGTTCGGCGCGAGACAACCCCGATGCAGGGACTTAAAAAAAAAACAGCACAGCGCTTACCTGAATCCCTGCGCTCCGGTGACTTCTATACTTACCGGTGAAGATGGCCGCCGGGATCTTCTTCCTCCGTGGACCGCAGCTCTTCTGTGCGGTCCATTGCCGATTCCAGCCTCCTGATTGGCTGGAATCGGCACGTGACGGGACGGAGCTACACGGAGCCGGCATCCTGCACGAGAGGCTCCATTGAAGAAAGCAGAAGACCCGGACTGCGCAAGCGCGGCTAATTTGGCCATCGCAGGCCGAAAATTAGTCGGCACCATGGAGACGAGGACGCCAGCAACGGAGCAGGTAAGTATAAAACTTTTGATAACTTCTGTATGGCTCATAATTAATGCACAATGTACATTACAAAGTGCATTAATATGGCCATACAGAAGTGTATAGACCCACTTGCTGCCGCGGGACAACCCCTTTAATTTGTGTACTGGGCTGGTTCTGCTGATGTGTTTATGTTATGAGCTGGGTTTTGAGGCTGTATTTATTTACTGCGCTTGGTTCTGTATTTACGTACTTGAGCTTGGTTCTGAGACTGTATTTATTTACTGAGCTTGGTGCTGTATTTACGTACTTGAGCTTGGTTCTGAGACGGTATTTATGTACTTGAGCTTGGTTCTAGTGTTGTATTAATATACTTGAGCTTAGTTCTGGTGCTGTATTTATGTACTTCAGCTTGGTTCTATATTTATGTACTTGAGCTTGGTTCTGGTGCTGTATTTATGTACTTGAGCGTGGTTCTGGTGCTGTATTTATGTACTTCAGCTTGGTTCTGTATGTACTTGAGCTTGGTTCTAGTGCTGTATTTATGTCCTTTTGCTTGGTTCTGGTGCTGTATTGATGTACTTAATAGATACAGTTCCAGAACCAAGCTTAACTGAGCTACTCTGGTGTGGGTGCACTGCTATATAGCGTCCACCTGCAGACTGCCCGGTCAGATCCCGCTGCAAGAATTCTCACAGCGGGACCAGACCTGAGCCCCTGCAGGAACCTGCGCGGCACTCACCTCTCCCGCGGCTTTGGCTCTTTGATGTGCTGGCTGCCGGCCAGCTGGCGCATGCGCAAAACCGTTGGCCGGGGAGTGACATTTCTCTGCGAGCCCTGCAAAGAAATAGAGCATGCTGCGATTTGTTTTCTGCGCAGGATTTCACATGGACAAATCGCGGCCATCTGCATAGGATTGCGTTTTCTAATGCAATCCTATGGCAGCTTCCACGGGCGGAAATTCTGCAGTAAATCCCGCCGTGGAATTTCCGCCCGTACTGTGTAATATATATCTTTGTTTTTCCGGAGGTTACAATAAACAACTCTGCGCACGCGGTGCCGTCTATCCCAAGGCCAGAACTGCAGCACAACAGACTTTGCGGAGCACATGAGGCCACTAGAAGCCGTGGGCTCAGCCCGGGGCGGGTGTGATGCAGTGGCAACAACACCCCTTACCAGCCCAATGTTTCATGATTAATTACTTCCACTCCCCCTCCAGAACACCCCCTGTAGACCCCTCCAATAATCTGTGCTAATATCCCTGACGACTGCTGGTGCACTACTGAGCCACGTGGCCAGGTCACACCTGTTGCCGCACGATGACGCTTCCACTACAACTCTGGCAACTCCTAAACAAACCTTACATAACTCAACAAGGCCGAAATCACGCCTCGCCGCAAGGGCTGACGGGAAAAGTAGTCCACCTCCGCCTCCAGAACAATGACCCATCGCTTTCCCCTAAACAGTCAAACCCTGCTGGGAATTGAAGTTATTTTTCTTCGTCTAGTAATAGCCTCTCTTGGTACAAGAAACTACAACCCCCACAATGCCTAGCGCGGCGGCCTTGTGACGCCATGTTGGCGCACGCGCACTCGCTCCTCCGCAGCCCCTGGTAAACAGAGACGTCAGCGAGAAGTTTTGTGGCGTCCAAAAACAAAAGGGAAAGTGACATTTAGCGCACGGAACCGGCACTGACAGAGGCGGGGGAGCGGGCACCGGAGCCGGGCGCGGCGTTGTCATAGCAACAGGAGGGAGGCGCTACACCTGAGTCTGTGCAGGCAGCAGCATGGCCTGTGCGGGCTGAACGCTGCTTGGTGTGTGCAGAGCTCGGACGGTAAAGGAGAAGGTAGAAGCCTCCAGAGATGGAGGGAGCTGAGGCGCCCTCAGTGGACATTGACCCGGACTTCGAGCCTCAGGCAAGGCCTCGGTCGTGCACATGGCCCCTTCCCAGGCCCGAGCTGTCAGTAGTGCAGCCTGCAGCCCCCTCCGAGGAGCACCGAGCAGAGCCCCCCGATGTCCCCTCTCTGCTGCCTGCGGAGGCTGAAGACAGAGGCCTCTCTGATCCACTGGGGGGCGCTGGAGTGACTCCCAGGAAAGGGGGGTCCCGCAGGAACGCTTGGGGTAACCAGTCCTACGCAGAACTCATCAGCCAGGCCATCGAGAGCTCCCCGGAGAAGAGGCTCACCCTGTCCCAGATCTACGAGTGGATGGTCAAAACCATCCCCTACTTCAAAGACAAGGGCGACAGCAACAGCTCCGCCGGCTGGAAGGTAATGGGGGGCGCCGGCGGCCTGCACCACCCTGCTCGCCTCTCCCTACCGCCATCACTAGCTCTGTACGGGGCTCTGCTCTGTAGAGCCGGGCGACATGCAGATGTGGTTTCTCTCACTTTGTATTTCACTTTCCAGACTCGGCTCCATCTTCACGGCTTCTATGCAGAAAACCGCAGGCGGCACGGAAACCAAGACGGGACTGGAAGCATAAGGCTGGGCTTACGTGGGCGCGTGATTGCGGATGCTGTACGCCCGTGTGATAGGCGAAAACTCTCAGACAATTGCTTACATTTCCTTAAGCAGTTCCGTTCACATTAGCGCGGCAGAATTGTGAAATACACGAGCGCAAAAAAAACCCGCAGCATGTTGTGTTTTGCAGTATAAGGCCTCATGTCCACGGGTGGGTTGGATTCTGCACGCGGCCAGCGACCCTGCGTACCTGTCCGGGTCCTTTTTGTTCTGTACCGCGGATGCTGTCAGGGCGCAGTACATTTTCGCTGCCATACGCGGCAGTCCATCGGGTCACCGCCGGCTCCAGAGCTGTAAAATGCTGCGTGACCCCCGCAGCGGTTTATGCTTACAGCCGTGTGAGCCCGGTCTAGGGGTGAATTCACCTGAGCGATTTACGTGCACAAGTTCTGTCCTGTTGCGAGAAGGACTGGAATTGCGCGTGAAAAAAAAAAACTTCAAAGGGTTAATTCACATGAGTGACGAGAGTTCATGATCGAAAAATCGCAGCGTGTCCTTCCTATTCAAGAATCGCTTATTTTTTTTTTCTTATGGGAGCGTGAAAAAACTGCAGCGCACTTGCGCATCATTTTATTTATCGGAAGCACGTGTTTGTTTTCTCGTTCATGGCCGCGTACAACGGTGCGACGTGTTTTCAACACCAAAGTGCGTCGCAATACAGAGTGATTAAGTGCGATGTAGGTAAGATTCTCCCGGACCTACATCACACTTGCATGTGTGAATACAGCCTGAGGCCGGCTTCACACGGGCATAACCACGTCCACGCGAACATGTGTAGCGTTTTTGAATAACGAACAAAGGGTTTTTTTGCACGCGGATCGGCGTATTTTACTGTACTACAGATGCACCGATTAAAATGGCTAATTAGTAGGGATGAGCGAGTATACTCGCTAAGGCACTACTCGCTCGAGTAATGTGCCTTAGCCGAGTATCTCCCCGCTCGTCCCTGAAGATTCGGGGGCCGCCGCGGGGAGCGGCGGGGGAGAGCGGGGAGGAACGGAGGGGAGATCTCTCTCTCCCTCTCTCCCGCCCTGCTCCCCGCCGCAACTCACCTGTCCGCGGCTCCTGAATCTTTAGGGACGAGCGGGGAGATACTCGGCTAAGGCACATTACTCGAGCGAGTAGTGCCTTAGCGAGTATACTCGCTCATCTCTACTAATTAGTCTTAATGCGTTTCAGATTTTGTTTTTTGTTTTTTTTTTTCCTCCCTTGCGATTAGTGTTTCACGCATCTCCTTGCATATTGCGCACTCCTTTGTACGAACCCAAGTGACTTTTATGGGGGCTCTGGTGCGCAAATATGCGGAAAAATAAAACTTGTTCAGATTTTTTTTTCTTCTTTGCGTAACCGAAATGCGCGTCCAAGATGGCTGCTGGAATTTTTTTAAGCATCTATGGGTGTATTTACATGGCCAATTTTCACGCACGATTTCTGTGCATTGTAAGTTGCAATGCGAGAGTGCGTGAAAACGCATGACTATGAAACGTTGACTTTCAATGGTTTCATACTCATTTGCAATTTCTATTCTTAAGTCTTGCAGCGCAGAGAAAAACTCAGCGTTATCGCTCAGTGTTATCAACGGGGCTAGCGGCAGCAGCAGCGTCGGCCCCATTGAAACCAGGGAGTACATTGCGGACTTCTGCCACAGCTGTGATAACTATGGCGGGGGGATTCCTTCATCCCTGCAGGGATGAAGGAATCATCTGTCACACCAGTGGCGGAAGTCCATGATGCTATCCCATTGCTGTAAATGGGGCCGGGACTTCTGCAGCCCCATTGAAAGCAGTGGATTGCAGGCAAATCCGCAGCTATGCTTTTCGGGGAAGGGCTTGAAATATAAGCCCTTCCCTGAAAATCGACCATAGCCGTAAAAAAAATATATTTATACTCTCCTAGAAGAGCCGTTCGTCTCTTCTCTCCGGCACGACAGTCATCTTTTGTGTTCTGGAGGCCCGGCATTGAAAAATCCCCGCCCCCAGAATGTGTTGTGTCATTGGCAGAGCGCTGCCTATGATTGGTCACAGCGCTCAGCCAATCACAGGCAGCGGTCGGCCATTCATGAATCCCCGCAGGGATGAAACAATCCTCTGCCATAGCTGTCACAGCTGTGGCAGAAGTCCGCGATGTATTCCATGCTGCCGGCCCCATTGAAAACAACGAGCGATATTGCAGCGGTTTCTCTGTGTTGCAAGGCACTCGATCTCGCATCGCTAGAAAAATATCACTAGTGGGTAGGCACCCTAAGGGCAATACTTATAATTGCACCCCCTATTATAAGTATTGGAACTACATGCAATTTTCACGAGGGCAGGAGAAATAAATTGTGTGTACAGCAATACGTTCCTCTCGCAAATCGCATAAAAGAATCTCGGGTTTCTATATCCGTCCTGTTGTATCTGAGCAATATTGCGCTTGCCTGTGTAAATACAGCCTAATGCGCACTGCACTGTTCTCTGATTGGCCGGTGCTGATCACATGAGCAGCTCTGCTCAATCAGAGCTGATATACTATATTGGTAGTCTAAGGCCACTCTCGCACATAGCATCAGTAAAATGACACAATTTTGATCATGGCATTTTATTGTGTTTTTTATCGGCGTTTCTGAACGCAGGTTACCGTTGTGATGGGTGCCGGGTTCTGTTAAAAAGTGCGAAAACGAGCCAAAATAGCAAACGGCGCACAAAAAGCATTTGACAAAGGTCTGTGATGCCCCATTGAAATCAATCAAAACACCGTGGTAAAGAGCTCATGTGCGACCGTGGCCTAACCCTACCAGTGCGTTGTGGGGATTAGGTAGTCTGATGGGACCCGGGACCAGCGGATTGGAGGGACAGCAGAAAAGAACAGCATCCACCTTCCTCCAGTCCGGAGATGGAACGTTGTCCCAAAACCGGAGGGTCACTTGAAAGCTGGAAAGAAAAGAATTGTCCCAGCTAAGGAAGACTGTTGGGGACGGGACCCTCGTAAGCTGGAGACCAGAGGTTTATGCCTTGCGTGTTGACCCCACAGTTCTGTCTCGCTCTCTGTCCCTGTGTGGTTTTCTGCATAGTAGACAAAAACCAAAGACCAAGATGGTGCAGGAGGCAAAACCAAGTCTGAAAAGATGGAGAACCAATGAGACTACTGTGAAAGAAATCCCCGATCCCAGTTTGTAGAAATCTGTATCACAAGTTAGACACTTTGTACAGGCTGGTAATCCTGCAGTGGGTGCTCAGAAGTGGTGCCCGCTGTGTGGTAGACTTGGTGCCCCTCCTATATGGTCGTTTGTATATTGGCTTTTATGCCGGACGCCCCCATGTGCACACCTGCTCACCGTAGGCTCTGTTCACATTTGTGTCCGCTCCTCGTGTCTGGGGGCTCCACCATAAAGGCCAGAAAAGGCAGCGCAGCATGCTGTACTATGTTTTTGTTGTTTTTGTTTTTTTTACCCCGTACAATAACACAACCCATTCTAGTCGGGCGTTCCGTCACTTTGACAGATCTGGAGGCCATTTCAGTTTCGTATTTCTGTTCCATAACAGAAAGGAAATCTGAACAGAGCCTAAAATATATACCCACATGTTTGGGGACAGACACCGCACACATTGGGAGACCCCACTCAGCACTTTATAGTCATGAGAACTGTTGTGCAATTTTGTAACATTATGTATAAAAGACCTAAAGATCAGGTTGGTAGCTAAATATCTGCTCCCCGCAGAACATCGTCTACCTACAATCTCTGAACAATAAAAGTTTGGGATGTGCAGCGATGGCGGATTCACTCGCGAGACTCTCTATATGCACATATTTACCACAACTACATTTCCGTGATGCCAGAAGTGAGCCCGTGCCATCCCGCAGCGGGAGTCGGCTGTGAACTCTTTACACGCCGCAATTCTTAGAGATCGTGGCATGTAAAAGGTTCACAGAGGGAGCCCGCTGTCTCTGTGATGTCCTCAGCCCTCTGCTATGTAACTGCGGAGGGCCTATGGGTTGCAGTCGCAACCGGACACCAGACACTGGGGTACGGGCCTGCCATGGCCTGTAGTCACTTTTGGGAGTGATAATGCATTGCAGTACAATTACTGCAGTGCATTATTATTGTGATCAGAGCTTTTCTGGTTCAAGTACTCTTCAGTGACATTAAAAAAAAAAAAAAAAAATTTTGGTGCACTTTCCCCTCTTTATACACACACACACACCGGTATATTAAAAAAAAAAAAAAAATGACCGCTTAACACTCTATGACGTACTAGTACTATAGAGGCGACCCTGATTGGGGGGCCATGGTCTATAATATTCCTTTGCCCTAATACAGCATATGAACAGGGGCAAAACCTCTTTAAGGGGCAAAAAGAGCATATGAGCCCAAAATTGACTAAGGCTGGCTGCACGCGGACGGGTCGGATTCCACATGAGCAATTCCGGCTCTGGCAGCAGTGGTGCCCGCGCGTACCTGACTTTCTGTATCTTCATCTGTACCGCGGATAGTCTGCATGGCTTTTTTTTCTGAACTCCAGCTTTTCATGGCAATGACGCAGACTCCGCAACCTTTCTGCAATATCAGTTGTGGAAGGGCAGCGGATTGGATGGCTTCCATCCATTGACTTCACCAGCAGGCGCGCCTTGTTAAGTGGAACCGGTCACTAGGTTCATGCTGCTTGATCCACGGGGAACACTAACCTGGGATAGGGATGCTCGGCACCCTGGTGTTTGAAGCTTGACTAGGAACAGAGCTCCAAGTCATGGAGGTGGGCTGCACCGATCTCTCCATACCTGCATACTCTAGAGCAGTGTTTCCCAAACTCCAGTCCTTTCCCCAACAGGTCATGATTGCAGGATATCCTATAGAAAGAACACCTCTGTCTGCATCTGAGACACCGAGGAACTCCTGAAAACATAATCTAGGGGTATGGGGAGATGTGAGAACTGGAGTTTAGGAAACCTTGCTCTAAAGCAGTGTTTCCCAAACTCCAGTGCTCAGGGACCCCTAGCAGGTCATGTTTTCAGGATATCCTATAGAAAGAACACCTTTGGCAATCACACACCTGTGCAATACTGAGGAGATCCAGAAAACTTAACCTGTTGGGGGTTGTGAGGACTGGAGTTTGGGAAACCGTGTACTAAAGTGACAGCTTTCCCCCTTTCTGTGTATAAGGAGAGAGCTGTGAGAATTCATGATGGGGGCGAGGAGAGGCAGATGCAGCCTTCATCCGTGACTCGGAGAACATTCCAAGTTAAACTTCAAAGTATGTTTATTGTAAAACACTATAGCGGTTTTCAATAAAGTGTTCCCGGGAGCACCGTGCATACCTGTCCGGGGTTCATGCTGCTCAGGTTCCCTTTAATATCGTCTGTTAGGGTCTGTTCACACCTCGTTATGGCCCCTTTTTGGGGTTTGTTTCAAATCCTGAAAATGATACTCCTGAACAGGACCTGAATGGCAACTATCTCAGCCATTAAAAGGCTTTTTCAGGCAGCGTCCGCTGTCAGCATCGGGACTCATGGGGTCGGTGCGGAAGCCATTGCTCCGACCCTGTACTGTGGCCTGCACTTGTAATTACAGGCACTGTTCCCATTGATTTCAGTGAGTTGCACCTGCAATTACAAGCATTGGCCACTACACGGGTCAGAGCAGTGGCTTCCGCTCCAAACCCAACGTGTCCTGGGGCTCACCGTGGGCGCGCTGCCTGGAATAGTCCTTTAATGAAAACTACTGAAATGGAGACCAGTCTCCGTTTTGGCAGGTTTATGTTTCTTTTTGCCGTTTTGTGCCATAAAGAATAGTACAGGGCACCATGTTATGCTTTCTGGCACAAAATGCCAGAAACGAATAGGAAACTGCCAAAATAGAGACCTATTGGTCTCCTTTTCAGCAGTTTATTGATGGCCAAGGTAAGTTACGCTCTGTCTAGTGACTCCGTTTTCGGGATTTCAAGCAAAAACCTTGATGAGACCTTTGGATGGAGACCTGAACAGGCCTTATACGTGCTTGAGAAATTACTAAGAGCCGGATGGACCACTCCCAACAGCCGACTGTATTTATTTTCCTAGCCTGTCAATAAAAGCCTATTAGGTTATTTGGGAGGTTTGTAGTTCTGTGCTCTTGGCTTATACTGACAATAACACTTAGGATAATGCTTTGTGCAATACTTGCATCTTAGTAATTAGATTGATGGGTAATTACCATATATTAGTCAATCAAAGGTTGGACAACGGCCCAAGTTTGGTAGTTATGTTTTATGGACGGCTATGACCATGGTCTGTTCCCTCCAGTAATTTAATGTGCTTTTTCTTTATACAGAATTCAATCCGTCATAACCTCTCTCTGCACAGCAAGTTTATTAAGGTGCACAATGAAGCAACCGGGAAAAGTTCTTGGTGGATGTTGAACCCGGAGGGAGGCAAAAGCGGTAAAGCACCTCGTAGAAGAGCAGCATCTATGGACAATAGCAGCAAGCTTGCAAAAGTGCGAAGTAAAGTTTCTAAGAAAAAAGCTCAGGGTCCTGGAGAATCGACTGCAGGAAGTCCTGGTTCGCAACCCCCAAAATGGCCTGGTAGCCCTTCTTCACGCAGTGGTGATGATCCTGATGTGTGGACCAGTTTTCGACCACGCACAGGTTCCAATGCGAGTAATCTTAGTGTTCGCCTATCTCCTATTTTGACAGAACCAGATGATGTTGCTGATGAAGAGCTTCACCCTTCGCTCAGCTTCTCAAACAGCGTACCACCTACCGTATCAGAGGAGTTGGAGCTTATTGACAGCTTAACCATGTTGTCTTCAGGAGCACCACTAAGTGCACCACAGCCTTTGATACAAGGAACCCCTAATTTCTCAATACATCCACCTCAAACTCTGTCTTTTGGTAACTCTCTGTTTGGCCCAACTGATGCTTCTCCTGTTCGGGGACCTTCTGGACACTTTCAACGACCTCAGACTCTGGAAGCCCTTTTGACCTCCGATTCTCCTCCACCTAGTAATGTTATGATGACACAGGTTGATCCTGTCCTGGGGCAGAGTGGAGGACACGATCTGCTAATGTTGGCTGGTCAGAGTAAAGGTAGGACACCTGAGCAACCAACTGTTTCTCTAAATGCTTTGGTTCCTCCTAACGCCCTTACATTGATAGGGCTTCCTCCAGTGTCTTCTGTCCCATCCCCTAAACTAAATTCCTTTGGTGCAACTTCAGACCGTCTTCCTACAGATTTGGACATGGACATGATCCTTGAGAATTTGGAATGTGACATGGAATATATAATTAACAACGAGTTGATGGATGAAGGTGGTCTGGATTTCAACTTTGAGCCCATACATCCTGGCACCAACCAGAGCAACAACCATAGTTGGGTACCAAGTTAAGGACAGGTATAGTAGTCCATGGAAGCTTGATGCATCAGGAAGCTCTACAATGGGGTAAAAAAATATCACATCACTCTTGCCTAACCTTTTTTTTTTGTTTCTTGTGCAGATTCAGTGGGAGGCTTCACTTTATTATGGATCCTGTGAAGAGTACTGGCGTCACGGACCCAGTGTGTAGACATAGCAAGACCTTTAACCGAGCTCTCCAGCCAATAATTCCTCAGAATGGCACCATGTGCCTGGGCTCAAGTAGAGACAGAACCGATGGACATTGCATATTCTATGGATTGGGAGCGTTCTCCACTCTGCCATTCCTGAGGTTGCGTATTATATCGCCTGCCATATGGGTCACTTGGCGGTGTCAAATTGACAAGTTCAAGAATGGAATTACTAGAAACAGTTCATAATGCAGCATAAAATGTTTGCAAACCGTAGTGGATGTATACTAGGATTTCGGGTATTCCTGAGTGAGGTAAACCAGTAATGTTCAAATCTTTACAGAGTAACAAAACAGGAAATTGAATCTGAAGTAGGAATTACAGAACTATGACCCTGATTACAGAACTATGACCCTGATTACAGAACTATGACCCTGTTCAACTAGCTTTCACCAGCATCAAGTTAAAAGAATCACTTCTTGCGGACTGTACAGTTCCTTAACAATTGCCCTCCTGTTTTATGCTATATGTGATATTTTTACATATAGGTCATATCGAGCTACAGAGAGGTGCAGGCACCAACACAAATCTAGTCTACGCTAACAATATGAATATATCTAAGAAATTATTTTAATTAAAAAAAAGAAAAAAATTTATACTAATTTTGTAGTTCTCAGAAGAGGGTACTTTTGTAACTTGCTAAAAAACACTAAAGATGCAGATATCGAAGAAGGGGTCAAACTGTCATGTCATAAACTTTTATTGCACCACTGTCATTTGCTAGGGTCTTTGCTCAGCTGTTTAGTTTTACTCATTTTAATCCTTTTTCCTGGCATAATCCCTGTATAAATAGTATATTTTACTTAAGGGCTTTTGGGGACTATAATATTGTTGACCTATTCCATAGTATAGATGCTTGGTTAACGAATGAAGGCGGCAGTGAGTTCTGCAGTCCTCCACTTAGCTGATAGGATGGATAGGGCATTATTGTTATAGTCCCTAAAAAAACACCTTTGAATGGAACCTCTCCACGTTTGAGCCCCAGAAACCTACTACGTTATTGGGGTCTAACATGATGGAACGGGTAGTCCGTAGGGCTGTGTTTCATACTCACCGGGTCCCCAGCTCTAGCGCTGTGTCCTGCGCACCCACAGCATGACTCTTTTCAGCCGGCTGTGTGTGCGTGCTACCATAGAGATGAATAGGAGAACGCTCGCACACCGTCATCTGAAAGGTCATGCTGTGTATGTGCATCACCAGCGCTAGAACGGGGAAGCCGGTAAGGTTCAAACACAGCTCCATGCCCCATAACTTAGGGGCTCCAACGTGATGACAGGTTCCCTTTTAAGTCCAATTACGCTTTAAATGGGCCGCATGGTTATATATTTATAGGTACAGAATATTGATCTTTTCTCGATGGGTTGGCTTTTACCGAATAGGGCTATTTTAGGATTATCCTGATTTTATGGGAGCTACAAAAACCTACATTGCCAACAATTTGTACTTTTTAATACCAAACTAAAAATGTATTTTCTCGAGCCGCCTTCTATTCTTAGCTGCCTTACATGGACCCCAAAGAAATGAAAAAGGGCTATCGTGATGCCACAGCATTGATGTCACTGTTTTTATAGTACATGCTATGATATTCATGCCAAGCTCATACTGTTTTCTAACGTTTTCCGTATATATTTTTTTGTACTCCATTGGTGTTGGGTAGCCCTTTCCCAATGTTTGTCCTGTTAACGGATGCATTGAAATAGCCTTAGTTCATTACTCTAGTATCTTGAAATGATGGCCTGCTAGAGACTACAGTAGGGGAGCCTGTTGATAGATATATATCCATCCATCTGTTTTTTTTTTAAATTTTTTTTGCTTTTCGGTAGCATATTGTTTAATGAAGTGTTACTTAAAATAATGCAAACAGTCACATCTTGCTTCATTGCACCAAAGAACTTTTTTACTTGTTTAGAAACCCGTAAAATGTGTATTTTTGAACTAGTTTTCATCCAATTTGAGACAAAGAACAGAAACCATACAGCCATAGTTAAAGATAAAGTTTACTCTCTAAATCATGTCTACAGGTTTGTTTTATAGCTTACAACCATAGCAACATACTTAAAAGTAAAATTATGCAAAATTGATTTATGTAGGAACTTTCATAGAACAAACTTTTTTTTTTTGTAATCAAAGATTTGTAATTTTAGTATAAATCCTGTTTTTATGAAATGTAACTTTACACTTAAAAGTAAGAATGTGGAAATCTGCAGAAAATATTTTCTAATCTGGGAAATGGTGTAAGTTCTGTTAAAGGATACAGGTTCAAGAAATGTATCATCTAAGATGTGTGATGCAATGCATAGCAAATGTGTAGATAAGAGAGCTTTCCTTTCAGTAAGTGCCGAGGTATAAAGTCATCCCCTTGCCACAGGAGAGGGAATAATTTCGTGATTGGTGGGTGGTCCTGACTGTTGGGACTCATTGATCTCAAGAATAGGGGGATCTAAAAAGGTCCTTGCATGAAGGAAGCGGTAGTTGTGCATGCAGGCTCCTGCTCTTCCATTCGTTTTGTTGCAAGTGTTGAAAATCTGAATACCCATGTTCGGCAATTTCCGACGCTGCCATTTAGCTTAATGGAGCAGCAGCACACATGCCCAACCTCTGCTCCATTCATGACACCTTCAGGATCCTCCTTCTTGGGATTGGTGGGGATGCCTGCCAGTAGTTGGTCTTCCTCTAGTCATAATCATACCCTCTCTTGCGCATAGGGGATAATTTTATAACCTGGCACGACCCATTTAATAATAGCTCATTCATTAGATTTCCAAGTTTCATCAGTAAAACTATAATTTTATGTAGTATTTTTAAGGTGGCCCTCCAATGGCCAAATCTTTCCACCAATATGATGGTTGGACTAAATATGAAATCTTTTATATAGAGGGTTTCAAAGCCCTTATAATCCAAACATTTGTCCGCTTTGAATGTCCACTATTGAACAGCTTTTCTTCTTTTTATGATCAAGTAGGTCCACAGTTCTGTGTTGGTTGACTTCAAAGTGTATCTTCAAAGGGGTTCAGCTCTGTATTTCTGATGCAAAGCTCCCTGTTCACCCTGTATGGCCATTGAGATAGCTGTTCAAATTATGGTTGCTGTTTGATGCTGAGCACTGTACCCCTCTGTCTATAATTGGCTTTCCTTGGAGAGGAAGGTGCACAGGCTCATAGATGTTAAACGGAGGGCATAGACCCACTGACTAACTTGGCTTTGGGCTGCTCTAAGAGGACTCTGGTCTTGAAGGATGGTGGAAGGGGACGGTGAGGAGAGGTACCGTGACCAGCAGCCATAACACTTCTGAACCCATATGCTATAGGGCTCGACTATCTAAAGAGCACAGAACTCACTTGAGTACTGTCTCTCTTATTTCAATGAGGGGGTTTCGGCAACAAGATCCCTACCGATGAAGACTTCAGAAAGTTTTTCGAAGTGACAGTTGCACTTTAAACTCAACTATCAATAAGACACTGATCCATGTAGAGATCTTCCTGTGTTGACCTGCACTGCATGCCCATCGGGTTAGGTGCACATGGCCGTAACTGCAATTTGTACTTTGGGCGCTGCTTGCATTGGATGGGACAAGAACACCTGTCCTTTGTGCTATCCAATATACATGAATGATGCATTTTCAGAGGCATTGTATATCCTACTTCTTGCCCGTGATTAGGACATGTCATGAGCTTTTTGTCACATGGACCCATGGGTTAGTGGGGGAAAAAAAATTCTAAAAAAAATCAGTTGCATAGCCTTATAGGCTAAAATGGGTCTGTCCGCGCATTTTCCTGAGCAGCACATGACCTGAAAATACGGCCATGTGCACCTAGCCAGCCTGACTGTAATGTATCTGAATGGAAACATATGGCTTTTTCTTCATGGATAGTTTGGACCAAAACTAGCTCATCCTTGGGGTCAATGGGAATATCGGCATCCATATCACATGGTTTTTTTCGCCATGTTTTAAGACACTAGAAACCCTTGGGAATGGGAGAGGGGGAATAACTCCTGGTACCCCTCTTCACAGATGAATAGAATGTATATAGGCATTTTAAATCTTCAGAACAAATCTAGTATTTGACATTATATCTTGTGAAAACACTACTAGTTTTAGAGGATCATGCAAGGCTTTATAGGACTTTGCCAGCATATAATGAAATATCTGACTACTAGACAACATTCTGTATTAAAGGGTCAGAATAAAATGTAGGCGATTTGTGTTCTTGGTGTGGACTATTAAATGTACATTGGCTCCGGTAAAGGAGCAACAAGTGACCTTCACAGATGTGTAAAACCAAGTAATCTGATCATTGGAAAGAAAATTTATATTAAATTTTTAAAAAATTTTTGTGCTTATTAACAAATCGCTTTTGGATTTGCAAATGAGTAGGTTTTCTTGGGCCAAGGACGGCTCGCATCCTATAATCGGTCGCCCTGCAGGATTCATATGTCAGTGTTGGGTGTGTATATTGGCTGCTTATCTTGCTGTGCATACCTTTGTATTGTATTCCTAAACTGGATGTGGGCACTCTTCCTTTAAAGGATATCGATCAATATGGCTCTTGTCCATAGGCCCTATATTAAGAAGCAGGAATGTGAATGGCCAATGTAGTCTTTGTTTCTGCTGCCCCAGCAGCTCCAATAGTAATGGGGTTGTTTGCTGGAGATAACCCTGTTGGGATGTCATGGAGAAGGCCACCCTTCTGAGCCGGAACGAAGAGCTTCTCTGTAGGCACAACTCCCATTCTGGCAAACTCAAGACATCTATGGATAGCCATTCATCTGATGAATGGCTGCCATGTAATACATTTTCCCTGCTGGGGAAATGCCTGGTTGGCCACAGCTCTTTCGAGCTAAATCGGCTGCTTGCTATTCATGGGAGCAGGGGCAATTGGTTGACCACACAGCAGCCGCTTTGTGAAAGAGGTCACATCATTATAGGGATATTCCAGTTAGACAAAGTTGCTATCAAATGAATGCTAATCAAAAGTTATTAAAATTTGCTTGTGGTTCTGCTTTGGATTTTGTGTCTGTAGCTCTATAAACCATTACTTTTCTCCTGGCACTTCAGATGTGTTTGTTCCGAGGTTGCCCTGGATACGTCCTGTAGGCATTCAACGCTACAGGTCGGACATGCTCAGTAGGGATGACCAGGGACAGCTTTTTTCTTTTTTTCTGTTCAGCTCTCAGGATCAGATTGCTGGCCAACAGCAGGGCAGCGTTTAGTGGAGACACGCCCAGGAACGATGGTACAGAGCAGGGAATTGTGGGAAATGTAGTTTCAAGTTGCATGTCAGCAGTGATATGGCGGGCATTTAGGAAAATAGAGGAGAGGATAAGAAGGTAAGGGCTGCGCGGTTTATAACCACAAACATGGCGCAAACGCCTTTCGTATCTGGAACACTTGAAAACTCACTTCACAACTGGCACTACAAAAGGTGGTCCGCTATCTGGAGGACCCTGAACTTTAACCCTTTCCAATCTAATTTTGGATTCAGGGTTTCCTAAAAGGCTTTCTCTTTTTGCTGTTATACAACAGTCCCATCTGCTGGCTAAAGCCAATGTGTGTGCGCGCCAGAGAGGCTCCAACAGCCGAGTGGCTGGCAATAGACGGTAAGAATACCCTGTCGGATGTCTTCTGACATTGGAGCTGTACAAGCTTCAATCAGAATGTAGGAAGACGTAATACAGTGGATTGGACAGGGTAAATACAAGTCACAAACCATTAATTTCAATAGGTACCATGTAATGTTTCATTTCTGCAGGGGAACGAGCATTGTCCCTAGCCATATCAGCTGGATCCCCGCCATGAGAGGATCCTTTTAACTAAAAGGGGTTGTCAGAGCAGTACACACCTTTTGTTTTTAAAAAAGTCCTAATTTCTTTTGGATTCCACATTTTTTTTACTGGTTTTACATAATCTACATTATTTATATCTTGTTCCAGTACAATAGTTACTAACATTGACATGTATGTGATTTATACTTTTTTTTTTGTAAAAGCCACAGCTGTTTTAGGCCTAATGGTAATTTTGGCATTTTGTTTACTTTCTGCACTGCTTGAGCCTAAGAAACCCGTGCTTATTGTATATATCTTATCGTACTGTATGTATCATATTACACGGACATGTAATATGACAAAGCGTTGCTTAGCATTACGATTCCTGTGTTTGTGTGTTTTTATCCATTTTTGTAAGGAAATTGACCCTATGTACTAATGGGGGATCTATTTTCATTGAGGTGAACTAAATAATTTTCTATCTTTTACACTTGAAGATTTTTAATTTGGGGATCGCCGTATCTTCAGAAATGCATTTCAGTGTATGTATATAAACATAGATATATATATATTGTATAGAGAATTGGATTTGGTACTTATGTATACGTGGATAGATGTTTTTTTTTTTTTTTTGCAGAGTTGGATATTTTTTACTACTTTTAAAGTCAGACCATAATATCATTTTAAAGAATATTACAAAATAATTCGGCCACTTTTTTGAAGGGGTTTATCTGTGACTAGAAATCGTGCCTACAACCAATGTGTAAAGAGATGAAACCGTGGCTGAATATAGATAGTCTGTAATGATGTAACAGGCTTCCATATTTACTTTTGATCAGTATATTGTGATCTACACCAGCATTAAACCTTTATTGAAACTGTGACTTCATGTACTCTGGTGTTTTTCTTCGTGTTAAGTGCGATCATCAAATAACTTCTATATCTGCATAGTAGTGAGACGGTTACTGCAATAGAAAATGACGAACGCAGAAGCCCCTCCCCTTTAATAGCCAGGTACCTGTGACTATTTGGGATCCGTCGGCAGTCTGTAAGATTCTATGCACACGGGTTTATTACTGCAGGAGCCTTTTATTTTAGCACCAAGGATTAAAGCCTGCTAAACGTTTGTGCAGAGTCTAAGGTCGCTTTCACACAGGCGACAAAATCACACAATTGTTTTTCACGACATGACAGCGCTACAAATCCCATGTATGTGAAGCCCAGGCTTTCCAATGAATTCCCTCACATTAGTGATGTTTTTGTAGGATGCTGCATTGCAAGAAAAAATTGCGGAATACTAAATATTGCCGCGATTTGTGACGTTTTATAGCTCATGTTTCCCTATGGAGCCTTCCTTTGTGTTGCATCGCTCTAAAATGCAGTTTTCTTGCGGTACAATGCAACATTTACAGTAGGAAATCCTACTGTTTTCCCTAAAATAAGCCCTAGCTGCATTAAAAAATAACCACAATAGATCACCTAAGAGGTGCTGTCCGGCTCCGCCACACGTCTTCTCTGCAGCTACGCCACACTTGCTTGTAGTTTTCACTCAGCGCTTTCTGGTCAGGGGTCCAAAACCCCCACCTCCAGGAAGCACTTGAGAACCAATCAGATCCAGCACTTCCTGGAGGCGTGATTTTGGAACCCCTGACCAGGAAGTGCTGGTTGAAAACTACAACAAGTGTGGCGTAGCTGGACAGCGCATCTGGGGTGATGTATTGTTTTGTTTTTTTTTTTGTGTTTTTTTTTCAAATGCAGCCAGGAGTTATTTTCAGGGTAGGGCTTATATTCCAAGCTCCCCTGAAATCCCGGCAAAAGAGCGCTACAAAAACGCAATTTCGCTGTCAGAAAAAGCAGCAATATCGCGTGGAACACAGATGCGATATCAGTACGATTTTTCTTGTGGCGATATCGCCTGTACGAAAGAGGCCTAAGGGTGCATTCATATGAGTTAATTTCTCATGTAGCGAGATGCACAAAACCAGCACTGAACTAGATCGCTGTTTATTGAAAAACGTGTTTTCTAAATCTGCAGTTGGGTTTTCCACTTTGGAAAATATGTTGTGTGAAAATGTCCGAAAGGTGCAGATTCACACCAAAATCCGCACTATGGTTTCCACTACGGCTTTTGTTGCGTATCTGCACATCTAAATCCCATCCACAACGTTTGGGGTGGATTCTGGAAACTGAACTTACCGTGGATTTAATGAGGATTTAATGCGGTGGAAATTCTGCACCAAATCCGCTACATGTGAGAATGTCCCCTGAGGTTACTGCCACAGGGGATGTTGGGTCTGAATTTCCACCGCAGGTTAGCAGCAATGAGGCCGTTGTGCGTTTCCACTCTCTCGCCAATATGAACCCCATTCTTTTGAATAGGGCCATATGCACAAGCGATGCGGTGCTGGAAAAAGCGTGACGTGCCCATTCTTTTTGCGTTCCTCAGAACGCATCACCCATTGATTTCAATGGGACCTTAAATGCATTACATGGCTGTCGCATGCCGAGGTTTCCCACTGAAATCAATAGGGAAACCCTTCCGATCCTCTTATCACACGTTAGTGTTGGAATCTCACAGGTCTTGCCTGAAAATCGCCTCGTGCCTGTGGGTAAGTCGCGCTCGCCCCTGTGTAGGCAGCCTGAGGATGCAGTAATCCCCACCCAGTTTAGATTTTTATGCAAATTTGCTGTGTCT
The DNA here is from genome assembly GCF_035609145.1 of Eleutherodactylus coqui. Taxonomy (NCBI): domain Eukaryota; kingdom Metazoa; phylum Chordata; class Amphibia; order Anura; family Eleutherodactylidae; genus Eleutherodactylus; species Eleutherodactylus coqui. The sequence goes on along the minus strand of NC_089846.1, from coordinate 42,434,400 downwards.
TGCAATGGAAGGTTGAAATCTTCTGTCGAAGTCAGCAGCATAAATTTACATTTAGAATTCACGTCCTCCATAAAATCCGCTGTGACTTGTAAATGGGATTTACATGCATGAGACTTTTTTCTGCTTCGTTTGCTTCCCACATGAAGGCATCCCAAGCAGAGGAGTCTGATGAAACACGGCGCAAAATGAGAAAGGGAGAGCAGAGAATCGTCTGAAATAGTCAACTCCTGCGATACCAGCCTAAATAGCACTGGAGCTTATTGTGGGGACAGGATGACGGCGCCGGACGGACCCCATTGACTATAGAATTAAAATCTATAGAAAAAGCGCTAATCCTCATCTGCTTTGAAGACTGGGAAAGATTAAAATAAGGTTATAAATCCCGCAATTTGCAAAATTGTCAGGTTTATAAGACGGCCATTTACACTGTTACAACTAAGTGTATATGATGGGACCCTTATTTAAAGGGAACCTGTCATGACTAGAGATGAGTGAGTATACTCGCTAAGGCACATTACTCGAGCGAGTAGTGCCCTAGCTGAGTATCTCCCCGCTCGTCTCAAGATGCGGGGGGTGGGGAGAGCAGGGAGGAACAGAGGGGAGATCTCTCTCCCCCCCCTCCCCCCCCCCCCCCCCCCCCCCGCTCCCCGCCGCAACTCACCCGCGCCGGCCCCCGAATCTTTAGAGGCGAGCGGGGAGATACTCGGCTAAGGCACTACTCGCTCAAGTAATGTGCCTTAGCGAGTATACTCGCTCATCTCTAGTCATGACCTTTGAGCCCTATAAATTACTTTATGGGGTGTCTGAAGAGCATAGTTTCTGAGCTGTGTTCCTTTTGAAGTCCATGCATGTTGGAAATGGGACTTTCTGTATGCGCATCTCTATGGGAGATGGACGGTTTCGGCATGCATGGACATTGGACGAACACCGCACAGAAACGGGCCGCCCGGTGACTATAAAACAATACTTCCCAGACACCCCATAACTTAGTTTATGGGGCTCAGAGGTCATGATGCGTTCCCTTTAAATTGACATTTGATCTCGCTAGCAGTGCAGTTTGACTGCAGCCTCATGGTTGTTGGTTAAAGTACGGCGATACGAGGACTCCGGTTTTGCATGTATAAAGCAAGTGGCTATCCTCTTGTAGGTCTGTACAACTAACTTCTGTAATACTAGTAGCCTGAGCTTAGTCTTTCTCCCAGTACCTTCTTGGTTTTGCACTGGATGCCCTTGTGGCATCTACAAATCAGTACAGGAGTCTTGATCTCTTGTTTACATGGGACAATTTCCTGCGGGACGTCCACAGCGGATGTTCTGCAGCAGATCCGTAGCTGAAGGCCTGCAGATTTTAGCACTGATTTTGGTGCGTAATCCACCCCCTCATTGAGAAGAGGTGGATTCTGCATCACAAATGGTAATAAAATGAACATGCTGTGGACTTAAATTCTGCGCACATTTTTTGCTATTTTTTTATTTTTCCCACAACCGGTTACTGAGACTTTCAAAATCTCATCCATTTGGCTACTACTGTAAATGTTGCAGCTTTTTCATGTAAAAAGGCCAGACGCAAAATCTGCAGCAAAATCCACATTTCTTTTGCTTCATTTTTTTAACCTTTACAAACAGGCCATATGATTTGTCTTTTGTTAATAGCAATTGAGAATGAATGGTTTGAGTAAGAGAACGTGTCCAAAAATTGGGTATGCAAATAGTAGATGTTCAGATGCAATTGATGTATAGCAGAATGGTGAAGGGACTAAATGCAGTGAGGGGCAACCTTTATACCCTCCCAGTTACCTGCAGGTGATTTGCATTGCCAATTGGCATGAGCTGAGCTCAAGCCTTCTAGCAAATGGGGAACGAGAAGTATTGACAGCAGGCACTTTCGTGGAGAGAAAATACAGTTGTGGGACTCAGATGCGTGGCATAAAGGATCTTGATGATTGGAACAGTAATGCTAGGGCCCAAATTCTCATATAACAAAGTCTACCTCGCTGGAACACTACAGAGACCAAATGGGATCACCATTCGTAATGTGCATCACAGGTCCTGAGTGGCTTCTTCACTTTTTCTACTAAATGCATATGTATTAAATTGAATGAATTGAATTTTTATACCCAATCCCATAAAAGAAAACTAATAAAACGAATGGTGGATTGCATCATCACAGGCACGGCGAACCTGAAGGGGCTGGAGAGGTACGATCCCTTGTGCTTCTGAACGCCACTCACCGTAGTTGACTTGCAAGGTGTCTATGTCTTCGTTATCAAGCATTGCAGGTGAGGAGTATTACAATGTATCATGGCATCGTAAGACACAACAGGCCGACACTACTTTGCTTGTTTTTTCTGGAAGTAGATTGATTATGTCGTGAAAAATGCTGAATTGGTTGGCCAAAAGCATTAAAGCATTCTCCACCACACATCTGGCTCTTGACAGACAATAATTAAAGGGGTTGTCAAGCGCCGAAACGTTTTTTTTTTTATTCAATAGGCCCCCCGTTCGGCGCGAGACAAACCCAATGCATGTGTTAAAAAAAAAAGCTTTAGTACGTACCCGAATCCCCGCGCTGCGGCGACTTCTTCCTTACCTTACTAAGATGGCCGCCGGGATCTTCACCCACGATGCACCGCGGGTCTTCTCCCATGGTGCACCGTGGCTCTGTGCGGTCCATTGCCGATTCCAGCCTCCTGATTGGCTGGAATCGGCACACGTGACGGGGCGGAGCTACGATGACAACGCGGGACCAGCTCTCCGGCACGAGCGGCCCCATTCACCAGGCAGAAGACCGGACTGCGCAAGCACGTCTAATCGGGCGATTAGACGGCACCATGGAGACGAGGACGCTAGCAACGGAACAGGTAAGTGAATAACTTCTGTATGGCTCATAATTAATGCACAATGTACATTACAAAGTGCATTAATATGGCCATACAGAAGTGTATAACTCCACTTGCTTTCGCGGGACAACCCCTTTAAATCATTTTCTTTCTGGATCCACTAGTCGTTGAACCAAAGCTTTTAGTAGATGTGTCTGCAGTGGAAAGACCTCTGATGAACACAAAATCCAAATTTGTTTTTGCCTCTGCATTGCTCGGTAGACCTAGTGTGTCTGTTTGCAAAAGCTCCATGAATTTGGTGAGCTCTAAAACTCCACCATCCAATCCTTGTCCATTTTTGCCAACACTTATGAGAAATTTGTAGGGCCACCAAGATTATACTAAAGTAGCATCTGTAATTGTAGTATAATCCTGAGTTTGCAGGCTGAGAGATCCGAACATGTTATACCCCATTTAGACACAACGATTATCGCTCAAAAGATGTCTTAGCTGTCATTCATTGAATGGCTGAGTGCTGCCTGTGATTGGCTGAGTGCTCGGTCATTGAGCGCTCCGAGAAGAAACCAGCTGTATGCAGAAGATAACGGTCCCGCTTGTCTTCTGCATACAGCGTGAGCCTTCATTTACACTTATGCAAAGTAAACGCTCAAAACTGTCACTCAAACTGCCGCTGATGAAAGCACTTCAAAGCAGTGCAGGGAGAAGACGCGGCTGAGCCCTGGCAGCAGCGGATAGGTGAGTATTTTTTTTTTTTTTTTTTTTTTTACACTTGATAGGGATGATTTTTCAGGGAAGGGCTTATATTTAAAGCCCTTCCCCGAAAATCACTGCGGTGCTTCTTCGTGCGGGAGCGCTGTGTCCCTCATACTCCAGTTGTGTTCACAGAGCGGTATACCAGCTGAAACAATAGTATTAACGGTATCCTGCTGTGAACTCAGTAGGCGGTCCTGATAAGACTGGTCGTTCTCTTTCAGCTTGCTGAAAGAAAGCGATTAGCGACTTGTCAACGAAAACTGCATGGTGTCCGTGCAGTTAGACCCAATGATTGCTTTGAGCAATTTTTGAGCAAGAATCATTGGGTCTAAATTGGCCTATAGCCATCAAGGGACCCTCCAGCGTTGGGGAATTGCCACAGACTATCAAAGTCCTCTGCAACAATCTTCCACTCCTCCATGGTCTTTGGGAACTTGAAAAATGAAAAAAAATTTCTTACAAGTATGAACACCGCAGTGAAGCTCACAGGCAAAAGCAAGCCTTTATCAACCACTTTGCTCCACATTCTTTTAGACAAGGCAATGTGAATTGCCCCCGTGTCTTCTGTACTCCATCCATGACACTGCACATTACATGTACTTTTCACACCAAATAGGGCATGCAGAGTGTGGGTCTGAGCGAGAGAGAAAAAAAAAATTAAAAATCACTTACATATTTGAACTCATTCGGGCAGGACACAACTCGCACGAGTTTGACATGTAAATATGTCCTTAACTCTTTCCAATCCACTGTCTGACGTCTGAAGACATTATGATTTAAGGCTGTATAGCTCCGATGTTGGAAGACGTCCGGCAGGGTTCTTTTACTGTATCCTGCCAGCCTCTCTTCTGTCAGAGCTTATCCAATGTGTCACCTCATGCAGTACTGGCTTTAGCCAGCAGATAGCGCCGTTGTATAATGGCAAAAAAAGAGTAAGCCCCCTAGGAAAACCAGGATACAAATTGGATTGGAAAGGGTTAAAGTTAAAACTTTTTGTGCAATAATTTGTTACTTTTGGGATTGTTCCCCCTGGGCTAACACGCTGGTAAGTGTTCTTCAGACCAGATTAGTAACTACAACAATTTATCTTGATATAATCCCCTTTCAGGCTTCTCACTATAGCATGACAAGTCTCAGGAATCATGGCACTGAAAGAAGGAACAGAGATGGCAGCTGAGAACCTGGGGTCTTGCAGGGATCTGCTGGTAGCCAAGCATCGTAAAGTCCCCACCAGCGGCTGAGATGGCTGCACGCATAACTGTGTTTTGCTTCTCAATAAGTGGTTTCACAAATGCAAACCAAAGAATGACTCCTCAGACATGTGCAGGTAATTCCTGAAATCCTCGGAGTGGTTCTCTCGTATCTCTTGTCATAAGCCCCACGTGTGACATGCTGTCTCTTTGCTGCAGCCACTGTTTGTACCAACTCCCTGCTGACACTTGCAGAGACGTTCTTTCTCCATCTCTGCTACGTGCACCATGATTTCTGCTGCCAGACGACGTTTGGCCCAGCGGATCATTGTAGCTTTCAAAGTGGCCAACAACTGTACATTAACCCTTTGGAATCCAATTTTGGATTTAGGGTTTCCTAGGGGGTTTTCTCTTTCTGCAATTATATTATAGCACCATCTGCTGGCTAGAGTCGGTACTGCAGTATGGGACATGCTGGAGAGGCCCCTGACAACAGAGCGGCCAGTAACATACAGTAAGAATACCCTGCCGGACATCTTCCGACATCGGAGCTCTACAGCCTTCAATCAGAATGTCTTTAGATGTCAGACAGTGGATTGGAAGGGGTTAAATGGGGATAGAGTACACACAGCGAGCTATAATACTATGAAATTACAAGTGAACAAGCTGGCCTTTGCAATGGAACCGTTCACTATCCCGAATAGTCCATCAAGAAAGCAGAACTTTCAGCTGACCAAATTAACTATTTACATGTCCAAAGTTCCAGGGAAGCTTCAGTCATGAAAGGACCGTTATCTCTAAGGCCGGGCTCACATGGGCGGATTGGAATCGCGGATTCCATGATCTCGAAAAAAGGGTTCACTGTCTCAGGCTGCATTCCCACGAACGTATATCGGCTCGGTTTTCATGCCGAGCCGATATACATCGTCCTCATCTGCAGGGAGGGGGGGGGAGGATGGAAGAGCCAGGAGCAGGAACTGAGCTCCCGCCCCCTCTCTGCCTCCTTTCCGCCCCTCTGCACTATTTGAAATGGGGAGAGGTGGGACGGGGGCGGGGCTAATTCCTCGGAACTTAGCCCTGCCCCCGTTCCGCCTCCTTTCATTGCAAATAGTGCAGAGGGGCAGAGAGGGGGCGGGAGCTCAGTTCCTGCTCCTGGCTTTTCCATCCTCCCCCCCCCCCCCCCCCCTGCAGATGAGGATGACGTATATCGTCTCGGCGTGAAAACCGAGCTGATATACGTTGGTGGGAATGCAGCCTCAGGTTGCGTCATGTTAGCCAAATAATACAATCCACTCATTCTATGAATTCTGTTCATGATCCTCATTCAGTAGCCAGAGCAGAGAGCATGCATTACATAGAAGAATGACATCGGAAGAAGTCCACATGGCCCATCTAGTGTTCCCTTATATCATTTCTCTCTTAGGATAGATCTATGCTTACAGAAGGCTTACATTCACTTACTGTTGATTTTCCTATCATCTGCAGGAAGTTTGTTCCAAGTATCTACTGCACTTTCAGTAAAATAATATTTTCTGACATGGCTTCTGATCTCCCCCCAACCAATCTCAAACTGTGCCCCTTGTTTAATCATTGAGGCAAGTAGCACTACAGTGCAAGAATGGCTGCTGGATTCTCCTGGAATTACAGATGATTGGAGGAGTCCCCTATGATCAGGGGGGTTTATCTCCCCCCAACTTCAAGAACCTCCCATATAAGACACCTTGTAACTGTGCTTCACCCAAGAAATGAGACTTGTGATGAAAGTGTAAACTGTGCTGTGTTGCTGCCATCTAGTGCTCTACAGTTAGTACTACTTGTACCTAAATTAGCAGAAATGTTTGTTTATAAACAAATCTAGGATACATTGTTGCCAATACTGCTAGAAACATGATAAATGATAGTCTTCAAATTATCTCACATTTAACTATACACTGCTTATAGTAATACTCGAAAAGAACTTTACTAAGATATAAAAAATAAATTTTATTAAATTATTTAAAAGAGCTTATAAGTGAAATAAAAGAAGTCATACGACTCCACCAGCAACAATCTTGGGGATGTGCTGACACCCACAACCAGAGGGAGAGATAATTTCATATAATGACCCTCCAAATTAATTCGGTTTCTCATATGTCCATAATGGGTATAGATGAACCAGATGACTATATGGAGCAATCTCTTCTCTCTTATATCTGATATCACTAATCGCCAGAGCTTATTTAAACAGACATCACATCGACGCGTTTCCTTTAGTGCCAACAAAGTACACTATTTCATCAGGATGGATACTATCAAATCAATTGGGTATAAAGAGCCAACTGATTGACATATTATGGACAGTTTATTGCTCCAACCCTCAGCAGAGGGGGCTTATTAACACTGATATTGTCATAGATAGAGACACATATTGACAATAATGGTGTAATGGTGTTATTCACTCGAGGTAAGTAAGAGTTAAACACTCAAAAAGGTAAGTTCCAATGGAAATGTATGCTCCAGCCCTCATTTACGGGGCAATTTGCTTAGTGAAAATCTGTATTGATGAAAACAGAGTTTCAAAATATGGATAATCAACTGGATGAAATTGACTCAGGATGACAAGAGTCAAAAACTCCCAATGATAAAATCAAATAGACAAGTGTGCTCCTGCCCACATTTACGGGGCAATTCAAATACAACAGTCTGTATTGATAAAAGCAGACTTTTAAATTGTAGAAAGACCACTATTGCTAATCAGAGGAGATACCAATGATCAAATTCACATTGATGCAATCAACTGTGTGACTCCATGTAACTGATTAGAAAAAGAACACAAATCGCTGGTCTATGTTCATATCCCTAGGATAGATAATTACTGGGATAAATGTATGAGCTAAGACCAGAGAAAGCTGTTAGAGCCAACCACTGCATGATTAGATAGTTTAGCAGCGTAGGCTCAAAACCCCTATGCAGGGAGCACACATGCCAGCCGCACGGGCCAGGATATTAGGACATAGATGGTATGTAGGTGCTAGCGCCGTTCTTTTATCCACAAAGCTCCGCCTTACCCCACCCATTGGGTGGATACCATTACTCCAATCAAACGCTTTCTTTGATACACACCCCCGTACGTTCCGGGTGTTAGTGCAACGTCATCGCGCTCCAACGTAATGACGTGTCCCGGCGCGATCACATGACTATAGATTGATGACGTTGGAACGTCACATGACTCATCCCGGATTCTCAGTTAATCCCTGATATAGTCGATTTGGCTGGATTAACTCGCGCAGGCGCAGATCGGCAATTCTCATCCGATCCGTTTATAGAAGATGTACATGATATAATCGTTTTGGCTGGATTAACCAGCACATGCACAGACCGGTAATTTTTATTCAGTCCGCTATAAAGAATGTAGATAAATACAAATTACATCATGAACAAAAGCGTTAGAATGAGGTAAGTATATTGAAAGATAGATGGTCCCCCATTAAATATTTGCAGATGAAATGCATAAAAGGAGGACTGTTGCGAGGTATTCATGTAAGGCTAGAGGCAAAATCTGATAATACAGATGCATTAAATTCTGACATTAGCAGACACAAGGAAATTAGACAGTATGTCGACCAAAGATTACCATGATAATGGACACACCAAACAGATATATAGAAAAGCAATGCAGAGATAAGATTTCCAGATCCATAGATCAGGTAAGGTGAAGCACATTGGTATGAAAAAGATTATGAATTCCATACATAGAAACCATATTCAGCCTATCAAAAAGAAATAAAGACAAGGTTGCCATATCTTCAGATAAATGCTGAAAAAGAGAGGCACTCATTGAGGCCTTTTGGCGCACAAGAGTCCAATCTGAAGATCCAGCCACTCTCCTTCTGCAGGAGCCTTCTACACAGATTTCCTCGTCTGCCATTTGTCTTCATAATCTCAATACCTCGAAAGGTGACAAGGTCAGGGTTATTGTTGTGCTTTTCTTTCATATGAACAGCTAGGCTAGTTTGCTCATTACGGTTTATGCTTCCAATATGTGCTAACACCCTCCGTCTCAATTGCTGCGTCGTCTTCCCAATATAGTCCATTGGGCATGGACAGGATGCCATGTAGACAACACCACTGGAACGACAATTAATGAAGTCCCTGATGGTATACTCCTTTCCAGTGGTGGAGTTCTTAAAGGTCTTACATCGCACCATATATCTACATGCCTTGCATCCCGAGCAGGGATACGAGCCATTCACGGGATCACGTGTTAACCATGTTCTGGCTGGTTGAAGAGGTGGTAGGTGACTATGCACCAGCCTATCTTTTAAATTTCTCCCTCGTCTGAAGGTAATCTGTGGTCTTACCGTCAGATACTCTTTTAGATCGGGGTCTTTTCTCAAGATGTCCCAATATTTGGTAAGAATACCCCTAACTTCCTGAGATTTATCGTCAAATGAACCAATTACTCTCACTACGTCGTTACGCTCCGACTTAGGTCTTACTTCCAGAAGATTAGTTCGTACTGATTGCTTAGCATGGTGTTCTGCTTCCTTTATTACATAATCCGGGTAGCCCCTGTCTAAGAACCTCTGTTGCATTTCAAGGGCCTTGTGTTCAAAATCAATCTCATTGGAGCAATTCCGTCGAGCTCTAATGAACTGACTCTTGGGAATCCCGCGTTTCAATGGTAGAGGATGGTGGCTCGTCCAGTGGAGCAGAGTATTGGTTGCAGTTTTCTTACGGAAGATTGTTGTTTCAATACGATGTCCCTCCGTACGTGAGATACTCAGATCCAAAAATGTTATTTTGTCACGATTGATCTCCGATGTCAACAGGAGATTCAGATCATTGTTGTTAAGGTTCGCCACGAATTTATTAAATTCATCAGCGCCGCCTGTCCAGAGTATCAGGACGTCGTCGATATACCTAAGCCAAAGTTCTATCGACGATGTCCATTTTTCGTTTTCTTCACAGAAAACTCTTGTCTCCTCCCACCAGCCCAGGAATAAATTGGCATAGCTGGGGGCACATGGGCTCCCCATAGCCGTACCCCTGAGCTGGTGGTAGAATTTTCCTTCGAACAAAAAATAATTATGTTCGAGGATAAAGGACAAAAGACATGTCAATAGTGAGTTGTGAGTTCTAAGGTGAGTCCCTCTCTGATTCAGATAGAATTGTACAGCCTCCAACCCCTGTTTATGTGGGATGGAGCTATACAAGGACTCCACGCCCAAGCTCGCAAACATAGTGTCCGGTGACAAGGAGACATCCTCCAGTCTTTTCAGAACATCCGTTGTATCTCTGGTGTATGATGGCAACGCTTCAACAAATGATCTTAGGATCTGATCCAGATATCTGCTAACTCCTTGCGTTAGACTCTCTACACCCGATACAATGGGTCTTCCTTTAAGTGGTTCTAGACCCTTATGTATCTTTGGTAGTCCATAAAATACAGCGATCAGTGGTTTTTTAGGATATAGGAAAAGAAATTCGTTGTTACCAATCAGGAGGTCAGATTTCGCCATGGTAAGTATCTCATTTAGTTCATTCTGGAAGCGATCTGTAGGATCACATTCCAAAATCTTATATGTAGATCTATCATTCAGATATGTGCCTTCGAATTCTGAATGATAGATCTACATATAAGATTTTGGAATGTGATCCTACAGATCGCTTCCAGAATGAACTAAATGAGATACTTACCATGGCGAAATCTGACCTTCTGATTGGTAACAACGAATTTCTTTTCCTATATCCTAAAAAACCACTGATCGCTGTATTTTATGGACTACCAAAGATACATAAGGGTCTAGAACCACTTAAAGGAAGACCCATTGTATCGGGTGTAGAGAGTCTAACGCAAGGAGTTAGCAGATATCTGGATCAGATCCTAAGATCATTTGTTGAAGCGTTGCCATCATACACCAGAGATACAACGGATGTTCTGAAAAGACTGGAGGATGTCTCCTTGTCACCGGACACTATGTTTGCGAGCTTGGACGTGGAGTCCTTGTATAGCTCCATCCCACATAAACAGGGGTTGGAGGTTGTACAATTCTATCTGAATCAGAGAGGGACTCACCTTAGAACTCACAACTCGCTATTGACATGTCTTTTGTCCTTTATCCTCGAACATAATTATTTTTTGTTCAAAGGAAAATTCTACCACCAGCTCAGGGGTACGGCTATGGGGAGCCCATGTGCCCCCAGCTACGCCAATTTATTCCTGGGCTGGTGGGAGGAGACAAGAGTTTTCTGTGAAGAAAACGGAAAAATGGACATCGTCGATAGAACTTTGGCTTAGGTATATCGACGACGTCCTGATACTCTGGACAGGCGGCGCTGATGAATTTAATAAATTTGTGGCGTACCTTAACAACAATGATCTGAATCTCCTGTTGACATCGGAGATCAATCGTGACAAAATAACATTTTTGGATCTGAGTATCTCACGTACGGAGGGACATCGTATTGAAACAACAATCTTCCGTAAGAAAACTACAACCAATACTCTGCTCCACTGGACGAGCCACCATCCTCTACCATTGAAACGCGGGATTCCCAAGAGTCAGTTCATTAGAGCTCGACGGAATTGCTCCAATGAGATTGATTTTGAACACAAGGCCCTTGAAATGCAACAGAGGTTCTTAGACAGGGGCTACCTGGATTATGTAATAAAGGAAGCAGAACACCATGCTAAGCAATCAGTACGAACTAATCTTCTGGAAGTAAAACCTAAGTCGGAGCGTAACGACGTAGTGAGAGTAATTGGTTCATTTGACGATAAATCTCAGGAAGTTAGGGGTATTCTTACCAAATATTGGGACATCTTGAGAAAAGACCCCGATCTAAAAGAGTATCTGACGGTAAGACCACAGATTACCTTCAGACGAGGGAGAAATTTAAAAGATAGGCTGGTGCATAGTCACCTACCACCTCTTCAACCAGCCAGAACATGGTTAACACGTGATCCCGTGAATGGCTCGTATCCCTGCTCGGGATGCAAGGCATGTAGATATATGGTGCGATGTAAGACCTTTAAGAGCTCCACCACTGGAAAGGAGTATACCATCAGGGACTTCATTAATTGTCGTTCCAGTGGTGTTGTCTACATGGCATCCTGTCCATGCCCAATGGACTATATTGGGAAGACGACGCAGCAATTGAGACGGAGGGTGTTAGCACATATTGGAAGCATAAACCGTAATGAGCAAACTAGCCTAGCTGTTCATATGAAAGAAAAGCACAACAATAACCCTGACCTTGTCACCTTTCGAGGTATTGAGATTATGAAGACAAATGGCAGACGAGGAAATCTGGATAGAAGGCTCCTGCAGAAGGAGAGTGGCTGGATCTTCAGATTGGACTCTTGTGCGCCAAAAGGCCTCAATGAGTGCCTCTCTTTTTCAGCATTTATCTGAAGATATGGCAACCTTGTCTTTATTTCTTTTTGATAGGCTGAATATGGTTTCTATGTATGGAATTCATAATCTTTTTCATACCAATGTGCTTCACCTTACCTGATCTATGGATCTGGAAATCTTATCTCTGCATTGCTTTTCTATATATCTGTTTGGTGTGTCCATTATCATGGTAATCTTTGGTCGACATACTGTCTAATTTCCTTGTGTCTGCTAATGTCAGAATTTAATGCATCTGTATTATCAGATTTTGCCTCTAGCCTTACATGAATACCTCGCAACAGTCCTCCTTTTATGCATTTCATCTGCAAATATTTAATGGGGGACCATCTATCTTTCAATATACTTACCTCATTCTAACGCTTATCTTCATGATGTAATTTGTATTTATCTACATTCTTTATAGCAGACTGAATAAAAATTACCGGTCTGTGCATGTGCTGGTTAATCCAGCCAAAACGATTATATCATGTACATCTTCTATAAACGGATCGGATGAGAATTGCCGATCTGCGCCTGCGCGAGTTAATCCAGCCAAATCGACTATATCAGGGATTAACTGAGAATCCGGGATGAGTCATGTGACGTTCCAACGTCATCAATCTATAGTCACGTGATCGCGCCGGGACACGTCATTACGTTGGAGCGCGATGACGTTGCACTAACACCCGGAACGTACGGGGGTGTGTATCAAAGAAAGCGTTTGATTGGAGTAATGGTATCCACCCAATGGGTGGGGTAAGGCGGAGCTTTGTGGATAAAAGAACGGCGCTAGCACCTACATACCATCTATGTCCTAATATCCTGGCCCGTGCGGCTGGCATGTGTGCTCCCTGCATAGGGGTTTTGAGCCTACGCTGCTAAACTATCGAATCATGCAGTGGTTGGCTCTAACAGCTTTCTCTGGTCTTAGCTCATACATTTATCCCAGTAATTATCTATCCTAGGGATATGAACATAGACCAGCGATTTGTGTTCTTTTTCTAATCAGTTACATGGAGTCACACAGTTGATTGCATCAATGTGAATTTGATCATTGGTATCTCCTCTGATTAGCAATAGTGGTCTTTCTACAATTTAAAAGTCTGCTTTTATCAATACAGACTGTTGTATTTGAATTGCCCCGTAAATGTGGGCAGGAGCACACTTGTCTATTTGATTTTATCATTGGGAGTTTTTGACTCTTGTCATCCTGAGTCAATTTCATCCAGTTGATTATCCATATTTTGAAACTCTGTTTTCATCAATACAGATTTTCACTAAGCAAATTGCCCCGTAAATGAGGGCTGGAGCATACATTTCCATTGGAACTTACCTTTTTGAGTGTTTAACTCTTACTTACCTCGAGTGAATAACACCATTACACCATTATTGTCAATATGTGTCTCTATCTATGACAATATCAGTGTTAATAAGCCCCCTCTGCTGAGGGTTGGAGCAATAAACTGTCCATAATATGTCAATCAGTTGGCTCTTTATACCCAATTGATTTGATAGTATCCATCCTGATGAAATAGTGTACTTTGTTGGCACTAAAGGAAACGCGTCGATGTGATGTCTGTTTAAATAAGCTCTGGCGATTAGTGATATCAGATATAAGAGAGAAGAGATTGCTCCATATAGTCATCTGGTTCATCTATACCCATTATGGACATATGAGAAACCGAATTAATTTGGAGGGTCATTATATGAAATTATCTCTCCCTCTGGTTGTGGGTGTCAGCACATCCCCAAGATTGTTGCTGGTGGAGTCGTATGACTTCTTTTATTTCACTTATAAGCTCTTTTAAATAATTTAATAAATGTTATTTTTTATATCTTAGTAAAGTTCTTTTCGGTGATTAGCTGGCTATAATAGTTAAAAGAACCTCTCTGCTACAGTGAATTGCTTATAGTAATACTAGCTGATATACCCGGCTTCGCCTGAGTTAATTTGGTACTGGTGTTTATCTGGTGTTCACACGGAAAATCTTATGAAGTTGTGGTTACTTTAGAGATACCAAGGAAAAAAATATGTTCACCATTTTGCATGGTTCTTTGTGTTAACAAGGAAACACCACGTGGAGGCAACCATGCGACGTTTCCTTTATATAAAATGACATCGGGAAGTGAGAGAATTAGATTCCATACGTAAAATTTGGATGCTAATTCTTTTGCACTTAGAATTGAATAATCGAGTTGGGACCCATTAACTTTTCCTATTTTGGACATAATCTATGCTTCTGCCAAATTTCAAATTTCTATGACATCGGAAAGTGAGAGAATTAGATTCCGCACGTAAAATTTGGACGCTAATTCTTTTGCGCTTAGAATTAAATAATCAAGTTGGGACCTATTAACTTTTCCTATTTATGAAATAATCAATGCTTGTGCCAAATTTCACGTTTCTATGACACCGGAAAGTGAGAGAATTAGATTCCGTACGTAAAATTTGGACGCTAGTTCTTTTGCGCTTAGAATGGAATAATCGAGTTGGTACCCATTAACTTTTCCTATTTATGACATAATCTATGATCATGAATGAATAGCTAAGGGCTATGTGTGATTGGCCGAGCGCTCAGCCAATAGCTAAGTAGTAGCTGCTATTGGCTGAGCTCTCAGCCAATCTGCACAGCCCTTTCAGGAGGCGCAGATTTTTAAATCCCCGACTGCTGAAAGAGCTTAATAGCAGTGTCGGGCAGCCAGCAGGAGGACGCGGCTGAGCGCAGGAGAGGTGAGTAATACATTTTTTAATTTTTTTACACACTCATTGATGATTATCGGGGAAGGGCTTATATTTCAAGCCCTTCCCTGATAATCATTCCCCGGGGCTTGGCAGAAAGCAGTGCTTTCAATGGAATCGGCAGCAGTGCCGATTCCATTGAAACCAATAGGCTAGAACGCCGGGGACTTTTGCCACAGCTGTCACAGCTGTGGCAGAAGTCCCCGGCATTCTCCATCTCTTTTCAATGGGGCTAGCGCTGCTGCCGCTGGCCCTATTGAACAGACTGGCGATATGTCGGTGTGATGCCGATATCCCAGCGTCATGCCAATTTTTTTCTCGCACTGCGATACGAGACTTTAACTTTAGAATCCCATCGCAGTGGAGAAAATATCGCCAGTGGGTGGGAGCCCTTAAATTGACAAAATTGCCAAAAAATGAAAATCGAAATTTTTTCCTTCTGCTTTGCTTAGATTCATTCAAATACTGTGGTGTCAAAATATGCAGTACACCCCTAGATGAATTCGTTAAGGGGTCTAGTTTTCAAAATGGGGTCATTTGTGGGGGGTTTTCTATCGTTTTGGCCGCTCAATGGCTCTACAAGTGGGCAATGGGGCCTGGAATTTATTCCGTTGTACCTTGAAATCCAACGATTGCTCCTTCCATTATAGGCCAAGCCATGTTTCCTTTAAGTAGATTAGGGCCACAAGGGGTATATTTCTGAACACGGGACAAACAGCGTATCCATTTTGGGGTGAAAGTCTTCATTTATTTGTGTTCTGTACAAAAAAAACAGTTTTTAAATTGATACAACTGCCAAAAAAATGAAAATCGTAATTTTTTCCTTCTGCTTTGCTTAGATTTATTCAAAAATTGTAGGGTAAAAATACACAGTACACCCCTAGATGAATTTGTTAAGGGGTCTAGTTTTCAAAATGGGATCATTTGTTGGAGTTCTCTGTCGTTTTGGCCACTCAATGGCTCTACAAGTGGGCAATGGGGCCTAAATCACCTTCATGCTAAATTTCTGTTCTGAAAACCATCGAGTACTCCTTTCATTTTGGGCCCCATTGTGCATCCAGACATAATATTAGGACCACAATGGGTATATTTCTGAACACGGGACAAACAGGGGTAAAAATACACATTACACCCCTAGATAAATTCGTTAAGGGGTCTAGTTTTCAAAATGGGGTCACTTGTGGGGGTTCTCTATGGTTTTGGATGCTCAAGAGCTCTACAAAAGGGCTATGGGGCCTAAAACGCCTTCAAGGAAAATTTATGTTCTGAAAACCACCGACTACTCCTTTAATTTTGGGCCCCTTTGTGCATCCAGACATAAGATTAGGGCCACAATGGGTATGTCTCTGAACACGGGACAAACACGGGTATCCATTTTGGGGTGCAAGTCTTCATTCATGCGTGTGCTGTACTAAAAAAGTTGTTTTTAAAATGACAGAATTGCCAAAAAAACGAAAATCACAACTTTTTCCTTTTGCTTTGCTTGAATTCATTCAAAAACTGTGGGGTCAAAATGGGCATTACACCCCTAGATAAATTTGTTAAGGGGTCTAGTTTTTAAAATTGGGTCATTTTGGGTGGTTCTATATGGTTTTGGCCGCTCAAGAGCTCTACAAGAGTGCTATGGGGCCTAAAACGCCTTCAAGAAAAATTTCTGTTCTGAAAGACTCTGAATATTCGTTTCGTTTTGGGCCCCCTTGTGCATCTAGACATAAGATTAGGGCCACAATGGGCATATTTCTGAAGACAGGAGAAACAGGGGTACCGATTTTGGGGTGTCAATCCTCATTTTCATGTGCACTATAGGAAAAAAATATGTCTTTAAAATGACAAATTTGCAAAAATATGAAATTTTATTTTTTCTCCTAAATTGAATGAATTCCTGAAAAAGAAACTGTGGGGTCAAAATACTCATGACCCCCCCTCAGTGGATACATTAAGGGGTGTAGTTTTTAAAATGAGGTCATTTGTGGGGGTATCTATCATTCTAAAACTCATGGGCCTTTGCAAACTTGGCTTGCTGTAGGAAAACAAAGTGTTCCTCAAAATGCTGAAAAGTAATGTTAAATTTGTACGTCATCTAAATGTGCATTCAGATGGAAATATATATCCTATCAAAAATGTATACAGTATGTTTGCACATATTTGAGATATTACAGTTGAAAATGTGAAAAAATTAAATTTTTTTCACAATTTTTCCAATATTGGTACTTTTAATAAATATACACAAATTATATCGGTCTATTTTTGCAACGTAAATGAAGTACAACATGTGGCGAAAAAACAATGTCAGAATCACTTGGATATGCAAAACCTTTACGGAGTTATGCTATGTTGAACGACACGTCAGATTTCCAAAATTTGGCTCCGTCACTAAGGCGCATATAGGCTTCGTCACTAAGGGGTTAAGAGGCCTTGGATGAAAACTCTTGAGGCACCAACATTAGCCAGACAGTGTCGTCTCTATACTTTTAAGGAGACGTGTGAATGGCAATGCGCTTGACATAGGGTGGGTCAAGGAGAAAAACCCCGCGCCTCCGGTACAATGCTTCTGGGATAAATGCACACCCACTGCCTAGGTCAAGAGGCCGCGGGCCCAGCTCAGAGTCCAGCCCAGTTTTGTGGAGGATTGCATCTTTTATTTTGAAAAAGTGGATCCTGCAAATGATGTCCCTCGGTCGGTTGGGGTCTGCGGATCTAGGGCCCAAAGCCCTATGAATTCAGTCAATCTCGATGGGACGATCTGATGGGTGGTGTATTAACTGCTGGAAAAAGGATTGCGCCCATGTTTCAAGGTGTTGCCCTTCTACCTCCTCCGGCAGGCCACATAAACGCAAGTTATTTCTTCGATTCCTGTTTTCCAGGTCGTCGCTATGCTAGTAATTTAATCGGCTTGCGCGTGGATTGCCTGCCTGTGTGTTTCTAAAATGGCCGCCGTATTTTCCTGCGCCTCCTCTACTTGTAAGATTCTATGGCCCAAGTGCTGTATTT
This sequence comes from Eleutherodactylus coqui, assembly GCF_035609145.1. Classification (NCBI taxonomy): domain Eukaryota; kingdom Metazoa; phylum Chordata; class Amphibia; order Anura; family Eleutherodactylidae; genus Eleutherodactylus; species Eleutherodactylus coqui. Next base: position 42,416,507 of record NC_089846.1, on the reverse strand, counting down.
CTGAGTGTATTTGCTCCAGCACTTGTTTATTTGAAGCTTCAAATCGTTGAAAGAGTTTGTCGAGTTCATATTTTGTGGAGATTGCCATAATACGGCTTTTCCATGCCTCCTCCTCTATCTCCTATGGAGGGCTTCAGGACCCTTTGTGTGCTGAGCCACTAGTGATGGTCGGCCTTGGGGTCTGTGGCCATGAGTAGGGACTACCACTCCCCTCTTCTGCAGGGTTCTGGGCTGGGGGGGAGAGTGTGCTGTGCTGGGTGTAAGGGCTGCTGCCCGGGCTACTCACAGTTCCCTTTCCTGGTGAGATCTCCAGGGTCTCCCCCTCCATGGCTGCCCTATTCAGAGGGCCTCCTCTCAGCTTCCCCTCTACGCCAGACCAGGGTCCCCGGTCTTCAGCCCCTTGTGGTGTCTCACTGCACTGCTACTCCCTCTCCACAGATGCAGGGTGCTCCGTCTGTGATTCCCGCGGTCTCGTGGTATCGGGCACCATCTTGGGCCTTGCGGAGGATTCTCCCGGCGCGCCGAGGAACCTCTCCATTGTGCTTCTCCCCCTGCTTGGTGTGGATGAATGTGACCACGGCGGTCTTCTCTTCACCATACCGCGTCCGGAGGTAAGTTTGTGCTGCTGTCTGGTGCCTCATAGCTGCAGGTTGGGTGAAGGACGCGGTATGTGCGACCTATCCCGCCATCTGCCGGACACCGTCCACCTTTTGACACTTTAAACAGAGGGTTAAATTCTTCAAAAGGATTCATACGTGATTGGGAAGAATGAGAAATCTATAGCACTGATAACACTACTGGCCTGGTGACCCCCTAACACTAATTCAGGGACCCTAAAACCTTCACATCTATGTTTCTATTTCTGTTGTAGCATTCTTTTAAGTGCAAATTAATTCCACCATGTCTGTGCCTTGTCATAAGTATGTATATATATATATATATATATATATATATGCATGACTTTTCAGATCCGTTTCATTTTGCCTTGATGAAGGACCCTGTGAGGTCCGAAAGCTCACATTAACATCATGTATTTTCGTTAGCCATTAAAAGATATCATATCTACAAGATGATGTGGTTTCTCTTACTGAGAACAATCATGCTTAACTTCTAGGGTGCATGCCATGAAAAAAATATATTAAAAAAATTTTAAAAATAGTTAATTTTGAACATCTCGCCAGGATGCTGGTAAATTAATAACACCATGATACTCTGATTCATCCATCCAAGTATAAGTTAATGTAAAGAGGTATTATCTGGATGGATATGTACGAGGCGTTCAGGGCTTTTGTACATACATTCTATTAACATATCATGTGTTGACTCAGGAGAAGCATACGTTCAGGTTTTCGCTTCTCACGGTCCCATTACCTCTCTTGTTTAATATGCTTCCTTGTTTGTTCTAAGGCATGTTCCCCAGTTTAGTTGAAAGATCCCCTTGTGCTATTTCTCCCTGGCAGCCTCTATGCCCAGCTGGGCAGGAAGCTGAGATGCTTATCTTTGTATCTGCCTGTCTTTAAATGGCTAATGCTGGGGTTGCGGACACAACATCTACTTCAAAGGCAGAACACTGCTGTACTACTGAATTTATTATGTAATCATGCAATGTGGCCTCCGGATTACCATTTTATATTACATATGCCATGTACCTTGAAAAGGACAACAAATATCGGCAAATTTAAAGGGCATCTGTCACCTACTTTTAGCCCTATAAACCAAGCTTATGGACTAACAGTAGGTGACTCGCTGAGTCCAGCGAAGTAAGTGTTATAATCCCCTTCCCTGTTGCTCCCTCGTTGTCAGTGCTGGAAGCCGCCGCACCGTGCATTAGGTGGTGCTGCAAAGTAGTCCGCCTATTATAAAATTAGAACTGGTGGAATACTTAGCACGCTGCTCAGTACATTGAATGGTGGCTTTCAGGGATCACATCAGGGGAGCGACGGACACTTACATCCCAGGTCCCCTTCTTTCAGTTTAGAAGTTTAGCTTATAGGGCTAGAAGAGTCTTTTTAATATGTTCAGAATGCTCTATCTTGTAGTGCTGTGAAAATGTTTCTGACAACTTCCAGAGGTCCCCTGTTGTTGCAGGGGACCTTAAAAGGGGTTGTCCAGTTGTAAAATAGTTATGGCCTATCATTAGGACAGGCCATCAGTAGTAGATCGGCAGGGGTCTGCCACCTGGGATCCTCACTGATCAGCTACTTTCTATCAGACCAATTCACTTGTGCACTGAGTTAATTTCTGCAGGAAGCAGACAGCTCCCTTCTCACTGCAGTATCCAAGCTTGGTATTACAGTCAACAGTTCACATTCATTTTAATACCAAGCCTGGCCACTGCAGTGGGAACGGAGCTGTCTGCTTCCTGCAGAAATCAGCTCAGTGCACAAGCGCACTGACACAGCGAACAGCTAATCAGTGGGGGGTCCTGGGCCACAAACCCCTGCTGATGTAATATTGACTGCCTATCAGCAGATGGGCCATGAATCATTTATAACTGAACAAGCCCTTTAATGAACTTTAATATTATACAAAAGGGAGTAAACTCATACGATGGTTTCTGATTTATAACTATTTAGCGCCTGTGGAATAATTCCCCTCAAAACCCACTTGCATTAGCCAAACTATACATTTACACTGACTTTCGAGTTCCATCCATTCAGGACATGGACAGCCATTCATTGCTTAGTCTGGTCAAAAGAGGCTTCCTCTGTTGAAAACTGGTGATTAAACTCAATGTTATTTTGCAATAACATTGAGTTTAGCCCAGTATAGGTGTAGCCCAAGTACAGGTGTAGCCCAGCAATTAGCAGTAAAACATATGCAACACCTGTGGCTAAGACACCCTGTGTAATGGCATCCTACAGGGGATTTTGTTGGCTGGGAGTCAGACCCCTATCAATCTGATATTGATGGCCTATCCTAAGGAGTTAAAAATTATTATATGGATATTTATGAAGACTGGAATTTCATACGCAAGTCTTAAATTGAAGTGTACTGAAGTACAGTATTAGGCCCCATTCTGTTCAATATATCTATCAATGGGCTGATAGAGGGGCTGCACAGTAAAATATCAATATTTGCAGACGATACGAAATTATGGTTCAAAAAGAATTTTATTATTCTGCCATGCATGTATAATAAATACAATGTTACTTTGACGAAATTAGCAAATAAACAACATAACAGTGTACATTTGTTTGTTGCCTTCGTTATTCTTAGTTTGTTTTCTTGTCGTAAGGCAGTTTGTTTTATCGAGTGAAACTTCTAAACAACTCCGAAATATCGAAATCTGATACTGTGGTTAAGTATAATATTTTAGTAAACTAATTATATCATGCAAACATGAAGAGGAGTTAGAAGTCCAGTAAGGCAGGGAGGGGGAAGGAAAGAAGAAGGATGTGAAAAGAGTAGATAAGGCGGGCAGGGGGAGGATCGGGGGGGGGGGGGGGTTATAGGAGTGGGTATTGGGGAGAAGGAGTCCGGTCTATACCTCTTAAAGATGAGTGTGTGTGGTTAGTAGTCTTTTGTTGCAGGCAACATGTTGTTCATAGCTATGGTGTGTTCCCATTCATGTTCGGGAGGGCCCCGGTTTCTACCCATGTAGTTAAGTCCGGGGAGAATCCATATTATCCAGGTCGCGGCACACTTTTCATATCTTAATTCGTCCCTGGCACAGAGCTCTTCCATATGTTTCAAGATGGTCTAGGGTTTCCAGCCACATTAAGCTAGAGGGGGTGTCGTAGATTTCCACATTTTGGGAATTATCTGTCGTGTGGCCATTATAAAAAATCTGAGTAAAGAGCGTTTGGAATGTGCCACTGATCTGTGGAACATAGACAGTAATGCTATTTCTGGTGTAAACTGGATCTGGTTCCTGCAGACCGTGGAATAAAGAGCGTTAATCTCCTGCCAGAGGGGGCAGATCCGAGGACCACCAGAGGTGCACAAATGTCCCTTTATCCGACAGGCATCTCCAACAGGTATCTGGATACTGGGGGAAAATTCTGGCTAGAGTCACCGGGGTCCGGTACCATCTTATAGCATTTTGTAGTTTAGTTCTTGCATTTTACTAGAGATCGACATCTTGTGTGAAAAAATGTATGATTTTTTCCAGGACTCCTCTGGGGGTGAGTCACCCATGTCCTGTTCCCACAGCCTCTCTATATCCCACCCACAATTGCGCGTGTCCCCTTCGACTAACATCTGATACAATGTCGATACTGTATATTGTTCTAGGGGGGAAGAAGTGCATATTTTCTCAAAGGCGGTAATGGGGCAGTTCAATTGTTGAGTAGTTCCTAGGGACCTAATATAGTGGCAAAGCTGTAGATACTGGAACCATGCCCCGGGTGGTGGCCTCCTATCTCCAAGCAATTCGCTTAACGGTTTAAGTCCTTCCGCCGAGACCACGTCCTGGACCCTTAGGGTTGTGTTTGGCGTGTTGTTTGTCAGTAGTGAACCTTTAAAGAAAGTGCGAAATTGAGGGTTTCCTATCAGGGGGGTGAGAGGACCGGGTTTGTTAATCATTCCTTTTTAAGTCACGTAGTCTAACCATGCCGATATTATGTTTTCTGTGAAGGGTGATAGCCCGAGCTCTCTATGTTTGTCTCTGCCCGGCAGCCACATGAGACCCATACCCTTAAAGGGGACCGAATCCTGTTCCGATTCCACCCAGGTTCTCTGTGTTCCGCTGTGGAGCAAGTCCAACACGCGTTTGGTTAATGATGCTTTATGATACAAGGCCAGGTTTGGGATGCCCATTCCTCCCGAATCTCTAGGTGCTGTGAGAGCCTTCCAGTTGCGCTTTGGTCTTCTACTCCCCCAAATGAAGTTCATTATGGATCTCTTGGCTTTGAGCAAAAATGACCCAGGTAATTTAATGGGTACTGTTTGGAAGATGTATATTAATCTCGGGAGGGCATTCATTTTAATAGTACAAATCCTTCCGAACCAAGACAGAGGGACTGTTTTCCACCTGTCGAAGTCCGCTTCTAGTTTGGCTAATAGGGGTTTGTAATTTTTCAGGAAAAGTTGATCTAAATCTGATGTGATTGCTACCCCTAGGTATATGATCTTGTCTGTTTTCCAAATGAAGGGAAGGGATGGCTTCAGGGCAGCGACCTCAGGGCCTGTTAGGGTGACATTTAAGATTACTGAGTTGCTTAAGTTCACTTTAAAATTAGAAAGCCGTCCGAACCTTTTAAATTCCTCCAGTACCGTGGGTAGGGCTATTCTGGGATTTGTGACATATAATAATAGGTCGTCCGCATACAAGGCTGTTTTGTGTTCTGTATTACCTATTTTAATCCCGCGAATGTTAGTGTTCGCTCGGAGAGCGTTTGCTAAGGTCTCCATAACTAGTGTGTACAGGGAGGGAGACAGGGGGCACCCCTGTGGCGTGCCGTTGCGAATCTGGATTGGGTTCGATAGCTGACCATTGACTCGGACGCGTGCTGAGGGATTTTGATATAAGGCCATTATCCGGTCTTTGAGTTTAGGACCAAAGCCCACTTTCCTTAGAACTGCCTCCAGGAACCCCCAGCTTACCCTGTCAAAGGCTTTTTCTGCGTCTACCAAAAGGAGACAGAGGGGATCCCCAGATTTACGCGCCCGAGACACGATGGTCAGCATCCTTATTGTGTTGTCCCCTGCCTCCCTCCCCGGGAAAATCCAACCTGGTCCCTATGAATCAGAGATGGTATGTGTGCCTGTAGGAGTGTGACTATGATTTTAGAGAAGATTTTGTTGTCGATATTTAGGAGGGATATTGGCCTATAGCTGCCGCAAGCTGATGGATCTTTACCCTGTTCCGGAATTACTGTAATCACTGCTTGCGGTGCTTGGGTTGGGAAGGGGCAGGAGCCAGAGATGGAGTTGAAGGTATGGAGTAGCAAGGGGGCTAGGTGTTCCTCCAAAAGTTTGTAAAATCGGGGTGTGTACCCGTCTGGTCCCGGACTCCTCCCTATCTTGAGAGACTTGATTGCCTCTTTCACCTCCTGGAGTGTGAAATCCTCTTCTAGTGCGGTTTGGTCTGAATCCGAGATCCGGGCAGGGACAAAGTCATTCAAGTAGGAGTCCCTCTCTCGCGTTACTTTTATCCCTTGCCTCTCGTATCTGTCTGGTAGGTTGTACAAGTCGTGATAATACTGTTGGAAGCTATGTATTATTTTTGAGTTGGTGTGAACCAGTCCTTCTTTTTGGGGATTCGCAGAGGCAGCAATGCGTCTATATGAGATTAATTATAAAAGCCCTTCGCAGTTATAGACTGAAAATTAAAAATTAACCTTTTTTAAGTCCCTTCTTAAAAAACATATATGTGGGCAAACAAACAAACAAGGAACATATAGTGACAAGGAGTCAGAGTAGAATGATGTTATAAATGCCACTGATGATGTATTGTAACTAAGAAACCCAAATGGAGATCACTATCAGTGGAAACAAAAGGTATAGCCGTAACGCCTTATTAATGGATCCTGTCCGATGTTATATGCATCGATGTTTGTGCACTGGTGAGAATACTTGACACGCAGTGTTAGAATAACAGGTTATATTGAACTGGATCTGAGGCGGTATGTAGTAACCCAGAACAGTGATGTCAAAATGTGCGAGGACTAGAGATGAGCGAATGTGCTCGGCCCCGCCCCTTTTTCGCCCGAGTACCGCGATTTTCGAGTACTTCCGTACTCGGGCGAAAAAATTCGGGGGGCGCCGTGGCGGCGCGGGGGTTGCGGCGGGGAGTGGGGGGGAGAGGGAGAGAGAGAGGGCTCCCCCCTGTTCCCCGCTGCTACCCCCCGCACCGCCGCGCCTCTCCCCGCCCCCCGGCGCCCCCCGAATCTTTACGCGCGAGTACTGAAGTACTCGAAAATGGCGGTACTCGGGTGCGTAAGTACTCATTACGAGCACGTTCGCTCATCTCTAGCGAGGACCTCTTTATTAAGTCCTATATTGGCATCTGTCTATGTAAGTAGGTGTAACGTTGGATATCATCCAGGTAAGTAAATATGGAGTCGATAATAGTCCCAGCATCAATCAGCAATCTGGATCGGTGCTAGATTGATAAGGATCGCTCTAACGACTCCAACATTTGTACTAGCATCAATCATCAGTATAACTGGTGCTAGATTGGATAGAATCACACAAAAATATAGCGGCTCAACGTGTTTCCCTACTACGATAACCAGCAGTTCAACCAGAGTTATAAATAGACAATCCTGTGTGCTTCTGGGTAATGAACTACAATAGAATTCATCCCTGTCAGTATAAATAGATAAGGTATCGTGAAAGATATCGAAAACATGGTCGGGCCCTGCATGCCCCCCGTCAGGGTAAGTACAATTCTGCTGAGGTCCCTTGCGGGATCCTTGCTTAGGTAACCTCCGGTATCGGCTTTCTGTAATTCTAAACAAGTTGGAATACGGTAGCTTCTAGAACAGGGTTAACAAATTTGAACGGCATATGTCAGAACTAGTTTAGGCCTGGGCATCAAGACCATGGTCAGGCAATGGTGTGAGGGCCCTTGGAAGTGACTTCTGAAGCAGTCCTGGAAAAACAGGAGAGTCTGAGTCCCTAGGTGTCAGAGACCGGATTTCCACGACGCTCCCGTCGCTGCTTAGGGGGTGCCAGTTGCCATTGCTCTTGAGCTGTATAGGGCGATCGGTACTGGGGATGTGGGCCAGTCAGGTAGTTTGATCAGTGGGAGTTGGAATGTTCCTAAGAAGTTAGGTAAATCTCCCAACGTGCGAAAAGTAGCTGACTTCCCATCTTTTTTGGCAATTAAAGCAAAAGGGAAACCCCAGCGGTATGAGATTCCGTTTTCTTTTAGTGCAGCAAGTAATGGTTTCAGTGCCCCTCTGAGGCGCAATGTGTTGCGTGCTAGATCTTGTGGCAGGATAAGCGGTCCACCATTGTGTGTAAGGTCCCCTTTCTCTCTGGCTTTACGTAATATACAGTCCTTGTCTTTGAAAAAGTGATTCCTGCATATTATGTCCCTTGGGCGATTAGGGTCGGATACCCTAGGTCCCAGCGCCCTATGGATCCTGTCTATTATGATCGGTTTTTCGCGAGTGCGTCCCAGCAACTGTAAGAAAAGATTTTGGGCCCATTCCTTCAGCTGGTGTCCCTCAACCTCTTCTGTGACACCTCGTATGCGCAGATTATTTCTCCTGTTTCTGTTCTCGAGGTCGTCTAAGTGTGAAATAATATTGGCAATTTGATCAGATAGGTGTTGCATGACCAGTCTGTGAGATTCCAAGATGGACGCCATTCCCTCCTGCGTCTCCTCAACTTGGAGTAGCCTAAGGCCCATGTGGTGTATATCAGAATGTATCCGATCTAGGCCTGTCTATTAGTTGTCTCAAATCTTGTAAATTATGCGTTCAGTTCGTCTTTCGTAGGGATAGACATGGTGCGTGTTTTCCATGAGCTGTTTTCAGCTGCAGAGATTGCCCTTTCCGGGAAGTCATGTACAGGGCTGCTGGGTGTACTTTTGTCTGGGGAGATGGTCCAGCCATGAGCGTCATTACTCTCATCGGGGCTGAGGGATGGCTGTGTTGCAGAGCTATGTGCTGCAGGACTTAGTCCCCATTGTGTAGTGGGGGGGCTGTTTTCCCCTTTACTCACAGTTCTGGAGTTTGTCGGTATGCCATCATGGGTCCCAGTCCCTGGGCTGTCTCTCTCTGCTGCTTTCTGTGGGGAGCTCATTATTTCAGCTCTTGCTGGTGTTGTCGATTCCCTCTGCATAGTCTGTGCAGGCAGACTGAGCCGCGCCGCGGCCGCCGCTGAGGGAGAGGTGGAGGTCACATGCGCTCTGGTAGGAGCCAGTGGCGCCATCTTGGCTTTTCTCCCTACTGTGTGTGGAGCGCCGATGAAATGCTCTATGGTCCCTTTCTTGTGGTTGAGTGCTGCCGGTTTTGCTTCTGCCGCTACCTTCTTACCCATCCCGACCTGGGAGGGTGAATTCTGCTGATTTTGCAGGTTTAAAGGGGTTGTCCCGCGCCGAAACGTTTTTTTTTTTTTTCAACCCCCCCCCCCGTTCGGCGCGAGACAACCCCGATGCAGGGACCTAAAGAAAAATCCGCACAGCGCTTACCTGAATCCCCGCGCTCCGGTGACTTCTTACTTACCGGCTGAAGATGGCCGCCGGGATCTTCTCCCTCGGTGGACCGCAGGGCTTCTGTGCGGTCCATTGCCGATTCCAGCCTCCTGATTGGCTGGAATCGGCATGTGACGGGGCGGAGCTACACGGAGCCGGCATCCTGCACGAGCGGCCCCATTGAGAAAAGAAGAAGACCCGGACTGCGCAAGCGCGTCTAATTTGGCCATTAGACGCCGAAAATTAGGCACTCTCCATGGAAACGAGGACGCTAGCAACAGAGCAGGTAAGTGAAAGACTTCTTATAACTTCTGTATGGCTCATAATTAATGCACAATGTACATTACAAAGTGCATTAATTTGGCCATACAGAAGTGTATAGACCCACTTGCTGCCGCGGGACAACCCTTTTAAGGCTGAGGGAAGGGTGGTTGAAGTGGGAGCCCGTCTCACATGCGTCCTACCCGGTCATCTGCAGGCCACGCCCCTTCGACGATACGAAATTATACAAGGTAATTAATACAACAGAGGACAATGTACAGCTACAAATGGACCCAGATAAGCTGGGGGATTGGGCAGAAAAATGGCAAATGAAGTTCAATATTGATAAATGTAAGGTTATGTACATGGGCAGGAGAAACGGATGTCACCAATATACACTAGATGGAGTACTGCTAGGGAAAAGTGATATGGAAAAAGACCTGGAGGTACTAGTGGATTGTAGACTTAACTGGAGTAACCAATGCCAGTCAGTTGCTGCAAAAGCAAATAAAGTGTTGGGGTGCATTAAAAGAAGTATAGGGGCGAGGGACGAGAACATTATTTTTCCACTATATAAGGCACTTGTCAGGCCTCACATGGAATACTGTGTACAGTTCTGGTCACCGATGCTCAGGAAAGATGTTACAGTGCTGGAGGGGGTTCAAAGAAGGGCAACTAAATTAATAAATGGAATGGGAGGACTGGAATACTCAGAGAGGCTATCAAAAATGGGAATATTCCCCCTGGAAAAAAGACGGTTAAGGGGCAATCAGATAACCATGTATAAATACATGAGGGGACAATACAAGGATCTCTCCCATGATCTCTTTATACCTTGGACTGTGACTGTAACAAGAGGGCATCCTCTACGTCTAGAAGAACGAAGGTTTCATCACCAGCACGGAAGGGGGTTCTTTACTGTAAGAGCAGAAAAAGGCCTTCTAAAGCTGAAACGTAGCCTACCTTTTTAAAGAGTATGGAATAATAAAATGTGATTTTTTTTAATGAAGTTTTTGCATGCTGCGATTTTCTCTCTACTACTTTTGTGATTGACTACTGAGCCTTGAGGCTCAGACTCATTGTTGAGTTACTTGCATTTTTTCACCTCACCCCTAGTGGGTATAGATTGGGTGCTGCTGGATATTTTTCCCTTTGGTTTTATACCCAGGACTGTGATGGTAACAAGGGGGTGCCCTCTATGTCTAGAGGAACAAAGGTTTCATCACCAACACACAAGGGGGTTCCTTACTGTCAGAGCAGTGAGACTGGGGAACTCTCTGCCTGAGGATGTGCTGATGGCAAAATCAATAGAGGAGTGTTATGTCCGCGTAGCGTACTAAAGCGCCACACCTCAGAACGGATGCAGGATTGGGTCCTTTAAAAACTGCAAACACACAGCATTGGCACTCACAACTTGCACCTTTCCAGGCAATAAGGGAAGGACACTGGTCCCTTACTAATCAGGGAAAGTGGGGTACACCTGCCTAAAAGTGGGGTGATCGTCCCGATAAGGTCGGCCCCACTGTCTTCATCTGGAACCTGGCTATCCCTGATTAGGAACCTGGAGAGATGCACAAAACACATAGGATACGGCACTGTTCACACACACGCACACTGAACACAGTACAGGACTGCAAATAGAGCACATATGTGGCCACCTGCACAGACATACCAAACACATCACTGTTCACACCTACATACCAGGTTGTACATACAACATATAACAGGAACCCCACCCAGAGCTCACAGGCATAAAGATGGAAACTATAGCCAGTCCCAGTGTCCTCAGTCCAGGGGAATAGAGAGTTAGTCACCATGCTGAGATACAGGGAACAGTGTCAGGCATCACCCACCTGACACACATAGGACATCAGATGCCTGGAGGCCACACCTGCCAAGGGATAAGGAGTAACCTGCAGGCGCATGCACCCCAGAAATCGCAGGGAGGGGAGGAACAGCAGGTGCCCAGACCATCTTCAAGGGAGGAGAGAGAGACACTACAGACAAGCATGCACACACCAGCTCTGAGTGGGATTACCACAGAGATAAACAGTGATAAATAAAATGACCATTAGAGATGAGCGAGCACCAAAATGCTCGGGTGCTCGTTACTCGGGACGAAATTTTCGCGATGCTCGAGGGTTTGTTTCGAGTAACGAACCCCATTGAAGTCAATGGGTGACCGAGCATTTTTGTATATCGCCGATGCTCGCTAAGGTTTCCATTTGTGAAAATCTGGGCAATTCAAGAAAGTGATGGGAACGACACAGCAACGGATAGGGCAGGCGCGGGGCTACATGTTGGGCTGCATCTCAAGTTCCCAGGTCCCACTATTAAGCCACAATAGCGGCAAGAGTGGGCCCTCCCCCTCCCAACAATTTTTACTTCTGAAAAGCCCTCATTAGCAATGCATACCTTAGCTAAGCACCACACTACCTCCAACAAAGCACAATCACTGCCTGCATGACACTCCGCTGCCACTTCTCCAGGGTTACATGCTGCCCAACCCCCCCCCCCCCTGCACGACCCAGTGTCCACAGCGCACACCAAATTGTCCCTGCGCAGCCTTCAGCTGCCCTCATGCCACGCCACACTCATGTCTATTTATAAGTGCGTCTGCCATGAGGAGGAACCGCAGGCACACACTGCAGAGGGCTGGCACGGCTAGGCAGCGACCCTCTTTAAAAGGGGCGGGGCGATAGCCCACAATGCTGTACAGAAGCAATGAGAAATATAATCCTGTGCCACCGCCATTAGGAGCTGCACACGTGGGCATAGCAATGGGGAACCTATGTGCCACACACTATTCATTCTGTCAAGGTGTCTGCATGCCCCAGTCAGACCGCGTTTTTTTATAAATAGTCACAGGCAGGTACAACTGGGAATCCCCAACTCCGCAATGGTAATTCCGTGTGCACCCACAGCATGGGTGGCTCCCTGGAACCCACCGGCTGTAGATAAATGTATCCCATTGCAGTGCCCTGAACAGCAGAGCTAACGTCAGATTAAATGCAGGTGGGCTTCGGCCCACACTGCATGCCCCAACCTGACCGGGCTTTTTAATTCATAGACACAGGCAGGTACAACTCCCTATTGTGAAGTCCCTGTGGACCGACAGCATGGGTGGGTGCCAGGAAGCCACCGGCGACACATAAATATATCCCATAGCATTGCCAATCACAGCTGAGGTAATGTCATGTTTAATGCAGGTGGGCTTCGGCCTACACTGCATGCCCCAGTCAGACTGGGGTTCTTTAGAAGTGGACACATGTAGTTACAACTCCGTGTGGACCGACAGCATGGGTGGCTCCCTGGAACCCACCGGCGGTACATAAATATATCCCATTGCAGTGCCCAGCACAGCTGAGGTAACGTCAGCTGTAATGCAGGTGGGCAAAAAATTAATTGGATTACACTCTAGGCGAGGGCCCCCAAAAAATTGGTGTACCAACAGTACTAATGTACCTCAGAAAAATTGCCCATGCCCAACCAAGAGGGCAGGTGAAACCCATTAATCGCTTTGGTTAATGTGGCTTAATTGGTAACTAGGCCTGGAGGCAGCCCAGTTAAAATAAAAATTGGTTCAGGTGCAAGTTTCAACGCTTTAATGAGCATTGAAACGTATAAAAATTGTTTACAAAAATTATATGACTGAGTCTTGTGGGCCTAAGAAAAATTGCCCGTTCGGCGTGATTACGTGAGGTTTCAGGAGGAGGAGCAGGAGGAGGAGGAGGAATATTATACACAGATTGATGAAGCAAAAATGTCTCCGTTTTTGATGGTGATAGAGAACGATGCTTCCATCCGCGGGTGCAGCCTATGTATTGCTTAGGTATCGCTGCTGTCCGCTGGTGAAGAAGAGAAGTCTGGGGAAATCCAGGCTTTGTTCATCTTGATGAGTGTAAGCCTGTCGGCACTGTCTGTTGACAGGCGGGTACGCTTATCCGTGATGATTCCCCCAGCCGCACTAAACACCCTCTCAGACAAGACGCTAGCCGCAGAACAAGCAAGCACCTCCAGGGCATACAGCACGAGTTCAGGCCACGTGTCCAGCTTCGACACCCAGTAGTTGTAGGGGGCAGAGGCGTCAACGAGGACGGTCGTGCGATCGGCTACGTACTCCCTCACCATCCTTTTACAGTGCTCCCGCCAACTCAGCCTTGACTGGGGAGCGGTGACACAGTCTTGCTGGGGAGCCATAAAGCTGGCAAAGGCCTTGGAGAATGTTCCCCTGCCTGCGCTGTACATGCTGCCTGATCTCTGCGCCTCCCCTGCTACCTGGGCCGCGGAAATGCGCCTTCGGCCACTAGCGCTGTCGGATGGGAAGTTTACCATCAGTTTGTCCACCAGCGCCCTGTGGTATAGCATCTTTCTCGAACCCCTTTCCTCTTCAGGAATGAGAGTGGAAAGGTTCTCCTTATACCGTGGGTTGAGCAGTGTGTACACCCAGTAATCCGTAGTGGCCAGAATGCGTGTAACGCGAGGGTCACGAGAAAGGCATCCTAACATGAAGTCAGCCATGTGTGCCAGGGTACCTGTACGCAACACATGGCTGTCCTCACTAGGAAGATCACTTTCAGGATCCTCCTCCTCCTCCTCCGGCCATACACGCTGAAAGGATGACAGGCAAGCAGCATGGGTACCCTGAGCAGTGGGCCAAGCTGTCTCTTCCCCCTCCTCCTCATGCTCCTCCCCCTCCTCCTCCTCAACGCGCTGAGATAAAGACATGAGGGTGCTCTGACTATCCAGCGACATACTGTCTTCCCACGCCTCCGTTTCCGAGTGCAAAGCGTCTGCCTTTATGCTTTGCAGGGAACTTCTCAAGAGGCATAGCAGAGGAATGGTGACGCTAATGATTGCAGCATCCCCGCTCACCATCTGGGTAGACTCCTCAAAGTTTCCAAGGACCTGGCAGATGTCTGCCAACCAGGCCCACTCTTCTGTAAAGAATTGAGGAGGCTGACTCCCACTACGCCGCCCATGTTGGAGTTGGTATTCCACTATAGCTCTACGCTGCTCATAGAGCCTGGCCAACATGTGGAGCGTAGAGTTCCACCGTGTGGGCACGTCGCACAGCAGTCGATGCACTGGCAGATTAAACCGATGTTGCAGGGTCCGCAGGGTGGCAGTGTCCGTCTTGGAGTTGCGGAAATGTGCGCTGACCCGGCGCACCTTTCCAAGCAGGTATGACAAGTGTGGGTAGCTTTTCAGAAAGCGCTGAACCACCAAATTAAAGACATGGGCCAGGCATTGCACGTGCGTGAGGCTGCCGAGCTGCAGAGCCGCCACCAGGTTACGGCCGTTGTCACACATGACCATGCCCGTTTGGAGGCTCAGCGGCGCAAGCCAGCGGTCGGTCTGCTCTGTCAGACCCTGCAGCAGTTCGTGGGCCGTGTGCCTCTTCTCTCCTAAGCTGAGTAGTTTCAGCACGGCCTGCTGACGCTTGCCCACCGCTGTGCTGCCACGCCGCGCGACACCGACTGCTGGCGACGTGCTGCTGCTGACACATCTTGATTGCGAGACAGAGGTTGCATTGGAGGAGGAGGAGGAGGGTGGTTTAGTGGAGGAAGCATACACCGCCGCAGATACCAGCACCGAGCTGGGGCCCGCAATTCTGGGGGTGGGTAGGACGTGAGCAGTCCCAGGCTCTGACTCTGTCCCAGCCTCCACTAAATTCACCCAATGTGCCGTCAGGGAGATATAGTGGCCCTGCCCGCCTGTGCTTGTCCACGTGTCCATTGTTAAGTGGACCTTGGCAGTAACCGCGTTGGTGAGGGCGCGTACAATGTTGCGGGAGACGTGGTCGTGCAGGGCTGGGACGGCACATCGGGAAAAGTAGTGGCAACTGGGAAACGAGTAGCGTGGGGCCGCCGCCGCCATCATGCTTTTGAAAGCCTCCGTTTCCACAAGCCTATACGGCAGCATCTCTAGGCTGATCAATTTGGCAATGTGCACGTTTCACGCTTGAGCGTGCGGGTGCGTGGCGGCGTACTTGCGCTTGCTCTCAAACAGTGGCGCTAGCGACGTCTGGACGCTGCGCTGAGAGACATTGCTGGATGGGGCCGAGGACAGCGGAGGTGAGGGTGTGGGTGCAGGCCAGGAGACGGTAGTGCCTGTGTCCTAAGAGGGGGGTTGGATCTCAGTGGCAGGTTGGGGCACAGGGGGAAAGGCAGTGGTGCAAACCGGAGGCCTTCGTCCCACCTTGTGGGGTGCTTGGCCATCATATGCCTGCGCATGCTGGTGGTGGTGGCTCCCCAGCTGATCTTGGCGTGACAAAGGTTGCACACCACTGTTCATCGGTCGTCAGGCGTCTCTGTGAAAAACTGCCACACCGTAGAGCACCTTGACCTCTGCAGGGTGGCATGGCGCGAGGGGGCGCTTTGGGAAACAGTTGGTGGATTATTCGGTCTGGCCCTGCCTCTACCCCTGGCCACCGCACTGGCTCGGCCTGTGCCCACACCCTGACTTGGGCCTCCGCGTCCTCGCCCGCGTCCACGTCCTCTAGGCCTCCCCTACCCCTCAGCATGCTGTATTACCAGTAGTGCAGAAACAGAATGCTGTAATTTTAAATGTGCCGCTTATTGGCCTGTGGTTGGAGGCTCACTTCGCTTACCGAACACACAGCAGAGCCAGGAAATAATTTTGCGCAAGCCTGCTGTAACACTTAGCTGGCTGCATATGAATTAGGAGGACAACTACCCCCAGCACAGACCCAGTACACTGAGGACAGTCACAGGCAGCCCAAATAGATTTTTTTCCCCAAATGTTTTTGGAAAGGCCCACTGCCTATATTCAATAAATATGTCTTCTGTCCCTGCCTCACCACCACTACTGGCCCTGGACTGTGTATAATTACTGCAGGGCTCAATGCTCTGCACGGCCGATACACAAAAAAAAAAAAAGTGCAACACTGCAAAAAGCAGCCTCCACAGTACTGCACACGGTTAGATGTGGCCCTAAGAAGGACCGTTGGGGTTCTTGAAGCCTAAAATAACTCCTAACGCTCTCCCTATAGCAGCTCCGGCACCAGCAGCACTGTCCCTGATCTCTGTCAGAATGCATCTGTGGCGAGCCGCGGGAGGGGCCGATTTATATACTCGGGTGACACCTGATCTCGCCAGCCACTCACTGCAGGGGGGTGGTATAGGGCTTGAACGTCGCAGGGGGAAGTTGTAATGCCTTGCCTGTCTTTCTATTGGCCAGAAAAGCGCGCTAACGTCTCAGAGATGAAAGTGAAAGTAACACGAACATCGCGTGGTACTCGTCACGAGTAACGAGCATCTCGAACATGCTAATACTTGAACAAGTATCAAGTTCGGACGAGTACGTTCGCTCATCTCTAATGACCATCAATCTCTCATAAGAGTTGCTGGTATTTATCTGCCACAGACCAGGGGGATTGGCTGGTGGAGAATACCACGCTCAGCCAGCTTAATTAACCTGTGAAGGTGTGCACAAGGAAACCTATAGAATCACAGGTCCCAGACGCACAACCTTAACAAAGAGTTTAAGAGGGGACTAGACGTCTTTAAAGAGTGCTAACCGAGGGGTTGGCAATCCACAGGTGAGTTGACCCCAACTTGCCACAATATATTATATATATGAAAATGACCCACCACTGATGCCAACCAAAACCGTCGCCATATGCTCATTGTCATCCGAGACTATACGTTATATTTTATGTATTAAAACGTCCAAAACAAAATGAGGAACCCATTCCAGCACTTTGATTTAGTATAATGTACTAATTTTAAAAACAATGATTTTTTTTAAAAATCGTGTTTTTAGCTTTTACCCCTAATAAAACACAGCTAAAATAATTTTGGTAGCTTAAGAAAAAAATAGGACTGTAAAACCACCACGAGTAAAAGCGCTAAAAAGTGTCTGGTCCTTTAGGGGTTAAAGAAAAGCAATTGAATCTGCATCACCTTATTTTTCTGGAAATGGAGCCATTCGTGGTTTTGTCTTTTAAGGGAAGAGTTGTAGTTTTTATTGGTACCGTTTTGAGGTACCTAAAACTTTTGAACTACTTTTTATTGCATTTTTTGGGAGGCGAACAAAAGAAAAATAGAAATGCTTTCCTCATTATGAATGTAGTAATACCTATTAGGGGTTGTTTTTAAAAAATTTTTTTGTATTTTATCCACTTAAAAAGGGGTTTTCCGACGGGAAAATGCATATTTCTTTAAACTGGATTTTTCTTCTTTAAATTAAACTTTTTTGAATTTGTTTTGTGTTTTTTTTTAATTCTCTCAAGAGGACTTAAAGATGCAATTGTTTGACTGCTAGGATACTACACTGCATTACTTATGGGTCCATTCTACTAGGCCTATGTCAGTAGCCGTGTCAGCGGTAGGGTCTATTAGGCTGAGTCACATGGCAGACCCATAGGCCTTTGTCAGGCTTCCAGCTGCCATGGAAAACCATTGGTAGCTTGCAATTGCACTACAGGATGCCAATGGGGGACAAGAGGACCCCTCTCCCCCAGTCATCTGCTTACATGCTGCACTCGCTTTTGATTGTGGCATGTAATGGGGCTAATCTCTCAGAATCTGAGACTTCTCCACTCCTGGAGGTTAGAGCAGGAGCCCGGTTGTCAGTAATCAGCCACGTCGCCACCTTAAAAAGATGCATGTGCAGGTTTAAAGCAGATTAGTGAGCTCAGTTAAAAAAGGTGTATTATTAAGGGGTTAACTATATTATGTACTGATTCAGATGAGATGGAAACTTTAACAGGAAATATGTCTTGGGGTTTTTCATGACAGGAAGAAGAATAAGGAAACTGAAACGAATAGAGGTATACAGACCCATAAGATGAAATGATAAGAGAGGGTA
Organism: Eleutherodactylus coqui; assembly: GCF_035609145.1. NCBI lineage: Eukaryota > Metazoa > Chordata > Amphibia > Anura > Eleutherodactylidae > Eleutherodactylus > Eleutherodactylus coqui. The sequence continues at coordinate 42,398,320 of NC_089846.1, read as the reverse complement.
TTTTTACGCATCGACATAAAGACAAGTATAGTACTCACTACATAGAGTCACAGGAGTTAAAGTTGGTCTGTTTTATGTTTTTTTTCTCTCTGTTCTTTAAAAATGATCTAGAAGATCTTCACTAAGGACACACAGGTAGAAGAGAAGATGTCGCTAGACAGCAAGTCTGTGAAGAAGCTCTACTTTGCATTTGTTCGGATAAGTTCAGTGCAATTAGGACTGTCTTTCTTCATTACCTTCACGCTATTAGCCCCGAGTTACGGCGTCGACAGCAGCGATGAACCAGGTAAATGTTAAAATACGATTAAATACCGAAAAATATTTGTGACACTTTCAGAACATTAAACCTTATTTGTCTATTCCTAATTTGCAAGTATTCATTAATTTTCGGTGTTTCCTTGTAAGAGATCGCAATGTCAAAGTTGTAAGAGAATATTATATGTGGCATTCTTATATGCTACAACCATCCATTAATGGAGTCGTCCCAGAGTAGATCTTTAACAAATGGTAGATGGATATAAAGATTGATCAGTGGTGATCCATCAGCTGGGATCCTAAGAATTGATCAACAGTTCATCGAAACACAGCATTGGAGCATGAGATTGCAACTGATTTTGCGTGCTACAGTTCATAAAATCATCTACATTCACTCAGTAACATATGAGGTTTTATAGGTGAATTATCATATCTATAGAGTTACATACATAGTAATACTTCAATATAATCTCTTGGATAATCATTAACAGTACCATGCAGCTGAGGACTACTGCACCTTAATGGAAAATGCCTCTTAAGTCCTCAAGAACTTTGAAAAGTTTTATGCTCAGAGTTTTCACGATTCTGCATTATAGCCTGGGGTGTAGCTGTATGGTGTCTCCGTGAGGCACGGTAAAAATGTGGTTCCACACAAGTATCTAAATGTCACAAGCACATATGGGGTATATAATTAAAGTTACATACCCTTGGACTTGAAAGTAGAGTCACCGGATGGCATAACCGATTTTATAGCTTTTTTCATCATTCTCTATTTTAGGGGTTTCTTTATATGATTCAATGGATAATAAAAGTTCTAGACACTTAATCCAGTGTGTATATAAAATAGCTAAAAAGCGTTGTCATTAAGTCTCAAAATAAAGGGTTAACTGAACTAAGAATAATATGGATTCTATATGTAGTTAATCATTTTCTCTCAGTTTCTTGGCTAGTCATAAATAGGTTTGTAGTTCCCTATTCTCATAATTACATTTTTTTGTAATGAAGCTAATTTTAGTGAGAATGATGCTGGCATGCTAGAAGCATACATAATTTAGTACCGCATAGAAGGAAGGGTGGTTTTGTATATAAAACATGGCTTTAGAGAAAATAATAATTTGAATTCTGAGGATCGCTTCTGGACCCCATGGATATTATTCAAATCCTGTGACCCTTTTCACAGCATTTTCTTTTATCCCCTGCCTAGACCTTCTTACAATTTTATTTTCCACCCCCATCACTGCTTTTTTTTTCTTCCCCCCTAATTTTATTCTTTTCCTCTTTCCCTTTGTTCCTATCCTGTTCGACTCTGTAACCCCCCTTTCTGTTGCTTAATTATACATTTAATTACTTTTTTTAGCCCGAACCTCTAAACCAGAATGTGTTTTTTTTTCTTTTAAAGGAACCAATAATTTAATTATTGAATGTTTCCTCCTTGATTGGGTCACCTTTTATCTTACAGCCTTTGTATTCAGACTCTCCCGTATTTACTTTTATGTTTACATCAATTTGTTCCTAGTTCTCTTTCAAGCATCTTTGTTGTTTTATACCATTTACAAGTTTATTTGTACTTTTTGCTAAATTTCAGTAAAATAGATTACAAATAGAGATGAGCGAACGTACTCGGATAGGCACTACTCGTCCGAGTAATGTGCCTTATCCGAGTACCGCTGTACTCGTGCTGCAAGATTCGGGACGCGCTGCGGAGCTGCAAGGGAGAGCGGGGAGGAACGGAGGGGAGATCTTTCTCTCCTTCTCTCCCGGCCGCTCTGCCCCGCTCCCCGCTGCGACTCACCTGTCATCAGCGGAGCGCCCCGAATCTTTCAGCACGAACACAGCGGTACTCGGATAAGGCACATTACTCGGACGAGTAGTGCCTATCCGAGTACGTTCGCTCATCTCTAATTACAAATAATTCTAGATTTGCTAATGCACAAATTAGTAATGCCTTCGCTATTAATATTTATGTAATCAGTGGAGATACTACTAAAAATGTCTATTAAACGAGATCTTGTGTAATGATTCCTATATCGGGTCCAGTTTTCCTTTCACCTGTATAAGATCCATACTAAAAAATGGCTTACTGTTATAATTGACGAAAAGATTGCCCTAAATCACAATATACTGTGTTTCCTCAAAAATAAGACAGTGTCTTATATTAATTTTTGTTCAAAAAGGTTTAACTTTTTTACATGTATAGCTGTCTGGACACTATTTAAATTGACTTTTTAAATTAACTGTTAGCAGGGCTTAATTTTGGAGTAGGGCTTATATTTCAAGCATCCTCAAAAAGCCTGAAAAATCATTTTGCATCCTCAAAAATTCTGGAAAATCATACTATGTCTTATTTTCAGGGAAACAGGGTAGGAATAATAACACTGGTCAAGGAGTTCGTTTTACAAGAATTTGAAATGGTAGTATTTCACCTCGTGAATTCAAATATGTTGATAGAATTTTTACATCAGGCAGGTTTTTTTGTGACATTCATTTCAGTTTTTATAAAATTAAAATTTATGTAAGTCAACATTATGTGAAATACAGTTTACCCAGGAAGTTTTTTGTTTTTGATGATTGATTGGAAATATTTTGCTTGGGTAAAGTTAGTGATACTGATGAGAACTGGGTCCCACATATATGTTATTTATCATGTGTTAGGCTTCTTACTAGTTGGAAATACATTTTTTTTCATCATATGCCATTTGCCATTCCCATGATTTGGAGGGTACCGAAGGACCATTTAACAGACTGCTGTTTCTGCTTAACTAACATTAAAGATCACATCAAATTATGCCAATTTGCACTCTGCAATGAGGTCTGTCTTACATAGTGAAGAATATCCTGCACCAAAGTGTCCAGATTTTGTGACTGTGACAGCTCTGACTCTGACCCAGCTCACACTGAAGAGGAAGCATACAGCAATTTTAGAAGTGATCCTATATTTGAAGTAAGTTTTTAATCACAACCTCAGATCTTATCTCAAGAAGATCTAATTGATCTTATCCGGGATTTAAATGTGTCTAAACAATAATCAAAACTTCTAAGTTATAGACTCAAAGGATGGAATCTACTCCGGAAACGTACAAATATGCAGATATTGTAGCCGCAAGAGGGATTTCAAAACAGGATTTTTCTGAAGAAAGAGGTGTAGTCTTATGTGATAATGTTTGTTGTCTTTTGGAGGCCCTTGGAAATCAACATCGTGCGGATGAGTGACAAATGCTTATAGAGTCATCAAAAGTTAGTTTGAAGTCTGTGCATTTCCATAATGGTAACCATTTCCCGTCAATACCTATAGTGCATGATGCTTATATAAGAGAGACATAGGGAAATATGAAACTGTTAGAAAAATCCAGTATGAAAAATGTAACTGGAATATCTGTGGAGATTTGAAGGTCATTGCTTTATTGCTTGGAATGCAACTTGGGTATATTAAATTCTGCTGTTTCTTATGTGACTGGGACAGCAGGGACAGGAAGTCTCAGTATATTCGAAAACAATGTGTGCATCTCTTATTCCTTGACAAAAAAAATGTGTCAAATGTACCTTTAGTGAAGAAGTGTATTTGCCTCCACTGAATATAAAACTGAGTGTTAGATATGGGGTTACCACTGGGGGCGCCAGGGTCCGTTTGGTGCGGGGTGCTTTTCCAGGTGCTGTGGGGGCCTAGTCTAGCAGTTTTGTCCAGGGTTCTGGTGGGCAGTCACAGCGGCTGGCGTCGCGTCCTGCGACGAGCGCGGGCGCGTCTGCCCGCTGGTCGGGCACGCCACTGTTGGGAGGTGGCTTGATAATTCCCTCCATGTGTCATGTGACTTTGCCCCACCCCTCTGGGCTGTTAGTTCTGTATATAGACCTGGCTGGCCCAGACACTGGTGCCAGTGTTTGGTTTTGACCTAGTCTGCCTGCACATGCAATATATCTGACCTGACTTCTTTGTGTTTATGACCTCGGCTGTGTATGTGACTCTGACTCTGTTTTTCTCTCCTGTACTGCGCACGTGTTTTCCCGGTTTGACCTTGCTTGTTCTTGACTACGCTCTGGTTTGTTTGCTGTTGTGCCCTGTCAGCTACTCGGTGCTCACCTGCGGTCTCCCTGTTCCTCTTTCCTTGGGGTCCCTGTCCTTAGAGCAGCGCAGGGACTGTTGCCCAGTTGTCGCCCTGGGGCTTAGCCCAGGGGGCAAGTAGGTAGGGACACGGGAGAGGGCTGGCGTAGGGATTCCCTAACCATCTGTCCCCGCCAGTCCTTAACAATAGGACTGATGAAATAATTTGTAAAAGCAATTGATAAAAATCCTGCAGCATTTATGCATTAAAAACTTTCTAGGTAAACTCTATTTCACATAACGTTGACTTACATAAGTACTAACTTTATAAAACTTGAAATATGTGTCACAAAAAAACCTGCCTGATGGAAAAATTCTAACAAATTTGAATTTGAGGTGAAATACTACTAGAATCAGCATTTAATATTCTTGTGAAAGGAAATAAAAATGGTTTTGTAGGCCAGTGTAATAAAGGGGTTGTCCAGTTGTAAACTATTGATGGCCTATCAGTAGGATAGGCCATCAATAATAGACCAACGGGGGTCTACCACTCGGGACTCCCACCGATCAGCTATTTGCCAGGTCAGTGTGCTCATACAATGAGCTGATTTCTACAGGAAGCAGACAGCTTCGTTCTCACTGCAGTGGCCAGGGTTAGTATTACAGGCCAAGTCCCCATTCACTTCAACACAAGCTGGGCCTGTAATAACAAGGCTGGTCTATTATTGATGGACTATCCTACTGAGAGGTCATCAATCGTTTACAACTGGACAACCCGTTTAAGTACAAGTTTATTGTAATTGCAGATATGAAAGAAATACTGTAGAGGTTTAATTTCATGGGGCCTTGTGTTCAGCCATATTTTATGTTTGTCTCCATCCAGAGACACTGATCGCAAACCTATTTGTATATAACTGTTTATCCAAAGAAATCTGTGGACTTATACTGTACTTCTGTGTGTCTTCAATTCCTTACAGAGGTGAACAGCATGTTTTCACAACGATTCACTTAAAATCTATAAGAAAAAGAAAATGTGGCATGTTCTATTAGATATCATAGTATGGAGGAAACTCACCAACCTAGGCGAGAAATATATAAAAGTACCTTAATTTAGGGTATTGTAGGATGAAATGGTGATATATGGGATAGTGGGCAAAATTGCTATTATTTATTGTTTATTATGTCCCTTTCCAGATGAATGTAACTCGTAACATATAGGTATTGGCAGTGTTGTGTTGTTGAATGCTTCACATTTCTAGTATGTAGGCTGTAAGATATTTTGCCTTTGTGGTTGTCTCCTATTTTTATCAGATATTTATTGTGTGGTTAAGTTTTATATATTCAACTTAATAATAGATTTTATGCTTTTCATACACTTTCAGAGCTCAGTCACACGAGCGCATTGCCGGTCATGTGTTCTTTCTTCCGGCGGTGCGGAGAGTCGTCCGCACCTGCAGTGCGGCCGTCTTATACCGCAGGAACATGGGTGCATCGGCGCCCGGATCACCCGTGTGATTGAGCCCTCAGGGGCATACCCAGAAAAGGCTGGGTCCCATAGTGAAATTTTGAATGGGGTCCTCTTCCAGTGTGAAAATTTCCCAGTCCTTTGTAGAAGTTCCTGTAAAGGCACAGTTTCCCGCAGGTTGCACTTAATTAAGAAAAAAAAATTGAATGCTAAGTGTGTCTTTATTCTTATAGGTTTAGGAATATTGTAACAAACATTTAAGTACTGACATGTTACCCCACACCAGACGCCTAAATTACCCTAAATTATATTGCATTACAGACTGAGCCACTAAACCGATAGTATTGCAACCACGGAACAACTGGGGCACACAGATGGCTGGGGCACAGTATATTTAGAAGAGGGAGCCAGATCTACAGTAATATTGAATTTTACCCTGCTGCATACATTATAGTATTTGGCACCCAGGAAATCTGGCACTGCTGCAATAATGTACGTCACAAGTACAGTCAGTTATTGGCTGTGTGATGTGTAACAATTTTTTGGGTGGCTGGAAAAATGTGGTGGGGGTGTTATAAATGTTGTTCACCATGCTGGATGACGGTTCTATAGTATGGGTCATTACAAATGTGGGAATAGCAATTTTATGTAGTTTTTTTTTCTGTTTTCCCAATAATACAGCATCTTTGTAGTGCAACGTATTAAGCCTACCTGTCAGTAACATCCTCACAGGCAACCTAATTAAACCCTGCCTCTGGCTTGATTGAAATCGGCCCTTTGCACGGGAATATTTCCTTGGTGCTACCAGTGTAATCTCATGTTCTACCATGTTCATAGGTTAATAGGGATATGCCTGAAGTAGACATTTAAGGAACAACAGGAGAGGATGTAGGTAGATACCAGTTTTACACCGTTGCTTAGTGTGCCATTATATTCAGTGATCACAGGTGACATGTGGGATCATTCACTTTACCTTTTCTTCTCCTACTGGCTCAGACCACCATGACTGAACTTCTCCCACTCAAAACTTCTCTCTGCAGAATTTAACAAACAGACATCTTTGGTACCTTGCTTTTCCAGAACCCTCTACAATATCCAAACCTCTACACAATCTCCTTATCTAGTAATGCCCTTACCGTACCACACAGTAACTGCTGACTTTAGTGCCCTTTTACATAGTAAAAGTGCCCCCTTTTATGCCCCCACACAGTAATAAGGCCTCATTTTTATGCTCTCATCAATAATAATGTTTCTCCTTACGCTCCCACACAGTAATAATGCTCTCTTTTGCCCCTTTTAGTAATAACGCTTTATGATTTGTGCCTCCATCAGTAATAATATACCACCCTCATCAGCTTTGTACTTTAGAGGCCCAACTAAACTGCCCTAATTATTAACCGCCATTGGTTATTAATATTGTCACACTACACAAAGTCTATGTGTGGCTCCTGCCATAGACTGAAAGCACATTTAGAATTCAATTTTGTATTGTATAGTATGTTTTATACTTTGGTAATAATATGTAACAAGAACAACAGTATTAACATCAGCAACAACTAGAATAACATTAATTTGCGAAAACAATGTGGTGCGGTAGTAATTTGAATTGTGTACATACACTATTTACTCGTATTGTAATTATGTAGCAGAAATCTCACACTTGTTTGTTCGGTGATACAGAGCTGGATTGTACAGTGAGCCTTTATAGGGTCTTAACTTGTTTATGGAAAGAGCAGACTGACCTGAACAACAACTATACATTTGATTACTGGTAAGTAAAATTGATTAGAAAAAAACATCCAACCAGTCCGTTTTTTTCTGTTTCTGGGAAAGCTGATAACGAAAGGCCCATTTACACATAAGGACTATCTTTCAAACGATTGAAAGATTGCCATTTTTCGCAATAGTTTTGCATAAAGTGCCTACAGGAGCTGTTTGCGGAGCACAGCATGTGGCCTGAGCTCTGCACACAGCTCCATTGTTCTCGCAGGGGCTGTTGGCAGAATACAATGTAATCTCCGATTCCCGTGCAGAACATAGCATGCGGTCCCTGTTATCTCTCTCCGGCTGAACAATGGATTTTAAGCTCACCTTAAACTCATCATTCAGTCGAAGAGTGAACGATGGCAGCGTTAAAACGCAACGATTGCTCATATGCCATAGTTTGAACTAAACATGACTCTCAAACATTTCTAAATTGATTTCTAAAGCCAACGGAACTTTAGTCAACGTGATACATTTAGGAATACTTGCTTTAGTTGGTCCTTAAAATGTTAAAAAAAACCTTGTTCCCGTAATCCCATATAATCCCCTTTAACCCTTTGCAATCCAATTTTGGATTCAGAGGTTCCTAGGGGGCTTTCTCTTTCTGGCATTATACAATGGCACCATCTGCTGGCTTGAGCCGGTACTGCTCTATGGGACATGCTGGAGAGGCCCCCTGACAACAGAGTGACTGGCAATATACAGTAAGAATACCCTGCCGGACGTCTTCTGACATCGGAGCTGTACAGCGTTTAATCAGAATGTCTTCAGACGTCAGACAGTGGATTGGAAAGGGTTAAATGACTTAAAATGGACCATTGGTGACTCACTACCCACAACTATTCATATGAGACCTTTGAATAAATTGGCTTTTAGAAATACTGTAAGAGTAAAAAAAAACTAAGTTCACTATTTATGTCGTATACATTTTAGGTATGGTGACTCCTCATCCGCTCACTGTCCGCAATACCTGGTTGCCAACCATAAACCTATTGGCTGTCGGATTGCACTATCCAATACCTTCATAAGCTGCACTGTGAAGCTGAGTACCGCTAACCAGAGAAGTCCAATTATAAGAAAGTTGGGCCGGTTGCAAGACTTGGGTAATAATAAAATGTGTATATATAAAACTGACCTCATTAGTAGTCAGTTATAAGCAAATAACCATAACTTTGAATGAAGCATTTAATTACTTGACTTGTATCATGCTTTGCAGTAAAGATGGATCCTCCTTCATATCTTCATGTGGAAAACACCAGCAGTTTGGAGTTACTTCTGACATGGAATCAAACCTATGGCTCTTTCCCAGAACACTGTATGACTTATCAAGTGCAGTATCAGCATATGGCCAGCAACATGTGGACGGTAATAGGAGCTCAGACACAATACATACAAGATTCCAAACTTGCTTCTGTTTCTAAACATACTAATACAGGGTGCAGTCAAAGAGACGGACCCAGTGCTATAACTCAACACTGGTGTCCTGTATTGAAATAACGATAGCGTACTTGAAGAGGAAGGCATGGATGCCCTACACGATGGTATGGTCAATGGGCCCCAGAACATGGATTTCAATTTTGTGTTGTGGCGCCTGTAAGAGAGATAGAGTAAAACCCAATTAGAAAGTTGAAGAGTAGCATGTGAGCAGGACTGGTTTTAGAAAAAGTGTTGCCATGGGCAAAATTAGTACTTGGCCCCAAATACTAAAATACTGCATTAACAACACAGTCCTATTCAAGATATTGAGGAGGTGGCATGCAGAGTGCTACAACACTGAAGTCTGCTTTCACACAGGATGGAATATTGTGGAGTATTCAATACCAAAACCTACACTGCTAACGTGCAGATTTTGATGCCGAATTGAAAATATTCTGTCTTGTGTGAAAGCACCCTAGTACTTCCAGGGGTGTTGGTAGGAGTTTACAGAAAAAATATTAAGGTACATTACTACTGTGTTTCCCAGAAAATAAGGCCTGCCCCCAAAATAAGCCCTAACCTGATTTTTCAGGATTTTCAGGGAGGCCTAAAATAGAAGCCCTACTCGAAAATAAGCCCTAGCGCGATTATTTTTTTTTTAAAGAAATACATTACCTAGCAGGCTCGGTCCAGGAGGTCCCTTCCGCTGCTCTCCAGTACTCGGCCGCTCAAAGAACATCACTTCCTCGTTACAGGATTTAGAAACCCCACCTCCAGGAAACAATCGCTGTGACTGTTTCTTTGAGCACTGCATTGATTGGCTGAGAAGCAGCTCAACCAATTCATAAATCCTGCCTCCAAAATGCAATGGCAACGAGCTAATCAATACAACACTCAAAGAACCAATCACAGCCATCGTATTGGTTCATCGAGCTATCGCGTTGTGGAGGCGAGTATTATTATTAGGAAATAGGGTGCACAGGGGTATGGAAGAGAGGAAAAAGCAGCTTGAGGAACTGAATGCAAACCTAAAGGGTTAAAGCCCCTATATGTGCCTAGCAGAAACATCACCCAGCACCCCTAGCAAACAGCTGATTTTGAATTATCTCGAATGGGAGAATCGCGACCAGCTAGACATCTCACCCTTAGGAATTTAAGGGTTCTACTATGTAAGCCTTTCATGGCAACTGAGCCCTATAGCAGGTATATTATATATAGCAGGGCTATGAGGTGGGCACATTACACACTGAGCCCACTGAGGGATCTCAAACAGACAGTTCAGGAGCCTCCTGCAGTTACAGGAAGAAGGCAGCATATTGTCTGTCATTTGTAAGTTCTCATCAGTGTTGAGGGAGGGCCCTGCAATTGCCACTCTTATTGCTGCACCACTGCTCAGGGAGTCTGCCGCAATCTGTCTGAAAAGTTAAACATTGACAGTTTAAAAAAGAAAGTTGATTTTCCATGTCCAGTTACAGACAGGGAATACATCAATTCCAAATTCTGAAACTACAACATACTTAATTTTAGGGAGAAAACGTATTCCAGTACATGTAATATTCTCCAGATATAAGCTTTCTGTAGCCATGACATTTGTATTACTCAGGTAATAAAGCCCCTCAACCATTCCTGCTCACAGCCATTAGAAGACAATGCTCACTGAACAGATAGTGTTGTTCACTTTTTGTTAGAAACAGCTCCAATTGTGTTTTAAAGGTCAAGGATGCTTCTAGAACTTCATTCACCTTGCCAAGTTATGACCCCCGACAGATATATACATTTCAAGTGAGAAGCCAAATAAATAGAAATTGTGGCAACTCCAAATTTTGGAGTGACTGGAGTCAAGCAGTTACCTGGGGAAGGAACATCACAGTTACTGGTAAGTGAAGGAGGTGCTAATGGTAAGCATTTCTCTTTTTATTAGCCTATGTAGGCCAATAGTACCTAACATATTCTTGTGTATATTCTATTGCATCTTAAAGGGGTTGTACAGTTGTAAACTTTTGATAGCCTATCCTTAGGGTAGGCCATCAATAGTGGATTCATGGCCTACCCTAAGGATAGGCTATCTGCCACCCGGAATCCCCACAAATCAGCTATTTGCTGGGCTAGTGCTGCGATACTAAGTTTATATTGATTTTTTTTTTAGTTTTTTACTACTTTGGCACAATAAAAACATTTTTTAAGTGAAAAGAATCGAACCTGCTTTGCCGCATTCGAAAACCCAGAGTTGTATTTTTTATTGGTACCATTTTGAGTTACATATGACTTTTGGACTGCTTTTTATTGCATTTTTTTAGGGAAGCATACAAAAAGAAAAAAAAGCAGTTCTGGCATTACTTTTAAATTTATCTTTATGGCGTTTACCATGCAAGATAAATATAATATTTTTATTGTCTGGGTCATTACAAATGTGGTAATATCTATTGTAATGGTTGTTTTGGTTTTTTTTTCTTGTATTTTAACCAGGTTTTTGAGAACGTGTGTTTTTTTTTCTAATTTTAAAACTAGATTTTTTTTTCTTTAAATTAAGCTTTATTGAACTTTTTTTTTTGCACTATTTTTTAGTCCTTGATGGAGACTTGAAGATGTGATCATTTGATCACTAGAATAGTACACTGCATTACTTATGTGGTGCATTCTATTAAACCTTTGACAACAGCCTATTAGATTCTTTAGGAGATGGGGCCTAATAGGCCGAGTAACATGGCAGACATGGTGGCCTTTGTCTGTCATGAGAATCCATTGGCACCTTATGATCGCACTGTGGGGTGCTGATGAGTGACAGCCCCCTCCCCCTGTCTTTCTGTTTATATACAGTAGTTGCTATTGATTGTGGCATGTAATGGGTTAAACTGACAGGTTTCTCCTTTCCTGACTGTTAGAGCAGAAGCCTGGCTATCAGTAGTTAGCTAAGCCACCACCTTAAAAAGATGCATGTACAGGTTTAAAGCCCATTAATGACCAACGTAAAAAGGCATATTGGTGGTCACTAAGAGGTTAAATTCCAGAATCTTGTAATTCTTTTACATGCATACAAGTCCGATAACTTGACCTATTTCAGGTTCAGAGCTGTCAGTGATGGAGCTTGTTTGGCCTATTACGTATACATGTAGCTTGGCTCAATAAGACCGTGTCTCTCTCGCCCGAAAATAAGAAGCATCTTGCATTGTTTTCTTAGAGAAATTTGGCTCTCATATTCAGAGATTTATAACCAATAGTGTTAAATCAGTCTAACCAACAGAAAAATTTGAGGTCAACCAGTTACATTTATTTGGAGGTCTGCCTGTAGAGCACCCTGAGGTGGGTGATATAATATACATTAACCCTTTGCAATCCAATTTTGGATTCAGGGTTTCCTAGGGGGCTTTCTCTTTCTGCCATTACACAATGGTGCCATCTGCTGGCTAGACCCAGTACTGCAGTATGTGACATACTGGAGAGGCCCCCAACAACAGAGCAGCCAGTAACATACAGTAAGAATACCCTTCCGGACGTCTTCCAACATTGGAAGCTGTACAGCCTTCAATCAGAATGTCTTTAGATGTCCGACAGTAGATTGGAAAGGGTTAATACAGTCAATGAAAACTCCACTGCTGAAGTTAAAAGTTAGAATCTTAAAGGAGACTAAGGCTGGCTTCACACGAGCGTGTTTTTGCGCGTACATAGGCACGTACAAAGGTGCGCACCCATGTACGTGCAAAAAACACGCGTGAATGCAGGCCCGTGCATTGTTTTCAATGGAGCCGCGGCTGCTGCCGGCGGCTCGGTGAAAACAATGGTCTGCCGCACCCCTGCATTTTTTTTTCAGGGAAGGGCTTATATGTAAAGCCCTTCCCTGAAAAAGAAAAATTTTAGTGTAAAAAAAAATATATATACTTACCTGTCGACCGCTGCTGTGTCCCCCGCGAGGATGAAGAACACATCTGCCGGATGCGGTAGATGTTTCCTTCATCCCCGCTAGTTAAAAGAATTCCCTGCTGCTACATCTGCCACATCTGTGATAGGTGCAGCAGAGGAATTCTTCAATTCTCTACCGCAGCTGTCACACATCTCAGCTGCGGTAAAGGATTCTGCTGCTGCCAATTGATTTCAGGGAAGGGCTTTAAATATAAGCCCTTCTCTGAAAATCAAGTAAAAGTGGTTAAAAAAAACCCCAAAAATTGATACCTTGCTTCAGCTGCCAGGGCTCAGCTGCCTCTTCTCCTGCTGTCCCCTGCATTGTGGTGCTGGTCTATCAGCAGGAAAAGAGCTGAATGTGATTGGCTGAGGTGCTCAGCCAACCCAGGCAGCTCCCGCCGAATGAATGACGGGTGAGAGCTGCCTGTGATTGGCTGAGTGTAAAAAAAAAAAATATATATAGTTACCTGTCGACCGCTGCTGTGTCCCCCGCGGGGATGAAGAGCACATCTGCCGGATTCAGCAGATGTTTTCTTCATCCCCGCTAGTTAAACGAATTCCCTGCTGCTACATCTGCCACATCTGTGATAGGTGCAGCAGAGGAATTCTTCAATTCTCTACCGCAGCTGTCACACATCTCAGCTGTGGTAAAGGATTCTGCTGCCGCCAATTGATTTCAGGGAAGGGCTTTAAATATAAGCCCTTCTCTGAAAATCAAGTAAAAGTGGTTAAAAAAACCAAAAAAATTGATACCTTGCTTCAGCTGCCAGGGCTCAGCTGCATCTTCTCCTGCTGTTCCCTGCACTGTGGTGCTGGTCTATCAGCAGGCGGGGATTTAAAATCCCCGCCTGCTAAAAGAGCTGAATGTGATTGGCTGAGGTGCTCAGCCAACCCAGGCAGCTCCCGCCGAATGAATAACGGGTGAGAGCTGCCTGTGATTGGCTGAGCACCCCAGCCAATCACAATCAACTCTATCAGCAGGTGGGAATTTTAAATCCCCGACTGCTGATAGATCAGCAGCACAGTGCAGGGGGCAGCAGGAGAAGTGGCTGAGCCCCGGCAACTAAGGCAAGGTGAGTATCTTTTTTTTTTTTTTTTTTTTAAACTTCTTTATTTGATTTTCAGGGAAGGGCTTATATTTAAAGCCCTTCCCTGAAATCAATTGCCAGCAGCAGAATCCTTTACCGCAGCTGACATGTGTGACAGCTGCGGTAGAGAATCGAAGAATTCCTCTGCTGCATCTGTCACAGATGGGGCAGATGTAGCAGCAGGGAATTCTTTTAACTAGCAGGATTGAAGGAAACATCTGCCACATGCGACAGATGTGTTCTTCATCCCCGTGGGGGTCACGGCAGCGACGGACAGGTAAGTATATTTTAAATTTTTCTTACATTAAAATTTTTCTTTTTCAGGGAAGGGCTTATATGTAAAGCCCTTCCCTGAAAAAGAATGCAGGGGTGCCGGCAGACCATTGTTTTCAATGGAGCCGCCGGCAGCAGCCGCGGCTCCATTGAAAATAATGCGTGCATTCCCTATGGTGCACTCATGTCCTATCTTTGCAGGCACACGCCTGTAAAGCACGGACATGTGAACACATCATAGGGAATTCATTGTTGCAAATAGAAGTGTGTTTTTGTGCGTGCGTATGCATGCACAAAAACACGCTCATGTGAAGCAACCCTAAAAGTGTGACATATGTAAAAAGATACCTCAATATTACTGTTGCATGTGCTGCTGGGATCTGTAGTTCTAAGCTTCCTAGCAGCACAGACCTCACAGGGTTAATTGATTGAGCTGGCTGGGTGTGGTACTTCCTGCTAGCCAATCTCCTGAGTCTGTGCTCACATATAAACCCAGCTCCTGGTCAGTCTCTGTATGGTATTCAGGGTGAGCAGTCATGAATCCTTGTCTGTTGAAGTTTGCTGTGTGACCTGCTATCTGTTTTTGTTGCAGCTTGCTGTGTGATCTGTGCCTTGCGGTTTATGTCCATTTATTTTGTGTCAGTTTGGTCTGCTGAGTTTGTTTGCTATGTCTGCGCAAGGTTGGTCCCTAGGGCCCTCTAGTAGATGTGTCTTGCTAGTGTAGGAACTGCAAGATACGAGGGGCCTTGCCGGGGCTTGCAGCTTAAGTTCATTGGCCAATGTACGAACTAACACCTCGCATTTATATTCAGCTTCTCATCTGCTATTAATATTTGCATTGTGGCTGCTGTATGCTGTGTATTCTGGCACTGTGTGTCCTGTGGTTCAGTCCTTGTTATGTGGCATGTGAATGCATCCTGTTCTGGTGCGTGGCTCCTAGAATCAGCTAAGGCCTAGATCTGAAGACCGCTGGGCTGCCCTTATTGAGGCAATGTCCCCGCTTAGGTAGGGCCATGCCATTCCTCCCCTGTAGCACAAGGTCAGTTTGCCAGGATGAAACCCGTGAACTCATCCAGTCCTCCTTGGTCACGATCGTGTGGGCTCCGTGCTTAGTTTGCCCACACGATCGTAACATAATGCCCCTCCACTTACAAAAGCTAAAGGGTGGATCCAAATACAGGCAGATCACTAGGAGATCCCTGTAGCCCCGGCCCCTCTCTGTCCTTGCTATGGGGGATTCCTTCAGGATCTTCCCCCATTGATTTCAATGGGGCCGGCGCTGTTGCCACCAGTCCCATTACAAACAATGGGCAATATCGCCAAAAGAAAGAACATGCTGCGATTTGTTTTCTGTATAGCATCGCAACGCAGTGCTATGTAGGAAAACTTCGCTAATGTGAATGAAGCCATTCAAAAGAATGGGTTTCATATTTGTGCGAGATTTGTGTCTCGCCACGCGCAAATCTCACACAATTTTCTTGCCAGTGTGAAGGAGCCCTTACAGATTCAATATACGCTCATGTGAGAACACTTTTAATTTACAGATTCACCTAAGGGGATTATTTCCTTCGGGCAAACCATATTCACCTAATTGGTCTTCTTAGATGACCGCAATCCTCTCTTCTCAATGTCAAAGCAGCCCAAGAGTGCTAATTTCTCAAGTTGAGATGGGCCATATATGTAATACATAAACAAATTGGTCCTCTAGAGGGTAAGCTTCTCTTTTTGTGCCTTTTGTATCTTTTCAGATGAGCAACCATCAACATTTATGAAACCATTTGTTATCCTTGTTGTCACATTTCTGTTGCTGGTAGTTGTCATACTTGTAATTAGGACAGATAGGTAAGTGCATGAGAATATCTGCGCAAAGCATTTCCATCATGTTTCTACACCAACATAGAAGGGGGTTCTTTACTGTAAGAGCAGTGAGAGTATGGAATTCTCTGCCTGAGGATGTAGTGATGGGGAACTCACTAAAAGAGTTCAGGAGGGGCCTAGAAACCTTTCTTGTGTATGGCCCCCTGCACACGGTGGGATTTCTTGCAGGGTTTCCGCCCGTGCCCGTTGCCATAGGATTGCATCTAAGCACGCAATCCTATGCACTCAGCCTCGATTTGTCCATGTGAAAACACACGTGGAAAACAAATTGCGGCATGTTCTATTTCTGTGCGGTTCTCACAGAGGCTCACACAGAAATGTCAGTAGAGACCCGCCGGCTCCACGCTGTGCAAGCAACGGCTGGGCGGCAGCTGGCACATCACAGAGAAGAGGAGACACCGGGAGCGGGTGAGCTACAGGTCTCTGCAGGGGCACAGGTTCGCATCCCGTTGTGAGAATCCTCGCAGCGGAATCCAACCCGGTCGTCCGCAGGCGCCCTATGAGGCATAGCTTGATGGGTGGGTTGGGGGGGCAAGCAGGGCATATGCCCCAGGCGTAACTAGAAGAGAAGGCAAGGGGACAGCCGTCACACATTCTTTCTTCACTACGCTAGTCAGTAAAATCCTAAAGAATACCCAATTCAATAATTTCCCTGTTCTTCTTTGACATCCTACAGCCTACATAATGAGGTGTCACAGATCGATGCCGTGCCGTTCCTCCTCACCATCTAAATAGCTGCTGGCAGCAGCTCAGCCTCAGCGCTCCTGACAAGGTAGGAGCCGCTGGACCCCAAGTCAACACGGTGAGGAGAGCCGAGAGCGCCTGTTACCGAAGATGAACAGTGAGCCGAGCAAGGTGATTGCTGCAGAAAGCAGTTTTGTAAGCTGGAAGCAAATCACTTACCTCAGCTCCCTGCTTAACTTCATTGACAGGCACTCTGGGCTTTCCGCACTCCTTTCTGTGTGGGCTGGGGCTGGTGCCTTGTCAGGAGTGCTGTGCTATTGGAGGACATGCTGGTGGAGTGCTGCTCTTCTGCTAGTATCTGAATTCATGAATGGGTGGGAGTGAGAGCTGCCTCTGATTGGCTCAGCGCTGAGCCAATCGGGGCAGCTCTCACTCACACCCACTCACACCCACTGCAGGCCGGCCGCGCTGAACTCCGTCTGCTGGGACAAGGTGAGTATATAGATTTTTTTTATTTTTACACATTTCTGGATGAATTGCAGGGAAGGGCTTATATATTTAAGCCCTTCCCGACAATT
Organism: Eleutherodactylus coqui; assembly: GCF_035609145.1. Taxonomy (NCBI): domain Eukaryota; kingdom Metazoa; phylum Chordata; class Amphibia; order Anura; family Eleutherodactylidae; genus Eleutherodactylus; species Eleutherodactylus coqui. The sequence continues at coordinate 42,380,986 of NC_089846.1, read as the reverse complement.
CATCCCGCGATCGCCCGCAGCGCATTGCTTTCAATGCGCTGGACAGCTCTGGCCCCTTTCTATTGAAACGCGGCTAGGAGCAGTTTTTTCGGGCGATTTTTTTTTTTTTTTTGGCCCCGGTCACGCGATTTGCGGATGCGCATCCGTCATGCGATCCGCAAATCGCGGCAAAAAACACCCGTGTGACTAAGGCCTCAGTGTAATATTACAAGTCACACTTATGAGATTACTGGAGGAGGGTTGTTGATCCAGGGATTTATTCTGCCTGCCAGATTTGGATTCAAGAAGGATTTTTTGCCTTCCTCTGGATCAACATTGTAGGATAATAAGATAAGATGGATGGATGTTATGTTTATTTTCAGCCTTACAGACTATATTAAATGTTGCTATCATTTAAAGTCAATTGATTATATTGTTATTAAATGGGTTGTTCAGTTGGAAACTATTGATGACCTATTATTAGGATAGGCCATTATCAGTAGATTGGAGCGGGTCTGCCACCTGGAAACCCTGCTCATCAGCTATTTATCAAGCTAGTGTGCTCATGCACTGAGCTAATTTCTGCAGGCAGCAGACAGCTCCATTCTTACTGCAGTGGTCAGCCTTGGTATTAGACCTATTCACTTGATTTGGAACTCAGCCTTTAATACCAAGACTGGCCACTGCAGAGAAACTTGAGTTGTCTGCTTCCTGCAGAAATCAGCTTAGTGCATGAGTGCACTAGCTTGGCGGACAGCTGGTCAGCAGGGATCACTGGTGGCTGACTCCCAACAATCTACTATTGAAGACTTATCCTGCAAATAGACCATCAATTCTTCAGAACTGGGCAACCTCTTTAACACCGAGTCTAGCTTTACTTGGCTTGGTTGACTTTATTTTCCATCTTTGTGTTGGACTGTGCATTCCTAAGTATTTTGTTATCCATAGGGTTTGGGTCATTCTTGTTCCTCAAATTCCAAATCCTGGAAAAAAGTTTGAAGAACTTTTTACTGTTCACGGTAACAACTTCCAGGTAAGCAAATTTTTGTTGTATTCAGGTTCGCTGTGTATTATAATAGATCACAAGAAAGTGTCAATTGTTAGAATAAAGATTTTTATCTGATCTTTACTATTGGTAAGCATGTCATAGAATTAAATCATGACCTGTTTTTTTAACTTTCTTTAGTTCCTCCAGCTGTGGATTGTAGGTCACTACTAGAGGTTCACGATTGTTTCCTTCCTTTTCTGTGTATTGGAGTAGTTCATTTCTGGGTATCCTGGTGGCTCTGGTGATTTGGTCATCAGTTGAGGTGGGATGGTAGCCCTGATTCAAAAAAGTCCTTTTAAGATAGTATAGATATTCCTTTCTGTCTGTTGGGTTGGAGCAGATCTGGTTGTATCTGATGACCTGGCTGTAAACGATGGACTTTTTGATGTATTTAGGGTGGAAGCTGTCCCATCTGAGGTATGTCGGCCGATCAATCGGTTTCCGATATAGGGATGTCTGTATTGAGTTGTTTGAAATTTTTATGGTGGTGTCCAAAAAGTTGATTTAGGTATATGAGTAGCTTAATGTCAGGTGGGTTGGAGTGCATTGAATCCCTCATGGAATTTTATTAGTTCTTTTTCGGAGTTGGTGCAGCTGATTAGGATGTCATACATGTAGCGGAAGTAGGCCAGTGGTTTGCTGGGGCAGTAGGCCAGAAAGTCACTCTCCAGTTTTGCCATGAAAAGATTGACATATTGCGGTGGCATTTTACTGCCCATGGCGGTTCCGGTGAGTTGCAGGAATATCTCTTTGCCAAAGGAGGAATAATTGTGTGTTAGGATAGATCTCGTGAGTTCTAACACAGATTCAGAGGCAACCCCATTCGCCTCAAGGTGTGCCTGGCAGGCGGTCAGTCCATCTTCATGTGGGATGTTGGAATATAAGGATTCCACATCCATGGTGGCCAGGATGGTGCCATGGCTCTTGGAATGCGGCAACACAAATACAAATCTTTAAAAAAAAGGGGGGGTTTTTTGTATACAAAATAGCAAAACTTAAAAACTTTATAAATTGCCGGAATCGCACTGACCCAGACAATAATGTTATCCTATTATTTACTTTGTACACTGAGCACCATAAAAATGAAATCTAAAAAAAAAGGCAGAATTTCTCTTTTTCCCCAATCCCCCTAAAAAAAACCCCCATACAATACATTATATTTACCTATAAATGCTTCTATTAAAAAAAGGGGTTATATTGATAAATTACCACACTTGTTAAGAACATAATATTGGTCTAGTACAAAAAGACATGATGTGGCATCCAGTCTAATCCATCAAACGTCACTTAATCGTGCAAAGTGAAAAGTGTCGCATAGTATTTACCTCTGGCTTGTGCTTGGCACAATGATGAACTGTCTTGTAGACACGCAACGCAAAATACGACTTGTATCTACAGGCTTCTACTTTGCAGGACTATTTATATTGTCCAGTTTATTATATTCTTGTCTCGCACCTTCTTTCACAAGAATAACTACCTACTGAATTAATTGGATGTACACTGCCTAGTGAAGTCATTATACTGCAATAGGATGAATGTCTAATATCTCCTTTATTCATACGCCGGAATCATGAAAGAGTTTAACATTATTTATCCCCTCCAGCTCTTTGTTTAATCTCGTTTGAAAGGATCAATCATGGATATCGCTTTGATTCAGTCTTCAGATTCTGCCTCATTTATTTCATATGTCAATCATATAGATATGTCACATGTCTGTTTATCAAAAACAATATCAACCTCTTTTGGGAAAAGTAGGTCTGGCTGGCAAAAAAGGATGTGATATTTGAATTCAGCACATAGAAATCTGCAAAGATCAAATATTATCATGCGGTCAGCAAATTTGATGTAGCGCAGTGAAATGTTGAACTTTTCAATCTAAATTTTTGTTTTCTGTTATGACTTTTTTCTTATTTTTGCATCAAAGCGGTGGGGGTTTTTTGTGTGTGTGTTGGAAGGGGGGCAGATAGGACTTTATATACTTGAGATTTGGGGCATGTGTACATTGACTTTCTAGGAACCTTTTGTGTGTGTATATATATATATATATATATATAAGTTCTTTTATGCTTTCTGTAATGTTGTTCTTCCCTGCCTTAAAACAATCTTATATATAGGTTGTTATCATTATAGGGATATCAAATACTGTATATAGGTGATTTTTTTAATGGCTGTTATCAAATAGGGCATGCTTGCGGTAAAAAAGAAAATTAGGCTTTCAATTACCATGGTAGCTTGTTGTTGTTTATTCGTTCAGTCACTTTCGACTTTTCGTGACCTCATGGACCAGCCCACGCCGGAGCTTCTTGTCGGCTGTCACCACCCCCAGCTCCACCAAGGTCCAGTCCGTCACCTGGAGGATATCATCCATCCATCTTGCCCTTGGTTGGCCCTCTTCTTTTTGCCTTCCACTTTCCCCAACATCAGCATCTTCTCCAAGGTATCCTGTCTTCTCATTATGCGGCCACAGTACTTCAGTTTTGCCTTTAATATCCTTCCCTCCAGTGAGCAGTCTGGCTTTATTTCCTGGAGTATGGACTGGTTTGATCTTCTTGTGGTCCAAGGCACTCTCAGCATTTTCCTCCAACACCACAGTTCAAAAGTGTCTATTTTCCTTCGCTCAGCCGTCCTTATGGTCCAGCTCTCACATCCATAGGTTACTATGGGGAATACCATTGCTTTAACTATGCGGACCTTCGTTGTCAGTGTGATGTCTCTGCTCTTAACTATTTTATTGAGATTGGTCATTGCTCTCCTCCCAAGAAGTAAACGTCTTCTGATTTCCTGGCTGCAGTCCACGTTTGCAGTAATCTTTGCGCCTAGAAATATCAAGTCTGTCACTGCCTTCATGTTTTCTCCCTCTACTTGCCAGTTGTCAATTAATTTGGTTGCCATAATCTTGTTTTTTTTATGTTTAACTGCAACCCAGCTTTTGCACTTTCTTCTTTCACCTTGGTAATAAGGCTCCTCAGCTCCTCCTCACTTTCAGCCAAAGTTGTACCATCTGCATATCCAAGATTTTTAATGATTCTTCCAGTGATTTGAATTTCAGCTTTGGATTCGTCAGGCCCCGCTCGTCGCATGATGTGTTCTGCATACAAGTTGAATAGGTCGGGTGAGAGTATACACCCCTGCTGTACTCCTTTCCCAATCTTAAATCAATCTGTTGCTCCACGGTCTGTTCTTACCGTTGCTACTTGGTCGTTATACAGGTTCCTCAGGAGGCATACAAGGTGACTTGGTATCCCCATACCACCAAGAACTTGCCACAGTTTATTATGATCCACACAGTCAAAGGCTTTAGAATAATCAATAAAACTGAAATAGATGATTTTCTGAAATCCCCTGCCTGCCTCCATTATCCAGCAGATATTGACAACTTGGTCTCTAGTTCCTCTGCCTTTTCTGAACCCTGCTTGTACATTTGGCAACTCTCGCCCCAACTCTAGCTGGAGTCTACCTTGCAGGATCTTGAGCATTACTTTACTGGCATGTGAGATAAGGCCCACTGTGCGATAGTTGGAGCATTCTTTAGTGTTTCCCTTTTTTGGTATGGGGATATAAACTGATTTTTTCCAATCTGATAACCATTCTTGTGTTTTCCATATTCGCTGGCATATGGCATGCATTACCTTGACAGTATCATCTTTCAAGATTTTAAACTGTTCAACTGGGATACCGCTGTCTCCTGCTGTCTTGTTATTAGCAATGCTTCTTAAGGCTCATTCATCCTCACTCCTCAGGATGTCTGGTTCTAAGTCCCTCACCACACCGTCATAGCTATCCTCGATATTATTATCCTTCCTATATAGATCTTCCGTATATTCTCGCCACCTTCTTTTGATCTCTTTCACTTCTGTTAGATCCTTGCTTTGTTTTTGATCATGCACATTTTTGCCTGAAATTTACCTCCTATGTTTCTAATTTTTTGGAAGGCGTCTTTTGTCCTTCCTATTCTATTGTCTTCTTCCACTTCCATGCATTGCTTGTTTAGAAATAGTTCTTTGGCTATTTCCAGTGTTTCAGCAGACAACCATCTTGCCTTCTTGGTTTTCTTTTTCTTTGGGACCTTCTTTGTTGCCGCTACCATGGTAGCTTAGAGTGCTCATTGCGACCCGGCCCCTAAGCCAGGAGGGCTCAGAGGGCCTGCTCGCCACACGTTGACTGACCGTAGAATTACTTTCACTAGGCACTCTGCATGGAGCGGGCGGCATCTCCTGCACACTAGCGCCTCCTCCCGGACCTCCGTGGAGGAGAACAAGACAGGAGAGGAGACCGAGCGATTACCAGAGGGGAGGAGTCTGAGTGGAGGTTCAGGAGGAGAAGCTCCCCACAGTGCACAGAAGACCTAGAGAAAGTCAGTCAGCAGGCAGACCAAGGGCTTTACATGGTGCCCCCCCCCCCCCCCGGCTTTTGCTGTCACATCCTCAGCCAGTGCAGGTGAATGGATGTAGAGCTGCAGCAACCTGACAAAGTGTAAGGGCGGACTTACATGTGTCTGTCTCAGTAGCGGAGGAGTATCAGGTAGGGGCATCCTGTGTCAGAAGGGGAAAGGAGAGACAGCTATGGAGCGACATGGGGGTGAACCATGCTAGGGCATCCTGTGTGATGAGAGAGAGACATGAGCCCACTTACACAGGTGCCGATTGTGTTCAAAGCGCCGCAGTAATCGCGGTATAACGCTTCCATTGTTTACAATGAAGCCTCACAGACATGCACTTGATTCCGAACCCTGTTTGCTCTATTTTGCCGATTTAGCACACCTCATCAATGATGGCGTGCGCTAAAACCTGGTAAGGACCGAAAACGAAAGGAAAATCGTGGCAAAACACCACAATCGAAATCGCAGTGTTTTGCCGAGCGCCTGTGTGGGAGTGGCCTAAAGCCACCATCAGTAAAACACTGCATTCTATCGTGATTTCGAGCGGTGTTTAAGAACACATTGTACAGCGCTACATGGCATTTTTTATGCACCCCATTATTATAATGGGCGATCAGGTGTGTTAAAGAGTGCTTAAACACATAAAAATAGAGCAGATAGCATTGGTGAAGGCTTTGACGCAGGTTTTTATGTGTATCCGCAGCAGATTTCACCCTTTCAATTTTCTTTTGTGGTTTTGATGCGAAATTTTGTGCGTATTGTCCGTTGAAAACTAGCTGTTTTCCCACTACTTGGGCACAGATCCAAAGACCAGTTTCACACAGGCGATAACACAGAATTATGAAGCCCATGCTTTTCAATGGTTTCCTTCACATTTGCGATGTTTTCACTCATGCAATGTTTTTATAGCATACACACTGCGACAAAAATGACATGATAACTTTATTCTGTAGGTCAGTACGATTACTACGATACCAAACTTATATATTTTTTTTCTGCTGCTATCTTCTGCCAGCCATTAATTTTAATTTCTTAGTTGATATAGTTGTACGACGGCTCGTTTTTTTTGTTTCCTTTTTTTTGGGGGGGGGGGGGGGGGGGTTGCAGGACGTCCTGTAGTTTCTATTGCTACTATTATAGAGTTCATATGACTTTATTTTATGACTTTTTATAAAAAAAAAATTTTTCTTGAAGTCTGGGTGACTAAAAAAAAGCGCTATTTTGACATTGTGTAATTTTTCTGATTATATTCACCTTGCAGAATAAATGCATTACTTTAATCGGACTTTTGTTTTTTCATTTTTATTATATAGAAAGTTTAAATTTTTTTTTTTTAAAGTCGTGAACGTGAACTTGTGATCATTTGATCACTCATACAGTATAGTGCAATACCACAGTATTACATTATACTGTGTTCTAACAAGCATGCCGTAGTGGGCAATTAGCCATGACAGCTCTGAGAGCCTTCAGAAGGTCTCAAGCTGCCATGGCAACCAAACGGCACTTCACAATCTCATCACAGGAAAGCCTTTCAGGACTTCTGAGCAACTATAAGGGTATTTAAATGCCACTGTCAGAATTGACAGAGGCTTTTAAAGGGTTAACAACAATGATCAGTGTGAGTGCTGATTGCAGCTGTTTTGCACAGCTGTTAGCAGCCAGCACCTGCCTTCTATAGAGCAGGATTCGCTTTTGATCCAGCTCCAAACAAACCCAGCCCTTCCAGGACATAACGCTTGCATACCTTTGGGTGTGAAGAAGTTAAAGGAGTATTTCGATCTTTGACACAGCCAGGATAAGCATAAATATCTGATCTGTACCTATCTGAATAATGGAGTTTTTCCAACCTCAATCCGCTGAGGTGGCCACTGAATCCAGCCAGAGAATAACTGGAGAGATCGCCACGCTTGTGTGTGGCCCACTCCAGCAACTTTTATGGAAGGTATCCAAGTAATGGTGCTCTGTGGTTTTCCATGACTTTCTATTCACCACTATGGAAGAGCCCAGCACATTCGTGGCCACCTTTCCATTCTGTACATGGAAGTGGTGTCCAACCACCACCTTACTAGGTAGGAAAGGAGTCGAGGACCCCATTCTGAAGATAGTTGCTGGTCCCAGAAGATGCTGATCTATCATTGACAGTCCAGACATCCTCCTTGATCTTTCACTCTCACACAGATACCAATCTAACTATTGATACTCATCCAGACAACCATACAGCCACTCTATTACTCACTCACCTAACCTGAGCTCTTGCTCAGTCACAACCATGACATACTATGTGGGCTGAACATAGTAAATACAAAGACCAGTACTAGTTGTACCTCAAATGCTATGTGAATAAGGTTGTAGAAATTCAAAATATGTAATAATTCTTCATATTGAGTTTCATAATATTTTTCTTAAAGGAATGGCTTGGTATATCCAAAGAAGCTGTTGAGAACCTGAAGACCAATTATTCTGAGCCACTTTGCATTGTCACTGAAGACCCTGACTATCCTGAGTCAGATGGGAAGAATCCTACAAACAACTTGGTTACGAAGTGAGCCCTACTTAGGCACAGAGCTACCTGCACAACCCTAGGTGTAATGGCCAATGACCCTTATTGTGCAGTGTTTTCCAGAATATTGGAAGTTGCTGGCCTGCTGTAGTTTATTTAGTGGAGTGTTAGAAGAGGATTTTGATCATTCAGTATTGTGACCTGTTACTTCACAGCAGTGACTTAAGCTGAAAGGGGATGACTAATGATGCAATCTGAACATTAGAGTCAATGAAACAATTGCTTACTGTGTATATATTCTGGAGGTACAAAAAATACCATATTAGGAAACCATATTATAAGTCCCATATTAGACTTTCTTTAGGGTATTGTCAAACCAGAAACCCCCTAACTGTCACATTAAATTAGAAAAACCCTCCCAAAATGTTACTTTTATCGCAGATTTTTGCCTATGAGACCCTATTTTTTCAGAACAAGGTCTAGTTCAATGTTGGGTACATATAATGTATTAAATAACTTTACAAATAACATTACAGTTTTGCATGAACAGGAGTTTTGGCTTTAAAATGATGGCAAATTCCATTGTGTACCATTTGCCCCTATGAAAGGGCCTTGATACAAATCTTTCTCTGCAGACTGCTTGACCCATTCCATGCTCTGCCCTCAGACATGAAAGCAGTAAATTAAGTATTCCCGACCCCACTTCAAACAGCTGTAGCTCTGGTTGTATGAGTACTACCAATATGTTTTTGGTGTCATTTTAAAGTGAAGACTCTTGTTCATGCAAAACTGTAGTGCGGAGTTCCGCACAGCTGACTACCGATTTTGATGCGGAATGGAACACTGATTTAAGCCATTTTCACTCTGTATCAAAATCTGCAGCTAGCCCTGTGGAGTTTGGTGTGGAATTTAGCATGACTTGCTGCACAGAATGCAGGAAATTCCACCCATGGGAAAGGGCCTTTAATGTGCCCACATTATGAACATATAAAAGTGGCCTAAAACCTTATGCACACAGTCGTATTATAACTTTTTTTTGTACAGAGCTGCTATTCAAGTGCATAGATTGCAAGCTCCTGTGATCAGGACCCTCACTCATATTATTTGAAATGCTGATTAGTTTGTTACTCTGTAATGTCTTTTTTTGTACATTTTCCCTCTGCTTTCTAAAGTGTTGCATAATATATTAATGCCATATAAATAAAGATTATTATTGTTATAGGGCATTTTCTGTACCTTTATTCGTTTGGTTTCAGATTGAAGTTCTTTCTTATATATTAATCTGCACTGGTCATATGAACAATAAACATGATGTCATCACTTTGCATTTTAGTGGGGACCAGAACAGAGGATACTGGGTTGGTGGTGTTAAATTGTAGGCACAGTGAGAGGTTAAGTAATGCCTGTCTTATTTTTATATGCTATTCCCTTTCCTGCGGTAAGTTTTTTTTTTTTTTTTTTGGAGAACCCCTTTAATGATCAATCAGTCCTCCTGAATTGCTCTGCCTCATCACAGAGAGAACTATGTAACCATACAGTTAAAGCTGTACAGTCCTATCTATCCTATCCGCCAAATAATATCTGGGATCCATGCAGGAAGTTACATCCAGGGCAAAACTAAAACCTGGATAGGTGAGTAATCACTAGACTGCAGGTGTGTAGCACACCAACGCCTCCACGGCCTATACTATGGATCTTAACATTAATACTTTCACTGTCCTAAACAAGCAGTGATCCTTAAATTAATCCCCTCACTGTCCTAGACCACCAGGTATACTGACATTAATCCCTTCACTGTTGTAGACCACCATGGATGCTTAAAGGGGTATTCTCAGCTCAGCCAAACATTTCTGAAATTGGAATACCAGCCTGGACATGAACCTTCCTGCTGCTATACACTAGGGATCTTAACATTAATCCATTCACTGCCCAAGACCACCAGCTTTGCTTACATTTAATTTCCTTCACTACCCTAGACCACCAGGGATCCTTACATGAACCCCTTCATTGCCTAACACCACCATGGCTAATATTGGAATCCAGCCTATACACTGTGGTCAGAATTCCAGAAACGACCCAACTCTCTGTTTTATGCTTTTTCTGTAATTCCCATAGAAGAGAATGGGAGTTATAGAAACAGCATAGCACAGCCACTTCTGCTGCTTCCTGAATTCCTGGCCACCACTGACGAAGGAGGTAAGCTAGGACTGGTCAGAGGGCCCCCATTCTGCAGATAGGTTGCTGCCACATCTATTAGACATTTATGGTATATCCTATGGCTATACCATAAATACAGAGTGTCTCAAAAGTGTGGAAACGCCCATATAGTATGAAAATGGTTTGGTAGACAATAAGGCAATTTTGCACATAAGCTGTGCGAGAAGGGGAAATCCTGCTAGTGCTTCTCACCAGCATGATGGCCACTTTGAATGCCGCCATCTTGGATTCAATGAGAAGGTAGGTGTGGGATCTATCAAATGGCAGATAATTTCACCAGAAAAAACAATGATGCGCCTCATTTTCACATAACTTTATTTGTTTTTATGTTAACACAGTGATTTTAATTTGTTGCAAACAATGTGAATGATGGCATTATTTCAAGCAGAACGTGTTGAGATCGTACTTATGTCTGGTGAATGAAGCACAAATGTCATTACTGCAGATTTCAATCAATGCCACCCAACCAGACCTCCTATTAGCCACAGTGCAGTTTCCAAACTTCTTTCCAAATTCCAAGAAACAAGTTCTATTGCTGATAACTCAAATTCTGGGCAACCAAAAACATTAACTGATGAAGCATCAGTAACCATTGTTTGTTCTGGCCTCATTCAGCAGTTACAGTTTTTCAACAACCCAATTTTGGTTTATCCGTGACAGAACTTGTTTCTCGGAATTTGAAAACCTTCAATTTGCCTTAAATATGCCCACACAGCCATGATGTCAGTAGACAGGGCGGTAACTAGTACCTATCATTCCCTATAGTGTGGGGCAGTCCCAAGGCAGTGATGCGCTAATTGCATCACCACTGGTGCAATGGAAGGTTGGAGCTTCCGTACCCAATGCTTCCTCACCTTAGTTATTCCTTTCCTACCCCTGCCTCTGCACTGACAGGGGGAACGGGATTTAAACTGGGGCCTAGGGCACCTCTAATACAGATCTTCCCCTTAGGGCTTAGTGCGGTCACCAGACTGTGGCGCACTGTAAGGGGAATGCTGGGCAGCGCTTCCCTCTTACAGCAGCCATGTTATGGCTACATACAAAACGGAATTACAAAATAGCCATCTACATGAGTCCTTACTATCTGTAACTTACCTAAAATTCTAAATTGCATTTCTATTAACTTATGTAATATATATTGTATATGCCTTAGCGTGTCCTGTGTTGGTTTGTAACCAAAATACTGGCACCATGTAGATGGATGACCAGATAATATGCTAAAGCCTTCGCACACACTCATTGTCAAAAAGAAGAATCCCCTAGAAGGAGTTGTCGTAATCGTATGATACTTTCTATGTGTGATTGGAACAATTAAATGCAGTAAGTAAGGGAATACAATATCTGAGCAAAAGGATATTTTATTGCAGAAAACTGCCCTGTAGAAGGAAGGCTCTAGTACCCTGTTGTACAACCGCTAGCTTGGATGTAAGATGCGATATGGGCAGACATGGAGGCCCTAGTACCCTGTTGGGCCGCACCTAGCTTGGATACAAGATGTGATACGGGCGAGTATGTAGGCTCTAGTACCCTGTTGGGCCGCACCTAGCTTGGATGCAAGATGTGATACGGGCGAGTATGTAGGCTCTAGTACCCTGTTTTACTGCCTCTAGCTTGGATGCAAGATGTGATACGGGCGAGTATGTAGGCTCTAGTACCCTGCTGGGCCGCACCTAGCTTGGATGCAAAATGTGATACGGCTGAACATGAAGGCATACAGGTTCCGTATGATATCCTGCGGCATATTGGTCCATATGTGCAGTAACTGAGCCTCTAGATCATGTAAACTTATATGCTGTCAAAGTTGGCATCCCAGATGGCCACATACATGGCAATAAATCTGACAACCAGGCAGCCACGGACGTGTGGCAATGTTGTGGAGACATTCCTGTGATACCCTTGTTGTATGCGGCTGAGCATTATCCTGCTGCCTCTTGGAAGCCGCCATGAGAGGAACACATGTGGTTGCCGTATGTCCTGAACATATCGCTGAGCTGTCATTGTCCCAACTGTCATATGTGCTTTCCCCAGACTATCACACCAGCAGTGGGGGCAGTGTGCTGCTTCACAGCGAAGGCAGGATTGAGGCGCTCACCCCGAGGTCTCCAGACATGAACACGGCTGTTGTCAGCGCCCAAACTAAAACCAGATTCATTGCTTAGGACAACATGGTTTCACTCCGTAGCAGTCCAGTTTTGTCATTCAATGACATCACTGCAAATGAAGGCAACTGTAAAAGGGTGTCAAAGACCATACATGTAATGGGCCCTGCAAGACCAAATGCACTTCAGCCAAGTCCCTGGAAATGCTTCCGACAGACACAAGGGCCTATAACAATGGCGCCCCCTGTCTCCAGATGTCAGTCAATGAAGCAGTTGAAGCTGCTCGTGCTTATCAGACAATCCTCTCTATTGTTGGGTCTGTTGAGGGTGTCCTGAGCCCAGTCACCTTGTGTGTGTTTCTTCACGCATTCATTGGTCCCAACACCCCCTAACAGTCCAGTCAGAACAGCTCAGGCGGCGGACAATTCATTGATACGACCATCCAGCTTCTTACATCCCAATAATGCGCCCCTCTCAGACTCTGGTAACGGGGTGACATCTCTTCTCTGCGTCGTAGAGGCATCTAGTTGGCAACAAGCTCCACACAAGCGGAAGAAGAGGTCACTACACACAGGGAGGCTCCGAGAGCCTCTTATAGGCCAAGGGGGGAACCAGTTTTATGGCCTCAGGTGGCAAGACCGTTCATCTAATCACACCACAACTCTAATCATTTGCATGTCTGCCTGAGATGTAACTGCATGCCAAGTTTTGCAGCAAAATAGCAACTTCTTTTAGGTACTTGATTTTCAGTGCAGCGAAGAGCGGCTCCTGCTACCCTTAACTGTGCATTTGGCCCAGCTGCTTCTGCTTCACCAACCTGTGGCCGGCATGGTATAGATTGCAGTCTTCCTGGAACAAGAGCTCTGCCCTTAGGTGGATGCATTTTCTATTACAGTCCGTCCTGGAATGGGACATCTACTAATTCATGTATATGTTTGTTATGCTTATTGGGCATGTAATAACAGATATCAGTCCCGTAGTTGATTATCTAAATGTTACATGTCAACAATTGATATCTGCTGCAATGAAAAATTCCATTTTTCTATTTTTGGTTAAAATTTAGAAGCCGTTTCATTAATATGTCTGATTATAAAGAGGCGAGAACTTGTGGAACTGCTGTTAGTGCTACACTGCTGCCCTCTAGTGTTATATAGCTAGAACATGAATCTTGGCAGATAGTTACAAGCCCTTCTCCTAGCATGACCTTGTAGTTTTATTATCTCTCTGTCTCTGCAAAGAACTCAGGAGAGAGAACAAATGACTGTGTTGTCCAAAATCATATCAAATCACCAATTATTGTAAAAATATAGGAAGGAGTGGATAATGCTTCTGTTAAAACATAACTTTTTATTTCATTAATTAAAATAGTGTGTAAATAACCGCTCAAAGATAAATCTGACCACGTAATTACACAAAGTGAGCTAATATAGGATCCTCAAATTAATACCACTTAAACATAAAGTAGTCTTTACTGCTTCCGATGATGAAATCTCTGCTTATGGATATTGTTGGATTTTTTTAAAGGGAATAAATGACTTATTATATATATTACATTTCTGTGTTAAACATATTTTTAAAGATTTTTTTCAAAATAAGTTTGTCACATATACACACACACACACCGTTTCACCGAAAATAAGACAGTGTCTTATATTAATTTCTGTTCAAAAAGGTTTAACTTTTTTACATGTATAGCTGCCTGGACACTATTTAATTAACTGTTAGCAGGGCTTAATTTTGGAGTAGGGCTTATATTTCAAGCATCCTCAAAAAGCCTGAAAAATCATTTTGCATCCTCAAAAATTCAGGAAAATCATGCTATGTCTAATTTTCAGGGAAACAGGGTGTATATATATATATATATATATATATATATATATATATATATATATATATATATAAAACAAAATCTTTTATGTATCACACTGATCACAGAGCCTAATACTAATGTCACTTCCTGATCTCTAGAGAAAGCTTTACAGCACTCATCTTACTAACATCACAGGCAGGATTACACTGAAAGGTAACACCTATATGTAGATAACACAGCATCCACATTCACAATAGGTATAAGCTATGACTATCTACTCCCCCTCCCTGCAAAATACAAGTGAACATGTCCCCTCCCGTCCATTGTGTGAATGACCCATGAAGCTGCTGTAAAGCATCTCTAACTGCTCTAAACACTGGTAAATGTATCTCAGGAAAGATGGCAGCCTCCATAGTCATATTTAGACAACAGAATAAAAAATTCTACAATCAGAAAATAAAAACATATTACAAATATGGAAAGTGTTAATTTCTCTGGATTTAATTAATACAAATATTTTTGGGTGATATAGTCCTTTTAAATGCTCACAGCCAATTTGTTTTACAGCTACTGGGGTTTGATCTAACTAGGAACGTTTTTCTTTTTCACTGGAAATGCTTTCACCAGCTCAGGGGGCACTGTGGTGCCAAGTCCTTGTGCCCCAACATATGCTAATTTGCTCCTGGGCTGGTGGGAAGAAACTGTGCTCTTAGGAGTTCCACCTATGTGTGGTATTGAGCATTTAGGACTGTGGGCCCGCTTTACAGATGACGTTTTTGTCATTTGGCATGGCAGTAGAGAGGCTTCATTACACTTATAAAGTAATTTAAACAGGAATGAATTGAGATTGAGATGCACATATGATCCTTTCTGCATGTATGCATTTCAAAAGCAAATGCAGGGGAACCATGCATCAGCATATTCCGTAAACCCATGGCGACCAATTCCCAGCTATATTGGAATAGTCAGCGTCCAATTCCCCTCAAGAAGGGAATTCCATATGGTCAATATCTGTGACTCAGGAAAGTGTGCTCAGATTATAATCAATTTATACAATGAGCAGGGCGGTTTCTGGATCCCGAATATTTGGACCATGTCTTCAGAAAAGCATATCAATGGGTCTTACTGAAGGATTCTACTGCCCTGCTACAATCTTCCAAACCAGGCATGAAGTAGGACAAAACCATCAGGTACTAGTCTATCACATTTAATGGAGCGTCCCAGAAAGCGAGAGAAGTTTTACAGTGTCAGGCTGCATTCCCACGAACATATATCGGCTCGGTTTTCACGCTGAGCCGATATACGTTGTCCTCATCTGCAGGGGGGGAGGATGGAAGAACCAGGAGCAGGAACTGAGCTCCCGCCCCCTCTCTGCCTCCTCTCCGCCCTCTACACTATTTGCAATGGGGAGAGGCGGGATGGGGGCAGGGCTAATTTGCGGAATTTATCCCCACCCCCGTCCATTGCAAATAGTGCAGAGGGGCAGAGAGGAGGCAGAGAGGCGGCGGGAGCTCAGTTCCTGCTCCTGGCTCTTCCATCCTCCCCCCCCCCCCTGCAGATGAGGATGACGTATATCAGCTCGGCGTGAAAACCAAGCCGATATACGTTCGTGGGAATGCACCCTCAATGGGATATTCTTGTTAGGGCTCCGGGTGTGGACCCACTGTGCTAACCAACCAAACCCGGCTTTAAGACCAGACATGGTATGGCTAGCAGCTGACCCCAATGGTCAGAGGTACCAAGGCAGGGAAAACTCAGATGGGTAACTAGCCCTTAGCTAAGCAGGAAGATGAGAAGACCCCTGCCTGATAAGAACAGCCCTGTGCTGGAACCTTGGTCTGTCTATCCCTGACAGGAAATGGCGACAGTGTACACAAAGCACAGAAAAGGACTGACTAACACAGAAACAGGAACAATGCACAGACTGGACAGAAATGGACAAACCACAGGTTACAGTATAAGGCATTGAAAATACAAAATAAACAGATACAGATACCAGCTCAAAAGACAGTCTTAAGGCAGGCAACCTAGATGTGCTGGGTGTCTGAAGCAAACACACATAAATTCTGAGGCCAAGGTGGAGTATTTCCAGCTAAATAGGGAGGTAATTACCAATTAAGCTGCAGCTGGGTTATGAGCACTGAGCAGGGTTTAACTAGTGCATTGTTGGTAGAAAATAGAAACAATGAGTACATTGATACAGAAGGGTGCAGTACATATGATTCCTCTGGTTAGGTATAGGAGGGGAAGGTCATTAAGGGACAGATTGGTGAGGACTCAAGAGTCATTTCTCAGGCAAGAAGAATACTACTTGATTGACTGATAACAGAGTTGGTTTTTTTAAGTGTAGTGGCTGTCTAACATGTAGCTACAGCTGTAGATACATGTTGACTTTTTCCAGTAGAGTGACCAAACAAGAATATAAGGTAAAACAACTGAGGAGCGATTTTCTAAAATGAGTCAAGTGCATTTTTAAAGATTTTGTGCTTTATGATAGAGTACGGGTCCCTTTACTTTTGTTTACATGTCTACAAGGTGATATTTAACCCCTACAAGAAGCGGCCACCCCTTTTTTTCCCCTCCATTTTTGTTTTTTCCTCCCCACTTTAAAAAAAATCATAACTCTTTCATTTATCCATTATAGTAGCTATCTGAGTCTTGTATTTTCAGTTGTATTTTTCAATGGTACTATTCAATTTACCACATAATGTAAAATTCTAAGTGAAGTGAAATGGAGAAAAACTAAATTCTGCCATCTTTGAGAGGTCTTGTTTCTACGGTGTGGACACAGCAGCAAAAAGGACATGCCAACTTTATTCTGTGGGTCTGTACAATTACTACAATACCAAATTCATGTTTTCTTTTGTGCTATACTACTTTTATTATATAAACTATCTTTGGAAAAAGAATAAAATTATTTTCTGCCGCCATCCTCTGACAGCCATAACTGTTTTATTTTTCCGTTGACAACGGCTCATTTTTTGAGGGACGTCGTGTAGTTTCTGTTGGTACCTTTCTGGAGTGCATATGACTTTTTGTTCGTTTTTTATAACTTTTTTTCTTGGCGAGGAGGTGACCAAAAAAGCCAATCCTGGTGGGGTTTTTTTCTAATGACATTCACTGTGAGGAGTAAATAATGCGTTACTTCGATAGATCGGACTTTTACGAATGCAGCAATACCAAATATGTTTTGGGTTTTTATTTAGATTTTTTAATTAAAAATATTGCAAAAGTTTTCTTTTTCCTTTTTTCCCTTTATTACCTTTTATTTTTTTAAATAATTAATACAACTTTTTAAAACTGATTTTTACTTTTTTTTAGTTCCTATAGGGCAGTGTTGGCGAACCTTTTAGGGACCGAGTGCCCAAACTGCAACCCAAAACCCACTTATTTACCGCAAAGTGCCAACACGTCAGGGGGCGGGGCTTATAACGACGTATGATGTTACCCCCGTCGTTCTAAAAAGGACAGGGCCGCTTCAAAATAGACCGGGTGCAGATTTTAACTGCTTTTTGGATGCGGAAATGCTGCAGAATGTCCTCAGCGGAAAATACTGTGGAAGATTCTGCAGCATTTCCACATCCAAAAAGCAGTCAAAATCTGCACCTGGTCTATTTTGAAACAGCCCTGCCCATTTCTGCCACATGTAAATATACCCCAGCGGTAATAGTGACCCCCACAGCGGTATTAGTGACCCCCCAGCATTAATAGTGACCCTCCCCCAGCAATAATAGTGCCATCCCACAGCGGCCCCCAGTATAATAGTGTCCCCCCCAGCGGCCCCCCAGCAGTAATAATAGGGACACCCCTCAGAGCGGCCCCCCAGCAGTAATAATAGTGACACCCCTCAGCGGCCACCCAGCAGTAATAATAGTGACACCCCCCCCGCGCGCACGGCCCCCCAGCAGTAATAATAGTGACACCCCCCAGCAGTAATAATAGTGACACCCCCCAGCGGTCCTCCAGCAGTAATAATGCCACCCCCCCAGCAGTCCCCCAGCAATAATAATGCCACACCCCCCCCCTGGCGGTCCCCCAGCAGTAATAATGCCCCCCAGCAGTAATAATGCCCCCCCAGCGGTAATAATGCCCCCCCCAAGCAGTCCCCAGGCGGTAATAATGCCCCTCCCCCCTGAGACCCACATATTTACCCCTCCTCCTCGTGGAAGCGCCGCTCCTCTTCTGTCTGATCGCTGGTGCACACTGACTTCAGTGTGCTGCCAGATGCCCCCCCCCCCCCCCCCCCTCTCTCACAGAACCAAGTAGGAGATGTCGGGGGACGGGGGAGGAAGATCCTGGCTGTGCAATGATGTCACAGTGTGTGCCGGGATCAGCGCAGATAGCAGCGCGCTGATGAATGAATGCCGGCAGGGGAGCCGCAGCCTGTGCAAGCATTCACTAATGTGGTGAGCGGCCGATGGTGATGCGTGCTGCCTCTGGCACGCATGCCATAGGTTCGCCACCACTGCCATAGGGGATATGAACTTGCAATGTTTTAATAGCACCTGCAGTATGATGTACATTATATCACTTAGACTACAGGAACTCAACTTCAAAATCATCTCACAATGGTACAGAATCCCAGTCAGATTGCACAAAATATAGTCCTCAGTTTCTGAGCAGTGCTGGAGGTGTATTTCTGACACAGATCCACGCTGCACATACAGTGGGGCTGCCCCCTCATAATCCTTCTATGGCAAGATGTATCCCGACTAGGGATGAGCGAGTATACTCGCTAAGGCACTACTCGCTTGAGTAATGTGCCTTAGCCGAGTATCTCCCCGCTCGTCCCGAAAGATTTGGGTGCCGCCGCAGGGCGGGGAGCTGCGGGGGAGAGCAGGGAGGAACGGAGGGGAGATCTCTCTCTCCCTCTCTCCCGCCCGCTCTGCCCCGCTCCCCGCCGCAACTCACCTGTCAGCTGCGCCGGCCCCTGAATCTTTATGGATGAGCGGGGAGATACTCGGCTAAGGCACATTACTCGGACGAGTAGTACCTTAGCGAGTATACTCGCTCATCTCTAATCCCGACTATACCAAGCTGCTTCCTTTCATGCCAGAGCTGGCGCTCCTGTCTATCCCCTGTAGTCTAATATCTCAGCTCAAAAAGCGTCTGCTCCGACACGTTATTATGGCATTGAGACAGATTATTCCTAGATACTGGAGTTGGAGTGTTGCAACCCATGTGGTTGGAGGCCATGGACTCCTTGAAATACATGGAGGAGCTCAAATGTAGTGTTTTCAAAACAGAACACTCAAAATTCTATGCTACCTGGGCTGTATGGGTGGAGTTCCGAGATTTCCTCTTTCTTACGTCTTGGCTGAGGAGTGGAACAGTCTTGTGAGAAATAAACCAAGTGGCTCTATTTGGAAACTTGAAAAAAAAAAACATAAATGAGTGCGGTCCATGATCCTAGGGTACTTTTTCCCCTCTAAACTACCCTTTTCTGTCTCCTTTCCTCTTTTCTTTTTCCCCTCTCATTGTCTTTAGCTTTCTTATCTAATCTTATACATTGTTGGTATGTTCTTGGATTGCATAGGTATTTGGAAGGGAATAGAGATGTGTATGTGGGGTGCTGTCCAGGGAGTCCTCACACCCCAGTAGCAGGAGGAGGGTATGTGGCTGGCCGGACGGGTGTTCTTTGGTCACAGCACAGGAAAGTGGTGAAATGTTTATTTCTATATATTCATATAAGGGAAAATGGAACATTTACTGCAATGGAGGAAAACAACAAATCCAGTAACGTTATATATGACTGTAAAATGTTCTTCTGTTAATGCACAGTTTAATTCAATATCATATACTTCAATTCAGAAGGAAATTTTTCTATGAAAGTAAATAAAATCCTTTTGGACATAATATTAGATTTTATCGCAATCTGACAGGCAATTTATCAAGCCTCACCACAGACATAGCTTGATAGGCAAATTGCAATGACAGTCCTTGGGCCTTTCAAAAGTCCCCCACCTGCTATGGCAACCAAACGGCACCTCTGGATCTCATTGGGACCCGCGAACATCGGGGCATTTAAATGCCGCTGTCCAATTGATGGCGGCATTTAAGGGATTAGCTGCTGCGATCAGAGTTGTTGTGGGAAGGTGTCTGCTGTAAGAAACAGCTGGCACCCCTTTCATGCAAACCCCAAACCTCCATGACATAAATGTATGCCCTGGAGCATTAGCATCCGCCATGGTAGAGATACCGCGCCATATTAATATTGTACATAAGGGTAGTACTCAAATGATGAAATTTAAAGGTGCTTAGAAGATTGCTCCACCTGTGTGAGGAGGAAACTGGGATCGCTGTATCCTTCAAAGGGTAACATACTGGATATAGACCTTGTGTCCTGTACAATGTGAAAGTAATCAATTAATGGTTTAAAAGCGCATCATTCCTTCAGCCGTCTCTTTTTAATAAAGCAGGGGGTCAGCAGTAGTAAACTATAATTTATTATAGTATTCTTTGTGATAGATGTCTTTGCATTTGTGCCTTTTTTAAATCACAAATCACAAGGTGTAATAAGTCGTTCTTTGTCTTTAAACGAAGGGCAACTCATATACCCCAGATGCACTGGCATTGTTCCCAGATAGTGGGCTAAAATGTGACTTAAAAAGATACATTCTAAACTTTAATTGTTACATTACTGGTAAGAAATTCTTCATATAATGCTTATTAATGTGCCCACACCATAACCTTATTGTAATTTGATTGGATGCTGATGGGGCGAGGCGAGCATGTGATCAGCCTACGTCAGATTTCCTATAATATGATGTATTCAATAAACAAGCTTCAGAAGGGAGCCTGAGACACCATACTGTGTCACGTGGTTCCTTCTCCGATGCATCGTAATAATAATTAGGCATACATGATTGATAAGGCTGGGATACCCGTTGAGTATCACCTAAATTAAGTGGTTACTCTAACAACAACCTGGAGGTTTAAATGAGCTATTCACTGTTAACAGCTTTTTTAAATATCTCCCTGCAGCCGTTATAACTGATATCTCTCTATTCTTAATTGGTGCAAGGCCATGCATAGATTGCAGTTATTGTCTTTATAGCCATTGGAAATATTACTGTGGTCAGAGCTCCGCTTGATAAGTACCTATCGGTATCTATAGCCATCACATGAGCACAGCATGGTTGGGTGGTCCCTAAGGACTCTCTGGACATCAGATATGACATTCTGCCAGAAATGATGCTGTAACTTGGATGGTACTCGTGCTTTTGAAGGAACAACTGGCACGCATCTAATGGACTCCATGAGGTAAGCTACTATACATAGCCGCTGTTGATCATTTGGAGACACCCCTATACCCCAGCAACCATATGCTGTGGGTTAAGCATGAGATGATCTGTGATTGTTTTGACCTACGTTTTGTAAGTATTTACCGTATTTTTCGCTTTGTAGGACGCACCGAATGATAAAACGCACCCTTGTTTTAGAGGGAGAAAATAGGGAAAAATATTTTGAACTCACTTAGGAACAGTGCAGGGAATAGTGCGGGATGACAGAAGGCGCAGCAGAGGTCTGAAACAGCGGAGCGCCATGTCACAGCAGCGCTTGTTCAGCAGGAGGAAGAGAAAAAGCTGATTGGTAGAGGAGGGGAAGCAGCAGCAGTTCTCGGTGGCGCTCACCACCAATCAGTGGCACGTTTGGGCGGCAGTGGGGAGGAGAGAAAACTGGTAACTGATTGCACATTTAAACTCCTTGCGCAAACAAATGCCAATGCGACAAATTTCGGCACATTCACTTTATAAGATGCAGCAACTTTTTTCTTCCGCCTTGGGAGGAAAAGAAGTGTGTCTTATAAAGCGAAAAATACAGTATGTCCTCTGATGAGCCTACTGGAACACCAGCTGAAAGATGAAAGAGACTCTTTTTGGATTATAATAAGGCTATCTAAACTAGGGTTATCGTGGGACCACCCTTATCAGGGCAATCACTCCACTATTTTCTTAGGAAGGATCATAATAGTGTAGGTCCTACGGTCACACAGTCACTAGTCCTAAAGACTCTTGTTTATGTACTCGTTAGGCCTCCTTCCCACGAACGGATTTCTGCCGAGTAATTCGTGGCGAAAATCCGCTGCGTTGCCCGCAGCTATTAGGTTCTATTGAACCTAATAGCTCAGGGCACACGGTGCGGAATTCCACCGGAATTTCGCACCGTGAAATCTCCCGCCCTCACCGACGGCATGTTCTATTTGCCGCGGGTGTACGCGCTGACGGCTTCCATTGCAGTCAATGGAAGCCGTCCGTTCACGCTATCTCCCGCTGTAACACAGCGTAAGATAGCGTGAAAACGCTTTCCCGCCTACCGCCGCCGCGTCATATGACGCGGCCGGCGCGTCACATGACACGACCGGCCGCGTCATGTGACGCGGTGGGCGTGTCATGTGACGCAGCGGCGGTAGGCGGGAAAGCGTCATGCAGGCGCGAAGAAGCCGGATCCGTTGGTAAGTATAGGGGCTCTGGGGGGGCGCCGTGACGGGCTTCGCTGCGGAATATTCCGCGGCGGAGCCCGTCACGCTCGTGGGCAGCCGGCCTTAGGAGACATTCCTGGGGTTGTCTGTTAGAGAAACCCTGTTCCTCCCTTTCTTCACAGATGATGGCCTATTTTGCCCGACAATGTTTGTCTCTGGATTGGTTGTTGTCACTCAAAATCACTAATTGGTAGATGGGATCCAAGCCCAGGAAATGAGAGCAGGGCAAGGCAGGATGTTGGGAGGAGTTACACAATCAGAGCGGGAAAGCAGACAGGAAGAGAAGGGGAGTCGTAGTTAGGAGGTGGAGTAGAGTGGACATGTTATGGTGAGAAGGAAGAAGAGCGCAATTATACACAGTCCAGCAGCAGGAAAAAACACTGATCGGAGTGAAGGAAGCTTACAAGTGTCTCAATACCAGTGCAGTGTGGAGGAGTACAGTTTGGGATCTTACTACAGAACAGTGAGTGTTACAAGCCCCTGTTATACTGAGGTCAGGAAAAGAACAGTCTCATCCAAGTCTCCATTACAAACACAGTCTGCATTGTAATCTACTGACACCAACGCTCAGATAACTTTGACGGAAACCCTGTTTAAAGTAATCTTAAATATATATAGAGAGAGAGAGTGTTGAAGATAATGCTGCTTAATGTTCTTGAATGTACTGAACTCAGCATTGTAGTCGTTTGTAAAACTAGAGCCTCCATTGCCATGGAGTGTGCAATTGTTTGTATTCTAAAGAGACTGTTAGTAAACTGTGTGACTTCAGTTTGCAACAAAACAACTGTGGACTCGTCTCAATTATTCTCGTTCCATCTACTGAAATTCACAACCTAAAGGTACTTGCGTCACCCATGACAAAAGTACTAGACATTGGTTGCTTTAAGTTCAAATCCTGGTTTTCCACGGCCTGCGACCCAGCAAGGCTTTTTGCAGCCATTGTCGGGAGAGATCGCAGAGTCACCCGTGACCACCATCTTGTTTTTGCCCGTGGTCTCCTCCACATCTGGCTTGCCTCCACTAGGATGCCATAATAGTATGCAGGATTTAAGGGTCCTTTTATATGGGGCAATTGTTCCATCGAAAAAAGGCCATTTTACATGGGACGAGTATCGGGCAAACGATGCCCGACACTCGTCCCCGTGTATCCTCACTCCCATGCTGTTACACAGAAGCAAGTATTGCTGGATCACTCACCGCTCTCTCTAGTCCCTCTCCATTCACTGTAAGAAGCGGTTGTTCAATACTGATCAGCTGCTGTTTACACTGAACAATCATGGTTCAGGATTTTAAGCATGCTTAAACTGAACGACTAGACGATTCTTCTGATCAACATGGATGGCAGCATGTATGTGGTTTACAGCAGGGATCAGCATTCTCTCTGATTCTGCAGTGGGAGGCTGGCTGTAACTCACAGCCGGCTCCTGTTGCGAATGGTGCAGGCTCAGCTCCTGAGCCTGTGCCATCTGTATGCTGTAAATGTACGATGTTTTGCTGGAATCCCCTCCCAGCCATGACATGCACAAAGTAATCAAAGAGATTTTACCCAGCTAAAAGAGTTTAAGAGGGAAGCTTTATAGGAATGTGAGAAGCTGGATGGTCATATCAACAAACTACCTGCCACCTGGGCCATTTTGACAAGACTATAAGGTGGTGTTGGGACCAGTAGATGTGTGGGGGCACACACACCAGGCCACAGGGCTCAGTACACCCTCGACGGACCACCAGTATAGAGGATCGTCTGGTAGTCAGACAAACACGATCACCTCCAACATTTTCGGTATCCACCATCCACAGACAGGTGGCGCCATCATTACAGGCCTCTGTTTCTGTTGGTACCATTTCTAGGCTCTTGGCTGAAGGACATTTGATCTCATGGCTCCCATTAGATGAACTGCTTTTGACACCCATCCACCATCACCATTGTTTGCACTGGGGTTGTAAAAGACTAAACCGGACTGCTATGGAGGGTAACCAGGTTGTTTTCAGTGATGAATCCAGGTTTAGCTTTGGCACTGATGACGGTTGTGTTCATGTTTGGAGACCTAGAGGTGAGTGCCTCAATACTGTCTTTGCAGTGTACAGAGCTCAGTGTTATGTTCATGATATCCACCAACTACACGTGTTGCCTCTTGTGGTAGGGCTTCCAAGAGGCATTTTGTAGCAGGATAATGCTCAGCCACACACACAGTAAGGGTGTCACAGGAATGCTTTCACAATATTTCCACACTTCCATGGTCTTCCCGGTGGTCAGGTTTATTGCCAATAGAACATGTATGGGACCATCTGGGAAGCCAACTTCCACAGCCTACAAGATTGTACGATCATGAAGCTCAGTTACAGTAAATGTGGACCAGTATGTTGCAGGACACTATATAGAAACCTGCATGCCTCCATGCCCGCCCGTATCAAATCTTGCATCCAAGCTAGAGGTGGTACAACAGGGACCTAGTGCCTCCATGCCCACCCATATCACATCTTCTATCCAAGCTAGATATGGTCAAACAGGGTACTAGAGCCTCCATGCCCGCCCATATCAAATCTTGCATCCAAGCTAGAGGCGGTACAACAGGGACCTAGTGCCTCCATGCCCACCCATATCACATCTTGTATCCAAGCTAGATATGGTCAAACAGGGTACTAGAGCCTCCACGCCTGCCCGTATCACATCTTATATCTAAGCTAGAGGTGGTGCAACAAAGTACTAGAGCCTCCATGCCCGCATCATATCTTGTATCCAAGCTAGAGCTGGCCCAACGGCGTACTAGAGCCTCCATGCCTACCGTATCACCTCTTGCGTCCAAGCTAGATGTGGCCCAACAGGGTACTAGAGCCTCCATGCCTGCCCGTATCACATCTGGTATCCAAGCTAGATGCAGCCCAACAGGGTGCTAGAGCCTCCATGCCCACCTGTATCACATCTCGTAACCAAGCTAGAGGTGGTGCAACAAGGTACTAGAGCCTCCATGCCTGCCCATATCATATCTTGTATTTAAGCTAGAGGCGGTACAACAGGGTACTGGAGCCTCCATGCCTGTCCGTATCACATTTTGTATCTAAGCTAGAGGCAGTACAACAGGGTTCAAGAGCCTCCATGCCTGTCCGTATCACATCTTGTATCCAAGCTACAGCTGGTACAACAGGGTACTAGAGCCTCCATGCCTATCCGTTTCACATCTTCTATTCAAGCTAGAGGCGGTACAACAGGGTACTAGAGCCTCCCTTCAAGTGTTCAGTATTCCACAATAAATGATCCTTTTGCTCTGATATTGTAATCACTTACTTATATCAACATTACAATCCCACAGAGAAAGTTTCATTCGGTTCTAAGAACTTTTAGGTGATGTTTTTTTTTGCCAATTAGTGCATTTCAGATGTATACAATAATTTGTAGCATTGGATTATTTATTACACAAGTGACATTGTAAAGAGGTGTTCAACATGAGTGGTATGTTAGTATATTTGTCACTATAGGGGTTTACCCTCTTTGGTCGAATGCACACGGCCGGGTCGGATTCCGCATGCGGGATCCCGCAACGTAATCAGAACCTGTACCGGCCAGTGACCCCCGTGTACCTCTCTGGATTCTTCCTCTTTCTGCTGCAAATGTGCCGGCAGGTGAACCTCCGCGTACCTCTCCAGATTCTTCCTCTCTGTGATACGTATTTACCGGCCAACGTGTCCGTCAATTACGTCGATTTCGAAATTGATATTTTGGAATCGCTGTGGGTCGGTCAGCTTCTATTTACCGTAATGGAAGCCATTCGTGCGAGTCCCGCATGAAAATAGATTCTTTCTCCACAAGCGGAAATTGCAAGGGATTTCCGCCCGTGTGCATGGAAGAATAATTTTACATTGCATGCTATGGAAGGACATTGCTGTGGAATCTGCGGCCAGATGCCCGTTGTGGATTCCACAGCAAACATCCGCGCGTGTGCATTGGGCCTTAGTGGTGGTGATGTACAATCCGACATGTGTCTCATTGCTAGGATCTGCCATCACTTGTTGATAGATGGGGATCAAACTGCGTAGACCCTCATGGATGCTCTGGATGAAAACATGGCAGCAGTAGGTTAGAGCCCAGGTTTTCCCTGCAGGTTGTTCCTTCTGCACAGCGAGCTGCAGCACAGTGCCATTCACGTGATAGAGTTGTGTTGCAGCTCCTTACACTGCGGGTGGCTGGGAGCGACTCGGTGAAAGGAACAGCCAGAATTTGTATTCCTAATGACTCCCATTTAAGTCCACTGCTGTGGGATAAGCCACAAATATCTGTGCTATGTCAGAATATGCTTTTCGGTGCAGAATAAAGCAGGTTTCCATGTTATTTGCTCTGCAGTAAGAATACGGTTACATGTTGTCATTGATAATTATAAGAAAACGGCCTATTTCTTTTTCTGAAAGCAAAATCGTTCCTCTAGGACCGAGTGTGTTGTCTTGTCACTAACACACACAATATGCTTTGCTCCCAGGGCCCTGGCACAGTTTGGTGATATCATGCATGATGATATAATACGCACTCCTTGGGGCTGACTAACGAGAACAAGCTAAGTTCATAGAATCCTGGGCATATTCTTGTCTTCCATTCATCTGATCCGGAGCAAGAAAAATGCCTCCAGTTAAAACACACCATTAAACATAGCTCATTATTGTGCTTGAATGTATTGTAAAGGTTACCCCAAGCAATCTTCTCTGCCTCTGTACATAATTGTCTCTACAATGGGGGTCTGGCTCTTATTCCAAAAGCAAGGGTTTTGTTTAAGAAATCCATTCCTAAAAGCCCACGTCTCATTTATCAGGTGTTACCATAGAAAAGAACTTAATCCTTCGTCTTTGAAAAGTCATTTATTTGTTGTCTGGTTGTTTTTGTCTTATACTTTTTTATACTTTTAGATTTTATTTCATTTTTTTTGGCATTTACATAATTTTAGCATAATCGTTGCCTCAGTGTTATACTGTTGATTTAGTAAGGAATATTAATGTGATGCTTTGGCTTGGAGCTGTGGGAAAATCAAGACTCCCTGCTGCTAGCTTGAAGGTGCAACCAGCAGAATTCAAGTGCTGTTTATGTCATCTTTTATATCACTTTAAGGGCTTGTCCAGGAGAAAAAGAAAAACCATGCCAGCTTTTTCTTAGAAACATTGCCACTCTTGCCCATGGTTTGGATTTGGTATTGCATCTCAGCTAAATGACCAAACTGTGGACAATTGTGGCATTGTTTTTGAAGCTATTTTTTTCGAATTGTGAACAAACTCTTTAATATTCTTTTTTTCATAATTTATATCACATAATTACACTTTGAAGCCACTTGTCTGTATATACGGTAGCATTCCACCAATGGCGGAAAAACAGGTGGTTGCTATAGGGCCCATGGGGCAAGGGTCATATCTGTCCTACCTCTTACCTGCAGGGCTATCCCATCCCCAAAAATTCTGGTTAGGATTAGAATTCCTTCAAACCTCACAGTCCTGCAGAATCTCATACAGCTTCATGCAATGCAGAGTTGCCTCCTCCTCCAATTCCCTACTATCAGGTGAGCTGTAGACTGAGAGGAGGAGTCAGACTTTGCTCTGCATAGAGCTACAAAGGGTTTGGCTGGGCTGTGAGGTTAGAAAGGATTCTTCTGCTGACTGGACTGTTGAGGGGAAGTGGGTGCACAATACCTTTGAAGTGGCACAGATGGGGCCACTATGCCTTTGAGGGAGCACAACGCATGCCATTATACCTTTTGATAGGGCATAAAGGGGATCACTATAATTTGAAGGGCACAGAGGAGGTAACTATACCTTTTGAAGGGGTCCAGAGAGTGTATTAGTACTATGGGAGAGAGATACTGAGAGGTACATTGGGAGTAGCAGCAGGATGGCTAGATAATGTAGAGCTGAGTCATGGCTAAAAGAAGTCTTCATGGTGGTCTGGGCCCAGAGAGAAGACAAGGGAAAATGGACAACTCCAACACCACCTATGACCACTGGAGGTAACTGCACTGTAACTCTGAATAAAGCACTCAAAAAACTTTGCCCAGGTCACTGCACTGCAATATCTCTCACCATGTAGAGCTGCTATCTAACTATTATGTGGTGGCTGCATTGTTTAGAGGTATACTACTGTAGAGCTGAGCCCCTATATCTAAGCCTGCCCTGTTATAGATATGCTGTCTCCAATATATATTTTTTTGGTGGTGGTGGTGGTGGTGGATTCTGAGTTTTGCTACTGGGTCCCATGAGTTCCATGTATGCCCCTGTGTCGATATAAATTCTATTGTATATATCTGATATGTCTACTTACAAAATATAACACTATGTTCAGATTACTTTTCGAATGTAATGATACAAAGTTTGAGAGACAGTCAAAGTTTTAAGAGCTCCTTCTGAAACCCCCATTCACATTAAAGGGACTACTGCATACATTTCTGCAACAAATCTAGGATGTGTAACTATATCCTTTGTCTCTCTTACCATCTTTCTCACTGTATGTTGGGGTGAGAAGTTCATGCATCCTCTTCCTGGCAAATTGTCAATGGCTACATGCTTTTCAAGCTTTATTATCATCCTGATTGTGCTTAATGATAATTTCAACAGACTTTCCTTTGTTTATTACCTTGTACTGCCATCTGTGCAGGTGCACAACCTTCTGCTTCATTTGAGTTGACAGCTCCTTGGTTTTACCTATATTTATGGACAGTGGAGAACATAGCAGAAAAGTGTCTTTAGAGTTTCAGTCCAAGTAAAAAAAAAGCCTGTGTGCATACACCCATTCAATTGAATGGGCGCTATTTCTGTCCGAATTTCAGTCCGAAAATCAGACCAAAAAATCGTACAAGTGTAAGTATCCTTATAGCAAAGATCAAAATGCTACTAGGCTTTGCTGCCCAGGACATAAGTAAATGTCTTCTTCACTCTTTCTATGAGCCACTCCCTTGTTTGCTAACCATGAAGTTCTTCTCAAAAGGGGAGTCCTTCATACATTTCTCACCTACTTGTAGCAAAGGCTTTTGTAACCTCTCTAAGATGCCCCATAGCAGCCCCCATGTTTCCTCTTGCTCATGTATGACAAAGGGATGACCTCATAGTTACAATCTGGTGAAAAAGAAAGTGGTTATAGTCTTATAAACAACAATTAAACTCCTGGAAACCATTAGTAATCATTTAGCTTAAAGTTGGTTTTATTACTTACATAGTAACTAGAGATGAGTGAGCACGCTCGGATAAAGCAGTTACTCGAGCGAGCATCGCTCTTCTCGAGTAACTGCTTACTGGTCTGAGCAGGCTTGGGGGGGGGGGGGCCGGGTGATCGGGCGTCGGCGGGGTGTAGTGGGGGGTAGAGTGAGAGAGATCTCTCTCTTTCCCCCCTGCTATCCCCCGCCGCCCCCTCGAGCCTGCTCGGACCAGTAAGCAGTTACTCGAGAAGAGAGAAGCTCGCTCGAGTAACTGCTTTATCCGAGCCTGCTCGCTCATCTCTAATAGTAACATAGTATGTATTGCTGAAAAAAAAACATATATCCAGTTCAGCCTATTATCCTACAATGTTGATCGAGAGTAAGGTTAAAAAAAAACATAAGGTAGAAGTCAATTTTTCTCATTTTAGGGAAAAAATGCCTTCCCGACTCCAAATCTGGCAATCAGAGTTAATCTCTGTATCAACAACCCATCTGCAGTAATCTAATGACAATAACTTATAGTTACAAACATGGTGTTTAGGTGCACTTATAATTTTGATATGTTTTTAAAAAATATGCTACACTTAAAAGGATTTTCCCACTTAAAAAAATTAACAAATGTTACGGATTTGAACAGTCCATTTAAGCGCAGTTCTCTATGGCGCCAGGCCCTCAAGCTACACGCTGACGTAGTCGTTGCTCAAAAAACACATTTTAGAAAAGATAAACACCCTAAATGCTCTCATTCTAGGTTAATGCATATTCTTTTTGCTTCAAACTCTGATAGAAAAAAAGGAGTATTAATTGCAATCAGTGATTCGGCATCATCTTCTCAGCAGGACTTATACGTAGGTCCTTTAGGTTATTTCAGAATTCTTGTCTGTGAGATTAATAATGACCCTATCCCTTTAGTGAATGTATATTTTACCCATAGAAACGGCAAGCTAATTTTTTTTCACATGTTTTGAAAGAAACTGCTAAGATATAAAGGGGCTCTGGGAGCATCTCAACTTTATTTACAATTTCTAATGTTACTCAGCAGGGATGCCCTGTCTCGCCCCTTATTTTTCCCTTCTTATGGAAACTCTAGGTAAACAGATTTGAACAAATAATAACATCAAAGGAATTATTAGGACATCAGAAACACAAATTTTCCAGTTTAGCTAAACTCTATGAAATAGGTGATATGAAAGCCCCCCACATTAAACGTTATATTCACATAGTGATTTTGGACCAAATCATACATTGGTGGACATATTTGAATAAAAGGTGAGTATTGATTGAGTTGTTAGCGCAAAATTCGCTATTTCAAATATACTGTGTGTTTCAAATTAGATAATATGTGCAGGCCTGGAGAGCCTTTCAAAGATCACACGTCAGACCATCATGTGTCTCCAAAAGAGTCTCTTTATTAACGCGCGTAAAAGTTTTTAAATGTTTCAACACAGGAAGTTAAGTAATTTAGGATACAGTTACATTACATAGTGAGCTGATAGGTCATTCTCAGAGGGAGGTATTTGTGAGGTAGCTTGTGATGTCATCCATCTGGGAGGAACTTCGGTGAGCACACTCAGTTCATTCTTGAATTTGGTCTCATAAGAAGAACATCCTGTTTCTCTTCTCTGCTTGTCCAAGACATTCCTAGATAGGTTTTTGCCAGTTAGAACCGGTTTGACCAGTTTATGGACAATAAGCACTGCTCCTTAAATTCTTTTAGAGGTGGGGGGGGGGGGCGATGTTCCCTTCCCCCAGAGGTTTACATTATAGACAAAATACAGTATATTCACAGTTGACAACAGAAAATACATACAAAATGGTAAACAAATCGGATATCTCCCACAGAGTCCACCGTCTTAGGAGCTTCTATGATTTCTCTTTTGGCTGAATCTCTTCCTTTATCATCTCTCTCCTTACTGAACTTGCTAATTTCGGCCCATGTCTGGTAGCATTATGTTTTTGTAGGGCCGCTACTTGCTTCTGTCACTCTCATGCGGCTCTGGGCAGCTACAAGTGTTTTTGCTTTCCCTGTCTGTTTTCGGCCAGCACTTAGATGGTTAACCAGCTCTCTGGTTCTGAGTTAACATTGTGGGGTGAATTAGGTGTTACTCCTTTATTTAAGCTAAGCTGTGGCACTTCTCCTTGGTCCCAGAATTGGTATGTCTTAGGTTATGACATGCTGCTTTCTTTGGTCATTCTGCTCTGTGTGATCTGTGTCTTGTCAGCCCCCCTGTGTTGGGTCTGTTTCAGGCCTTCTCTTCTCTCTGAGGCTTCTTACATATCTGCATCTGTCTGTACTTTTTTTCCTGTCAGTTTCCATTCCTGTTTTTGGTTTGCCCTTTCTCTGTCTTGCATCTGTGTGCTCCTCTGTCTGCTGCCAGGTCCTACGTTTGCTACCCCTCAGGGATAGTCAGTCCCAAGGTTCCAACGCAGTGCCGCCCTTATTGGGGCGATCGCCTTGCTTGTAGGTAGGGATCTGCCATTCCTCTGCAGCTAAGGGTCAGTCTCCCTTTTCCTGGCAACAGTCCCTCTACCTGAGGAGTCAGCTGCCAACCACACCAGGACTTGTCTAAGATCCTGTGGATCCACAAATCCGTAACAGTTTCCTCATCAGTATCCCTGGTTCTGATCTCGGTCCTTCCTTTGCACTCTTACCTTCCATCCTCACAGACTTTGAATCTCAGGACATAAGAAAAATTGGCAATTTATATGAAAATAATTCTATATTAGATTGTCCCACACTTTGTAACTAGTAGTATGTTTTATGCTTTTCTAAGATTGCAGCACGCTCTTTGATCCCTAGATGATCATAAGCCTAGTTTCCAAGTTTGCTTTTATTTTTTCTTTGCCAGGGGGGCATCCAAGGTCATTCCATCTTTTATGATAATTTTTTCCCCTAGTTTCTCAAAGCAAATATTTTCATATTCAACTATGGGAATACGACTTTAAACTTTAATTGCAACTAGAGGAAAGGAGGATGGCTTTATCTTGGACTACAAAAGTTTCATATGGAATCAGGCATAGGGAGCCCTCGTAAAACAATATTTATGCATTGGTATCTAACTCCTGCTAGACTTGCCAAAATGAACAATTATATCCCTGGAACATGTTGGAGAGAATTTGGCCTCAAGTTTACCTACTTCCATACGAGGGGGTCCTGACTAGAGATGAGCGAGCACGCTCGGTAAGGTCAGTTACTCGAGCGAGCATCGCTCTTCTCGAGTAACCGAGAAACTGCCTTCTCGTCCGAGCGTGCTCGTGGAGCTGTGGCGTGGGGTAGCGGGGGGGAGAGAGAAATCTCTCTCACTCTCCCCCCCGCTCTCCCCCGCTGCCCCCCCGAGCATGCTCGGACGAGAAGGCAGTTACTCGAGAAAAGCAATGCTCCCTCAAGTAACTGACCTTTCGGAGCGTGCACGCTCATCTCTAGCCCTGACCTGCTATTTGTTCTTTTTGGAATATTATTTTGTAGCCCTCCCCAAACCTGGCAAACACCCAAATACCCCAGAAAATTTAAGATCAATTTTCCTCCTCAACTCAGAGGTGAAGCTTTATGCTAAAATCATAGCAAACAGACTGTTTCCTCTGATGGCAGGCTTGATAAAAAATGACCAGGTTGGATTCACAAGTGGCTGACAGGCTCCCCACGGCACCAGACATTTGATAGACCTAGTGGACGCTTCGGCCTTGGGTAGGAAGCCTTCTCTGATTCTCTCCCTGGACACAGAAAAGACGTTTGATAGAGTTTATTGGGGATATATGTTCTAGACACTAAAGAGTTTCAGATTGAGGGGCCCAATTTTTTCCGCTTTAAGTGCACTGTACTCCTCTCCCTCAGCTTCAGTGCTGATCAACGGGAGTAACTATATTCTTATAGATACATTACTCATTTTTTCCTAGGCACCGTGGGTGGAATATTTGGCTAAAAAATCCCAAAATAATGTATCACTACCTACACTGTTCTTTTTTTAGAGATTGTGCCAGACTCATATGCCATGGGAGACAATATGGTCTGCTGTTTTGTTTTGATCTGTTTAACCCCAGCTTACTTCTGTTTGTTTTTTGTTGCATCCCAGCTGAGGCCGCAGTGTCACCATCCCAAACTCTTGGCATCATGGTGCCCAGGATACGAGAGCTGGCACCAAGAGAACAGGTAGTGAAGCTGCAGCCTCTGATTGGCTGCATTTGTCATCTGACGTCCGCTGGACATACACACTGGAAGCCTCAGCCACTCAGCTGTTTTTCAGGGGAACTGAAGAGAGAGATGCCTGCTGCCTTTTCTGTTATTTAATGGCATGCAGTACAAATGTAAGCAATTCCACCTGACATTTCAACCATTAGACATATTGCTCATTTCATATGATTGTTCTCCCCAGTTAGGAGGTGCAAATAATTTTAGGGTTGACTGTATATCTGCAGCCATAGTGGTCAGCAATTTGTCTGTCTCTGCTACCCACAATGAAATCCCAACAAACGTTAATAGGATTTCTAGTTGTGGGTACTCCTAGGAAGAAGTTGATTCTGATAGTGAGTGCCTCCTCATCTCTTCTATGTACTTTACTGGAATGATTTAACACTTTCCAAATTTCAGGATGTCAGTGCTATCAGCTACAGTAGCAGCAATTAATGAGTACCTGCATCTTCATTTTGAAGCGCTCCCAATCCATCATCCATTTTTTGCTCCTTCCGGCAGCTGCAGATCGCCCCATATAGCACTATATAAGCGCTTATATGAGGTCGTCTTCATCTGCCGGTAGGAGCCGAAAACAAACGATGGAGCAGGAGTACTCCTAAGTGAAAGTGCAGGTACTCTTTAAGGAAGAGGTGAAGAAGAAAGGAATAGTGTATTGTAGCAGCTCAGCTAAATTGCTGAAAGGTCAGAACTCTTTTTGCCAACAATTGGAAGCAAATGATGATGAGGAAGCCCTTTGGAAGGCATGGGAAGAAGGATGCAAGTGGGAGTGAAACCGTCACAGCAGAAGTGGTAAAGTTAGCAATGAAATACGCAACAGTGTTGAAGAACCGGGAAGGACGTCAGCTCACCAGCATAGACACTGCAATGTGACCTTGGTACTCGAAAAACAGGTTGGCTCTGTAGATGCACATAGTTGGAGAAAGTCCAGCATGTCATGTTGGTGTCATATGGCCAAGATCAAGAGGCAGACAAGGGATAATATATTGCCTTCCTAATTTAGTTAGAGGTGGGAGCTGATGATGATGACTGAACAAGACATGGAAACTGGATCATGCTGAGAAAGAATGGGCAGATTTGGAGGTGGAGAGAAGTAATATTGATACTGCTAAATGTATGGATAGGGCAGGTGAGAAAAAATAGCTTTTAATCCAGTTAATAAAGGCTGAAATCCAAGCATGGACACCTAGGATAAGAGGTGATGTCTCCAATATTGCTTCAACCTCTCATAGTGACAAAGCAAGTCAAAGCCCTGTTGGCAGAAAAAAGCCACAGGTCCCCAGCCTACTTTTCCGGATGATCCATCCATGGTGATCTGCAGGTTGTGCAACCAGGTCAGTCAAAACTATGAGGATACACTTCTGAGTACAACACTCTTGCTATCTCACAGATATCGTTATCATGCTATTGAGCTTATATTGGGCAGATATCATCAACCATGGATGTGCAAATGTTCAGTGGTCGACCCCTGAAAAAGCCAAGGAGGTGGTGATGAGCCTTGGGAGACAAACTCACCCTGGATATCTTTACACAGTATGGTGCTTTTATACAATGTCAAAGGCATTGGGTTCCGGCCTCCCTCGTTTTCCGGGTCAGTTGCTGTCTGGAGACTAGAGCTGGTCTGTTTCCGGAACAGGGAGTACCAGGCAATGAATGATGTCCTGGTCCTCTTTATGTGTGGGCAATGGGGACTCATGCCACGGTTGCGGCCACACAGGTTCGCAGGAGGGCCGGGTCTCAAAATGGGCTTAATTAGCAGTCGTGGCCCAGAGGCTTTGGGAATAGATGACATAACACTAAACATTAAACAGTGACAACTTGTCCCCCCCCCCCTTATATTTTTCTAGTATTTGTAATTATTTGGTAGAGATATTGGATATATCACACGCCATTTAGCTTCTGTTAAGTAGATATCTTGTATAGGATGTGATGCAAGCCCATCCATTCTTGATACAAATGTTCACAGTTGGGAAGTGACCAAGGAGCTCTGGCAGAAGGAAGAGTCCGAGGACATCCACTGTCAGGCCCCAGAATGGTTAAGGTCTGATAGAGTTCATATCCCTGAAAAACATCAGCAATTCAGTAGGTTTTAGTGCCGTATTTTACAGTAATGAACTCTTTTAACATACTAGACACGTGTGTACTTGCAGAGTCATTACTTATTAGACTGCCGGGAATTGGGAGGATCAGGCAAGTAGTAATAAAATATGACAATAATATTCTGTATAATAATATAATAAGTCATAAAGTTATGGAATTGGACTGTTGATGATACATTTTTAGGAATGACACCTACCATAGTTGTGAAACTACTGACGATGCAGATGAGAGCAATGATAGTTTTAATAGGACCTATGAGAGTGTTTCGGAATGCGTACCTTACAGCATGAAAACCTGGTGAAGAGGAGATTTGATTATATCACTCCTACACATACGCAGAACGCCAAGCAGACAAAGGGATTGACATGTAGGCAGACAGCAGCAGCCTTTTAGCAGTTGAACAGTTGGCTGAATATAACCATAAATTACAGTGGGTGCTAAATGACAAAAACATAATAATTATAACAGTCCTACAACACTAAATAAAAGGGCATAATGGCTGATATAACAATTCATAAGGCAGCGCTGAAAAAAACATATTAAAGCAACAAAAAGCTCCATGATTATGTTTTTTTCTTACATCCAGTGGGACTGAAACAAGCAAAATTAACACTATTTGCATACATTTTTGAGAGTTTCTAAGGATTTATCCATTATTAGTTACCGTAGGAAGTAGAATTCCATACAGCATAAACATAAAGCCCGTGGCAAAAAATAATCCCATGCTAGATTATCAGGGATTTACACTTGTCTAGCTTGGTTGTTCCACAATGGCAGGTCCATGGAGGGTCAATGTTGAAGATCATTCAATGAAATTAGCAGAATGTTTACCTCTTTTTCTTCCACCTCATTTTCAGCATTTTGGTCTACTCTTACGTTTATTTTGAATCACACAAGTTGCATTTCCTCTTTTATTTCATTGATCTTTTAACATTATCTGTTATCATGACTGCATTACTAGGGGCTAATGCAAATAGTAAATCATTACATCTTAAAGGGGTATTCCGGACATTTACTATTAATGACCTATCCTCAGGATAGCAGTGAACAAAAGGAAGTTTTGACATCCGTTATGCCACTGCATATGTGGTCTATTTGATCACATGTCCATATGGCCTCAGGTACGTGGGGGAAACAAATATGGAGGCACATACCTGCATAGTAAAACATAAGAGCACAATCAGGGCTCTTTCACACGGGCGTATATCGGCCCGCCGTTTTCAAGGTCAGCCAATATATGCTATGATCTGACGCATTGGATTCCGATGCATCAAATTACATGACCATATTCTCGAGACATAAAAGCGCCGGGCACATTTACGTTGGGCCCAAAAGATGGAACTATCTTTCGGGCCAGAATATATAGGCCGCTGCATGGGCGCCTATGGGAGACAATGACAGCGGCCGGAGAAGGGAGGTGGGGGAGTTTAGCAGCGTGACTGCTAAACTCCCTCCCTCTTCTCTCCTCCCCTCCGGCTGATTGCAATGGGTAGGGGTGGGGTGGGGGTGGAACTAAGTGCAGCCCGCCCCACCTCCTCCCATTACTGGCTGTGGACAAGGGGCGAGACAGGCCGGGAGCTTAGCTCCGCCTTGACCCCACCCCCTTCCATTGCAAACAGCCAAAGAGGAGGAGAGAGGAGGTGAGCCAGCGAGGGGGAGGGAAGTGGCAATGGTATGGTGGCCTTGGTGTTTATGCGCCAGAGCCCATGCAGTCTGAACGGGCACACAAACGTTATATTTGTGTGCCCGTTCACGAGTTTTTACGCCTGAGATGGTAGCGTATATCGGTCAGCCGTGAAAACGGTAGCCGATATACGCTTGTGTGAAAGAGCCCTCGGGATGATTGAGTTGCCAATTCCGAAACACTTTGTAGAGCATAATCATTCGATAAACCAGCTTAAATTCAGGATCATAGATTGGGTTGTGCCACTACTAGGAGGAGGGGATCGATTGAGGCTATTAAAACGTAAAGAACTAAAATGGATATTTGAACTTGATACCATGGCCCCTAGAGGCCTTAATTTAGAGTACCATTACATGCCCTATATATAGATTCTGGGTAATTATAATACTGTGTAGGGGGACTCAGTGTGTATGCATTATGCCTTTGTTTTTAATATATTTTGTTTTGTCTTTTTAGATGGTCTCGATGTGGATTCCAGATGTGTTCCCATCCACGTCCATTGTCTCTGTTTCACCCTGATGAACCTTGTGAAATTGTGCCGTTTCTATACTATAGAACAGCCCTGATTGTGTGCTTATAACATTGGAATAAAAGATTACATTATGCATCTAGATTTTGTCCTATCTTCTATGATTACAGATTGTAATTACTTGATGCATGTGGGGGGCCATGGGGATACTATGCTTATGGCTATGATATATGACCATGTGGAGCAGCTTCATTATAGGGATACCCAATTGGGGGTGACGCTCATTGAGTGTACTTTTTTGCCCTTTGAGTCTACTGAATTAATGTTGGTGTGATGAGCTATGGTGTCTATATAATCCCCTAAAAGGCGATCTACATAACCTTCAAAAGATTGTCCTCTTCTTTGTGACGATATAGGTGTAAATATATAATACCCCTGTGATATACCTGTCACCGTTCAATTGGTCACTGATAGGTGTTTAGATATGGAGCGAGTATGGACTGGTGCGGGTCCTAAAGTTGAAGGTCCTACCTCTAAAGCCTTCACCTATTGACTGCTTCCTGGCCATTCCATTCTACACTGCAATGAAGAGGGCTCATGAAGTCTACGGGAGTCATGGAAAGAATTAAGCAAATGCATGTCTACCTCTATTGAATTGTATGGAGAATGCAATGTTTGGGAATTGGTGAGCCAGAAATAAGACCTGCATCTATCAGGAATTTATGATATATCCCATCAATATGCTATGAATGCCTAACATAAATTGTGATTTAATACAATGCCAATTGAGGGCGCCCACCCACTGGCGATTTTTTTCCCTGCGAAATTCGCAGCATTTTTTTCTCTGCAGGGGTCTATGGGACTTGTAATGTTAAAATCGCGATCGCGCAAAATCGCAATTTACCGCGAAATCGCGATTTTGCGCGATCGCGATTTTAACATTACAAGTCCCATAGACCCCTGCCGAGAAAAAAATGCTGCGAATTTCGCAGGGAAAAAAAATCGCCAGTGGGTGGGCGCCCTAATAGGGTAATCCAGGAAAATAAATAGTTGGACAGTAAGCAGGGGATGTCATAAAATAACAAAATAAGTACTATTAACCAACCCCCCTCCTTCCGCTGCACTAGCACCACCACTCCAGTACTCTTACCTCTGTTGGAATGTGAGAAGCTGGATGGTCATATTAATGAATTGACCGCCACCATGGCTGTTCTGACCAGATTGTTAGGAGGTGACACCATCGTTACAGGCCTGTGTCTGTTGGAACCATTTCCTGGGGCTTGGCTGAAGGACATTTGTGTGTACTGCCTTTGACACCCTCCATTTGCAGTGGTGTCCTGATTGACAAAACTTGTCTGCTACAGAATGGAATAGGGTTGTCTTCAGCGATTAATCCAGGTTTAGTTTGGGCACTAATGATGTTCGTGTTTGGAGACCTAGTGGGGAGCGCCTTAATCATGCCTTTGCTGTGGTGCAGCACATTGCCCCCATTGCTAGTGTGATGGTCTGGAGGCCATTGCATATGACAGTTGGTCACCCTTAGTTCTGCTACGAGGTACAATGACAGCTCAGTGATATGTTTAGTTTCAAAATATGTTTATTGAGATTTTTACAATAAGAAAACCAATAAAGTGACATTCAAATTAACAAGCCTCGAAGTCTAATTAACATGTTCATTTGGAAAAGTACTGATTGCATTTACGATGGTCACTTAGGTGACCCAACAAGAGAACTGTGTGTGTGGGCAGCTGTATATGAGACAACCGTGTCTCCTCAAGTTCTGCCGCTTGTTAAATATCGCTAGGCTTCAGAGTTTGGAGTTGATAGCCAAGTAACGTCGATACACCTAACTCGGGTTTATTAAACTATGTGCGTCACTTGTTGGATGTTGACGCCTTAAGGAATACGTAGGAGCCGGAGCAGTTCGGGGTGAGCTTCGGCTCCTAGGTGATGTAGTAAGGGGGGACGGGGAGCAGAAAAGAGTGACCGAGGTTAAGTCTATAATGGGGGTTGGTTAGGGTGAGGGGGGAGTGGAAGAGAGTGGAGAGCGAAAGGAAAAGAAAAGATAGGGTAAGAGAAAGTTAGCGTCTCGGAGGAATGCCCCTGTCGGGGTTTGTGTGTTTGTTTAAATGGGTAGGACCCCATGTTCAAGCCATTGTTTGAACCTGGGGGAACCACGGAACGTCATCCATACCTCCCATAGGGCGTAGTATTTGGACCATTTGTCGTCGTCTTTGGCTCTCAGCTCCTCCATGCATCTAATATTCTCTAGGGCTGTTGACCAGTTCAGGCGTGTCGGCGACGTCTGACATTTCCAGAGTCGAGGAATCACTGTTCTCATGGCTAAAAGAAAGAATCTCAAAATGTCTTTTTTACTAGCCGCGATGGAACTCGGCATGACTGAGAGGAGAGCAGTTTTTGGGGTGAGGTCTAGTGAGCTTTTTTTAAGGGTGTTGTATAGGGCCTGAATCTCTGACCACAGAACTCTGATCCCTGGGCACGACCACCATATATGTGTGAGCGATCCTGTCCCCCCCTTGCATCTCCAGCACGTTGCTGAGGAATCAGGGTATATTCTTGCTAGTGATGCTGGGGTGCGGTACCACCTCGTGAAGAGCTTATAATTTAGCTCGTGGTGCCTGCCCGAGACCGACATTCTGTGAGTCATGTTGGTGCCCTTAACCCACTCCTCGTCAGAGAGGGTCTGTCCCAGCTCTTTCTCCCACGCCTTATGGCAGCCCTCTCTCAAGTCCCGGGTCCCCCCAGCCAGCAGCATACCATAGACCGCGGAGATTTCGCCCTCT
The DNA here is from genome assembly GCF_035609145.1 of Eleutherodactylus coqui. Lineage (NCBI taxonomy): Eukaryota > Metazoa > Chordata > Amphibia > Anura > Eleutherodactylidae > Eleutherodactylus > Eleutherodactylus coqui. Next base: position 42,340,073 of record NC_089846.1, on the reverse strand, counting down.
CAACTCCCGGGGTTTTGCACACATCTCTTCAAAAGGAGTGGGAGGGACCGCCAGCTCCGAGACTGGACCTTGTGCTCTAATGGAGTGGCAGAGCTGCAGGTATTGCATCCACGCACCCGTCACGGCCCCCTCATCTCCCACTAGCGAGCTCAGGGGTCTGATTCCCTCCTCTCACAGTAGAACTTGAATTCTCGGGAGATGGACTCCCAGGTTTTCTAGGAGTGGCAGGCCTCCCATCCGAAGGGGGAAGTCCGGGTTTCCTACCAGGGGGGTCCAGGGGCCCGGGACAGTGACCAGCCCTTCCTTGTTTGCAAAGTTGTCCCATATGCGTAGGAGCGAGCACATGAAGGGTGAGACCTTGACACCTCTTCTACCTAGGCCTCCTCTGAGCCAGAAGAGGCTCCACGACCTAAAGGGGGCTGAGCTCTGCTCCAGTTCGACCCATAGTTTGGACTGCCCCCTGTGCATGAGGTCCAGAACCATCCTGCCTATTGCGGCTCTATAATAAAGCAACAAGTCGGGTAGGCCCGCCCCACCGGTTTCTTTTTTCTGAGTGAGGAGTCTGTAGCTCAGGCGGGGCCTTGCTCCTCCCCAGACAAACTGCGTGACTATCTTTCTTAATTTAATAAAGTAACTTCGCGGTAGCTGTATCGGTATGGTCTGGAAGAGATATAGGAGTTTCGGGAGGAAGTTCATTTTGATGGCGTTTATTCTGCCAAACCACGAGAGCGTTAGCGGGAGCCACCTGTCTGTGTCTTTTGCTAGGGAGGAGAGTATGGGTTCGTAGTTTAGATCGTACAGCTGGCTCGGGTCTGGGGGTAACTTGATTCCTAAGTATTTCATGGCATCTTCGCACCATGACAGCGAGAATAGAGGTTTGAGTTGGGCTAGTTCTGTGGGTTGGAGTGTTATATTTAGAATTTCCAACTTTTGTAGGTTGATCTTGAAGTTACTGACTTTGCTGTATTTGTCGAATTCGTGTAGGAGAGCGGGTAGGGCTCGGGTGGGGTTTGTTATGTAGACCAGAAGGTCGTCCGCGAATGCGGCCACTTTGTGTTCAGATTGGGATGTTTTATAGCCCTGGATTTCTGGGTTTGTTCTAATTGCATTGGCTAGTGACTCCATCACCAGGACATACAATGTTGGGGAGAGAGGGCACCCCTGTCGTGTGCCGTTTTTAATGCTGATTGGGCAGGAAAGTTTGCCGTGAACACGTATATGAGCTGTGGGTTTGTTGCATAGGGCCATTATCCTGCTTCTCAGTCTGTGTCCCAGACCTATTTTTTGCAGGGTGGTCTCTAGAAATTTCCAATTAACGCGGTCAAATGCCTTCTCGGCATCAACCGATAAAAGGCATAGGGGGCTCTTTGCTTCACGTGCCCTGCTCACTAGTGAGAGCGTTCTAATGGTGTTGTCCCTTGCCTCGCGGCCAAGGACAAAACTGGTCTGGTCTCTGTGGACGAGCTTAGGGACGAGTGGTCCCAGGCGTGTGGCTAGTGTTCTTGCAAATACTTTGGTATCTACATTCAACAAAGATATGGGTCTGTAGTTCCCGCAGGAGAGGGAGTCTTTTCCTTGTTTGGGGATGACTGTAATTACCGCCTGTAGGGCCTGTTGTGGGAACGGGCAAGTGTCAGAGATGGCGTTGAAGGCCTTACATAGCATTGGGGTTATTAGGGCTCCAAATGTTTTATAAAATCGGGGAGTGAAGCCGTCTGGGCCAGGGCTCTTGCCTACTTTTAGGTTTCTAAGTTCTTCTGAAACCTCTTGCTTCGTGAGGTCTTGCTCTAGGGTCTCGGCGTCTGATGGGTCAATCGCGTTGGGGGCGAATTCGCGGAGGTATGATTCTATGTGGTCATGGGTGCTGTTTTGGCCCGCTATTGAGGGGTCTGTGATATTGTAGAGCTTTTCGTAATAGTGCCGAAAGCATTCTAGTAGGTCTTCAGTTGCGTGTACCTTCCCTTTCCCTGGGGAGTTTAGCGCGAAAATGTAGGATTGGTGGCCGCAGGGATTTAGGGCCCTCACGAGCCAGCTGCTACATTTATTACCGTACTCCTAGAACCCTCCTCTTAGTCTGTCCCTCATACGGAGGTGGGCTTGGTCTAGTATGGATAGGATTTGCTGGCGTAGGGAGGCAATTTCTGCGTTTGAGGAAGGTGATGCATTTGTTTTGTTAGTCTGTTCTGCTCTCTCTAGGCGGATGGTGAGGTCTTTCAGTTTGCCCACTCTATCTCTTTTAAGTCTCGCACCGTGGGATATGAAAATTCCCCTTAGTACACATTTAAGTGCTTCCCATTGTATAGTTGGGGGGGTAGGATCGCCTCGGTGGGTCTCGATGAACATCTCGATGGTCCTGTGTATGTCATCCCTGCAGCAAGTGTCGCTCAGGAGATTGTCGTTAAGGCACCAAGACCCATAGCCCCTCCCCTGGTCATGTCCTAGGAGCGCTCCATAGATGGGTGCGTGGTCCGACCACAAGGTGATCCCTATGGAGCTTTAGGGGGATAAGTCCAGGAGCCCGTGTGATATAAACAGATAGTCTAGCCTCCCGTAGCTATTGTGTGCCATGGAGTGATGACTATAGTCCCTGGCCTTTGGGTGGAGTGTCCTCGAGAGGTCGATAAGTCTAAGTTCTAGCAGGCGTCTCCGCAGTCTACGTAAGGCCACCGGGGAAACCCCGGACTTACCCGAAGATGTGTCTAGGCCGGGATCCATCGCCAGGTTGAGATCTCCTCCCAGAACGATGCTGGAGCCCTCTGCGAATTGTTCAAGTTTTCCCAGGATGCTGAGGCCAAAGGCGACTTGTCCTGTGTTGGAAGAATAAATGTTGGCAATCGTTACCACTCTGTGTCCCAGGTCTAGTTTAAGGAATAGGTATCTGCCTTCGGGGTCGATTTGTGACGCCAACAGACTGTGAGGGAGGCTCTTGTGGATTGCTATGGAGGCTCCGCATTTCTTATTTTCTGTGTGGGAGCTGTGGTACCATGTGGGGTAGGATTTGGGCATATGGCCAGTCTTGAAGTGTGTTTCTTGCAAGAGGGCTATTAGGACTCGTTTTTTGTGTAAGTGCGCCAGAATCTGGCCTCTTTTAGCGGGCTTGTTTAAGCCTCGGGCATTGTAGGTGCAAAACGAGAGGCCCGTCATGGGGGTTGTTTGTTTGTGGTGAAGGGTGTCTGTGGGGCAACCGAGACGCTGAAGGAAAAGAGTGGGAAAGAGAGTGTGAAAAGAGAGGGGAAGGTGGGGAGAGGGGGGGGGTAAGGGTAGAGGTTGACAGAAAGAGGTATTTCCGTCGATTGGAGAACCATGTTCCAATCTCACGAGGTGGGTTTCAGACCTAAGGTCAGAATCGGACGGCACCATGGTGGCGTCCACCCGGTGAGAGACCAGAGAATGCCGGAGCCGCCCCCGGCATCCCCTGTGTGAGGTTATACATTTGTTAAGGTTGTCTATGTTTGTGAGACCTGCATCGATTAAAGTGTCTAGGGTGTGGCACGTTAAACGCCGACAAGGGTGTAGTGTGTGTGTGTGTGTGGGGGGGGAGGTGGCCGTGTGGGTTGTGTGGGTGTTCGGTGTTCGTGGTGACCGGTGTGTAGGGGTGCTAAACTTGTGTAACATATGGAACTATAAGATTAGGCTGGGTAAGTCCAACTGCAACTGGAAAACGTGGGTTTAGGCAGGTTAGCGTCCTGTTCATGCCCAGGCGGATAAAGGATGTCTCTGTGAGGTTGTTCATGGTGGTGATCTTGCCGGTTGGTTTCTGCTCTTCGGGCGCCTTGTCTTAGACTCCTGCCAGGGTGTTCTGGGCGCTGTGATGGGTAGTGCTGGGATGAGTGGCCAGTCTGGGATCGCGACCATTGGCAGTTCCAGGGTACCGAGGAATTTGGGGAGATCAGCTGGGGACCGAAAGATCGCTGTCTTCCCGTTCTTTGAGGCGGATAGCTGGAAGGGGTATCCCCATCTGTAAAGTATCTTGTTGGCGCGCAGTAAATCAAGGATCGGTCTGACGGCCCTACGAAGCTGGAGGGTGCGTCTAGCCAGGTCCGGGTAGATCGCTATGGGGGTGCCGTTGTGGGTGAGGGGATCTTTCCTGTCTCGAGCGCTTTTCAGGATGGCCTCTTTGTCCCTAAAAAAGTGGATGCGGCATACTATGTCTCTTGGTTTCCCTGGGTCGTCTGGTCGAGGGCCGAAGGTTCTGTGTATTCGGTCAATTTCTATTGGACGGTCGGGTGGGCGCTGTAGTAGGGAGTTGAAGAAGTTGCGGGCCCAGTCTTCCAGTTGTGAGGGGGCAATTTCCTCTGAGAGGCCTCTCAGGCGTAGGTTGTTGCGTCTATGGCGGTTTTCGAGGTCGTCGAGGTGGGACATCATATCCGCCATTTGCTGGGCTTGCGCATTTATGATCTGACTGTGAGTCTCGAGTGTTGAAAGGACTTCGTCTTGCGTCTCCTCTACGACATTTATGCGGTTTCCCATGCTTTTAAGTTCTTGTTGGATGAGGGACAGCGTTTCCTTTTGCGAATTTTCTAGGCGTTGGAAGTCTCTCTTGGTCGGGAGGGATCTTAGGTGCGCTTTCCAATCCCATTCCTCGTCTGACGAGGAGTCGCTGTACAATGGGGGACTAGCCGTGTGGACTGCTGCGGTTTTTGAATGTCCCCTGGGATTTCCCTGGCGGGCAGGACTACTACACCTCTCGGCGTAGGGGGTCATATTTTGTGATCTCTGTGTTTTATTATTGGGGTCTTTATTCTTCACACTCTGTCTGGGTTCCAGTGAGGGTGAGTGTGTGCCTGCTGCAGTTCTCTCACTGGCCACAGGGGGGCCACGACTGTCTCTGGTCTTGTGCTCCTTGTCAGGGCTGTGGAGACTAGGGGAGCTGCGGGGACTAGGGGAGAGACCCGCGCTGCCTGTCTGGGGTGAGAGTCCTCCCTGCATGTGAGGGCACTTATCTGGCTCCAGAAGACCGCCGGGTCCGTCCGTGCTGAGAGACGCTCGTCCGCGGGGCTCCATGCTGCTGCCGCTGTGTGGAACAGAGAGGGAGCGCACATGGTCCGGCGCCATCTTTGGGGAGGGAGCCGCCGCACATCGCGCTCCGAAAAACTGCTGGATAGTTGGCGGATCATCTTCTCCCGCTGACCGGGGCTTGCTGGAGGGTCTCCTCTTTCCCGTTATCGGGCTGGGTGGACTTTTGTGCTGGGGATTTGGCGTTTTAGCAGGTCAGTGCTATAGGGGAGGCGGGAGCTCGGCAAAAGCGTGGCTTACTCCTGCATTGGCAAGTCACGCCCCTCAGTGATATGTTTAGACATCCTGCAGCCACATGTGTTGTCTCTCATGGCTTCCAAGAGGCAGCAGGATAATGCTCAGCCACACACAAGGGTGTCACACGAATGCCTCCACAACATTGTCACACTTCTGTGGCCTACCCTATTGCCACATTTATTACCAATAGAACATGTATGGAACCATCTGGGAAGCCAACTTTGACAACCTATGAGTTTGCATGTCCTAGAGACTCAATTATAGCAAGCAAATGTGGACTGATATGCCGCAGGATACCATACAGAACCTGTATGCCTCTATGCCCAACCGTATCACATCTTGTATCCAAGCTAGAGGCGGCCCAACAGGGTACTAGAGCCTCCATGCCTGCCTGTATCACATCTTGTATTCAAGATAGAGGCGGCCGAAACCCAAGCTACAGGTGGCCCAACAGGGTACTAGAGCCTCCATGCCTGTTAATATCACATCTTGTATCCAAGCTAGAGGCAGTACAACAGCGTACTGGAGCCTCCATGCCCGCCCGTATCATATCTTATATCAAAGCTAGAGATAGTACAACAGGGTACTAGAGCCTCCATGCCCGCCCGTATCATATCTTATATCAAAGCTAGAGGCAGTACAACAGGGTACTAGAGCCTCCATGCCCGCACGTATCATATCTTATATCAAAGCTAGAGGCGGTACAACAGGGTACTAGAGCCTCCATGCTCGCACGTATCAAATCATGTATCCAAGCTAGAGGCGGTACAACAGGGTACTAGAGCCTCTCTTTAAGTGTTCAGTTTTCCACAGGAAATTAGCTTTTTACTCCAATATTGTAATCACTTGTATTGTAATCAAAGTTACAATTACACATAGAAAGTTTAATTTAGTTCCGACAACCCCTTCTAGGTGCTTGATATTTAAAAAAATTTGAGTGTATATACAGCAGGGGTTAATGCCAGCTTGGGAAGCTCCGGATGACATGCACCTGATTGCTGTTAAAGGGCCATCTTGGAGATTTTTAAAAATTTATTTGCTATGTAGCCATTCCCACAGTATATATAAGTGACTAGTGTTAAATTGGTTAGTTATTTCTTTCTGTCTGACACTCTCGGCTTCTTTTTTCTCAGATAGTCATGTGATCTCAATTCTGACCAGCTCAGATCTGCTTGAGGTTATGGATTCATTTTCTAGTTAAACTCTCTGTCTATGTGATGCTGTTACATGAATTTACCACAGAAGCTGTGTTGAGGGGGGCACCTACGCTCTTCTGTAACAGTTATTGATGATGATCATACAGCTCCTGTCACACAGTTATAATAAAGGAGATCACAGCTCATCCTCCTGACTGTAAACTTATGGGCTGTAGCTTATTTAGGTGAACATAGAAGATAATGATAATTTAACTGCTCACCCATCAGGTAAAAATGGTATAGCTTCAGCTAATTCTGTATTAATGCATCATGGGACAGATGTGAAACTGAAAGTAAAATATCTCAGCCTCAGGATGGTGACTGATAAGTGTCAGACAGGGGGCTGCACAGCATGGATGTGACTGGAATACACAAGGGAGACCCCCAAAGTGTGAAAGGCAGGCATTGGAGACAAGTATGGAAAAAATGTTTTCACTGGACTCGCCCTTTAATCTTTGCCTAATGAGTAAATTGGAGGGGTATTTATATGTGCACTGTTAGTAATATGTTTAGCTTGAAAAAGGAAGCTTTTTTTGCTAAAATTTCACATTTGCACTTTATTGTAATGATGATGATTATCCATTCAGCCGCATCCGTTCTTCGGTCACTCTATGGATCAATGTTCTCCACTCATTCTTGTCTTTCACCACTTCTTTCAGTTTGGCAGTTGACATGTTGGTGGTGGCCATGATAGTATTTAGCCATTTTGTTCTTTGTCGTCCTGATCTTCTCTTTCCACTGACTTTACCAAGCATCAGTCCTGTTTCCAGTGAGTTGGCGCACATCACGTGTCCAAAAACAGAGAACCGCTGTTTGGTTTATTTTGCCCTCTTGTGATATTTTCAGCTTGACGCGATCTAACACTACCTTGTTCGTTTTCATGGCAGTTCAAGCTATCCGCAGCATTCTCCTCTAGCACCAGAGTTCGAATGCATCAACTTTCCTTCGGTCTGTTTTCCTGAGCGTCCAACCTTCGCAACCATACATCGTTATGGGAAAGACGATTGCATTGACCAGTCTGGTTTTTGTTGCAATGCTCATATCCTTGCTTTCCCAGATCTCTTCCATTCCTTGTATTGCATTGCTACCAAGTGTAGTCCGTCTCTTGATCTCAGGTCCAGATTGCCTGTAGCAATCAATTTTGGATCCAAGGAAGATAAAATTGTGGACCGTCTCGACTTCCTTGTTGTTGGTCGTCATGTTCACTGTACCGTTGCCTACTGTGGTCTCTGACTTTCCGCAAGCAGGGTGGTGTCATCTGCATATCAGAGGTTGTTGACGTTTCTTCCACAATTTTGACTCTGATTATTTATTGTAATGGACTATGTTTAATTAGAGAAGAAGTTCTAAATCTCTGCCTCTTGATGCTGTGACCCTTCTCTGCGTGTGAGAAAAGGCGGGGGAGCATTTTAACCTACTAAAATTTTTAATTTTTCTATTAATTAAGCAAAATCTTTTTTTCTCTTATTTTAAGTCCCCACTGTGATTATTTTATCACTTATATAGTATAATGCAATACCACAGCATAGCTGTACTGGCATTCTGTGGCATGTCTTAATAGGCAATGACTCATAGCAGCCCTGGGGGCTTTCAGAAGGCACAGCGCAACCTCATTGCGGGGGTAGAAGTGTTCAGATTGGGACATTTAAATGTCGCTATCAGAATTGACATTGATATTTAAAGGGTTAGAAGCCGCACTCTGAGGTATCTCCGATCATGGCAGTTGTGGGTGGGTATCGGCTGTCAAAGATTGTCAACACCTGCATAGAGCGGGCTCAGCACCTAAGCCTGCTCCGTACATTGACTCTTGACATGCCATACATGTATTGTGCACATCAGGAAGGGGTTAATACTAAAGCCAGGAAATTGCGTAAATGTGTAGTGTAAATCTATTCCTTGCTCATTGCAGGGGTGAAGTTAATTTTTGTGACGTTTGGTCACTCCAAATGTGTCTTTTTGTAAATTTGGCTTAATTTGCTCCAACAATCTTTTTTTTTTTTAAACTGATGTACGAAATCCGAGTGTTAATAAATGTGGCTCTTGATTGCTGGTGATTTTCAATAGCAATGCTTGCTATTGGCCAATTGGAATATTCTTCATAGACCCTACTTCTCACAGCCCTTGGGATACAAAAAAACTTTGCATGAGGTTAGTGCATTCTTATTTCACATGCTTAAAAGTGAAAGGGTAAATGGAACGGGCATGTAATAGTCACAGCAATACAGGCAGAAAAGTAAGCCAAGTAGAGACAAACTACATGGGAAACCCTGAAATAGTTGAATGCCAGTAAGGAGTAAAGGTGACAGGCAGGGCAGGACATATTTCAACACTATTTAATTCTTCTAGGTCAGCTGGCCTACATAAACAGTGTAAGACATCACACTGGCATGCATAACGACATGCAGGAAGGGCTTTTAAGGTAATGAGAGCTGTTGAGTGTAAGACACATTCTAAGCACTCCATAATGTATTTCATAAAAGTACCCAGAGTGTGTCTTCTCATATATTGAATATTAAGATGGCATACAAGTATGTGATGTCAGTTATTTCAGTGGCATGGTCCCTCATAGTTGTATCCGAACATGTCTAGAACACTTATGGGAGTTATGGTAAGTGTTGGGTCTGCAAATTTCTCAAGGTCATGCCACTTTGCTTCTGCTTGAACCTACTGGTGAATGAAGGAAGCAGACCCTAAGGCCTCATGTCCACTGGCAAAATCGAATTGCGGATTCCGCATTCGATTTTGCCCGTAGGGATCCATTAGCCATCTGCGGGCAATTAAATTGTAATTTATACCCGCGGATGGCATTTTAATGGATTTGCGTTTTCTCCCGCACGTGAGAGAAAATGCAGCATGCTCCATTTTCTGCGGGTCTCCCGCAGGCTTCCATAGAAGCCTATGGAAGCCGTCCAGTCCCACGGTACACCCGCAGCTGAATTTCTGCTCTCCGGCGTGGGAGCACGGGAGAGCAGGAGTTCAGAGAAAAAAAAAAGAGTGCACGGCGCTGGCTCGCGGCACGCAGTTGGCGTGCCGAACGCATCCGCGGGGCACAGAGAAAGAAGATCCGGCTGCGACGGACAGGAACTCGCAGCGTCCAGACAGGTAAGAAAATTCTATTTTCAGGCCTCATGTCCCCGGGAAAGGAGGGTCCCGCTGCGGGATTCTGCATGGAGAATCCGCGTGGGCCCGAATTTCCTAGTGGACATGAGGCCTAAGGGAATCCTTGTCTCCAGTAGGGTATTAACCACTTCAAGATCAAAGATTTTTTATTTTTTTTATTTTTTATTTTTCATCCCTGCATTCCGAGGGCCAATACTTTTTTTTATTTTTCTGTCAACATAGGTGTACGAGGGCTTGCTTTTTGTTGGATGAGCTGTATTTTTTAATGGCACCATTTCATGTACCATATAATGTACTAGAAAACCTTTACAAATTTTTAAATGAAAAAAAAAATGCAATTGCACCATTTTTATGGAAGTTTAGTTTTTATGGCTTTCACGGTGCAATAAGAATAACATGTTAAGTTTTATGCTGCGTGTCAGTACAATTCTGACAATATCAAAATTTATATAGTTTTGATATATTTTACTACTTTTAAAAAGTAAAAAAACTTTTTTTAAGCAAAAATTGCTGTCTTTTACCATAATCTGAGATCCTCAATTTTTTTAAATTTTTTCGTCGATTGGGCTGTTTGAGGGCTTTTTTGTGGGATGAGTTATAGGTTTTATTAGTACTATTTTGGAGTACATACATCTTTTTAATCACTTTTCATTACATTTTTTGGGAACCCGGTGATAACCAAAAAACACAATTCTGGCATTCTGGCCTTCTTTTCACTGGTTTCACTGTGCAAGATAAATAGGGCAATATTTGAATAGTTTGGACTTTTACAAACACGGTGATATCTAATACATGAATTTTTTCACTGTTTAGATTTTTAATAGAAACAAGTAATAGTAGAAAAAACCTTCCTGCGCTCGTGTTGTGGTCCTCATAATCAAGGTCAATGTAATCAGATCCAGTAGTAGAATCTAATAGTCCTTTATTCCTTACATGGAAGTGTACTCAAATAAATTCCATAGTCCAATCAAAAAATAAGTATAAAAATTGCCATACAATTAGATGCAATGCTTTTCGGCATATACAAAACGCCCTTACAAAGTGTTTGCTTGATGTTTGATAAGGGTGTTTTGTATACGCCAAAATGCGTTGCATCTAATTGTATGCCAATTTTTATACTTATTTTGCATTGGACTATCAAATTTATTTGAGTACACTTCCATGTAACTAATAAAGGACTATTAGATTCTACTACTGGATCTGATTACATTGACCTTGATTATCGGTACGAAGACCAGGACATGAGCGCAGGAAGGTTTTTTTCTACTGTTCCTTGATTGCTATTTCCCCATTTGGGTTATCCATATTGGGTATTCCTGACTGCTGCTCTCCATTGGATATGGATGGTTGGTGGACCTGAAAGCTACTTTTGCTGAGCCTACCAGGATCCCTGGTGCAAACGGGTACCCCTAATCCTCGAGGATCCCGCTTAGCACCAGGTAAATTAATCCTGTTAATTATCTAGGATTATTTATATCAAGGCGCTGTTCTCTTTAACCCATAATTTCTAGATTTTTTTTATGGGAAAAGTTTTTTTATTTAATTTTTGATAAATAATTTTTTTTGCTGTTTAAAAATATAGAAAAATGTTTCCTAATTTTTTTTTAAAAAGGACTTTAACTCACAATAACTTGATCGCTTCTACTATATACTGCAATACTTCAGTATTGTAGTATATAGTAATTTGCAATGTTGCCTACTAAGTCTTGACTGCTCCCTGCATGGCAGCCCTTGGAGCCTTTACTAGGTTCTGGGCTGCCATGCTAATCCATTGGCACTCCATAATTGTGTCCTAGGGTGGGCGGTGAGCGATGGAATGCTGGAGCAACCCCTTTTTCCAGCAAGCTGTTAAGAATTGTGGTCGGTCTTAACCACGGCATCTAAAGAGTTAACTGTCACAATTGGAGCTAACTCAGATTGCTGCAGTTGCTAGCAGCTGGTAACTGTCAAAAAGCTTAGAGACACTTGGTATGGAGCAGATTTGGCTCCATACACCATTCATGACCACATGACATATAGTTACATAATCCGGTCATGAAGGGGTTAAGCAGAGCTTAGACCTTGGGCTGTTCACTCCACCTTTCCAATCGCTACCCGTTCACATCCTTTCACCCCTAAATAAATTCAGGCTCCAGATCAGACATGAAAAAATAGACAAGGACACCCAACCTATGGAGAATCTTGGCCCACAGCATTCTTTTCTATTGTTACGAGTCATGTTCCTTTGCCATTCTGAGTGTTTGAGGAAGGTCCATATCGGGATTGAAATGTCTCAATTTTTGCGGATTGTTCACACTAAAACCCTTTGATTGATGCATGCCTGCAAATGCTCGGTTCTTTGTTATGTTGAGCTATAAGGAGTTGGATCCTGCAAGATCTCCAACAAAGAAGGTCTATGTTCTATTTGATACATCCTGAGATGTTCTGGAAAAGGAAAAGTTCCTCCGCGCTCGTTGGGTACGGGTATATAATTCCAATGGCATGAAATTATTCAATACATGCTTTATTAAATTGAGCAACGCGTTTCGGCGTGAGAATATACGCCTTTGTCAAGCTCATTACATATAGAATACATTTACAATATTTATAGTTAAAGGACACTTACATAGTCCTAGTCACGATGGACGCCAGCCTATTAGATCATGACGTCACTTCTGAGGGCGTGTATGGAGGAGAATGTGATGACGTTCAGTCTGACGTGACTTGGAGCGCAGAGAGCATTCCAAATTTACCATCAGTAGGAAAACTACTTTGAGATCCTTTGCTATCATTCATTAGACCCGATAGCAACCTATGTTCATTCATAAAAAACGACTACTCTTTTTTATTATTAAGCAGTAAGCTAGGTAGTCAGCAAACTCAGGGTGCGGGCAGACGAGCGTAGGCGTATTTACGTTCGCACGAGCGCAACGTATAATCGCCCGAGCGATAGTTTTTCACCGATCATGACCAGAGCTAGAAAGCGTATTTTCGTTTGTTCCTACTTTGCAAACGGTCTTTTCGGCGATCGAATATGCGTTGGCGCGTATTTCGGTCGCATATGTTCCGTTTTTTTTCGAATTGCTATTTTTACGCGACGTAAAATCGCCCATGTGAATGAATACATTCGAAACCATTGCTTCAGATGGTCACGTATATACGTTTGGTCGCAAAAACGCGCCGTTTATGCGCTCGTCTGCCCGCATCCTAATAGTAATAAATTTACTAGTTCCATCAAAGTCACCTGCTGTGTTATATTTAAATCCTTATATGTTTTGTTTTTTTTTCGTAGGAAGAATCGTGATTTTAAGTTAATTTTTTATCTTTGAAAATAATAGATAATCATGATTTTTAGATGATTGTTTTACTGCTAATATAATTAGAAAGGACACTAAGTCACTATTTTAATTACCGGTTTTAATGAATGAACATAGGCTGCTATTGGGTCTAGTGCAAGAGCCAGAAGAAGATCGGTGAGGTGAAGATCTGGTAAGAAGGCTGCCTGGGGAGGAATAGGTGTTACGTGTGCTGCTGGGATCTGCAGTTCTAAGCTTCCTAGCAGCACAGACCTCACAGGGTTAATTGATTGAGCTGGCTGGGTGTGGTACTTCCTGCTGGACAATCCCCTTGGTCTGTGCTCACATATAAACCCTGCTCCTGGTCAGTCTCTGTCTGGTGTTCAGGGTGAGCAGTCATGAATCCTTGTCTGTTGAAGTTTGCTGTGTGATCTTTGTCTTGCTGGTTCATGTCCATTTGATCATTTATTTTCTGTCAGTTTTGTGTTAGCTTGCTGTGTGACCTGCTATCTGTGTCCTGTCCCGTTGCAGCATTCTGTGTAAACTGTGTCCAGTTCTGCTGGACTCCTGGTTAATGTAGGGACTAGCAGTATAACCATGAGCCGTGAAGTGGCCTGCTAGCTTTCATGTTTTGTACAAAATGTCAACTAATACCTGGTATTTATAATCAGCTTATCATCTGTTACTAGTGGTTGCATTGTGGCTGCTGTATGCTGTGTATTCTGGCTCTGTGTGTCCTGTTGTTCAGTCCCTGTCATGTGGCATGTGAATGTGTCCTGTTCTGGTGCGTGGCTCCTAGGATCAGTTAGGGCCCAGATCCGAAGACCGTTGGGCTGCCCTTATTGGGACAATGTCCCCGCTTAGGTAGGGCCATGCCATTTCTCCCCTGTAGAACAGGGTCAGTTTTCCAGATACCCGTGTGCGTACCCAGTCCTCTCTCGGCCACGATCGTGTGGACCCAGTGCTTAGTTTGCCCACACGATTGTAACAATAGGTAAGTAAGTATAGATTTTTTTTTTAATGATCCGGTAGAAGGATTGTGCAGTAAAATATTAATATTTGCAGATGATACAAAACTATGTAAAACATTAAAGGGGTTGTCCCGCGCCGAAACGTTTTTTTTTTTTTTCAACAGCCCCCCCGTTCGGCGCGAGACAAACCTGATGCAGGGACTTAAAAAAAAAAACGCACAGCGCTTACCTGAATCCCCGCGCTCCGGTGACTTCTTACTTACCCGGTGAAGATGGCCGCCGGGATCTTCTCCCTCGGTGGACCGCAGGGCTTCTGTGTGGTCCATTGCCGATTCCAGCCTCCTGATTGGCTGGAATCGGCACGTGACGGGGTGGAGCTACACAGAGCCGCTCTCCGGCACGAGCGGCCCCATTGAGAAAAGAAGAAGACCGGACTGCGCAAGCGCGTCTAATCCGGCGATTAGACGCTGAAAATTAGACGGCACCATGGAGACGAGGACGCCAGCAACGGAACAGGTAAGTGAATAATTTCTGATAACTTCTGTATGGCTCATAATTAATGCACAATGTACATTACAAAGTGCATTAATATGGCCATACAGAAGTGTATACCCCCACTTGCTTTCGCGGGACAACCCCTTTAACACAAAAGAGGACAGAATGCAGCTGAAATGGGATCTAAATAAGTTGGGGACTTGGGCAGAAAAGAGGCAAATAAGGTTTAAGGATGCCATCAAACGCGGAATTATGAAACCAATGATTTTCAGTGGTTTCATTCCCATTTGCGATGTTTTCAATCATGTGCCCGTGTCACATCTTGTATCAAAGCTAGAGGCGACCTAAAAGGGTACTCGAGCCTTCCTTTAAATGTTCAATTTTTGGCAATAGACTATGCATTTGCTCTGATATTGTCATCACTTACTTCTATCAATGTTACAATCACCCAGAGAAAGTTTCATTCGATTCCAACAACTCCGTCTAAGGGCTTGATTATTTTACACTGAGTATGTATGTAATGTTATGTAATTTAGTTATTTTTCTCTGTATTGTGCTGCTTTTTAGGTCAGGTGCATTAGGGCACATTTTTCTGTGCCTGCAGCTTAAGTTCAGTGGCTACAGGGTTTCTATGGTAGTCTAATAGACACCTACTGACCTATTTGTTGGGGTAGCTTCCCCCAACCTCGCTGTTCTGCTTCTTCAGATGGGCTATTCCAAGCTCACCAGAATGTCAGTGCATGGAGTGCTAATGTCTATTACAGCGGCAGAAGAATGATTAGTATAAACTACTAAATCACTAGTGATAAAAAGAATAAGTGGTACGTGCCACACATTAACTGAAGGAATTGAGCCTTTGTAAGCAGGAGTCTGTAAAATTGTCTTAAAGGGATACTTCTATCTCAGCAATCATGGCTGAGATGGGAATAGCTGACGTATTACCACGACCATGGATGGTTAGCTTTAAAAGAACAGTTGAACTGTTTGTTATACACTGTTTCCGTAACTCCTATAAAAGTGAATGGAATTATGGGAACCTCGCAGTACAGTGAACTATTCTGTTGTTTCCGGAAACTCATCAATTTGTCAGTTTCCATATTTTTGGCCACCAGTGGTCGCAGAGGTGAGTCAGAGAACCCTCATTCTGGGCATAGGTGTGGTCCCAGAGCTGGGACCCGCATCTGTCAGACATTATATGGTATATCCCCTGTATATGTCATAAATGTATGAGATAGGAATACCCCTTTAAGTTGCCTAAAGACAAAATAATGTGACCGAAATGTAATGTTTTTGCTGCAAAATAAGCAAATACAGCACAAATGATGCATACTTATCATATACTGAAGAAAACAGGAGTGACATTTACATTATCATCGCAAGAAATTCTCTCTCACAATTAAACGCTTTCATTTTAATTTCCCACGTGAATCAAAGAATTATTGCATCTAGTCATTTTAGTACCAAAGAGGTAATATCATTAGCAAAATTAAGGTTTTACGGTTGCAAGAAAACCGAAGTGAACCCTTTGGAATTACTTGGATTTCTGTATTGGATACATATAAAATCTGGTCTGATTATTACCTACAGTAAGTCACAATTATACACAAACAGAATCTAAGCTAGTAAGATAGAAAAAAGATGTACCGTTCATGATTATATATATATATATATATATATATATATATATATATATATATATATATATTTATATATATTTATATTTGCCTTAGCATGTCCTGTATTGGTTTGTAACCAAAATACTGCCTCATGTGTTTGGATGACCACATGACATGCTAAGGCATTTATATATGTGGGCCGATAGAGGGGGACTTGACACCTAATTGTTCATACTGTACAGGACACCGTGGCTCACACTCCCCAGCTGGAGGGTTGAGGGAGACCGATGTCGCACCACCCACTCACTAGTCTAGCAGAGCGCGGCTGCTGCTACACTCACAGTCAGTGCCCACAGTGAAGCGATGCACAGGAATGTACAGCATAATGCAGGTGGTCCAAGCGGGGTGAGGGTGAAGGAAACTGTTTTCGGGCTCAGTCACACGGGCGCATCGGCACCCGTACAACGCTGATGAAAGAACACATGACCGGCAATGAAGCTGCAGAGAGACGTCCTTCTTCAGGTACGGCTGTCTGCTAGCTGCAATGACACGGGCGCCGATGCGCCCGTGTGACTGAGCCCTAATCCAAAATTCCTCCACTGTGGCCTGTACTCAGCAATGTAGCTGAGGTCAGTTCCTGCTACACTAACCTTCAGGTTTGACTCAGCTGCCTCTACTTTACCAACCTGTGGTTGGCTGCTCCTTAAGTGGATGTATTTTCTATTACAGTCACCATCCTGGGACAGGCTAGCTACTAGTGTTAAACTTGCAATGCGTTTTTAACATTAGAAAGTCCCATTGACAATCGCGTGAAAAAAAGCAGCAATATAGCATGAAAAAAAGGCAAGCTTTAACGCGTGAAAAAAATGCAAGTGTGCAGGAGTCCTAACTAGAAAGTTTTCGCCATATAGCAAACTTCTGAATGCTTCCCAATGGCCATTACTGTATAGTAACAGCACAGGGTCCAGCCAAGAAAAAGGGTATACGCACTGCAGGGAGTAAATGCAGTCATAATTTTAAAATGCCACTACATTCTTAAAAGAGCAGCAGGTGGCAAGCTTTTCGGGATATAGTACCCCTGGTGGTAATTGGGAGTATGCGTACATGTTTTTGCATTATTTGTGGGTTCACATTCATTAATGTCAGGTTTGTGCTGCTGGGATCTGTTGTTTTATATGGTTTTCAGCAGCACAATTTCACAGGTGAGGGATAATTGAGCTGATTGGGTGTGGCATTTCTCTAGGCAGCCAATCCCCACTGGTCTACTGCACATAAATACCAGCTCCTCCTGATTAGAGGGTGCTGGTGATTTTACTCATCCTATCTTATTCCCACTCAGAGCTGGGTGTTATTCATGTTAGTCTGAAGCGCTTAGACAATGACTGGCTCTCTTTCCCCTTGGTGTGAGGACATTTGGACTAGCAATTGTTTACTAGTTGTATGCATGTGAGTTCTGGGTGGGGTTTTGCTTACATGCATGATGTATTGTGTGTCTACGCAGGTGGCCAGATGTGTGTGAACAGTGATATGTTCTATTGTGTTTGTGCTGGTGGCCATACATGTGGTATGAACAGTCCTGTTCTGTGTTGCATGCAATCCCTAGTGTGTTGGTGTGAACTGTCTTGTCCTGCTTTGGATTGTTTACCATTTCTGGGCTACCGTATTTTTCGCTTTATAAGACGCACTTTTCTTCCCCACAAAGTGGGGGAGAAAAGTCAGTGCGTCTTATAGAGCGAACGTGCCGTTTGTTCGCGCGATCGCGAGTTTAACGCACAATCACACGAACATTCGGCTGAAGAAACTCGCGATTAGTTCTCTCTCCTTTGCACTGCCGCTTGCTGATTGGTGGTGAGTGCCGGCGGAAACAACTGTTGCTCCCCTGCCTCCACCAATCAGCTTGACCCCTTCCTCCTATAAGGAAGTGCTGACAGTTCTTTCATTATTGAATTACAAAGCTACCTTAGTCTCCTGCTGCATCCATCCAATTTTAGAAAGATGTCAAAGCAGAAACGACTAGCATATAAAATCCCTTTTAAACTGGAGGTAGTGAAATGCGCCAAAGAACATGGGCAGCTGAGAGACAATTTGGGCCGCCTAGAGCAGAAAAAATGATACGGGAATGGAGGAAACAGGAGGTGTAGCTGCAAAAAGCAGATAAAAGTAAGCACACTTTTTGTGGGCATACTGCAAAATGGCCACAGATAGGCGTAGAAATGAAAGAGTGGATAATACGTCACAGGAACAACGGATTTTCAGTCTCTACAAAAATGATCATCTTTGAAGCCAAGCGTCTTGTTGCAGAGAAAGGCATTTGGGACTTCACTGGATCTGCATCGTGGTGCTACAGGTTCATGAGGAGATGTGGCCTTGCTATGCACACCAAAACTAGAATTGCGCAAAAAATGCCTAAAGAATATGAAGCCAAGATTGTGTCTTTTCATAAATCTGTAATTGATGCAAGAAAGAAAAATGGATTTGAAATAGGCCAGATTGGGAATATCGATGAAGTCCCGTTAACTTTTGATGTTCCATCAAACAGGACTGTGCAAAATCCATAACTGTGAAAACCTCAGGACATGAGAAAACACATTACACGGTTGTGTTGTCCTGCTGTGCAGATGGCACCCAACTTCCACCAATGCTAATCTTCAAAAGAAAAAGAATGCCAAAAGCGGCAATCCTACGAGGAGTTATTGTCCATGTTCATGAGAAAGGATGGATGGATGAAGGTGGAATGAAAATATGGATTGAAAAAGTGTGGTCCAGACGCCCTGCAGAAACCTGAAGAAACCTGTCCTGCTAGTACTTGACCAGTTTAGGGCACATATCAGTGAAAACAACAACAAAAAAATTTAACGAAGCAAAGACCCATCTAGCTGTAATTCCTGTAGGGGCTTACCAGCCAGTTGCAGCCTCTGGATGTTTCTATTAACAAGCCATTTAAAGTTTTCATGCGAGAGGAGTGGAAGAAGTGGATGGTTGCTGGGAATCATGACCTGACACCCACTGGACGGATGAAAAGGCCCACTATCACTCAGGTTTGTGAGTGGGTGAAAACATCGTGGCTGGCTGTGAAGGAGGAAATTGTTGTAGGATCCTTCAAAAAATGTGGCATCAGTAATGCCTTGGACGGTTCTGAGGATGGAATCCTTTATGAAGATGCTGACACCAGTGATAGTGAGTCACTGAGCTTGATAAGTTCGGACAGCAGTGAGGAGTTTTTGGGGTTTCCTGATGACTAGAGGTGTATTGTTCTAAAATAAAAATCTCTGCTCATCTGTTAATTACAGTAATAATAGTTCTTAATGCGGCTGTTGACTGACTACTGTTCATGTTTACATATTATTCTGTTATTTTATTAAATATTTAAGCCCACTTTTTGGTTCAAAATATTTTTTTCCTACTTTCCTCCTCTAAAACCTAGGTGTGTCTTATCATCAGGTGCGTCTTATAGAGCAAAAAATACGGTAGTTAGGTCCTTAGGTTCCATTGTGGGGCCGTCCCTATTGGAACAATTGTCCCACTTGCAGGCATGCTTCCTGGAGTTAATTGTCTTGTTAGAGTAGGGACCCGTGAGCCAATGAGGACCCTTGAAGTGGGGTCATGGGCTTAAAGGAGATGTCCCGCGCCGAAACGGTTTTTTTTTTTTTTAAACCCCCCCCCCGTTCGGCGCGAGACAACCCCGATGCAGGGGTTAAAAAAACCACCCGCACAGCGCTTACCTGAATCCCGGCGGTCCGGTGACTTCAATACTTACCGCTGAAGATGGCCGCCGGGATCTTCTACCTTCGTGGACCGCAGCTCTTCTGTGCGGTCCACTGCCGATTCCAGCCTCCTGATTGGCTGGAATCGGCACGTGACGGGGCGGAGCTACACGGAGCCGCTCTCTGGCACGAGCGGCTCCATAGAAGAAAGCTGAAGACCCGGACTGCGCAAGCGCGGCTAATTTGGCCATCGGAGGCCAAAAATTAGTCGGCTCCATGGAGACGAGGACGCTAGCAACGGAGCAGGTAAGTATAAAACTTTTTATAACTTCTGTATGGCTCATAATTAATGCACAATGTACATTACAAAGTGCATTATTATGGCCATGCAGAAGTGTATAGACCCACTTGCTGCCTCGGGACATCTCCTTTAAGTATCTTGTCCAAAATATGAACTTATTTTTTTGTAAATTCTATAATTATTCCATCTGGCTATGTGTGCAGGTATGCTGGTGAGTGTTTTGGGCATTTGTCAGTCATGATTTATGTCTATCCGTGAGTCCTGTCCCCAGTTCACTGTCCCTTGGTGTTCCATGTGTGTGTTTGTGTAGTATCTCAGGTTATGCAGCCAGCACGTCCTTGTTTGGACGCGATACCACCTGCATCTGTGCTGAAGCATGGTGCGCTTAAAGGACGTAACAATTAAATACTGAAGGGTTAGAAATATTTAATATATGTGAACCCACAAGTGGTGCATAACGTGCAGGCATGTTCCCGATCCAAACCATGGGTGCAATATCCTGCATTCATGAAATAAAAACTGATATATATGGATCAGGGCAGAGATGGGATAGCCAATTGGAATAAGTTTGTTGCTCCACATAAAAGAGGAAAATGGGTGAGCCAGCTGGGGTGGGAATATGGGCAGCAGCCTGTAGGATAGGGGAGTAAGGTCATTTGTTCTCTGGAAAACATTTGCTCCCATGTTCCTCCAACATGAATTTGCCTTATGAGGTGAGGGGTAGCGCAGATTGAAACCAAATGATAACAGTCCAATTATGCGCCCAAACTTTATTTAATAAACTACAAGTTCAGTACACAGATTCGGCCCTCACAGTTCAATGGTCACAAGAGTCAGAGTTGGGGGGACTTGCAGGTCACATCCCTCACTTTGTTGTCAGTGTGGGGTTTCAAGCAGCGTTTTCTAGTAGTGTACTATGACTCAGAGACATCAGTACTCCCCTTCTTCCAGCAGTGTGGGGGCTAACTTAGAGTGCGCCTCCAAATGGGACCATCTATTTGGCCCTAAGCTCATTGATGATTGCTCTTGCCGGGATTTTCGGGGGGCTTGAAATATAAACCCTACCCTGAAAATAATCCAGAGCTGCATTAAAAAAAACAACCAACCAAACAATACATTACCTAACATGCAATGGCTGTGATTGGTTGATTGAGCGTTGCATTGATTGGCTTAGCCGCGGTGCTTGAGAACCAATCAGAGCCAGTGCTTCCTGGAGCGCTGAGCCAATCAGAGGCAGCACTCACTCACCCATTCATGAATGGGTGTGAGTGAGAGCTGCCTCTGATTGGTCAGGCTGTGACCAATCAGAGGCAGCTCATTAATCAGGCGGGGATTTTAAATCCCTGGCTGCTGAATACTACAGAGAGCAGTTCAGGAGAACTGCCGCCGGCCGCGGCTGAACTCCGTCTGCCGGGACCAGGTGAGTAAATATTTTTTTTTTGTTTTTATACATTTCTGGATGAATTGCAGGGAAGAGCTTATATTTTTAAGCCCTTCACGAAAATTCATCCTGCGCTCGCCGGCAGCCCATTGCTTTCAATGGAGCCGGCTGTATTGCCGGCTCCATTGCATTCAATGGGCAAACATCATTCTTTTCTGCCACAGCTGTTACAGCTGTGGCAGAGGAGAATGATTTGTCTACTATATGTTCTCAATGGGGTTGGCACTGCTGCCGCCGGCCCCATTGAGCGCATATAGAGAAGAGAACAGGAATCGCAGATCGCAGATAGGTGCGATCTGCGATTTCTGTTCTATAATTTATCGGACGAGCGCATAAAAAGCGCTCATGTGTCCGATACCATTGCAAAGCAATGGTTTTATAAAATTACCGGATGCATGCGCATGCGCAAATCACGCGAAAAAACGCCAGTCTGACTGAGCCCTTAGGGTAACGACATATTGTGCCGTTTTTTTGGCAGACTGTTTTTGCGGGGTAATTTATAGACATCATCATTACAGAACCCCAGAAGGTGATGACAAATGGCTTTCTACTGACCTTGAATGGCTAGCCAATCTGCTTTGCTGTGTAAAGTTACATTCATCCACTCCTTGCCATTGCCCTGTGCAATGTGCATTAGGGCCAGATCACACGGGCATAAGCGCATTTCGGTCACATAAATACACTGCATATATGCACGACTAAAAACACACAAAATTGCATTAATGTTGGACAAACTCATTGTAATCAATGGGTTCTATTCACTGTGTATTACATGCCCCAAAATTGTGTACGTAATATGCAGCACAAACACACTTGTGTAAACGAGCTCGTAGATGACAATTGGTCTGAGGGCTTAAACAGATGGAAGTGTTTTAGTCCCGTTATGCGGCCATGAAAATCACAGCCGCATAACTGGACAAAACAAAACCACTGATTTCAATGGTTTTGCTTTCACTAGTGGGATTCTCTGCGTTAATACTATGGTAAGAAAAGATGGGGCTTGCCCTATCTTTCTCTCATGTGGTTTTTCTACGTCCAAGAAAGATAGGGTAGGACCTATCTTCCCATTTTATTTTTCAAACTCGCAATAGCGTGGAGTTTGAATAGTGTAAAAAGCAAACCCTGGTTCATGCGCTAATACGCTCTGAAGAGGCGAGCAAATTAGCCCGTGTTTTTGCCGTAAGTCACTGATTTTTTCTGGCCTGGCCAACCATATAATGTGTATGAGGGTGACCCTAGTCCCCAAATGTGAGCATTTAACTGACAGATATCTGCAGTATATGGCCAACTTGAAGCGACCCCCTAGTTCTGGAAGAACAAAGATGGCCACGTCACTTCATTGACTACCTAATACACACTGTATGCTGCCCACGTGAGCAGCACTGCCAATTAGAACAGCATGCAGTGTCTTAGGCCACTCTCACACGCACTGTACAACGTTCTGCAGCGTTTTTTAACGCATCCCATCATTGTAATGGGTGACGAGTTGTTTTAAAAGTGCTTAAACGTATGAAAATAGAGCAGACAGCGATTGAAAATCACCACATGCAAACGCTATTCTGTGAAGCCCCATTGAAATTAAAAGAGGCGTTGTACAGTGTTTAGTGCGGCATTTCAAAGGTCGTGGTAAACGCTATAAAAAGCGTTGCGTGTGAGGGTGGCCTTAGACTACTAACGCACAGTGTGCATCAGGTAGTCGGTAAAGCGGTGTGGCCATCTTTGTGCATCCAATCCCAGAGTGCCGTTTTAAGTTAGTCTTCATATTACGCCGGGCTCACACGAACGTATTTGTATGGCGTATTACACACACAAAATACGTGGTGAATGGCGTCAATGAAAGTACATCGATTTTCATTGATCCAATCACATTTGCGTATATTTGTGAATATTTGTGAATAATAAGCATAAAAAGAACACAGCATGTTCTATTTTACCGCTTATTACGCGCGTACAGCCCTATTGTTTTCAATGGGTGCACTCGGAACAAAGAGCATACGCAATTACATTGTGTATGTAAGGCGTTTTTTACACATGCTGCTAGGAGACATGAGAAGAAAGGAAGAAAAAGAAAGGAGGCGAGAAGCCAGTGTATGACAGCATGCGTAAAATACGCTGTACATGCGTAGGTATATGTGATCAATACGCGACAATACGTGGGGATACACGATTCTGTGTTAGTAAAATGCTGTGATTTTTACGGTATTGTTGTGTGAGCCCAGCCTTAGGTTTAGTATTACAATAGTGACCAAAAAGCATTTGGGTGATGGTCGAATACCGGGCAGTGGTAAATTGCATGGAATTGTTGAGCATGACTAAAATTTATATACCTAAGCTCGGTGACCAAACAGCATGTGACTTATGGAACACGGAGAGCGTGTTATGTGATATAATTGCAGTCATAATCTCGTTTGCTGACTCCTTCTGCTCCAAATGATGTTGTCCTGTTGGCATATGTAAAATGTCACTTCTTGTCTCAAGGACCATAGAGTCTACCTACCAGTCATGGACACAAGACAGTAATTCAAATAGTGGCATGAGAGAGAATTAGGGTAGTGGGAGCTCGGCCTATAAAGATAGAAGCAGTTATACAAGATGCATTCTAGTCCTGGGATAAGTTTATAGGACACATCCTGGAATGCGGGAAAGAAAGGCTGATTGTACCTCGAGTACAAAGTTTTCATAGTTTGATAAATTATCACTATGGGAGTTCACATTATGGGAAGATACACTTGACGGAGATGGACATGTGGAGCCTATATGGGTAGAGATACAAGGAGGGAAAAACAATAATAAAATCCTCAAAGGAGTTTTCTATAGACCAGCAAATGTAACAGAAGCTACCGGAAATCTATCAATTAGGTAATTAATTATTATGGGAGATTTTGACTATCCGGATATGAACTGGAAAGCTAAAACCTGCAGATCTCATAAAGGGAACAAGTTTCTGTCAATAACTATAGATAATTACCTTACCCAACTTGTACAGGACCAGACTAGAGGGACGGTCATTTTGGACTTAATATTAACCAATAGAATAACAGTGGTGCATGTTGGGGGGCATCTGGGAAATAGTGACCATAATGTAATAAATTTTCACTTGTCTTTCAATACGAAGATTTATCGGGGAGCTATAAAAATACTACACTTTAGGAATGCAAAGTTCAATCAGCTTAGAGATGCCCTTAAGTTAATCGACTGAGACAATGTCCTCGAAAACAAGAGTACAGTCCCTGCATCTCGGGTTTGTGGAACCAAACTTTCCAATTAATGTGCACTTTATGCGGTATACAAATGACCCCAAATCCAGCTATAGCTTTCCCACATCTAGACTCTGATCAATTACCTTACAATATTCGTACCCCTTGCTACATATTCTAATAGCTACCAGGATTTCCATCGCTCAACTGTGGAATGGTAATTCTATACTTTCTATAAATGATATAATTAGAGCTGTAAACAGCAACGGCTGGTTCGAATATATGCATTCTTGCGCCTCAAATAAAAATGTATGAAAAATTGGGAAGTTTAGATACAAAGTAAATTTTGCTATATGCCACAATCTTATAAGCTCTAACTGCTCATTTATATATACTAGTTCGATGGCTTAATCCTTAGATTATTATTTAGTTTTTCTTCTATTTTCAAATTTTTAATATCTTCGAGTTGCATACTATAACCTCTTTGAAAGAGATTCTTTCAGGATCATCATAACAAGGTTACTTTTTTGTTTATTAGTATGCTTTGTAACTATGTTGAAAAATTTGAATAAAAAAGAAATGCTCAAAAAAAAATAGGAGTTCATATAATAAATGGAAAATTTTTAAAAGCATCTTAAATACTTGCTGTATTTACAGGAGTAAAAGGGGTAGGAGTAGGAGAAAACCGGTGTGGCTCAATAAAGATGTAAAAGAAGTCAATAAACGATGAGAAAATATGTAAACTACCAAAACAAGAAGGCAGTGAAGAAACATTAACAAGCTAAAAGGAGAAAAAATAAGTATGTAAAAGGCAAATAAAAGCAGCAAAGATGGAAACTGACAGACTCATTACCGAAGAGAGAAAAACTAACCCTAAACTGTTCTTCAACTATATAGATAGCAAAAAGATTAAAATGGAAATTGCTGTTAAAAAGTAATGAGCAAAAAATTGTAGGAAGCAAATCTGTTAAATAGGTTTTTTGCCAGTGTATTCACTCAGAAAAATTAAATGTCAGGTAAAATGCAGAGCGATAAAGTAAACTCTTCCTTAAATCTCACCAGTCTGACCCAGGAAGAAGTGCAAAGCTGACTTAAAAAATTAAAATACACAAATCGTCAGGTTTTGGTGGCATACAGCCCCAGATTCTAAGGGAATTAAGTAATGTGATAGACAGACCACTGTTTCTTCTATTTAAGGACTCTATAGTAATGGGGTCTGTTCCACTGGGATGGCGCATAGCAAATGTGGTGTCAATATTCAAAAAGGGGTCAAAAAATGAACCTGGAAACTACAGGCTGGCAAGTCTAACTTCTTTTGTGGATGAAATGTTTGAAGGGTTTCTAACAGATGATATCCTGGAGTAACTCAAGAAAAATAGCTGTATAACTCCATATCAGCATGGGTTTATGAAGGGTCGCTCCTGTCAAACCAATCTGATCAGTTTCAACGAGGAGGTAAATTCTAGACTGGACTGGGAGAGTCATTGGATCTTGTCCATCTGGACTTTTCAAAGCATTGGACACTGTGTCACAAAAAGGTTGGTATATAAAATGAGAATGCTTGGTCTGGCTGAGAATGTGTGTATGTAAGTGGCTCAGTGAAGAAAGCAGAAGGTGGTTGTTAATTGTACTTACTTTGATTGGGTCACTGTTACTAGTGGGGTACCACAGGGGTCGGTATTGGGTCCTATTCTTTTTAATATATTTATTAACGACGTTGTAGATGAATTGTAGAGTGAAATATTGATACTTGCAGATGATACAAAACTATGTAAAGTAAATAACACACAAGAGAGGCCAGTATATGGATCAGGATAAACTGGGGGCTTGTGCAGAAAGTGGCAAATGAGGTTTAACACAGATAAATGTACAGTTCTGCACATGGGCAGGGAAATATATGTCACCATTACACACTAAATGGGAAACAACTGGGTAACACTGACATGGAGAAGGACTTGGGGATTTTAGTTAACTGTAAGCTTACCTAAAGCAACCAGTGTCAGGCAGCTGCTGCCACGGCAAATAGGATCATGGGGTGCATCAAAAGAGGTCTAGGGGCAGATGACGAGAACAAACATTGTTCCTCTTCTTTACAAGTCACTGGTCAGACCACACATGGAATATTGTGGACAGTTCTGGGCACCGGTATTCAAAAAGGACATATCAAAGCTTGAGCAGGCAACTAAGTTAATAAATGGAATGGGCGGACTACAATACCCAGAGAGGTTATCAAAATTTGGGTTATTTAGTTCAGTAGGAAGGCAGCCGACGGGCAGCCTAATAACTATGTATGGATATATCAGGCGACAATACAGAGATCTCTCCCATCATCTATTTATAACAAGGGGACATCCTCTACGTCTAGAGGAAAGAAGGTATCTACACCAACATAGAAGGGGGTTCTTTACTGTAAGAGCGGTGAGACTATGGAACTCTCTGTCTGAGGATGTGGTGATGGTGAACTCACTAAAAGCGTTTGAGGGGCCTGGACGTCATTCTTGAGTGTAATAATATCACATGATTACATGTTATAGTCACTGATTACTTCAGAAAGCTTGTTGATCCATGGATTTATTCTGATTGCCAGATTGGATTCAGTAAGGATTTTTTTCCACTAAAATGAGGAAAACTGGCTTCTGCCTCATGTTTTAATTTTTGCCTTCCTCTGGATGAACATTGGGAGTAATTGGCTGAACTAGAGGGACATATGTCTTTTTTCAGCTTTACACACTATGGTACTATCATTTCAATGGGGAAAATAGGCTGTAAAGATGAGAATTTTTTAATAAACCATCATTATCAGTAGGCAAATCTACAACCTTTTCTGCAATCTATGGAACATCCTAAATAACTCCAGCAAAAACATCTTGTATTCTGTATTTCCAAGTGTCCAAAAAACTTAGTTTACCTGAACTGCACCATTCCCGAGATAGTCCGCCTGTCCTCTTCTAGCCTTCAGCCAAAGTCTATGCCGGCCATTACAGGAGAGCAGAATGCAGTGTAGGAAGTACTTCAACGTCTATTGTGGGTCATGATACTGCTGTACTGCTTAGCACAGGCCTCTGTTGAGCATGCTCTACAGATATTTTTGAATATTTTTCAGTGATTCTTCCAAACCTTTACAAATAATCCACCAGCATATAAAAATATGAGTTTTCTTTATTTGGAATACGTTTTCTACTCTCCTGTGATACAGTATAAATACATTCTATAAATACTGACCCCAGGTGCCCCTCTGTGTCACAAAACTGTCACTTGAACCCATGGCATCCCTCCATGTCACAAAACCCATGTCCAAAAATCATGGCAAATGGTAGAAAAGCTGAAAAGGCGTTGGATCCCAGTTGGAGGAAGAAGTGGGAGGGGGAGCAAACATCTATGTGAGTATTCATATGTACAACAGTTTGTTAGTGTTCCTGTGTATGCTTATATATATATATGTCTATACATATACGCACACACATGCACAGGTATATACTCATACATATACCCACATACATGCACAAACAATTTGTTCTACATCCATTTACAAACATACTCAAGGAGGCAGAGGTGGGAAACTTGGTGTATGAAATACCTATTTTTATGTAAAAATAGTATAAGGTGTCTGCTGCCATGTCAGTCAATGTATACACCCAACATTTGAAGATTTCTGATACATATTAAGCTCTAACTCAATGAGTCGAAATCCAAACAGTCAATATTTTGTACACATCTCTTCCAGTGGGATTTTAAACCAAACCCCTCATATTGTCTTTCATGATACATAAGGTCAGGAGAAATCGCTTTACTTCTAGTCCTCATTCACATCTAGGAATAAAATGTAATAAAGAGAATAACAAAATAAGTCTCTTCTTAAAGGATTTACCCAAACTCAGAATGACAGGCTATCTCACCAAACTAATGTCTCGCTAGAGCCGCCACTGAAGAAAAAGTTGGAAGGTGGAATTTGGCACACTTAAGATTGTTTCGAAAGTGGTTTAAAACCAAAGTTAGTATACCAATGTCGAAGGTTTCATTCAGTGGTACAACATTTGGAACCTACACAACTAATGACTGGATGAATTTGCTAGGACTTGAAGTTCAATAACTAGAGAAACTGCCTAAGCACGGAGTAGAGACCAATGATTGCAATCTTTTAAAGATGGCTGGCTTTCTATATTTGGCACTGGGAGATTAAGGTAGTATAGAAAGTGGGGAGATTTTCAACCCCATTCCACAGCTGGTATAAGAATTTGGCACACATTTGGGATAGAGCTGAGGGAGGTAAGAAAATTAGGCCTATGAGCATGGTTCATTGATTTTGCAACAAATTGTATTTTCTTTCTGCTTTATTTTAGAATATTTTATTTTTGGAAATTTGAGTTATGTCGTATTTAGGCTAGTAAAGAAGACATTTCTTCTGCAGCAGCTTTTTCTATACTGTTTTTCCAGTTTCAAAGCTGGTATAGCTTTATAATACACTTCTGGGAAGGGAAAGGAAAATACATTAGACTTGTCTCCCTCCTGCCTCTTCTTCACTCACAATCTCCTGCTCCTCCTTATACATATTCTTAGTTGCAGACCATTATCTGTAAGGTCAAATCCATTCCTCAGCTAAGCTTCCTTAACTCTTTGTGTGCCTCCACAAGGGTAAAAGCACTTTAGAAAACAAGAACACAGAAGAAGTGTGTTCTTGATGGGTCTTAGCTGAACAGACCCTTTCCATCATCATAGAAGCAGAGCCCCACACCGGTCCCCCTTCCTCTTTGGGGGTATGGAATGTGTCATTTCAACAACTTCTCCCTTGCCTCAGACACTTCATATAGATCTAATGTCCAGGCAAGGAGGAAGTGTAACATGGTGGGGTGCTATACTCTAGTGGTGGAGTGTGAGTGGGGGAGGCCAGTGCTGTTGAAGCCTGCAGAAAATGTGTTGTATGGATGAAGGCTTTGCAGTCCCACCAGAGAATTTGGAATCATGGTGATGGTGTTAGGTGTCATGAGTGGAATATCGTCTGGAGAACGACGTAAGGTAAGAGTGTAGTCAGGAAGAGTGGCCATACGCAGGTTATCATGGCTGGAGACCCCTCCACCCTCACAATCAGGATGTCCAGCATTTATCTGTAGAGAATTGAGTTCCTCAGGAGGTACAGGGCTGTGTGTTGGATCCCGCGTGGCTGAGGCACGCTGTGGACTAGGCTGCCGTTGTGTGTCTTGACGACGTTTATCATTACGGTAGTACAGTGCGGCAAAAGCCAGCACATTAAGAAACAAAAGAGAGGCTCCCACTGCAATAGTGACACTAAGTTCAGTAGAATAGTCCCTTGGATCCTGTATCACAACCGGGTCCACTGGATCCAGGTCTGGGTTCCATTTGGAAGAGGGACCATTAAGTGTGGGTGAAATAGCTGGTCGTTTAGTATCCCAAACTTTGGGCCGGCGAGTGATATGTGAATTCTGGGTAGTATCAGATGGTGGCACCTTGGTGGTAGTTGAAGTATAATGAAACATATCATGTAGATTGTATAAGTGTGGAACCAGATGTTTCCAAAATGCCACTTTGGTAGCACGGTAATGATCACGAACTCGTGGTTTCAAGCCAATGTGTAGATAGAGTTGATCCCGTGGATTGTATTTAGACCATGCCACTTCCTCAAAACGGTTTGCTTTCGTGTGGATAAACTTGGTGTCTTGTGGAACAGGCTTGTTGGGGTCCCTGGAAAAGAAAATTTACAGTTTTAAGTGGCTAAATCTGTTTAATATAAAGTTGTCTAAAATGTCATAGAAAAGACAAAGTATAACCACAGATTTTGTACTTATGACTTAAAACACCCAAAGTCATGTCAATTAGATTATCACTAGGACCGCCAGCAGTTATGTAAACCCCCAAGTGCTCTCTGGAGGCAATACTCCACTGACCAGACTTTAATGACATGTCTAAGTCCATTTTTTAGTTCATAACAGAAAGACAAAAGAACTGTTGCTTTAATTCCTTACCCTGTTTTGGCAAAGTTGGTCCAGTAAGTCATGACCACCGCACTTAACATCACATCATTCTTGGAGAAATTACAGGGAAACAAATCTGTTGGACCCACCATAGGGACACCAAATACATAGGGCACCTCATCCCCGTGGGCTGCATCAGACCATGCTGGCTTCATCAGGCTCTGGCAGTGATGGTAGAAGGCATAAAAATAAGTTGGTGAGCCATAACGGGCATGTAAATCAGCAGTTACTACAGATGGCTCTACCCACTGGTGATCAGTGAACAAAGCAACAAGTGTCTTTCGACGAGTCTCAGGATTATCTCGGTCTGCCCAATCTGTGTACATGAACTTGATGGTCTCACGAAGTGTGTCTTTGCCTTCTGGGTATCCATATAGGTTATCCACAAAGTTTGACACGGAGTAATCAAAATCACTCCCAGAAACGCCATCTTCTGCATCTACCACATTCTCCACAAACTTGAGTCCTTCGCCTTGGTTGACCCCTAACATTATATCATAGTTGAGAAATTCTCCTTGTTCCATGAGAATCTCAGGGTCATCTGGAATTACGTCTCCATCAATAACTGGACCAAAGGCTACATGATACCGGGCTGGTTGGATATCTTGCTCCACCAACTCTTTGGCATTTTTCTGGCGAAGGCAGTCAACCATGTCCACAGTGTCTAGCACATTACAACCCACTTTCTCCGCAAGCAATCGTGTATACTTTACAGGCTGATAATTAACTGCCCAGCTGGAAAGAGCTGAACCACTCTGTATGATCGCTCTCTGAAACAGACCTGTCAAGAAACCAGATAAACTCATGAAACTATTGTATGTAACATGGTACAATTTCCAATCAAAGGATGTCATTTCAATTTTCTTATAAAATGAACATCTCTATATCCATCTACAATCACTGATATAATCTTAGTACAGTAGAGCATACAGTACTGCCTTTGAAGTGGGTGTTTCTGGTTTTCATCTCAGCATCAGACACTGTGAGGCAGAAATACAGACACATATATAAAGAGATCAGCAGCCCAACTTCCTGCCCAGCTGGTCTCAGTGTGTGCCAGGGAAGAAACACAACACAAGAGGATCTTTCTAAGGAGGGTAGATGTAGAGACATGAGTGGAAGCAGAGAAGAGCAAAGGAGGGAGAATTAAAAAAAAGAGCACAAAGGTTAAAAAAAATGGAAGATACGATATTGGCGATAACAGGAATATTTCATATAAATAGTAGCCACAATACTTAAGAACATAGTGTCACAAAAGTAATTTAAATCGTAGCTACACTTCCGAACTATGCTCCATAAGTCCTTAAGGGAGTCATTTCATAGATTTCTCCCATATATTGGTATGTAAGATTTACTATCCTCATCTGAACACAGATTGTAACTGCATTTTACCGCAGCGCATAGTCGGTTAATAGTCTTTAAACAATAGGCTGTCAAAAAATTAACTAGGTCAGTTGTCAAAATGGAAAGGGAGGTATGGGAGATTTACAATTCTACAGACATGTGCAGACATTTGTGAAATTCATAATTTTTTATGAAAGGCGTACTTTCAAAGATGTCATAATTTTAATTAATCAAAGGAACACTCCGTGCAAAATTAGTACACTGTGTTATGCCTAGTGCCGGCCCTGAAGGGGTCAGTGCATTCATTGCCCTTTGAATCAATGTCAGTTTTACCTGAAGTGTTCTTTTAAAGCAACCTTCCAGTTCTGCAGGTAGAGTTATATTACCTGATGTTAGTCCTCTGCGCTCTTGATCCACTGCTTCCGCGTCCCGTTCTTGCTTATTCAAGATGGCTGCCACAATCTTCTGACTGCCTAATTCTCACTGTGCTTTGGTAGTGTGTTGGACTACCAGTGTACTACACCTGCTCTCTGATTGGCCAGCACTGCTCAAAAGGTAAGTGCTAGCCAATCAGAGAGCAGCACAAAGTGCCTCAGACTACCGATGCACAGTGTGCATTAGGTAGTAGAAGAATGTGTTGGACGAGCGAAAATCAGCGGATCCATATGGCAATGATGCAGAGGACGAATTGCAGGTAATATAATCCCCTGTCTGGTCCCTGGACAAAATATTGTCCTGGAATCAGAGAGTCGCTTTAAAGTTGTACAGGATTGAAAAAACATGGCTACTTTCAAAAATCTGTGCCACTCCTGTTCACAGGTTATATGTAGAGATGAGCGAGCGTACTCGCTAAGGCAAACTACTCGAGCGAGTAGTGCCTTATTCGAGTACCTGCCCGCTTGTCTCTAAAGATTCGTCTGCCGGTGCGGGTGAGCGGTGAGTTACGGCGGTGAGCAGGGGAAAGAGAGGGAGAGAGAGATCTCCCCTCCGTTCCTCCCCACTCTCCCCCACCACTCCCCGCCGCCCGCCGACACCCGAATCTTTAGAGACGAGCAGGCAGGTACTCGAATAAGGCACTACTCGCTCGAGTAGTTTGCCTTAGCGAGTACACTCGCTCATCTCTAGTTATATGTGATACTGAAGCTCAGCGTCATTCACTTCAATAAGGCCTCCGTCACACTCGCATTTTTTTCATCTGTGTGTTTAAAAAATTGACTACATACGGACAGCATGCACATCCAGATTATTCAATGTGGCAAAACAAACTAGCAAATTTTTTCAGCCAGCTAGGGACTGCGTGAAAAATCTCATGGCACGCACTATTCTGATCCATTTTATGGATGAGACTCACCCATTTAAATCAATGGGGATAGAAAAAAAATGGACAGCACACCGATGTCATCAATGTGCAGTTTCTATGCAGTTCGTGTGCTGTCCGTTTTTTTATAAAGATGCAGAAAAAAAGAATTGCGCTTGTTTAAGTTTTTATTTGCAGATGTGAAAGAGGGATGGTATACAGAGTAAAAAAACGTAACCATGGATAGAATACGAACTGAGTACAGAAGCGACACACGGGTGGAGGTTCGACTGGTTTTTGCAAACATAAAAAATACTTTTTTTAATCACTACTGTGCGCCTAGACTAAACTTGAGTTGAAATACCAGATATATAAGCCATGGACACGAGTAGCACTGTTAATGGAAGAAAGAAACCATGTTTTTCTAATCCTCTACAACCCCTTCAAGATCATAAGAGGAGTAAAAATAGTTGGAAGAATAAAGCAAAAGGTAAGTAATGTAAGTACAAAAGTAAGATGTAAGAATGTTCAAGGAAACGAGAACATGGAATGGTATACAGAATAAAAGGCTGCTCTATTTTCAGTAATTTCAGTACCTTTAATGTTGGCCCCCAAAGATAGACATCTGGTGATGGAGTCATGGAATAATGTCAGATGATCCAAAGCCCTTCAATGTTGTGGAACAGACATACAGACATGGAGTTACATCATGACCATGAAGCAATGGTATAATGAGGTGGTTACTGGATGGTGTTCGAAAAGTAAACAGGAGATACAAATATTAACCATACTACTGTGAAATAATCACACTGGGGTCCTGCTGTAAAGTCTAGACAAACATCAAAGCTAGTCCAGTATACCTTCAGAGTGATGAGAAAGGGTGAGGAGACTGACGCAAGAGGCTCCGATGCCTGAGCCAAACACCGTGATCCTGCGAGGGTCACCTCCAAAAAATGCCACATTTTCGCTCACCCAACGGAGTGCCTGAATTTGATCAAGAAGTCCATAATTTCCTTTAGCTGCTTGATCTCCAGTACTCAAGAATCCTATGAAGATGAATACCCTGTGGTTAGTAAATAAGAACATACTCTGGATATAAATGTTTCCATTCACTGATTCATCTGCGAACATTGTGGAGCAGATCTAGGCCTTAGAAGGGCATTTTCACATGGGCACTGAGCGAGGGGGTAGGTTCCGATGACCCTGGAGGTCCCTTCCAACTCTACCATTCTAGGATTCTGATTAGTTTGCCAAACGCATTGCAAGCTTCAGTAAATTCAGCACCAAAATCCACAGGCTACCTGTGGATTTGGAAGCTGAATTGAAAGAGACATAAATCTGCCTGCAATTCTGCATCACAATCTGCAGTTAGACCTGTCGATGTTTGTGCGGAATTCTGTAGATCTGCGTCTTGCTGTGTGTCCTGGCGCAAATATTCTGCCCACGTGAAAGGGCCCTAACACATTGCATACGGGTTGCAAAAATTCCTGCATCTAAGGTTTTGTTCACATTGGCGTTAGGCTCAGTTAAGCATCATCTGTTGAGGAGCAGAGAAACAGAAATAAAAAAATTAATTAAACGTTTTGTTCCCCATTGATTTCAATGGGTTTTCCTAAAAAACTGATAATTTTCCTTTTATTTCTGCTCCTTTTCATTTCCGTTTTTGAAAAACGGAACAGGTAAACGGAAATGCTTAACCGAGCCTAATGCCAATATAAACGAGCCCTTAGCAGCGTTTCTGCAGTATATGTATGTGATTTTAACAAACCTGATTGAGAGATGTCGGACAGATTTGTCAAGTAGCAGACATTTCTGTAACAAATCTACTGCATGTGAACGAACCTTAACCCCTTGAGTGGCACGCCCGGAAATTTTCCGGGACGAGCTCCACTGCTCATAGCAACATAGCCCGGAAGGTTTCCGGGCTATGTATCACTATGGGAGCTGCAGAGCACAATGCCACAAGCTGTGACAGTGTGCTCTGCCTGCACAGACCCACACAGAGCAGTGCAAGGGCTTTGAAAAACCAGCAGAAGATATTGCCGACATGTCGGCAATGTCCTGCTTTGTTTACAGGTTGCCATAGAGACCATCAGCTTGTCAGAAGCAAGCCGATGGTCTCTGTGGCAGGGAGAGCTGGTTGTTAGCTGTCAGAGGACAGCTAGGTACTAGCTCTTACAGCAGAGATCGGAGAAAACCTCCGATCTCTGCTGTGTTAACCCTTTACATGCTGCAGTCTATGTGACTGCAGCATGTAAAGGGCTGTCACTGCAGCATGTAAAGGGCTGTCACCATCGGACCCCTGGAATGTGATCAGGGGTCCTGATGGGTCCCTGTGGAAGTCCCCTAAAGGGACAAAAAAAAAAAAATTTAAAAAAATGTAAAAAAAAAAGGTTAAAAATTATTAAAAAAATAAAAAAAACACTTGTCTCCCTTTACTTTGTAAAAAATCAAAAATACAATCACACATGTGGTATCCGTGTGCGTCGTAATGACCCAGAGAAGGAAGTTAATACATTATTTAACCCCTTCATGACATGGCCCCTTTTTTCTTTTTTCCCCATTTCTTTTTTTCCTCCCCCCTGTTTAAAAACTCACAACTTGTCCCGCAAAAAACAAGCCCTTATATGGCCATGTCAATGGAAAAATGAAAAAGTTATGGCTCTTGAGACGCAACTGCAAAACTAGTTGAAATTCAATGATTAGACCATTTTAAAAAACCTGCCCTGGTGGGCACGACAGGGTGGTAGGAAACCTGCCACTCAAGGGGTTAAAGGGGTATTTTTTTTGCAAACGAGATTTTTTAAATCCCCTCCACATGGCTTGTACTGTAAATGCTGCGGAATTTCCACAGCGATTCCGCTACGGAAATTCTGTAAAATTTCCTGGCTGTGTGAAGGCAACCCAAAAAGCTCCTACTGGGCAGCCAATGATCACCAGATTTATCACATGATTATGTGGACAAATAAAGCAAGTATTGTTGTGAATTGAGCTATCGGGAAGAGATGATACACATATCCGCCTTCATGGTAGGCTGTCTATGACACCTGACTCGCTCTTCCAGCAGCGGCACGGGTAAATGTGCAACTGCAGACTCCTCTGGCAGCAGGGGACTGTTAGCGAAAAAGGAAACGTATACAATATGGGGTGTAATAAAAAAAATGGCAGCTAGAATATAAACATATCGTCACACTTTGTAAATCCGAAACTTTATTAGTAACCTAAAGGCAAAATCAACCATCATTATTTTTGCAGAATGGTATCCAGTAAAAGACACATAATTAGAAGTTGAGCAGTTTACTGCGAGCCTTTTGCCGTACATTACAGAATTATAACTTGACACCTTACAACTTGCAAGTGTAAAAATAGCATGTAATTTTGAAAAACCAGGGAGCGAAGTAATAAATAAGCTAGGAGGGGGCAGTCAATTAATGAAATGAGCTCCCCAACGCTAACTCATAATTTTAATATAAAATGCTTCAGGGAACCCATTATCTTTGATGGAGCCCTGCGGATGACAAATAAATGGACTTATTAATTATTGTATTTTATTCAACAATTACATATGCATAAAAGCCAACGGCATATTGTGAAAGAGGGTAAAGACAAAAGCAAATAATGGAAGGCAAACAAACGATACAGAGAAGCGATGATGATGAGAAGAATACTTTTGAATATAGTCACCAACCCAGAACTCCCACACGATAGTTTAAAGTGATCACTATCACGTTGCCGTAGCTTGCCAGTACACTTCCGTCAATCATATTTCCGCTGCCCTCCATGTACGATCCTCCATGGATGTAGACCATGACTGGTTTGGCTCCCGTATCACGGATATCTATAAAAAGGAGAAATAAAAAAAAAATGGAGCCTAAGCAAGTTACTGAGTTAGTACAAAAAATATATATATCAGATTAGCAAATGCATTCACTCCGAAGAAACAAAGAACACTACAACAGCCTCATTTCACATACAGAAGACAAAACATAAAGGGGAATGTAGTAGAGACTCATCAGTCCAACACACACAAGGGAGTAGCCCCTGCAGCGCTACCGTTACTGGGAGTAGCCCCTGCAGCGCTACCGTCACCTTCCACAGCATTAAATGCAGAAGCAAAGAAAGCATGCATTTCATGCCAAAGACTAAACAAGCACTTTCTCAGGACTGGGACCCATATGATATCTAATCATTGTGAGATTGATAGGAGCTCAGTGGGATAAGCGCAGTCCTGTGAAAGGAGATCACAACAAGGTTGTGAAATGAATTCCCCAGTAAGAAACATGGCACTGCCCTATTTACAGGAGAAAGCCATGGACATCAAGCAAAGTATATGGATATAGTAACACGGACAGACGATAGAAAAACATGTTTTTACAGCAGGCGAATGTGTCACCTCAGCTCAATCTAAAGAAGATATATGTAATCTTTACAAGGAAGGAGTATAGAGGGTTAAATAACCGAGAATGCAATAACCATACTCCTCACTCACAAGGATCACAACCAAAAATAAGGATTTGGTAATTGGCAATGAATGCAAAAGAAAAGGAGGGTGTGAGAGTGGTAAGTTCAATAAACTGTCTATCCCCGCACGTATTCATCGCCAGCTCTCCAAACAGATTACATTCTTAACTTGTAACCGCTTGAGTCACCTTACTGGCCCCCCCCCACCCAGCGCATCGGCTATTGTAACCTATGCTTCAGTACTCTTAACTAACACGCTAATAACCCTGCAATCTTACCAAGGCAAAAACATTCTTAAGTGGATCAGAAAAAAAAATGCTAGAAAGAACAGGTGCAAATTTGACTTGACAAATGGACTCAGTAAAAATAGAAACCAGGAGTCATGGAGGAATTGGGGTAGATGTGAAGTTTAAAAGATGAGCAGTGCATAAAAAAGTACATGAATACCCTGTTGACATATTTTTCTAATGGATGAAAGAAAGGGAGGGAGTGATGGAAGGAAAGTATGATGATAACAAGTTCCATGCATCAGCCTCAGCCAGCAAATACCTCCTTCCTCGTCTTCGTCATTATCCGATACCTCTTCCCCCTGTTTCTTAGCGCTGGGTCCTGAGCAGAGCAGGAGACCGAGCCGAACAAACAGAAACAAACAAGAGAATTCAAGAGATAACAGGTCTAGAGCGTAAAGAATAAGAGCTCTTACCCTGGGGTCGTAGGACAGTTCTCAGAATGAGGGGTTCATTTACATAGAAAGGTCAGACCTTTACACTGCAATACCCTCGGGGGTGGGTTCTGCAGAAACTACACAAGGGCATTTTATGGGATAGGTCAACAGTGTTGATGATATCAAGTCATTATTTTAACAATAACAACCTGATGTCTTCAAAGCAGATTTTTTTATTTGCAACCAAGTGTAGAAGAAGTGAAATGTGCTTACCCCTAGCTGCACTATTTAATATGGGTGGTTTGCAAGATCCTATAGCCAACAGCTCACAAAAACAGTTTTTTTTTACAAATACCTTCCTTGGTTGTAATGGTTCCATAAATCAGATATGGCAATGCTAAAAGGGTTGGATCTATTGTAGTGTGCTGTATTTAATTGACAGATATAGTAGGTCACGGTTATGATTAAAGGAACCATGGGTTATATGCTGGAAATTATAGCTGCCCCCAGTATTTCTACATTTTTGTTTATAGGGTGCCCTCGAATACATTGTTTTACTGGTAATTCTCTTTATACATATAACATGGAGCCTGTTTGTAATTTGCAATATTGATTTATGTTGTGCTAAAGGGGTATTCTCAGAACCACAAGATATCTCTTAACCATAGCATAGGGGATAACTTACTTCCAGTGGGGGTCCGAAATGCCCACCAATCCCAAGAACAAAAGTCTGAAGTGTTTAGTAATGAATGCAGAGGTGCCCAACTTATTCGCGCCA
The DNA here is from genome assembly GCF_035609145.1 of Eleutherodactylus coqui. Taxonomy (NCBI): domain Eukaryota; kingdom Metazoa; phylum Chordata; class Amphibia; order Anura; family Eleutherodactylidae; genus Eleutherodactylus; species Eleutherodactylus coqui. Next base: position 42,300,973 of record NC_089846.1, on the reverse strand, counting down.
CTATTCCATTCATTTCAATGGGAGCACTGGAGATAGCTCACCACTTGTACTTGCCCATTTTTCACGATCCCATTGAAATTAATTAAAGAGCGGCGTATGCAAAACCACTGATGCATTCATAAATGAACGCTCCGGACCCTTGTTCTCAACTTTGGTGGTTCGTCCCAGTTAAACCCAGAAGAAGACAAAGAAGGAAAAGGTGGTGATCCTCTTTCCATGGCTCAGCATCGGTGGTGGGTCCTAGTGGTTGGATAGGAGATAACGTCTTGTTCTAGGAATACCCCTTTAATGGACAAATAATTAAAATGCACACATGTACGCTTGAAATATCAAATATGTGTTTATAGAGGATTAGCTAGATTGTAGTCTCTATAGAAGGCCACCGCTGCACACCATCTTTGGATTATGATTATCTAAGCCATACTTGCCTGATGAGTGGCCTGTATAAACCTGGGGACCCATATATCAATTATATCCGGCCAGTGAATTGGAGTCGGACACAACTGATGCCATTTCTGGTGCATTTTTTTGCATCGGTCCAGCGCTGAACATTACCAGATAGGAAAATGTTTCATGCAACATTTTTCTTGTTGGGTATATGGGAATCCAGCCTAAGCTAAATTTCACATGATACAGGTACTAGTTATTCAAGAAGCAACTATCTTTGTTAAAAGTTAGGGTACTTATACACAGGCCAAAAGTAGCCCAAGTGATCGTTCAAAAGAATGATTACAGGCAACTGTCATCCCATGTGAACATAGGACCCAGAAGGCAAGTAATCAGGCACTTGGCGAAGTCGTTTGGTTTTTAAGTTTGCCTCAAAGCCAAGCAACTATTGGCCTTTGTAGACGGGTAGTTGTTCAACTATGAACGACTACCTGTTTACTCTGAATGGAGGCGTTTAGCCAGAAGAGATCTCCAGCACACTCCCCTCCATTCAGTGAGCAATTATCGCTCCAGTGTAATAGCACAGGTGCGTTAATTGTTGGTACTGCCTGATATTAGGTATGTGGTAAAGTTGGGTGTTACGAATGTGGTCATATACTACACATGCCAATTGGTATAATGCTTAGTGTACAGGGGTATATTTGTGTCATACCTCTTGTTTACATTTCGCGGCTGTTGGATATTATATCAGTGATCAATGGAGGTAAGTAAATGTGTAGTCAATTTATCTATAGGCAGAATCCACAATGATAGAGTAGTTTCAAGAAAAGATATAAATTAGAAGTCCTATTTGCAGCTTTGTTTTGCAACAAAGTGAACCTAAACAATAATTTAGAAGCATAAAGACTAAATCTAATACTTAACAAAAACTTGACATATTAAAAGTAAAATATGCTAAAATTTAGCTTGAGGTTGGCAACATCAATAGCTGATCCGCAAGGATCTTGATTGGCAGACCTCTGTCGACCAACTGTTTTTTAAGACCGCTGTCACAGTGTACGGTACAAGGCACAGATAGCGCTGTACATTGTGCAGTGGTCTGCCATGGTCCTGCAGGCACATCTCCAGCTGCAGGAAATGGGAGCTGTGCTTGTAGGCTACTGCACAATGTACAGAGCTATCCACTTCCAGATCTGTATGCCATAACAGTGGCCAAACAATCAGCTGATTGGCAGGGGACAGCTACTCAGGATCGCCCCGCTGATTACCTATTAATGACCCATCCTAAGGATAAGGCCATCAGTTTTCTAGAGATGGAAACACCCTTTAAATAAACAGCTTTCTCTTGTGTGAAGTGAACATGAACAAGACAAGGACTCCAGCTGAGAATGAGAGCTCTAGGTTTTTTATATCAATGGCAAATTTTATATATAAGTGGGAATGTGTTATACGTATTCACAGTAGATGTGGCAGGCTGACCAAAAGGGCTGTGTATATCCCACCTTATAGGTATGTATGTCCAACACAATACCTATAAAAAGTGGTCTTCAACATAAATACAGGCAAACAAAAGGACACATAAAAACAAACAGACACACTACTATCATTAAACTTTAGTCAACGAATGGTAAAAAATATCTATGATGGCCATAAATTATCCCACTAGGCAACATGGGCCATGTGGAGACGAGATACAGAAAAATCTCTATACAGTGAACAGAAGCCTTTCTTTTGAGAAGGGAGGACTGGCATTCACTGCTTATGTGCCACCAGCAAGATCTCTGAGACATTGGTGGTGGCACATTGGGACTGGAGAAACATCTTTTCGTAAATGCCTACTTCTACATTTAACTAACTAATTTGCTGGAATAGCCATAATTTTACGAAGATACAAATCGTTCAACCAAACTGTAACATAGTTATAGTATTAGTGCGACCCCTCAGTGTTGGGAGACAATTATGTCTCAGGACAAGGTGGAAGGGGAACAGAGGAGTAGCTTGAAGCTTCTGGGACCCCATACAAAATCTGTAACAGGGCCCCCAAATATAATGCTGTAGTCATAGTACTGTGCTCCCTATATGGAGAAAAGTGGCCTTATGGGCCCCTTAAGGCTCCTAGGCCTGGGTGCAACTGCATCCTCTGCATCCCCTATAGTTACGACCCTGGGGGGAAAAGGTATATAATCCACCATTGTTCTTCTGGGCTCCTGTTCTCGGACATCCAAAATAGCTGCTATCATTTTCAAACTCCTTAATGCATATAGTGCACTGCTATATGATTGGCCAGCAGTGAATATGTGAGCAGCGCTAGCCAATAACAGAGCAGATATAGCTCACTGGTAACATTACCAATGTAATGTAGAGATTAGGTAGCCTGAAGATTGCATCGCCTATCTAGACAACCAAGAACGGGATCTTGACTGGAAAGACATTGGCACAGAAGACCAACAGCAAGTAATATAACTATCCCCTTCAGTCCAGGGACAAAAGTTTGTCTTGGACCAGACGGTTATTTTAAATATGCTGAAACTATACTTGGAGCTAGTAAACAACTGGTGGACCAATGGGCCATGTATGAAGGCAAATCTATATGGCACTGCTGCGTTCAAGATAATGAAGAGACGTAAGTACTCCTCTCAACTACATGTTTTGTATATGTGTTAAGGTTTGGGCTTTTTATATATCTGTGGTATGTGCTCCTTTCATATGCTTTTTTTTTATAAAATCAAGAAATATTTGCTCTTTTTGATTTTCTTGGTATCCACAGCTGATTTTTAGTTAAATAAAACATATGGTTAAAATGTTGTCTATAATTGCAGGAGTACAAAAAGGTATATTTGTGTATGTAGCTGAATGTGATGTGTGGCCATTTGATGGGATAAAGTTGACAAACGCTGCTGTAGATTTTTAGAGGCATATTTAACCCTAGTGTTGAGTGAACTGATCCAGTCGAACGCCGTTTCAAGTAGAACCTTACTAAAAGTTTGAAGTGAACCTGAACATTAGGGAGCTTTGTCCCAGTCAAACCCAGAAGAATAAGGAGAAAAAGATGGTGGTACTCTTCCTGTGGCTCAGCAGTTAGCACTCTTGCATTGGGTATTATTGTATCTTGACGCCACCAGGAATTCCTGGTGGAGTCAAGATTGACAGGAGGGTCACGCCCCCTGTACCTGATTGGCTGGACAGGGTCTTCACTGGCAGGTCCTGCAAAGCCACTAAACATGAATAGAAAAGCCATGCAGCTGGCGCCGCTGCAGCCTTGCACCCCCAGGACCAAGTGCCTTCCCCGCTGGAAGCTTCCTTAAGTGTAAAAGCACTGTGCTCCGTCAGCAGCAGGGACGTGAAACTGAAGTTACTCTGCTTTCCTGAAAGCGGCCGTCATGGACCACTGATGCACCGACCACAACAGAGCCATGAGGCGGCGGCCAGGACGGAGCCGTGAGGTGGCGGCAGGGACTGAGCCCTGAGGTGTGGACGGAGGCGTCACGCAGCGGGCAGGACGCAGAGGTGAGCGGCCACCTGCGTACCACGCTTGGCTGAAATGCCGGCGGGATGGAGCTCACACACTGCAGTGTCCGCATTGATTTGTCCTAGTGCCACAGCCTTAGCCTGAGGGTTACTATAGATGTTAGGCTTACATTATTACCTGTAAATGCTGCCATGTTACTGCTGTAACATGGCAGCATTTACATGTCATAATGTACGTCTAAGAACTATTGTAACCCTCTGGCTAAGGCTGTGGCGCTGGGAGAAATCAATCCACACTGTGCTGCTAGGACCTTCATGCCTTCACCCTATCGGGAGCTAGGGGTGTGAGAGAGGCGTTCCTCCTGTCAAACCCCTAGCTTGCGGTGGCGTCAAGATACAATAATACATTGCATTGCATTGTAGTGTTGGGGTCCTAAGTTCAAATCTGACCAAGGACAAGATCTGCATGGAGTTTTTATGTTCTCCCTGTGCTTGTGTGGGCTTCCTTCCACACTCGAAAAACATACTAACAGGTTAATACACATTGTGAGCCCCAATGGGAAAAAGAAAATGTAACGTGATGTATAGCACTGTGTAATATGCACATGCTATATAAATAAAGGTGATTTTTATGAAACAGAGAGAATATACAAATTCCATGCAGATGGTGTCCTTGATCAATCTGACCTAGGACCCCAGCACTGCAAGGCAACAGTGTTAAAAACACTGAACCACAGGAGGACTGCCAGCAGATTGATGTTATACACTGCATTTAGGGGTACTAATAGTTTCAAACTAATTCAGACCAAGCTGAACTTTTTGCCAAAGTTTGGCAAACCAGCTGATCCAAGCTTTTGAAAAGTTTGCTCATCTCTATTTAACCCCTCTCCACTGTAGTCAGTTTTAGCCTTCCTGACCAAATCCCATTTTTATAATCTAACATGTATCTGTAATAATTTTGGAATACTTTTACTTATCAAAGTCATTCTGAGAATGTTTTTTGTACTTTTTAACAATTTCACTGAGGCAGAAGAATCTATTGGCTGGCCACTAATACGTTTTTACAGGATCACAGGAACTATTAGATTTACGTCTAAGGACCTGGGTCACCTCCTATTATAATTGACTCATCAGTCCATTCAGATTCATTGTAGGGGACTACTTCTTTCTATCCCCCCTTTTTTCATGCTCCATATCCATTAATGGAACATTTGATAGGAGCATTTTTTTGTATTTGAAAACTGTCTTTGTGTGTACGTCAGGCTTTGTGTGAAGTCTTTTTAGTTTGAAATGTATTAAACGTTATGTTTTAGAGTTGAAAAAAGAATCCTGACAGTGAAACGTGTTTTTTTTGTACTTTATGTTATTGGTCAATTTTGGCTGTTATGTTTCGTATTTGTTAAAAAATCCTAAATCTACAGCCAATTTAGAAAAATTTGCAATTTTCAAGCTTTGAACTTTTCTGCTTCTAAGGCTGAGTTCAAACTTGCAAATTTCGGTGCATCCTGGTTTACAAAAAATGGAACTGTTCAAAACAGAATTGAAATGGAAATGAACGGAACGCATTCTTTCCATTTTTTTTTGACGGCTCCATAACACAAATCCTTAAAAAGAAGGAAAGTATGCTTTCCGTTCATTTACATTTCACTTCCATTTTTTAGCTGTTTTAACAGACCAGTTTTTTCTCCTACTTAAGCCTGGTTTAGACACAGCGATTATAGCTCAAAAGATGTCTCTTGAGCGACTTTTGAGTGATAATCGTTGTGTGCCTTTACAGCGCAAGGTGATCGCTCAAACGTTGAGCGATCACTTTTTGCGCTCAGAGCGGGGTATACAGAAGACAATCGGAGCCGCTTGTCTTCTGCATTCAGCTGTTCTCTGCTCGGAGTGCCCAGCTGTTATATAGCTGAGCGCTCGGAGCGGGGAATGCAGAAGACATTTGTGTCTAAATGGGCCTTTAGCTTGTCTATTTTTCCCTCCATTGTCTCCGGCCCTCTGTGTGCACTGAGAAATAAAAAAACCTGATACAAAAACGGAAAGGAAAAACAGATGGCTTTCCGTTTTTTTATTCTCCCTACAATGTGAAAAAAAAACCCAAAACATTATTTTATTATAAGTTGGCGCTATACAAATAAAGATTTATTATAATTATTATTATGTTTTTAGGAACAGAGCTGTATAAAAAATGCAAATCTGGCATTGTGTTTTTTTTTTCTTTTGTACACTGTTCACCCTGCAATATGAATGAAATGTTAACCTTATTGTGCAGGTAAGTATGATTAACAGCCCTATCATATACATTTGTGTCATCGGCAAACAAACAGACCTTGCCTGCTAAACCTTCTCCTATGTCACGTATGAAAAGAGTAAAAATAGGACCCACAACAGACCCTTGTGGCCCCTACTTCTAGCTCATTCCTGTTCAGAATGGACTCCACAACCAACAACACTCTGATATCTAACTTTTAAACAATTGTAAATGCTCTGGATCATCAAAGGATTAAGTCCAAATTTCAATAACTTATCTATAAACTTTATGTGGAACAGTATCACAAGCTTTACTGAAATCCAGATAGGTGATATCTACAGCACCACCATCATCCACCACTTTTGTGACATAGTCAAAGAAATTAAAGGGCCACTCCGATTTTCTTAATTCATTCATTATGTAACTGTCCCCCCCCCCTACTTATATAATTTAGATGTTATTACCTTGGTTAGTTATTTCTCTCTTTCTGAAACTCCTGGCCATTTGTTCCTCAGATTGTCATGTGATCTCAATTCTGACCAGATCAGATCTTCTTAGGTTTATGTGTTATCAAATCAAATCAATTTCACAGTCTGTGTGATGCCGTTATATGCTCCCACCACACAAACTGCTTACAAGGAGAGACAGGCTCTTCTTTCAGTTACTGGTTATGATGATCACACAGTTCCTGTCACACAGTTATAATAAAGGAGATCACAGCTCACCCTCCTGACTGTATACTTATGATCTGTAGTTTATTTAGGTGACTATAGAAAGTAATGATATTAAACTGTCCACTCAAGCAGTCAAAAATGGTATAGCCTCAGCTCAGGGCCCTTTTACATGGGGCGAATTGCTGGGCACAGATCTTAGTGATAATTGTTCTTGTGCTGTTATACAGGAACAATCATCACTAGTGAATGGAGGAGGAGCGGATCAGGGATCGTTCTGTTCAGTCTGCTTGCATTCACAGTAAACAAGCAGCCATAAATAGATGAATGACAACCTGTTTACAAGGGCCAATCCTTTGTTTCGTTTTATGTACGCATAAACTTAATGATGAGCGAGAAGTGAACGAATTCTCATTTGTTGTTCAGTCAGGTCAAGCATCTACAATGAACGATAATCGTTCGGATTTCCACAATTTATTGGCATGTGTAAAAGGCTCTAATGTTGTGCTGATGCATCATGGAATAGATATGAAACCTAAAGTGTCACACAGAACGCTGCACTGCAGCGAAGTAACTAGAATAGAGGTGACCTCCAGAGTGTGAGAGGCAATAAGGTGAAGGGGGCAGAGTTAGAAAAAATGATTTTTTTTTTCCGGAGTAGCTCTTTAATTAGATTAGTTTGACATGTTCTGCCCTCACTAAAGCCGTGCTGTTCAGAGTCCAACAGGTTGTTAGCTTTTAAGTGGTCAAATATCCTCTTCTTGAAGAGAGTTTCTATTAATTTACCTGCTACAGATGTCAAATTAACTGGCCTGCAGTTTCCAGCTACTTCTCTGCTACTCTTCTTATGGATGGGTACAACATTGGCCATTCCCCAACAATCGAGAACATCACTTGTTACAAGTGACCGGTTAAGCAAATTAGTTAGTGATGCGGTAATCACAGACCGGAGCTCTTTAAGTTATTTAACTTTAAATGCGTAAATTCACCTACAGTATCAGCCTCCAAAAACATTGGATCTGCGCCCTTAGAACTAGAAGTGCTACCAGGCCCATTCATTATCATTCTGAAAACCAGGTTCTGCTAATACTGAACAAAAGTAGTTATTCAAATGGTCAGTGACTGCCTTCCTTCCATTAATATAGTTATTATCCCCATTTTTAATTTTTGTAATTCCACAGTTTTCCACAGTGTCACTAATAAACCTGAAAAAATCTTTTGTTCCCCTCCTTAATAGTTTTGGCCATTTATTCCTCCTTTTGTGCTTTAGCAGCGTTCATAATTTGTTTTGCCTCCTTCTGTCTAATTTTGTACAATTCTCTGTCAGCTACACTTCTACTTTCTTCAAACCTCCTATAGGCAGACTTCTTTTCTTTTACTATATCACTAACCTTTCTAGTGAACCAGAGTGGTTTATTTTTCCTTTTGCTAGTTTGTTTGATAACAAGTGTGGTTGCCTTTAAGATGGCCATTACTAATAGTGTCCTTTGAGCACACACTCCTGCTGGTTTATTCCACCCTGTTAATTCATTTTGTAAAAACTCACCCATTTCCTTGAAATTAGTCCTTCTAAAATCTAGTACTTTGATTGTAGCAATGGATTGCTCAAAGTCTGTTCTTATGTCAAGCCATAAACATTGATGGTCACTGAATCTCAAATTCTTTTCCACCTTAACCTCAGACACTAGATTCCCATTTGCAAATACTAAATCTATAATGTTATCCCCTCTGGTTGATGACCAAAGAAGCTGTTTTAGAGATTTACTTAAGTGCCTCTATCAATATCCTGCTTGTAAGTGCACCAGGGATGTTGCAATCTGTATTAGTGCAATATGTCTCCACCGGAAGTATGGGTAGAGACATGGGTTTGCCATGTGGAGTTACAGGGAATGCCCACAGCTGCTGATTGGCTGCCCAGACACACACCTTTATTCATGATGCAGCTGATTGACCAGGACTGTCTGCAGCATCCTGATTGCTGTACTCCTAATGCAGCTTCCCACTTACTCCAGTGAGGAGGAGCAGGAGGACATGTCTCCCGCAGTGAGGGCTACTCAGGGCCTGCAGCTGTACTCATAGCCCTTCCTCATCCTGGAAAAAGCAGCAGCAGTTCTGGGCACGGAGACCCCCGCACAGCTCCAGGAGCCACTGTCTAGCGCTGTGTGTGTTCCCGGTACTCCTCACACACGGCCAGAGGACGCAGCTCTCAGCCAATAGAGAAGCGCCTGCTGCCAGCCAAGAGGTGCGCGCCTTTCTTTCTGACAGCCGCAGTCACAGAGCTGTCAAGCATGCTGCAGACAGTCCTGGTGAGTCAGCCACGTGGGGAGGCAGCTCTCTCTGCTTCCACATAAATGCCTGTCGGGTCCGCCGGCGGCTGGGGAGACGCTCGACTGCCACCTTGAGGTAGGGAGCGCTGAACTAGCAGCGGCTGCTGTGGACATGTTCATCTTCACTCATGGGTGCTGATTATCATGCCCGGTGTGTTGTTCCTGTGCTGATGATCATGCCTGGTGTGTTGTTCCTGGAGTATGTCTCCAATCGGTGAAGCTGGTGTAGGCGTGAGCTGCTGCAGGCGTAGCTCTGAAGGTTTGTGTCCGCCTGCCAATCAGAAGCTGTCTCCACCCATATTTCAGGTGTAGACATATTGCACTAATACAGTTGCAATCAACAACGGGCACATTGAAGTCACCTATTACAACATTTCCCTTTAATTGCCATATAAGTAATTTTATAACCCAACATGGTTATCATAATCCTCAGTTTGCCCTGAAGGCCTATATACAGCAATTCTAATCACAGTTTCCTCCTTGGTTTCTAGCTTTTTCTGAATCAACATTGGTTTAAAGCAGTGTTTCTCAACTCCAGTCCTCAGGACCCCCAACAGGTCATGTTTTCAAGATGGCCTATAGTAAGAACACTGGTAGCAATGTCTGAGGCACTGACAATAATTACATCATCTGTGCAATACTAAGGAAATCCTGAAGACATGGCCTGTTTTGGGGTCCTGAGGACTGGAGTTGAGAAACACTGGTTTAAAGGATTGTCTGGTTGTAAACCTATTTTTAGTACAGGCCACCAATAGTAGATCAACAGGGATCTGCCACTTAGAACTCCCTCTGATCAGCTGTTCACCAGAGCCAATGTACTCAAGCACTGAGCTGATTTCTGCATGAAGCAGACAGCTCCGTTCCCACTGCAGCGGCCTAGTCTGGTATTACAGGCCAAGTTCCCATTTACCTAAATGTCAACTTTGCCTGTAATACCAAGCCTAATCACTGCCGTGGGAACAGAGCTGTCTGCCTCCTGCAGAAATCAGCACAATGCATCAATTCACCAGCTTGGTGAACATCAAATTGGCAGGGGTGGTAGACCATCTCTGATCTATCAATAGTTTACAACTGGGCAACTTCTTTAAGACTATGCTTGAAATAAATAGCTACTTCAGCACTCCTTCTTTCTACTCTGTCTTTCCTGTACAAAGTGTAGCCAGGTATGGCTATTTCCTGGTCATTACAATCCTTTAACCATGTTTCTGTTATCACAACCAGATCTAAATTATCCCTGGATATAATAGTAATTAGCACACAGCTTGTTACCTATGTTACTAATATACTAATATATTGTGTGGAAAACATTACTTTTGTTTTATTCTTAGCAACTACATCAAATCCATCTCCTAAATTAACCACTACCTTCAGCCTGACTGGCAGGGGACATGAATTCAATTTCTGGCCCCTTCTAACTTAAATGTCTGACAAAAAAATCTGAATTCCTCACCAAGCACTTCTCTACCTTTATGTAAAGGATGCAAATCATCTCCCTTGAACAACTCCTTCTTAGATCACCTACCAACATGATGAATAACATATCCAAGTCTCTCAGTTTTACACTACTGTCACAGCCACACATTAAACTCGGAGATAAAAAAAAATACCTTGTTCATCTGATTACAGATTGGCAAAGCCTGAAATGTAACTGAACCTGTTATCTTACAAAGCTCCTGGCTAAAAGTTTGGAATTATTTTGAGATAAATCAACAATTCCAAGATGCACCACAAGACCTTTACTATCCCTGCTTGCATTCTTGACAATATTCACTATATGCAGTATATACAAATTCTGTCCTAAATTAACGCCTCTAATGGTTGACTCACAAACAAGAACGTGTCTTCTCTTCTTTGTCATCCTCTGTACTTCAATGGGCTAGTTAGTTATCCTGTTTTTAGTAGCTGCAGGGTTGCTGACAGATGTCCTTAACCCCTTTTTTTCCTTTAGCTACCAAAATTATTTTTGCTGCGGTTTTTTTTCCGTGACATATAGGACTATTTTTTTAATGTTTTTCACTGACTTTTTTTTCAGTTTTTTAGTTTTATTGGAGGTAAAATGCTAAACAAAATGCTTTTTTTTAACATTTATAGTTTTTTTTAAAATTATTTTTATATTTACACTAAAATAAAGTATGGGAATGGGTTCCTCTATTTGTTTCGGATGTTTTGATATATAGTATGTATGGTTTTGGTTTACAGGGCGCATACGGCGACGGTTTTTGTTGGCGTCTGCTTTGTGCTATTCTCTTTCTTTTGTACGTATTGTTGTTTTATTCTGTTATTTTGTTTTACTGATGTATGTAATTGTGTTTTTTACTATCTATGTCCCCCATGACGTCATGTAAGACCTCTGGGGGACATTCACTTTTTTTTTTTTTTACTTTATTTGACACTTTCCCACTATAGTTGGGGCGTCCATAGGAGCCCTAATTATAGGGGAAAGCAACCCCTCTAGTGACTTTAGTCACCTGCAGAGCTGCCAGGGTCTGACCCTCCAGCTCTGCATAGCAGGGAATCCCGGGAGGTCACATGACCCCCCGAGGCTCCCGTACTAAAAGTAAATGTTACTTTCAGTTTCCCCATACAGTGCTCATTGAGCACTAGATATCGGGGAAGCAGAAAGGGTTAAAAACCCCTCCTGCCTTCTGCTACGGGTTATCAGCTGTCACTAACAGCTGATAACCTGTTCCTGTCTCTGACTGATTGCAGAGGCAGGAGGCTTAGAGCACCGCCGTATTTTTACTATCAGTGGTCCTCTAAGCCCAGGACCAGCCGCCGTATATATACAGTGGCTGGTCCTAAATGGGTTAAACCCATAAAGCTAATGGGCAAGCATAAATTGATCTTCTAATGAAGACATGCTCTTTGCCCTACTAAAAATATAGGGGGTGAGTGGGTCGAGGGATGACATTGTCTCTCCCCAAGGAGAGCACCCAGAAGGGGTGCTATTCCCAATCATTGCTTTTGAGACTTGGTAAAAAGTCATACATTGATTTGAAGAAATGCTACCATCCAATAGGTGGAGCTGTAGAAGTATTGTTCCATCTTCCTTATTTTCTGGTCTGAAGGAGAGATAACACACAGGCCTGTGACCCCCTAACACCAATTTAGAGACCATGAAAGTGTCACATTCCTTACTAGTGGACTAATTAAGTATTTACTTCTCTCCTCATCTTGTCTGATATTGTTTTAAGTTCAAGTTAGTCTCGCTATGCCTGTTTCTTCTCATGTGTGTACATTTGTATATATATATATATATATATATATATATATATATATACAGCATCCAGATCTGTTTCATTATGCCTGCGGAAGGATCCTGAGAGGTGCAAAAGCTCGCTATTAGAGATGAGCGAACGTACTCGTAATGAGTACTTACGCACCCGAGTACCGCCATTTTCGAGTACTTCAGTACTCAGGCGTAAAGATTCGGGGGGCGCCGGGGGGCGGGGAGAGGCGCGGCGGTGCGGGGGGGAGCAGCGGGGAACAGGGGGGAGCCCTCTCTCTCTCCCTCTCCCCCCCACTCCCCACTGCTACCCCCCGTGCCGCCACGGCGCCCCCCGAATCTTTACGCGCGAGTACCGCTGTACTCGAAAATGGCGGTGCTCGGGTGCGTAAGTACTCGTAACGAGTACGTTCGCTCATCTCTACTCGCTATTGCATTACGTATTTTTGTTAGCCATTAACAAGTATCATGTCTACAAGATTACCTGGTTTACCTCACTGAGAACAATCGCACTTTGCTCTACTGTCTAACACCGTACCAAAGCTTTTTTTCATTTTCCCTTACTATACACATAAAAAAGAATATTTATGTGAGATACAACGAGTAGCTCTACAGTACACTTAACATGCATTAGTATTAGAATTGCAGCTCAATTCCAATTCTGCAATTGGTACTGTATTAAAATTCACATTACAGCACCTGCCAGGAAGGTAGTGCTGTTCTGGGAAAAGAAAAACGTAATAACTACTGTTCTTCACTATGGTTGGATCCACAAAACAGATATTAGTGGCACCAAACAAAGGGCTCCTCAAGGAGGTTCATCTGCCCCAGTAAGACATATCACCAGGGTATGTTTTCAAGGGAGAAGCTTTTTACGTATAGCTATTTCCTATTACAATGTAGTTATCAGAACTGCTCCCTATGGAAATAGGCCCAAATAACTTTGGGCTATAGGGATTCAGAACCTACTTTCTGGAGGAACTACCATTTTGACAGCCTTTATTCTTTCAATGCAATGTTGATATAGTCTGTGAAAAACTACATCAAAAGAGCCTATAGACAAAAACTGAAATAACAAAAAAGGAAGTTGAAGAGGACCAATTACTGCACAGAATCAGTCTGCAAGGCTCTAGAGCAGGGGTGGGCAATTAATTTTCCCATGGGGCCACATGAGAAATTGGAATGGTTTTAGAGGGCCAGACCAACAAATTCCCCGCTATGTCTTCGACCCGTCTCGTTATAGTTCGCCTGGAGAGGGGCACATTTGCGAATGCTTCTTTTTTCTCAGGACAAATTAGCGCTGCAGAGTCCACCAAACATTCTTTGACAAACTCCCCATCAGAGAATGGCTTACTGTTTCTTGCAATTTTGTAGGATACTACAAAGCAGGTCTTTACGGCTGCATCCCTGGATGAGTGAAGCTTTTTAAAAAATCCTTGCTGACTTTGCAGTTTTGCTAGCAAATCTTCAGATACCCGTGCCCGCTCTGCCTCCGTCAAGTTCTTGTATTTCTCTCCGTGTTTAGTCTCATAATGGCGATGCAAATTGTAATCTTTAAATACAGCTATCTGCTCTCCACAAACTAAACACACAGCTTTACCTTTGGTTTCAGTAAATAGATATTTAGAAGTCCATTCTTTGTTAAAAACTCGGCATTCTGCATCAATTTTTCTTTTTTTAATGTTAGCCGCCATATTTAAGGGTTAACAGCTAACCTCGGAAAATAGATTTTTTTAATACACAGTAGTATGCTCCTAGGAGAGGGCACAGAGAGCTGCCCCAAGAAGAGAGATTAAAAAGTGAATATTATTAGTATTATTATTCTAATTACAATGCAAAGGGAAAAGTCCTGACACTTACCAATGACGAGCGTGGAACGATTGTCCTGGCACTCCCCAAGGTCCGCAACGAGCATCCTGGCACTCAGAAGTTACAGTGGCATCACTTACTCAGCATCGGGAAGCAGTGAAACTACAAACTCCGAAGCCTTGTCCATTTTGTTAACTTATGTGCTGTTTAATAAAGTTATTCAAGCCTACGTCATTGGTAGAGGTGCTTGAATAAGTAAGGCCTGAATAACTATTAGCACAGCACAGAAGTGAACAAAATGGACAAGGCTTCGGAGTGCATAGTTTCGCTGCTTCCCGTTGCTGACACCGGACTCATTGGTGAGTCACCAGGACACTCTTTGCGGGCCGGTCCGAGCTATTCAGCGGGCCGGATGTGGCCCGCGGGCCGTGCTTTGCCCAGGTCTGCTCTAGAGCCACAGCCCTGATGACTCTCTTTTTTCCCCCATACTCACCTACCTTCATCCATTTGGGCTTTTCTTAGGTCTGGCTCCCAACACTCTTAATGTATCAATCAGGCAGTCGCCACCACTTACCCTCAATAGGCGAAATCGATTTTGACTGACAGTCCAATGTCACCCATTGACACACTGAGACACATGAATGAGGAAAAACATGGGGATAGAGTCCACGGTGCGGTGGATGCAGAGCCCTACAGTTAGCCCTTGTAGAGGTTCACTACAGAGAACGGCCTGTAGGGGGCAACAGACAGGCATTCTGGTGCCTGAGAAAAATGAAAACGCCCATAGGTGTGGTCAGGAAGTTGGATATAAGAGTACATTCCTGCTACACCCAGGGAGATGTTGGCTGGGAGAGCCAGAGAGACAGCTCAGTGAAGCTGGGAGGGCTGCTAGCCCAGGGTCTAGTGCAGACCAGGAAGGCAGGAGGTTGACAGGGTTGACCACCCTAACCTCAACACCCAGGTGGGGTGTGTATATGGAGTTTATGTTTTACTGAAGTACGTTATATGGACTCTGTATACGTTGTTTGTGCTGTGAATAAAGACTGGCAGGAGCCAGGTTTAAAGAAAATTCACGTCTCCAGAGAGTGTTTCTACACAGCTGGTGCCCATTCCGGTCTGGAAGTTGGCGATCCGCAAGCAAGTAGACCCCAGCTTGCTTACACCCTGTTGACTCTATCAGATGACTGGTCCTCTTTAAGCAATACAATACTGATAGTCAAATCTTTCAATTAGTATCTGCTACACTTTTAGATGTACAAATTTAGAATTCTCTAAAAAATGTTTTTAAGGGCTTAATACAAACACTAGAATCTATAAATGTAAAACCTTTGGCCAGATTTTGAAATCTATAAATGTCCTCCAGTAATTACCATGTCAATTAATATTGCTTTTTTGTTAGAAAAATCAGCCATCTCTGTACTAAATGTATTTGACAAGATCCTACATGATACATTAAAATACACAAATAAAAACAAACTAAAATGTACACTGAATGCCCACTTTATCAGAGACACATTTCCTTGCACAATTGGAGCCTCCTTGTATGAAAATTAGTGACTCTGGAGTGAAGCATAAAATCAAGTAAGCAAGTTTTGTGTGAATAAACAACAGAATTGGAAAATCAAGCAACCTGAATAAATTCATTGAGGCGTGCTCATCGATGCCAGACTGGCTGGGAGCATAATTCACAAGTGACAACCTTGTGGGGTTTTCTCATGCATTACTGTGGAGGGTATATATCAAGAATGGTGTGATTGAGGAAAAAACATCCAAAAAAAAGGGGATCCAGCGTACAAAAACAACTCATCAGTGAAAGGGGTCAGAGGAGGATGTCAAGAACATGCGGTACACAATCAAGCAAATTTCAGCTGATTACAACGCTGGTGCTCCAACTAATGTGAACAAATGCCCAAACACACAATTCAATGTACCCTTGCTGTCTAAGAGAAACAGAAAAGCAAGACTCCAGGGGACAAAAATTGGATGACTGAGCAGTGGAAAAACATCACCTGGTCAGATGAATTCAGCTTTCTGTTACACCATGCTGATGGGAGAATTGGAATTTGGTGCAAACAGCATGAATCGATAAACCCTTCCTGTCAGCCCTTCAGAGAATGTCAGTACCTCCATCTAATTCATGGCAAATGCTAGAAGCTTCCTGTCCGCATGAGACATTATTCCTGCAGAACTGTTTCAACACCTAGTGATATCTATGAAATGATGTATTACTGCCGTTCTGAAGGCCAACGGAAGACCAATGTGCTACTAGATAGGTGTTTCTAATAAAGTGGCTATTCGTTGCAGATTGAGACAGTTCTTGCTAATTACTGAGACCAAACAAACAAGACACACAAAAATTTAGATACTAGACCAAACGAAAAACAAGACAAGGCCAAATACGTAATCCATATATTCTATATATTCATACAGATGCAGGGGGGGGGGAAGTAAGTGAACCTTTTGGTGCACAATCTCTGCATTGATTAGTAATCAAATGTGATCTAATTAATATCTAAGTTACAATCATAGACAAACATGAGCTAAATAAACTAGTAACACACAAGAAGCTGTACCCATCTTAGGGTGAAGCCACACGAACGTATATCGGCTCGGTTTTCACGCCGAGCCGATATACATTGTCCTCGTGTGCAGGGGGGGGGGAGGCTGGAAGAGCCAGGAGCAGGAACTGAGCTCCCGCCCCCCTCTCTGCCTTCTCTCCGCCCCTCTGCACTATTTGCAATGGGGTGAGGTGGGACGGGGTCGGGGCAAATTCTCGGAACTTAACCCTGCCCCCGCCCCGCCCCCGTCCCATTGCAAATAGTGCAGAGGGGCGGAGAGGAGGCAGAGAGGGGGGCGGGAGCTCAGTTCCTGCTCCTGGCTCTTCCATCCCCCCCCCTGCAGAGGAGGACAACGTATATCGGCTCAGAGTAAAAACCGAGCCGATATACGTTCGTGTGACTTCACCCTTACGGTGATTTTTGTGCAAAACGACATCAGTGTAAGTCACCTGATCACTGCAGCCAATCAGATTCTCCTGACATCAGCGCTCACATTGTAGGCTCCATGATGTCAGAAGTTCTGTGGTGGTTTTACTGTCCAATTTCTTTTCCTTCAGCTACCAAGATTATTTTTGGTGCATTTTCTTCCAGTGACATATAGGGGTATTTTTTATTATCTCTTTTCATTGAGTTTTACAATAGTCACTAACAAAGCTGATCAGGGTGTGGTAGGACCCTGCAGCTCTTCTGTAAAAGGGTGCACCTGACGGTCACACTTCCCTTTCACTTTTTAGTACACAGCGCTCATTGAGCACTATATACCTGGGAAAGGAGAAGGCAAAAGCAGTTAAAACTGCTTCTCCCTTCTCCTCTGGGTCCTCAGCTGTAACTAGCAGCCGAGGCCCCAACCTGCTCCTGCTCCATTGCAAGAGCAGAGGTTTTAATCCTGTGCCATACTCCTGATATCCCTCAGGATTAGAGTTGAGCAAATGTACTCTGCCGAGCTTGATGCTCGTTCGAGTATTAGCATACTCAATGGTGCTCACGCCACGTTTGACCCCGCCCCAGTTTTGGCCCCTTCCTGCCGCTGATGTGTCAGATTTGACCCCTCCCCGCTGTGACGCTGCACACATTAACGCTAGTTTGTGGCTGGCTTGGGGGGGGGGGGGGTGAGAGAGAAAGAGAGAGAGAGAAAATTTATTAAAAAAACAAAAAAGGGGCTCGACAACTGGCGGGTCACATACAAAAATTATCAAGTCTCCCATTAAAGTCAATGGGGTTCGTTACTCGAATAGAGCTATCGAATTTTACGAAAAGCTCGACTCGAATATCGAGGACCCGAGCATTTTGGTGCTCACTCATCTCTACTCAGGATTAAAACCCAGGACTATGCGCCATATATTTACCACGCTTGGTTCTTAAGGGGTTAAACTGCACAAGTCATTCTCATGCACTAGTAGTTCAGTGTTTCAACCCTATAAGAGATGAAAAAGTACTCAAGGGTAACACTAAAATATCTGATATAGAGTCTAAAAACTGCAAAAGTCTGTGTTCATGTGTTTGCTATTATAAAAACACTGAACAAGAATAATGTTGAAGGTAGGACAACATAAAGGAAGCCACTACAGTCCAAGACAAACCGTACCCTTTCTCAAGTTTGCCCAAGACTTCCTGGACATTTCACAGTGCTTCTTGGAAAATGTTGTATGTGTACACAAGTAAATGAACTAAAGAATGGGTGTAAGAGAAGGTTTGTGTTTTGCAATGGCCAAGTCAGAGTCCTGACCCTAACTCTATTGAGATTCTGTAACACAGGGCTGTGCATGCAAGGCATCCCAGAAATATTGATGAACTAAAACCTATTTGCAGGGAGGAATGCTCCAAATTTCCTCCTCAACATTGTACAAATCTTATTTGCAGCTACAGGATGTGTTGGGTGAAGGTGACTGCTGCTAAAGGGGAATGTAAAGGTTATTAAATTGAAGGGTTAAGTTATTTTTCTGTTAACAGCACTGTGGCTATCTACCCGATGTGCTCAATAAAAGACAGCAATTGTTTGTGTTATTCATTAGATTGTATTTGTCCATAATTGTGATCTAGCTAACAATCAGACTATATTTTATTATTAATCAATGCAGAAATCCAGGTAATTCCAACAGGCTTACTTACTCTTTCTGGCATCTATATTGAACTCGACTTCTCTACATATTTGTCTTTTGCTAGTACTGACAATTGAGGGGGGGGGGGGGGCTACAGACAGGCATAAGTGCAAACATTCAAATGTGCTATAGATATTTGCTTTGACCAGCCTAGTATAAAGGTAATTGCTTGAATGCAGATCACATTTCAAAATTTGTACTTATTAAAATACAGACTGTACTTGACATGGGGATGACAGAAGAGTAGAAAACGAGCTTTGTCATTTTATAATTAAACTGATGGCACTAGACATGTACCACCTCCTAACACTAGGAAGGATAAGAGGCTGTAGGATAATCACTAGATTATTAGATATTAAACTCCTTCATTTGTCTTTTCTTTTTGTTTTGGAAGTTGTGAGAAGTGAGGACACAGGAAAAAGTTAAAAACTGAGAGGAAGAGCATATCCTACATCTAGTCGGTGTGACCCTATAGGACAAGACTTGTTATGTCATCCATTACGCTGGAAAGTTAATTAACGATAGGTTCCGTAGAATGTTTACAAAATTCTGCACCATATCTTTTTTTTAATCTTTTTGTGTGAAGCCACAACTACTTGTGCTTTGCCTGCTGTAGGTTTTTACTTCAGAAAAAAGGAAATATTTTACTTACTTTTACAGTGCTTGTTTGTATGTTCCCTCAGCCAATGTTCATGTGTAGTCAGTGTGATAGTCATATTAAAAACTATTGATGGCGTATTCTTAGTAGCAGATTAGCAGAGCTCCGCTGTCTGGGTTTCCTGCTGATCAGCTGTTTGCTGGGCTGGAGCACTCATGCATTTAGCTGATTTCTGCAGGAAGCAGACAGCTCCGCTCCCACTATAGTGGTATTACAGGCAAATTCCCTATTTACTTCAGTAGGAACTTGGCCTGCAATTTTAAGCCACACCACTGCAATGGAAAGGGAGCTGTCTGCATCCTGTAGAAATCAGCTCAGTGCATGAGTGCACCAGCCTGGCAAACAGTTGATCGGCAAAGGCCCTGTGCAGTAGACCCTTGCTGATCTACTATTGATGCCTTATTCTGCAGAAAGGCCATCAATAGTTTACAACCAAACAACCCATTTAATATTTTAGTACTCGTTCATTTGCGCAGACTTTTCTGTCTCAAAACACTTTTGTAACTTTTTGTCTTTCTATTTCATTTAGTTGTATGTAAGCCTAAACCCTACCTCGATTCTTCCATGATCATCAAAAGAACAACCTAAGCAACTCTCTTGAATGAAGGCTTAATACTGCACCCCTCCTGGACTTCGTCTGGATTTCACTAAATTTTTTTTGGTGGGTGTTTGTTCTTGCCACACACCTTGGGATTACATACCTCCTTTCCTACATATTTTCTTGTTGGGTTTTCGGACACACTCCTTGGAAATCCGTTTTACTGTAAAATGAATAAAAGACTCCAAAATAACAGGAGGTTCCACCCTTGGGGGGGTCATGCAAGCCCAAGTGGCTGTGCTCCCCCTCAAACCTCTGAGAGGAAGGAGTAGAACTTTTATGTACCAGGTGACCCTAGTGAGTCCCTGCCCCATGCAGCCTCCTCCCATCTCATGAAGGGCAATTAACTAATGAACTTGGGTAACGGGGGCTACAAGATAGTAGATATAACACTGAGCAGCTCTCTAATTCGCATAATGTGAGAGATGCTGAGTGGTAATCTGAGAGACATAACATACGTCCGTCTTACATTCCCCATAATCATACAGTAAAAATCGTTTGACTCGGAAACCCCGCAAACACTAAGATTAACCCCTCCAAGGGTTTCAAGGAATCAAAGTATTTGATAGCAATGGGAGAATGTAAGTTACAGTTGAAACATCTTTGAAGAGCTAATAACATGGCACCTTATAGGTTGGGGGGGGGGGGGAGTGAGGCAAGACTCAGCATAGGTGAGGAGAGTGAAGCAGAGTCTAGGTGATCCGAAAATGGAAGTGAACAAAAAGAAAGCAGGACTTCGCTCAAGACCAAATGAATGAAGGATTAAACATAACGGGCTTGCGAAAGAGAAGAACCGGGTAGGAGGTAACTATGAGAACAGGGCAGCCAAGCAGATTTATTAAAGGGGAAGCTTATGTGAATAGCCACAAACAAAATAAATTGTTCATTAAAGATAATGGGATGAGAACCTGGAAATAAGAACTAGACAAGGAATATACAGAAGGGTTTACTTCAATATGTTCATAAGTGGAATAAAAACGGAAAGTACAGGGTGTCTGAAAAGTGTGGAAACATCCATATATTGTAGAATGAAAACGGTTTGGCAGACGGTGATCCAATTTTATGAACAAGCTACCGGGGAAGCTGTTAGGCCATGTCACCAAAATGACAATAGTGTTCTTCATGGTAACATAACTTTATTTGTTCTCAGTGATTTTTTCTCATTACGGGCAATGTGAATGATGGCATTATCTAAAGCTGCTGTATCATCCAGTCTGAATTGTCCTTTGTCAGGTGTTGAAGCATCTGTAATTTGGAAGCATACCATTTACGCCTAGTCAACCTCACATTTTTGAGACAGGCAACGAGTGCTACATTGTGGGCTCTTGGTGAATGAGGCCAGACAAGCAGTAGATGGGGCTTCATCAGTAATAGTTTTTGGTCGTCTAGATTTTGATTCTTCGAATTTGGAAAGACGTTTGACAACTGAACTGTGGCTAATGGGAGGTCTAGTTGGGTGGCGTTGATTGAAATTTGCAGTTATGACACGTGTGCTTTATTCACCTGATATAGGGTTGATCTCAACACATTCTGCTTGAAATAACACCATTATTCACATTGCCTCTAATGAAGAAAAATTTGTGCTAACATGAGAATGAATAAAGTTATGTTAAAATGAAACACACCATTGTTTTTCTGGTGAAATTTTATGCCAGTCTCAGAGTTGAATCCAAGATAGCCGCACTCAAAATGGCCGTCATTTTGGTGACATGGTCTAACAGAATCTAGGTCCCCAGGAGTTTATATCCAAAATGGGATCACCATCTGACAAACTTTTTTCATTTTCTATGGGCGTTTCTATGGGCAAACACAACATAAAGGGGAAATTGACTGACTTAAATTGATGCTTTCTGAATCGATAGATATATGAGCTATCATGGCAAAAGTAGGTAGGCAAACAAAAAGAGTTGATGCTGGATCAAGGCGGTACAATGGAAAAAATGGAACAAAACATAGGACAAGGTGAAGGTTAATGAATACGATATAAATGGCATAAAAACATCATTAAAATGTCAAAGACAAATGATTGTCCTTATTGTGAGAATACAAATCAAAAGCAAAAGGTGGGGTTATAGAAAAAGCAATACCTGAGCATGAAACAGTGGGATATGATCTAATATTAATGTAGGGTTATAATAGAACAATTAGATAGTGAAAGGGAAAGAATTTAAAAAAGGAGCACTAAACCTTGAAATGATTGAAAATGCAATGCAAACATTAATCATATTTGTCAGTCCGGAAGGCTTTTTGGAAGCTCCTAAAACAAACAATTTTGCAGAAAAACGGTTTCGTCCCACCCTGGTCCAGCTAAAAAGGAGGGGCTTAGGTTAGGTTAATTTGATTGGTCTCCACTGCAAACAGAGCAGGCAGGAAGGTTCTGTCACGTTGTGATTTCGCTGGCATTTTGGACTGTCCGATTGTCCGTTCATTTAGTCTGTTTTGTCATAGTCCAGCCAGCCAATCACTTTTCCATCTAGGTATAGTGGTTCCCATGGATGTTTGGGAGAAGTGCTGCAACGTCACTACAGAAGTACCCGATGTTTGCTGTTGGGAATAACTTAGGTTTGCTCTTTTCTCTTACCTGCTGCATCAGCCCCTGATGTGTATGTTCTGATTTGTTGTTTAGGAGTTAGTTCCCCTAGTCAACCAATCAGAGATATCATCTAACCACGCCCTGCCATGAGGGCGGGTCATTTTGCCTATGTCTACTGTGGTGTGCATGCTCCCCTTCCAGAACTCACTCTGTCTAGTTCCTATTCTATTCATTTGTTCTGAGCTCTGTTTGTCTGTCATGTTGTTGCGTGTATGCTATTTTGCGTTTCTTCAATTTGTCCGTCTGTCTGTTAGTTCATCTGTTTGCTTGCTCATTCGTCCATTTGTTTGTATGTCTGATCTACCCATGCAATTGGTAGTGGGATGCCCAATCCACGTTTTTTTTGCCGTATCTGTCTACGCTTGAGCCTTGTTTTGCTTGTTCCCATTCATCCGTTGGTAGACGAATGCTAGGGTCTTGTCTTGTCTGTTTGTGCTGTCCATAGGTGTGTGGACACCCAAATTCGTTCCGTCCATAGGTGTGTGGATGCCCAAATCCCTTCCGCCTATGGGTATGTGGACACTTGATTCCCTTCTGTTTGTAGGTGTGTGGACGCTCAAATCCATGTCTCGTTTTGTGTGTTTGGTGTGGCAGTGTTCCCTGTCTGACTTTGTCCTTGTGTCTGGTTATCCCTTATTGTCATCCAAGGATGGACTAGGCCCAGTAGGTGCAAAATGTTGGACCGTCCTTATCGGGACGATCGCTCTGCTTTTAGGCAGGGGCTTCCCAATGTCCTGGTTTGTTTAGGGAAAGTATTCACAGGTTTGTATTTGTCCTGTCTGTGTCTGGTTTAGGCTGTCTTTGTCCTGTTCGGTTTTAGTCCTGTCTGATGATGCCTGTGCAGGACTTCGTGGTTATTTCCTGAACAGACGTGACAGTTTTTTATTTACAGTAAGCTGCAACCTAACGAGACAAAGCAACCTAACCATTCACTTTTCACAAATGTTATTGCTTCATATGCACTAGCGCTGGACAGATAGGTGAGGTGAAATGAATGCCTCCTGAAAAAGAATGTTGTACTTTTTAATTTCTTAAATTTAGTGCCCCTTTAAGTACCTTTCACACAGGACAGAAGTAGTCCATGCAGACATTTTTGCCTCACAATGCTATATCTATGGGGCTTGAATTCTGCACCTCTAAAAATCCACAAGTCTTTACTTCAAAACCGCAAGAATAAATTTTGCAGCGGAAAAGCTTTCTAATGCGGAATTCAGAACGACTTGCAGAATTGTTGCTACACATTTCTAAAGGTTCTTGAGCGAGCTAAGTTGTTCACACTTGTTTAGACAGGCAAATGCATCATTGGCTCGTTCAAGCAAGAATCATTCAGAATCATTCAGTCCCTGTACAAGCCAATAGAGGGACTGAATGATAAGCAAACAAGCCAATAATAATTTTTATGCCTACATTAACCCCTTCAGTGGCAGGTTTATTATTACCATGTCAGCACAGCAAACCCCGGAGATTTTCCTGAGGTATTTTGAAGTGGCAAACGTGTACAGTGGCACAATAACTGTGTGTCCTGGCCAGCATTTCAGCACTAGAGCTGTCCACGGAAATCTCCTGGGGCTTAACTGCATGGTCAGTGCAGCAAGCCCTGGAGATTTTTCGGGCGTGCCACTAAAGGGGTTAAATGAATGATGAACAAAAAGCGAACGATTCTAATTCGTCATTCAGTGTTGGCTCAAGTTTACACTGAACGATTAACATTCACTTTTGCTTGTTTGAATGATTTTTCGAATGATAATCATTTCGAATGATAATCGTTGCACACTAACATGAAGGAGATGTAATTTCGCAATTAAAGTCTGTGTAAAAAACCGCAAGAAATTCCACACTATTTGACAAAATCCGCACCTGCCTGCGTCCTGCAGACAATTCTGTCCGGTGTGAAAGGTTCCTTCAAGCAGTAAACAAAAAGGAAAGAAATGGCAGTAGCAGGTGTAATTGTAGTGTAGCTACAAAACTATAACTGAATCAAAGGTAAAAAAAAGGGGAAATAGAAGATAAAAAAGGGAATGCCAAGGTAGTATGGAAAAGTGATTTAAAGCAGTAATGCGCAAAAGTGAATTGGAAACAACCATTTAAACAGTGTGATTGGACAGATGACTAAATGTAATTAAAAAAAGTGGAAGTAGAAACAGAAAAAGTCTTCAAACACAGAAATGAGAGCTAAAACAAAAGAAAATTATCAATATAATATAGCAGGAATATATCATCCAATATGTAAATTAAAGCAATTAGTATGTTAGAAAACACGTTAGCAAACAGAAAAGCAAATAAAAATCAGAACGGCAGGTATATGATGTTAGAAACACAGCTAAAATATTGGATCAGATCCCACAGTTTGAAGTGGCAGTATCACATCTCTTGTTCTTTTTATCTGTAAGAATGACATTGCTTCAAGAACTGGAATTATCTGTAACCCAGCTACTGCTTATGTCTTTCAACATTTTGCTGAATATACACTTTACCCTTTTCAGGAAGAAATTACTATAAGCTAGGTCTCGGAATAATAGCGCATTAAAGTGATGGTGCAAACCCCCCACCCCCCACCCCCCATTCTGCTTGCTCGAACAGAAGAATAAACATTAAGAGTGATACTTGCCCTTGAAACTGATGTGCAAATACACACGAGCATGTATGATGAAAGCAAATGAAGCAGTAATAATAGTATTATATGTGTGTATGATGAAACTAATTCAAACAAGTCACATGGAAGGTCAATGGGGAAATAAATGGACAAGACCTGAGATTGAAGAAAAAAGATAGAAGATGTTAGAACAAAAATACAGTATGATAGCCTAGTATTGAAACTATCATTAATGATTATATCATACAGACATCTTTCATCAGCGACAATATCAACTAAACTATCAACTAAATACTTAGAAGTCGAAACTGAAAAAAAGGAATGAAGACGACTAGAAGAGAGCATAAAAATGGAACGGTGAATGACAATTAAACGATAAAAACGTGGAAGGACGTAACACAAACGACAACAGAGGAGTTAAACCAAAACATGGAGTTCACTTTAAAAATGACTTTTGACATAGAGCTGGCAAAACTAAAAAAAACAAGCTCATAGTGAAATTTTCAGGTTTAAGCATTATTTGCTTCCTATAGTCTTTGAAATGCAGTATGTAGTAGTCTGTACCTCCACCTATAATAGTAGTCCAGCTGTGTAGTCTGTACCTCCACCTATAACAGTAGTCCAGCTGTGTAGTCTGTACCTCCACCTATAATAGTAGTCCAGCTGTGTAGTCTGTACCTCCACCTATAACAGTAGTCCGGCTGTATAGTCTGTACCTCCACCTATAATAGTAGTCCGGCTGTATAGTCTGTACCTCTACCTATAATAGTAGTCCACCTCTGTAGTCTGTACCTCCATCTACAACAGTAGTCCGGCTCTGTAGTCTGTACCACCACCTATAACAGTAGTCCGGCTCTGTAGTCTGTACCACCACCTATAACAGTAGTCCAGCTCTGTAGTCTGTACCACCACCTATAACAGTAGTTCGGCTCTGTAGTCTGTACCACCACCTATAACAGTAGTCCAGCTCTGTAGTCTGTACCACCACCTATAACAGTAGTCCAGCTCTGTAGTCTATATCTCCACCTATAACAGTAGTCCTGCTCTGTAGTCTGTACCACCATCTACAACAATAGTCCAGCTCTGTAGTCTGTACCTCCACCTATAACAGTGGTCCGGCTGTGTAGTCTCTATCTCCACCTAGAACACCAATCCGGCTGTGTAGTCTATACCTCCACTTATAACAGTAGTCCAGCTCTGTAGTCTATACCTCCGCCTATAACAGTGGTCCGGCTCTGTAGTCTGTACCTCCATCTATAACAGTAGTCTAGCTGTGTAGTCTGTACCTCATCCTATAACAGTGGTCCGGCTGTGTAGTCTATACCTTCACCTATAAAAATAGTCTGGCTGTGTAGTCTCTACCCCCACCTATAACACCAATCCGTCTGTGTAGTCTGTACCTCTACCAATAACAGTAGTCCAGCTGTGTAGTCTATACCTCCATCTATAACAGCAGTCCGACTGTGTAGTCTGTATCTCCACCTATAACAGTAGTCCGGCTCTGTAGTCTGTACCTCCACCTATAACAGTAGTCCGGCTCTGTAGTCTGTACCTCCACCTATAACATCAATCTGGCTGTGTAGTCTGTACCTCTAACAATAACATGGTCCAGCTGTGTAGTCTGTACCTCCACCTATAGCAGCAGTCTGGCTCTGTAGTCTGTTCCTCCACCTATAACAGTAGTCCAGCTGTGTAGTCTGTTCCTCCACCTATAACAGCAGTCTAGCTATGTAGTCTGTAAATCCACCTATAGCAGCAGTCTGGCTCTGTAGTCTGTTCCTCCACCTATAACAGCAGTTTGGCTGTGTAGTCTGTACGTCCACCTATAACAGCAGTCTGTGTGTGTAGTCTGGACCATCCTCTATAACAGCAGTCTGTTTCTGTAGTCTTGAGCACCCGCTGTAATTGCATTCTGGCTGTGTAGTCGTGACCACCATCTATAACAGTATTCTGGCTATAAAGTCAGAAGAGCTACTTTTAATAAGAGTCTGTAGTGTGGAGTGCTTCCTGGAACAGTATTCTGGATGTGTAGGCTCAACCCTTGCTTAAAATAGTGACTTGTGTAGTCTGGACCGCAGGGCACAACAGCAATAGGAATTCCTCCTGTAACAGAAGTCTGGATGTGTAGTAGACTGCCGCTGTAAGAGCAGTATGGTTGGGGAGTTTCATCTGACCCCTGAAATAGCTGTCTGGCTATATACTAGTAGTCTGGACCTTCTGCTAATAACAGTAGTCTGACTGTGTAGTCTGGATAACCTAATTGCTTTCTTTTCACAGTGTTTGCAGCATTTTCCTAGGCTTATGTGTTTTCTAAAAGCACTTTTTTTTTTAGAGGGTGGTTTTTAAAGCACAAATCTATCTATAGGCTATTATCCTATAGAGAAATCGATGGGAAAATGCCAGATGGAAATGCTATACAAAGAGTATACAGCAGTTTGCAAAAAAAAATGCAAGTGACACAAAACACACAGAAAATTAAGGAAAAAAATGTCACAAAAAATGCACCGTTTGCAGTTAGCTTCAAAACTCTCTATTGACCTACAACTCACGTCAGCTGCAAAAAAGGCAGTAAAATGTAGCATTTATGCAAAAAAAAGACTATGGGGCAGATTTACAATTCAAAATTTGCCAGACAACTGTCTTAATGCTTTTCACCACATTTATAATGTCTTTTAAAAACTTTCAGACACTTTTTTTTAACATGCCTAAAAAGGGCATGGCCTAAATGAGACATCATGAGACAAAGATTGTCCCAAATGTGCACCAAACCTTTGGCACAAAATCAGGCATAACTAAGCCAACTGCGAGGTGATATACAGTTAGACTAGGCAGTCTCTTGATTCACCACAATTATCATCGAGCATGAGTCATTGTTATAAATCTGGTGCATTTTAAGACTGTTCGGTCCAAGGGCCCATTTACACGGAACGATGATCATTCAAAATTTGCTCAAACGCCAGTTAATGCAGGTGGAGCGGGATACCTCTTCGATAGCTCTGGAAACAATGCAGCTGTTTTGTATATGCAAACAGCTGCTTTGTTCTCCGCGTTTTCAGCTGGTGTCCTGCTAAGAACTGCCAGCGGAATACCAGTTGAAAGAATGCTATCAGCACCACCCGCTGAGATATCAGCATGCGGCGCTGATAAGGCTCATCGCTCATTTCTAACTGGCTAGAAATGAGCGATGAACGAACGGTGCACGAAAAGTGCACAATGGTCGCGCGTTTATACGCAACGGTTATCGCTCAAAAGTGATAATCGTTGTTTCTAAATGAGCCTTTAGTTTGCACTGTCTAATTACTAGACAATATTAGTCATTATGCCGCCATGTGCGAAGCAAGCAAACCAGCAGTTTGGTGGTGTAATCTGGATGTCCAGACTATGCAGTCATAATACTCAATGCAGTCATACTACTCTGAAAGCCAGGGAAACTATATAACAAACTTGCACATTTTTAGGTTTACCAGCTGCACATTGCAATGCATTTTAAAGCAAAACTGCATTTTAAATGTGATATATCAGGAAGGCAAATTCACAGAATAAAAAAAAACATAATAAAAAGCAAAGAAATACTAGGATGGCATCAGAAGGTGTTTGGTCATTTTATGGTACTTCACCAGACCACAAATCCCAATAATGGTTGAGTAAAAATATCTCTGAACACCAGACTGCAAGGATGGTGATAAGCTTATGTTTAGCAGAATAGGCATTGGAATTCTAGCAGTAAATGAGGGTTTATCCATCTTGACTGGAACCCTGTCTTTTACATTGTCTAAAGTTTTAAGGTTATTTACAATCTCGAGGCGGCAAAGTTTTTGTTGCAGCAAAAATGTGATGCATTTCAAAAATTCAATGACCATTTAGAATAAAACATGTTATTATGTTGTTAGAATGTAATGAAATGTCTCATCAATTCAGTAAAAAAAAAAAAAAAAGTGTCCGTAAAGGGATATTTCTACTAACTTCTGTACCGAGTAATTAAAGGGAACCTATCACACGGAAAATGCAGTACAATCTGTGACAGCAGGAGAAGCTGAGCAGATTGATATATAGCTAGGTTAGAAAGTTGTCATCTATTCATCTACACCTCTGCGCAGTCTGTGCTTTTAGATGGAACGATTATCATTCAAACAAGCAACATTGAACGATGATCATTCAGTCTAAAGGTGAGCCAACGACCGAATGACCAACCAGAATGGTTCATTTTATACAGGCATAAAGGCCATTGTTGGCTCGCTCACTTCTCCTTCCACTTAAAGAGCGCTCGCTCGTTCAGCCTTTCACATTCGCTGATGTGAAAGACTGAACGATTCTCATTGAACGAGTCAACGATGAATCTGCCTGGCTAAACAGGCTGCACAAGAGCGAACCAGCTACCGATGACATCATCTGCTGGTGGAAATGAGAATTGGCTCGTCTAAAAGGAGCCTTAGTAGTTATTTCGGTCGAGCTAATCATCGATTGCTAGGCTTCCCTGTATGAGTCGGCACACACAGATAGCTGTCAATCACCGATTAGGACCACCTACAGAAGTACTAAACCAGATTAAGTAGAGATTTAACTGACTGCAGATTGCACTGCATTTTCCTTCTGACAAGTTCATTAGCTTCAGATAATTCCGAAGCTGGAAATACACATCCAAATCCTGTTGAAAAATCCAAGTTTCGAAAGACAAAGTAAATTCCTAGTATTGCCATCACTCCTATGCCCGAATCAGGTGGCGACTGGGGCATTAGTTTGCAGCCTGTTAACCTTGTCACTCATTCATATTTAGAATGGATACCATAGACGCCACATGAAGGGACTTGATAACATAAAAAAATGGTACCTTAAGACAATGTCTCCCACTAAGAAACCGAGCAAAAGTATAGAGACTTTGGAAAAGAATGATGGAACGTAAAACCATCACAAAGTGAAACACAAAGCAGAAATAAAAACAGCAAAAATGTAAAAGAAAAGTGATTCTGGTAACTAATCGTTAGTGTTGAATGATTTACCTCAACAAGAATCCAGCACTGAACATACAGAAATTCAGCAAAATTGAAATAACTGATGGCCACCAAAGTGTTTCCCAATTGTATAAAGAAATCTTTCGAGATGTAGCCCTGCAACATGGTATTCTTCATTTTCTACCAATGAGCTGAATCATTTACGGACTGAAATCAGCTACCACATATGTATACATGGCTGAATTAAGTGAGCCCTCTGGAATTAACTGGATTTCGGTACTAAAATGTGGTCCGATTGTTATGTAAGTCACAAGTATAGACAAACACAATCTAACTAAAGTAATAATACAAGAAGAGTTGTACCATTCATGTCTTTTATTGAGCACATTAAGGAAACATCCGCAGTGTACGAAAAAAAGGAAGTGAACCTCTGTGTAAGGCCGGCCTCACGTCTGTGTCAGAACCTCCAGCAAAAGGTTCCGTCACAGATCCCGCTGAAAATACTGGAAGAAAAAGCTCTGCATGCAGCGCATTTTCTCTCTTGCGAAAGCCGGCCAGCTTGGCAGAAGTGGTCAGACCTCACTATAGTCAATGGGGTCTACCTGGCGCTGTTCAGTTCCATCTAGGACCGGAGGGATTCCCCTTTCCTGCTTCCCGAATGGAGCAGGAAAACAGAATCCCCAGCACAAGTATGAAAGTACGCTTAATGACTTCTCCAGGAGCTAACTGGCAAAAAGTGATTCAATTAAGAAGATGAGATTGGAAGTGTGGCTTTCATAGGTGCTTTGTCCCCTAAATAAAGAAACACAAAGCCTAGTTACTGACAAATCTGTTCTGAAGAACAACTGGTTAGTGTCAACCATACCTTAATGTAAACGATAGAAGACATATTATTATAGAGATGCATAAAGATGGAAAAGGCTACAAAAGCTTTGCTAAAGAGCTGGACGTACATCATCCCATTATTAGATAAATTACCTACACATGAACAACTTTGCTACCTCAGCAAAAGATGTACTGAAGCCTACAAACTGCAAAACCTTCTGCTCATGTGTCTACCATTAAAAAACACTGAACAAGATTGGTGTTCATAGAAGAACATCATGAAGAAAGCCACTGCTATCCAAAAAAACCCATTGTGGACCTCCTCAATTTTGCCTGCCCCCAGCAAGATGTTCTACAATGTTTCTGGGGAAAGATTCTATGGGCAGATAAGACAAAAGTCGAACTTTTTTAGCACAAATACACAACACTATAATTGGTGGAAATAGAAGACAGTACAACAACATCTCATCCAATTGTGAAGCATGTGGGAGGGAGAATCATGGTTTTGGGCTGCTTTACAGGCTCATGGCCTAGATGTCTTGTGATCATTAAGGAAACAATGGACTGTAAGGTATATCAAAACACTTTACAAGAGAATGAAAGGTTAGCAGTTCATGACCTCAGGCTGAAGAGACATTAGTAGATTCCACAAGACAATGACCCAAATCACACAAGTAAGTCAACTAAAGAATGCTTGAAAAGATTTGTGCTTTGGAATGGCCAAGTCCGAGTCCTGACCTTAACACGAGTCAGATGCTGTGGCACGACCTGAAGTGGGCTGGGCACACAAGACATCCCAGAAATACTGATAAAATTAAATACATCTTTCTGAAGGAATGGTCCATAATTCTTCTCAATATTATTTGCAGCTACAGGAAATGTTTGGTGATGGAGGTGATGACTGCTAAAGAGGGATCAACAGTTTATTAAATTTTAAGGTTCAATTACTTTTTCCTTCTCTACTGTTTACTCAATGTGCTCAATAAAAGACACGAATAGTACAACTGTTTGTGTGCTATTAGATTAGTGAGCTTGTCTTTGTCCGTAATTGTGACTAGGATAACAATCAGGCAACATTTTACTAGTAATCAATACAGAAATCTGCTGAATTCCAAAGGGTCACTTACTTTTCTTGCATTTCAACATGGTATATGTATTCTTGTGAAGTATATTAATATTATGGAGTACACCAGCCCTTTAAAAACCAATGCACAAATGTAAATCTGAATGTATGTGGATGCTAAACATAGATCAGTAGCAATTTCATCCAGGTGCTTGAAGGGAAGATGACGTGCTGATGACTGACAGGAACTATCGTGATGATGAGCTGTTAAGATACGAGGAAAATGAAAAGTCAAGAACTCAACAGAATGACTAAGAGTGAAGGCTAATGATATACCTCGGGGCCACATTGGTTAATAGTAGGGGAGCCTGTCTAATATGCAAATTCGCTGGTGAGGAGTTGGAATCTGCAAAAAGGAATTCAACTATATAGAACCAGAAGCAAACACAAAAAAAGCTGGATGACAGGGTTAAGGTTCTTTTCACACTAGTGTCATGGCTTCCGTCATTTGTGATGGATACATTATAAGCTCTAAAGAGATGTCATTGAATTTAATGGTTAAAAAAAGACAAGTTTTAAAGACTGTTTGGAACAATGTAGCAAGCTGCGCAATTGTATCCGCTAAAACCATGTAGAGAAGAAAATGGCTAGTGTGAACAGAGCCTGTCGTCTTAATCAAAACTTGTACTGGAGAATGCAAATTGGGTGCTGATAAGATGACATTTTTTTAAAGATGAAAAATGTTCTAAAAATTAGGGCAAAAGGATTTTTTCACAGCGTTGTAATAGTTGGAAAAGTTGAGTAATGGAAATATATGATCGTATGTTGCAAAAAAAAAAAAAAAGGCATGGAGGAAGCAGACAGGGGAAAATACCATCTCCCTATAAAAGGGCACGAGTTAATCCGATCTGAGGAGGACTTAAAAAATATTAACTGAATGATGGGAGAAGAGACAGTGCTGAAGGCATGATTAGCAGACAGCACTCGTTGTTGCTGACACACGGCATGCAGCAGGCACACATCCCCCTCCATGCTGTGGGCATAACACTGGAGGGACCACACGCAAAACCAGCTTGGATCCCAGGTTTGGTGAGGGGATCTTACCGTACCCCTCATTACTCACCATCCTCTGTAGGGACGTAGATGTTCAGATATAGGCAATCCTCGCTTTGTTCTTGAAGGTAACCGGTCACAGTATCCAGATTTGAGGTGAACCAGACAGGCATCATAATGTCTGGGACTGCATTCTGTATATTCTGTGGGCACACGGGTGAGAAATGGGTGGCGTTTCGTATTCCAGACCAAGAAGGTGGAGACTCTGGGGGGAGGAAGCGTTTCTCTCCCAAAGGTGGTGCGGCGTAAGGCACCCCCAAATACTGATCCACAGGGCCCAATATATCGTTCGGCAAAGACACTCGCATGCCACGTAGCTTGCCGAAGTGTGTGTTCACAGTCTGCGAATATACCTGGGCATGAGAGTAGAGCACACGAGCAGTCACACTCAGAAGCCACAGGGCTAGACTCAGCTTCCCAGGGGCCACGCCAAGCCCAACCACATGCATGGTATGAACGGTACAGTCCTAGCATCCAGAATGAAAGCACCACTTAAGTAAGGGGGGGTTACAGAAATTCAAGGTCCCCCGAACAGGACACGTCAGTCACATCCTGTATCCCAAAATCTAAGGCCACGACAGACAAGCAGCAAGACAGATGGAACAACCAGCATCCACGGGACCTGCGGAGAGAAGAGATATTGTCAGTAATACATAAGAAAACCCCAAAACGGACAAGAGTAGCATTAAACTCAAACTCTACTAAAGGTATGTATAAATGTAAATGCCTCACAAACTCCCTGGATGAGAACAAGTTATCCATTTTATTCCTTGTCAAGTCAGCCAAAAGCACCTTCAGCTCTTCAAATCCTATAAGGATGAACTGGAGAAATGTAAGGACCCAGAGATCCGACACACCCAACACTGACTTCTAAATGATATCTATTGTGCGTATTTTTCCTTCTTCTTCGCACAGTTCTGCTGGCTACTAAACTTAATTGAATGGCAGCTGTAATAACATTCACCCTTGGATATCGCGCCCGCCATGTCACGTCCTGTACTATTTGATATGTGCTAGAATTCTGTCAAGTGCTAAATAATCAGCGGCAGTGTTTTCCCCAGTTTTGGTGCTTAGGAGACCACGTTGGTTCAGTAAAACACGGATTTGCATTTGCACTCCATTATTCTGGAACTCAATGGTCCTGAGCCCCTGGCGATTCCCAATGATCATACGGGATGGATTTACTGCTGAATGTCCACAGCGGATCCGCAGCTGAAAGTCGTACCAATTAGTGTGGATTTAGATGCCTTTTTAATGCAAATTTGGGTGAGAAATTCACCCCTCATTACGAGAGGTAGATTCCGCAGCGAATCCGGAACTAAAAGTGACATGCTATGGATTTAAATTCCACAGCGCACATCAAGTTCCGCATTGGTTTTCGGCAGATTTTTTCTGCAGCGTGGTGACGAGATTCTGAAAATCTCATCCACGTTGCTGATTCTGTAAATACTGGCCTGCGCAGAAAATCCGCAGCAAATCCGCCTCGTGTGAAAATGCCCTTAGGGTACGTTCACACGTAGCAGAAATGCTGTGGTTATTCCGCAGCAGAAAATTCCATGACCCACACTATTGATGCGGTTTTAAGTCTTAATCAGCTGCAGATTTCAGCCTGCAGCTCCTCTTCTCTCGCAATCAGCAGCCCCTCAACGCAGAGCACAGAGCAGCCCTCACCCGGCAACTGCTACTACTTCTGCATCACCTGAATGGTGGCCACAGCGCCTAGTAGTGGTCGCCAGGAGAGGATTACTTCATGCACTGCAGTGAGGGATTGCTAATTTGAAGTGAGATGTGCTGCGGGCCGAAATGAGCTGTGCATCTGCAGCTGCCTTCGACTCAAAATCCGCACCAACGGTGTCATTGATGTGGAAATACTGCTGGACTTTTTCGCTGCAGGAAAATCCATGGCGTTTCCGCTACATATGAACATGCCCATAGGCCCGGCTCACACGGCCGTAAGCGGAATCCGCTTGCGGAGGCCCAGAGTGGTTTACAGCTGTGAGTCCAGCCATAACACTGCGTAAGCCGCTGAAAAGGTAATGTGCATGAACATGTACTCACGCTGTATGGGCTGTAGGTATATCCGTGACCATAGAGAACAATAGGCTCTATGTCGCAGATATCTGCTGTAAAGCTGAATACGCTGCGTTCTATTTTCCAGATTGTTTTTTGTATTACGCAATTTTGGCATGCTAATGTGAGCGGACCTGCATATTCAATGCATTTGATTGATCCATGTATTACTGCGGACGATACGCTCACGGAATCAGCTACATAAATCTGGTTGTGTGAGACCGGCCTCAGTGTCTGTACAATGATATACAAATATTAGGTGTAAAGGGTTTTTTCAGGTGTAGAAAAATCCTTTCCAAGCAGAGAAAGCAGAGTACGCATGACATAAAGATGTACAAGTCAAAAATCCTATTTTTTTTTTATTTAACCCACCCGCCGTGCACAGTTTCATTTTTTCCCAAACCTTGTGATCTTTAAAAGAATTCTTCAGACTAATTGCAAATGTTTTTCAGGGAAAACTTCAATTGAATCTTCACCACAATCAGAATCTGAGCTTCATGTTAGGACAATTATTATCAAACAAGCCATCATGGACGTTGTGGAAAAGAGACCCTAAGGCCTTAGTCAGACGGGCGATTTTTCGCGCGATTTGCGCATGCGCATGGCGATTTTATAAAACGGACACATGAGCGCTTTTTATGCGCTCGTCCGATAAATTATAGAACAAAAAACCGCAGATCGCACCTATCTGCGATCTGCGATTCCTGTTCTCTTCTCTATATGCGCTCAATGGGGCCGGCGGCAGCAGCGCCGACCCCATTGAGAACATATAGAAGACAAATCAATCTTCTCTGCCACAGCTGTAACAGCTGTGACAGAGAAGAACGATGTTTGCCCATTGAATTCAATGGAGCGGCAATACAGCCGCTCCATTGAAAGCAATGGGCTGCCGGCGTGCGCGGGGTGAATTGTCGGGAAGGGGTTAAATATATAAACCCTTCCCTGCAATTCATTCTAAAATGTGTTAAAATAAAAAAAAATTGTATACTCACCTTTCCGCTGCAGCCGGAGTCCAGCCGCGGCCGCTGTCAGTTCTCCTGAACTGCTTCTTGGCACTATTCAGCCGGCGGGGCTTTAAAATCCCTGCCTGCTGAATGATCTGCCTCTGATTGGTCACAGCCCTGACCAATCAGAGGCTGAAAACACTCACACACCCATTCATGAATTCATGAATGGGTGAGTGACTGCTGCCTCTCAGCGCTGAGCCAATCAGGGGCAGGTCTGACTCACATCCATTCATGAATTCATGAATGGCTGTGAGTGAGGCATGCCTCTGATTGGCTCAGCGCTGAGCCAATCAGGGGGCAGGTCTGACTCACACCCCCTTCACACCCACTGCAGGACGGCCGTGCGGAGCTCCGGCTGCCGGGAGAAGGTGAGTATACAATTTTTTTTTATTTTAACACATTTTAGGATGGATTGCAGGGAAGGGCTTATATATTTAAACCCTTACCGACAATTCATCCCACACTCGCCCGCAGCGCATTGCTTTCAATGGAGACGGCTGTATTGCCGTCTCCATTGAATGCAATGCGCTGGACAGCTCCGGCCCGTTTCTAATGAAACGCGGCTAGGAGCAGATTTTTGGGCGATTTGCAGGTGACTTGCGCGCACCGGTCACGCGATTTGCGGATGCGCATCCGTCATGCGATCCGCAAATCGCGCGAAAAATCGCCCGTCTGACTAAGGCCTTAAAGACACGAAGGACTGTGTGAATTGTGGAAATCCATCATCATCTTGAGGACTTCTTCGCAGGACCGTGTTTGTGTGGGTATTTGCA
Organism: Eleutherodactylus coqui; assembly: GCF_035609145.1. Lineage (NCBI taxonomy): Eukaryota > Metazoa > Chordata > Amphibia > Anura > Eleutherodactylidae > Eleutherodactylus > Eleutherodactylus coqui. The sequence continues at coordinate 42,263,938 of NC_089846.1, read as the reverse complement.
CCTATGGATTCCTATTGGGAAGTGCTGACCTATTTTATCCTTTTTTGTACAAATATTGTGAAGTTTTGGCTGCCTCCACCTGGTCGTGCATGCCCACCACCCATTTACCCTCTGTCCCTCCTATTGGACCATATAAATGGTATTCTACCTTCCCTGGTTTTATTTGTAGGCTTAGTCCCAAGAGAGGAGCATTCTGAGAGGTAGGTACCCATCTTTCCCAGGTTAAGATTAAACCACCTGGTATTAGAGTTAGGACCCATCTGCATCTGAGAGCTTGGTCACCTGGACGTTGGTAGATGGGCCAATATGATTTGATCAAATTATATACCAAGAACCCAGCATTATTTAATGTGGTTAGAGTAATTATTATAGGTACGGTATGTAGACTTCTGATAGTAAATGTATTTTGCGTGCCGTTGCCACTTTTTGGTTTCTGCTGCTATTGTAGAAATCCCTCATCATCTTGAGGACTTCTTCGCATGACCATGTTAGCGTGGGTATTTGCGCATACAAAATATAGGAGCGCTAAACATAGAAAATAGAAGTTCACATGAGTGCGTTTTGCGCATGCATTTCACACACCGAAAAAAGTAGGACCTGCTCTATTTTACTACGTTTTGTGAAGCAAATGCCCCATCGAAGTCTATAGGAGGTGCACAAATACACAAGGAGAATGGTGGAACACTGCATAAAACGCGGGGAAAAGAGCACATCTGGATTAGGCTAATTAGCCTTTAAATCCACGGAAAGGGTATGTTGGGGGCGCGTGAACTGGCCCTGCAAAAAGTATAGTACTATGCGTAGACAAGTGCGCAAATGTACCTAAATCAACCTTGTTCATCCGCAAATACGTTGCTGCGGCGAGTGTATTTGTCCTTACAAACGTTTGAAACCGCCCTACGAAATTTATCATATATGGACTATTATTCAAATTATCACTTTTATGATTTGTACTAATACTATTGATATATTAACACACCATTATTCTCCTTTAGTCTAGTACACAGACAAGGTCGGCACTGGTAAGTTGCCCTAAGTAGGTCCAGCATTCTGGATCTTGTGATCTCATAGAATGGTAGAGTTGGAAGGGACCTCCAGGGTTATCGGGTCCAACCCCCAGCTCAATGCAGGATCACTAAATCAACTTCACAATGTGGGTTCATCTCGGGGCAGACTTTGGGATAGGCAGGGAGAGAACAGGTACTTTTAGGGGTCAAGCTCCTATGCTTCAGAGATGATAAAAAGAAGGGAAATGACAGAGAAATTAGGTAGCCTTTAAAAATACTGAGGACTTTAAGACATCATGAACTCAGGTCATGGTGACCTTTCCTCTAGTTTGTGGTTAAGTGCTTTGTGACTAAAGGTTATAAAAATTCTTGGAAATAAGAGCATTTTGTATTTCGGTTATCATCTCCTAAGCATATGGGAAATAAAATGTAGGAGTATGTCTGAGCAGAAATTGTAAGTTTGTGGGCAAGTTGGAGCTCCATCTCTCCATGGCAGTTTAAGGTGATCCTCTGGTTTTGGGACAGAATTCTGTACCATGACTGCATGGTGGAGCGGTATCTTACCTGTACTTCATCTCCTCTTCCTGGCCCTTCATTACTAGTTTCGGTTCTGTTCTTCAAGTGGCCAAGATGAGCACCGCCATCTTTAGACAACCAGAGCATCTATAATGCATTGATAGTGTTAGGACTACCAACAAAAAAAGTGCATTTGTTCTTTGATTGTCCAGCTTTGCTTATGTCATCAGCGCTGGCCAATCACAGAGGACTTTACAGCATCTATTAGATCGCTAGAAAATGGCAGATCATGGCTACCAGAAAACAAAGCACCAAACCAGCGGAATGGAGAGGCCAGGAAGAGAAGTTAGAGTACAGTTAAAATACCTCTCCACTCTTCAGTCCCGGGACAGAATTTTGCCCCGAAATAGGAAGGGCGCTTTAATAAAGGCTCACTACACCTCTTACACCAGTATACCTCACTGCGCAGGCACTTTCCAGGATATTTTTTGTGCCATACATCACATATCTGAGAGTCCAAGTTCTGTATTTCGGACTGCACATGCGCAGTTTCAAATTACAAACGATGGCCGATGGAGATGCAGAGCTAGAGTCGACCCATGAACTTGATCAGTGGCAACATTTGGGATGGATTCGGGCCCAGGATAAGTCACGTGTCAGATGTATGGCACAATAAAAAAGAAAGCAGAGAGATGTGGTCATATGTGGGGCATCCCAATCACCAGATGGGTAATAAGTTTTCAACAAGTGTATATTACAAAGGCGATTATCATTGGGAAAATCCATTTATGGACTGGAACCACCTAAAAAATATAAGCTAATATTGAGTTCAATGCGAGCCGTACAAATGTGTATACATGAAGCATCGCCTAGAAATGTAACATTTAAAGACGGTTTCACATTTGCGCTGGGGGTTCGGCTTTCCTGCTCAGTTCGGGAAGCAGGAAAGGGGAATTGCCGTGGGTGTACGGTTTCGTCTCTGGATGGAACCAAACAGCACCGGACAGACCCCATTGACTATAATAGTGCTCGCCCGCTTTTCGCCCAGCTGCACAGCCTTTGGATCCGGTATTTTCAGCCAGATCTGTATCCGGAAGTTCTGACGCAGATGTGAAATCGGCCATACTGTACCTCTAACTCTACTCCAGTATCAAACGCTGTTTCTTCTCTTCTTCCTTCTCCTTCAAGACTATTCTGAGTTCCTCTACAGGACGCTATGATTTCTGCGTATGTCCTTGAGGAGATTCTTAGTCATAGCTCTTTAGTTATAGCTCATAGCCCCAAGCTCTGCATGAAATGGCCATTGATGAGGAACAAAACTTTTCTGTTTGTCCTGACATTTCTATCTACCGACACCTAAACTATGTCACTTATAGTAATATCTAAACTATTTCACTTATATTACCAGCTATAAATGTAACACAAAACTGCATTATTTAACCAGCTGGCCTTTAGAAAAAAAAGAAGAACTTGTAACGCTAAATAAATTTTTCCCGCCGTAACATTCCTCTAGATATATTTTTCTAGCGTTAGAAACACAAACTCCTACCATACTGAAGGGGAAAGTTGTATTTTTCACAATACGGCTACATGAACGGCGAATCTGCAAATGGTATATAACTTATACAACGTAAGCTTGTGTAACCAACATATGAAATAAATCCTGAAGCTATATTACAGTGTTTGTAACTGATTAGCTTCTCAGATGTCTTGAATGGTTAAAGGAGAATGGCAATTGGTGCTTAGCTCTATGATCAATGAGCAGTTGGAATTTCTAGAAATACAAAAAAAATTCAAGTTAGCTCATTTTACTTGGATATTTTGGGATTTTCGTCTCACGAAGTAGGAATCAATTTCTTGTGATGACTATATATTATCTACAAAAGAAAGCTGTATAGAGCTGGAAAGATTCTGAAAACATTAAGCCCACACTTTCTGTCAACAGCAGTTCTTGCGCGGTGAGGAGGGGGGGGGGGAGAGGTATTGAGTTTTCTTTTTTTACTCTTGTATCTTGTGATTCTTTGTGCAACTGATCTTCCATTCCATTTAACTGGCACCCTGTAATCTACAATTACTACTAAAATGCTGGCCTTTGTTTGCTTGCAGCATCTACAACTACTGAAGACTGCTGCCCTTTATTTGCTTGTAATGTCTACTATTTATAGAAAAACGAAGCGTGGCTCACTTGTAATATACCGGTATACTATTACTACTTCTAACAAAGACTGGCCTCTGCTGGCGTGAGACATCTGTTAATATACAACATTCGAGGTGTTCATTGACATTATTTTTTTCCTTTTTCATAGGGGAATCTCACACGAACGGATTCTAATTGAGGAATCCGAATTTCGCCATCCGCATGGAGGATCCACGGCAAAATGGAAGCCATGAACTTCCGACTTTTCCTTCACACTCGCGGATACGGATGGCGTATTCCATGAATGGAAGAAAAATCGCAGCATGCACTATTTTGCAGCGGAATCCATGCGGACAGCCTCCACTGAAGTCAATGGAGGCGTCCGACCCACAGCCCATATGCACTTAACACTGCACTGCGGGTACCTGTGTCACCACTTAGCGACAGCATGGGAAATACGAGCAATGAAAAAAAACTGTCCTGTTTATGACTGACAGCGAGCAGCCGCAGTCATCTGCAATATAGAGAAATCTGCTATGAAGGGCGAAAGTTGAACAAGTTTGTAAACATACTCTTTTACTTATTTTGCACCAATCTCGAGATAAATTGGGGTAGATTTACTAATAGTTGGACAGCACATCTTTAGATACTGTAGCAATGCAGGGTGGCCCTGACTTATTTGGGTTTGGGCTAATCCGAAGAGCAGCTCCAAGAGGTTCCTGGTCTTCACCGTTTAACCTATTAACACTACGGGTCGTAAGTTTACATCCTGGCTGTGTAGTACTTAGCGCAAGAGGACTTAACGTATGTTCTGTAGACGGCACGGGTTCAGAAGCAATACATTGAATACACTATTTATCCTGCATGGCAAAAACTGTTTAAAAAAAAACCCTAAAAAAACAGAGACAAAATGCTCATTTTGTTCATTTGCCTCCAAACAAATTCAATAAAAGTGATCAAAAAAGCCGTACATACCCTTCAAATTGTACCAATAAAAACTACAGCTCTCATAGAGCTCCATCCATGGAAAAATAATAAAAGGTCATGGGATTTTGAATGCAACGATGTAGAAAATAAAACTTCCCAAAATGCATTTTTATTGTGGAAAAGTGGTATTCGTCGTAATCGTACTGACTGACAGAAAAAAATGTATCAGGTCATTTATTCTGTAGAGAAAAAAAAACAATGGCAGAATTTATGTGTTTTCTCTTCCTGATCTAAAAAAAATAAATAAATAAAAGTTTTAGAATACATTATATGCTCCCAGTTCACACGGGCGCGGGACACACCCATGCCGTGATTTACAATAAGGTGCAGCATACTTAGTTCCAGTGCAGTGTAAGGTGTAATTGGGTAAGTATCGGGTGCTTACCCTCCATAGACTCCTATGGGGTCTGTGGTGCGTAAATGCCCACGGACAGATTTCTGCCGCGTTTCATGCGGCGGAAATCCTCTGTGTTTTCCCGCAGGTAATAGGATCTATTAAACCTAATAACTCAATGTTCATGCTGCAAATTCTACCGCGGAATTCCGCAGCGTAAAAGAAATCGCAGCATGCTCTAATTGCCGCAGAAAAACGCACAACCAGCTTCCATTGTATTCAATGGAAGCCGTCCATCACATGATACTTCCACTGTGAGCACACCGCCCACCGCTGGCCGCGTCATTGCCCACTGCCGACGTGTCATGTGCTGCACTGCGCATGCGCGCCGGCACATCAGACGGGACTCACGCGGCGGATCCGGAGAGGTGAGTAGGTGTCTTTGGGGAATGCCGTGTCAGACTCCATTGCGATATTCCGCTGGCGGAGTCCGCCATGGCCATGGGCATAAGGCCTAACATTGAACATGTTGAGTTTTTTTTCACACACGGAATTTGCGCGCAAAAACGGTGAATGGGTGTGGACCCACTGAAATCAATGGGTTCTATTCTCTGCATATAGCGCACGCAAATAAGTCCGTGTGAATCCGCCCTAAGTGCATTTTGTGAAGCTTGTAAAGGTGGCTCCACACGAGCATATGTGCAATTGCGCATGCCTCTGCGCAACATATTTGCACTATGAAGGAGTCTTTTTTGTGCGCGTATCAATATATTTTACTGTACTTTTCCACGTACAAGGCAGGATTTTTTTGCATGCAAAATACAACCATTCCCTAATTTAAATCACTATTTAGCCTAAGGAGTTCCACATGTGTTACTTTTTCCGCGGAATTGTGCATTTTCTTGCGTATTGCACTTGCACATACGCACTCCTCCCCCTATAGACTGCTGCATTCTGTTTCGCACAAGTGAACAAACCCATTGAAATCAATGGGTTCTATGCACTCCGTTATGATGCGCAGGTTTTGAGTGCGCGAATACGCCTGCGTGCAGTCGGCATTAAAGTAGCCATTTAAAAAAAACGAAAATAAGGTATGAAAACACTATAAATTGGTAAAACAAAAAAAGATCTGTAAAAGTATTCAACCTTTTATGTAAATCTAAGCTGAACTAATAAAAGTACCCCCCAGAACCCACGTTTCCATGTTGTATGAGTACCATAGCTGTTTATGGTGCTTATTGAATGCGACAGGTTCCCTTTAACCACTTTTTAGAGGAATTTGGTCTTTGCTGCTATCTCAGAAGTAGTCTCAGTACAGTGATAGCTGATCCAGATAAAGTTATTACACAAGGGGTAACCTTTGTCCATGTGTGCAAGTGGCTGCATGCAGGGAGTAGAAAAACACATTAGAGTCAATAGAGCTATTCGGACATGAAGATGGTCTACAAAAAAAAAATATAATAAAATCGGTAGAATGTCCTATTCTGGTCTGATTTCTCAGATGACAGTTGCCCATTCTAGTCAATGGGTGCAGATAAAGAAAGAATTGCACAAAGGCTCTAGAAGGGAAAACTGGACCTCCTTCCAAAGACACATAGAAAAAAATTGACACATGAAATATGGATGAAACACGGACAAAACATACGGCTTACAATCATTCCATTTTTTGTGGAACAAAAGAAGACACCCTTATCTAAATTATTCCATGCCCACACAAAGGCCAGTGTGGGGGCCAGTGCCCATATGGCTAGAGGTACTAAGGAAAACAGCAAAGAAACTCCATCATACCCTACACAAGGATGACCATCCGAATACCATATTCCCGGACTCTCTGCTTCTGTGTTACAGGCCACCTCCAAATTTGAGGAACCTTATAATCAGGAGTGCATTTCCCTCCGACACACAAAAAGGAACTTATTCCTGCAAGGTAAGGAGCTGCAAAACCTGCTCACATGTACGGACCGTGGACAGGATACGGATCCCCAACGCACAGCAGGACTATAAGATCCCGGGGACATTCACATATTCCACGTCCGATGTTGTGTACCTGATCCTGTGTAGTGAATGTCCTGTTGGGGGGCTTTATATCGGGGAAATAGGACCAAAACTGAGAGCCAGGATAAGATCTCATCGCCACTCAATTACAGAGGGAAAGAATGAACTACCTGTGGCAAAACATTTTTGTGGTCACAGACACAACATAGAGCAGATGAGAGTTATCATATCAAAAGGGAACTTCAAGTCTCAGCATCACTGAAGAATTTGGGAGTATTAATTTATGGCCATTTTTGGTACCCTCAAAAATGGAATGAACCTCGGAGTGGGGTTCTTGCACCAGTGGAGAATATGAAAGGCCTGAAGGAGGTCAAGAGGGGTGTTCTTAAGGAGAGCGCCCCCGGAGTGTGTGTGAAAACACCTGGGGAGTGAGTGAGTCGGGGAATGGCATTGTCTCTCCACAAGGAGAGCACCCAAAAGTGGTGCTATTCCCAATCATTATTTTACAGACTTTGTAAAAACTCATACATTAATTTAAAGGAATGCTGCTATCCAATAGTTGGCACTGCAGAGGTAATGTTCCATTTTCCTTGTTTGCAGGTCTGAAGTAGAGATTCACTTTCCTTGTCACTGGACTAATTATTTACTGTTATGGTCATCCCTCCCTGGTATTTATCTAAATGCTATTAATCCCAACTTTTCTGTGCCCTCTCACTCTCTGTCTCTGGTATTTATCTAGTGCAAATTAAGTACACCGTGTTCATGCCCTTCCATGTGATCATGTGTATTTATTAAATACATTTGTAGATTTGTTCCATTATGCCTGAGGAAGGACCCTGCACAGGTCCAAAAGCTCGCTATACCATTGTGTATTTTTGTTAGCCATTAAAAGGTATCATATCGACAAGATTACTTGATTTATCTTACTGAAAACAATCACATTTTAGCCATATTGTAGTAACAGAAAAAAGTTCAAATTAGATTAGTCGTCTGGTCAATGCTCCCGGCATATATGTTAATGGTATACTTATCCAACAGTGGGCTCAAGCCATACTAAAAGGATGTCCTTTTTATAATATATACAATATATATATATAGCAAAAAAATATACAGATGTGCCTTTGGCTGACATCCTCAAATCAATTTGCTCCTAATGCAAAGCATCGTGTAACCATATAAACTATCCACAAGAAGCTAATGAAATCGCCAGAGGATCAAGAGTAGTGGTTACCCAGCGTGTAGTAATATCCTCGATGGGGTTATCCATTCTCTAGCAAGCTCCTTCACAATCGTGAACTCAGTGCTCCCAGGAACCGCACTGACTGAGCCATAGTGTCTATGCCCATAATTATTTCTAAGCTCCTCCGAGAAAAACAAAGCATAAATCCGGAAGAAGACAAATAATGGTTTTGATAATAAAACCACAGCAGAAATGATTTACCTTACTTTCCGAAGACAGGCTTGGTGAAAAGCCAATAGAGCTCATCATCAAAAGAACACGAAACTACTATCTAGCATGGTAGGAGCTACAAGAGCCTATGGAGTTTCTTCACTTTGGCGAGTGCTTGGGCTCAGGCAAGGATAAAGGAGAAAATGAATACTGTAGCTCCAAATATTGAGATACCTTGGCGCAGAACGCGCTGCCCGCTGCCAAAGACAAAATGTAACTTATACAGCAATCTAAAGCAGCAACCGAACTTCAGTCATGATATTAAACAAGGGTGACACGTTAAAAACTATCGAAATCAGTATACATTTGTACGTATAAACAAGTGCATATTTTAGCACATTTTAACAAGACTATAGGCAACATCTACATTTATTGCGCAAGAAATCTATGACTCACAGAGCAGAATACACAGCGCTCCCGAAAAAACAAGCATATATTGGCATTCGAGACACAAGTGCAAAAAACTGGCACAATTTTCTTAGAATGAATACAAATAAAGTAAACCTAACTCATCAGTTTATTGAACAACCAGCATACGTAACTAGAGATGAGCGAGCATACTCGCTAAGGACGAATACTCGAGCGAGTATTGTCCTTTTCGAGTACCTGCCTGCTCAAGAGAAAAGATTTGGGTGAAGGCGGGGGTGAGCGGTGGGTTGCGGGAGTGAGCAGGAGGGAGCAGGGGGGAGAGAGAGAGAGAGATCTCCCCCCCCCCCCCCCCGTTCCACCTGCCGGCATCCGAATCTTTTCTCACGAGCGGGCAAGTACTCGAAAAGGACAATACTCGCTCGAGTATTTGACCTTAGCGAGTATGCTTGCTCATCTCTATACGTAACGTGTTACGAGGCAGAATCTGCGATCGTCACCTGCGTGGACGATCCATGGTATTACGCATGAAATGAAAATATAGAACATTCGCGTGTCCGCTCAGATGAGCAGATAGCGATTGCGATTTCGACGAGCGGGTTTAAAATCGCAGCATGCTCTATTTTCGTGTGGAATCCGTACGGACGGCTTCCATTGAAGTCAATGGAGGCTGTCCGACCCGCATACCATGCGCAATTGACAGCATCATTGTCAAGCCATTTAAAAAAAGATCAGTACTGCGCATGATCGGTGGCGAGCATCTGTGGTAATCCGTAATACATAAAGAGAAGTTACAACGGGTTGGCCGGCTGGGATCAGAGCCAGATTCCGCTGCGGGCTCCTGCATGCGGAATCCGACTTGTTTGTGTGCAGCCGGCCTAACAGAAAAAGCCTAACCTGCAGGACTTTGTTTCCATTCAAAATACTAGCGGAATGGAACTTTCCTTTTTGTAACATTGTTGTCAATGGGGGAAACACACGGACATTGTTTTGTTCTTATGAGTTTCTGCTTTCGTTTAACGGATCCATATGATAGAGCTACGTTTGAAACAAACAGGTCCATAAAACACTGACCATAATGCTTATCGAGGGCTAGGATCACACTGCAGGCATTGGTTTCCAGCCATGAAGCTGACCAGAAAATCCTGAAGTGCCAGATCTGGCTTATGCCGGACCTGGATGGTGCCGAAAGGACCCCACTGACTATAATTGGGTCCATTCGAGTTCTGACATGTGTGAAGAAAGTTCCTGGGTGAAAAAGAGGAGCATGCTGTTCTATTGCGTCCAGAATTTCATGCCGATCTGTGCCGGAGGCCCCGAAAGGAGCTTCCAAAGCAGACATGAACCTAGTCTGTTGTAAATGGAAACTATCTATTTTTTGATGGATCCATTTCCTTCAGGCTGTACCGGTTGGACATCAGTTTTTTGGGGGTTTTGAAAAGAAAAAAGACTGATTCATTAATAATGGATAAAAGAACACTGATGTGAACGTACAATGACACATTTTATTTTTTTTACTTTTTTCCAAAATGGATGACTTCTTTTTGTACATCGCTGGTGTCTGAGAAGAGATTATTAAACGGGACGTCATTTATGTTGACTTTAGCCCTTGCTATTGACGTATGTTGGTTATAAATGTGCCCCTCTGATTTTTAGTCTATCTCTTACATTTACTTTAACTTAAAGGGCTATTGCCATCTCAGGAATCCCATTCTAATATGCTCTAAATATCAAAAGAAGCATTAGAAACATATTTCTAAAATGTCCCGTTCTCCGGATATTCTCTACTGTTCCGTCAAGTTGTTTTCCAAAACCAGGCACGTCTGCTATTGAACAGAGGCGGATGGCACTTGCGCACTTGTAACTCTCTTTGGGATCTTCATCTGGATGGCCGGGATCTCTTGAGCGCATGACGTACGGGCATGACCGCCGCTACCACTGTACTCTGTTATTTCTTTCAAGGCCTTCTGCCATAGAAGGCCTTCTGGGCAGAACGAACATCGAGGACTTGTTTGCGCTGCCCAGAAGCCCTCCTAGTGAAAGAAATGGCAGAGTGCAGTGGTAGTGGTGGCCGGACCGGGAACTTGTGTGCATGCGCATCTGAGATCCCGGCCACCCAGATGAAGAATACAGATAGAGTTACAACTGCGCAAGCACTGTTCGCCACTCCTCGATAGCAGAGTTGTCCGCTTCCCCTGGAAATGAGCAGCAAAGAGCTTGACGGAACAATAAAGAATATCAGGAGAATGGGGCATTTTCGAAGTATGTTTCTAATGGGTGAGTGCTTTATTTTGATACTTAGAACACAATAGAATGGGATTCCCAAGATGGGAATACCGCTTTAGGCTTTTTCTTTTTATCAGACAGGGCTTTGTTTCTAGTGTGTTTTATCCTATACTAGCTTACCCGTCGCGCGTTGCTGCGAAGACAGACAGACATACATTCGTTTTTATATATCTAGATAACAACCAATCACAGCGCAGCATTTTTATGTTACCTCAGTGGTATAATATATAACAACCAATCACAGCGCAGCTTTCATGTTACCTCAGCTTTATAATATATAACACCCAATCACAGGACAGCTTATATGTTACCTCAGCAGTATAAAATATAACAACCAATCACAGTGCAGCTTTCATGTTACGTCAGCGGTATAATATATAACAACCAATCACAGCGCAGCTTTCATGTTACGTCAGCAGTAAGAGAAATAACAACCAATCACAGCGCAACTTTTATTCTGCCTCAGCAATAAAAAAAATAGCAACGAATCACAGCGCAGTATTCATTTTACCTCAGCGGTATAATATATAGCAACCAATCACAGCACAGCTTTCAAGTTGCCTCAGCAGTATAATATATAGCAACCAATCACAGCACAGCTTTTATTTTACCTCAGCATTCTCAATATCCAGGAATTGTCTTGTGATACGTTCGGCAGATGCATCATTTTGTAGTTGAACACGCATCCCGTTGCTCGTAATGCCTTTTGCTTTTGTGCTTGAGATGGAAATCAAATGATCTTTGTCTGGGGGGGCATAACTGTCGACGATGCTCGCACGCGCGCGCGCCACCTATCGTAGGATAGATGTACTATGCCAGTAATCTTTCCAGGAATGTACTCAACAACTTCCCATTAACTTTTCCTATTCATGACATAATCAATGCTCGTGCCAAATTTCAAGTTTCTATTACATTGGGAAGCGAGAAAATTCGATTCCGTACGTAAAATTCGGACGCCAATTGTTTTGCGCTTAAAATTGAATAATCGAGTTGGGACCCATTAACTTTTCCTATGTATGACATAATCAATGCTCGTGTCAAATTTCGAGTTTCTATTACATTGGGAAGCGAGAGAATTCGATTCCGTACGTAAAATTTGGACGCTAATTCTTTTGCGCATAGAATTGAATAATCGAGTTGGGACCGATTAGCTTTTCCTATTTATGACATATTCAATGCTCGTGCCAAATTTCGAGTTTCTATGACATTGGGAAGCGAGAAAATTAGTTTCCGTACGTAAAATTTGGACGCTAATTCTTTGGCGCATAGAATTGAATAATCGAGTTGGGACCCATTAGCGTTTCCTATTTATGACATAATCAATGCTTGTGCCAAATTTCAAGTTTCTATGTGAGAAAATTACATTCCGTACGTAAAATTTGGACGCTAATTCTTTTGCGCATTGAATTGAATAATCGAGTTGGGACCCATTAGCTTTTCCTATTTATGACATAATCAATGCTCCTGCCAAATTTCACGTTTCTATTACATTGGGAAGCGAGAAAATTCGATTCCGTACGTAAAATTTGGACGCTAATTCTTTGGCGCATAGAATTGAATAATCGAGCTGGGACTGATTAGCGTTTTCTATTTATGACATATTCAATGCCCGTGCCAAATTTCACGTTTCTATGACATTGGGAAGCGAGAAAATTCGATTCCGTACGTAAAATTTGGACGCTAATTCTTTGGCGCATAGAATTGAATAATCGAGTTGGGACCCATTAGCGTTTCCTATTTATGACATAATCAATGCTCGTGCCAAATTTCAAGTTTCTATGTGAGAAAATTACATTCCGTACATAAAATTTGGACGCTAATTCTTTTGCGCATAGAATTGAATAATCGAGTTGGGACCCATTAGCTTTTCCTATTTATGACATAATCAATGCTCCTGCCAAATTTCACGTTTCTATTACATTGGGAAGCGAGAAAATTAGATTCCGTACGTAAAATTTGGACGCTAATTCTTTGGCGCTTACAATTGAATAATCGAGTTGGGACCCATTAGCTTTTCCTATTTATGACATAATCAATGCTCGTGCCAAATTTCATGTTTCTACGACATTGGGAAGTGAGAGAATTAGTGGCAGTGATGGAAATCGAACGATCTACGTGGGGGGGGGGGCGTAACTGTCGACGACGCTCGCACGCGCGCTATTTATCGTAGGATAGTTGTACTATGCCTATAATCTTCCCAGGAGTGTACTCAACAACTTCCCAAAGTTTCATGGCGATCGGATGAATGGCGTAGTAGCGCATAAAGGACAAACAGACAGACACACACGCACGCAGACAGACAGACATTCAATTTTATATATATAGATGATATAAGTGGAAAAAGCAGAACGACTATAACAATGAATGTCAAGTGTCTTCCTTCTGCCAAATACCGTACAGTAAACAAATTCCTAAAACAATGCTAAAAGTCACTGTACCTTTACCACGAGGTAGGGTAGGAACCTGCTGGGTAATGAAGGTAGGGTAGGAACCTGCTGGGTAATGAACTTGGCTTGTTGAAGTCTTGTCACATGTAAAGACTATGTGAAATTACAGGTTCACACCATTAAAGAGACTGTTCTGTAGCACAGAATTGCCTACACACACGTATATCCAAATGTCTCTTGAGAAAGGCTCCCCTGAGCGGGACTGAAAGATTGCTGGATGGGTAAATACTGTAACGGACATTACTTTTTTCATCAAACTTGATCTGGAGTGCTATCTTTTTTTTATTTACATGTCTACTAGTTATGGTACAATTTAATTCATAGTAGATTATCAAATATTCTGGTTCATGGTACAGTCGCAGTACCTAAAATTACCTTGCAACGGTAGAGACCCTCGGGGCTAGTTCACACGAGCGTCCTTTTGACGCAAAGTAAGGGCGTAAAAAAAAATCACGTCTATTGGAACCAATAGTTTCCTATGGGTTTTCTTCAGGCGAATGATTTTTTTGATGCGCCTAAAAAAATTGCACGTCGGAAGATAGAACATTATTATTTCAACGTCCGACTATCTTTTAAGTCAAAAGATAGGTCATGTCTAGAGATGAGCGACAACGCTCGGATAAAGCAGTTACTCGAGCGAGCATCGCTCTTCTCGAGTAACTGCTTACTGGTCCGAGCAGGCTCAGGTTGGCGGTGGGTGATAGCTACCCCCCGCCCCGCTCACCTCCGCCCCCCGAGCCTGCTCGGACCAGTAAGCAGTTACTCGAGAAGAGCGATGTTCGCTCGAATAACTGCTTTATCCGAGCATGCTCGCTCATCTCTAGTCTTGTCCTATCTTTTCACGGCACAATGCAGCAGACCCCCTTTGACTATAATGGGGTATGCCCACTTAGCACCAAACTGTCCTCTATTTGCAGCCAAACCTGCGACGCAGATATAAAACCGGCCTTTTTTCTCTCCTCCAAAAATGGAACAGAGACGGAAACCCTGAACTGAGCCCCAAAGCAGCCTTTGCTCTTTACTTCTGATAAGACCTAATATTCTTTGTACACTATCAGTAAACATGTAAAAGAAACATATTATTGTTCTACCTTTAACCTTTTCCTTCCAACTGCCTATTTGTACAGTATGAGCTGTAAATTTACTTTGCTAAATTGCAGTGTCTTCCCTTGACTGTGCGCAGGCCCGCACATGGCAGATCTCCCTGCATGCTTCACCGACTCTGACATGCACTAAGACGAGGACTGCAAAATTCTCGCAAATGACTCTTCCACTTCACTTCTGCTCACTATTTCTCACCCCGCAGGTTGCATATAATTGTCCTGATTCATTTCCAAAATTTTGAGGACTGACTCAGTGTAATGGCATTTCACTTTTACCCCCTGGCTGCCTTGCGCTTTCTCCTGTTGTACCGCACACTTCCTTCTATCCCACAGCCAAAGTGACAGATTTAAAGGGTGACACCTGCTGGATGGTTCTCCTCTTTAAAAAGGTAATGGAAAGCGCATGTATCATCAGTGAGTATATATATATATATATATGCGTGTGTGTATATATATATATATATATATATATATATGTGCATGTGTATATATATATATGGGTATATACATATACACATACCTCTACATATATATACATATATACACACACACCTATATATATATACATATATATATACACCTATATATATATATATATCTCAAACTACCTCCCCCCGGATTTGGAGCCCTGTTGCTTTAAGGCGGTGACAGAAGAGACACAGCAGCAGAATGTAAATGGATGTTGAGCGTGTCACGGAAAGGGAGGGCATGGAGGCACAGGCGAGGAGAGCGGGATGCTAGCAGTAAGGCATAGGGAACAGCCCGTATGGAATACACAAAAAAGGGAAAGGTACAAAGATGGGAAGAAACAGGACACAATGCACCCTAGCGCAAACAGGATGGATAGAATGGAATTAACCATTAGTACAGAAAACTAGGGAAAAGAAAAAAAAAAGCAAGAAATGAGGTGTCAAGGAAATGACTGAATAGAGGTAGTAGGTGAGACAGAGCTGTAGGCAAAGCATGAAGAAGAGTGGGAGCGGAGAGAATAAAACAAGGAGGGGGATGAGATATGGAGGCAAGGATGTGCTTCAGCAATAAGGAGAACGGAGAGGGTAAATAGACTTAGCAAGGAGGGCTGAGGAAAGGTAGGAGGAGAGGTGTGCGAGGAAAGAATAACCCAAGGCGAGCATACAAAATAGGACAGCAATGCAAGAAAGAGGCAAGGATCTGGGAAGGAACATGAGAGGTAGTCAAGAAAGGAGGTAATTCATCAACAAGGCACGCAGCGGAAATGGAAAGAGGATGACAATCATCCATGTCTTTATGGGCAAGACAGACTCACGGCATGTATGTTCTAGCAATATGTAGGCAGGCTAAAGATGGAGGGAGTAAGAGAAGGACGCCAAATATGTGCACTGAGAACCGCAGTAAAGCAAGTGATAAAGACATTAGAAAAAGGGAACTGGGGATGCAGAAATCGAGAAAAATATGGAACATATCCCTCCCCGCCACCACCTCTCCAGACAAGAGCCTCTATGTTGCCCCCTCCCCCTTCTAGCACAGAAGCACCCTCTCCCCACCTCTTCTCTCCTGCAGTGAGGGTCTGCGGCTCATTTTCATGTTCACTCATTCACGCCGTTGCCAAGGAAACTGCAGCCTGTCGCGCGCCTCCATTCAGCCCACTTCCCTCCCCCCAACTTTTCAGTAACACTTTCCTGACTGAAGCCTTTCTGCAGCAACAGGCGTGAATGCAGGTGCCGCTCTCTGCATCAACAGGCGGATGATGTGAATGCAGCAACACAGCAAAGAATGCAACAGTGGGGCAAGGACAGTGACTAATATATACATACATATGCCCAAGCTGCCCTTCCAGTAGAATAGGCCATTGTAGCCAGACGCCACCTGCTAACTAGCAACCAAATAGCTTCTAGCAACATTTGGGAAACTACCCTTGCGATAGCGAGCGTCTCCGTTCTACTGGAGCTCACCTTCTGCTTTATGCTCCCCAACCCCAAGAGACAAGTACTGAGTGCCTGGAGAGACTGTAAAGAGCTGCCCTAATGAGCGCTGCCTCAGCCCTGCCTGCATGCGCAATATTTATGTAAATGAGCTGCCTGACCAAGTCTATTCTGCGAGCACAAAGCCCCGATACATCTGTTATACTAATCACCTGATCTATACCTCTGTATATAGGAACGCAGGTGGAAGTCTACAGCTATTACCAAAAAACAATCCCCACCATGTTGCCCACCCCATACGTGACTGCTAACACAGCCGCCGCTGTCAGAGACGTTATAATCGTGATGGCGTACGTCGTAAACTGGCTATATATAAACATTGAGCAATCACGGAAGGTAATTTGGTTGTTTTCTTTAACACGAAAAAATGTACTGAACATCTGCTAAGACAGATCTCCGGAAACGTAACGGCGCCGTTGTCTGCGCGGAGTCTGCCTCAAAGAAATGGAATATGTGATCAACGGCAAATTACTGGAGAAAAGCAGACGCCTCACATACAGAACTACACGCCGGTGTGACTCTACCAATGTTACGTCTTCTAGCGCCCAACAGTATCCTGTGTTAGTCCGCATTTACATAGCTGTGTCCGAGCTGCGCCTGTGAAAATTAGGCGCGCAGCGTGTTAGAAAGCGGTGCTGTTCCACGTTCACGAACATCGCAAGTTTCGTCTGCGAAAAAGGATAACAGGACATGCAGCGGCTCCTTTCACAAAGACCATCGCTTTGTATGAAAATATCGGCGGCGCAAATAATTTCATAGACCATGATGGAGAATAAGGCCATCTGAATGGGCTCTTAGAGTGTTTTCAGGGCTCCTACAGATGAGCATATGCGCAATTGTGCATGTCTCAGCGCAACGCACTAGGAACGAGATTAACAAGTACATTTTAAAGTACTTTTTGCGCAGCAGGGTTTTTTGCGCACAACTACGCTCCAATTTAAAAGGCTATTTAGTCTAATGAGGTCCCGATGTGGTCTTTTCTTCATAGCCTTATGCTGTATTTTGCGCATTCCCTTGCGTATCACTTGCGCAAATACACACCCCCTATAGACCTCTATGGGGCCTTTTAGTGCACAATTGCGCAGGTCCTATTTTTTTGCGCAAGCGAAAAATGTGCATACAAAAAGGGAAATGTGAATGAATCCATTGAAATCCATGGGTTGTATTCCCTGCGTTTTGCGCGCACTAAATATACGCGCGCAATACGTAGAGAATAGAGCCCATTGACGGCAATTGGTTTGTTCACCCTAACGATTTATTTGCATTCAGAAAAATAGGATCTGCTGTATTTTCCTGCATATTTGCTCACTCAGGGTCTCCATAGAAGTCTCTGGGACGTGCGCAATATGTAACGGGATACGCAATGCACTGCGCAATTCTGTGAAGAATAGAACACATCTGGACCTCAATAGGCTAAATAACCTTTTAAATCGGGGCAGGGATGTGTTGCGCGCATATGCACAGGCCCTGAGTGCGCAAAAAAGTGTAGTACGATGTGCCGATACGCGCACAACTCAACCCCGTTCACTGCGCTGACATGGGCGTATTTGCGTATACACTTGTCTGAAGGAACAGTGGCTTCACACAGGTTTTTGAGGATGTTTTTTATGCGGTTTGTAAGGCCAAAGGCACACTATCTTTTAGTCAGTCCATGTGCCGTCCACACATACTTACCCGCGCGTACATATGTGCACATTTGCGCACTTCTATGCTAATAAAAATAGAGTATGATGCATTTTTTTTGCATGTGCGTGCAAAAACGAAAAGTAAGTATGGACTCTATGAAACAATGGGTTCTATTCTCTGTGTATTGCGCACGCAAATACGCTTGTGTGAAGCCGCCATTATACTTCGCCTTCTTCCTGGATCTACTTCTGGGTTTGGCTCAAAAAACTGTATTAAAACCACCCTGAGGGCTTCTTCAAATATGTTCACTTCAGTGTAACGTATTTACACAGCCAACAAGGGTGATTTGCGCACCTCCCGTAGACTTCTATGGGACTTTTGCAGCGTAAATATGTAGAAAGATAGATGTAAAATTTACATGCACAAACATGTTCGTCTGAAGAAGCCCTAAGGCTAAGTTCACACGGGTGGGAGCGATAACGGGCCAAGAAACACAACCCGCCAACATGCAATTTCCCTGTGGATTCAAGGCGTTTCTATCTTAAAACGACCTCGCATGTGTACGGGGAAGTCGCGATCCTAGCACGCAGTTTGATAGGGCGTGCCGCAATTTGTTTCCCCCATCGCTCATGTGTAGCATCCCATTCAAAGAATGGGGTTCATATTTGTGCATGATTTGTGCGTCCCACACTGCGCAAATCCCTCCTGAATATGAACCCCGTTCTTTTGAATGGCGTCATCCACATGAGCGATGAGGGAAACAAATCGCGGTATGTCCGTCGTTTAAAAGACTATTTAGCCTAATGAGGTCCAGATGCCTTCTTTTCCCTGCGTTTTTGCGCAGTGTTTCACGCATCCCCTTGTGTATTTGGACACGTCCCATAGACTTCCATAGAGGCCTTTGCTGCGCAATAGGCAGAAAGATGGAGCATGTCCTATTTTTTTACGTGTGCAAAACATAGAAGGGGGTCTATTGTCTGCGAATTAAAACATATGCGCGCAAATACATGCGCACTTACTACGGTTGTGTAGCACTGCCCTGAGTATGTACAATGATGCAGAGAATACCCAGTTGATGACACTAGGTCTGAAGCGCCATTTGGACTGCCATCAATCCGCATGAACATTTCATCCGTGGATACGTACACTGTATGTGCGCGGGGTACAGTTAGGGTGGTTTCACGCGGGCAAGAAAATTGCACGATTTTCGCGTGATACGAGAGTAAGTAAAAAAGCAGATTATGAAACCAATGACTTACAATGGTTTCCTTCCTGTTAGTGATGTTTTCACTCATGCGATGTTGTGAGAGCAAAAAATCGCGGCATGCTCTATTTTTCTGCGATGTACGGTTTTTATCCCCCATGGAGTCTCCTTTTTATCGCAATACAACAAACTTGCGTTGTGATGCGATTTTAACATTAGAATTGACTCCCACCAAAAAACTGCAAGCGGCAGCAATGATTTGGCAAGAAAAAGCAGCGCTGCCGCTCAAAAATCTAAAAAAAGACGTGATTTTCTCGCGCCAAAATCGCGCTCGCTCGTAATAAACTCGCTTTAGTAATAGGAGTATCAGCACTTGGCAGGGGCACAGAAGGAATGAAGTAAGAAACATGTGGCCGATAAGGAAACCAAGTAAAGCATTAACGCCGTTTCCATGGTTTCCGGTCCCCCGGGTTGCGATGTCTCTGGAGTCATCACCAGGGTCACTGATCCTTTCAGTCCTCTGACAGCCACTTGTGTCTGTTCACACAGCCATCTATGGAAACAACAAGGTCACCATACAGAGTATTACTCCGACCTCTGCAGATGCCGCCAAGAAGGATAGCTGTCACCGGCGTAATAATCCCCATATTAGAAAGAGCCTACGCCTGGAAGTGATCTGACTCCGCGAGCGAACGCCAACCAGGGCGAGCCCTGCACTTTAGCAATGGTGACATCTTGTATATAAAGCGCAATATCTGTTTGTTTGTGTCGTATACAGATCCACCGTTCTGGTCCAATTTGTGCGAAATTTTGCATGAGCGTTCTTTAGCACCAGGCGACGAATACTGGCGGAATTAAAAATCGAAAACTCACTGACTTCCCCTGTAATTTTTTGTCACCAATAGCAACCAATCACAGCGCAGCTTTCATTTCTTTTTACTGCTGAGGTAAAATAAAAGCTGCGCTGTGACTGGTTGCTATTTCTTATACCGCTGAGGTAAAATAAAAGCTGCGCTGTGACTGGTTGCTATTTCTTATACCGATGAGGTAAAATAAAAGCTGCGCTGTGACTGGTTGCTATTTCTTATACCGCTGAGGTAAAATAAAAGCTGCGCTGTGACTGGTTGCTATTTCTTATAACGCTGAGGTAAAATAAAAGCTGCGCTGTGACTGGTTGCTATTTCTTATACCGCTGAGGTAAAATAAAAGCTGTGCTGTGATTGGTTGCTATTTCTTATACCGCTGAGGTAAAATAAAAGCTGCGCTGTGACTGGTTGCTATTGGCGACAAAAAATTACAGGGGAAGTCAGTGAGTTTTCGATTTTTAATTACGCCAGTATTCGTCGCCTGGTGCTGAAGAACGCTCATGCAAAATTTCACACAAATCATGGAAGAAGGAAATAACTAAGTTCAATTTTCAATAACCAATCTCTGCACAAAAATCACGACTATCCGAAGCATTGATTCTAATGTATCCATTCAAAAACGCTGCAACCAATAAAATAAAGATGTGCAAGCGATTTTGCCACCCCCTTCCCCCTTGTGTATTTTCACACCTCCCATAGACTTCTATGGGATGTTTGCTGCACAAAGCGCAGGAAAGTAGAGCAGGTCCTACTACTTCCCAGGCATACAAAATGCACGTGAAAAATCAATGGGTTGTATTCTCTGTGTTTGGCGCAGAGAGATTTTGCATGTGCCTTTTTTTACGCCCACATTTGGTGTGCGCAAAAAAACCCAAAAAGCAGCATACTGTACTTTTGTGCACCTTTATGCACCAAAGGTCCCCATAGATGTTTAAGGGATTAGCGTTCGCAAATGCGCATGCAATAGCCATTTAAATCAGGGCGTGGTTGTATCCTGTGCGCAAAAAAACATGCCCTGCGAGTGCAAAAAGTACCGTAAAATATGCCGATTTAGCACAAAAAATATCCTCGTTCATAGCACAAATACACTGCGATGAATCACATGCAATTGCGCATATGCACGTGCGAATCCGCTCTTAAGTATTAAAAGTAAATTGTTAGGCTCCCTACACACGGCCGAGAGCGATAGCGGGCCAGGTTTATCATGAACGTGCGATGTACCTGCGGATGTGAGATGTTTTTCTGTCAAAAAAGCTTCCCATCACTTCTGTGAGGTTGCGATCCTCCGCCGCGGCTTTCACCTGCGTCGGGGGATCGGCAAGCCCTTTGATTTCAATGGCAAACCTCACATTTTACTCACGTGCACACCGGACACCGTGCGATGTGTTTTCCTGTCCCACTGAAAACAATGGAAGATGAGTTCCAAGGAACGCAAAAAGACAGAGCATGCCGCGATTTTTTTCAAGTATATGTCTCTATTCAGAAGAATGGGGTTCATATTTGTGCGTCTCACAACGTACAAATCCCGCGCGAATATGAACCCAACTCTTTTGAATGGCCTTATACACAGGAGCGATTGCAGGAAAAAAATTGCGCCATGCCCTATCTTTGAGGGTTTCCTTTGGAACACATCGCCCAGCGTGGGAGGTGCACACGAATGCGATGCAACGTTTCCTATTGAAAACACTACGCGGAGGATCGCTACTTCCCTGAAGTGATTCGAGACATTTTTGACAGAAAAACACCTCGCATCCGCAGCAAAATCGCACGTTGGTGAGCGCGATATCGGGCCACGTTTCCCGGCTGATATCGCACTTGCCCGTGTGCAATTAGCCCTAAACAGATGCCTACCCTGCTTGGACACTCGTCCTTGTGTATGTGAGCAAGTGCATTATTCAAGCATTACATATACCTACAGACGGCGAGTTTGACGCACGAATTCCGTCAGATAGTGACACGGACGGAACGTGTGAGTGCTAATAACACATTGATTTCACATGATTCACATGAGCGATTTTTCGTTTGCAGCGATGCTGCGAGATTGCCCTTTATTTCCTATGGGATCTTAGAAAAAAATCGCATCGTATTCGCATGTGATGTGATTTTTGCCATTGAAAACTATCGGAAGAGAATATATATCAAAAAATGTTAAAAAATGCTGCCAATGTTACAACCGAGCACTTGCCAACCCAACCCAAGTGGCCAAAAGAAAAAGACCAAAATAATGGCAAACAGATCTATGAACTGTTAAATACTCTTGCAATAAAACAAAGTATCATGGAGGTGATACATTTATTGGCTCAACAGAAAAATTATATATGCAATTTTTCAAGTCTGAGTACCTTTTTCGGTGATTCAGAGGAAACTTTGGGGCAGAAAGTCACAACATAATGATTAATGCTACAGCACGTTACGTCCTGCAGGTTCGGAGTTCGTATGGAGGGGGATTGCGGGTGAATCCTGCGCCATAGAATGCGTGTGCCTCCTGTTTTTTACAGTCGATACCAGTCCGCAACAGCTCTGATTAGCAGTGTCGCTTAAATACCGCTGTAAATTCTGACAGTGGCATTTAAATGCCCCGATCGATGTTTGGGGTCCAGTACGGGATTGTGTGGTGCCGTGGAAGCCAGGGTTCTTCTGAAAGACCCCAGGGTTGCCATTGCAGATTGCCTGTCATGTCATACCTGTAGCATGGCTTGGTAGATTGCCTGTCAGATCGCGGTATAATGTAATGCTATGGCGATCAAACCATTGCAAGTTCATGTCCCCAAGGGGAACTAAAAAAAAACTTTAAAATGAGTTTTAAAAAGTTTTCTTAATTATTAAAAGAAAAAAAGTTTAAAAAAACGCCATATCAAAATAAAAAAAACATATTTGGTATCACTGCATCCATAAATCCGCTCTATCAAAGTAACGCATTATTTAGCCGGCCCTGTGAATGTCGTCAGAGAAAATCAACAACGCCAGGATTGCGCATTTTTTGTCACCCTGTCTCCAAAGATTTTTTTATAAAAAGCGATGAAAAATTCGTATGTACTCCAAAATGGAACCAATAGAAAATACAGGATGTCCCGCAGAAAACGAGCCCTTGCACAACTATGTCGACGGAAAAATATGAGGGACATTCTAAAAATGTGTATAACGTGGCATACCCAATGCTCTGCCCATTGGTATACGATACACCCCAAAGCCTACGATATTTGGCCAGACCCCTAAATCAAATGCAGACCCAACCCTCTAAATCAGTGTTTCTTAACTCCAGTTCTCAGGGACCCAGAACACGTCATGTTTTGAGGATAGTAAGAACACTTGTGGCAAGGTCTGAGGCACCGACAATAATCATATCACCTGTGCAATACTGAGGAAATCCTGAAAACATGACCTGTGGGGGTCCCTGAGGACTGGAGTTGAGAAACACTGCTCTAAACATAGACACCAGACCAGACCCCCCTAAAAATACTGATACCAGAAACTATAAATACAGACTCTTAGACCTGAGTCCTCTTTATTACAGACCGTCGGCTCTTCTGAGAGTCCAGATGATCTCACCTTTTCAAGATATTCCAGGGAAGATGGCAAGTGTGACAATGATGTCATCCACAGTGCACCCATATAGTCACATACTGGACACACAGTACACTCCGACCCCCCTGTACCCGGGCACACCATCTCTGCCCGTCTCCTGAAGGCTGGATCCCTGTATATCTAGGAGTTTCTCCTCTTCACACCTTTGCAATATAAAGGAGGAGGAGGTTTTTAGCCCTACAGTGCAGAAGAGAGAAGCCAGACAGCGAGGAGGTCAAGAACTCTTCTTTGCTGGGCTCTGGATTGTTTCCAGCACACAGACAGCTGTGTGCTAGTTTTATTGCTTCTAAACAGGAGCTAGATGGTCAACAGCACTAAGGTTGCACAAACATAATAAACCGATAATGATAGCTGTAAAGTGACGCCCCCCTCCTTCTGGCCGCCCTAGGCACATGCCCTCCAGTGCCAT
Source organism: Eleutherodactylus coqui (assembly GCF_035609145.1). Taxonomy (NCBI): domain Eukaryota; kingdom Metazoa; phylum Chordata; class Amphibia; order Anura; family Eleutherodactylidae; genus Eleutherodactylus; species Eleutherodactylus coqui. The sequence goes on along the minus strand of NC_089846.1, from coordinate 42,239,659 downwards.
GTTATAAATATGGCCCTGCTTAACGCCTCATCGTCAGGCTTAAGTAGCTTAGAAAGCTTGCATCCATCATTTTTCTGGTTAGTCAATAAAGGTTCCACTTCCATAATACTTTTGTCCTTTTTATGCAAGAATATTTAGCATTACATAGGCAAAGGAAGGAAAGAGGCAGTAATGAGTGCGCAGATTTTAACCGTTATACCTTGCCTGCAGCATACATCGAACACGCAAGGGAAACACAATGTGAACAGAGAATTATGGAATACTGTTTATTACTGGAGCATAAAATTCAAGCTGTTCAAATCAATGCACAAAAACACAGCAACTAGTTCCATATACGCTATATTGTACGCTATACTAGTACACTATATAGCGGCATGTAAGATGAATACACAAAAACATACAATACATAACAGTAACACCATGCAGACACTGGGTCTTGCCACCAGAGGCCATTAAGTGCTTCCCCTATTGCCCTCTAAAAAGGCTCTCCGAGACTACTTATATATAGTGGACCTCTTGTTGAAAGATCGTTAACTACTAGACGCCTCTATGACGCACTCAGGCATTTTGCCCTATTAACAGACTTTGTAAGGGGGTGTATCACTGGAATAAGAGAAGCAGGATGGTCCTCTTGATGAACTGCCTACAATTTAGGCCGTTTTTACCAAGCTGTTAAGAGTTGTTGGGAGCAGTGGTTACCTGAGGGCACACACACATGACAAACAGACTCTGGACAGCCAAGACAGGCCACCAGTAGAGAGGATCATTTGATACGCCAACAAGCACAAGCAGATCCAACAGTTTCGTTGTCCACCATTCAGACACAGGTGGCGCCTTCATCACAGAACCCTGTCTCTGCCCAGACCATTTCCAGGCGCTTAGCAGAAGGAAATTTGGTGTCACAGTGACCATTACGTGTTCTGCTATTAACATCCCAACACTGTCGCTGTAGAGTTTCAGGCACTAGGTTGTAGCATTAGGTGTAATGGCCACAGGTCTAGAGAGTAGTCAGGAAAGAGCTAGGAGTCAGCAATAGGAGGTCTCAGTTTGCAGTACAGATGGATGAGGTGGGTAGCATAGTCAGAAGGGAAGCCAGGGGTCAGTAATAGGAGGATCACAGAGGAGTAGGCAGAAGTAGAGCTTGATCAAGGCTTGGAGCACAATAATCACGCAATGCATGAAGGGACAGGGACAGGTTTATATAGAGGGTTTAATCAGGAGCAGGACGGAGCTAGAACAGGGAGGCAGGAACTAGGTAAACAGGATCATGAAACAAGGCTAGGGTATGCAGAGAAATTTGTCCAAAGGCCTGGATAGCTCAACAGGGAGCAGGTGTTCCTGGGTTCAAGTCCTGATAGTCGCCTTCGTTTGCAGTGGTGTTGTGAATGAGAAACCTGCTACGGACTGGAACCATTTTGACTTTACTGATTAATCCAGTTTCTGTTTTGGAGCCGAGAACGGTCATGTTCGAATATGGAGGCCTCATGGTGAGTACTTTAATCCTGCCTTTGCTCTAGAGTAATAGACTGTCCCAACTGCTGGTGTGATGGTCTAGGAAGCCATCACATACAACAATCGGTCACCCCTAGTAGTGGTATGAGGGACATTAACAAGCTCAGCAATATGTTCAGGACATCCTGCAGCCACATGTGTTCCTCTCCTGGTGGTTTCCAAGAGGCATTTGTCAGCAGGATCATGCTCACCCACACATCAAGGTTTTCCCAGGAACGCCTTCACCAGGTTGCCACGCTTCCTTGTCCTGCCCGGCCAGCAGATTTATCGTAATCGAGCATTTATGGGACCAGTTGGGCCGCCAGCTCCGGCAGCCTACGAGTGTGCAGGATCTAGAGGTCTAGTTGCAACATCTCTGGGCAAATGTGCCACAAGATAACATACGGAGCCTGTATGCCTCCATGGCCGACCGCATCTCATCATGTATTCAGTACCAACAGGGTACTAGAGCCTACTAGGATAGTAGAGCCTCCTCTGAATTTTGCAGTTTTCCCAATAAACTTATCCTTTCACTCAAGTATTGTAATCACTTCATATATCATCATTACATTCACACATATAACGTTTCATTTGCTTCCAACAACTACTCCTCCTTGGTGCAGTATTTTTTTTGTCAATAAGTGTACATTTAGGGTTCCTTTATATGGGTGTGTTTGCGGATGCAAAATTTGCATCCGCAATACGCAGGCATTAGATATCAATGAGTTTGAACACTTCAGTTTCTGAGTTTTTCTGCGCGCAAAAAAATTGGACATGCTCTATTCGCCTGCACATTTTTGCAGCAAATGACCCCATAGAAGTGTATGGGAGCGTCGCAAAATGCAGGCAAATGCACAATACACTGCGCAATTCTGTGAAAAAAATAATCTTTTTATAGCGTATATACGTTTGTGCTGAAGCGTGCACTTTTGCGCATACGCTCTTGTGAAGGAGCACTTATGGCAGAAATGCTGGTGCATAGTTTACCTAGATCGATGTATGAACTGCCAATCTAATGAAATATGCTCCAGTATTATTAAGTCTGTCTCTCGCATTGCATCTCCCATTTTTGTACAATCAGGCTGGCGGCAGCATCGCACTGCGTGATAGATGCAAGTGGTGCAATGCGAGGTTTCCCCATTGAAAACAATGGGAGAAACTCTGCAATCCGAAGGGATGCGTGGTGGTTTTGCCAAAAAATGCCCCCCATTCGCAGGGAAATTGCGGCTCAACATCGCACTCGCCCGTGCGAGGTTAGCCTTAGGCCATGAATCACAGCCCGATATCGCGCTCGCCAACATGCGATTTCCCTGCAGATGCAAGGCATTTTTATGTTAAAACTGCCTTGCACCCCTTCGGGGAAGTAGCAACAGCCACGATGGAGGATCATGGAGTTTCTCCCATTGTTTTCAACGGGAGACCTTGCATCGCATTCTTGGGTACCTGGCACCCGGTGCGATGCTGCCACCGACCCCATTGAAAACAATCAGATGCGAGGGCACGCCCAAAGATAGGACGCGCTGCGATTTGTTTCCTGCATTGCAATGCAGGAAAACATCGCTCATGTGTTTGACCCCATCCATTAGAATTTGTGTATCGCAGAGCGCCTGAATCTTGAGCGATTGTCTTGCCCGTGTGAAGTCGGCCTTAGGGTTGAATGCTTGACACAACAAGTCAATCTGCCCGACCAACATGAGCAGAGATACCGGGCCCTATTCATTAACACATTGTTAGCATAGGTATGTAATGGAGATTCTTGGCACCGTGACAAAAAAAATGAACCATATTTCTAACAAGCAAAGCAGATCATTATTTCTAGCTCATTATTTACGCACAACCAACATCTTCTGCGTCTCTCCACAGAGAGCGCTTCCACATTAGTCCTTGTCTCTAGAGAGGCACAGAAGATAATTTGCCTATTTGAAGTACACAGACAAAAGGACAAAGAATGTCATAAGAAGCTAACTGATCATTCAACAACTGTTTCTAGTGTAGGAAAATAAACCCGACTACCCCTACGGGCGCTGGGAGACCATGCAGTGACCACTAGTGCCAACCACAGAGCCAACGTGACACATTCGGCTATGTTCATATGCTACTTCCTTGCACATCACAACTGCAGTACCAAAGCAGCAGTGGAATCGTATCCAACACATCGGAGATGGAGACACAGAAAACCGGGGAGCACAGAGATAAGATTATATCATTGACATCCCCAGATGAAATTACTAGTACTCCGAGATCCATATTACAGTACTACAGTCTTCTCTGCCTTTGCGGTTTCCCTCATTTAACCCCTTTAGTGGCACGCCTGGAAACTCTCCGGAGCTGGCTGCATTGACCATGCAGTTAAACCCTGGAAGATTTCCGTGGACAGCTCCAGTGCTGAAATGTGCAGAGCACTGACCTGTCATATGAAATCTTCCATGGTTTTAATTGCATTGTTGACTTATTTAAAAAACCTGCCCTGCGAGGCATGACATGGCAATAATAAACCTGCCACTGAAGGGGTTAACCGCCTAGTGACATGTCATTGTCATCGCAATAGCCATAACTTATTGGGTATAGCTGTATGTGGGTTTGATTTTTGGGGGACAAGTTGCATTGTTTAACCAGCTACATATAGTGTTGTATAACTTTTTTTTTTTGTTCTTTTAAAACCCCCTCAAAAATTCTGCCATTGTTTTTGGGGTTTTGTTTTTACAATTGGAATAAAATAACATGATTACTTTCTTATCTGAATCCGCACGATTACCACCGAGTCCATACAGGTTGTTTTTATGTTTTACTACTTTTGCACAATAAAAGCACATTTTTAAAGTAAAACAATTGAATCTGCATTGCTGCATTCTAAGGCCTCATGTCCACGGGAAAATTATATTTATCAAATCTGCGCGGTTCTCCCGCACGTTAAATCCGCATCCCCACATCCCCTAGGAAAGTATTGACCACGGTTCAGGAGGCTGGAATCGGCACATGTGATGGGGGCGGAGCTACGTGATGATGCGTGCAAGGGGGCGGAGCCAGAACACCGCTGCTGCCGAGCCGAAGGGAAAAGACCCATCTGCGCAAGCACGTCTAATCGGGCAATAGACGCTGAAGTTAGACGGCACCATGGCAACGGGGACGCCAGCAACGGAGCAGGTAAGTGAATAACTTCTGTATGGCTCATATTTAATGCACGATGTATATTACAAAGTGCATTAATATGGCCATACAGAAGTGTATAACCCCACTTGGTATCGCGGGACAACCCCTTTAATGGATAGCATTTTTATTTTTCCGGCAACACAGCTGTAGGAGGGCTTGTTTTTTTGCAGGAAGAGTTGTAGTTTTTTATTGGTACCATTTTGAGGTACTTTTGGATTGCTTTTTATCGTGTTTTTTGTGAGGTGAGCAAAAAAAAAACCCTGCAATTCTGGTGTTAGTTTTAAAAATTATTTTTACAGTATTTTCACTGTCTGGGTCATTATGAACGCAGTAATACCTCTTATGTGCAGCGGTTTTAAAATTTTCTTTATCCATTTAAAAAGAGTTTTTGTGGGGAAAAAATGAGCATTTTTTTAAACTAGATTTTTTTCTTTAAATTTAACTGTATTAAACCTTTTTGTGCTAGCTTTAGTCCATCGAGGGGGCCCAAAGATGCGATAGTTTGATCGCTAGAATCATACTCTGCGTTACTTATGTAGTGAATTCTACTAAGCCTATGAGAGCAGCCAATTAGATACTGCTGGAGGCGGGGCCTAATAGGCTGAGTTATATGGCAGACAGGGAGGCCTATGTCATACTTCCAGCTGCCATGGGAGCCCACTAGTACCTTGCAATCACACTGCGGTGTGTTGATGGGTGAAACCTCACCCTGTCATCTGCTTAAATGTTGCAGTTGCTATTGATTCTGGCATGTAACTGCCAGGCTCTGAAGTTTTTTCTGCATCTTGCTGTTAGAGCAGGAGCCTGGCTGTCAGTAGTCAGTTAAGCCACTGCCTTAAAAAGACATATGTACAGGTTAAAAGCCCATTAGTGAAGTTAGTAAAAAGGAGTATTGGTGTTCACTAAGGTGTTAAAGTGAACATCCAGTCAGGAGCTCAAAATTGATATGTAAGTCAATACCTACAGGGAACGTTTAATAGCTATTTAATTTTCCTTAGATCTTGCTCCTCGACTGCTTTTTAATTTCTCTCTATTAGAACAAAGCTGTGTTCTGTGATTATAGTTTAGCTACACTGCCTAATCTGAAGCAGTCTGGGATACAACCAATGTTTTATCATTTGTTCAGGCTGTAGAGGAGGTCAGGGGTGTGTCTCCCTAAACCAATGAGGAAACAGGGGGTATGTCTCAAGCTACTTCAAAATAGGAAAAAATCACAGCTCTGTCCTAATAGAGCTGAGCTAAAAGGCAGTCAAGGAGCAAGATCTGAGGATAATAAATAGCAAGTATTCATGCCCTGTAGGTACTGATTCATATATCACTTTTGAGAGTCACCTTAAGTCAATCTGGTAGTGAGGAATTATAGGGCAAGGTACTTGTCAGGGCTAGAGCCCAAAACCTCCTACATTCCAGTTGGCAGCTCTCTACACTAGGCCATCCGGGACTTGGACAGTCCCTTTGCTGAAATCTAGCCTTGTTCTGTATTTCTCCTGATCTACCTTCTGTCTCTTTGTCCTGGCCTCACCCTGCGGCTAATTGGGACACTCTATAAAAGCCAGGTCTTGCCACTCCCTCCTTCACAGCACCATTTAGTCAAGCTCCACGTTACCAGCTCCTCCACTATTCCTGCAAAGACTACTCGATAATGACTCCTGGCTTCCACCTGACTACGCCTCCCGCCTCATCCTTTGTAATGCAAACGTCACTACCTGATAACAAATCCTGGCTTCCACCTGACTACGCTTTCCGCCTCACCCAATGTACTGCAAACATGACTACCTGCTGACGACCTCCAGTTTACTCCTGGCTACGCTCCGGTCCCGTTCGGCTACTATACCCGTGGCTCCTATCCAGTGCTGGTAAGACGCTACAATACTATATTTCCCATTCATACAATAGTCCGATCTCCCTGTGTAGTTTTTCTGAAAGAATGAAATAAACTTCATCAAAGAAGATACTGGGAAAAAAGGAAGTGTGGGACTAATGTCGCACATAGTTTTTTCCCCCCAAATGCAGTGTTTTTAGTGGTTTTAACATTAAGGATTTTTGCTCTTTTTTTGCGGCAAAAAATGACACATTCAGATGTTTGCTGTAGATGGTAAAATATAAAATAAACATAAACAATGCAGTTTTTATGCCTTTTTTTCACTTTCGGTGTGCCCATTTTAGGTTCATGACGTTTTTTTGGAAATCACAGCATGCTCTAGATATGCCTTTTCTTTCTGCCGTTTCTCATAGACCTATAGGAAAATAACTCCAAAAAAACCTTTGTGACCAAAAACCACAGAGAATGCTTGTGAAAATTGCATGAATGTAATGCTTAGTTTTTTTAGAAGCTAGAAAAAAAAACACTAGAAAAAAGGCAATAGGGGAGATTTACTGAAATCGGCGTCTCACACGCCGATCTAAGTAAAGACTACAAGAAATATATTAGAGGCGCAACACACATTTGACTCATCTTTGGGTGTATGAAATCTACGCCAGCTACAAGAACGCATAGATTCCATCTATAATCTACACCCGTTTCGGGTGTGAATTACAGTAATTCTGAGGGGCCACATGCTTCTGCTAAGCCCCATCCCTTTTCATGCTACTTTTCAAGAGCGACACAATTTGGCGCACAAGATGGCATGCTCCAAAATGTGCATTTTTCTATATGATAAAGCTGGTATGCCACAATAAACAAAAGAAGGCCAAGCAAGGGTGGGGCTTGGAAAAAAAACATAGTTTTTCATGCAGTTTTTTTTTTGAGTCAAAACCAGAAGTGAATTCAAAAGAGAATGGGGGAATATAAAGGAAATAGGTAGACGTCTCCTTTCTGCCGGATCTACTTTTGGCTTTGGCTCAAAAAACTGCATCAAAAACGGCCACAAAAACTGCAGCTTTTAAAAAACAGAACAAAACCGGTAATTCAGTGCCCCTCCTCCCTATTAATAATGAATGTCATTAGGGACCCCAGAATAGCTATGAGCGCAGGGAGGTCTGTTTACAAAGAAAGAGGCAATTATGACAGGATTTAATAAGTCTGCTTAATGACTTTATGATCTCAGAAGTAGCGCTAATATTTCTACCATATAAAGAGCTCCTGTAGATTTCGGTGTGCGTGGTTCACATAGGCAGTGCTTCATAATTCACTTTAATTATCACTGCTCATCCAAGGAAAGACTGATTCAATAGCTGACATCACGAAAGAGATTCTCATCTATCAAAAGGTGAGCTTCTGACCCTCACTGCCTTAAGCTTACCCCGTGTCCATATTATTTTTGTATGATCTGACCCGCATTAACATTTCAGTACTGCGGCTGAGCTAAATACTATAAAGAGCATTTAATAAGTAATAGGGCCTAGTAAACTTTCCCCTGTTGAGAAAAATGAGAAAATTGTATGTTTTATTTCACACAACCTCTAGAAGATACATCATGCTGTCCAATTCTCTGGATATGATATCTGAATATCCGCAGGAATAGGGAAGCAATATCCCCTACTTTTGGTTCATTTTTGTGACGTTAAGACTACAAAGAGTGGTTATTTTATCCCGAAAGACAAAAAAAGCTAGAAATTGGTCAATCGATCATAACTTTCAATTTAGATACATATTGCAATCATTTAGTGCCTGCTGTGAATAGTGAGAAATCCGGCTGAGTCAGCCAACCAGGATAATAGTGTGCTGAGCCATCTTTGGTTCACGAGTGACTGGTTGCGAATCAATGGATTAGGGAATATGATGAAGTAATTAAAGGAAGTACAAGTAAAGGCGCCTTTAGACGGGATGACTTTTGAAACCACAAACCGTTTGAAAAGTCGTGCAGCGAAGGATTTCATGATGATTTCCATCAGGACTTCTACGTGAGTGATGATAAACAACATTCCTATAAGCATCTCTGCGGAGTGCTTTGAAATCTTCAAAGTCCAAGCGAGTATACACGAAGAATGGAAACATATATGTCCAATTCTAATACGATTTACTTATCAGGCGAAGGTCAGATTAAAAGGGTTGTGCCAAGAGCACAACCCCTGTTCCTATGCCCTCTTAGGGCATATGCAAATGCTGAAAAAAGAGTAAGGTGGAGCGACCCCCGTGGTGGTATTTTCGGTCGGCTAAGAACAGATATCCATGATTTATTGGTGATGGACATGCATATGTGGAAGTGCTGCCAGACAGTCTAAAACTGTGAATAACAGGTCAAACAACTTGTGGGTTGAAATTTTGCGCAGCTCTCTAAGACGTTGTAGCGCTAAGAGTGTAAATAATATTCTTTATTGTATAAAAGTTAAGAACCAGCATCAAAAACGTGTTTCGAGACACAGCCTCTTCTTCAGTTAAGCTGGGATAAGACACAAACGGTACTCCACCATGTTGGCTAATAGGCACCACCAAGTATCAAATTACTAACCGGTTGTGTCTTATCCCAGCTTAACTGAAGAAGAGGTGCTGCCTCGAAACGCGTTAATATGCTAGTTTGTAACTTTTAGACAATAAAGAATATCATTTATACTCTTACTGCTACTTCCTCTAAGAGAACTATGTCTGGCGCCAGATTTTAACCATTCCCCTATTAAAGTATATGAACATCATAGAGCAGGGTCCCCCACTTGGCCCCCCTCTATGACTCCCCTTTCCCTGAAGATCCATTGTTCTAGCTGCTCAAGACACTGGCTGCTGTCTCAGTCAGTGCAGGCTGCTTACCCCCCCCCCCCCCCCTCTATCGGAAGTACTAAACTGAGAGAAGGAAGGAGGGTGGGGAGCAGCCTGCACTGACTGAGAGAGCAGTCCCCCCGAGCAGCTAAAACATGAGACTTGTGCTGCTCGACAGTCAGGGAAAGGGAGGGGCAATCACAGGTGGGGAGCGTGGCCATTTGACCCCGAACCTCCTTGTCCCATGGGCCCTATTACAGTTATGTGGTCTGCCTACATTGGCGAAACCTGACTGTAAGGACTACCCTATCCCAAGAGGTAATAATGGCAAGGCTAATGACAGCATTTTAAAAAGGACTAGATGCTTATCTATCAACTTACATTGAGGGTTATAATTAATCCATCAAATAATTATGTATAATGGAGCAAAAAAGGTAGAACTTGATGGACCTTTGTCTTTTTCCAACCTATGTAACTCTTCTGAAAATCTTGTAGTCCAGACCAGTCCATTATTAAGCATAGCAATCTCAGACGAAAGTCAGAGCCGCCATCTTTCAGTCCAAACCCTGATTTAACAGATTCTGATTAAAGGAACTGATGGATGAAAGCGTTGTCATTTCAATCCCAGCCTTCTGGCAAACAATCCTCTCTGTGTTGCTCTAAATATTCAATCGTTACAGACTTTACTGTGTATAGGAAATAAATTATTTTATTGACCCATCTGTACCCTTTATGACTTGCAGCCAATTAAACAAAACATGTACGGCAGAATAGTTCTAAGCCATCCATTGTAGCAAAATGATAACAGCAAATTAGTCACAACACAACAAGAGCTTGGAAACCAACAAAAGGGTAAAATACTTTATGCCTTCAGTAATGAATATGGGACATTACTAGTCCTGGTCCAAAGGCTAAACTTTATATGTGTCTGCTGCCGCATCTTAATGTGCATAGCGGGTCAGGCATAAGAATCTGCAGCTGATTTTAAAATGTGTTTCCTATAATGAGATGGATATACAGTACTGTGCAAAGGTTTTAGACAGTGTGTGGGGGAAATGCTGCAAAGTATTCATGCTTTCAAAAACAGAAGCATTAATAGTTTATTTTTGTTAACAAAATGTAAAGTGACATAGTAACAGAATGTAAAAGGCTGAAAAAAAGACATATGTCCATCAGCCTATTACCCCCTATGTTAATCCAGAAGAAGGCAAAACAAAAAAAGACGTAGAAGCCAATTTTCTTCATCCTAGGGGAAAAAAATTCCTCTCTGACTCCAATCTGGCAATCAAAATAAATCCCTGGATCACCAACCATTCTAAAGTAATTAGTGACTATAAGGTGTCCAGGCTCATTTTGTACTCTTTTAGTATGTTGGCCATCGCCATGTCCTCAGGCAGAGAGTTCCATAGTCTCACTGCTCTTACAGTAAAGAACCCCCTTCTATATTGGTGAAGAAACCTTCTTTCCTCTAGACGTAGAGGGCGCCCCCTTGTTACAGTCATATTCCTGGGTATAAATAGAGAATAGGAGAGATCTCTGTATTGTCCTCTAATATATTTGTACAGGGTTATTAGGTCGCCCCTCAGACATTTTTTTTTCTAAATTAAATATCCCCAATGTGTTGAAATTGAACCACAGGAAGACAACACAGTGTTCAACAATCCTGGTTGGTGTGGCAGATTGCTCTGTCTATCCCACTAATAATTGAGTCTTACACTACCTGTCTAGCCCGTCATGCGCTCCTATTCCTCTTCTTACTGGAGCAGACATCCCCTGGCGGTCATATGGTATGTTATGCTGCTACAGTGCTAATCCTGTAATGGTATCCCCTTCATCTGCCAACTTTGCAAATTGTTGGGGTGTGCCAGTTCAGGACTAGCCTCCTTGTATCTCTTCCCTCTACCTCCCCTTCTGTCAGCCAGCTAGCTGCCAGATCATCCTACACTTCCATGCCACTATCCACCCCCCCATATTTGCGCCAGCGAGGGTCTGCTCAGTGAGCAGCATACTCCTATCCATGTTGTCAATGGATCTCAGTCTTGCAAGAAGCTCATTTAGATCCAGGATCTGTGCATCAAAATGTGCAAGATGCTCACGTGGGCTTCCAAACTCGCAACACACTCAAATCTTGTACAGCTTTATGCACTCCCGAATGGCTGTTCAAGGACTGCATACATGGCACAAAGATGTACACTGCATGGTATTGTCACTCATGGAGCACATTCTAAATGGGAATGGTACAGATAAAAATAATGTACAAGTGAAAAATAACAGTAAATGGCTATAAGTGACTCCCTTCTAAAGTCCCCCGATTTTAAGTCACACACAAATAAAACCACACTTGAAATCAAGCAGATGTTACCACGATCCAACAGTCACTCTGTTGTTGTTTGCTTTAAGTAGCTATAAGTAGCAGTAACTCCTGCAATGAATCCTCTGGAAAGGAACCAGCAAGTTCAGCAGGTGCAATTTATCAGACCTTAATTAGGTAACCCCACCCCTAATTAATCACCTGTGCAAGACACTACAGATTGAACACACAGCCAACTATATGTTCTCAACTGTAACAATATTTGTGTTCTTAAAAGTAACAATGTGATCCCCCAACAAACCCCCTCAGCACAATGTTTTAGCCTCTAGGAAAGAAATATAGCTACAATGAATAAACTGTAAGACCATTTGATATAAAACAATAAATAAATAAATACAAATAAAAGTAAGCAGAGATTCCACACGTTTTTAAGTCACACACTTAAAACAACCACACTTAAAATCAAGCACACACTCCCACAGTAGCTCGCCTGTTTGCCTTAAGTAGCTATCAGCAGCAGTAACTCCTGCAATGAATCCTCTATTTGGAAAGTGACTGAACAAAATAGAAATCTAAATTAAATCAATATTTGGTGTGACCACACTTTGCTTTAAAAACAGCGACAATTCTCCTAGGCAAACTATGAATACAGTTATTCCTTAATTTCTACACATTTATACATGCGTAACCATAATATACATAATGTAACATAGTATGTTAGGCCAAAAAAAAACATATGTCCATCCCCAATGTTGATGCAGAGGAAAGAAAAAAAAAAACAATGCTATAGAACACAATTTTCCCCATTTAAGAAAAAAAATTCTTTCCTGACCCCAATCCGACAATCAGAATAATTACCTGGATCAACAACACTTGTTAGCAACTGAAGTAATTAGTGACTATAACATGTAATATTGTTACACATTTAAAAAGGCATCCTGGCCCCTCTTAAACTCTTTTATCAAGTTTGCCATCACCACGTCCTCAGGCAGAGAGTTCTATAGTCTTACTGCTCTAACAGTAAAAAACTCCTTCTATGTTGGTGCAGAAACCTTCTTTCTTCTAGACATAGAGTGCGCCCCCTTGTTAGTCACAGTCCTGGGTATAAACAGATGATGGAAAAGAATTCTGTATTGTCCCCTGATATATTTATACATGGTTATTAGGTCACCTCTCAGCTGTCTTTTTTTGTAAACTAAAAAAAATTTGATACTCTCTCTGAATATTGTAGTCCGCCCATTCCGTTTATTACTTTAGTTGCCCACCTTTGAATCTGCTAAAGTTTTGATATGTCCTTCTTCAGTACTGGTGCCCAAAACTGTACATAATATTCCATGTGTGGTCTGACCAGTGACTTGTAAAGAGGAAGAGCAATGTTCTCATCATGTGTCCCTAGACCAGTGATTCCCAAACTTTTTCAGCCATGGAGCCCTTTTTGAAGCAAAAGTTTCTCGTGGAGCATGAAAGCGGGTCAGAGGGCGTGGTCAAGGGAGGGGTTAGAGGCGTGGCTTATCACAACATATGATTTTTATGTCTATCATTAACCCCTTCCCGCTCCATGACATACCGGTACGTCATGGGAGCCTGGTACTTCGCGCAAAATGACGTACCGGTACGTCATCGGGATAGCGCGAGATCATGACTGACCTCGCGCTATCCCGCAGCGAGAGCCAGCTGTCAGTCACAGCCGGCGTCCTGCTGCAACAGCGGGGGGGCATCGGAGATGCGCCCCCCGCTGTTAACCCCTTCCCTGCCGCGATCTAAGTAGATCGCGGCAGGGAAAGAGTTCACAGAGGGATCGCGCTCCCTCTGTGTCTCCAGCCGGCTCTCGCGATGTTATCGCAAGAGCCCAGCCTGTCACCATGGCAACAGGACGCCAGACACTGGCGTCCTGTATTGCCTATGCCTATGATCGCTGTATAAGCGATAAGGCATGGCAGAGCAGTAGCTCTGCCATGCCTTATGACAGCGATCATAGGCATAGTGCTGCAAGTCCCTCAGAGGGACTCAAATTGTGTAAAAAAAAGAAAAGAAAAGTGTAAAAAAAAGAAAAATGTAAAAAAAAATGTAAAAAACCCCCTTTTTTATGCTTTTTCTAATATTAGCATGAAAAAAGGTAAAAAAAAATTAAAACCCCACATATTGGGTATTGACGCGTCCGTAACGACGTGTACAAAAAGTTGAACATGCTTTTTATTTTGTACAACAAAAAGCGTTAAAAAAAACGCTAAAAAACAGAGGCAAAATGCTAATTTTTAGCATTTTGCCTCACAAAAAATGCAATAAAGGTAATCAAAAAAACCGTACATTCCCCAAAATGGTACCAATAAAAACCCCAGCTCGTCTCGCAAAAAATAAGCCCTTATAGAGCTCCATACATAGAAAAATAAAAAAGTTACAGGACTTTGAATGCAGCTATAGAGAAAAAAAAAAGATTTCCAAAAAAAGGCATTTTATTGTAAAAAAGTGTAAAAACCTAAAAAAAATATAACAATTTTGGTATCGTTGTAATCATACCGACCCGGAGAAAAAATTTAGTGTGTCATTTATGCTGCATGATTAACGCTGTAAAAAATAATATATATATATCTCAGAATTGATGCGTTTTCTCTCCCTGTTATCATAAAAAAATAATAAAAGTTTTACGATATTGTCTATGTACCCAAAAGTGGCACCGATAAAAACTACAGCTCGCCACGCAAAAAACAAGCACTTATACAGCCGCGTCGACGGAAAAATAAAAAAGTTATGGCTTTTGAAAAATGGAGATGGAAAAATACCAAAAATCGCTTGGTCCTCAACGCCAAAATAGGCCGTGTCATTAAGGGGTTAAAAAAGGATAGGGCCTTTTAAAAAAAAAAAAAAAAAAAGGGAGAAATGCTCTAGCACTGGATGGGATATTGATATACACTATATTTAAAATTAACATGCTGCAGAATTAAATTTGCCCAGGTTTGGTGCAAATTGTTTCCACAGCGTGTGGATGAGATTTTCAAAATCTCATCCACTTTGCTGCTACAGCTACTGTAAATTCCACAGCAAATCACCCCCTGTGTAGTAATAGTGACCCCCTATATTGGTGACCTCAGTAGTAATAGCGTCCACTATACTGGTGGCCCCAGTAGTAATAGCATCCCCTATATTGCCCCAGTAGTAATAGCGTTCCCTATATTGGTCCCAATAGTAACAGTGCCCCCTATTGCGGCCCCAATAGTAATAGTGTCCCCCACAGTGGCTGCAGTAGTAATGGTGACCCCAACAGAAGCTCCAGTAGTAATAGCGTCCCCTATATTGGCCCCAGTAGTTATGGCATCCCCTATATTGGCCCCAGTAGTTATGGCATCCCCTATATTGGCCCTAGTAGTAATAGCAACCCCTATATTGGCCCAAGTAGTAATAGCAACCCCTATTGCAGCCCCAGTAGTAATAGGTGACCCCTATTGCGGCCCCAGTAGTAATAGACGACCCCTACAGACTGTAGTAAGGAAATGAATGAACAGGACCTGTGGTGACAGAGCAACACGGATCACATGACTGAAGCTCTTGTGATCCACGTTTATATGCCACCGCAGGTCCTGTTCCTCACTGGAGCCTGTCCAAACACAGCTGCATCAGTAAGTAGAGGTGGGACCTAGGCTCCCCAAAAGCTCCATGGAGCAAAATTTGGGAAATGCTGCCCTAGACCTCTTGCACAATAAACATATCAATATTCCACTAAAACAATGCAATGAATCATAAATATATTTAAACAAATCATAATCTCCCCAACCCCAACAACAAAAAATATTTAGATGCATACCAAGAAAAACTTTAAATGTCCTCAAACTTAGTCATACAGACACTTTTTTGATATACCCCGCTTTCCAAGGATATGACCTCTCTTATCTTTGCAACAAAATCTCCTCTTATTGAGGGGGATAGGAGAGGACAGGATGCATCCAACGGACAGTAATTAACTTCCTTGCCTGATACAATGTTCTATGAATTCTCAAAAATAGTATGCTCATCAACAATACCTATTACACAATTTCTGAGATTAAGACTAATATCAACAAGATATATTTTTTTAATTACCTTTAGTACCCCTTTCCAAAATGTACACAATTTTACACAAACCCAGACCATATGGATTAAATCTGCCCCATTCATATAACATTTTGGACAGTCTGAGTTTAATCTAATATGCATGTTAAGCAACTAAACACGTTAAAGACTAAAATGTTTCGGTCATAAAAGACTAGACACTTTTTTGCGATTTTATCCTATTTTTTTTCCTGATCTTCCAAAATTATTTTAGCTGCATTTTCTGTCACTTATATGGCTATTTTTAATACCTTTTTAACTGAAATTTTTTTAATATTTTTTTTTATTTTATTAGGGGGAATGTGTACAAAAAGTAAAAAAAAAGAAAGATTTTGTAAATTTATAGTTCTTTATTTTTAAAATGATTATTTTTACATTGAAATAAAGTACAGGAGTCACTTTGTTTCGGGTGTGTTGGTACATAATTTGCATAATCTCGGATTACAGGATGGAAATGGTTGGTGCTGGTTGTGGGTCGTTTTCTTTTTTATAAATATTTATATTTTATACTGTGATTTTTATTTATTTTTGCAACTTTTTTTTAAACTGCAGCATTCATAGGAGCCCCAGTTATGAGGTACAACATCCCCCACTTGTAAGAGTTGATTTATAGCACTTTGTCCTTAATGGGTTAATCGAGTATGATAAATTCTGCATTAAATACAATTGCAATACTTGAATTTCAGATAGAGATATCATTGGAATCATATGCAATACAACGGCCCACTTATCTTCGCTAATATGATTTACGTCTTTCTCCAATTTTTCTTTTACCTTTATTGGGAATTGCTGTAAATAGTACAAAAACATGTGTCTATATAAATAAGATATTACACTCTTTGTAGTTACAGAATACCCAAGAAAATTCACCAAAGGGTGTCGAACCGTAAGCACAGATACTGACTGGGCCTGAGCAGCAAATGCATGTTGTAACTGGAAGAACTGGAAAAAATAACTATGGGAAACTTTATTGTTCAAAATTATAAAAAAAAGCCCCTAGAATGTATCAGTTCCAAAAAGATTATCACCCCGCTCTTCTCCCATGCTGAAAATCATTCAGATCTAAAAACCTCCTTCAAACGGGCGGGGGGGGGGGGGGGGAGTAAATCCATTTAGTTGCAAAATCTGCTTACATTTATTCCATAGGTTAATTAAAATAACTGTTTGATATAATCCCTTCCTTCCTCCTTTCATCCATCTTTCAGATATCTTCATAGGGGGGCTACAACCTGTCATTTTAGAAACGAATCTACCATTCAACCCCACCCTATTCCTTCCTCCCCACCCCTTCAACTGTTACAATTGAGACAGCAAAAAATATATCCAAATATTTGGAATTGACAACCCTCCAGACCGTTTATCCCTTTGACGGGTCTTTAGTTCAATTCTACCAGATGTCTTATTCCATAATAAACTCCTTAATACTGTATGGAATCCAAATTGGAATATTTTGAAATATATAAAGGAGCTTTGGCATCAAAACCATTTTAATAAGACTTCCCCATATAATTATCAACAATGGGAGATGATTCCAGATCTTGACCTTATTCTCAAACTTTCATACCAATGGAAGCAAATTGGCAGAAGTATAGTCTTGAGGCTTAGAAGATACCACAACTCCCAAATACTTGAATTCTTTCACTATTTGTAATTGCGTATGTTCCAATGAATAGTTCACCGGCAAGGGATCTAAAGGAAGAATGACTGATTTCCCTCAGTTAATAGTAAGACCCGACATTTACCAAATAAATCATAAATGGACATAACAGGACTCATTGATCTACTCACATTCCCCGTATACAATAACAGATCACCTGCATATAGTGAGATGCTTCCTTAATTTCTCCATACTGCAATCCAACAATATTAAGTGATTACCTTATCAAACTAGCCAGGGGCTTGATTGCCAAGGTAATTGTTCCCCTCTCTAACACCATCCATCCCCAAATATGACCATATACCCTCACTCTTTCTTCTGGCACTGAACAGAGAAGTTTAACCCATGGCAAAAAAATTCTCACTGAAACCCATCCTATGACGAACAGCCCACAAATAATTCCACTCAGTGCTGTCAAAGGTTTTGGCAGTGTTGAGTGCAAAAACAGCCCTGCTCCCAAAAACTTGATGCTCTGCCTAAAGATTCAGATATAACCTCCTTAGATTAATAGCAGTTGATTTGTTTGGCAAAAAGCCAGACTGATCCTCATGTATTAAATGTGTCATTACTAAAAGTACCTTAGCCAAGTTTTTTACATCAGTGGTAAACAGAGATATTGAACGATAGAAATCAGGAAGAGACAAATCCTTTTCCGTTTTAGGAATTAAGACAATTGCAGCATCTCTCATTGATGGTGGATGCATACCTTCATGCAATGATTCATTAAACCCTGTCAATAAATGTGGCAGAAGCCTATTCTAGTAATGCTTAAAAAATTCATTTGGAAAACCATCCAACCCAGGCGACTTTCCATTAGGAAGTGCTGCAACTTCATCCCTTAACCCATTCAGTGTCAAAGAAGCCTCTAACATCACTCTGATTCCAATTGATTTCCACCTGACCAATAGGAGAATATATATATATATATATATATATATATATATATATATATATATACATACACACTTGCTCAGGATCCAAAGCTTGTCGCTGAAGGACCCTAATGACATCCTAAGATTTAGACTTATGCAAGCTAATTATTTATATACAATGACCCCATATAAATGGTTTCATAGCATCCCACAGTACAGACACTGAGGAAGACCCATTATTAATCTTAAAAAACCCCAATAGAGTCTCCTCCGTTTTAGCATTACCATCAAGCAGCTTCAGCCAAAAGGGATTTGACCTCCAAACTCTATCCAAACCAAATCGCCAACCATTTATAATCAATGACAAGTAAAAGTGGAGAGTGATCAGATACAGTTCATGGTAGATATTCCCCTCCTTGAACATGAGGAAACATAGATGGTGCACCTATCGGGAGATCTATTCTAGAAAGTAATATGTGAACTGGAATAACCAGATTATTGACGAACTTCTGGATTTCTCACATAAACCTATTTCTATTAACAAGTGTGCAAAAGCAGTTGGCGAAGGAGAAGCCACTATGGGGCTCTTATTAAATCAATCCAAACGGGGATCCAGATGATTATTAAAACTGCCCACAAATTCCATCACCCTCTTAATACATTTGCACAAGAAAAGACTAGAAGCAATGGGATGAAACTGAAAGGGAGGAGACGCAAATTAGATATTAGAAAAAACTTTCTGACAGTGAGGGTTATCAATGAGTGGAACAGGTTGCCACGGGAGGTGGTGAGTTCTCCTTCAATGGAACTGTTCAAACAAAGGCTGGACAAATATCTGTCTGGGATGATTTAGTGAATCCTGCATTGAGCAGGGGGTTGGACCCGATGACCCTGGAGGTCCCTTCCAACTCTACCATTCTATGATTCATTCACAGGAATTTGGAGGGTGGGATATGTGCAGTGGATATAAAAATTCTACACACCACTGTAAAAATGCCATACTTTTGTTTTGTTAAAAAATCTGATCACTTCAAATATATTTCCACCTTCAATGTGACCCATTATTTGTACAATTCCATTGAATAACAAACTGAAATCTTTCAGGGTAGTAAAATTAAAATAATGTGGTTGCATATTCACTGTACAGACAAAAGTATTTGGACACTGCAGAAAATCAGCAAATATGCAAATACTGAGTTTGCCGACCGGTATGCTTAGAAGGGCATGGGAAAAATAAAAAGCTGCTCATTTTGTAATAACTATACGATCGAGCACTTGTGGGATGAACTGGAGCGACGGGTACGACACCGCCACCCACGCCCATCTTCACAACAATCTCTTCTCACAGCCTGGCACAAGGAATGACGAGCTATTCCTGCCCAGACTTACAGAGAACTTGTGGAAAGTATGCCGCGACGTGTTACCGGTGTAATACAAGCAAAAGGAGGGCCGACACGGTACTGAATAAAATAATAACGCACCTTTTCTGAAAAACATGCAGTGTCCAAATATTTGTGTCCATATAGTGTATATGCACACTCTACAACTAATACTTTAGTGATGTACTCTTGGACTTCATGACAGCATAGTGTCTTTTTTGGGTAGGAGTCTATCAGCATGGCTCATTTTGACTTGGCAATGTTTACCGACTCTTCTTTGCAAAAGTGTTCCAAATATGTCAGTTTAGGAGGGAATCTCATGTGTAGCACCCTCTTCAGGTCAACCCACAGATTTTCAATGGGATTCAGGTTTGAGCTATGGCTGAGGCAATTCGAAACTTTTGATCTTCTCTTCTTAAAGCCATTCTTTTGTAAATTTGGAGGTATGCTTTGGGTTGTTGTCATGCTGAAAAGTGAAAATCCTTCTCATCTTCAGCATTTTAGCAAAGGCCTCAAGGTTTTGTGCTAAGATTGGTGGATATTTTGAACTGTTCATAATTCCCCCCCTTGACTAAAGCTCCATTTCCAGCAACAGATAAACAGCCTCTAAGCATAATGCTGCCTCCACCATCGTCACTGCTGGTATGGTGTCCTTTTAGTGATGTGCAGTGTTGGCTTGCTCCAAACACAACTTTTGCAATTATGGCCAAAAAGTTCCCCCTTGGTCTCATCAGACCATAACATGTTCTCCCACAAACTTTTGGCAGGCATGATGTAGGTTTTGGCAAAACATAGCTGGGCTCGGATGCTTTTCTTTGTTAGAAAAGACTTGCGGCTTGCCACGCTACCCCACAGCCCAGACATATGAAGAATACGGGAAATTCCTGCAGCTCCTTTATGATACTGAAGGTGTCTTGGCAGCTTTCTGGGCCAATTTGCTTCCAGCTTTGTCATCAATTTTTGAGGGATGTCCAGTTCTTGGTAACATCTCTGCTGTGCCAAATATAATCCTCTTCTTAATGACTGTTTTCACTGTATTCCATGGGATATTTAATGCCTGCCTTGGAAATGTTTTGGTCCCCTTCTCCTGACTGATACCTTTCAACGTCCAGATCCCTTTGATGTGTTGTAAGCTCTTTATGGACCAACCAAGGAAATGTCAGGAAAATCCTCCTAGAAGAGCTGAGCTTTACATGGAGTAAATCAGAATCACCGTAAGTAATGTCAGCAGAGATATGACTACTACTTAACATAAGTTTAAATGTGATTGGCTCGTTCTGAACACAACCACATCCTCAAATATAAGAGTATGTTTACACTTATGCAACCCCATTATTTTTTTAATTAGTTTTGTTATTTTTTTTTATATTTCCACCCTAAATGATTTCAGTTTGTTTTCAATGGAATCATACAGATAATGGGTCACATTGAAGGTGGAAACAAATCTGAAATTAATTTTCCCTGTCAGATTTTTTAACATGACAAAAACATGGCATTTTAACAAGGGTGTATAGGCTTTTTTATATCCACTATATTGCCACCAAAAAATATTTATTTAGCGTAATAATACATTGAAGACAAACAAATTTCCCCATGGAATCCATAAGTGACAACTCACATATAAAATAGATGTTTTTATGAATCGATACACTTACTCCACACTTGAGTACACACAATGGAAAGAAGGCGGCCATATAGAACGGTGAAGCAAGTGTACAGTATCTTTTGTTAAATGTGTTTCTCAAAGGCAAACAATAGCTGAAATTGTTGAATAGACCGAAAAACTGCATATCTTTTAGTTTTATCCCCCATACTTTGCACATTTCATGAAATTATACTAGCCTCTTGAACCATGGTAAATGATATTCATATTTTATGCATATAATTTAAGATGCTGGTAGCATTTCATGGTAGAGAATGAGAAAGAAAGAGAAGGGAGAAAAAAAAACTACCCGCCACACCCAACTCCATATCCCCATATCCCCATATCCCCGAGGGCTCTAATCACCTAGGTGTAATGATTATGGTAAAAAAAAAAACTATTTCACAGTAATATCACTAATACTAAGGAACAGTACCCAGAGGAACCTCCCACCTATCTAACAAATAATCTTAATTGAAGCGGTCAAATACTCTACCAATTATCCATTAATTACAAGGACTACTTATTACTGCTACATAAATATTGCTCAGGAGGCAGCATCTCCAGAATTATCAAAGAAAACAGTCTTTCCCTACATCATAACTCTCAGCCGTGCCGGATACAAAATAGCATAAGACAGCTATACACCTGTAACCTTCTCTTAACATCGTGAAACTGCATCCATTTTTTTTGTATGTCCACTGAATAATCTGGAAAGACAGCTTTACGATGACCGTCCATAGTTATCTCCTTCATTTGTCTTGCTCTCTTTAAAATAATGTCCCAATCTTTGTAATGCAGGAGTTGTACGTATCACAACAGTTCTCGGTGTGGCAGCAGGCGATGGTGGTTTAGGAGGAACTCCACGAGCCCTTTCCACAGCAAAGAAAGATGACAAAGTATCTTCCCCAATAGTTGATTTCAGCCAGCTCTCAAAAACGTTTCTCAGATACAATCCTTCCACCTTTTCTGGAATCCCTACCAGTCATAAATTATCTCTCCTTAGTCTATTTGTCCAGATCATCTGCTTTATATTGCAAAAAGGAAACACAGGGTTTATGAAGGAACTCGGCATGAGGTTGTTCATATTCTTCTGTCTCTTCATATAATCCCTGACAGACTCGATGATGTTAAGATTGGAGCTCTGTGGGGCCATATCATCACTTCCAGGACTCCCTGTTTTTCTTTAAGCTGAAGACAGTTCTTAATGACATGATGCATAGGTATCTGCCTGCATTTCTTAGCACTTAGGACCCCACAAATCATGACAAAATAATAATAATAATCTTTATTTGTATAGCGCCAACTTATTCCGCAGCGCTTTCAGGCATGGATAAATGCAAAACAATACAACAATTACAACGTGAGATACATTGGGTTAGACACAAATGGGTTGAGGGTGGTACAGGAGGTGCAGGGGGTGGGGAACACAGGCACTAGGAAATTTTATGTACAGATCATTTATCAGAAGGCAAACAGGGTGGAGCACCATAGGGAGGGGCGAGGGACTAGGTCAGGAGATTTGGTATGCTTCCCTGAAGAGGTGCGTTTTTAAGGCACGTCTGAAATTTCGTGCATCGGGAATTGTCCGGATGCCTTGGGGTAGAGCGTTCCAGAGGATGGGTGCTGCTCTGGTGAAGTCCTGTAGGCGAGCATGAGAGGTTCGTATTACAGGGGTGTTTAGTCTGAGTGTGTTAGCCGGAGTGAGCGGGCTGGGTGGTGTACTGACAGGAGGGAGGCGATGTATGGTGGCGCAGCGCCATGCAGAGCTTTGTGAGTGAGGTAGAGGAGTTTAAATTTAGTTCTGCAGTGGATGGGCAGCCAATGCAGCGACTGGCATAATGCAGAGGCGTCTGAATAACGACTGGATAGAAAAATGAGTCTAGCTGCTGCATTTAGTATGGATTGGAGCGGAGCGAGTCTAGTGCGGGGGAGGCCAATGAGTACAAAATCCCCAACTCCATTTGCTGAAACGCAGCCCCAAACTTCCAAGGAATCTCCACCATGCTGTTGCCTGCAGACACTCATTATTGTTCCATTTTCAGTGAAAAAACTGCCCCATGTCACAGCCAAATATTTTGGTTTGCTGTTTTTCTGCACCCCAGTTCCTATGTTTTCATGTGTATTAGAGTTACTTGGCCTTGTTTCTATGTCGAAAGTATGTCTTCCATGAAGACGGCTTCTGGCCAGACTCCTCCAAACAGTAGACGAGTGTATCTGGTCCCATTGGTTTTTGCCAGTTCTGAACTGAAGGCACTGTTCAATATGTTCCGATTTAGAAGGCAAGTGAGTATGATGTGTCTTTCATCTGCTGCACTATGTTTCTTTGGACGACCACTGTGTTTATAGTCTTTAACGCTTCCCATTTCTTTGTGCCTCCTCAAAAGAGCTTGAACAGCACATCTTGAAACCACAGTCTGCTTTGAAGTCTTTACCTGATAGAGACCTTGCTGATACAGCATAACAACCTTGTGTCTTGTTGCGGTTCTCAGTCTTGCCGTGGTGTATGACCTGTGACATGAAACTGTCTTCCACGACTTCACCTTTAGCAGAGTTTGGCTGTTCCTCACACAGGTTTAAGCCTCCTACAACAGTATTTTCTGCATCAGTAATGACTTTGTTTCAATCTACATATGAAAATGATGATCACAATCACCTATTTGGTATAATTGGTTAATCATATACCTGACTATAATCCTACAAAATCCCTGACTGTGTGCGAGTGTATCTAGAAGGGCTGATGATGTTTTGAAGGTAAAGGGTGGTCACACCAAACATTGATGTGATTCATATTAGGCTGGCCACAGGCGATAGTTCATAGCGTGATTCACGGCAATAAATCGCAACTATGGAACGCGCAACCGGTGTACATGAGCAGGAAATCCATCTCTCCGCTCACGTCTAAAAATCGCAGCATGCCACAATTTTCCGCAATGAACCTAATTCGGGTGCCGGCGGGGGAGAGCAGTGAGTTGCGGGAGTGAGCAGGGAGGAGCGGGGGGGAGAGAGTGAGAGAGAGATCCCCCCCCCCCCCCAGCCGGCACCCGAATCTTTAGAGACAAGCGGGCAGGTACTTGCATAATGCACTACTCGCTCGAGTAGTTTGCCTTAGCGAGTACGCTCGCTCATCTCTAATAGGCAACAGTCTTTCTCAGTCTCTATGGGATATACTCACCTCTCCATCGTTTCCTCGTTATTCCTCTTCTGGCTCCATACTCCATTCATTCAAGTCAGGTTTCCCGCAAGTTAGAGCCCTTTCACATGGGCTGATAATTCTTCAAATTGTTGCGATCCAGCGAGGATCTGAATGATTATCATTCAGTGTAAATACATGCAGCAATTGAACAACGAGTGATATTTGATTGCTTATCGTTTGTCGTTTATCATCTATGAATGACTGTCTGTTTAGGCCCAATGTTCACGTGCCGGTTTTATTTATAAAATTCGCGCATGGCCCCACACAGGAGATCCGTCCGTCTTGCAGCCCATAGGGATGCATTAGCATCCGTAGGGCAGCTAAAAGCATGTGGATGTGATTTCTTCTCGGCGTGCTGGTCGCATGCACGGGAAGAAATCGCAGCATGCTCCATTTTCCTGCGGCTCTCCCGTACGGATGGCTCCCGCGGCTTCCATTGCAGCCAATGAAGCCACCCATACCCGCGGCACAGCCACGGCTGTTTTTGTGCTGTGCCGCGGATACGTGGGAGAGCAGGAGATTTTAAAATTTTTTAAAAAGCACTGCGCATGCGCCGGGATTGTCAGATGGCGCTTCCGGAAGCATGCGCCGTACTGAAGAAAGAAGATCCGGCCGGCACAGAGGAGACCCGCGCTGGACCCGGATAAGGGAAGAAATTGTTTTTTTCCTCTCCATGTCCTTGGGCACATATGGATACCACTGCAGGATTCAGCAGTGGTATCTGTGCGTGCAAGTCGATATGAGGCCTTACTGTGAATGGAGGCGGGAGAGCCAGAACAATCACTGAATAATGATCGATCCTTTGTAAAAGCACAGCGCTTGACAAGTCGTCCCATGCAAAAGGGTACTTGCAGCACAGTGTTGGGAGCGTGTCAGACTATTTTTCCTAAATCGATCAGCTAGACTGCTGGGTTTGGAGTAGTGCCTGTTCAGCCTAGACATCATTTGCAAAAGTACAAAATATGGAACTAAATGGTGACCATCTATCAGGATAAACAAAAGAAAGAAGAACCAGCGCTCCAATATCTTCCATGTGATGTGCAAGGCTTATCATGGTTTTACAGAAATGCTTCAGCTTCTCATTGGAGCCACTTCCGAGCCAAGCCAGTTCATGGCTTGAAAACTGCTCCAATGAGAAGCTGTTGCTGTAAAACCACGAGGCAAATAAGCCTTGCACATCTCATGGAAGATATTGGAGTGCTCATTCAACTTTGCTATCTCTACTGTGGACTTGGAACCTGATCCTTGGAAGCTCTGCACCCGGTGTCACCCGTTAGTATAATTATTGCTTTAAAAGGGGTTTTCCCAGCAAAAACTATTGACCGATCCTCAGGATCAATGGTGAGCCACTGCTTGGGATCCCCTGCAAGAAGCTGACCGCCCGACTCGCTATCATGCAATGGGACCGGATGTGCGCCATAGGAGATGGCAGTGGAAATGCCCTAGCTGACTTCACTCCTATTGAAACGAATGGGAGTTGGAGCGGCTATTACGCTTCCTTGGTTGATCCCCGTGTCGGAGGCGGAAGTGCTGGAAGAGTAATAGCTGACTTCGGCTCCTACGGTTTTCAATGGGAATGAAGCCAACTAGGTCACTTCCACTGCTGGCCTCTATGACAATGTCCAGTTCTGCTGCACTGACAGTGGGTCGGGTCGATCAGATCTTTACCGGGAATTAACTATTGATAAGCCTGTGGACAGTTTTGCTCAGAAAAACCATTTCGGTATATTTCCAATTTAACACTGAAAATTAGCTTAAAAGAAAGTATAAAATACCACAGTTTTGAGTAAAAATTTCCTAAACTTTTGTGTCCAAAGCTCCTATGCAAAACTATGTGTCTCTGAGGTTACAGACAGCACACAAGCCCTATGTAGCACTATGATGTCATACTCGCTTCCATCTGTCCCCTGTGTCTTGCTAACATACATTCACTCGGTAGACATTGCAGTCACAGCTCTGTCTATACATGGTACATAGCAGGGTCTGTAGACTGTACAGAACACTCAGCATAGAGGGATCAGCACAATATATGGTCTACAGAGAGGTGTTAACAGAGTGGCTACATGACCTAGAATTAATCTAGCTCTGTTGAGGGCACATGACCTCTGTGAAAAAAGCTCTATACAGAGTTTTCCATACACTCAAATAGATTTACTAATGCTGTCGCATTGCTCGTTTGGTCTCTCCTTTGTGCAGCGTAAGCTAATAGTATCAAAAGCTTACATCAAGTGTTATTTTCGCCACTTGTCTAAGAAGCAAAGTGGCAGAATGTGTTAACAAATAATCTGTACTCGGCAAAACTTGCATATGGTGGAAAAAATGGTGCAAGGGCTTCAGAAACATGACATTCGGTGTGAACACCACGGTGCCTGGGATACTGTAGAAGCCCAGAATGGTACTGCAGGTAAAATGCACATTCAGGTGAATGGGAACTTTGTCTGCAATACCATCCTGGGCCACTGCAATGTTTACGGAGCTGTATGTTTCTGGCAACACATCAGTTTCCTACACTAGCAAATACTGACAACCTATCCTGAAGATAGCTCATCAATACCTCGCTTCTTGAAAACGCCTTTAATAACGATTTAATAAGATGCTTAAATGATCGCTGATTTTTCAAATTCATAAAAGTGCAAAAATGTTGATACAAAATGAGTTAGAATAACTTTCTTTCTGAATCAGCAGAAATTAAAATTCGATATTGCTAGAAACAACCCCGTATATAAGATTTGCTGGATTATTGGATGAAGGGCTAAAAGAATTTCGTAGAATTATTTTTAGGTTATGTTTGAACCAAAAGAAGTGAGAACACAGCATGGATGATGCCGGCTGTGACAATACTTCTTACATTATCTTCATCATAGGAGAGCTACAAGAATAGTGGCCTCATCAGAGGGACAGGGGAACACTGATATTCCCAGGATAAGAGTGGTATCATGCGCACTGTCAGGATGTCACAGGTCCGAACACCGGTTTTCATGAAATCAGCATTATATTAGAATTATATCAACGGCGTGCTGTCAGTTTGGGTTGTGTTCTTCTTATTATGATGTCACAAAGTTTTGAGATACAAGGGAACAATAGTAGCTCATAGAATAACAAGGGAGATAATGTCCTTGAACGTGATTGGATAGATCACCTTAAAGCGTACCCAACTATTCAGAATGCCACCATGTGTGCACATGAGGAACGGCACAATTTTGCGCGATAATGTGACTTGCATCCTGCATTAATCTTCTATATATTTGTCAATATCTGTTTGTTGGAGTATCACGCACAAACGGTACGACCGATTGACATGACATTTTGCGCACAGTATAATCTCGACATGGAGAAGGTTATCAGCCAATAAAAATTCAGAAATGTTGTTGTCTCGGCAACCTTATTTGCATATTTTTGGCTTTCCTTGAATTTTAATGCAGCAACCCCCAAATTTGCTTTCACCAATGGATTCTACGGACTCAGTTTAGTATTCCTGGTTATTTCCAACAAGAAATTCCCACTAGAAGAGTCATACTGAGCATTGGAAATGTGTGTTTTAGGAAATAATGTCCCCAGACAGGAATGCATGGAGCAACCGAGGATTGAAAACTGTTGCCCGTAGAAACCACTCACAGCGCAGCTTTCATTTTACCTCTGCACTAAGGGCTCCCACCCACTGGCGATATTTACTTTCTTGCGCTGCGAGAGCACGAGAAAACTCTCGCATCGCAGCGCAAGAAAGAGGCTGGTATAGAACCGGCATATCGCAAGTGGTTTCAATGGGGCCAGCGACAGCAGCGATAGCCCCATTGAAAGCATAGGGAGAATGCCGCGGACTTCTGTCACAGCTGTGACAGCTGTGGCAGGAGTTTCCTTCATCCCCGCGGGCACTGCTGAAATCAATGGTTTCAGCCAAGCCCCACAGAATGATCATCGGGGAAGGGCTTGAAATATAAGCCCTTCCCCGATAATCATCAATAAGTGGTGGAAAAATAAAAAAAAATATTACTCACCTCTCCTGTGCTCAGCCGCGTCCTCCTGCTGACTCCCAGGCACTGCTATGAAGCTCTTTCAGCAGTCGGGGATTTAAAAATCCCCGCCTCCTGAAAGGGCTGTGCAGATTGGCTGAGAGCTCAGCCAATAGCAGCTACTGCTTAGCTATTGGCTGAGCGCTTAGCCAATCACACATAGCCCTTAGCTATTCATGAATGAATAGCTAAGAGCTATGTGTGATTGGCTGAGCGCTCAGCCAATAGCTGAGACAATAGCTAGTCAGCTATTAGCTAAGCTCTTTCAGCAGTCGGGGAATTAAAAATCCCCGACTGCTGAAAGAGCTTCATAGCAGTGCCGGGGTGCCAGCAGGAGGACGCGGCTGAGCGCAGGAGAGGTGAGTAATATTTTTTTATTTATTTTTTTACACACTTATTGATGATTATCAGGGAAGGGCTTATATTTCAAGCCCTTCCCCGATAATCATTCCGCAGGGCTTGGCAGAAAGCAGTGCTTTCAATGGGATTGGCAGCAGTGCCGATCCCATTGAAAGCAATAGGCTAGAAAGCCGGGGACTTCTGCCACAGCTGTGACAGCTGTGGCAGAGGATTCCTTCATCCCCGTGGTCCCCGCTGGGATGAAGAAACTCCTGCCACAGCTGTCAGAGCTGTTACAGCTGTGGCAGAAGTCCCCGGCATTCCCATCTCTTTTCAATGGGGCTAGCGCTGCTGCTGGCCCCATTGAAAAGACTGGCGATATGTCGGCGTGATGCCGATATCCCGGCGTCATGCCGATTTTTTTCTCGCACTGCGATGCGAGACTTTAACTTTAGAATCGCATTGCAGTGAAGAAAATATCGCCAGTGGGTGGGAGCCCTAAGAGGATTAAAAGCTGTTGCCTATAGCAACCAATCACAGCGCAGCTTTCATTTGACCTCAGCAGTATAATATATAGCAACCAATCACAGCGCAGCTTTCATTTGACCTCAGCAGTATAATATGTATAAACCAATCACAGCATAGCTTTCATTTTACCTCAGCAGAATAACAAATGAAAGCTGAGCTATGATTGGTTGCTATTGGCAACAAAGAAATGCACAATTATACTCAAATTGGACCAGAACTGCAGATTTGTACACAACACAAACAGATTTTGTGTTTTAGATATAAGTAGCTTTCATTTTATCTCAGCACGGAGGATTAAAAGCTGCTGTGTACAGCAACCAATCAGAGCACAGCTTTTATTTTACCTCAGCAGTATAATATATGGCAACCAATCACAGTGCAGCTTTTATTTTACCTCAGCAGTATAGTATATGGCAACCAATCACAGGACAGCTATTATTTTACCTCAGCAGTATAATATTTGGCTAATACAGTCACACAGCATTAATCAGCATTGGTGTGCTTCCACATATTTAAGCGTATGTTCTGATATCATCTTTCCTTACTTAAAATGTCATGTTTTGTATCGGGTACCCGGGATATATATATATAACAAACAATCTGTTTGTTTGTGTCATATACAAATCCACAGTTATGGTTTAATTTGAGTGACATTTTGCATGAGCGTTCTTCAGCAACGAGCGACGAATACTGGCGTAATTAAAAATCGAAAACTCACCGACTTCCCCTGTAATTTTTATTGCCAACAGCAACCAATCACAGTTCAGCTTTCGTTTCTTATACTTCTGAGGTAAAATAAAAGTTGCGCTGTGATTGGTTGCTATGGGCAACAGCTTTTTATTTTGGACAGCTTTCATAAGAGTGCTCGGCTCATTTTTGTGGCTCACTTTGTATATTCCAGGACTGCTATTCATAAAATCGCCATACAACGCACCAGTATATCTTCTAGTTATTTAAATATCTGATTTTCAGTTATCTCAGAATTGGCAGGAGGAGCTGCTGCTGTACTTTGTTCTATAGACTGTACACAGAGAACTACACAGAGAGACAAAATGCCATCATCATGTAGGACACTGAAGTACTGAGCAGTGGAGATGTGAATAAATAACAGTAAATAGCTCACCATTAGCTCTAACAGCAGGTCTGTGTGTCTCTGAATCTCCCCTCCTCCCTCTGCTCTCTATACACTTCATTGAGTCACAGCCCTCCTTGCTTTTCTGTTATCCATTTTGTTATCCCTATTACTAGAGACAGGCTTCACTTGGCAACAGGCAGTGGACAACAAATTACAAGCAAGCAAGACCCCTAGTGGCCTGCACTTTAAAGTAATCTTTCAGCATAAAAACATAGTTTTAAGTTAAAAAAAAAGTGAATTGCACTTTTACTAGTTATCACATTGGTTATCATGTTAACACAAGGTGTCTGAAAAGTTAAGTGACCATTTAAAGGAACGTTACTCTCCTTTAGTGAATTAAAGTAAATGCAATCTAACAGATAATACTATTTATATTATTTACCGTTTCAAACCCTGAACCATTAAATAATAACCGTGAAAGTATAAGCTTTAATAAACCTTTTGATTATATGATTTCTCGGAAAACGTTTCAAAGCGATACTGATATAAAAAAAATGATTGTAGCATAGGAAAATGGTAATGCTTGCTGAATGAATGAATAAATGGAAGAATTATCTTTAAAGGCAATCTGTCGGCTTGAACATGCTGTATTTTATTCACTTACATCTCTGCTTATTCTGAGCTGAACAGTCCAGTGGGCGGTCCTATCTGTGACTGACAGCTATGTGTGCATAACTGTACATTCAGGAGTAGCTGTCAATCACTGATAGCTCCGCCCATTGGACTGTTCAGTTCAGGATGTGCAGAGATATAAATGAATAAAGTACAAGTTCTACTGAATCTTTTCCCATAAAACTATATATCAATCTACTCAGCTCCTCCTGCTCTATAACACACTGCCTGCATGCTCGAGCTGACAGGTTACCTTTAATCCCATCTATGCATAGAAGTAAATTAAGTCATTAATTAGAAAAATGAAGTCAGAACTATGCAAAGCATTTCATTCGCGTATCATTCATATAGCAGTTAGAAGTTTTGAATTACGCTTGGAAGAATATATTGAAGAAATCAGAAGTTGACATGTACCATGTACTATGGAATCGTCCGATATTAAAGGATTTTGGAAAAGAAGTCTGAAGAAACATTTTCCTTGGTTAATAGTTTTCTACTACAATACAAAGGGCAGGAAAAATATGCAGCGTCACTGGGAGATTATTCATCTGGTATGTGATATTCCTGTTGCTACTGTAAATGCCATGGAATTTCCAGTGGAGGGTCCGCACGGAATTTCCCTTGGCAAATCCACCCCATCTGGAGCCCGACTTAAGGTCTGAGCTTATCTGAGAATGGGGTGGTAACCAGGAATTCGGGTATGACATTTTTAGTCACCAGTTGAATAATCAAAGAGAGAGACAATAATCAAGAAATCGTCATCAAGGTGCAAGCCGAGGTCAGGACAGGAGAAGCAAGGAAAGCTGAGTATACAAGCATGGATTAAACCAGGAGGCAATCAGAACAAACAGCAGCACCTAATGGACCCTACTACTTAGGCATACTCTAGTGGGAGAAGGTGCATTAAATAATAGGTGACATGTCTGGCTTGGTTGGGGATGGCAAAGCTGGGTGCATGTCCTGGCCTATTAAGCGGTGAACCAAGTGTACGCAAGCACCCAACAGCCAGATCAGACAGCAGGGACAACAGAACAGCATGTGCCACACAAAGAGGACAAAAGTTGTCAGTGGCCGTGACTGAAAAAGAAGTGAGTTGACGTACCATTGAACGCAGCCAGAAGCCAAAATGCACTGTTTTTGAACAAACTGCTTGAACATATAGGTGAGTTGCAGCATTGAGATCCGCAGGATAAAGCCAAAAGGGGACTGTTTTCACACCTTTAAGCACTAAAAACGCTTTGTTAATTGATATCAAAACATGACGACACAGGTCACTCGACCATAGATCACAGTGTAATCCCGTGATCTCCTAATCCCATAGAAGTCAATGCGGGTCGCAGAGCAACTTGCAAGAAACTTTTGATGCCATCATGATCATTTCTTTCCCAGAAACAATTATTACCTCTAGTATTGCCCTTATCCGTTTCATACACGTCTCCATTTCTCAAGGTATTGCTAATTACATTGACAAATTCTTCTACACCCATCGGCACCATTCTTGGTAAAGGAATTTAACTCCATATTTCGGGTATTGACTGGCAGTTGTGTGCCAGAAAATTATAAGTGAGGTCAATCTAAAACCTGTCTATCACAGGCTCATTATTTACAATTGCGGTGTAAAAGACACTGAAAGCTGCCAATTTCGCAGACAACCAGTGAGTAAACCAGTTATTTGGAGCTGACAAAACTTTATAATGCACAGGCGAACTTCACAGGGAACTGGCGTTGTAATGTATAATCATTGCATGTCAGTCAGGCTTCTTTATTCCTATATACATTATAACACTTCAGCATTTTACGAGATAATGAAGGTCTACAGAACACGTCCAAACTTCAAAACAATTTCATATACCTCTAATTATAGGCAAGACGTGTAAAACACCCGCCTGTGTAGACATATGAGGATGCTATAGGATCTCCAACACAATGGGGTTTTATTTGGAGCTGCAGTATAAAGCTGCCTAGAAGAGATTCCTTCCACAACTCAATCCGTTTCTAAAGGCGATCGTAAATCTAGACTTAATGTGAACAGAACATATTTGCTCACTTCAATCCCTCCACATGTAAAGCACTGAGATTACTGGTCAAAAAATGAAGTGAGTGCACATAGTCCTTGTGGGCTCCCAAGGCGAAACACAGAGAAATGTCTGATCCAGCACATCCAAAGTCAAGGATGGTCTTTAATTAGGGCAACATCCATGACAACATGTTGCAGGTCACAGTAGTAAGAGATTCACCGCATCTTCCGCGTTACGAACTGGTTATTTTTTTCTAAGGCTATATCATAAGTGTTATAAGTAGGTACTTATTCATAGCCTTGGAATAAGTCTTCATACAGCAGCCGATGAAATCCACAGTGGAACCATTAACCTGTAAAGGACCAAGCGCCGTAAATATAAGCCCCCTGGCTTTAACCCCGTGCCATAGTAAAAATACGGCGCAGGATTATAGCTCCTGCAATATAGTAGCAAGTCGGGTTCTCCGCTTCTAGAGACAGCAGCTGAGGACCCAAAAGATAAGACAGAAGCATTTTTTTTAAATTGCTTCCGTCTTCTATTTAGCGGGCTACATAGAACTCAATGAGCATCATGTAGCGAATACCGGAAGCAACAGTGCCATTTTCTGTATCGGGCCCAGTGATCACGTCATCGCTGGTGACCCCCGGTATTTCAGAGCTACTGGGTCTTGGCAGACCCCAGCCCAGCTCTCACAGTGACTAATGTCACTCTAGGGGGATGTTTTTGCCTGTAACTGGGGCTCCTCTGGATGCTGCTCCTATAGTTGGGTCCACACGGGGGCTGATTTGCAACGGAATGTCCGCAGTGGGCATTCCATTGCAATTCAGCAGCGATAAGCCTGCCTCCAAGCTCACACCATTTACTGCATATTCATGTACAGAATTCACCCCCTCACTAAGAAAAAGGGGAATTCTGTAATGGAAACGGCAATAACATTGGCATGCTGCGGAACTGAATTCTGCACCATATGTCAATCTCTGCACGGGTTTTGTGCGGATTACTTCCACAGTTTGTGGACAAGATTTTCAAAATCTCCCCCACTTTGCTGCTACTGTAAATTCCGTGCCAAATTTGTCCCATCTGGACCCCCCCAACAGTGGAAAACTGTGAAGAAAAAAAGATAGAGTGACTGTCCCCCATTTGAGATTATATTTCAGAATGTCCTAAACAAAATGGTAAACCCATTCCTGTACCTCATTTCAATGTAAATATGTCTTAAAAACAAAGAACGATTACATTTAATTTTTGTTTTTTGTACACATTACCCCTGATAAAATAAAAAATGAGGAAAAAAGGTATTAAAAAACAGCCCTACATGTCCCAAAAATAAATAAATAAATAATCAGCGTTGCAATCTACAGTAAATATGCATGTACTGATACAGAAATTTACATGCAGAGTTTGCTACTCATCAAACCACTTGCTTAAAATAAACCATCATTTCATCTGAAATTTATAACTATGGGGCACCACTTAAAGTTAAAGGGGAAGTGGTGATAGATGCAGCATTCTTTAATCCGAATTGCTCAAGCGTACTAAAAATGACCTACTGATTCACAGAACATAAAGAACGTACAGCTAACATACCTGGTACCCTCTTCTTCAGTGTCGCTGCTGAGCTGCTCATCCATTCCAAGTCATTTTCATTTATGCAAAATGGCCGCTAGATTCTCCGACTACCCTATGCGCAGTGTGCTGGTATTACTGTATCTTGACGCCACCGGAAGCTAGGGGGTTTGACAGGGCTTCCATATAGGAACGCCCCTGTCCCAACCCTAGTTCCCGATTGGCATAATAGGGCAAGGTCCTGGATGGTGCTGCGCTCCCTTTGTGTTAGACGCTGATACACCGATGAAAGCCGTCTGTGTATGACAGTACCGAATGTCTCAGGGCTCTGGGATGCCAACAGTGTGCGGCCACCGACTGTGACAGTTTTTTCATTCGACACTGTGGGCTCCATGCTGGTGGCCGTGATGTGCAACTAACATGGGGGTTGCTGCGCATTGTGGCCGTCTGCCGCTGCAGTCACCCTAGTGTTCCGATCCTTCTGTCTCCGGCCAACGCTTATCAGTGTCTGTGGCCCCAGCGCTGTGTTCTCCATGCTGCTGGCCGCGATGCCTTGCAGCTGTCCGTAATTAAACATGCTTGAGGCCGCTGTGGGCTCACTGCTGCCGAGCATGCTCACTGCTTTCCCAGTGCCGGGTTTGCCGCATTGTGTGACACCGGCAGGGAAGGCACTTTCACCTGGGGGTGTGCAGCAGCAGGGGGAGCCGTGGTATGCATGTCTCATACATACTTAGTGGGCTGCCAGGACCTGCAGACCAGCCATGTGTGCAGCCAATCAGTTATAGGGGGCATCACCCCCCTATCAATCTTGGCTCCACCAGGAGTTCCTGGTGGCGTCAAGATACACTAATACCCAGTGTGCTTTGGTAGTCTGAAACACTCCCTTCTGCACACTGTGCATAGCGTTGTCTGGTGGCCATTTTACATCAAAGAACCAATCACAGCCATCACGTTGTGGAGGTAGGATTTATGAATTGGCCAATCAATGCCGCGGCTCAGCAATTTCTGTGATTGGTTCTTCGAATGCTGCTCAGCCAATCAATGCAGCGCTCGATGAACCAATCACAGCTATTGCATTGGTTCAACGAGCGCTGCATGGATTGGCTGAGCAGTGCTCGGAGAACCAATCAGAACCATCGCTTCCTGGAAGTGGGATTTATGAAACCTGTCACACTGAAAATGCAATTCCCTCTTCAAGCATCATGTAACAGAGCAGAAGGAGCTGAGCAGATTGATATATAGGTTTGTAGGAAAAGATTTACCATAACTTATGATTTACTGAGCTAAACCTCTGATCTTTCTTGTCTTAGGAGTCCAGTGGGAGGTCTTATTTAATGAGTATCCATAGAGGTAACCAGGGGCGTAACTATAGAGGGTGCAGAGGATGCAGTTGCACCCGGGCCCAGGAGCCTTAGGGGGCAGATAAGGCCTCTCTTCTTCATATAAGGAGCTCAGTACTATGAATAAAGCATTATAGTTGGGGGCTCTGTTACAGGTTTTGCATTGGAGCCCGGAAGCTTCAAGTTATGCCTCTGTGCAGCATGGTTTAGGTATGGGTACGGGTACAGATACAGATAGAGGGGGGGCCCCAGCTCACCTTTTGCATCAGGGCCCCTGAGCCTTTAGTAGTACCGCCTATTAGTCTCCTTAAACCAAAAAAAGCAGAGGTCTTTCCGCACAAATCTATTTATCAATCAGCTCAGCTCCTCTTGCTCCATAGCCTGCTCCATGCAGAGTGGATTGTATTTCTAACCTGACAAGCTCCCTTTAAATATAAATGACTTCTCCCACCACTATTTCCTTTCAAATAAAAAATAACAGAAAAAAACTAACAATGTGCAATCCAACATGTCCAGCTGGCATCATTCCAGGTGGAGACGAGTAAAAAGTGAGAAAATTCACAGCATTGGCAACTCGCCAACCGCAGAATTTTCTTTAGCGCAACCATATTCTCTATCAAATGTGACGTTGGAGACTAAATAACAGATCAGTATTTTATCCTCGGTTGACTCTAGTCAGGGGCGTATAGTTCCCTAATAGGCGATTTCCCAATGAGATGAATCTTCACAGTTTTGCTCATCACTATTTACAATCGCACACCTCCAACGCCGCAGCAGTGTCAACCATTTGTTCTACTTTCTAATAATATCCTCCGCGAGCCTCAGTTCGATTCTCTCACAACAAAGGATATAAAAATCCCTTTATAGTGTTCGCTCGGCGCTCAATTTTTCTCCTATTATATATTGTTTGTATGTCCACTATAGTGGATAGTGAGCAGATAGCCGGTAGGTAGGTAAAGTGGCGCAGCTTCCGGCAGGCGACGCTGCCTCGGGTTCCGCTCACCTCTGGCTCTCTGATCTTGCTTCATAGACCTGATTGCTTTTATGTCGGCTGAAAATGCTAATGCTCGTTGCAATATTTAAATATATTAAACAGGATATCTTCCTATTCTTTTTATTCCGGCTTTGAACAGAGTTCTGAATACACGGTAATTTTCCAAATGTATTTAATTTACATTTCTGAAAGCGCCATGTTGTTCTTCACCCGCTGAGTTACCTGTATTATGCTGTATTGCACAATGCCATGCACGCTGTTGATTTCAGCAGCTACTGTTTCTTTCACAACAATGTCATAGGAGTCGTTAGTCCTTCCATTTTCTGCCTCGGCTGTTGGAGACGAACAAGGTTCCTTTACTTTAAAAGGAAAAAAAAAATCATCCTGAATATCTATTATTTACGACGCTTCCCTGTTATAGACTAGATAAGGAGCACATGACGGAAATATTAGATGATTAACTGTTACTTTGCTTTGCCATCTGCGGGCCCTATATTTAAGGCCGAGACAAGGAAGAGATGTAAGTAATATTTACAGCCATGGATGGGTGATAAGGAGGCCGCAGACAGAGGGGGGGGGGGCACCCTGGGGGGGGGGGCACCCTCTACTACTGCAACCTAGCGAGGAATTGTAAAGGCTTTGTGTGAATCCAAATACAGGGCTCGATCCGTGATATACTGTATATGCTACTGTCTGCGTTCCAAACGTTTCATTTTCACATCGAACTATTTAACCCTTTTCCGACCAAGGGTCATTGATGCACCTGCGTCCGGGTCACATTCTGCAGTTCTGGTATCCCCCCCCCCCACCCCCCCACCCCCCCACTTTCAAAAAATCTTAACTTTTTTTGTTTTTCCAGTGACATACTACATCAGGGCTCGTTTTTTGCAGGACAAGTTCTGTTTTTTTAACGGTATCGAAAGACTTTTAAAAATGTCGAAAGGGTAATAAAACTGCAACTTGCACCATTTCTTGAAGGAGGGGAGGGAATTTTTATGGCGATCACAGTGCAGTAAAAATAATCTGTCGCCTTTATTCTGTGCGTCAGTACGATCACAGAAATTCCAAATTTCTATTACTTTTTACTTATTTTTATCAGTCCCTATAGGGGACTTGAACTTGCGATTGCTTGATTGCTTACATAGTATAATGCAATATGATAGTATTGCATTATACCGTTTTTTGGGGGGAGGGGATTTGTATAAATTCTTTATTTATGGAATTTGGGGTGGGTACAGAAAGGAAAAAGGGGGAAGGCGAGTTGGGGTGTAACAGGACACTGTAATTCCAACATCATTAATATTGTAAATAACACTTGTAATATGGGTAAACAAAATTGAAAAATGAGATAGGATTAAAAAAAGGTATTTTAACAGGCTGACTATTAAAGACATGACACAGGTACATGGACAAACAATCATGGCTGACGTGAGGGCCCTCAAAAGGCCCCAAGCTGAAATGAGACTCAGGCTGCACACACTATTATCACGCAGGGCTATTTGGGACATTTAAAGGGGTTGTCCCGTGAAAGCAAGTGGGGCTATACACTTCTGTATGGCCATATTAATGCACTTTGTAATATACATCATGCATTAAATATGAGCCATACAGAAGTTATTCACTTACCCACTCCGTTGCTGGCGTCCCCGTCTCCATGGCGCCGACTAAAGCTGCTTCTTTAGTTGCACGAACAGTCGCGCTTGTGCACCGAAGGATTCCTCTTCTGTCTACCTCCGGGCTCACGAGCTGCGTCCTGGCTCCTCCCTCTTCTCCGCGTCATCGTAGCTCCGCCTCCGTCACGTGGTGCCGATCAGCCAATTAGGTGGCTGTAATCGGCAGTGGAACGCAAGACAGGAGAAGATAATCCATGGTGCACCATGGGAGAAGACCCGCGGTGCACCATGGGAGAAAATCGTGGTGCACCTTGGGAAAGGACCGGCGGCCATCTTTAAAAGAAGAAAAGAAGAAGCTGCCTGAACGGGGATGCAGGTAAGTGATTTTTTTTTTTTAAATAACAAAGGGATTGTTTTTAACGTGGCACAATGCGGGGGTATGTAAAAAAAAAAATCTTTTCATTTCGCCGCGGGACAACCCCTTTAAGTCCTAATCAATCGGGGCATTTGAATGTCGTTGTCAAAACTGACAGTGGCATTTAAAGAGTTAACAGCTGCGCTCTGAGTGGGTGTCGGATGTCAAGGATATCCCATACCTGCTGTTTAAGGAGCGGGCTCAGCTTGACAAAGACCCGATGAGGTTGAAACGTTGCTTTTTTTATGAATATGGAGGAATAAAGAAAGATAATTTTATCTACACAGTATATATACTGCCCCAAGTTCTGTTATTTCTGGGGAAAGGGTTAACCATCATTTAATTACTATTGCGTCTGCCATTTTTACTACTTTGCTTTCTGGAACACTGTATATCTTACTTGTGGATGGGCTGGAATGGAATTTAATCTTTTGTTGCCTTTCTGTCCCAGTAGTTCCCACTCCCAACACCGCCTAAAGCATAATTCCACCTCCAAGATAAAGAATGAGACTATTTCTTCTCATTCACTGTATGAGTTAAGCATGAATACGGAATTAAAACAATGGTCTTGCCAACTCTGAATTTTACATAATTAAAGGGGAACTTTACTCAAGCGTGGTGTTCTAAGAAGTCATCGAAACATATCCGAATATTGCAGAATGTAAACTCAGACCTAGACCAAATTCTCAGAGCGTCCATACCCTCTAAAACACTGCTCAGAAATGTTCCCAAACCACAGATAGCATTTTGAGAACCATGAAACTATGCTTAATCACAAATTACCAAAACCTAAAAGCAGAACCAGAGGGGTTCAGACACTCTATA
The DNA here is from genome assembly GCF_035609145.1 of Eleutherodactylus coqui. Lineage (NCBI taxonomy): Eukaryota > Metazoa > Chordata > Amphibia > Anura > Eleutherodactylidae > Eleutherodactylus > Eleutherodactylus coqui. The sequence continues at coordinate 42,199,850 of NC_089846.1, read as the reverse complement.
GGGAGCTGAGTATATGGCTCCACCAATGGGACCTCGTTATATGTATGTTTGACATGTCAGGGAGTGATTTTTGCCTGGTTTCAAATCTACTTCAAACATTTTATGAGATCTACTGTCCCCCAAATCACTTTTTACTTCTAAAACTACATTTATAATTGTCAATATTCTTTACTAAATGAGGTTCTTCCTACTGTACCTACTTATAAATTAAGGCTCTGTTGCCCTAAAGACATTTGGGATCATCATAAATCAGATTTCTGGTCTTAAAGCGAAACTCCGATTCCAGGAAAAACAATTCTGACCAGAGCGGGCGGTTATACTACCTGCAGTTGGTCTGTTCTGCCGTTATCTCCTTGATCCAACAGTTCTGGGCCCTGTTTTCGGTCATCAAAAATGGCTTCTGCTCTCTGATTGGCCAGCACTGCTCATGTAATTAGTGCTGGCCAATCAGAGAGCAGGGCAGAGTGTGCATTAGGAAGTTACAAGATTGGGCCACCTTGTACTACTGAAAACAAGGCTCGGAACTGGCAGATCGAAGAAACAACGGCACAGAAGACCTATCCTAGGTAATATAACAATCCCCCTTACGTCCCGCAGAAACTTTTTGTCCTGCTTCCAGAAAGTCGCTTTAACTTTGGAATGTGGCCAAAACCTTTTTACCTGCAATACTAGAACATTTTCTGGATGAAAATCCAAAGCTAGAGTGAAGGAAACCTTCTGTATACCAGGTAATCAAACATTCTCCCCACCTTCTAGATTTACACCAATTGCAGTTGGCAGCAGCACTCCAAGCACACCTCCAACCGGAGGGGATGCTAACAATTGGGAATGATATGCACGCTCTAATATGGATATGGAATTTCCATCCACAAGTATATGAATATCTTCAAATGTAGAGCAGCATCTAAGGTGCACAAAATAGTCCAATACTCACATCCTAAAGAACATGTTGCTTTATTGCGTCCACATATAACAACGTTTCAACTGCTGTCAACAAAGACCGCAGACAGCGGTTGAAACGTTGTTACTTGTGGACCCAATAAAGCAACACATTCTTTAGGATGTGAATATTGGACTATTTTGTGCATCTCAGATGCTGCTCTAAATTTGAATATATTCTAGATTTACACCATTACAACTAACCCTTTGGGCTCTTCTACACAGAAAGATTATTGACCAGGTTTTCGTTGGATCATGCAAAACTGAACAATAATTGCTCAATACAAACATGGCTAATGCTTAAAGGACGAACAATAATTTGCACACATATTGTTCATTTTATGCAGGCATAAAAGCCTGACAATAATCAGCCCGTGTAAACAGGCAGTCATTCATTCATCTATGAACAACTGCCTGTTTACTCTGAATGAAGGCGGGCGGCCGGAAGAGACCTCCGATGCGCTTCGACTCCGTTCAGCGAGCGATTATCACTTCTGTGTGAAAGCACAGCAGCAATAATTTTTGGAACGCCTGTCAGGCGCTGAAGCACTTGAAAGGACCCTTAGCAAATCTATGCAGAGATCTGTAAAATGTATCACAGCGTATGACAACCTTGGCCAATCAATGATGATTAAGAATTGACCAAATCTGTTTCCTTGCTACTCTCATGAAGATTCATATCAGAGAGGTCACAGATTTCAATAACATTTCCTTCGTCATTTCATTTGTGCAGCTGTCTATATAATTGGACTGCTATTTCTTCCAATCTGTACTACCATGCAAAATCAATCCATTATGGCATTTCCTGTTTATTGATTGATCTGAGTTCTAATAAAGTCTATGTTGACAGAGGACATGGTCTTATCTTTGTTAATGAAGATCGTGTGTGTGAGCGGAGAATACCTCTTAAAAGGCGTTCCAGGAGTAAGGGCCTATTTACACTGAACGATGAACGCTCAAAAATCGCTCAAACGACAGTTTGAGTGACAATTTTGAGCGACCGTCTTTAAATAACTCAAAGTAGCTAATTAGAGTTAATGCAGGCGGAGAAGGATACTGCCGCGGTAGCTCCGAGAACAATGCAGCTGTTTTGTATATGCAAACAGCTGCTTTGTTCTCGGCACTTTCCGCTGGTGTCCCGCTGAGAACTGCCAGCAGGATACCAGCTGAGAGAATGCTATCAGCACCACCCTCTGAGATATCAGCATGCGGCGATGATAAGGCTCATCACTCATTTCTAGCTTGCTAGAAATGAGCGATGAACGAGCAGTGCATGAAAAATGCACGATGGCCGCGTGTTTAGATGCAATGGGTATCGCTCAAAAGATGGCTTTTGAGCGAATATTGAGTGCTAATCGTTGTGTCTACATGGGCCTTAAGGGTCCGATTACACTAAACTATTAGTATTTCAATGAGCAAATGATGTGATTGTTCACTTGTACAGCCTGTTTATACAGGCATATAAATCGCTGGCTCATTCAAACGAGAAAAAGTTGTAGTTCACATTCGCTGTATAAGTGAATTAGAAAGAGAGCTAGTCAAACTCAACGAAAAGTGAACGAGCCAAGGATGATTTTTATGCCTGCATAAAATGAATGACGAACGAAAAGTGAATGATTATCATTCGCATGCGTTCACTTTTGCTCGTTGAAATGTTTTTTCCCCTTAACTTGGTTTCTACCTCTGTTTTTATTTTCCTTCCTCTGGATCAACATTGAGGGTAAATAGGCTGAACTGGATGGGCATATGTCTTTTTTCGGCCTTACATAATATGATACTATGAATTATTCCATCTAAAAGTACCTTAAATCATTAAAAGCCTTTTACATGGGTAGAGAATGGAAAACAAATGTTCCTCCAAACATTCCTCCACCCGATCATCAGCCTGTTTAAAGGTGCTGCCAATCGGCCAACAAATGTGCAAATTCTTGTTTGCTGGGTGATCGCATCGTTTATGCAGCATCGTCTCTTGTTGGCAGCACATCTCCCTGTGGAAACATGTAAGTGCTGCCTACAAGTAAGGAAATTATGTGTCCAAAAGATAACACTAACAATTGTTCAGGCACATACAGTAGTGCTAAGAGCTCCCTGTTAACCCTTTCCAATCCAATCTGTATCCTGGTTTTCCTAGGGGGCTTACTCTTTTTCTGCTGTTACCCAACGGCGCTAATTGCTGGCTAAAGCCAGTACTGCATAAGGTGACACGTTGGATAGGCTCCGACAGCACGGAAGCTGGCAATGTACAGTAAGAGAACCCCGACGGACGTCTTCCAACATCGGAGCTGTATAGCCTTAAATCATAATGTCTTCAGAGGTCAGACAGTGGATTGGAAAGGGTTAAAGGAGCTGTCCACTTGTAAATTGTAGATGGCCTATGTGCAGGCTAGACCATTAATAGTAGATTGACAGGAGTCTGTTGCCTGGGATCCCTTACGATCAGCTGTTCGCTGGACTGGTATGATGATGCACTGAGCTGATCTGTGCAGGAAGCAGAGAGCTCCGTTCACACTGCAGTGACCAGACTTTTTACTGCAGACTAAGTTCCCATTAAAGTGAATGGGAAGTTTGCCAGTAATACCAAGCTTGGCCACTGCAGTAGGAACTGAGCTGTCTACTTCCTGTAGAAATCAGCTCTGTGCATGAACACAGTGGCCCACCATACAGCTGATCATCAGAGATCCTTGGTGGCAGAACCCCGCCAATCTACTATTGATGGCCTATCTTAAGGACTGGACTTTACACCTGTAAAGGGGTTGTCCAAGTTATACAAAATGCCTCTCATTGGGTCCTCCATTGTGAAAAGTAACACACAGCTGATACCGCTCCCCTGCCAGCGGCTCTGGTCTCCAGGCTGACATCATCAGCCTGAGCCGTCTACAAACAAGCTGCTGCAGAAGAAGGTTTACTGGATGTCACAGGCAACAACATAGCAGAGACCGCAACAGGAGTTGGGGAACGAGCGGGGAGCAATAACAGCTTTTTGTCATTTTTCACAACGGAGGACCCGTTTAGAGGCACTTTATATAACCTGGACAACCCCTTTAATAAAGATGAACAACCAAGGCCTAACCAACTTGCAAAAATGTCAAATAGGGCTGGTTTCTCGCAGACAATCAACCAGTGTAAAACTACCTCTAGAATAGGTCATGGATGATTAGGCGGGGTACGGCTACCCAGGACACCGCCTATCAGCAGACTGCAGCGGCTTAAAGGGCATTCACATCTCGGCTTTTCATAACTGGAAAAAACACTGCCATGACTACCAGCTACCCGGCGTGCTGCGCTGTTCCTATAGCTCTCATTAACTTCCATGAGAGCTACTTGAGCAGCGCTGGGCTGAAGCCCTCAACTGTTTCTGACAGGTGGTTGGAAACAGAGGACCAAGCTTTCCCATCTCAGTCATGAAAAGCCAAGCTGGGAATACCCCTTTAAATGAAACTAACTCGATATCAGGCAGAGCCATGCATAAAATAATGCTGCTGTGTCTGTGCAAATGATGAAGGGGCCATGGTGCATTTTTGTGCTGCTTAATAACTGCATAGTCTTGATTTCTTAATGTTTGGTGTATACAGATGCTGTGCGGATCTATGTGTCTCCATGGTTGCAGATTAAAAAACAAATCCTGTATACAATGTAACCCTGCAGTCATATGTTACTCCCTGTGAACACAGTGCATTACTTATCATGTAATGATCCTGTGTTACTGCCTGCATTATAGCTCAGAGATGCAATGACTGTTCTGTTGGTTGCCATTGGAAAAAGTCAGAAAACCCATTGAGAAGCACATCCTTAACAGCTACAATGCTGTACATTAGCCCTGTACGTACACTGTAAAACTGTGCTTAAAGGAAACCTGCCAGTCCCATCTCTGATGCAGCATAAGGGCTTAGTCACACGGGCGTTTATTGCCGCGATTTGCGCATGCGCATGCGTCCGGCGACTTTTTAAAACCATTGCTTTGCAATGGTATCGGACACATGAGCGCTTTTTATGCGCTCGTCCGATAAATTAGAGAACAGAAATCGCAGATCGCACTTATCTGCGATCTGCGATTCCTGTTCTCTTCTCTATATGCGCTCAACGGGGCCGGCGGCAGCAGCGCCGACCCCATTGAGGACATATAGAAGACAAATCATTCTTCTCTGCCACAGCTGGAACAGCTGTGGCAGAGAAGAACGATGTTTGCCCATTGAATTCAATGGAGCGGCAATACAGCCGCTCCATTGAAAGCAATGGGCTGCCGGCGTGCGCGGGGTTAATTGTCGGGAAGGGGTTAAATATATAACCCCTTACCTGCAATGCATCCTTAAATGTGAAAAAATAAAAAAAAAGGATGTTCTCACCTGCTCCCGGCAGCTGGAGATCCCGGCGGTCGGCCTGCAGTGGGTGTGAAGGAGGTGTGACTCAGGCTTGCCCCTGATTGGCTCAGCCTGAGCCAATCAGAGGCTGAGCTCAGTCACACCCATTCATGAATTCATGAATGGGTGTGACTGAGACTTGCTTCTGATTGGCTCAGCGCTGAGCCAATCAGGGGCAAGCCTGAGTCACACCTCCTTCACACCCACTGCAGGCCGACCGCCGGGATCTCCAGCTGCCGGGAGCAGGTGAGTACATCCTTTTTTTTAATTTTTTCACATTTAAGGATGCATTGCAGGTAAGGGGTTATATATTTAACCCCTTCCCGACAATTAACCCCGCGCACGCCCGCAGCGCTTGCATTCAATGGAGCCGCTGTATTGCCGGCTCCATTGAATGCAATGCGCTGGACAGCTCCGGCCCGTTTCTAATGAAACGCGGCTAGGAGCAGATTTTCGGGCGATTTTTGGGCCGATTTTTCGGCGCCGGTCACGCGATTTGCGCATGCGCATCCGTCATGCGATGCGCAAATCGCGTGAAAAAACGCCCGTGTGACTAAGGCCTAAGTCAGCAGCAGAAACACTGATATCAGCAGTCCTTCACTTATGTGTTAATGTTCTGTAGGTTGGAAGAACTTCCATCTTATTCCTTGAAGCACATTGCAAGATTTAGAAGTCATAGGTCTGATGTATTCATGAAATACAGGTTCCCCCACCTGCTGACTGGCAGCTTTATCCCTATGACCAATAATAGGTAGAAAGCTGTCAATCAGCAGATGAAGAGTGGGAAAAGCCTGTCTATCATGAATACATCAGACTCTTTGCTATCAGAGCTTGCAATGTGCTTTAAGGAATCAGATGTAAGTTCTTCCGTTTTTTTAAAAGTGCTAGTCATGCTGTGCCCCGTTTCTAGATTTTATATCTTTTGTTTTTTAACTTCAATGAGGAAAAGTGAAAAAGTCTGCTTTTTTTTCACAGAACATTTTTTAGTAACTGCTTCTTTGAGCATGACACTTTCATGCAATAGCAATGGTGGGAAATATAAGGTGGCTTGAGGTCATCCCAATTATTTACCATTGAGGGGGACTATCATTCATTTTCAATATGTGATGACTTCCTAACGGAAGGCAAATAAAGAATAACATTTTTTTACTTTTTTTATGGGAAATGATAGCACAACACACTTTGTTAACCTGATGGAACATGTTTTAAAGGGTTTTTTCAGAATTAGAAAAATATGGCTGCTTTCTTCCAGAAACAGCACCACACCTATTCATAGATTGTGTCTGGTACTGCAGCTCAACTCAATAAAGCGCACCTGAGTTTTCCGACAGCTTTTCAGAATCAGCTGCCATATGTGCGTACATAAAGAATAACCCTCTTTCTGGCCATTATATAACTTATATCCTGCATCTTTTCTCATTTTGCCCTGTGCATAGTATACATCTATTTCTCTGTCCTCTCAGGACTGGTGGGAGGAGCTGCTGCTGTGCTGTAGACTGTTCTTAGAGAACTACAGAGATCTTTCTTTCTAAATGCTAATTACACACACAGAGGCATAATATCATCCAGCAAGAGTGAGCAAAAGGACTTATCAGTGAACAAGTGTATGAGTAGCAGAAGAGTTCACCACTATCTCTACTTGCAGCTCTCCGTGTGTGAGTGTTCTTCCCTCTACCCCCTCTATGCTCTCTGCATTTAGCTCAATGAGCACTGACAACTCTTCCTTTGCTCTGTCCTAGCATCCTCACCTGTCAAATCGGTGGATAGCATGCTATGGGAAGAGAAACAGCACTTTAGAGGGATTTTTCAGCACAAAAACATCATTTTAGGTGAATAAAGTGAATAGCAGTTTTGCTGATTATAACTATCATATAAACACAGGTTGTTGGAAAAGTTATTGTCCCTTTAAAGCAATTGGGGCTGAGCTGTAACATCAATACAACTTGTGGATAGGTGTAGCCTTTCGGCATGTTTTTCTAATCCCGGATAGCCCCTTCGAAGACCAGGGAAGGCCTGACAGTCCAACATTAGAGCACTGCCGATCACCCATACCAAAGGGGTCCCTGGTCAGTTGGAGCACTCCCTAAAGTCTAACTGCAGGGTCTGCGTTAAAGAGTTGCTAAAAAAAAAAGCGATAAGTATTCCTTAAATGCATTTAATTAACACAAATGAAGTGTATCATGGCTAAACTGGTTGAAGTGGACCATGAATGTAAATAGCTCCCAAACCAAAGATTTCAGAGATGGCTACCTGCAGTGTGTGTATACATTTTTACAGGCGCGGCCATGTTTCTTGTCCGGCACCTAAACATACAGTCAGAACACGTATCATGGCTCGCTCTTCTGCCTGGACAAGCAATCATACACAAGTTACAAGTAGTGCTTTCTGAGATCTCCTCTTAAGGACCACTTAGAAAGACATAGCAATTACAGAACCAGAGAGCTCTACATACTCCGCTCATTTACCATTTGATCAAACTACAGCACCCCCTCAGACATTAAAGGCTAATATTGTTATCTTTTTCTGCTCACAACTAATATATTCTAGACAGGAGAATTTTTTTTTATTTTATAGCCATATTTTTATTTACTAATGTCACAGCGTGTAATAAGGTCCATTCTATTGAAAACCAATCACAGAGTTCAGGTTATTTTGGACCTAAAATTGACCTAATGTTTTATGGCTGCTGAAAGGCTGACTGCGGACAACTTCATAAAACTAACAGCAGGTCTGCTGCGTCTACGGAAATATCTCCACTTCAACTCATAACTTTTCTTTAACTGGACACTATACTTTCAACAAACTTTGCCTAAATCAACAGCACCGGCAAATATAAGGCCGGCGTCATATGTGCGTATCTGTGCAAAATGTATGCACGCAATACGCAGAGAAGGGAACCCATTCGCACACAAATGCGCACGCAATACGCAATGAGATGTGTAATGCTGCTGGAAAAGGAACAGACCTGGAACGTCTTTGTTTGCCGAGCGCAAATGAGCGTGGTGGAAAAAATACAGTAAAATACACCGATGCGCATGCAAAAAAAGTCTTGTACAGTGAGCCAAAAAGTTGCACTGCAGCGCACGCAAATGGTCTAAGGCAGGGGTCCCCAACTCCAGTCCTCAGGGACCACCAACAGGTCATGTTTTTAGGATATCCTATGGTAAGAACACATGTGGCAATGCTTGAGGCACCGACAATAATTACATCACCTGTGCAACACTGAGGAAATCCTGAAAACATGACCTGTTGGCGGTCCCTGAGGACTGGAGTTGGGGAACACTGGTCTAAGGCAGCAATATAAAATAGTAATCCCAATTCCCAGAAAGGTAATCACGGCTCTGAGTGCACGGCGCGGCGCGGTATCCCCACACATAACACTGTGATTACATACAAGGAAAAAGGCGGCTCTCTAAGTGTCTTGATAAATTGGTAATTTATAAAAAATAAAGTGGCAAAATAATAAAATAGTTCAATAAGACACAAACCTCCTAAAGCAGCAAAAACCCACAATGGAACCACCTCGGGCCCACACAGCATGTAAATGTGCAAAATGGCAAAGATTATAAATGTATAATATAATATAGTTATTTATTCAGCAGCAAGCATGCCGGACTGTCAATATCAAGGGTTGTATTTCCATTTAGTTTGCAGATCAGACCAGGGATTGGAGCTACAGGAAGATAATTTGCTTATTCCCAGTGCATTTTGGGAAGAGTGAAGAGTCAGTGTGAGTCGGACTATTGCTGGGTTTAGCCAGGTCTAGCTGCTTGGAGGACACTGCTAGACCAAGGATTAGAGCTCCAAGGAGATAGTTTTCTTACTGCATTCTGAGAAGAGTCATGAATCACTGTGAGTGGGACGACTACTGGGTTTAGCTAGGTCTAGCTGCTCGGAGAACATCACTATTGTATTTTAGAGATGAGCGAGCATATTTGCTAAGGGCAATTGCTCGATCGAGCATTGCCTGCTCGGGAGCAAAGATTCGGCTGCCAGCGGCGGGGCAGAGTGGGGAGGAATGAAGGGGAGATCTCTCTCTCCCCCCCCTGCTCATGGCCGCAACTCACCTCTCACCCGCACCGGCAGCCGAACCGTTTCTTCCAAGCGGGGAGATACTCGCTAAGGACAATGCTCGATCGAGTAATTGTCCTTAGCGAGTATGCTCGCTCATCTCTATTGTATATCCATTTAGCTTGCCGATCAGACCAGGGATTGGAGCTCCAAAATAATTTGCTTATTCCCAGTGCATTTTGGGAAGAGTGAAGAGTCAGTGTGAGTCGGACTATTTCTGGGTTTAGCCAGGTCTAGCTGCAAGGAGGACATCACTAGACCAGGGATTGGAGCTCCAGGAAGATAATTTGCTTAATCCCAGTGCATTCTGGGAAGAGTGAAGAATCACTGCGAGTATGACAATTACTGGGTTTAGTCAAGTCTAGCTGCAAGGGGGACATCCCTAGAACAGGGATTGGAGCTCCAGGAAGATCATTTGCTTATCCCCAGTGCATTCTGGGAAAAGTCAAGAATCACTGTTTGCTGGGTTTAGCCTTCTTATATGTTAAATATCATCACGGGAATTCTTGTCTTTTAGAAGTCTGGAAGTGGACATCAACTGACAACATGGAAGCAGTGAAGTAGCCATATGGTGAGCTGCAACATATACTATATGTTAACAGATCTAGCAGAGGAAAAGCCAAATGTCCAAAAATGGAATAGGGAGACGAAAACCCTGGACGTACGGTAGCAAGAATGAACCCTTACAATTTATCGCTCTTTCCTCTCAACTCTGATAGGTCCCCTTTAAATATTTTCTGTCCTTTTACAAGAAAATCCAAAGCATATACCGATACAGTAACCATAAGTATAAGTAGTGGACCCGTTGTGTGCATGTCTGTCTGAGATATGGATTTAATCTGAAAGCTCTAATGGGGGGGGGGGATATTTTTAAATACTTTATACTGTATGTAAAGGACACTACATAATAAAAAACTATATTAACAATTTGCAGTTTCATAAAGGGAGCTTATCTATTTTACTCTGAACATCAATTTGTTCGGATATGAGTTCAGTATAAACACTCCAGTTATTTCATGCATATTATTAGATCGCTACTAGACAGGCTTTGAAATACACTAATGTCAAAAAGTGCCTTTAATTGCTCTTAAGATGCTTTTCAATTATGACAAATGTAAGACAGGGGATGAAAAAGACAGCATGGTGTATGGATTCTGTTAAGTAGAAACACTCATTCCAGTCCTATTATTTAGCTCAGTGACGCCGTCCACACATGACAACACTCAATTGTCCAATATCCCAGTGTTCGAGTCTCAAAACAACACTTGGCTGATAATATTCCCAAGCCTTCCCACATTGTAAATATCCAAAGAGGGACACTTGTGGCTCGATGAATAGAAGCCTCATTTGGCCAAACACAGCCATTCCCAAGCAAGTCCTTGGTGTGTCTGTACAATGAGCGTAAGCGCTGCAGATACATGAAGCATCAGTTGCTACAGCTGGCCACGTAGCCATAGGATATTGCTGTGTCTGCGGTCGGCACGTGTTGATGTCCGGGCTGACAGATACGTCTGCTACAATGTAGCTCCAGGATAAACAAAAGTATCAGATAGCAAAAAATCTATACAGGCTGATCCATATTGACTATGAGATGGAATGCTGGGAGAGCATCTGGCAGCTTCCGGAGAGATGAGACTGCCAATGGGATCCAATCCAGTTATGTTAGAAATTGATAAAAATATCATAAAGCAACAAGCCCGACATATTCTCACTAGGGTGGGTTCACACGGCATCTTGCATCAGAATATTGCATTTTTCAAGGCACTTTCTGTCTTTTTTTGTGTGTGTGTGGAGGGGGAAGAACGCCATGGCCGCATGTTAGCTGTTGGCCAATTGAAAGTTATGAAATGCAAGAAAAAAAAAGTTGTGTTGCTTTTGTCAGCTTAAGTGCGTTTTTGGGGGGGTCTATAGTGTTTTTTCTATTTGAAGCCTGCTGCAGGTTTGATGTCTTTTTCCCACAGACTTCTATATGAGACCTTTCACATATGTGGAATATTTCGGTAAGACCCACCTAAAGACGCAGCTTAATCTGCTCCATAACCCATATGTATTCATGCAAATTTTGGTGCTGACTTTTTGTTGTCTTTAGGTCCATCTTGCAGAAATATTCTGCAAGTGTGAAAAAAAAGCCAGAGAAAATGCGTGTGTGTATGAAAAACATGTCATCCCAAAAACAAAAAACTATTTGCTTGAATTCATGGCGTTTTTTTACAAGCCCCCCAAAAATTGTGTGAAAGAAGCCTCAGGCCTCCTTAACACAAAAGAATGCAAAATTTGAGTGCAATATGCAGAGAATAGGGCATGTTAAATTAAATGGGTTCGTTCACTTACGCTTGTTTTCCTTTGCATTTTTGCCATGCTAAAAAAAACATGCAGCATGCTCAATTTTCAAAAAGTCACCATAGAAGTCAATGGGGATGCGCAAATGCGTGCACATAACGCTAGGAGATGCATGAAACACTGTGTAATTGCATAGGAAGAACACATCAGGAATTCATTAGACTAATTAGCCATTTCAGTTTGTGCGTCTCTGTGGTATGCAAATGAACAAAAGTACAGTAAAATACGTAGATGCGCGTGCAAAAGAACATCGTTCAGTCCGCAAATCTGGTGCACTCAGGTGCGTGTAAACACACATGTGCACCAGAATCCACAAGAGGCCCCCTGTCCACGGGCGTTGCGGAGCCGCCGCCCGGGAGCAGAAGCCGCAGACAAATCTCCGCCGGTCAGCCTAATCTGATAGAAAGGCTGACCGCGGAGAATCAAGGCAATTCACAGAATGCTGTGAAATCCTGGCCGCGAGCGGAGAATCGCAATGATTCTCCGCTCGTGGACAGGGGGGCTGCGCTTTCCATAGCAATGCTATCGAAAAGCTTCATACGGCGTGATTCGCCGGTGGTAAACCGCTGGCGAAACCACTGCCGTGGACAGGGGGCCTTAATGAGAATTTTCATGCAAATTTGCTGGTAGAATTAACTTTTTCAATTCTGTATCAAAATCTATGCATGCAGATTTTAATGTGGAGTTTTCTGCAGGATGACAAATTCCACTGTGTGATGTGGAGGAATTCCACCCATGTGAAAGGTCCCCTAGAAAGACAACCTTCTAAAGGGTGTTAAGCCACTCAACGCACCTCACCAAAAAATGTGCAAGCCGCATGTCCGTCAACACTGTTCTTGCTGCAGATCCTTCCCGTGGAAAGTAAAGGGATTGTCTGGGAGTGAACAAAAGGAAATTACTTGCAGGAAATGTTATAAAAGAAATAAGCAAATATGACTCCCTTGTCAAATCCCCCACCACTACAGCGCCAATGCTCCGGTGGTCCCAACCGGTCTTTGTTTACTTTCCTTGATGACATATTGTACTGGGGCATTACTGCTGGAGTTAATCACTGTCCTCAGCGGTCATGGGCCATACAAGGTGTAGTCAAAAATACGGATCCAGCGCTATATCTCAGTACTGCTGTCCTATATTGAAATAACAATAGCGTACTTGAATAGGAAGGCATGGATGTACTACATGATGGTATGGTGTACAGGCCCCGGAACATGGAGTTCAATTTTGTGTTGTGGCCCCTGTAAGTGATAAAGAGTAAAACCCAATTGCAAAGTTAAAGAGTAGCATGTGAGAAGCAGATATCCACTTTCAGCATCTATCCAAGTCCTGCGGGACCGCTGCTATGACTGAAGGAAATGTACGTTTTTGTAGTATACGGCCTATGCGAATGTGCTCTTAAAGTGGCCTCCTGCTATTCCCCAAGTACAGTCCAGGGCTGACGCTATCATTGCGGGATTGTGTTAGTGAAAGGCAAAGCGCCAATTTAGTGCAAATCCAATGGAGATCACAAGGAAGAGCACAACCCAATTGGAAGACAATGCAAATTTCAACATGAATGTCTGGATTGCAATTTGGTGCGATCGCCTCATGGAACCTGTGTTCATTCCAGGGACTCTCAACATCCATTGGTACTTGAATCTCCAGCAGATGACCATGGATGACATTCTGGACAATCTATCGTATAGCAGAAGGAGGCCACTTTGAGTACGCTTTCCTTACCTCAGTCATAGCAGCGGTCCCACGGGGCTTAGAGAGACGCGGAAAGTGGATTTCTGCTACTCTTTAACTTTGCCATTGGGTTTTACGCTCTCTCTCTTACAGGTGCCACAACACAAAATTGAAACCCAATGTTCCGGGGCCCCCAGGGGTCCATACACCGTACCATCGTGTAGCACATGCATGCCTTCCTATTCAACTACGCTATTATTTCAATATTGGACACCGGTAGTGAGATATAGCGCTGGATCCGTCTTTTTGACTACAGCTTACATATGCTGACATCACCGTGATTTTCTGCGGCAGAATACATGAGTGTACGGAATACGATCGCTGCCGGAAAACAAACATAGACGGACAGGCACTGGGGTGGCGGAGGATTTAACAGGTGAGCATTGTTTGTTTTCTATTTTACAACATTTCCTGCAGCTAGTTCAATTTCTTAAACTCTCAAACAATCCCTTTAATGGTGAGAAATGAAAGGCACAAAGATAAAGCTGGGTATAGGGCACGCTACAGATTAAAAAAAAGGCGGCTTAATGTTGAAGAAAGCGTACGGCTCTGCACTCCCAGTGTGCGAAAAGAAAATCCTATTCACTAACATCTAACATCTGGCCACTGCTGCAAAGTAGCACAGTGCCCGGTAAGCAGAAAAACCTCTGTGTGCATTGTGTCTCGTGAGAGAAATAGGAGTCACCTGAGACAGATTAAGGCTCTGATCACGTTTTTGTTTTTTTTTAGAAAAAAACAGAATACATGCTGGAGAAAGAAAGCAATTGTATAGCAATTGTATATTTGTTTGTAGGGCAGATACAATAATAGCCGGCTTTTCAAAGACCCAGAAAAAAATAGTATCCAGATGTATAAAACCGGCCAAACGTATGCAAAGGACACAGTTCTGCCATACGTCTGCACAACAGAAGCCTAAAGGTAAGTCACAGTATTTGGCGTATGAACATACAAGTCTGACCTAAGCCAAATAGGTGGCCTTCCAAGACCAGAGAAATTAAGATCTCATGTTGAAGGACACCTACATTATTGCAAGAGATTAAGTACATAGCAAGACGGCGTATCGCCTGGACCTCACACTGCTAAGAACACTCATTGACAAAAATAATAATGCACCCACGTAGAAATGTTGGATTACTGCAAAACTTAGCCTGCAGTTATATCTCAGGCGGATATATAGATGATTACGGTTGTGGTCTGATTAGACATCGGGTCTTCTGATCAGAGACCGTAAAAGTGCTTCACTCGTCAGGGGCTACTTTTGTGCAGTGGACCTCTTGTTGAGAGATCGTTGACCACTACACATGCCTCTACGACGAACTCAGACATTTTAACAAACTTTGAGAAGGGGTGCATCATTGGAATGAGAGAAGCTGGATGGTGGTTTTGATGAATTGCCTGCCACCTAGGCCGTTCTGACCAGGTTAGGAGGTGTTGGAAGCAGTGGTTACATGAGGGCAGACACACATGGCAAACAGGCTCTAGAAGGCTCAGATAGACCAGCAGTAGAGAGGATCGCCTGATCGTCCGACAAGCACGAGCAGATCCAACAGTTTTGTTGTCCACCATCCAGAAACAGGTGACGCCATCATTACAGAACCCTGTCTCTGCCTGGACCATTTCAGGAAGGAAATTTGGTGTCATGGCTCCCGTAACATTTTCTACTATTAATACCTCAACACCTTCACCTTTTTAGTCAGTGGTGTCGTGAACAAGAAACCTGGACTGCTATGGACTGGAACCATATTGTTTTCAGCAGTGATTCCAGGTTTTGTTTGGGACCAAACGACGGTTGTGTTAGAGTATGGAGGCCTCATGGTGAGTACTTCAATCGTGCCTTTGCTGTGGAGTGATAGACTGTCCCAACTGCTGGTGTGATGGTCTGGAGAATCAGTAATATCCAAATAAAGCGGCAGCATCAAGGGTGTAGAAAATATATAGAAAACTGTATTGCTCCATAAAAAATGGCTTTTGGAGAACCATCACATACAACAGGCGCCCCCCCCCCCCCCCCTAGTAGTGATCAAGGGACAATGACAGCTCAGCGATATGTTCAGGATATCCTGCAGCCACATGTGTTGCCTCTCATAGCAAGGATGTCATAATAATGCCTCTGCCAGGTTGCCACATTTCCTTGGTCTACTTGGATCGGCACATATATCGCTGATTTAGCATACATGGGACCAGCTGGAATGCCAGCACCCGCAGCCTATGAGTGTGCAGGATCTAGAGGCCCAGCAACAGCTGTGGGCAAATGTGCCGCAGGATAACATACTGTATGCCTCGATGGCTGACTGTATCTCATCATGTATCCAGGCCAGAGGTGGCCCAACAGGGTACTAGAGCATCCTTTGAATTATACCGTTTTATATAATCCTTAAAAAATAAATCTTTTTATTTGTATAGCGCAAACTTATTCCGCAGCACTTTCAGGTAATTTATTACCCTACCTCCAAGCTGGGTACTCATTTTACCGACCTCAGAGGGATGGAAGGTTGAGTAAGCCTTGAGCTGGATACCTGAACCATGCAGAGATTGAACTTGCAACCTTCAGGTTGTAAACAACTGCTTTCTGCTGCCTTAACACTCTGCACCACACAAAGCTCTATTAAACATATAAAGTTTTATCCAATTCCAACAACTCTTTTTTTTGTCATAAAATGTATATTATAGGAAACGCCAAGAATAGAAGATGAGAAATCATTTTGGTCAGAAAGAGTTCCCATGCATCTGGGTGTTCCACGGTCTTACAAGCAAACATCAGTGGGAACCTATAATAATCTATATATTGATTTGGGGATTATTCGGATTAGTACATTTGGAGTCAGGAAGCAAATTTTTTCCTAAAGTAAAGAAAATTGGCTTCTACCTCATTGGGGGTTTTTTTGCCTTCCTCTGGATCAACATTACAGCAATATAGGCTTAACTGGATGGACATATGTCTTGTTTCAGTCTTCCAAACTACATGATTATGTATGTTACGCGGGGGCCACCTGGAGATAAAAAATGCCTATTACACTGTAACTTTATGTTAGAAACAACACATCCTTTTACCATAATTACATTGTATCACTAATAATAGAATAAGACATGGTGGAATACTTTGATTTTGATATTTGAGGATATCTTGGTGATACTGCTCCTGTGGGCAGCTCTTTCGCTCTGAACCTACTTGTACATTGGGTACTATGAAGGACAATATGTAGGAAATTGTTATGGACTTTTATAGTAACAGATTAAAACCCAAAGGTCTCTATCTACTTTATAAAACATTTTTATTCATGTTATAGTACTGAACAGTGAAAAATATGACTTTCTGTACATACAATAACTGTTATTAAATGTGAATTTCCTTTACCTTTTTATGAAATTATAAGTGCCGGTAGCTGTTTTTAAATTATAGGGTGTTTTTCATCGGGAATGAAATTCTACATTGGATGCTACAAAAAGGCAAGTACAGCTCACCTACTATATGCACGTTCAGGTGAAGTGTATATTCTTAGCATCATGACTTTATATTAGGCCATATTCCATCATTGTTCTACTGTTTTTGACATGAAAAATAGCCGAACTCCAATGGGAATCTGAAGGAAACTTTACAAGTCAACGGGAGCCAACAGGAGATATATCAAGTCATACTGGTCATGGATCTGTTCATAGTGGAAATCGAGACAGTAGTACAAAGTCATATACTTTCTGACTACGGTATCTAAGCAGGTGATTTACTGGTAATTGTTCATTGTAAGTATATGCAATTTACCTGAGCTGGATTTGAGAACCGTACGGCACAATACACTGATCGATCACTACGTGCGTGACATCTTGTAATCAGCAACATGGTACTACGTGATGGCCATGGCACAATCTACTCTCAGATAATGTGTTGACCTCTCCTCAATGCAGCAGAAGACAACATTTATCAGTTATGGGTAAACTTGGTGACCTGAGTGACTTTGACTGCGGGCACATTGTTGGTGCCCAGAGGTGTGGTGGCAGTATTTCTGAAACGGTCGCACTTGTTGACTTTTCCCGAACCACGGTATCAAGAGTGTACCAAGACTGGTTGATTCATAGACAGACATCCAACTGACAATCACACAGAGGCCAGCCCAGTGTGTCTGATCCTAGAGGCGAGCGTCCGGTGACGCATCTGGTATCTCAGCAATAACATGTCACAGTGAGCCAACTGACCCAGCAGTACAACATCAGGGAAGTTAGAAGAATTTCCACAATGACCATACAATGTACCTTGGATCGTCAGGGGTCCAATAGCCTAAGACATAATCAACAACACCTTGAATGGGCCCAGGAAAGATGTCAATGGACCTTGGACACATGACAGAAGGTTGTCAGGAATCATGAGTCCCGTTTTCTGTTGAACCATATGAGTGCTCTACACCTGGAGTAAACAACATGAAGCCATATGCCATGAGTGCACAACTGGTGATCTACAGACCTGTGGTGGTGGTGCTGTGGCCTAGAAAGTGTTTTCCTGGCAGGGCCTAGCGCTGTTGGTCATTATAGCACAGTCCTTGAATGGTGAATGATACAGGGACCTGTTAGCTTACCATCTGCATCCATATCTTCAGGAGGTCTTTCCCAAACCACAGTGCCATCTTTCAACAGTACAACGCTCTGTGTCATTGAGCTTGGATCATTTGGGGGTTATGGCCACACTGCCTTAGCCCCCAAACTCACCGGACTATAACCCCATTGATCATGTTTGAGATATGCAGGAAAAGGGCTGTGAGATCTGCTCCCATTTATCCCCAACATGTGCACCAACTGATGGAGCTCCTGTTCGTTATCTTGTGGAATCTGCTTCCTGACATCAAAAAGCCATGATTGTCCAAAAAGGTGGACCAACCTGTTGTTGAGAAGGTGTTCCTAAAGCAGTGATTGTTCAGTGTACAAGCACTATTTACACTTTACCTGGACTCTGCCTTATGTTGTCCAGGTACTGTATGAAGCTATATGGGTACTGTATGAAGTAGTTTCCACTTGATATGTAGCAGTCTATTCAGTGACCAGACTGCTACATACTGAGTGCAAATGACTTCAGTGTGACCAAAACGCTTCATGATGCTATTTAAGAGCTGTATGGCACTTTTTGGGTACTGCAAACACCGCATGTTGTTGTTAGGAGTGTAGTCGTTCACGACCCTCGGTGACCCTAAAGGCGAGCTCCCTCCATGTTTTTCGATTTTGCTCTGCTTCTTTCAGTTGTGTGATATCCTTGCCAGTATCAGCTCTGACAGTATCAGCCATCGTGTCCTTTGCCGGCTGGGTCTTCTTTTACCACTGATCTGTCCAAGCATTATAGATTTTTCTAGTGACTCTGCTCGCATTACATGGCTGAAATCCGTGAGTCTGAGTCCGGCCATCTTGCCCTCCAGTGATATATTGGGTCTTATACGATTCAGGACTTCTCTGTTTGTTACTCTCGCCATCCAGGGTATACGCAGCAGCTTTCACCAGCAGCACAGCTCCAACGCATCAATCCTCCTGTCCGCTTTTTTCGTAGTCCAGCTTTTACATCCCTAAATGCTATGGTGGTTTGCACAATTCTGCATTTAGTTGCTATGCTGATAACCCTACTGTTCCAGATTTTGTCCATGTTTAGCATCGCACTTTGCCCCAATGCCATCCTACGTTTTATCTCCGGCATAAATTCTCCATCCTGGTCAATTTTTGAACCAAGGCTACATTGTGAAATTATATGGGCAGTATTAGTCTATCTGGAAAGTGTGCGGACCTATCTTAGCACCGCATGGCACTTTGTGGGGCACTATATGACATTTTGTGCATGATGGTATGTGTAGTTTAGACGCAGGTACATGAAGAATATGTATGCATATAGTTGTTTGTACTATGCTATGTATTTGTCTTTCAGGGGTGTTTTTCAGTTTCAGTCTAGCCTCTCAGATTTATGTATGTTCATGTTATGTTTTGTGGGGATCCACTCATCAATAACTTATCAAATCACTAACATTCTTAACAAAAACAATCCAACTCTCTTTTTAACATATGCTTGCAATCAATCCCTTGAGTGGACATCATTTGCATAAACTTTGCATAAATCAATAGTACAATTGAACATAAACTTTTCAATATATCTTATCAAAGAAAAATGCCTCTTTTGCCTATGTCCAAAAGCCGGCAGCTGGGCAGAAAGCGGACAGACACCATTATAGTCAATAGGGTCCATTCAGCATTGTTCAGTTTCATGTAGAAATGGAACCATTTGGCTGCAGGAATTCCCCTTTCCTACTTCTTGAACGGAGCAGGAAAGTGGAACGCCCAAAGCAGGTGTGAAACCACCCTTAGGCTAATTTTGTATGAGCGAGTACGATATTGGTCCATGAAACTCAGCCCGATATCGCGCTCGCCAATGTGTGAAGCCCCCGCATTCTTTTTGTGTTAAAAATGCCTTGCATCACTTCAGGAAAGTAGAGGACCGCGGAGTGTTTTCCATTGTTTTCAATGGGAAGCCTTGCATCGCTCTTTGCCGGCCCCAATTAAAACAGTGGGCGATGCAATGGAATGCCCAAAGATAGGACATGCCGTAATTTTTCCTGCAGCGCACAAATCTCTTGAGATTTTCTCGACCGCGTGAAAGCGGCCTTAGGCCACTCTTACCCATACCGCTTTTTACCATGATTATTGCGGTGTCCCGAGAGCTGCACTAATAGCGATATAACGCTCCCATTGATTTTAATGCGGCTTCTCAGACCTGCGCTCGAATGCGGCGTTTAAAGCGCCGCGATTTTTGAGTGTTGCCTGTTCTATTCTTCAGCGTTTTCGTATTTTTAACGCACCTCATCACCAATCACAAACGCTGTAACATGCATTCAAAAACGCCATTCGAAATTGCGTTAAAATGCTGCGGTTCCAAGCGGCGTTTAACTGAATGCATGTGTGAGAGTGGCCTTAGAGATGGAGCATGCAGAACGGAAAACTGGTAACAAGTTCCTTATCCAAGTCATATAATGGCCCTAAATAGTGCTAATCCTCATGTACACACGGCAGCTTATTCAGCAAAGTCACTTGAAATAATAGGCGATATTTTATATTAAAAGTGTAAAAAACGCAAAATCCAACATTTTTACTTCTACCCTTCCCCATTCTATTCTCTTATTCCTTTGTTTCCATATCTTTGCAGCACCTGAAAAACAGATGCGAAATAATAATAATTAGTATATTGTATAAGAGTCGGAGGACCCCAAAACCAACTCCGGCACTTAGCAAAGCAGCCTTCAAAGTGTGCACCTCTAATGGAGTGGAAATGACAATATGGAAAGAAGTTATATTTTAACTGTTATTGCACGGCAGCGAATACGGCGCACGGTCTTGTTCAGTGAAATTTAACTATGTTTGAATTAATCAGAGTGCGGATGTTTGAATCAGCAAGATTACCTCTCACAGATTTTACTCAGAAATGAATATTTTATTTTCCTTGAAATTACCTTGACTCATTAAGAGTCTCCTGGGAATACAGATGGTCATCAGAGAGCCTCACGGAGAGCACAGTTGGATCGAAGAGAACATGTCAGCGTTGGAAAAAAATAGATTTTCCTTAGTTCCATTTGCACTATGCATGTTTCACAAAATACAATGCCTCCTGCCCGGTGGAGTGCAGGACACAATGTAAAACAAGCTGTTCACAAATCTCATAGGTCCTTTGTGTAAAAAGCCCAGTCTGTGGTCCATAATGCCATTTTTTGGGTCTCCTGCCAAGCAAGACAGATGCAATGCAGCCTGTTTATCCCATAAGCATTAAAGGGGCTGTCCAAAGATTACAAGTTATACCCTATTTACAGGATAGGGGATAACGGTGGGGGTCTCACCCTCACTGATCCCGAGAATGGGGGTCTCGTGTCTACCTCGATGCACCCACCGCAGTGAGGAGGAAACTGAATGGAGAGCTAGCATCTCTATCAGCCCCACTGAAATGTATGGAGCGCAGACCGCGTATGCTCGGCCAGCACTTCATTCACTCTGATGTCACTACAGAGGGAGAAGCGACCCCCACAGTGACCGAGGCTGAGTGGAACACGGTGAGACCCCCCACTGATCAGAAAGTTATACCCCTATTCTGTGGATAGGGGATAACTTGTAGTCTTGATACAACCCTTTAAAGGGGTTTTCCAGGGAAATGTTATTGATGACCTCAGCATAGGTCATCAATAGTTGATCGGCTAGGGTCCATCACTTGGGGCTCTGGCCGATTGGCTATCAGCTAGGCTACACACAGAGTGAAAGCTGCTACTCTGACCCTGTGTAGTGGTCGGAGCTTGCAACTGCTGGTGAGGCTCCCACTGATTTAATGAGAACTGCACCTGCAGTTACAGACGCTGGCCACTACATAGGGGTCGGCGCAGTAGCGTCTGCTCTGTACCCCTGTGTGTAGCAACGCTGATAGTGGGCGCCCAATCAGCTGAACGTCCAGAGTCACAAACAGCAGGACCCCAGCCAATCAACCTTTGATGACCATCAATAGTATTTCCCTGTAAAGTCCATTTGAAGGGGTAGTACCAGAATTACAATTTAATCCCTATCCACAGTATAGGGGATAACTTGCTGGTTGATGGGGGTCTCACCGCTAAGACCCCACCGATCTCAACATCAGTCCTGTGTCCCCATCTGCCTTTCATTGCACTTCTCCCCCTGCAATGATGTCACAATGAACGGAGCGGTGGCCAAGCATGCGCGGTCGTTGGTCCACTAATTTCAGTGGGACTGACATCAACGCCCGAGGACACATTATCAATAGTATTTCTCTGGAAACCCCCTTTAGGAGACACAGTATCTGTACACTGCGTGTCCTACCTGCTACAGAAGAGCGGCAGGTTCAGACGCTTGATGTAGGAGCTCCAAAAATAGGCTACAACCGCAATGTGTCATCTGTCACAGTGAGCCGCGCTTTGACATAAGATATGCTATTTATGTTGGATTGTTGGTGACGCGACAGGTATGACCACACCAATCACTAGAATGAAATAGCAGCGGTGCTTAGTCGCCTGTCAGCTCCGCTCTACTACAGAAGTCTCCAAAAACAGCTTAGTGGAATCAACAGGATAGGAAGTAGACTTGCATCTCCGGCGATTCACCGCATCACTCAGCAGACAACACAATGGCATCTTCTGGTGATATACGATCAATGGCCAAAATTTACTAAGTCCAATATGTAATAAGTCCGACTCGTAGTGTGCCAAAACACTGGCACAACCAGCAAACACCACATTTACTATCCATTTTAGACACTTTTGAAAAAATTATCCAAAAAGTGGAACATAGCTTAAATCATATACTAATCCAGATTTATTAATGGCATATGCCACTTTTTTTTGGCATACATTACTGGTCTTAACCCTTTCCAACCCATACGTTTATTACACTGCACAGGACAGAGCTCCCACATCAGAGGCTGCTCTGTATATGTATATTACACTGCACAGGACAGAGCTCCCACATCAGAGGCTGCTCTGTATATGTATATTACACTGCACAGGACAGAGCTCCCACATCAGAGGCTGCTCTGTATATGTATATTACACTGCACAGGACAGAGCTCCGACATCTGTTCTGCATATGTATATCACACTGCACAGGACAGAGCTCCCACATCAGAGGCTGCTCTGTATATGTATATTACACTGCACAGGACAGAGCTCCGACATCTGTTCTGCATATGTATATCACACTGCACAGGACAGAGCTCTCACATCAGAGGCTGTTCTGCATATGTATATTACACTGCACAGGACAGAGCTCTCACATCAGAGGCTGTTCTGCATATGTATATTACACTGCACAGGACAGAGCTCCCACATCAGAGGCTGTTCTGCATATGTATATTGCACTGCACAGGACAGAGCTCTCACATCAGAGGCTGTTCTGCATATGTATATTACACTGCACAGGACAGAGCTCCGACATCAGAGGCTGCTCTGCACATGTATGTTACACTGCACAGGACAGAGCTCCGACATCAGAGGCTGCTCTGTATATGTATATCACACTGCACAGGACAGAGCTCCAACATCAAAGGCTGCTCTGCATATGTATATTACACTGCACAGGACAGAGCTCCCACATCAGAGGCTGCTCTGAATATGTATATTACACTGCACAGGACAGAGCTCCTACATCAGAGGCTGCTCTGCATATGTATATCACACTGCACAGGACAGAGCTCCTACATCAGAGGCTGCTCTGCATATGTATATTACACTGCACAGGACAGAGCTCCCACATCAAAGGCTGCTCTGCATATGTATATTACACTGCACAGGACAGAGCTCCCACATCAGAGGCTGTTCTGCACATGTATGTTACACTGCACAGGACAGAGCTCCTACATCAGAGGCTGCTCTGCACATGTATATTACACTGCACAGGACAGAGCTCCCACATCAAAGGCTGCTCTGCATATGTATATTGCACTGCACAGGACAGAGCTCCGACATCAGAGGCTGCTCTGCACATGTATATTACACTGCACAGGACAGAGCTCCGACATCAGAGGCTGCTCTGCACATGTATGTTACACTGCACAGGACAGAGCTCCAACATCAAAGGCTGCTCTGCATATGTATATTGCACTGCACAGGACAGAGCTCCGACATGAGAGGCTGCTCTGCACATGTATATTACACTGCACAGGACAGAGCTCTGACATCAGAGGCTGTTCTGCATACATATATTACACTATGCAGGACACCGCTCCGATGGATACTATAATATATATATATATGTAAGACTGTAATATACATATGAGAACAGCCTCCGACATCAGAGCTCTGTCAAGCATAGTGTTATAAACATATGCTCTACACACTGTATGCAGTTATAGGATGTCTCTGTATGGCACTGTATTACAGAGATAGATAAATATATACAAAAGAAAGTGAAATACGCACAGTTCGGTCACGTAAATATGCAATGTATTTAAGCGAGCAGATACACTAAGCCCGTGTGAGTGAGCCCTAACAAATCAGTGATACATTAGCCTAACTTCTCTAAGTTTTATTTCATTGTTTTATTTATCATCCCGTTCAGCCCATATGTATCTTAGAGCAGCTTCAGGCGAGCGTCTAGGTGCGCACAATGTGCAGAAAATAGAACCCATTGTTCTCCATGAATTCATTCTCTCTTTTGCTTTTGCGTGCGCAAAAACAATCTGCAACGTTCTATTTTGGTAAGCATTGCACAATTTTGCAAGGGAATCGAAAACACCAGAGACTACGGGAACTAATTAGGCTGCACAGCCTTTTAAATCACGGTGAAAGTGTCCCGCTCCCCAGCAGCGCAGACAGTACAGTAAAATGCGCAGATACACGCACGATAGCGGACCTTGCACTATCATGTGCATTTTTGCGCTTATGCTCGGCTGATTTCAGTCTGTGCATATCTCTGTATTGCACTCATATGCACTGCATGTTAGTTAATTTTACTTCTGTGGTATTTGGTTTTCCTGCATGAAAAAAATAGAATTTTCTTTAGTGTCACTTAGCAATGATCCGTGAAAAATGGCGTGCGCATGGATGCCAAAGCCACACGTGCTCCATTTTTTTTGCGCACCCACTGACTTAAATGGAAAACTCTCATGTGCTAAATCAAGCTAGGATAGATTATGCTGCAATGTTTTTTACATGGAACATGTAAAAGGACACGTCTGAATAGTCCTATTGATTGTAATGGATCCGTGTGCTGCCCGCAGTCAGAGGCACATAGACAGCACATGGGCAAAAATTACACCGGTCTGAATAAACCCTAATTTGTATGGCCAGCTGGTATGTGCATTATATAAATAAGCAATTTACTGCAACCATATCTATGTAGTAAAGATTTTCTGCCCAACATCCACAATGATAAAAGCAGATCCCAACAGCAGAACCACAGTGGATGACCACAAGTTTTCTTTTCCGCTTCAGAAACCATATGGCATGTGATAAAATACTCTACTGGAAGTTGAAGTAATTTCTCCAGAATATACAAAAGGAAACAAAAATAATATACAAAATAGATAGATCAAAAAGTCCTACATTCTACGTAGAAACAAGGCCAAGCAACTCAACTATACATGAAAACACAGGAACTGGGGAAAATGGCAGCAGGTGCTCTGGACTGGTGAGTCAAAGTCTGAAGTATTTGGCTGTAACAGAAGGCAGTTTGTTTGCTGAAAGGCTGGAGAGCAATACAGAGTCTGCAGGCAATAGTGAAGCATAGAGGAGAGTAGTATAATAATGAGTGTCTGCAGGCAGCAATGAAGCATGGCGGAGAGGAGTACAATAATGAGTGTCTGCAGGCAATAGTGAAGCATGGAGGAGAGAAGTACAATAATAAGTGTCTGCAGGCAACAGTGAAGAATGGTGGAGAGTGGTACAATAATGAGTGTCTGCAGGCAGGAGGAAGCATGGTGGAGAGGAGTACAATAATGAGTGTCTGCAGACCGCAGTGAAGCATGGTGGAGAGTGGTACAATAATGAGTGTCTGCAGGCAGCAGTGAAACATGGAGGAGAGTGGTACAATAATGAGTGTCTGCAGGCAACAGTGAAGCATGGAGGAGAGTGGTACAATAATGAGTGTCTGCAGGCAACAGTGAAGCATGGAGGAGAGGAGTACAATAATGAGTCTCTGCAGGCAACAGTGAAACATGGAGGAGAGGAGTACAATAATGAGTGTCGGCAGGCAGCAATGAAGCATGGCGGAGAGGAGTACAATAATGAGTGTCTGCAGGCAATAGTGAAGCATGGAGGAGAGAAGTACAATAATAAGTGTCTGCAGGCAACAGTGAAGCATGGTGGAGAGTGGTACAATAATGAGTGTCTGCAGGCAGCAGTGAAACATGGTGGAGAGCGGTACAATAATGAGTGTATGCAGGCAGCAGTGAAACATGGTGGAGAGCGGTACAATAATGAGTGTATGCAGGCAGTAGTAAAGCATGGTGGAGAGTGGTACAATAATGAGTGTATGCAGGCAGCAGTGAAGCATGGTGCAGAGCGGTACAATAATGAGTGTCTGCAGGCAGCAGTGAAGCATGGTGCAGAGCGGTACAATAATGAGTGTCTGCAGGCAGCAGTGAAGCATGGAAGAGAGTGGTACAATAATGAGTGTCTGCAGGCAGCAGTGAAATATGGTGGAGATAGGTATAATAATTAGTGTCTACAAGTAAGGCCAGTTGCACACGGGCAGATTTGCATTGCGGAATCTGCAGTCGGTGTCCACACAGAGGATCTGCAACAAATGGCATGCATTGAAGGTATGTAAAAATTGCATTTACCATTACACTTGCGGAAACATTGTGATTTCCACAAGCGGAGTAAAAATTACAACATGCACTATTTTGCTGCCAAATTCGCTTGGACGGCCTCCATTGAAGTGACTAGAGGCCAACCAACCAGCAGCCCATCCGCAGTTGACATTATGGATAGGCTGCGGGTACCCGCGTCATTGCCAAGCGATAGTGTGGGGAAAAGCAAATCTCTTTTAAAAATCTGTATTGCGCATGACCGACGGTGAGCCGGCGCGGTCATCCGCAATACAGGAGAAAGCAGGTATGCAAGGTCACCGGCCGTGGTCAAAGCTGAATTCTGCTGTGGGCTTCCGCATGCTGAATCCAACTCGTTCGTGTGCAGCCAGCCTTAGAGTAAAGCATGGTGGAGAGCAGTACAATAATGAGTGTCTGCAGGCAGCAGTGAAGCATGGTGGAGAGCAGTACAATAATGAGTGTCTGCAGGCAGCAGTGAAGCATGGTGAAGAGCGGTACAATAATGAGTGTCTGCAAGCAGCAGTAAAGCATGG